>NC_139051.1:13163943-14586239 GCF_965140915.1 Aythya marila
AATTTAATAGTTAAACACTCAAATGCAGCCATTCCATCAATTGTGTTCTATTATCCCTCTGAGTACATATACATACAGTAAATTACAACTAAACTGAAGCCTTCCCTATACTCGTAACTCCTTTTTCTTCTTACACTGTTTCAAATTCAGAGGTCCACTTGAATCTAGCTAACCCACCGGGCTACTTCAAATTAAGGTGTATGAGCTTGTTTAGCTAACAGAACACTAAAGGGCAAAGTGAACAGTGCCATGTCTGACCATCTTTGATTTGCCCCACGACGCATATCTGCATCCAGCTTGGTTGACTATAAATCATCTCCTGAACGAGCCAAGAATGTGTCTTGTGCTCACCAATCTGCATCCACACAGTGATCCACTGTAGTCCTTCCATTTTAATCCACTATTTACACATATTTTCACTTTATATAATTGTTTAAAGGGAATGTATTGAATATATACCCATTTATCACATTGTCTTGGAGCATATAAAGGAGAATGCTGAGATAAGAAGCTGTGCAATGACTAACTTCCTATTGGTAAAGCAGTTTTCTAACAGAGTCAAAAATGTCAAGATCAGAAAAATCACTATGATCATCTAAACCAACCTGTAACATCACACATAATTTGTCGAGCACATCTTGCATCAATGTTAAGAATCTAAACTTGAACTACAGCACATCTTTAATTAGTTCTACAAGCTTCATTTGATATATGGCTCAGGTAATACAGAGTAATTACAACTTTCAGACATTTCACTACACAGTGAAGACAGATAATGAAAATTGGATCTTCCTAACACATCTGTGACTTTGAAGGCTATTATTGTCATTCACAGGAAAATACAACAACGCTATTGTTTCATTAAGCCATTTAGACCTTCTGCACTTCAGAGAAGATATCCGTGGCTGGCAATGGGTACTAGTAATGAATAGGGTTGAATGCCATTTCATTACAAACACTACCTCACCATTTTTCAGTTAAGTGAAAACCTGGGAAACACGAAAGACATGCATTACTCAGCTGTTTAGAATATGCAACAGAGGTAAACATTTACTTCTTTTTTTCTCTGTGGAAGTATACACATTCATAATTCAGAACCATTTAACTCCCTATTACTGACTAATTATATCCCTATTAACTGGAGAGATTTTTTCTATCCAGTACCTCCCATCTAAAAGAGATTCTAGCAATTTAATTCACATACCAGAAACCATACTGGCACTTCATTTAAGCACCCTGCTGAGCTAATAAATTCACGTAGCTGTCCGTGAACTACTTCAAACACTGTGTTACACCATATAAGATACATTGCAAATGAAACTTCAATCTTAAAGGCTTTCCATTCTTGTTACTATAATTTTCAAAAAGAAAAGATGAAGCCCTGCATCACCTTGAATACTCACAGAAACTCACTCTAGAAATGGGAACTACACGAAATGATTCAGCAAGGAAGAACTTTGAGTTGACCCTACACAAATAAGAAAGTATTACACATCCATAGTTCTCCTTTGGGTAGGGCTCTGTTAGCACCCAAGGGAAACCAGACAGAAGCAAGAATATGTTGCTAGATGTTGGGCTGCAAGATTGATAGGCTTCCAGCAGGCAGATATTACTCCAGATGCTCCTTTTTGGTGTCAGCTGGTAGAAAGAACAACTGACAGGTATGACAGATTCCCTTATGTTTTACAGGCACCTGCCTAAACTTGGATGTGGTTCTTGGAAGCACTGCAGACTCCAACAGCAGAAATCAGATCTTTTACATATATATATATATTTAACTAACAGCCTCTGACTTACTAGTCATAAATGGCCAGGTACGCTGATGTCCTGCATCATAAACTAGCTATGTATCATCAACAGAAAGACCTCATATGACATTTTGAAACATAAAACAAAAAGCCTTTTTTAGTTCCCTACTCTTCCCCCCAGTTGTGGTGTTTCGCCAAGTATTTTGTTTCAGACTGAGAAAAAACCATCATTGTTAAAGAATCATCAGTAACTTTTTAACACTTGGCTACAGATGGTCTGAATATTAATCTGAGCAGATAGGCATGGCCTATAACTGAGATTTCTAACTTGTTAAATCATAATGGCAAGTCAGTAAAATAAATGCTTGGAATACTTTAAAAACACAATTATATAAATATTTCAAGTAACATATCATACTGTACCTATTCGAATTACATGGGCAACTATGTACAAATCTCTCTTCATGTCCTTGCTGCTGAGATCCTAGAAGATTGGAAAAAAATGAAACATTAAAATAAAGAACACATTGCACCTCCAAAATAAGTCTGCAAGACTCCCACGAGCAATAGTAAGGATTACAAAGTATACTCTGCATTCATTTAGCTCTTCCAACTTTAAGTAACAGGAAGTTATTTCTAATTTAGTAATAAAAAAAAAAAAACAAAAAAACAAAAAAAACAAAAACAAAAACAAAAAACAACAACAAAGCATAAAAGGACTCTATTTGGTTGGCATTTTCTCTAAAAGACAAAAAAAAAAAAAAAAAAAAAAAAGAAAAAAGTCAGACTCCACTGATAAGTAACGCCATATCAAAATCCTAACAACCATTTAAAATGTTAATTTAATCCCTGATTTGAAGATGTTACTACACTGCTATATCAACATAACTTTAAATGTCTGATTTACCTCAGTTGCAACCATTCTGGCCTCCCTCACCCATGCCCTATCTACAAGTCCCAGACCTGTCTCAAATCTTGTTCCTTTGCTTCTGCTTTCCTTTTTTGGCTTTTAATTCCTCACCACAGAGTCTCCATCTCACATGATGGCTACAGAAAAAAAAAGTTACATCATGACTGTCAGAACTTAAATAAACCTTCAAGTGCTTTTTGAACCTATCTCCCTTTTATGAGTGCATAGATGCAATTCCTCCAAACAATCATAAGTCTGAAGATGATAAAAAATGGGAGACTCAGGGACATGGTTTATTTGAAGACTTTTCAATGTGCAGCCTTAATCCTGTTTCGTATGGCACACGTTTGTTATGTTATGAAAGCAGCAAGGCAGCATCTCAACTATGCACAGAACCTACAGGCTGTGCACCCATACAAGCTGAGGGGTGCCAAGGCAAGCTAGTTCATAGCTCCCCATCTTAGACATCCAAAAGCAGGGAAGCCTGCATGCAAACTTATGTCCCCTCTAACTGACAAACCGTGCCCTGGGATTATTTGGGGGTGTGGTAGTCAGAAAGGGCCACATTTGTGCTGAAAACATTTTAAGAGTTTAAGTAGCACAGCTCTTAAATTTAGTAGGTTAAGAACAGTGACAGGGGATTGGAATAACTAAGAAATAACCTCAGTTTTAAGATGTAGTTGTTGGCTTAGAAAAACACAAGACCTTAAGATCTCCCTGAATTTATTTTAGGGCAAGGAACTATACGCATATATGAAAACCCTGAAAATACCATGCTACAGAATAGCATGTCCAAACTTTTAAAAAAACACGCTTGAAGAAAACCCAGTAAGTGGGAAAAGGAGAAACTACAGAAGAGCAAAAGGGTAGCTGAAGATGAAGACAAAAAAAAAAACAACAAAAAAACATTATTGGCACAGGCAAATCTTTCCAAATAAAGAAAATAAATTAAGAAGATAGTCAGAGTTCTTGTCAGTAATTCATTAATGCAGCACTTTGCATTCCCATGTTAGAAGCTATCTCAACTGCAATTCCCTTGTTTCTGAAAACATTAGAGGGAACAAATTCTATGACATTCTCCCCCATGCGTTTTTTTTTTTTGCATTAAAATCCAACAAAAATTTCTTGCTAAAAACATTAGCACCGTTCAACACATTTTTCTTGTTATTAACTCCAAGACAAGATTTCAAAAAGATATTGTGCGCTGTGAGAATCTTCATTGATATTTTAGATTCTGATGCAAAAAGGCTTCTTGTGCTCTACAGCAACAGCTGCTGCCTCTCTGCTCTACTAAACGCTATCATCTTATTGTTATGTACTGACTTATGCCATACAGCCTCCAGATCCTCCCTGAACATATCGGGCATTGCTCCAGACACTTCTGAGGAAAAATCAACTGTCAACAGGAATCTCAAATTGATTAAAATACTCTGCCTAAGCTGGTGGGAGAGTGAGTGAAGCATGTGCAGACGTGAAAGAGAAAGATCTGAAAAAAGGTTCAAAGCTGAGTTTTTGTTGTTCATTTCGCTCCTTCCCTTATGTTGAAGCAATGGTCATCATCTCACATCATTTTAAAACAAAATGTACTTTATTTATATGACTTTAAAAGCAACTTGATCCAATAACTATTTCTGGGCTCACATTTTTTTTCTTTTCAGTTGAATACTAATATCCATTCTAGTCCTAACCGTTAATTCTAAAATGTTCAGGTGTGTGGGCAGAACACTACTGGTGGATTCAGCTATGCACAAACACTGTCCTTCTAATGCTGCATTTTTTGGAAAGCAGAATGCAAAAATAAACTGAAAAAATCTCAGTAGCATTCAAATAAAATCTTGTATTTTTCTTTCCAAAAACCAGAGTGGTATTAGAACCACTGTAAAATGAAATCATACTATTTTTGAAAAAAAAAAAATAAAAATGTGGACATCAAATTTCCATCATTCTTATTTTGAACCATTTTAGTGAATTAAAAATGTTATTTTGCTGGACACTAAAGCATCAACTTTAGTTCACACACCAAATTTCTTTCCCATGTGACTTGAGAAACCAGATCTCAGCGATGGAGATTATGATGGCAATGCATATAAACACTGAACTTCAGGTTATAGTGCTGTTCCTATAGATAGCACAATAAAATCTGAGCACAGGGACTGTGCATAGAAGAGAACTTATTCTAAGGAGAAGTTTCAGCCCCCTTCAAATAGCATTATATTGTTAAATTACAGTGGACAAGTAATAAGTTCACAGTTGTGTCTTCTTACTCCATTTAAAAGGAGCAGTATATGTCTCTGGGCAGTATATGCAATGACTTGCAAATACACTGTTTGGTACATTTACTAGCTAACCGACCACGTCTCTCTGAAGCCAAAGAATTAAGCTTTACAAATCTTCCTCAGTGTTTTCTCTTCAAGTCTTATTTTGCTGCTGCAAGAAGAGAACGTACTTTCTAGGCTTTCTTTGCCACCTAACATACCAGCGTAGCATATAGTAGGCTTTATCTTGTATGTCTTGGAGAAATTGAAGCTCTGTGATAAGAAGGGATTTGACATAGCTTTAATCTCAGCAGTGCCTGGCAACATAGCTCAAAAACCAAAAACCATGGGGTGGTAGTTAATGCTCTAGATAGTAAAAACTTTTTCTGCATTTTTTCTGTGAAAATATCTGTGATTTGGTAGGGGGATTTTTATTATGAGATTACCAGTTTTAATTAACAGCAATTAAGTGAACTATTTTTTCAAAGGGCAGCTGTCAAAATATCAGAAAATGGTAGGGCATGCACATATTGATGGCTTCGCACATTAGATGCTTTTCAATTTCACAAAGAAAATACTGTATCACAGTCAAAATACAAAAAAAAAAAGTGGGCACAGATGGCCTTATATTTGTATTCCATTTTTTTTTTCTTTACAGTAATGGCTTTTTACAAATGGAAGAATTCTTACCATGACATGGACCAAACAATCCAAAAACCCCACCACTGCGAGAAAATCTTTAAATAATTATTTTGCACAAGAATCACACACACAACTTAGGACCCAGAAAAGGAAAAGCTACGCTTATTTTTTTGCTTTTATGCAATATAAATAAATTTAATTCCACAGCCACGGTCTTGGCATCCCATCCATAAGGGCTTTATTTTCCATATCCTGCTGTCATTTTAAAATGACACTGCTTGATAAGCAAGATAATTTCATAATAATTCTAACTGCATGGCTTTCTAAAAAATCACCAATATGAAAAGCTTCACATGAGGTATGGGAAAGAACTACTTTACGAAGATTAGTTCTTTCCAACGCTGGGGTCTATAAAGACCTAATCGTACATTAAAAACAAACAAGAAAAAAAAACACCACCACCAGCAAAAAAAACAGCCCAAACCAGTGGCATCAAGGATACTTGACTGCAATTAATAAAAGAGAGATTTAAATAGTTATACCGAAACTCAGTTATCATAGAGAGTAAGGTTTTTAACAAAAAAAAAAAAAAAAAAAAAAAAAGAAGAAAACTCATACAGCATAGTTACGTTTTAATGCTTCCAAAGTGTAAATAGCCTGAACTTCAGTTGAGTAAGCTTGAATCTTCAGAGGAAACAGTTTCTCACCTCTGGTCTGATATGACAACAGATCCAAAACCTAAGTACTTTTGAAAATTTACACAAAGATATGGCTGAACACCTAGAAACAGAGGTGGCAGGAAAAGACCGGGATACGTTGTATTACCTAAGATACATAGGGCTTCTTCCTTCTGGGAAGGATGAGAGCTTTGGAACAACTCTGAGGGCTGGGGGAAGATGAGTGGGAAATCATTATGTTGATTTAAATACAAGATTAACACAATCTTGGAACAAAGCTGCATTGAAATCACAGCATTACCTTATTTTGGAAGCATCCAGAAGACCTTGAGCTCCCTCTTCTTTTTAAGTAATATAAATTGACTACAAAATTAGCTTGGGTGTCAAATGGTAAAACAAGCATACAGAGAAATGCTCAAGGGAATTTCAATAAGGTTTATAAAAAACAGTACTAACATTCCAGAAGGAAGATCTTCCCTCAGATGAGCCAATATTCACCGTGACACAATCTGTCTTGTCTTTCCTAAAATTGTATGCTTTCAAAAGGCAGTAGTGAGAACAATTCAGCAACCAGGGCAGGTAGTGAGAAAGCATCTACCACAGAAACTGTAGCATAAGAGACTGGGAAATGCTAAAAGCAGCAGGAAGAAGACACACTGGGCCTCTTGGGTTCTGAAAAGAGAAGTTGCCTGGAGGAGACGTGCAATCTGATACAGTCCAAGAGACCTCGGGAAAGACTGAAATGGAGCCTGGAAGCAAAGACACACCACACAAAAACACGATGGACGGGTGAACACTAAAATCCTTTGTATTAATGCTCAGTCATTTTGAAACTTTCTGTATTGGCTTTTTAGGTCTGATCACAAAAAAAGTTGGCTTTTGAGCTCAAAGGCATTTTGGGATGCTCAAAACAGGTGAAAAGTCTGTCTCCTTCAAAGCTCTGACTCAATGCTCCAGTGAGTCAGAAATGTACTTAGCAAGAAATCCTAGCCAACATGGAACCATCGTTACGAGCAATGAATGCATTCTGCCTGATCTTGTATTTCACAACATGAATCAACATTCTCAGTGAAAGTAAATAAGCTGCTCATAAGGGAAAGGTGTCTCGCAGTGATCCCCAGAAGATACTGTGCTAGTCATCCAGTATTGTTTTTGATAATAGTCAGAATTGGGATCTCCCCTGAAGTACAAATATGTTGCAGGATAGATATGTCTTCTTATTTTTGACTGCATCTCTGTGTCTACTTAGTGTAGGTACTAAGTTCTGGAATACACAAAGCTACAGAAGTCATCCCAAATCATTGATACAACGTCCACAATTTTATTAGGGCTCATATATAGGGGAAGCGATCTGTACGGAACTTCCTTGTTGTTATTAACCAAGGACATGCAGGCAGGATCTGCACAGAGTAGACCAGAAAGCTGCACCTGAATTTCTGCATAGCTATAACTGTTGCGTGAGATTAAAAGAAAACTTCAGCACTAACAGATTAAGATGGAACCATGACAGATAGAAAGGTTGTTCTAAAAACTATTATCTGTTGCTCTGGCACACGCTTTGGACTGTTCTTTTAAGGAAAAAAGTTTTTCTTTTGATGAAAAACTGCATCAGAAATGAGCATTTTTTTTCCACAGATAATTTTCTAAATTGTCATAATTCACATTATGTAGAAGATATGATCTCCCAGACAAGAGAGCAATAGCCCGCAAGCCTAAGTACATCTGAGAAGTGACACTGAAGCATCTTTGGTGTTTTTGTACAGTTATATATAAAGGTAGCTTGGGAGTGATCTCTGTAGTATCTGTCCTTGGGATCAGAGAGGCGTATCTGCAGTAGAGGCTGGCCCCATTTGTACTACACAACAAGTCTCTTCCAGAACTGTTATGCCCCTAGGCCATATCACATTATCGTTATTCTTTGTGTTTTTTGAAACCATGCAGGTCACCAGAGCAACATTTCCACAGTATGAAACAGGACAGTTGTTGCACAGCCTTAAGTAGAGTGCCATCAGCACAGATGGTGAAGTTTGATGATGAAAATCATTTTACGAATGTTAAACCTCAGAAGCCAGAAAGTACCAAACTTGATAGAAACCAGTCCATGCTGTCTCTTGGGAGTAATCCTTAGAGCAGTTCTTAACCCTACACTCAAACTTTTTCCATGATCCAGATATCAGTGCTAAAGCTTGCTCCCTGGACATATTTCTCTTAGAAAAGATAGACATTTTTCAAGTTACTGACAGCAGGGTCATCAGTGTCCAGTGCAAAACAAAGACACTGTTACCTCTGCTGACGTATAATCGGCCAGTAGCACTTCACTAATTGTGCCAGAAGTACTAATATTGATGTCAGCATCACTGTTTCTGCTATATTTGGAAATGCCTGCATCTTTGCTGTCCAGATAGAGGTAGAACTGAGCATCCTTACTCCTGGCTAGATATACACTGTTCCTTAAGAGGAGAAAATTGGATATTTTCTTAAAGGAGAAAAGGGAACGGTGCTGAGAACCATGTCTATTTCAGTGTCCAGCCCTGCATGACCATGGAGGGTTTCACTGCCAGGACTACAGTTTACACCAAAGTTGTCTTCCATCTTCTTTCTTCATCAGAGGCAACCATGCTTTTCCCAAATAGATTCTAGCATGTGCACCAGCTAAAGGTGAATCATGAAGGAAGGTGTTTATCACAACTGGAATGTGAAATATAGTTACAGTTATTCTGTGATGAGCTGTACTTTCAGTATCTCTAGATTTCCATATTCTTTCTGAGAAGTGACTAACAAAAGTGGTCTGACACATGCTTCTGAGGCAACTTTTAACAGAACTTAACACCACCGTAGAATGAATATTAAAGCCTGAGTGTTTTGAAACTACTATCCTAGTAGCAGTCTGTCTTGGAAATACTTTCAAAAACTACTAACACAAAACAAGAAGGCAGTTAGGTGACAGGTAAGTCTGAAGAATAGAAAGGAAGTAAATCTTAGCTGGCTATTTCACTCCCAACTGAGGTATCATCTGATAGAAGCCACAGCTGAATACTGCATATCCCATTTTGCTGGCACAGATGGTTAAAGAGTGCTGGTACAGTTGGTTGTATCTGCTTTGAATCAGCTTGGAATAGCTATCTGTGCAAGACCTACTGCAGAAACTAAGGAAGTCATTGCATTTCCTTAAGAAAACCAACTCTCTGTACCTCACCTTGGCTGCTGCTTTCACAGCATGTACTGGATTCCCCATTCCATCCTATGCACTATGCTGTTGACTTGGGAGGCTCCTGCTGTACCACATATATGGGGCTGCTACATGGACTCTCAAATGGGCCAACATAGTTTGAAGAATTTTCTGTGTGCATGTGTGTGTGTTGCAGTTGTTTTTCTAACTTAATCTTTGGCAAAAGTGCCTTGCTTTACATTCACGCCAAACTGGTTTGTGCCCTGTTAATTAATGTATAATACATGAAATGAAAATATACAAAATTTCAAACTATAAGCAAGAACAAATGCAGTTCAAACAAAGCACTTCAGAACACTTGTTTAGTCATATAAATAATTTAGGAGTATTTCTATTTTCTTCTGTTAACATCTAGTTATAACTATAACAAAACTTAGAAACAGCATCTGCTTCTACTCAATATATTGGAAAGAAAAAATTGCTTTTTTCCTCTCAGGGTGACCACGATCACACTACTATAAAGGGAAGAAGAAAGGGAACAGACACGTACCGTGAAAAGTGCACACATTCGATCTATCTTCTCTGGATTCCTGGGGCCTCCATTCTTGTTTAACCTCACCATAAACCTCTCACTACAAAGCAAGCAATATTAAAAAAAATGAGTTTCATATGTACATTTTAACAAAAATACAGCTGGATACATTTGTAAAAAATGATGCATTAGTAATTTTTTTAATTCCCAAAGCACATGAAATGGCAGTCATTGGTCTACACAAAATTACTTGGAATACCCCAGAAGACTTCAAATCAAGTACTCTGATGTGAAAAGATCAGGTTGATGTATATTCATGATGCAATAACATTACAATAATGTGAATATACGAAGCACAGGATTTGAACTCATTACAAGTACTTCAGGCAAGGCCAAAACACACTTGTTGAGGCACGTAATGCCGTTGGGAAAACTAATTTCATTAAAATTCACTTAGAACTAAAAGTTACAAGAGTACCAATTGATCAATCTCCAACCACATATACTGTTATTAGAAGTAATATACTAGTTCAAACACATTGTGATAAAACTGGTTGGAACTGCTCATCAAACCAATTAAACTACTTTTACTAGCAAGAACAGTGTGTAAATGAAATCTGCAAAATAAATAACCCTTACTGTGGATGGCAGGCCATGGACATTAATATTATTCTTAGGTAAAACAGAGAATTTACATTTCCATAGAGATTAAATGAGTAAGAGTAATTATTCATGCATGTATGACAATACACTAAATATTGACCAGAATTTATCCAGATTCATACAAGCAAAGCAAGAACACACCACTAAAAGTCCTAGTAATTTTTCCCTTATATTACAGATCCTTTCAATCTTTTCCAGTACAACTGTATCAACCCCAGTAACCTTTATTTGACTAAACACATTTTCCAGCACGGTACCCACTGTTGGCCTGATAAATATGAAAACAGAGCATGCACTACTTCCTTTGGTAGCTTGCTCCAAAAGACAATCTCTCCTGTCAAGATACATGGGTTATCATCAGTCTGGCAATGTCTGGTTTCAGTGTTCAGCCACTTTTTCTGCACTTTCTTTTGTACATTAAAGAGACATTTAGAGAAGGTATTTTCTTCCAGTGTACCAATATCAATCATTAATTACATAATGTAATCAACCAACTCTCTAAACACATAAGCAATTCAACACTATTAAGGAACTCTTTTTCAAGTGCTAGAATCATTTTATAGACCTTACCCAAAGTGCAATTTTTCAACATTTCATGAACAGTTCTAACAATGGGCAACAGTCTAGTCCTAGTATCGCCCATGTCAGACAAATGCACCTGTGTTTCACATGAATAATTTCCTATTACTCCTTGCTCTGTAATTTATTGAGCTTCACTTATTAGCCTTTTTAACACAGCATTACACCATGAATTCATTTGGAGCAACCTGTCCATCACAATTACTGGTATACTTTTTCATTGCTACTTTTGTAGGAATGGTGCTTAATGCTTTAAGCGTGGCTCACACATCTTGGTTTACATCTTCGCATGTTTATTTGCTTAGGTTTATCTTGCTAAGCAGATCATACTCTCCAGCTGTTTCATTCTGTTACTTACTGTTACTCTGAACTTTGCGTAACCTACAACTTCTTTCAGCAATAATTTAAATTCATTTGCAGCAGATGCTCAAACTCTGAGATAACATACCCTGATGAGACCCACAAGACACAAACATTTGATGATTCCTTACCCACAACTTTCTGAGATGTCATTTAGTAAGTTAATGTTTTAGCAAATGCTTTAGTGTATAATATAAACTTTTAATAAGAATTTTACGATGTATTAAGTGCAGTGCAGAACTACATATTTAGTACATTACAGTAAGTTACATTACAGTAACAATATTACATCTTCATATTTACCTCTATCTACCAAACAGATAATCACAAAAAATGAAGTCAGAATTTTTTTAAAGATGTGATTGTTTTCAAGAAAAATGCATTAATTATACTCTTAACCTTTATCTGTTAACTCAGTTTTGCACCCATTATTTTGCTGGTATCTGATTCAGGCTGGGGAAGGCACAGCAGTAGGCGATTTGCGCGGCATGGCCCAAGCAGCTTCTTCTCCCAGCTGCCTGCCTCAGGCCACTGCTGTCCCTGGGAAGGGCCCCAGGAAAAGGACCTGCAGCACCACCCCAACAATTACACCGCAGAACTCCAACCCCTAATATGAACTGAGGTTCCCAGCACCTACAGCTGCTGGTGCTCAGTGCCCCTGCTGCAAGGGATTTGCAAAGAGCAGTGGGCAGAACAGTTACGGTGACACCCGCAGGTAGACTTCAGTTCACACAGGGGAAATAACAGAATACAGCACTTCATGCCATCAATTCCTAGCCAGGAATCATGCTTTACATCACTAAAAACCGGTAGCAATTTCAAGAGATATTAACTCATAGCCATGTTCCTTCCAATAAGGAATAAACATTAATAATGCCAATGGTCTGAAAACCACTGCTTTGGGAGACTTCAATTTCAACAAATTCACTTAATCCTTAAATCAGTTTAATTGTACAATCTTTCATCTAGTAAGATTAAGAGATAACATTCATTTCATTTCTGTTAAAACTGCAGCTTATAAGAGACATCTTTTCACGAAGAAAAGTGAAATTCCTTAAAAAAATACAGACAACAGTCATGACCTTCAGAGCTACAAAAGTTACTTTCATAAAATAAACATCACTCCTCTTTAAAACTGAACTTGAAACAATGGTAATTGACAGTAGTTTATTTGTTAAATCTAATCCTGCCACTTTCTACTTATATACTGAAAAACAATTGCTATGCCTTATGCATGTTAACCACGTCCCATTTTATGGGTAAGAGAATAAAATGGATCAGTATTACACTAACAAGATCTCTAGCAAACTCTTCTTCCACTTTGGCTGCTAGGAACATAACCCAGCCCTCAGCAAGGGATGCATGAGATGAACACAAAGCTTAGGTTGGAAATGAAGAGACATTTCTTCTCAGAAAGAGTGGTCAGGCATTGGGATGGGTTGCCCAGGGAGGTGGTGGAGTCACCATCCCAGGGGGTGTTCAAGGAAAGGTTGGACCTGGTGCTTGGGAACATGGTTTAGTGGGTGACATTGGTGGTAGGGGCATGGTTGGACCAGATATCTTCAAGGTCTTTTCCAACCTTAATGATTCTGTGATTCTAACACACGCAACCTAGCACGTGGAAGAAACAAGCCAATGACTAGACTACCAGCTGAAGATTATGAGCAACATAAATTGTATCTGCAGGGGAAAACATGCCTACTGGTGAAGATGTCCATCCAAAATCAAAGTGTAAATCAGAGCTTGATCTCTCATAGCTGACTGCAAATCCCTGGAAGTTCTTACATCCTATACCTGCCATGCATGAGGGCACACTCAGAATACCTTCACATCACTGCAGCAGTCACAGCAAGGCTGGTTGTCTTGATGAAAAGAATGATGGAATTTTGAAGGGAAATCAAACCACTAGCAGAGCACCAAGCTCTCCTGTGACATGAAGAATTATTTAGGGAAAGGGAAAATGGCAATTTAAAACAGTACTGTCGACTGAGAGTACTTTCAAAATCTGGGATAAAAATACTAAAAATGCATACTGCTGTCTAGTATTACAGAAGTAGAAGAGGCTGATTCACAAATAAAGGTTAAATGACTTTTCATCTGAAATAAGACAAACTGCAACAACGGCCCTCCATACCAAAGGTCCACCTTAGCATACTAGCCTGTAATGTCCAGTAGTGGATAATTAGGGAAAGAATAAAAGAATAAAGTAAGCATACAGTAGTACACAGCTTACACCAAAAAATAATGATCTTCAAGAAATAATGCTATAACAGCTCTTTCACTGTCATTCATCTCAGTAATAAAGCTGTTTAGCACATTTTAAACCTCCAGTGTGTTTTATAGTTTTTTAACTTCCAACACAGGTTTTCTCTGAAAAATTATTTCAGCACTAATAAGCATTTCATTTTTGTAACTGAGGTTGAATACAATACTGTATGCCACAGCATCCTTTGCAGGCTGTCCCTCTGACAATGGCAGAGTAAGGGACTGACAAGTCTTTGAGCTGGGATAGTCTATTTATACCCGATTCATTACCAAAAGTTGTATTGTTTAGTCTACTTTCAAAACACTGAAAGAGATATTCTGGAGGCTTATTTAATAGCCTACTGCAAGGTTTTCTGTATTAACAAATGAAAATCTTTTAAAATTTGCCTTTTTTGTTGTTACAGCTACATAGAACAGTCTGGTTCCTGTACCCATATTCCAGTGCCTTTAATACATGAAGCTGCCATCTTTTCCACCTTCCTTTTCATCAGCCTTCCCCTGATTCCAGCACTATGCCAGTAACAACCTTCAAATTCCTTCCTTTAATTTCCAGCCCTCCCCAAAGTCCACTCAAGCTCACGTCACTAATTATGGGGACCTTGAGGCAAGCACATACTTGAGAACTGTGGAACATGAAGAGGTGTTAGGTCAGATCCCACTGTAGGACAAGGCAAATGAAAAGACAGCAAGTGGTGCTAATAGGCAATCTTAAAAGTGTAAGCTTCCTCAAGTTACTCCACCTTTCCTTGCAGGTCATTCCTCCCAAACGTGCATTTTTGTTTCTCAACTGCAGAATTTCTCTGATCTTTGGTATGACTCTTCAAGAGCAGTTTACAGAAACTAGTTAAAATATTCCACTAAGGTCTTACTAATGCTGATAAAGGCGTTAGGAAATGCTGGAATGGACTTGAACCTTTGACAATATGACACTGTTGACCCACATCTGTAGCTAGTCATATGCCCCCCATTTTACAGCTCTAAGTATACTTCTATGTCAACAGAAACCAGAAAGAATAACCCTGTTTTTAAAGATTTAAATATTCACAGAATCATAGAACGGCCTGGGTTGAAAAGGACCTTAAAGATCCTCTAGTTTCAAGCCCCCTGCTTCGGGCAGGGTTGCCAACCACTAGAGCAGGCTGCCCAGAGCCTCATCCAGCCTGGCCTTGAATGCCTCCAGGGATGGGGCATCCACAACCTCTCTGGGCAACCTGTGCCAGTGCCTCACCACCTTCTGAGTGGAAAACTTCCTCCTAATATCTAACCTTAATACCCCCTGTCTTAGTTTAAAACCATTCCCCCTTGTCTTATCACTATCAACACATGTGAACAGGTGTTCCCCCTCCTGCCTATACGCTCCCTTCAAGTACTGGAAGGCCACAATGAGGTCTCCACGGAGCCTTCTCTATTCCAAGCTAAACAAGCCCAGTTCCCTCAACCTTTCTGTACAGGAGAGGTGCTCCAGCCCTCTGATCATCCTAGTGGCCCTCCTCTGGACCTGTCCCAAGAGCTCCACATCGTTCTTGTGCTGGGGGCCCCAGGCCTGCATGCAATATTCCAGGTGGGGTCTCACAAGAGCAGAGTAGAGGGGGACAATCACCTCCCTCTCCCTGCTGGCCACCCCTTTTAACGCAGCCCAGGACGCAGTTTGCCTTCTGGGCTGCATACACGCACTGCTGGCTCATGTCCAGCTCCTCGTCCAGCAGAACCCCCAAGTCCTTCTACACAGGGCTTCTCTCGAGTTCTTCTTCACCCAGTCTATATAAATACCTGGGATTGCCCCAGCCCAACTGCAACACCTTGCACTTGGCCTTGTTGAACCTTGTTAGGTTCTCATGGGCCCACTTCTCCAGCCTGTCCAGGTCCCTTTGGATGGCATCCCTTCCCTCTTGTATCAACTGCACCACTCAGCTTGGTGTCATCTGCAAACTCGCTGAGGGTGCACTCAACTCCGTCGTCTATGTCATTGATAAAGATGTTGAAGAGCACCGGTCCTAAGACCAACCCCTGAGGGACACCACCTGTGACTGGCCTCAACCCAGACATAGAACCATTGACCACAATATTCACTGTTTTCAGCTGTAATTGTAGCTCCTTCTTTAGACAAAGGTAAGGTAAAAACATTTAGACTCAGGAAACCTAGCAGAAATTCAATCAATTCAGTTCTTATTTTAGGATCTGCTTCCTTTCAAAGAGTTCCATCCTCAGCTTGTCTATTCCTCAAGGTTATCTTCTGCAAAAAGACCAGAGTATGCACAGGCAACACTAAAGTCCAGGTTAGTAAGACAAAAATGTCAAATCTAAGTAAAATGGATATTGAAATAACTGCCCTATAATTGTAGGCATTAAGCATTTTTATTATAATTGGATATGCTCTACTTGCTTAAAGAAAAAGGATACATACAGCTCTCTTCAAATATTCAAATACATCATAAGGAAAATGTAAAAAAAAAACCCACAGCAGTTACAATTGCTGAAGTATGGTGAGATTCTGAGTATTTGATGCAGTCTACTATCAAATAAACCTCACTTTCATCTGTTCTGAAAATATACCAAAACCAGTTCCTTCCTGCATCAAATCAGGAATAAGAAATTCACCAAAACATAGGAAAGCATTAAAGTTCTTGCCTTGCTTGGTTCAGACATAAGAAGACCCACACCAGTAGCAGTATCTTAAACAAAAGCTTATTTATTGATCTTGTTCATGTGTGCTACTAGCAATCTTCAATTACTTTAACTTCAAGATCTCCTTCTGTGCTAACTCACATTGTGGTGAAACTACCTCTTGTATAGCAGTAAGTCAGGCTTTACAATCACTGGCTTGATTAGTAATTGCTAAAGCTATTCAAGAACAAGAAACATTGCTCTGATAAGCAAAGTCAAATAGCTTCTTGTTCTTTAAATAAAAAGGAAGAAAAGTGAAAGAAGTATAGTGTCTCACTTCTTGGCTTCCTTTGACTGTGTGAAAAGCTGGACCATACTGAACTGACATCTGTTTCTGCAAAAAGGAAGGAAGCAGCCAGTGGTTTGGGACATTACATGTTCAGCATGAAGGACGGGGCAATTAGGGACAACAGTTACTGTTGGGTGAGCAGGAACAGCATTATGCCCACAGGGAGTTTTTGCTGTTGAGACTCCCCCCCTCACTTTTTTTTTTTTTTTTTTTTTTTTTACAACATGCTAAGATGACAACAAAAGGTCTGGCAAAGAGCTTGAGATGGATTAATGAACTCCTTCGTATCAACTCATTGACAAGTTTAATTAGTGTGCGATTGTGAAGGCATAAATCCTGACCATGAATTTACAAATCCAGGTACAGCATTAAGAGATGCATAGCATCTGAGTAGAGAGACTGCAGATCAACTGTCTGTTTGAATTGGAAACCAATGATAAAGAACAAGGACTAAAATAAGTCTTAAGAACATACAAGAGATTGGTTTTCTGAGGCACAAACAGTGACACATTAGGGCATCAATCCCCTTAAGCAGAAACCTCACATCTGGTACCTTTCCCTTGTCTTAAATAATGGCTCTGTAGCTGTTTCTCCCAGAAACAAATGCCTCCTTCACTCTTTCCAATCCAGTATGTCAATAAAAAGGGAAATGTACAGATCTGTTCACTCAATTTTCTGTTTTTCCCTTCCCTCAGTGGTTTTGATTTCCAGAAAACAACAGGAAGACCACTGAAAACTCCCAACATTTTTACAAGCTTTTCAGATCTTCTCAAAAGCTATATTTAACTAGGTTTTCAGAACCTAGTGTTTGACCTCTCACTTCTATGGCTAAATGTAATTGTTTGAAATACATATTGGTCCCATGACTTATGTTCCAGCTCATAAAGAAAAGTTCATGTAATCACTGACATTTTAGCCTTTGAATCTTCTTTCAGCACCTCCCTAGGTTTCCTTCTCATTCTACTACCATGTAAAATGTGTATAAAATAAAAATTCAGGAACAAAAATCTGAAAATGCTGTTGCAACAGCTAGCAGAACTAAGCTACATACAAAGAGCTGCCTAACCAGCAAAGTTCACCTCCTTTCTTCACACTTTGTCCTACCAATGAAGGAATGGTTAAGATCATGATACTATTCTCATCCAAAAAGTCTTCTAGTCTCATTTTTAACAAATACTAATATATATTAGTGTAGCCTGACAATAACTCTAGAAAAAAAGAGTTGTCAAATGAATATCATAAGCATTTTGAGACGTTATATAGAAACACCATTTTTTGTGCCAGATAAAAACCCAAGAATCACCTCTGTGTACTGCAATCCGAGGTTAATGGCTAGATACCATCATTTATTCTTTTGATAAACTGCTAACAGTAACTGAACTCACAGCATGAGGTTGCAGCTCAGGTACAAAGACCTCTGGATGAGCTAGTTGTTTGCTAAGATAACAGAAAGCTTGCCAACACTTGCCTTCAAAATACTGCAGCCTTGCTGTTCCCACCATACTTTGGGAAGTTTAATTCATCAACGCAATGAAATGCTGCATTCTTCCTATGGCTGTGTGTACAAACAAGGACAATATCTTGACCAAGCAAATAGAATTGTATTAGGAACTGCTGATACAAAACCAATATATGTTCTTAAAGCTGCAAAAAAGGTGCTTATTTCCAAGCATTTGTAAATTAGCAGAGATACCATGAGAAAGATTCCTGGTTTTAAAAACAAAAACACTGAACTACGGTCCCTAAACCATGAGCCAATATTTGCATGAGGAAGCACACTCAGCACAGGAGAAGTTACTTAAAGCCCTGACACAGCTGCATTAGCTAGTAGTTTAGGGAATTAATTTTAATTGTCCAGGTGCTTATCTGGTGGCAGAGAGAAAACCATGGCTGTATTGCCCTGGCTTCCCATCCTGCAATCTAGTCAGCAATAGCACCCGGGGGCTTATCAGATCTGGTAGCACAACTTTGCATATGATTAGGGAAAACACAGAACTTTATTTTCATTCCCTTTGCTACATTCCTCAAAATCTTCCTCATGTTTGTCAGTGCTGTACTACAGTACTACACTGTGATCAAAGCAGATCATTATGGGACAGCATCGTACACTGACATTCTTGAGAACACCCTTTAGAAACCTTCTGAAAAGGAAACAAGTCTCCCATCAGGACTTCTGAACTTTTATTTCAACCAGATTGCCTCATATTCATGAAGAAATCACGTGTGTATTGACATTTTAGTCACTTCCCATACATACAGGGCTAATTTTTCTTTTGAAAGATGATTTAAGCATCAAAAGAAGATTTCTTATGAAGTACAACTGCTCATGACACCTATTTAAGTATGTGAAGAGATGGAAAATAAAGCAATATGTAATCAAGAAATATATCATTTTTTTTTCCTTGTAAGAAGCTGAAATCCATTTTGAACACTGCTTTGTAAGAAGATCACATACCTTTAATGTAAAGTTTCTTGTTTGTGGAAGTATTTCAGAATGCTGTTGTACTTTAAAAGGCATGACTCTTGAGATGATTAAGCAATTTGTTTGCAGACCATTTAGGAGCATGCTCTATAAAAAGCTTTTCAAGTTTATTTTCTGTTAATGGTGTTAGCCTTTCAGAGTAGCTAATTTTTGCTCATCTCTTGGAAAAAAAAATACGTCCTTACAGCTGCTGTGAGGTTGACCTAATAATAAACTCTCCCAGTGCGCCATAGAACAAGTCTCCAGTTCTCAGTTTAAGTGTGAAAGCAAGTCAAAGCATATGTACAGAAAGGTTCTGTGTCTCTGTGAGGGACTCAATTCTCACTTACACCAGAAACTTTTCCTTTGAGCGTGTGCTCAGACCCCATGGCACAGAAGCATCTGAGCAGTCCAACATTGATAGGGGTCACTCTTGAATGCCTGAGACAGAACCATCACCTCTGCTGAACTTTGTTTGCAAATTGCCTGCACAGTGATTCATGAACTATTTAAAATCTTACTTTTTTCAGGCAAGTACTTAATATTTTTTTTTTTTGTCATCAGCTGTCTTATCCAGATGACCTGCAATAACCTCACTTCCAAAAACAAGGGAAGAAAAGTACACTGCATTGGTTTACGGAGTGTATTTTATAAAGACATCTTAGAGAAAAGAACACCAAATTTGTGAGGGAAATGAATCTGGCTCTGACAAAACAGCTCCAAGCAATGCAGTTTGCTTCCCAGCAAATTCAGACTTAATGCTCATGAATTATTAAGTTACCTTGTTGGCTGGAAGCCATAAGGGAGGATTACAGAGCTTACAGTAAGACTGTTACTGCAAACACTGGGTTTCCATAGAAACAGAAATTAGTTAAAATAACTACCTGTCATTTCTCTCAACCATATTCAAGGGAAAACAACCAAAATGTTAAAAACGTTACTAAAGCTTGCAGGAGAAATGTGGCTAAGCACCAATTACGATCTCCTTGGGCTCTCATGCATCTGCCACAAAAGCATTTGACAGTCATTAGTTGTTTGTTTTGTTGTTTTTTTTTGGTTATTTACATCATGAAAGGTAGGTATTTGTGCTCCTGAAAGGAACCCTCTCTATTAGCTAGAAGTTTCTATTTCTAAAAAAAGAGAAATTAGTCATACAGTGTGATTTCTTAGTCCCTGCTGGTGGTGATCCTGATGTTTAACTTCTGAAAAGCAAGGCAGATCAACCCTGACAGGCGGTAGGTGTGCAACACGTAACTGTAGGGGTTACAAGTATTTTATGGAACATTTCATCACTGCCTATAACCTGGGAACTCTTATTTGTCAGAAATGGGTCTGAGGTCTAATACAGTGATTGGCTGTCTTAATTCTTGCCCTGTAAACTGCACAACCTTGTTACCTGGCTTTGCACATGGCAGCTTCAGGCAGAGGAGAAGAACTGGTCTTTGCCAGTAAAGGTTTCAACAGAGAGCTGAGGCATCCAAGAGCAGTGATCATGACACCGTGGCTTCCTATAGACCAAGCTGCTTACAGTATTTGCTTTCTTTGAGCTGCAGAATTTCACTCAACATTTCAGCAATGTGCACCCTTACCATCTGAGACAGCACAATCTTTCTAGTGGTATGTGTTCATGGTCTGTTTTTGTTCTTTCTGAACAGCAACAGGGAAGAAAAACGTAACAGGAAAAATCAGATGCAGGTATTTAAAAAAGCTATTAAAAATAAAATGAATCACACTTGAAGAAAAAACTGTATCCTTGCCCCCAATATGTGCCGTCTGATCCCCAACATGAAAGGCTTTCTTTTGGGAAGCATGGCAGTGGTGGGGAGATTTGAGATATAATGGTAAAAGATCTTAATTTACAATGAACTCATATTAGAAATTATATAGGATAGAGTGAACATCTCTAATAAAACCACTTATTTCTCTTTCATATACCAATTCAGACAACAATAGTTTATTTAAAATATACAATATTAACAGGAAAAGGGATAAATAGTAAAACTAAGCAAATTAGTGAGAGATGTCTAGGGAATAAAAGTCAGCTGGGGCAAGTGGTAATGTAAATTGAAAGAAATTATTCCTCTCTTGTCTTTTTTTTTTTTTTTCTAGGAGTTGCGTATTATGCCAGAGAGACTCTTCCCCTGCCACCAATGTGTCTGCAGCAGACTTCAGAGACTCACATATTTTTCACATTAACTAGAATGACCAGAACAATGGCCATTGCTGTAGGTAACAATATTCTTTACTGTTTATTTGATGATCTTTAAATTCACTTTGAGCAGAACCAAAAACTGGTATCCTTGTTACTACTATTGCTATGGATTATCTATTTCATGGAAGTCAGGAAAGCATTTTCCTCGAAACACTGAAAACACAATAAACTATAAAGTATAGGAAATACTAGTGGAGGATTAGCTATTCCAGCAAATGAAATAAGCAGAAGAGGTAACAATAAGAAATAGGACTTTTTTTCATGACTAAGCTGAAGAAAAAGCTCATTAGCTGGTAAGCCTAATCCCTAGGTAAATTCTCAGAATATTAAGGAAATAATTCAAAATGATACAAAATTATTTTTCCCAGTAGACAAATAACTACAGTGTCAGTGAATTAGATAACGTTTCCATTTTAAAATAACTATGAGAAGGCTGCTATTCAAACTTAACAAATGGGAAGTTTAGTATGCAATTGCACAATAAAATAAAAATATAATTTTCTGCTTCCTAACATAGGAACTGACAACAGTTGAATATGGTAACATTTTAAATGCAGTTAACAGGGGACATACACGCACATTACCTCAGCACTCCCAGATTTGTTGCCTTAGCAATGTAGAAGGTGGCATCTTAGGATCAGTTCCAGACTCAGGGGAAGAACGCACTGAGACTTCCCTGCCACAGCTCACGCTAGCTCCGGTGCCATTTATTATCAATCCTCTTTTTCTTGATCTTTCCACACTAACCAAATTCATTTCTTCAGCTATTTGACTTCAACCATCTTCATCTACCTAGTGCTCCTATCTTCCCTTCTTGTAGCCTTATTAATGCCTATCTTCTGTCCTGTTCTTGCCCTGTCTATGTCTCCAGGCCTCTGCTCTCTGAGCTGCTGAGCTTCCCTCCATGCAAGCAGCATCCGATTTCCAGGACCCGTACTGTTCCTACACCTCTGTTTAGGAGCATGTAGAGTCACGTTGTATAGGTGTTCTCCCATTAACATGCTGATCCCACCTCACAGAGCTCTGAGAGGACTCAAGCCCCTACTCAGGTCAAACTTCTGGAAAATTTGTCATCACTGTTCACAAGTCTGCTTAAAGTTTGAAATGAAAGTTGCCGACAATGACAATTGTCTATGATAGGAAGCATTAAAAGAATATTGTTAAAGAAGAAACATGTAAATGCAAGGTACTTTTAGCTCTGATGTTCTTGCTAGGATTTTGGTGCAGTTGATACGTATCCCTATTGGCAGTTTACAAGTTTACACTGCCCCAGTGCCTGTAAGGAAGGCAGGCAGGGGGTGCTCTGGGCGTCGGGGCAGCAGGCCCATGGTGGAGCAGGCAGAGCCCTGCAGCCCCCGGGCACCACGCGGAGCAGATCCCCACGCTGCAGCCCATGGAGGATCCCATGCAGGAGCAGGAGGCCCGGGGGGACCTGTGCTGTGCCCATTGGCTCCTGATGGACAGACCCCACAGTGTGGGCCCACATGGAGCAGTGCTCGAAGAGCTGCGGGCTGTGGACAGCCCACGCAGGAGCGGCTCGGGAAGGGACCCCACGTGGAGCAGGGCAGAAGCGGTGGGGACCCATGCTGGGGGCTGACTGCAGCCCTGCTCCCTGCTGCAGGGGGGAGGCAGCAGAGGGAGGACGAGGGAGGTGGTTTTGGTTGGCTTTCAGTTCTCACTGCTCTCATCTGGTAATGTAATTTACTGCCTATTACTAATCTCCCTCTGCTGAGTCTGTTTTGCCCGTGACAGTAATTGGTGAGCCATCTCCCTGTCCTTATCTCAACCCATGAGCTTTTTCATCCCATTTCTCCTCCTGTTCTGTTGAGGAGGGAGAGCGGGAGCGCGGCGCGGTGGAGCTCAGCTAGCTGCTGGTGTGAACCACAGATGAAGAGGGAGAGAGACTCTCATCAAATTTGTAAAGGTTACTTTCAGCAACTTTGTATAAATTTGCACTCTGACATCTGAATTAGGGATACTGTGTCTGAGGAAACTCCTTCTATGGAAAAAATCAGAGAATCCCCTCTTGGTGATGAACCTCTTCCCGATGTCCAGCCTGAACCTCCCCTGCTATAGCTTGACTCCATATTGACTCAGAACTGATTCCATACAAAGTTCATTATTTCTACATCCATAGTTTTTCAAAGTGGTGAATTTTGTTCTTCTCTACCTAACCACCATCAGAATTTCTTTTTAGAGCCTAAAAAAACAGTATGGTGACTTCTATCAATTCAGTTACACCTATGAGAAGATAATGGCAGCTTAGAGACACTAGAACAGGAGAAGACTGCAGATGTCAGTAGCTTGAGAACACTCTTCCTTTTCTAGCCCCCACATTGGCCAAATCATTTTTACACCTTTAGTATCTTAATATCTTTACACCTTTAGTATCTTTAGTATCTCTTATGTATTTTTCTGCTAACTTTTATCACATAAAGTAACTTGGTTGAAAGCTGTCTCAACTTCATGAGGGAAATCATTGGTTACATTCCTGCTGCAGTTCCAGCCCATACACGACAACATTAGTAAGAATGCTGACACTTAACGTTGTTTGATACAGCCTTGACAAAAGGGTCAGATGATTTCATTTCAGTTAAGTGACATTGGAAATACCAAAATCCAACTGTCATGATATAAATTAATGGAAAATTTTTGAACATCTTTATCTTTACATATCACACTTCTTAGAACATTGTCAGTGGCATTAAATTCTTAAGACAGAAGATGTGAGACAGACTTTACTATTCACGTTCTCCCCAACATCCACCCACAAATTGACAACATTTACATGAAACCCATCTCTTCATATCACCTACAGCATCAGGAACAAAGCTGTGTTCTCTCTCATTTTGCTATTGCAAACACAGAAACAGATGCTTTAACACAGAAATAGAGGTTTTGAAATTATGGAATTCCTACCACTTTACTGAAAATTAGCTGCTCAGTAAAAGATATACTTCTGCATTTTAAGGGTTTTAAAATCCCGTGAGACTCGGTTTCTTCACATTTCTGTATGTGTTTCACTTAGCCATCTGCTATGAAATAATGGATTACAATTTTATCCTTCAGTGGGAAGCAAAAGAATATGAAAAGGCATCTCAAAAAAGCACAATGAGAAGCTTTATGAAGGCCTAGATGTTACCCTCGTTAATACCTCCACATACACAGAGGTAAGAATCAAAGGAACAAGAAAAGAACAAGAGTGTGAAGCTTTTTCATGGACTTCAACAGACTTTCTCTCTAATGCATCTAGCTAATAAATGTTGGCTTGCCTCAGAAAACCTACAAGCATTTATAATGAACAATAATGTCTTCTTTTGGAGCTGTCGCATGCTTTTCCATCTGACAGGCCCTGTGCCGTGCCATCTGAGGCGGAGAGGAATAGTGTGACATTCAGAATTCTAACTCTACATCTTTCCCTAACTGCAATCTCCGGTCAAGACCAGTTTTTACCATGATGCTGCTACAGAACTAACAGCTGATTACTACTAACATAGTAGAAAAGATTTCTAACATTAATTTTAAGAGGAGATAGGATCACCATAATGCTTAAAACTTGTCTACTATATACCATTTACATTAAAATATATCTTTGGATTAATTTTAAGGAGGATGAAGGAGGGTCAGAGGAAGATGTCTGCCCTGTACGAATGTATACTTTGCCATTCTTTTTTTGTATAACCTATCTTGTGATGTTTTTTCATACAAGCATTTACTGTCTCTTTTTTTACATTGGACTGCAAATGTTCTATGCTTATGATTCACATCAGGACATCAACTTATTGTGAAAAGGTATGACGTGTACTCTGGTATTACTCAGTACTTGAGCACAAAATTTTAGGTATCTTATGTTATAGCAAGCATCTCTTAGTATGTAATCATACCCTGTCCCCATACCTGGAAGTCTGAACACACTGTATCCAGTCAGGTCTACATTTATCACCTAAGTAACGAGAAAAGATACGATAATAACACAGTATGTGCTCGTTGTAGAAAGTTATATGGTTTAATGTCATTCAGGTAAAGCCTAAAGGCACAACTTATAAAGTAAAAGAAAAAAAAAGTGAAAAATGCTAATCAGTCCAAGTTAATAACGACCCAAATTATTGTTACATGATAGCTTTGCCTTTCCTACAGTCATCTCTCCTTGCAATGCTTTGCACTCCCACAAATTAGTCTCATGAAGGATTATGATTCCATTGCTCCTTTTCTTTCCGCTTTTGAACAACGAGTACTTTCCCTTCCAAATCAATTTATTTTAAACAATAATGGGAGAAAGAAATTCTACTAATTCCATTTGGATGTTTCTCCTGTACAGAGAACAATGAGGAAGAGTCAACATTTGAAGAAAAAATTAACTAAATTATTGACAGATAGACACCTGCAAAAGGGAAATGAAAGGAATACTTCAAGAGAAGCAAGATATAGGGCACAAATTTGCATGCATGGGAACCAGCCATGCCTTTCAAGGTCATTAATTCTGCAGCATTTTTCCTCTCATTTCATTCTGCTGTAAGGTAAATGGGTCATTAATATATACATTTATATAAACCTTTTAAACCTGATTATCACCAATGATCTCTTGAAATTTCCAGTAGAGGGAATTGAGTGCACCCTCAGTACATTTGCAGACAACACCAAGTTGGGGGAAGTGTCGATCTGCTGGAGGGACCTCACTACCAGAAGGACATCGAGGCCCTGAAGCATGGCCAGAGCAGGGCTGCGAAGCTGCTGCAGGGCCTGGGATACAAGTCCTGTGAGGAGCAGCTGAGGGCACTGGGGGTGTTTGGGCTGGAGAAGAGGAGGCTCAGGGCAGACCTCATTGCTCTCTGCAGCTCCCTGAAAGGAAGGTGTGGGGAGCTGGGGGTCAGCCTCTTCTCACAGGTACCCAGTGATAGGACCAGAGGGAATGGCCTCAAGTTGTGCCAGGGGAGGTTCAGGTTGGAGATGAGGAGACATTTCTGCTCAGAAAGAGCAGTCAGGCATTGGGACGGGTTGCCCAGGGAGGTGGTGGAGTCACCATCCCAGGAGGTGTTTAAGGAAAGGTTGGATGTGGTGCTTGGGGAAACGGTTTAGTGGGTGAAATTGGTAGTAGGGTGATGGTTGGACCAGATGATCTTGAAGGTCTTTTCCAACCTTAATGATTGCTGGCTCACAGTAAGCTTCTCATCAGCAGGCATGTTTGTTTCTCTGCTTCACCATAAGAAGTTAACACTCTCCCTCACCTCTGATAGCTTCCATAAATTCCCTCAAAGCCACCTCAACACTACAAAACTGTCAAACAAAATCCTGTTGAAACATACATAATACAAGATCTATGTGATACAAGTATCTTCACAGGAGATACGGAGAGTAGCCCTTACCGTCACAGAACAACTAACTATTTCCCCAGTTTTATACCCTTTCACCCTGAGTTGTTCTTATCTTTACTTGGACAGGTCCCACAAAAAATATATCAATTACATATTTTTTGTAACTTTTATTTTATAAGCATCATTCCAGTTGTATTTCATTTTAATATGCACCCATCCTGTTTTGCCTTCTCTATAGCACTGAACACAATCCAAGGCAGTTAGTTAGCTAGAAAATAATTAAATGGATCAGTAAAAATGGTGTTTTCTTTTAAATGTTATCCTTCTTATTTGTTAGAGAACCACAATTACTAGCACAAACTCAATTTTCTTGGACAGACACACATATAGGCTTCCAGTTCAGCCAAAGATATCTGAACCTAAACTGTTAAACTTCAGAAGTGTTCTTGTATATCAGCTCTAGTAACAACAGAAGCTTTGTGGACATCTTGCTTCAGGATTCAGAGCATCCTATGGATTCTTCACAAGAAAGAACTGTGCAGGATGAACAATCAACCTTGTCTTATGTGATGAAATAGGGAGTTGGATATGCTGAAAATTCCTTGGTGACCATTAGAGTATAGACATACCACTACCATATTGCGTATGACGTAAAACTTTCCTGTCGGTGGAAGATGCATCTTTGCCTCTCAATTCCCCCCACTTGCACATTCTCTGGATGAAAACTTCTGTTCCACTCTGTACATCCTACCAATAAAGTGCTGAGGAACCGGTCAGTGACTAAAATGCCACAGTACTGTTTTTAAATATTGGTCAAACTTTTGGGCGATACAAGTTTAGATTCTGGTCACAAGCAGTCAGCTTTACTTAGATAGAACTTATGGATGAAATAAAATACTTAAACATCTAGATTTTAGAGAAAAGTTGTAATAATACAAACTCACACTGCAAAGATCATATTAAGTATCCACTGTGGCTTTGCCAACATCTGAGCTAGCTTCTAGTTTTCTTTGGGTAAACTGGAATCTTCTCCCTTTGCTGCCTCTTTTTACCTCTTCTCTGTTCTCCCCCCCAAGGGGAAACACCAAATGAAAAGTAATTTTTTTTTTCCTGTTGTAGCCTTTCTTTTTGCTAGCTTTTAGCTTAGGTAAGCTTTCCTTCCATGTTTCCCAGGGCACTACAAGACAGTGTTCAGAAAACTGTATTACTGTTCTTCCCATCACCGCTGGTTTCTCATGTAGCATTTCCAGACTACATTTTCTCTAGCTTGAAACTATTCTTGCTTACAGTTAATATTTCTCAGAGTATAACTATCAATCTGATAATAAGATGTGCTGGGAGCATCATAACGAAAAACACTACAATAGCACATGCAAAAAGAAAGCAGTTCTTAAACTGAGCAACATCTACCTATCCATACATACTTTGTTCTATGTTGTCACTTCTGGGAAACCTGGTTATACATGAATTGAAGAAAGATGCTATATTCTTGAGAATTGCTACTGAGTTCTTCTGTTTCTTTGCTTCCAAAACCAAAAATAATACCACAAAAACATCACAAAAAGAGCTACATAGATTTTTGACACAGACAGAATAGAATAATAAGCGTTAATAATGAGTCATATAAGCAGGAAGGAGAAAATAAAATGTGCACTATGGTGCTCAGTGAAGAGGACATGATCTTGTAAATGAAAAGTAGGCTATAAGGCAGGTGTCACAAGAACAATCAATTACTTTTGAGTTCTGCACAGTGCACACCAAAGAAGGTGCTTTCAATGTCTTTCTTCATGAACATATTAAAAAAAACACCAATGACGAAAAAACCTTAATTTCATTACTATGCCATTGATAATGTTCTTAGCTGCCAATCTCCTCTGCAAATTTTACTCTAAAAATACAGTCAACTTTTGCTACTACTTTAATTGTTTAAGCTGGAAGTATTCATTATCTAAAAGAGGCACCATTCATAGTTGCCCTTTCATCATGCCACACCATATACTTAAACTATTACTTCTGAAAGAAGTGTGCTAGGCAGAAATAATCCCACCTTAGTTTAAAGGAGCTCCAGACTAGCTCTAGTCCACTGACCCATCTGCAGGGATGAGAAACAAGATAGGCTACCTACTCCTCCAAAAAACTAAGAATCAGTAACTTCCCTCAGTTTGCTGGCTACATGCTGCAAGGGCTTGCTACTGACCACATTCAATTTGTCCACAGCATCAGGGCCACATCTGCCTTCATTTTTCATTTACTGCCAATGTACCCACAGAAGCCATGTGCACATGCCTATCTTTCTCTCCTTCTTTACCTTTGTTGGGATTTAACCCCAGTAGGCAGTTAAGCACCATGTAGTTGCTTGCTCCCTTCCCACTGGGATGGGGGAAGAGAATCAGAAGGGCAAATGTTATAAAACTCACGGGTTGAGATAAAGACAGTTTAATATTAAAAAAAAAAAACAACAAGAAAAAGTGTGCTAGAAACTTCGACTGTTTTAAGATGTGTTTAAGATGTAGCCAGAATGAAAAACGTTTAAAGATAAACCTTAAAAAGAAAAAAGTCATTCTGAAACATAAGTACTCTTTCTTACACTTAATGGATTTTTCAAGTTTATTTTCAGCATAATTTCTATCGTGTTTTTAAATGCATGATTTTTGAAGTTATGCATAATTTTGTGCATTTTTAATAAAAAGACCTGTAGTAAAGATAGCTAAGCCTCACTACTTTAAAATAAGCTATTAGTTTATTGTTAATAAACTAATTTATTTTTCCATCCATCAATATACCGCTGCACCAAAACCTGCTGTTTAAAAAAAAACACAACAGAACTTATTAAATCCATTCTTCCAACACAGATAAGATTGGATAAGTTTTTCCACCAGTTTTCCATTTTTACAGTAGTTTCATCAATCCTATATCTCCCTGTTTTACCATATTAAGTCTAATGCTTCTTTTTTGTTGAGGTGAGCTCCCATATAATTGAATAAAATTAGTGTGACTTCTGCTTGACACATCTATGTTGAATTTTACTTTTCTTCTTATGAGCTTCTAAGTGCTAATAAATAGCTTATTTGTTCCAGAACTTTTTGCATTTGTCATCTGATTGCACTTGACCTTTTGGGGGAAATGGAGGCAAAACAGTTATTAAATACTCCAGCTATCTTGGTAACATCTGCTGATAGCTTAATGTCCCCTTTAATCTGTTATTTCTTGATCTAAAAAAAAACCACAAACTTTTTACAACAAAAGCATTATGGACTTATTCATCATTGCTACTGAGGTCCCTTGCTAATTGCATTTTTCTACAACTTTGTCTTTTTCCGTCCCCACTTGTGCGGTTTCATCAGTTTCTTTTTTAATACTTTCTACCAGACTATGTCAAAGAACACAGAATACAGGCTTTCTATTTTTGCCATATATTTCATCTTTCCTTTACAATGGAACAATTTTCTTGTGCTCTTTATATTGTCCTAAGGAAGTGACAACTCTCAAATTTCTTTCCTCTGTACCATTTTTTTTTTTTTAATGTTTATCAACACCTGCCTTATTGAAGTTCACCACCTTCATGTTAACGTTTTCTTTCTTTTCCAGTTATTACAAACTATCATTTCACGGTCATTCATTCCAAGGTAATTCAAACAATGGGTTGTACTTCCCATTGGTTGTAATCAAAACTAGCTCAAGTTTCTCATTTCCCTTGAACTTCAACATGACAAACAAGCTGAGGTATTAAAGTTTAGTACTAAAGTTTTGTTGCTTTTCTAATGTATTTGAATGTAAAAATACAGGATAACTTGCAATAAAATTTCCCAAAGACTTTAAAACATACAAATAGACTTTTGCCCCTTTTGGTGTAAGCCATTATCTAATGCTCAAATTGACAAGTTGTTTCTAGTATGGGCTGAAACAAGTTATTGAGGCAGCTGTTTATTAATCCAGTTCTTTATACTCACAAGTATTTGTTTTTATAATTTGTCACAGTAAAGTCTTTTTCAAAAAATCTCTAAGTCTTACACCCCTGATAACAGCATTGTTCTCGATATCCATATTTCTCCACCATTGTCTTTTGTCTGCTTCTTTTTAGAAAGCACAAATCACTAGCTGTACAATACCATACTTGTATTCAGAAGCAGAAAATACATCTTAAATTGTATTTCAACTCTAGCTAGCTCCAGCCTTCTGATTGCTAATCCATAACTGGTGCATACTATTACTTCAGCTGCTGAAAAACAGTGGAAGGCTTAATTTTTCTTTAGTTAAAAAGACTTGAAAATAACTATTGCAACCAGCAGGATCAATGAGGTTGTAAACTACTGTGTCCGAGGCAATAACACTGAAAGCCAGTCAATCTCCAGCGTAACAGTAGGAAAAGCTTGGATAAGAGATTCATCAAGATCAAAACCATTTAATAAAAGTCAATTTGTCCATTTCACTTAGAATGTAGCTTTGCCTTTTTTTTTTTTTTTTTTTTTAAGGAAAGCCTTAAAAAAAGGCTTTCTTTTTAAGAAAGCCTTAATGTACTATTTCCTGAGGCACACAAAAGAGGAAAGAGACTTCATCTTCCAAAGCAGATATAAGCACATCATTCTAAATTTGTAGCAATGCCTTTGTTTTCTACTTTTAAGTTTCTTCTCTAAAATAGAGCCTAGCCTCATTACACACTCCTTCACCATCCCTCTTTGGGACATAAGACAATATAAAAATAATGTTTTTACTACAGCAGCTCATTGATGCACAATATGAAGAGCTAAGTAATAACAACTGTTTGCACATCAAAATGTTATTATATATATTTTAAATCTGCCTGAATCCCTTTGCACTTTTTCTCATTGTAACTATTACTTCTGTTTTATCACTGGCAAAAACCCTCAAGGTTTTCCCACTCTATGTTAACATACCAAGCAAAGTGCAGTCCAAGACTATTAATCTTTTGAGGCTGTTTCTGAGGCCTTCCACCGTCACAGCAGCAGTTTGTCCCTTCCTCTTTACTGCAGCTTTCCTCATCTAAATAATTTGATATTTTACTGCTTTTTGACATAGGGTTTGTTTTGTTTTCGTTTGCCATTTTCATCTTTCCCTCTTAACTATTTTCTGTTAATTCTCTCATAGAAGAACCATATGCATATATTCCTACCTATATAAAAACAACCATTTCTCAGGTATTGGGGGTGAATAAGCATGATGTAGCATCATAGTAGACATTCTTGCCACATTCTGCAAAACCATCTTTAAGTTGCCAAACTAAATGGTGACGGATGTAATCAAGTCACTAGAGCTTTCTAATATATAACACTTTTTAGTGGGTTGTATTCTGAAAAGCTACAAACCCATTACCTTTCTACTCTGAGCTTCCTTGGACAGAATGATGTTCTTCCAAAGAAAGGAAGGAATGTTCTAGGGGCTCTTTCCTCAGCTTGGGACAAATCTAATCTCATTTGATGAAATATATAGGACAGTTTTGACTACAGTACCAGAAGTCATCAGCGTCAACTGTCAGGACATACTTTCATCAAAGCTCAAAAAAACCCTGCCAACAAGCTATGATCACTTCATTTTTGAGACAATATATATGCTGCAGTACTATTCTACATGTTCTGATGTTTTCAAAACACACATTTACAAAGGAAAAATGCAGCACATTTTATATTTGCTGACATTAGTATCAGTACCCTCAAGGTACTTAGCAGCGCAGTTGTCCGGCCTAGACATAAGGTGAATACAAATTTCCCAATCTATCTTGCTAGTAAGAGTGATGGAAATAAACAATATTGTAACATGCCTGTAAAGCTAGGACTGGATGAAAGCTCAAGAGCTTCAATTCAGCACACAAACACACAGCAGTCTTCCTTCCAAAAGTCATACAGTATGACCTAGCAAATATTGGTATTTCTTAAACAACATCCCTAAAAATGTAGCTACTAAACACTAAGACCTTCAGTAATATGCAGAGACCAAGTCAGAAACATAAATAAAACTCAACTGTTCTGTACCTTCAATACTTTGGTTATATGTAAACAAAAATTTTTATACACAATGATCAGCATTATTGATATTCTCATGTATGCATTGCAGGACTGTCAGATTCTGATTAGTAGGTGTTCTCCTTTCAGTTGTGTCACAAGAATAGCTCACATGCTTTTCTCCAATAATCACATGCTTTGCTCAGTTTTTTTTTCCTATAAAGCATTTTAATTACATGATAAAGTCCTACCTGATCTGCTTCCCTTCTCGAACATCATACAAAGAAAAAAAGACATCTGTGTCTTCTCCAATTGTATTATAGGTGAAGCTCTTTAGACTGAGGAAGAAGTGATGAGGCACTGGCATACGACAAGCTTCTCCATGACGCTGACGAATTGTATCCACCTGATTAAAAACAATGAAAGTGATTTTACTTTGTCACAAGTAAAGGAAATATGACTGACTTAATTTCAACTGAAACTTTGCTTTTCTTTCTCCATCAAGTAAAAGCTTAACTTCAAATACATCCCATCTTGGACCAGGAGTGGTTTAGGTTGGGTATCAGGAGAAATTTATTTACTGACAGGGTTGTAGGGCATTGGAATCTGCTGCCCAGGAAAAAGGTTGAGTCATCATCCCTGGAGGTCTTCAAGAAGCATATAGATGTAGAACTTAGTAGTATGGTTTAATGGTGGAATTTAGTACTAGGTTAAAGGTTGGAGTAGGTGATCTTAGAGTTCTTTTCCAACCTGAATGAGTCAATGATTGTATGATAAATGACAAGGTTTTTCTTCCTCTTTTTTCCCCCCTACTTTTAATTTGAACAGCTGAGAAGTCATGAAATCAAGTAAGTAAAAAATATTGTTTATAAAATTGAAGTGATTTTTTTTTCAAGTAAGCCAAATCAACCCTGCTTCTCAAATATTGTCTTGATTTTGGTACAAAAAATAAGCTCTAGTAAGACAGTGTTATAGTAATTCTTGATTATTTCCTTTTGCAGTAGATGAACTTCTACTCAATTATTTAAGAATAACTTTTATGTTATTTCTTTTTAACAGCTGTAATTCATTTATGGTTATCATTTAGAACAAGGTCTTAGAGGCTAATAGCCCTGCAGGTATAACAAAAAAAATCTCATTGTTAGTTGATATTGGTTGATAACATGAGCAACCAATAAAGTTGAATAGCAGAAAGCTTTTTATTTTTGGCTCAGAATATCAAGATGTATTTACAACAGTGAGAACTGGGGTGGAGAAAAAGGAGTATTAACTAGAAATAATTATTTTTTAATTCTGGTACCACTTTATCCATTGTATGCTGATTTTAATAAAGAGGTTGCATGAATAACCTAAGTTCACTAGGCTAGTCTCCTCTGAATGTGCTAGATATGTAGATGCTAACAAAGAGAATCTTAATATTTTCATACTTTCCACCCAAATCTGTACTAGCTTTCACAATACCGCTTAAAATGAATTTTGTTCTGGATTTTGAATTAAATCCAAGTAAATCCTCATCCTTTAAAGACTGGTACCTGTGGAAGCACAGTTCTCTAGTAAAGATTAGACCCAGATTCCAAGACCAAGAAAGGATTAAATTACTACAGAAAGGATACATGAAATAAAAGCCTCCTAAGCTATGTGTTAGCAGGTAGAAAGAAGACTCACGTGGACAGACAGAGGCTTGCGATCTCAATTGAGAACTTTTTCTATTCAGAACACTCAGAACTGAGGAAAAGAGGCTTACATGGAAGTTGAAGAAGGAGCTTAAGTTAATTATTCTGAGGATCTTTTGATGAACTTGGGTAGTGACTTAACCAATAATCACCATCCTACCTTTATACACAGATACATTATCAAAGACTTAAAGAGAACAAAAATTCTTATGTAGGTGGTGTTTACCTGTGACGTGCTCTGCTGGACACTGTGTCTACTTGACAAATGCTGTGGAGATACAGAAGAGTAAAATTTAAGCCTTTTTGAGAGTTAAGAAATATTTATATCTGTGTAGCATTAAACTGTATTTTAAAAATATGATTGTTCAAGCTTATTATCAACTCTTCACTGTCTTTTTTCCCTCCAAAATGTATCATTACTCACAAGACCACTAGGTTTCTTAGTGGCTTTCAATTAAGCCATTTGTTAGACTAATAGATTTTACAGGTGATATTTACCTTAGTTTTGAATAGAAATGGCTGCACAAACTAGACAGAATTTCCAACATTCTAAAAATATATATATATTTTTTGAGAAGTCCATCACCATATACTCCATAGTTTATGTATTCTCCTTTAAATAAGGGGATACGTAAGTCCTCAACCATCAGTATGCTGGTGCATGAAAAGCTGCATTTGTTTAAAAACAAAAACAACTGACATCTAGACACTCAGAGGATGATCCTGTATTTAAAGCCCTTCATACTTGTCCTGGTTTCAGCTAGGATAGAGTTAGTTTTCCACCTAGTAGCTGGTAGGGTGCTATGTTTTGAATTAGGATGAGAAGAGTGTTGATAACACACTGATATATTAATTGTTGCAGAGCAGCGATTACACTAAGCCAAGGACTTTTCAGCTTCTTGCTCTGTCCTGCAAGCGGGCAGGCTGGGGGTGTAGCAAGAGCTGGGAGGGGACAGACCCAAGACAGCTGACCCAAACTGGCCAAAGGGGGTATTCCATCCCATCTGGGGTCATGCTAAACAATATATAGGGGTAGACGTTTAGATGTAGAGCTTAGGGATATGGTTTAGTGGGGACTGCTAGTGTTAGGTCAGAGGTTGGACTTGATGATCTTGAGGTCTCTTCCAACCTAGAAATTCTGTGATTCTGTGATTCTGTGGCTAGCTGGGGTGGGGGGGGCCAGCTGCTTGGGGGTAGGCTGGGCATTGGTCAGCGGGTGGTGAGCAATTACACTGTGCATCACTTGTTTCATACACATTATTAGTAGTAGTACTATTATCATTATTATTATTATCTGTCTTAATAAACTGTCTCTATCTCAACCCACAGACTTCATTTTCCTGTTTTTCTCTCCCATCCCAGATAGGGAGGGGGGAGGGTGAGTGAATGTCTGTGTGGTGCTTAGTTGCCGGCTGAGCTAAACCACAATACTAAAAGGAAATGTTATAATCAGAAAATGGACTGCAAGTCTTACTGAACCCATTTAATCTCCAAATGGAGATTTAAACACTAATCCAAATTGAAAAGGTTTCTGAGCTCTTTAAAAAGCGCATCATTAGTGATTCTGCCATGCCTGTCCATGCATATTCATCTTAACATTAGCATTTTTAACTGAAATATTAACACTACCACACATTAATACATATTCTTTTCATTCTCTACTATCTCTATTACATGCCCAACATCTAATTCTGAAAAAAGATACACGCTTTCTAGTAGGAGCTGCATGATATGTTGATAACCTTATAGCTTTAAGAGATGAAAATAAAAGATATTCCACAACATGTATTCATCAACACTTTTTCCAAACTGTTCCCCACAGAAGAAAAATACAATTTGCTATCGCAAAAGTTAATCTCCATAACGAGATTAAATCAAGACGATGGAAAGTTAAATGGCCTCTTTTGACTTCTGTTTACATGCACAGTTGTAAAAATGCCCTCTTTCACACTGCCAACAGAAGAAATGATCTCCAGCTCCATGGCCTGTTTCTCTACTGCAGCATCTTCAGAATGTTAAAGCCCTCTTAGATTAGCTGGCTGGGTTGCCTATTTAATCTTTGTCACCTGTAACCATTCAGAATCAGTTGGCATAGAAAAGATCAGTTACTTAAACTGCTCAAGTTATCCTGGTTTCTGTACGATTACTATACAGCTGCTTAGTTTCACATACCATTTCTCAAAGTGTCTGCATTGGAAGCCAGTTCTGGGCACTTGAAATAGAAGGTGACTGAAAACAGCCAACACGGATTTGCCAAAGTTAAATCATGCTTGATCAACCTGTAAAATGACTAGATCTCTGAATGGTAAAAGACTAGTAGACGATGTCTACCTTGACCTTAGCAAGGCCTTCAATACAGTCTTCTGCAGCATCCTTCTACCCAAGTTGTGAAGTCACATCTGGTTGGGCTAAGTGTAGCAGTAAAAACAAAAACCAACACATCTAGATTGTCAGGAGTCTATCTTAAGACCTACCTGATCTAATAAATTCACAGATGATACTAGGCTGAGGGCAGTAATCAATGCATTCAAGAAGATCACCTTTGTTCAGAGGGACCTAGGCAATCCAGAGGAATTAGCTAATAGGAAGCTTATGAAATTCAGCAAGGATAAATGCAAAGTCTTGCACCTGAACAAGCTAATAGTTCTGTGGTATAGGCTGGGAATTGACCAGCAGGGTTCTGTTTAACAGGAAGCTTAATGTAAGTTGGAAGAGCACTCTGGCAGCAAGCAAGATTCATTCTCCCTCCCCCTGCCTCCCCATTGAACCAAATTATTGACAACCATTCTTTTTATTTTTTTCCAGTGGGGTTTTACTAATTAGCTTTGTGCTTACTTTACAGAAATTTCATCTAGAACTAATGATCTTAGGAGAATTTCAATTAGAACCAAATATTTTTCTATATGAAAATCTAATGGCAGCATCAGCTGCTCTTTCTCTACCCACTAGATTTCTGTTCTGGAAATACATTGGAACATCTTAACATTGCTTATTCTGAACAAGTTCACATTCACTACTACTTACGTCCTTGTTGGAAATAGTTGGGATTTTTTGTTTTTGTTCCACTTACCTACCAATACCGGTTTTCTATTGTTGGGCTTCCTCCTTCCTTCCCTAATGATTCTTGAAAAGTAAATCCCATCACAACCATGTCAGCCTCAAACTGCTTTCTAACTTCACATTCTCAATCAACTTCTGAAGAGCTGGCTTAGAATCAGATATATACAAACCTGTCCTTTAACCACCAGCTTCATTGAATAAACAAAGAAATCACTGAGAGATTTTAGGAACTTCCTCCACAGTCCGTGTTCAGTTAGCTTCCTTTTCTAGTAAAGACCTGGGCAATTGAAGCCTCTATTTTCAAATTTTGTAACTACTCACTTTTACCAAACTCATTTTCAGAGTAAAGCATAACCAAATATGAGGTGATAGCAGCATATTAATTTTGCACTTGTCTTTTTAATTAGAAACTCTGGTCATTTTTTTTTTTTTTTTAAGATAGTTGACAGAAATGGTTAAACCTATCAGTAACACAGCCAGTAGTTGTGCTTTTCATACAACTGCTAAATTCTCCCTGAACACGCATACACAAATCAATACATCTATAGAAAAACAAAACATACTGAATGGCCAGGTTTGAACATTTCTGATTCTTCAAAATACCTCCTGCCATTTGTCTTGCAACTCCTTTTACCAAAGAGTACTGTCCAAGGGTTACTGACATTCTGCTAGACTTGTGTTGCTTAATGAATGACAGCTTCAATCTAGTGACAAATCCAGCACTGAGCTCTGGGGGCAGAATTCTGACAATATATCTCACCGTTTCAAAAGTAATGTAAATTAAAAAATTAAAGTAAAAAAAAAGGTATTTGATTGTATTAGGTAAAATCACAAATATCATCATAAGGAATGAGTGATTTGGTTTCTTTCAAGAATAATGACAATTTCTGACTGCTCATCCTGAAGTCACTAAGATTTGCCTTCATAATGATTCATTTGGAGAAGCTGGATATACAAGGCCTCAGAGCACAACAGTTCTGACAAAGAGATGAAGAGAACGACCCTCACACAGTAGTCACAAATACATATAGCAAAGTAAAATGGGAGTTAAAAAAGAAGCACAAAATTTTTAAATTGAAAATTTTACCAGTGGAAGTAATGCTGAGCCTAATAACTCTGTATAAAATGCTTCAATTTCTTCTCACAGATGGGAAAGCCTAGGGTTACTTCATCCATTTTTCTGCTAATATGAGACCTATTTTCTATGGTACATTTAACATTCTACAATTCTGCAAATATGGAAAAGTAATTGGGCTCTCATGACTATTCCCACAAGATTATTTTGCAATGTAAAACCTCATTGCTGATTTGATAATCCATTAAGTATTTTGCTGGAAGTACAGAGAAATTCTCTCTATGGGTTAAAAAAAAAAATCTTCAATCGCTACAAAATTTAAGTTAGGCAAATGCTAAGTTCTCAGATGTTTTGGTTCCTGAAATTGCCTTCTATGTACTAGATGTGATTAGACAGCACTGTCTTCCTGAATCTACAAACTAAAGCGATTGTGAAGTGTGAACCAACTAATGGTCATACTCTAAATACTAGCACAGATCTGAGCAGAAAACTGCCGTGGACATTTTCTTCAGGACTAAGATGGGGATGTAATCAGACAACTCTGACAATTAAATGTTTTCTGTACTACAAGTATTCAGAATAAAATCAAAAACAACATAACACCTTCAGAAAGAAGCACAGAGTAAGAAAGTAATCCCATTAGCAACTTAACTTGCATTCTTTGAGTCATTACCAATTTAATTTTGTACTGATAGTTGTTTCTGTACTCTATGTGAAGGAAAATTCTCCTGTAATAGCACCAAACCCTCCTCAGTCTATGGCAAATCAGGAACAAACTTATAAATCAGTACTGCAGAGTGCTGTACTTTGTTGTTGTTTTCTTCTTTTCCCTTACGTAGCACAATTTTTATTTCTTTTCATGAAAACCACTGTAATATGATATAAATAATCCAAAACATTTCTACTAAAATGAAAGAGATATGGTTTCTAAAGGACATTGCCATACAACAGAGATGGCCTTAATGTTCAAGAATTAGTTTTGCTTTACGTAACTTATTCAGTCTCCTTCCATCTTCTGTGAGCTCAAAAAATCTTTGAAACGGGGCCAAGATGTTTATTATTTATGCACATCCTGTAAGCAGATTTTTCTTTTTATCTGCAGACTCTCCTGGAAGAATCAGACAGTGGCTCTCATGGACTTTCTAGACTCACGCAACTTCTGATGAACTGCAGGCTCAGGAAGTTTTAATCAATGAAAGTAGGTTGACTAACACTAGATCTTACAGTAAGGAACACTTTTATCTCTACCAGCAAGTTAATAATTGCTGTTTGAATTAACAATCATGTAACCCAACAGCAGCCTGTTAAAACTTCTTCGTTGTATGTCAATAAAACTTGCATGGTCATCTGCCTGGTTCATGGCACTTTCAAATGAACAGACGTCCGCAAGCTATTATGACAGTGATACTATGAAGCGTCCTATTTCCTACCGGACAGAATTCAACAGTATAAATGGAAAAGGCAGGTATTAAATGGCAAATGGCAGATTAGCTTGTATAATGTCTACAAAATACATGTGGGAAGCAGAGGTCTAGAAAATCTGACCTTTGAAGGAAAATATAAATGGAGTTGTCTTGCCTAAGGAAGAGAAGACCAAATGGGACAACAGTATTCAAGCACATAAACTGTGGTGCAAACAGGCAGGGAATAATCTCTCACCGTGGACACAACAGGAAGATGTGAAGCTTATACTTCAACAACAACAACAGAAGTATACATTTTATTTTCACCATTAATAAAATTACCAAATTGCAAAGACTGCCTGAGTAGGCTGTGGATTCTCAGTCACAAGAGATTTTTAGAAACAGACAAAATTGTCACAACTGACAGAGACTGTTGATCCTGACATTACGTGGAAGAATGGACTGGATGACCTTTTAAGATTTTCCAGACTTATTTTTCTTAAATTATATGAATAGTGAAAAAATATTATTGCTGCTTCATTTAATGCTAATACATCGATTTTAGCAACAAAGTTTAAAATTATTTCCATTATCTGTGCCTGACAGATTTGTCTTTTTATGACTTCTTTTGCTACTTCTGAAAAAGCATATTTAAGGAAAAAAAAAAGTAGAAAGAAACAACATTCAAAGTTAGTTTCTCTATTTTTCATACTAGGTTATTTTGTAAATTGCATTTAAATTGTATATAGTGTGCCACTTCCAAAACAAAGTTGGTTCATTCATACTAAAATGAACTCAGGGTACTTGAGACACTGACTATTCTCATGGTAAGGGTGTAGATGAAAAACATGTTAAAAAAGCCTATGGAAAGCTTACCACGCTATTGCAATCAAGACATAATATGTAAGATGAAATATTTTTTTCCTCTTCTTTCCCTCCCAAAGTGAAAACTCACAGGAATGTCTCATGGATTTCTTACCATTTTATAAAGGTCTGAAACACTGATCTGATCTGAATCCACAACCTCAAAGTCCTTCCGAGGAACTAAATCTAGGCCCAAATGTCTGCAAAAGAGAAGGAAGGAGAAATGGTAAGTATAATGCATTAACATCCACAATCACCCGCTACATATACTTACTCAAGTACAAGGAGACAAATATTGAATTGTATTTAAATCTTTTTGCAATTGTTAATGAATAAACAGAAGCTTTCTAAATAAAAGTAAATGTAAATAAACAGAAAGACACTGGATTTGTTCCTTGTTCACTGACTTCAGAGAAGCTGTAGCAAGTAGTGTTTTGGCCAGTATGTTCAGGCAGTATCCAGAACATGTTAATTGGAGATGTAGTAGGCAAGTGAAGTTAGTACTCTGATTTCTGCTGCAGTAATTAGGTAGGTTTCTTCACTACGTAATGAAAAAAAGTTCAATCAGTGACCCTATTCAAAGGTGCAAATACATCCTTTGCTTTCGGAAGCTGCTTTGAATGAAATTCCTGGTGCTCATGCAACTAAACCCCCAACTTTATCCACGTAGAAACATGATACATAAACATTCTTATAAATTCTTGAGCAATAGCTAGAAAAATACCAAAAGGAATTTTAATTGGTATTTATAGTGCACACAATATTTGCACACTTCTGATTAGTCCAAACTAAAATAGGATTTTGGCTTAGATCAAATACATAAACTAACAAAAAGGTCTTCTATTGCAAAAAGGAGGGCTGGTTAGGAAATTCTTTTTTGCTCTATAGTTGCTCAGGCTCTGAGGCATAAAGCACTCAGACAGTTAAAATAAAAAGCTATTCTAATTACACACATTAGGAGTAAAATTAAAGACACACAAATGAACCACTTCCCCCCTTTCATTCTTACATAACTTTGATATTTCATTTACACATATTTTATATGAAATTTCTTAACCTAGAAAAAAAAAAATCAGAAGAGGTACCCTTATGGACACTACCCTTTCACATTTGTTATGAAATAGACAACTAAAACAAAATCCAATTTAATTTTATATTTAAAGAAACATTCTGCACTGCATTGTTCCTGATGGCAAATGAAAACTTTTATTTGAAAAACCCTCAGGTACCACAGAATAGTTGTACGGTACAATAAACAGAAGCCTCCAGGCAATGCAGCGTCTCTTTCTGAGCAATTAACTTAAAACAGCAGCAAGTAAGAGCCAGTAGTTTGTACGAAGCCTAGATGCCTTTGTTGACCACTGCGTTTTTAATCATTTCCCTTAAGTTCCCAAGTCCCTATTTTTATTTTTTAAGAACTCTACTTAATCAGGCTTTCCATCTTTAATTATGTCCCCAAACCATCATCTCTCAAAAAACACAGTTCAGCCCACGTCCACTTACTGGCAAACAGGCAGTGCTATAATTGCCATTAAAATATTGTGCAGACAAATGGGAATTTCTGTATTTTTAGTTCTTTGACAAAAACAATTATATTTTCAGTGGAAAAAAGAACATTTTTCCTCCTTCAATTAAATTTTCATGCCAAATAAAAATTTCTAAACTCTAGTGCTAAGTTGTGAAAATGATAAATTTATACCTTTCACACACTTTGTCTTGATTAAGCCCAGACCAGCAGCAGAAAACTGTATCTGTAAAGCTGAAAATTACTTTCTGTTTACCAAGTGAAAAAGATTAAATTGAGAACACATTAAGTAATCCCCAGCTGCAGCTGCCATTGGAGTCTACGTATAGGAAGACCAAAAATGTAACAAATGGTTGCAGGTCAAAATAGTAGTAAGGAGAAGATCCACTTCAAAATGTTTCAAATTAAAGCTAATGCTCGTCGTATTTATTTGCAGGAATTTTCATGAGTCTGAATATCTAAACCACTTTTAAAAGAGTATACCACTCACATGTGTGTACACACATGCACACATTTAAAGTATATTCATGAAGCAATTTCTCAACATATGGATGACGACAAACTCCTAATAAAGTGATCAAACACACAGAACACTGCATTTCAGTTCTTATGCAGTTACAAAGCACTGTCAGAAATGTACAGGATAAAATTGCCACATCTAATCATAGCCTAATATTGTTCTGGTCTCATAATTTCAACCCTCTAGAGAACTAAGGTCAAACTGCTTGGACTCATTACCCAATACATGACAAAGGTATTATCTTCTACTTAATAATGTTCAACACAACTGCACCAGTATCCCTGTGAAACTTATCTGATGCCCTATTTTTAGTTAAATCCTTTAACACCATGGATTTCCAGACAGAAGATTCTCGTTCTTTAATACTATGTTAATCCTGTGCAGTACCTCCTCCCAGCAGATAAAGGTATTTTTTCTTTTACTACTAATATTGCCCAAGTTGGAGTTCAGGTTTATGCATTTTATTTGTATCAATTTTTATTTTTTTATTTTTAATTTTTTGTCCACAGAGGACTGACAATGTTTGCAATGACAACGACAGTTAGTGGCCCACTTTCACCCTCTATTATCAAGTACCTGGGAATACAAGAGCACCAGCTGCCAAGAATTTTTTTCTGCAAAACACAGCATGCATAAAAATTAGATAATGTGCTATTTTGTCTATTTGACAGTTCCTCTCTCCACAACATTTCTTTTACAAGCAAATTCTTCTTCTTTTTTTTTTTTTTTTTTTTTTTTTTTATTCTGTCTTAACACTCTACTGACTTTCACAAATATTTCCCAAGTACACCTACAAAAAATTCCCAAGCCTGTCAACTATCTCTTGGTACCATATGTCTAGGACAATTCCTGCTGACATGCAGATATTCCTTCTCTTCCATGTAGCAATCTTTAAAACTTAAGATTTAATTTTACTTTCTCTGGGAGAAAATAAATAAATAAATATACCACCTGAATAAATCTCCTGGTACTTCTTCTCAAGTAATGTCAAGACAAACTAATAGAGAAAAGTGCTACCTGATGTAAGACTGAATGAACTAAACGTAAGACTGAAAGGGATGAACACACAACTCCACTTCAGGTTGACTGGGTTTCTACAAAAAATCAACTTAGTTTTAATGGCAGCTTCAAAGAACCATCTTAATTTATAATGCTTTCATATATTATCAATATGAATACTAGACCATTTTGAATTCATAAAACCACAAGTCCTAGCAAATTTTCCTTCAAGACCCTTGCAGAAATTACTGTCATTTTGCTGAAATACATTTTTAGGAGGCACATCCAGTCTTGAAGAAAAGATTGGGAGAATTTATCACATTCTGGGAGCATTCAGGATTTACTCCCCCTTGCTCCAAAAGACTTACATTTTACCCTGACTCTGGCTTTAATTTTGCAGCCACAAATTTTCATTGTATTCCTTCTCTGACTATGGCAAAGCCTCATTTAATATCATTCACATTTCTCTTATGCAAAAAAAAAAAAAAATAATAAAGGGGGTGAATGGTAACTAACGATTCCAGCAGCTATTCATATAAACTACATGCAGACTTTGATGGAAATACAATACAAGAATATATACAACACATATATACATATGTAATATGTAAATGTACATATAAATGTACATATACATATGTATATGTAAATAAATACAAGAATATATACAATAAATACAATAGAAGAATACAACTGATGGAAATACAACAGAAACATTAACAGAAAATGAAATATACGAAAAACATGTTTGTAAAAATTAAACTGTACTAATACAACTTGACGCTTTGACAGAATTATTTTGTACATAAACTGCAAGACTCTAAGTTTTGAAGAAAATAGTAAAGCATTGATGTAATGTTATGCAGGAGATTACTTTTAAAATGAAGTTGATGAGGAGTAGTAGAGAGTAAGCAATCTCAGTAAGGAACTGATTAACAGAAATGGCAGCAAATACTTCTGATCATGGAAGCATCAGGCTACAGAGTGAGGATATTAAGGTTTTCTTCCAAGGCTGACATCCAAGAGAGTTCCGGGACGAGACGGGGGGGGGGGTGGAGCATATTCAGAAGAAATGAGAGTTATTATTTCTGCAACTTTCTTAAAGGCATTTCTTTATGGCTGTTTACATTGTTCACTCCTACTTTGATCATCTTCAGTGTAACAACAACAATTTCTGTAAGATGTGACAACTACAGTAGTAAGGATTTCTTTAAATCTTACAGGGATTTCAAGATATTGTGACCTCATGTATACATTCAATACATATTTTCAGATACATTTTACAAATTTTAAGTTAATTGTTGCAACACTATTGGGAAGTAATTACTTCTTTTTATCAAGAAAACTATAACAAGGTGGCAAGTCAAACTCCAAAAACAAGTTTCTAAGGATGGAAACACTGAAACTCAGGACTTTTTGAGAGCTTTCAGACTATGGATTACTTCAATGGATCACACTATTCCCTCTAAAGTGCTTCAAATTTTAGTATTAAGTAGGTACTGACACTGTCTATGTCTATGACATTTTTGAGGTAAAAGACAAACCACAGAATTAAAAGTGTTTCATTATATTAATGATGTAAAAAAAAATATATTCTATTTCTATTTTTTTTTTCTGGTTTTCTTCTTAATTGTTCATTTGTAACTTTCCTCTGCCTATGGATCTTTCAGAGACAGATTTATGGCAGCTTATTATATTTGGAAGATTTCTTTCAGTGCAATGACTTCAACAACATTTCATGTAAGAATAACCTTTGGCTAACAAGTAACACAAGCCTACCAACTCATCTTGCTTATGACTTATCTATCCAAAGGTTTTGGTGGCTCCTCCTTCCCTACTCTGTTTCTGAGCCTTAACATGGAGTATCCCAGATTTGTAGGGAAGCAAGTATTTTTGCTCAGTATAAATGGGAAAGTGACTACGGTCAGGCGCTTGGATGCCTTCTGTTAATCTCCTGACAGGTATTATATTAATCTGAAAGCATAAATCCTGAAGACAATTTTAAATGACCTCTGATTTTTAAGTTGAATTGCTTTGAAGAATCTTCATCTGCCTTTTTGGTAAATAAAGCATTCACACACTGCTGCAATTAATTTTGTGCACTGGAGGAGAAGCAGAGCATTCCCATTTCAAACAGAAACTCTGTGAGGCAAATTCCTTCCTTTTTGATGTATGTCTCTAGAATGACAAAAATTTTTGTTAGGAAATAAGATTAATTCTGATTTGGAACAAGTGCATTCAAACAGTGCTGGGGCACATAGCAGATATGCAAATCAGAGTATTGTCGGTCCTCTCTTGTGAAAGCTGGAGCACATCTGCAGGTAGCCTTTCCTATCAGAGATGTCATTTCACAAGTTCTAAAGAACTAAGCATTAGTAAAAGTTGAAAAAGTCAACTATTTGTTTAAAAAAAACAATAATGGAATATTTCAAAGTCAAGTTTTGATTTTACTTGTAACTTGACTTGAGAGGAACTGCAGATTTCAGCTTTATAACATGATCGTTGCAGACTTCCAGCTATATATTTTATATAAATAGTTTCCTGATATACACATTTTTCCTTGTTATTTATAGACTACTGGACATTTCTAATACCATTTCAGACTTCAATAGAGCAATGTCCTCACAAATTATATCAGAGTGATGATTTTTTTAAAAACCTATTTGTATTGTTCTGTATAAAATCTAGCATGACGTGGAGGCAAAAAATATTATGAGACTTTAACTGCACAAAAATATAAATTAAGAGGCTCAAAACTGAAAGTCTAAAAATACTAAGATGCTATTACGCTTAGAAAAAGTATTCTTTTGAATGTGAAATGCAGTAATGCACTGAAATGCAGTAATACCAGCCACTGCATGAATACACAAGTAACCTAACCGTGGATAACTAGCAGAGATAAAGCATTAAAAAAGATTCATCCAGTATCATAGTTTTGTAATGAAGAGAAAAAAAAAAAAGTCTAAGTAACAAAAAGATAAAATTGATACAGTAAGTAGAAATTAGCACTACATTATAAGAATGACTAGCAACAATACAAAAGGTTAGCAGCAATAATTTTAAATTATATCCCTACATTCTTAATACACCAAACTACAGAGCAAATGTTCTTAATATTTTAGGCTAAATATACAAAATAAAACAAAAAAGAAATTCCCTGGCGAGTTATGGAAACAGCCCAAAGGAGTTCTCCCACAAAAAACTACACACACAACAACAACAACAAACACCCACCCTGTAACTACTAATCCAGGGCATATATTTTTTCTTTGATTTCTGCCAACTCCTACAAGAACACACAGGATGACTACCAGAACCACTGCCAGGTTATTTAAAGGAAAAAAACACCAGTTCAAAAAAACAGAAAAGAAAACCTCCTAACTGGTGGAGACAAATGTGAATTTCATGTTTTTATTACTCTATCCCAAATAATGCAATGCATTAATGATCATGGTTGAGATAAAAATAGCTTTACCCTAAATGATACGTGCTACATAGTAGATATGCACATCTAAGTAACTTGGCTGGGGAATGTCTTCCATTAAATTATGCTACCCTAAGCAATTATATACCTACTCAAACTGCATGTATTTAAGTTTCTCAGTTAATATTAATGCATGTTAGTAATGGCATTTTTCATTCATTTGCGAATCTCAAATATGAAAGAAGAATTTTGTCACTGTTTGAGAAATTCGGCATTACTATGTGAACATGCATATGAAAACCATTGTTTTCAACAGATTAGGAAATGTGGTTGTGAATTTCACAATAAAATTCAGGGGAGATACAAGAAAGTGATGTTGCAGAAAGACTGCCGAAATGCCCATTTAAATATTGCATAGTGTACAGATATAGTTAAAAAGGTGTATGACTGAAAAGATATTTATACAATTCCTTTACTGATACCCTCTTCTGTTTCAGAATCTCTCTCTGATACTGTGTACCTTTTTCTTTAGGGAGAATAATACCTGTTCTTACACAGTAAGAAGCACTTTTTTCCCCTAAATAAGCATTCTGAGCAAATGAATTGAATCATGAACATATTTATATTTACTGATTTAACTGATGTTTTTCCACAGCTGTCATGCATTATATTTTTTATAGTTTTAATGTAATTTGTATTTCATGATTTTACATTTAGTGTATTGAAAAAAAAAAACTTTCTATAGTCACTAAGTTGAGCAGCCTATTCTCTTCATTGCTGTCCACTCTCCTCATCTTTTATTCTTAAAACTTTTTTGCTACTCACTGTTACTAATTTAAATACACTCCTTGAGAAAAAATGTTTTATATAACTTTGAGAAAAAAATGTTTTACGTAATGTTCAAGCACAGTTTCTTAGATCCCACTTACTCTGGTGGGAATGACAATGGAAGGTAACTATAAGACAAAGCTGCAGAACAATGACTTGATGACATCTGTTAGATGATGTCCTTCAGAGCTTTCTTTCCACAGGGGAGATGTGAAATGTAGGATGGGTGCTAGCTAAAGTTTCGTGACCATGTTTAAGTATATCTCTTGGAGGAAGACCTGAAGTAGATGACTATGGAATGAAGTCATAAAAGAGCTATGTTAGTGACAAATATTTGCCTTTCTTCCTCAGCTATGGAGTTACAGAACTGCCTCCTGTCACACCCTGTATTTTAATTAGCACTAATCCTACTCCTGGATGAAAAATAGTGGCTATATGCCTGAGGGGGATACTTTCTTTGAAAAGGTCATATGCATGTCAAGCAAAACTTACCTGTCTGATACACTTTATGTAAGAACAAAAACAATTCTGCTGAAGGGCTAGTTTTTGTTTAATGGTAGCTTATTACCATTTCACCTTCTATCTGAATTGCAGTTTTCATTGACTCTTTAAAAACATTCTCTACAAAATCACAGTGAAATTGACCAAGGAGTCCAAGCATTTGAGAAATGTCATCAATAGCCAAATACATAGATTATATCAAAAATCTGCATTTTCACAGCCTCAGTTCCAGTGTCATTATTGCCAGTGAGATTCTATAGTAATTGCACCAACCATTAAAATACTTCTTCAATGAAAATAGTGTTGTTTATTTTATTTTATTTATTTATTTATTTATTTTTACTATCTACAATCACATCTTCCCAGGCATAACAATCAGTTCACTGAAACAAATAAAGTAAATTGACCTGAACCTTTTAAAAGTGCAGCCTTAGAGAGAATCTACTAATAAGCATATTGGTCATTTGATAGTAGTAGTATAAGACCTATGCAGTAAACTCACTGTAAAAAGTTGTATATGGCTTCCAAATTAACAAATGTTCTACCTGCTTACAAATACTATTGAAAAGATTTTTTTTTCTAAATAAAAGCTATTTAAAGTAATTAGAACAAACAGTACCCAGCTGGTACCTGTACTTACTCATTGCCCCAGTCCAGCCTCACTGTGAGGTGTCTCTTGACCTCTCGCACCTGATCCTGTGTCAAGTGACCTGACAGCAGCTGTCTACGTAGGTCAATGAGTTCATTCATCACATGGCGCAGTTTGTAGAAAAGATCTACCTTATGTTTCTGTAAAGGCATATTTTTGGGAGGGGAAGAGAAAGAATGAGAAAGGAAAAAAAGAAAAGAAAGAAAATGAAAGAAAGATTAAATTTGGAAAGAGAAAAATGGGAAGGGGGGGGGTGAAACAAGGGGGAAAGAAGAATGGGGGAGAAGAAACCAGGAAGACAGGGAGGAGACAAGACAGGGAGAGAAAGATTTATCAGTTTGGAAAGAGAAAGAGCAAGAAGGGGAGTGAGGGCAGAGAGCAAGGAAGAGAGGAAAGAGAAAGAGAGAGATTAATAAGTTACCAATTTTTCATTTAATTACCCTAGAGGAACATTAATCCAGTTTGTACAAGCTTTAAAATATTTATATCAAAAAGCAGAATTAACTGATGCTATTTAAAATGAATAGCTTTTTATTGCTAAATTTTGGGCTCAATCTACTAAGAAGTCCATTTTCTGATAGACCCTAATGTCACAGCTACATCAATTCATTATGTGCAGCAGGGATAACTTATTCCAACTATACAATAAATTCAAAGTTTTAGCCTTAAAGTAACAGAGAGGGAAAATAGACTGCATTAAGTCAGAAGCTAATGAGTGTTCTGAACAGTTAACAATGTTTTATCACTTTGGAAAAGTACTTTTAATATTTTAAATAGTCCACTTAACTGTATATTACACGGGTATCTATGATAGGTGGTGGTGGTGAAATGAATATTAATTACCTGCACTCTGAAAGGGACTAGAACAATAATAAAATCTACCTGCAAAACTACTTTCAAGGAGAAAAGTTAATATAAAAAATGAAAACAAAAACCATACCCACTACCAGCAAAAATATCCTAAGCAACTAACCCTGCAATCATTTCCAACAGAAGCAGAATTCTTCCAACATGGGGAAATAAAACAGAATTGGCAATGTTTGTTCTCCCCTGCGGGAAATAACTACATGGGAAGAACCCCCCAGAAGGCAACTCTGAAGCTAACGAAGACCACTTATAAGCACCCATAAGATAAGGAAGGGTATCCAAGCTACTCCCTTGTCTTCTAGAATTCTTTTTGTGTGTGCATGTCAAGGCTTTTGTCTACATGGCCATACTGCATAAAATGGCCCCTGTGTAACAAATGAAGATCCCAAAGAAACAAAGAAAAGGAATAAAAAGATGATCACTACTGTGGTTGAATGCCATTTTTTGTATGTGTGTTTTTGAAACAACAAAGCTCCATTCCTACCCGTATGCAAAGCTTGAAGCCTAAGAAAGCTTAAAACGTGAGGAAAATATGGACCATAAGGATTGAAACTGACACTTCGCAGGCTAGCACTGTCTCAATTGCATTTCTGATTGTAAATGAGTGTTTCATAAAAGCTCTCTAAATGAAGATAAATTCAATTTATCACTACTAGATCTGACAGAAGAACATCCACAAAGAAAAATGTGTTTTTCTATTACAATATATTATTAGAAAAAATGTTTTTTCATATATTTTACCAAAGACAAGTAACCAGAAAAATAATTTCCATCTACCTGAGTTTGTTTTCCTGCAAGAATACTAGACTTGTATGAGTTACAAAAACAAATTTCAATGCATTCAATTTTGATCAGCAGTTTATTAGTTTGTTTGAATCTGATTAAACATCTGCTTTGCTGAAGCAGGTTGAGCACAGACAGGATCATCTGGTGTTCTTAATCAATTTTGAGATTAAAAGATGCACAATCTTTCAACTATACATCAACATTGGTTCTGGTCCATCTGAAAAACAAAAGTGAAATACAGACACCAGACCCAACAGAAAGGCAACTACTTCCAGAGTTGAAAATACAAAAATATTCTAACAAGATAGTCACACAAAGCTGGTAAATATAAATTTACTAGGATTGTGTTTAAGTTTTCTCACTAAATGCGGTGCAAAGTAAATCAAACCCAAGCTGAAGACAGTAGGTATAGGACATAAAACCAGACATTTCCTATTTACGTGAACAAAAAGGTTGCAACTTTTTCTGACAGAAGACGAAAACAATGTAGTTCAGGCCTATCAAACCAGCAAATTAGCTATATACCATCAATAAAACACTTGGCAATGAAGTAATCATGAGAATCAGTTCCAAATTCATCACATTCAGACTTCCTAAATAAACATACTGAGATGAAAAAGCTGCACCCTTACTCTTCTAATGATGGTTAAAAAAGCCAGAGAAGCTGTAGCTGGCAAACGCATATAAGGTGAATCACAGATGCAAGACCCACCGAAGTGAAAGGAAGTACTTTCCTGAGACAAAGGAGAGCTACAACAGTGTTGAATGTGGCTTACTTAATTCCAGACTTGCAGATAGTGAAGAGCTTGATGCAGTCAAAAAACAAACAAACAAGAAAAAGCAGTTTATCATGCCCTCCTTCATATCACAAGAGCCTAGTGATTAATAAGCTCCATTTGGAGCCAGACGCAGCTGGGTCTGGCTGGTTCTGGAGCAGCCCACCTCTATTCAGAGACCCACAGCCCTGCTGCCAGTGCCTGGGCACGCAGCACAGCTCCTTTATTTATTTATTTTAAAAACAGGTGGCAACATAAAATAAGCCCCTACTGACACACACACTACAGGTATCTTCTCTCTGCTTCATAAGGATTCCAAAATCAGAAGCTAGCAGATAAAACTGCTTCATTCTTCAGTACAACCACCTCATTGTTTCATGCCTGCAGTGGCTTTGAAATGCTAACTCTGCCTTTGTCACTTCTCTCTAAATAAATACCACATACCATGGAAATATAAAAAATACTGGTGGTATATTCATGGAATCACAGAATGGGTTGGAAGGGAACCCAAAGCCCAACCATTCCCCTCCCCATCCAGCCTGGCCTTGGGCACTACCAGGGATGGGGCAGCCACAGCTCCTTTAGGCAGCCTGGGCCAGGGCCTCACCGCCCTCAGAGTGAAGAATTTCTTCCTGATGTCTAATCTAAATCCACCTTCTTTTGGTTTGAAGCGAAGCCATTACCCTTGTCCTATCACCACACCCCTGCCAAGTAGTCCCTCCCCAGCCTCTCTGCGGCACCCTTCAGGCACTGGAATGCCACTGTGAAGTCTCCCTGGGGCCTTCTCTTGTCCAGGCTGAACAGCCCCAACTCTCCCACAGCCTCTCTTTGTGGCCAGATGACCTATTTATAGTAATTTTGTTATCATGACTTCATTTAACACTACCATAAAGAAGTCAGAATTTTAAGAGCCATCCCTTAAGACATCTCCTCTAAAATTGCCTTGGGCTCTTACAGAGGAGAAGGTCACAAAAATTGTTTTTGTTCTAAGAGCAAGAATAGACGTTTCCCAGGCTCCTTCTTATGGATTTCAGTATCTTCGACATTAAAGCCCGGAAGCATCATAAGCACATGAAAGCAAACAGTAAGCCTCAAAATAACACAAAATGCATGCCTTTCCAGTTTTGTCTGGATTTTTTAATTAAGCAAATTACTTCATATTAAGGCTCTTGTGCTACAGATTTGTGCTGCATTTTACAGCTTAATCTTACACAAAGTCTTTAATGTTATTACCATGCAAACCTTAAAATACTGCAAACTTTTCAAGAAACAGTTTAATAGAACTATCACAATATTTGCAAATATCATACAGCATCTCTATGACTTTTTGTCCAAAACAAGTAATTTGTTTCAAATCATTCACATTAGTATCGAACAATTACAAGGATGTGTTTTACTTCAGATACTGTTCTTCTAGAGAACTACAGAAGGATAAGAACTGTCAGAATTTGACAGAGGCTTTTGACTTGGTGTCTAAAACCTCTCTTTTTTTTAAAGCTTGTATTTCTAGTATAAAGCAGACAAAGTTGTTGCTGATTAGAGGATATTTGGCCTTGATACACATTTATTCAAGCTGCACCATGAAACTTGGCCAGTCGTATGTTTCTGTGAGGAGCATGAAACTATTTAATGACTATATATTTGAGATTTGGGGAGTGGGGCTTTTTTTTTTTTTTTTTGGCATTTTATGTGAACAGAGGAAGACTGTCTCCTATTTCAAGACACTGCAGCATAAGAAAACAAATATACAAAAGACAAGGAGGAATAAAATAGATCATCAAAATACAGCGTACTTTATTTATACAAACACCAATTATCTCAGCTACCTCTCTGCTTAGTAATTATTAGTTGTCTCATTCAGAGAGATGACAGATGAGGTGCCTCTTGCTGAATAAAGTTCAGACTTCACAAGTGAACACAAGCAGGATATCTCAGGTATGGAGTAAAACTTATATGCATAATCCTGTATTATCAATATATCAAGCCTGGCACCCACAGAAAAGCAAAGGAATTTGAGAACATAGTTTATGTGAATGTATTAAAAAGGAGAGCTGTGAAGATGGTGCAGGCCAATACCAACATGCAGTAGAAAAAAAAAAAAAAAGACAAGTACAAACTTAGCTAGACCAGCTGTGTCCCTAAAATATTCTAGTTTTATTTCTGAGGAGTAGATTGAAAGATTCCCCAAATTCTAAACATAAAAATATTTAGACAAGAATAGCCCTAGCCAAAATCATTTTAAATTTTTTAAACACCACATCCTAAAACTTTGGCAAACATGATGAGGAAGCTGTTTAAAACATGTTGAGAACACAGATATTTTAGACAAGTCAATTATTTTAAAAATGTGCAGTTCTGTGAGGACTACAACATCTATCTTCCACAGATCAGTTGCTTGTGGCTGGCAGGTTTTGGTGTCTTAACAAAAATTGTAGGAACTTTATTTCTGCTATAAATTTAGCCGAAGTCAGGCAACAAAGCCTAGTGTTATGAAGGAAAAATCCTGACAGACAACATGAACAAAAACTTCCCTGTGGGAATCTAGGTTAGATTTCCATTATAATACAGGACATGAATGATACTGTCTGGATTTCTGTTACTGAAAGGAAAAAACCCTGGATGGGAATGTCTCCACATGATTCTACAATACAACTAAACTTGACGTAGTTTTATAGAAAAAAATATTCATACTTCTGGAGAGGAAGGTGAACAAAAGTGACAGAAGGCATAGTTCCAAACTGAATGCACAAAATCTAATAAGGAATGGCAAGAAACAAGTATTACAGAACAGTAATCAACATGGAACGATAAACAGATGAGGTGAGGATCTAAAGACAGAGCAGAAACATTTTTGTGTTTCTTCCTCTATCCCCACCACAGACACATAGAACTCTCCAAGACCAGAATCTAACTACTAGACTAGACAGACTTTTGTCACGTTTCCATACAACCCCTCTTAACAGTTTTATGTAAAAGGAAATCTAGGGTAGAAGATAAAGACAGAGCTATTAATGAATACAGGAGAGAGATACAAAGTCTTCTCTAATTTTAGGCTCTTTACAAGCATAACAAAACCACCTGGAAATTTTTGAAAATTATTGACTCAAGCCCATATTTAAGTATGACTCGTGATGAATTAAATGGCCATACATATACATATGTGCCTATACATCGAGTCCTGTTTTATTGTAGAACTAAAACATAATTTAAAAACCATTATAAAATACAGAAAATTAACAGAGAAGTTAATATTGAGCAAAAATTAGCTAACCTATAACTTCTCCCCATTAAAACTACCAAGTACTTTTCTAAAGGGTTGCGTGGAGCCATCCTGGAGTTTTCACAAGAGTCTGTGGTTGAGCTGATGCTTCATAAATGGCATATGACTAAACATACAACAAACAGCATTAATTTCTCAAACAAGAAACAGATTGAGAAAGGAGGGCACCTCAGGATAGAAGAATGAAAATAAACCAGAACAGAAGTTCTCTATTAGTTAATAAGGATGCATTAACATGAATCACATTTATTCTCTCCTATGAATATTCATAGCCCCTAGCTTCAAACAGAAATTTTCCCTAAGATAAATCTGGTTTAAATTGATTCTCAATTCTATTCACTATTAGAGGGAATTTCAATTTACAATGTGTATTAAAGCTGAGTAAATTAGAGTGACAGAAAAGGACCGTTTCACATTGTTATTAGTAAATTCTTCACAGACTCTTTTGCCAATGAAAGTATCTAGAGTTGCTTAAAATACTGACACGCTACCAATAGAAAATTTAAACAGTAAATAAGAATGACAGAGCACCAATAAAGAAAAACAAAATTAGGGGAAAATAACAGAATAAAGCCTTTACAGGGTAAGCAGACAAGCTTTTTCTCATGTTAAATGACAGTATGTGAATCATCATATACCATGCTTAACTAGTACAGTAATTTTTTTTTTTTTTCTTCTGGATATATTCTGCTTCTTTCTTGCAAAAATCCTTGAGCTAAGAGCTGTTAGATCCATTGCACTTGCATCACTAACTCTGAAAACGTTCCTTGCCACTCTTGGCAACAATGCAAGCAAAAATGACAGGATCACTGACTTTCTCTGAGTTACTAATATATTCTCAAAAGAATGAAGCCCATGATACGAAGCCTTAAGTTATACAGAAACTGATTTTATATGGGCATCAGCAAACTTACAGTCCGTATGCAAACTATTCACAAATCATTATTCGAACCATTTCTCTGAAAATCTGAAATGTACTAGAAATTTAGTTTTTGAAGAACTTGTGCGTTTCCTCCTCTACTCCATCTCTAGATGGAGTCTAGAGCTCTCCAGAGAATACTATGAAGAAAGTTGTATTCATGAGTGGTTGTAGCTCTTCTTCAAGAACTTAAGTTTTAGTATTGTGGTTTTTGTTTTTTTATTATTATTATTTTTTCATATCATGTCACAGATCTTAAATGTCTAAGCTAAAGTTTCAATTCAGAACATGTTTTTATGAATAGCAATGCAGTAGGGTACAAGGAAAATTATATATTTCAATTTCCTTTATACGTAACTTTTCCATTTTCATATTCAGTTATGCTGCATGTGTAAGGTAACACCAAACAGAAATTGTTACATTTGCACTTAAGACATGTATCTTAAAATTGGTCTGTCTTTCCCTTACTTACACCTTTATACACCTGAGTTATCTAATACAGCAACTTGAGACAAGTAACAGATGACAACGTCTAACAGCCACAAAGTTTTAAACAAGTCTGGCAAGGCTTTATTGTCTGACTTCATGCTAGTAGTATTTATATTCTCGTGTTACTTTCAGGCTCTACCACCACCACTGAGACACAAAGTTGGCCTGAATACGACAGGTAATCTAGGTGGAAATTATTGTTGTTAAATTCTTTGATTAATGGAAAAAAATAGGATGCGAACAAGGGAGATTTTGCTGAAATTTGATTGAAGTTCCTAATTCTTTAGGATTAGCAGCAACATTAACCTCTCTTTAGAGTGTCATAATAGACTTTTTGCAAAGCTTGAGGAAATGGAATTGAAGGGGATAATTATTGAGACCAACTTAGAGATTTAATTCTTCATACAGCATTTCTAATGCTGTAAAACCAGTGACATTAATACCATTTCCTTCCTTTTCAATCCCTATCATGTTTATAGAACACAGTTCCAAGTTCTCTGCATATTAAATTATTTAATTTTTCATTTTCAAATGTAAGAACATAAAATTTATTTTTCTTTCTGAGGAGAAAAATATGCATGCAAGGTTTTTGCTATTTAATCAGGGATGGTATCTTGGCTTTCAGTTTCCTGGTGTCTCCACATTTCCCTCCCCCCATTCTCCGAACACCTTCACCACATCACATAGCTGGTGAAAAGACATAACACAAAGACAATGCAGTACACTTAGCTTTACCATATTTGTTTAGAAGCATTACTAAATAAAAGAAATACAACCCTCTAAATGCCATCACAATGAGGAAAGAGCTCAAGAAAGAGCTCACTGCTATGCAAAAGAAGCTTCCTTTTTCCCAAAATGCATTCCCAGATCTCTGTCTGAGTAAGATCAATGCAAAATGGAAATATGAGCAGAGCTCAAGAGAAAGGTCTGTAAACTGACTACAGAAAAATAAGTCTCTGGCGTACATACAGCTGACTTTTACAGCAGACAGTTCTGCCATTCCTCTGGGAGACATATAAAGACCTTCCATGGTGAGTATTCACAGGTTACATTTTCAAGACTTCCTCTGAATTTAAGAGCATGACAGTTTTCCTTTATTACATGAAAAATAAATTATCCTGATTTCAAGACCATAGAGGCTGGGGGTGTGAGAACAACTAGAAGCATCATGAGACTCATGACAGCATCTCCAAATTGGACAATACTGAAAATGCTTGTGGCAAGCAGGTTGCCAGTCGTGCTCAAAACCCTTCCTTCCCAAGAGGAAGAACCAAAGTGATGCTTTTGACAATTACTGAAGGTTGAAACCTTCCCATCCCCAACTAGCCCTTCCTTGCCTGTTAGTATGAGGCCCCTGCAATGAAGGACACCTCATACTTACATTGAGAACTGGTATCAAGTGTTCCCTGTTCACATCATCACCTTCCATTTTCTGTGTAGGCTTGAAGATTTGTGTCCACTGTTCACACAAAAAATCACAGTCATAATGGTATTTTATACCATAAAATACATAATCAAAACATAATTGCTGAATAATGTGGTTTTCCACAGGGAGGACTGATTATTCTGATCCACAGCAAGTGCATTTTCCTCCCGTCCTCTACTGACCAGGAAGTTCTGCACAGCAGAGCTTGGAGCATTGGCATATCTGGCTGAAAAAGGACAGCCTGCTGCTGCTGCCATCTCTGTTACAGTCAATCAAAATGCCTCCTGCTGGAACTACTGTCTTTCACTGCCAAAAGAAGCCATTTATCCTCTGATATATTAGAAACTGGAAAGCTGTATGACCTCCATTTGAAAAATATTTAAATCTGAAGGATTTGAGGGAGGCCCTGCACTCAGTGCTAGCAGGTAGTATTTACCTGCCAGAGAAGTAGTAAGTGAAAACATTTTACTCTTAAAGAAGCTAAACCATATTGAATAGATGTGGAAGCCTCTGCATTTTGTATTTTACATAGGCTTTTTACTCTCTCTCTATATATATTTTTAATAAAGAATAGGCAATTTAAAGAAGAAATTGTGCCAAATGCTTTGCACAAGTCCAGGTAGGTGATGTCAGTTGCTCTTCTCCTATCCACCAGTGCTGTAACCCCATCGTAGAAGGCCACCAGATTTGTCAGGCATGATCTGCAATTAGTGAAGCCATGTTAGCTGTCACCAGTCACCTCCTTGTTTCCAATGGGTCTTAGCAGAGTTTCTAGGAGGATCTGCTCCATGGTCTTGCCAGGCACACAGGTGAGACTGGCTGGCCTGTAGTTCCCCAGGTCTTCCTTTTTTCCCTTTTTAAAACAGGGATTATGTTTCCCCTCTTCCAGTCACAGGGAACTTCACCAGACTGCCACAGCTTCTTAAATGTGATGAAGACAGGCTTAGCAACTACATCTGCCGGCTCCCTCAGGACTTGCAGATATATCTCATCAGGTCTCATAGACTTGTGCACCTTCAGGTTCCTTAGCCAGTTGATTATTAACAAATAATTAACACATTCACACTAATCAACAACAGCCATATTGTCTAAGTTACAACTTATATGATAAATAACTATCAAGAAATCCAAATCAGTTACCTTATATAACAAATGCTGTCAGATAAATATTTTCCACTTAACAGTACTTTACACTGGTGTGCCAAATTCCAAAGTTGAAAAATCCCCAAAACACTTCTATTGCATTTAACTTAAGCATCTGCTCTTTCAACGCTATTTACGTATTTAAGAGGAAACTTCACATCCAGTGGTGTTCAAGCATATAAGCTGACACATTAATACTTTTTCCAGCTTCCCTCACACAGCGAGGCATAGCACCCAAAAATAATATTCTTATTCACACGTGGAGTAGTCTGGAAGCAGTACAACTACTTTGGACCTAACAAACACAGCAGTAAGAGAAAAAAATTCCAAATAAACTACTGGGCCTGTAGAACTGATGCTATATATGTAAACTGAAATGTTGCTAATGAATCTTTGTCTCTTGTTAAGGTGCTTATGCAACTCATGACATGCAAGTTCATTATGTTAGAGAAGATTGGGCCAATTTTTTATTTATTTATTTATTTATTAGGTAAATACGTTTTGTTAGGGATACCTCAAATGTTAAGAAAAAACAGCAAAACACATGCTATTATTCCAATAAAATACAGAAGTATTTGCAGAACAATTTGATCAGTGGTCTTTGTAATTAATGATCCCGGGCACGATGCCACCATTTGTCCTACAACATTCCTATGAATCCCTAAAGAAAATGACTGAATGTATCCCAACAGATTTCCAACTACATACTTCTCACACAAGTTTAAAAAAAAAAAAACAACTGCAGACATTTCAATATTGTTCAACTACAAAAACATTTCAGCTATGTTTTCCATAGACAGGTTCCAATTAGCTTCATTCCTCCAAAACAGACAATTTCAACTCAGAAGAGCAATCCCAGGTAAAAAAAAGACACATTAGTTTCTTGTGCCTTCTTCTCTCATAGCATGTCACACCTGTTTTTGATTTTAGTCACAAAAATCTGTTTCAGAGTCAGCAAACAACATGGAAATTCCCTTTTTATCGTACGTATATTTATTCTGCAATCAACTACTTAGAAATAAACTTAACATTAATTCCCATATTTCCACATAAGCATTAAGTGCAGCTACATTCACATTTCACATGTAGCACTTATTCTTGTGCAGTTAAAAGCAGTGAAGACAATACAAAGCATCTTTTATAGGCTGAATAGACTAAACCTGCCAGATTTGCCTCATAAATTAAAAAAATCAAGATGAACTAAATATTATAAAATTTACATTTCTGTCATTGTAGGACAACTGAATCAATGCTACTGATAAAATCACAACTGATGTAAAGTTGTGATTTCACAAGTACCATGTAAATTATAAACAAAACCTGTTTCCATATACCTGCTTTTACTTGTTCTTTACAATATTCAAGCTTTGGGTAAATAAAAGATTAAAATAGTAAAAAGACAAGAGGCACAGAGAAAGGTGAGATAAAACAGGTAAAGTTCCCAAAGGTAAAGAATTAATTCAAACCTCTTCAATTTACACATGTTTATACCAGGTATGTGACAGTAACTTCACAAATATTTGTAATGGACTCATGGTTGGCAGCTGTTGAAACTCCAGATTTTAATACAAAGATTCTAATATTGTCAGAACAAAATCATGTTTTTTCACTTGGGAATCTCATTATTATAAAAAGCAAATACCAAAGCATTCCTGCTGGCATTGAATATTTATACTTTTTTCCACCTATTTCAAATAGGGTCACCTTCTGATGTGTTTTCACAAGTACTGAAAATGAAACAGGATACTCCATAGACCAAAAGGAGTAAGAAAGAAACGGGAAAAGGAAAGAAAAAAAATTATGTAGGTTTATGTATGTTAAAAATTTCAGTGAATAAGCAAGCATTATATCAGCATTATTTCTTGACTGAAACACAGCAAACCTGGTAAAGCAGTATCCTCAAGTATGCTACTGACCCTTGATTGCAGATTTGGTATGGACTCAGAAGTCAAAGAACTAGCTGTTGATTCACCCTCGTATCTCTGTTCACCATCCAAGTGGCTTTCTGGCAATCACCCACTCAAAGACATTCAAACTACCTGCTGTTTTCTACAGCGTTTGAAACATGAGTAAGCCAAGAAACATATTGAATGTCAGTCTTTTCCACAAGTTACATATAAATAAGCAGTCATCCTTCACAAGTAGGTAAGAGTCAAAAACTACAAAGAAGGTTTTGAAAAGCATACAAGAATAAACATGTACCACCTCTCTTCTCTTCACTAGAGAAAGACTCCTAAAAACCTACCAGACTTTTGCATACAATTCTATTGCCTAAAAAAAAAAAAAAAAATCAAACATCAGTGCAGTATACCCACTTCTTAACATTTTTTTCATATTTTAGTAATGCTGTTTTTCAACACAGCTGGTCCTGACTAAACAGATTTAAAGATTCATCTATTTCAAGACTATAAAGGATTATTGTGATTATCTAGTCTGACTTCCTGCAGGGCACATGCCACAGAAACTCACTCACAGATTGCTGCAACATACTTCCTGTGTGATAATGCAGCTACAGATCATTTAAAATGCAATTCAGTCTTGTTTTAAAGATACCAGTAATAAAGAAGTAACTGCTTTCCATAACTAACTTAGCCTCATTGTTAATTATCCTAATTATTAAAAGGTGGCTTTTTTTCTACTCTCAATTTGCATGGCTTCAGTTTGTAAATACTGAACTTTGTGCAGTATTGAACTTTTTTTTTTTTTTTGACAGAACTAACAGATTGTGGCATATATTTGACAGATTGCCTCCATTAACAATGATCTGGGTCATTGATCACTTATCAAAGGGAAGTGGTTGAGTCACCATCCCTGGAGGTCTTTAAAAGACATTTAGATGTAGAGCTTAGTGATATGGTTTAGTTGAGGACTGGTTAGTGTTAGATCAGAAGTTGGACTAGGGGATCTTCGAGGTTTCTTCCAACCTAGATGATTCTGTGATCTACCTGAAATTCTTCTTCCACATACCTATTTGTAAGTCATAAATAGGCTAACTCCTCACTGAACTTCTGCAGTTCGAGGAAATAAATGTAGAAAGTAATTTCTTCACACTACTCGATATAGGTCAGGCTTCCGCTGGAATATTATTCTCAGCTCTATTTTCTCCCTCACTCCACCGCTTCTCTCTTTCTCTCTTAAACACTGAAAAAGTGTGGATAAATCGGTGATTCTTTAAAGCAATGAGAACATCCAGAATATAGTAGATACACTGGGTTTGATGTTTGGCTGCCTAGTCTAGAAAAGACAAGAGTTAGGAAAACAATTTAAATCAAAAACTTGTATGGAATAGGAATGGAATTATTTCTTCTTGTCCAAAACACACAGAGCAAGAAATAACAAGCATCAAGTCAGGAAGACTACGGACAAGCTTCTGAATAAGTCTTTAACAGTATGGGCCAAAAGATACTGGGCTTTGAGAGGCTGCACAATATCCTTTAAACACAAAAAACAAACAAACAAAAAAAACAAACAAGCAAGACAAGCAGATGTTGGAAAAGCCACAGTTAGAAATTAAAATCACAAAGGGGTTAGATGGATCAGGCAACCTTAAGGCCCTCTCTATGTACCCTCCCTCTATTTTTGAGGCTCCCCTTCCTGTCAGCCCTCTCCTTGCAGCAAGTAATGCATCTGTTCTGAAAAGGACAAAGCAGAACGAGTGGCTGTTACTCAATCACGTCATTTATTTCATACAAAGAGATTTTCAATTATTCTCCTCTTTTGCCCCCCAAGATGGCTCCCTGCCTATAAGGGCAAGACTTATTACCCTCTTAGCTATCAAAATCAAGAAAGAGGCTGATGCTCAATGGGTTAGTCATAATAATGTTTCATCATTTTAAGTGTCATCGCACCTCAGGACACAAACACCATCTGTAGGTCCTTTCTATATTTGGATGCATTAGAATAAATGCTGTTTAAATGAGCCAAGTATCTGACAGAAGCTATACAATTTCTGAACTAATCATTATTTAAATTTCCACTTTTGCATCATCAGCAAATATATGAAACTGCACCTTTTTTTCCTGATTTCTATTATGAGCCTATTGAATAACACTGACACAAGAACTGCAAGTCCTATTACAAGCAGCACCTCTGAATAACCCTATTTTCATCTACTTTGTTATCAAATCAACCATTTAAAAACCATTTAGTAAGTGCTATATTTAATTCCATACTGTTAATTTCTTTAATCGTAGTGCCAAGGGAGGATTAGCTAATGCCTGCAGAAGCCTACATTTATTGTTAACTCTGTCAGTGCAACCTGTAATCGCACTTAAGGATGTGCATGGTTTAGAGTTCTGATAAATGAGTGACAATTTCTGAAGAGAAGGCCAACACTGGAAAACAGGGAACCTTGGCTATAACATTTTAAGATTTGCAGTCAAGGAAAGATAATTGTCCTGGGACAACCAGGACATATCTGGAGAACAGCTGCTATAAAGGATGGTGGTGAGATATGGACTGAACAAATGGACTGTAAGTGGGATGTTGACTGGACTGCCAGGCTCAAAGGGTGAATGGACATCAGCAGCACATCAGCCAACTTGTGACTGGTTCCTAACAGCATTCCTTGGTGTATTAACATCTTTATTAATGATCTGCATACTGGAATAGAGCACACCCTCAGTCACGTCGCAGATGACACTACACTCAGGGGCAGAGGGATGACAGGGCTGCTATTCAGAGGAGCATCCTGGCCAGGCTTCCTTGCCAGGCTGGAAAAACAGAACAGCAAAGAACCTCACAGAGTTCTCCCAAGGCAAATGCAAAGTTCTCATCATCTGGATGCAACAAGGACAGGGAACAATTGTGCAGAAGACAACCTGTTGATCCTGGTGAAGAAGCTGAACAGACGCCAGTAGTGCTTCCCTTGCTGCAAAGACCAACCACATTATTATACATACTGGGCTGTATTAGCAAGAGGGTAACTAGCAGGTCAGGGGGGGCAATTTTTCCCAATTATTCAGCATTTGAGACACTTGGAGTACTTATTGGTAACTGCCTAATCAGAAGATTGAGGAAAAAAGGGAACCAAATTCTTCTCAGAGATGCACAACAATAGGAATAAAGGCATCACACACTGGAACTTCCAACTAGATAAAAGGAAAACATTTTAACTTGTAGGTGTGATTCATGGAAGAACTCTACAACTCAAAGCAAATGAGTTATGAAGTAGGTATGTGGTTTATTTCAGCGCACCAGGTGCACACAGGATAGCTCCCAAAGGCATGTACACCCAACATATTCATAACCTATCCCTGATTTGTATTAAAATTAGCTCCAAGCCATTTCCATAAACTCCTCCCATCTGAGCTTGCACAGTGCCTTCTGGTGGCGGTCATCGGGGAGTCGTGGGGATGAAGGCCGATAACTCTTCTTCATCACCACTAGTTGACCATGTGCCTTCATACAGACTCAGCTGCTCCTTGGCTCTTGTCCCAACCACAGGGTCAGTCTCAGCAGGTTTTTGAGACAGGTTCCCCATTTTTGTCAGGAAACATCTTCTGTGAGGGGTCCCAAGACTCCTTGTTCCAGTTAATTTGCACAGTAGTAAGCAAAGACGCTCAGCAACATCTATTTTAATGCGATTAAACACGCCCCCATTCTTTCATTCCTGGTTTTAATAATTATGATTGTTTTATTTGTTTTAAAGAAATCATTAATACGATTAAGCAAACCCCATTTCTTCTATCCCTGGCTTCAAGTGGTCAACATGTAGAACAGGCTGCTGTCCAGAGAGGTTGAGGCATCTCCACAAACACTCAGAAGTCCAAGGGACAAGTCCCTCAAGCCTGCTCCAATAGGACCTGCCTTGAGGAGGAAGTTGTAATTGTAATCCCCAGAAGCTTCCTCCAATCTGCATGATTCTGTGATTCTGTGCTTGTACAGCTTAAGAAACACAGGAGTAAAACTGTGAGCCATGAGGCAATCCTTTGCCTCATTCTGTCCAATTTTACAGGCCAAACTATCACACGTAATAAGCTCAACAATAACCAAGTTCCACAACAGAAGCAATAACCTATAACATCTCTTACTGGACTGCTACCAATACTGTAAAAACTCCTTTTACTAGTAACCACTGCTCTGTTACACTGAAGCGTACCATTGAGTACAGCCAGCTTAATCCATCAGAAGCACATGTTGCTAAGAAAATCAGGTAGTCTCAACTGACAGTAGACCTGATCGTCTGATCCTGTTGTCTTCTTTCCATGCACTGTGACTGGCGCTTGTACAGCCATGCAGGCAGCCACATCAAGAATCTAATCTGCCAGAAAAACGGCAACAGGATTCAAGATGGTCAGCAGTCAGCCAGATAATTCCCCAATTCCCACTGCACAGCCACACAGACACTAATGCGTGCACAAGGACAATAAGCACAGTACATTACAAAGCCTGGTTTCTCATAGTTTACTTGTCTCAATCACCTTCTGCTTCACAATATGGCTGAAATAACACTGCAGTCCCCCCTATGTCCTGCATTTCTTCCCTGTACACAGCCACTCCTTTTCAAGGAAATAATATTTCTGTTCGACTGAGTTAAAACTGGTAAAGAAATTCAACATACTGGGGCAAAGAGGTAGTAGAAAGATGGCAAATGGACTGTGGAGCATCCGAAGGGCCAGGCACACCCATCAGAAGGCCCTGGCCAGCCCAGCTCAGGGACCTCTAAAGGAAGATGACTCATAAGTACAGCTTTCTCTTTTCCTCTAATAAAATGGGAGAACTGTCAGAAATAGTTCTTCAACGCACAATCACGCTCTCAAAGAAAAAAAGCAACAGTGTATTCTTACAAGATGATGCTATGTTTGATACTGAGATAGTACCATAAATTTCATCAAAAAGTCCCACACAGTATGTGTTTCAGTTTGTATGTACAACAGTTCTAGGTTGTGTTGTCATTGTGTGTGCGTGCATGCCTGTGCAATGCTTGTGAGCTACCCCGTTATGTATTTTCCAGGTCCACCTTATACAGAACCTGGAGAATAGAGCAGCAGCAAAGAACCAAGGTATTAAAAATTATACCTTAAAGAGGGTATAGCTTTTCTAGGATAAATAAAGCCAACAATTAGAAAATACTCACTTTAGATTGCTTCATGCAGCAGATTTTAATTTCTGAAGAAAATGTGCCCCACTTCTGTCCTTCCTCTTTCTGAAACCATTTTAATACTAGCATTCTGTACTTTAACACTGTGATGTTATTGGTTTCAACAGAAATATCAAATCACAATTATGTTATTTCTAGACTACTGTGTTGGTAATAGAATAACTTTTAAATGCTGTCGAGAATACTTGCATTTCTAACACTTCTTCTAACGTAGATCTATGTGATGACAGCCAACAGTACTGCAGTGAGAGCTGACATGCCTGCAATTATTGTCAGATCTGAGACAGCAAACTCATTGCAGCTACTTCAGAGTATGACACCAGAATTCAACAAAAAGCCTAACTGGTTTATTAAAATCTTCCTTCTGATTCCAAACTTGTCAGCAACGCTGCTAGCTCCCCTAAAACAAACTGCCATTCTGTTTATATTCTGTAATACTAGCTCAGACTGAAGTTGACAGAAAACCTCTCTGGCTTGTATCTTAGCACTGGATTGGTTGCAATGTTCTCTTTTGAGAGGCAAAGCAATATTCCCATTTCACTATCTTTAAGGTCCTCTTAAAGTAATAAAAATAATAAATACTAAAATGCTCTGTATGTCACTTTCTGCCAGATAAATGAATCTTCCCAAGATTTTATTGTTTAATTGCAAGAAAAATGAATTTATTCTGTTTGTCATTCAACTTGTTCCCTTCTGTAACAGCTAGACATAGAATTAAAACAAAAGTAGTTAGGAAAGTAAAAAGTACACCAAAAAATCAGATGACAGGAGAAAACATATTACAGTTTCATCAAAATAAAGACTACTAAATGCATTAGTGAAACTGGCTGGGAAAGTAATTGATAGAGAACCAGGGAAAGGGAGATAAAGAGTTCATGAGAAGCTCAGATGGAGAGTCTGAGAAAGAATGTGGCAAATGACAAATGATGGAAGAAACGGGGTTGCTTAGCTCCCTGTATGTAAGTTCAAATAAAAGTTTCCCAATGCTCAGTGATTTCTTAGAGATTTTATTATTATTATCTGAAATCAATTCAATGTTTATCATGAGTTCTGAGGGTTGGTATTCAGAGTCCACTGCTGTGCCAATTCAGAACTGATCTGCCACATAGTACAAGTCTTTTTGAGCAGGGTGGAGTTTCATGTCTTCGAAAGTATCGTATGCCTAAGTAATAAATACCTCCCTAATTAGAAGGTTAGTCTTTTTTAATATTTCCGAAGTATGTGGAAGAAGGATATCCTATGACTACATAAGATCCAGTACACAGACCAACAAAGTCCGAGATCAAAAGTTTGTCATCACCTACATATAAACAAAAACAAAAGATACTAATATTTATACAGAATACCTTGACAGTTATTTGTGGTTAGAAAAATCCAGGAGTTAAGATTTTTCTTCCATCATCCATTCTTTCCACACATACTTGTTTTTATTCCCAGTAAATTTAATAACTCCATTAACTCTACCAACACGTTCACAAAAAAAGCTGTCAATACACTTGTTTTTTTTTTCCAGCTTCCTTTTCCTTACTAAATACACAAAACCAACAGTATTAAAAAGAAACCTCTGCTAGTGTTATTTCCTAGTTTCCCAGAAAATAAATTAACTTTCGTTTAGTATATGAGCAAGTACTATACCACATTTTAGAAATTCATTAAGCCATGTTTAAGTAGAAGGTTTTTAAGCACATCCTCCTAATAAGAAATCCACAAGTCCATTTGACAGTATTAGTAAAACTGCTTAAAATCACTCACTAGGCAGCATTTTCATCTGCAGAGAAGCTGCAGAGTTTCTCTCACTGTGGAAGTTAACTAGCCCCATGCACTTCAAATTCAACTTGAGCTATTCAGGTCAAGGCAAAAATTCTGAGAAGTGTTACTACTTTATTCCTTAAAAATGATAACTCAGTATTTCTTCAGTATGCACTCTGGCTAAGATTGCAAGGTCATATATAAAACAGAAAGACATTATTAAGTATTATCCCAAGTTCTGATGATATATTATGAAAAATGAAGGAGCAGAAACAAATGGATTTCTAAAATAAAGTCATGGCCTTCGACTCATTACTGGCCTACCTTCACTCAAAAGCAAATATCAAATGCTAACAGTAAGAGACGGTGTGTAATAAGGAAGGAAAGTAATAGCACAAGGAGCACTACTAGGATTTTATTTGTTCAGTTAGAAAACAGACGCAATATGTGCACCTGCATACAATAAACTGAGCTTAAGCTATCCCATAGAAGAAACCTGTAAGCATTACTCTTAAATCAAAGACTTGCAGTAATATAGTAATTATAAACCTGTATCTCCGATTACCAAAAATGTAGCCATTCTACTAAAAGGTATTAACTATCAGATTAAATGAAAAAGAAGCTTGAACTCCCCCTTATCATTGCCAACTGCAGTGCTGGACAGCACAGTGAGGGAGCAGGTGACTGGGGACCTGCCTGCTTCAGCAGCGATGCCAGCTCACATCGGCTTGAAAAGTCTAAGAAGATATTAAAAAGCAGTCCCCACTTCCTCCTGAAAGGACACAGTCTCAGCTTTGTTTCTGAATGTTTGCTCTTGCACAAACTACAGAGCAAACATTCACAAATTCCCTCTCCCCTCTAAGGACTTACCGAAAGAATAACCCTGTGAACTGAAATCTGCCTCATCAACTGTGATTTAATCTAGATTAAACATCTGTGGAATATAAGAGACACCATTACCTCCCCAGCTACCTAGATGTCTTTGAATTCAGACCATCTGAAGTTTTTTCAGTAAAATGACAGTAACGAACTTGGGACTCAGCACCTCCACAACATATGAAGTGCTTCCAGCTCAGGGACACTGCAGAATTCACACATAGCTCAGCAAAGCAGAGCAGAGAGAATTAATATAGTTATATTAAGCCTAGAAAACCTCATGGGAAGTCACGCATGCATGCAGTTTTCAATGCTGAGGGTAGGACTTGGTGCAAAAGACTGGACTTCAGATACTACTTTGGAAAAAATAGATTTCTTTGGAGCCAGAGCTATTACCTCTCCCTCCCTCCCAGAACAGGAGTCCCTAAATTTACCGTGTCACTGCACTCCTTGCACTACAGCACAGAAGCTGCCCTCAGCCGCTCGGGTGCTGGAGGCAGCGCTTGGCCAAGCCTCTCAGTGCTTGCTGTGCCCTTCAGACCTGTCAGCAGCAGCAACACACGTTGGTGAAGGAAGACTTGAGACCACATCGACTGGAAGCCACTGATAGAAAGAGGCATGCTTATATCACTGGGTGTTATAAGAAAATTATATAATCCTACACTTGATTTATGTTTCTATTATTTCAGCAACAGTTTTCTTGATTTATGTTTTTATTGTTTTAGCAATAGTTTTTCTGTAGCATGTATTGTATCTCATCTAAACACATTGGCCCTGAAGGTATTAGTAATAGTGAATAATGACACTAAAAAGAAATGGATATTTGTTTCCTAAATTATAGAGGTGTCCTAAATTCATTTTTAGAATTAACTTCTCGTATCATCTGATGGGTTTTTGTTCCAGGGGTAAATGTACAGTCAAAGAATCTTTGCTCTCACTGTAAAGAATAGTGATAGCAACTAAAAACTGAAATCAAACTTGGCAGTGTTTTCCTAATATTTAATTAATAATTATGACAAAAATCAAAGCTGTTATCTATAACCAAATTAGCTAGGGCAAGGCTCTCCTCCTAAATTCAAAAAGAAAAAAAATGTATATGAAGATAAACACCAAAAATTTGAGAAGTTATGTTACAGTTCGCATATAAACCTCTCCTAGTTTCTTTACATCCTTTTTATTTAAGCAACCTTTGTGTGTAAAACCTAGTATCGTAATGTCTATTAAACAATGAAACTTGAGGAAAGAGGCAGAAGAGTTTCTGAAAGAACTAATTTCTCCAATGGCCATGAATCACTGTTAGCTCAAAACAAAGATATAACCAATTTAAAGAAGCATGTAAGCGTAAATTTGGTTTCTGAAGGTAAAATTTGTATTTCTTCCATTTTTTTCCATTCCATCATTCACAGGAACAGATGTTATGAGAAAATCACTCAGGAGAAAATCAAGCACTTACGAATATGAAGAGAAACATTAACTGAAATTAGTCCACACTCCTGCACATATGCTTTATAACTTTTTTTTTTTTAATTGCATGACCACATGCAGAACCCCTCTTTATTTTCACCAATTAAAGATCGGCCATTCGGATTTTCTTTATCCCCTGTGACTCAGTGTATGGTTCCTAGTGTTTAGCTTACTACAAACTATTCAAACCTTACCATAAAGGCAGACATTCCCCATTCTGAAGGGTTCTACATAACATTCAGCGTCCAAGGGCTTCAAACCTACAACAGTTTTGTCAAAATACACGTGAGACTGGAGATATCATCTTGGTTTTGCAGAGAGATTTCAGTACAAAAATTATCCACTAATTTTGTGTGACTAGCTTGGGATATCCTCTATAACATCTTAATGAAAGAAAGGAGGGAGCACTGCATTTTCATTATTTTAAGAGCATCGCTCCTCCTTTCTGGAAGTCTTTGTCACACTCCTGATTCACTGGAGAACAGCTGGAACAAACGAGGGAAGAAGAGGGGTTGCAGCCTTGTTACCACACACCATATGGCAACTGACCACAAAGCTAAAGGTCTCACCATACACCTTAAAGAAAAAACACATTAAACTGAGAACCATGGCATTCTCCCAGTTCTTGAATGCTTGCCTTTGAAAGCCTACTTACACTTTGAAAACAGTTTTTTTCCCCAGTTATCTCTACAGCATATCCACAATCATGTGGCTAGAAGTTAAAGGGAGAAGGAATACATCTTTAATAATTATATTAAATATTTTAATGTCACCATAATACCTTACATAAAAACTAGCATCTAGCCATTTGGCAAGCTTTCCATGGAGTTTTTAAATAAAGATGCCTTTTTCCCCTTTTGTTTAGGAGGACACAATAATCAGCAATCACTTCTTTCCCAGCCAAATGCAACAGGGCAGAGAGTAATCAAACCTGGCAAGCCAAGCACTAGCTGTTCACTGCCATGGCGACACTGTTCTGTCTGCAGCCACAAGGCTTTCAGTATGGCTGCACATGTACTAATTCTCATAATCCTGGTTTAATGGGTGGAAGGTGTGGAAAACTTTGTTACCCACTTGCCTTAGAAAACATATCTTTATTATAAAAATATGAAAATAACTTATTAATTACAGCTATTACATATTAGTTATCTTCTCCTAAATCTTAAGGATAGAAACAACAAAAATTAACAAATCAGGCTCAGAGTGAAATATGCTTCTTGATACCACATGGACAGTGCCATACAGGCTGCCAAATGGACAGATGTTCTTTGCTTTTCTATTAAAAAATATCTGTCTTCTGTAAGATGAAATCCAACAAACTGTCTTTTTAGTTCCAATAAATACCCACTAGGGATGATCAGTCTTTTTTCCTTATAAGCTGTAGGCACAGGCAAGCTCGCTCACTCAAAATAGCCAGATTGCTAGTTTCCCCTACCCATGTTTCCCCCCCTTCTCTCATTTTCCATGCTTTAAAAAGAAAACAAAAACAAAACTGCCACAATTCTTCAAAACATGTCTTTGGAAGCCCCACTGTTTCAAATGCACTTTGTCATAACATCATATCAGGAACAGTCCAAATGAGCCTCTCCACTTGCTGATGAGGAAACCCTCAAATTCCTGTTTGGAATTTTGGACTGAATACTTCTTTCCCTGGTCTTAGCAAAATCAAGCATTCAATTTGATTTCTGTACCAAAGAAATGGCTTGAAAGCATCTGCCAGTCAGCCACTGATTTCCCATCAGTAATTTTTCTTCTGTTCAGAGCTGATGTTAAACCAGCATTCAATAAACTCAAAGTCCCTCTTTTAGTATGTCCATTGCACGTTATGTGGATACTGTAACACTGCTTGCAGCATGTGGCAGACTAGATATTGTTCTAAAAGGAAAGGCTCTTAACTACAAGCTAACTAGTATTTCAAAAATTGAAAATGAATCTCAAAGTAAACTTGCTGTAAACTTCAGTATTAGGAAGGTATCTATTTATTCTCTTGTATTTACCAAGATAAAAGAGCAAATTACAATCTCCCATATCAATGACCAAATAAGATTTCCTTTACAAAGCAAGAGATTTTAACACCCTGCATACAGTGTGTCAAAGTAAGACCTGTGAAGGACACCAGAAGGTGACTTACATTTGTCTTTATTTTTAAAATCTGTTAAAATCTATTTGTCTCCATGATAATTCAAAGCATGTATTTCTCCCATACAGAACATACTAAGTATTCATCTGACTGTAAAATAGTCAACTTTTTGTCATTATCATCACTTTAAGTAATTTAATAATTAATTTAATTCAAATAATTTAAATACATAAGAACTGGCTTGTTGATCCCCATCACCTTACATGATATCACGAATCTCTATGTGGAAGAACAAGAAAGGTGACATGTACTGCATATACTGATGTTATATTGCTCTTTAAATTAAAAACTATCCATATACTCCTTGGTCTTCAATGACAAATCACTTTCAATCCAATTATTGTATTTCTTCAAATTTTTATGATGTAAGACTTGCTTACAAACTCATTTTATTCTCCTCAAAACTTATGCCTGCTTTAATTCCCCAGAGCTCCTAGACTTCCACACATCACTACAAAGGGCTGACTGCACTAAATTTCTTAAAAATATGGAATCCAAAGAGAGCAATTATGGGAATCCTTTAGAATCTTAAAATATAAAGCCCTTAAATTGAACTTCAAGTTCATGCTAAAAAGGGGAGATGTACTGAAGCTCACTGCATTTTATGGCAGTGACCTAATAAATATCAAGTGTAGATTCCTCATGAGGACTGTTCTACTGAAGAAGTGTAGAATTCATGACATTCACTGAAGACCTCCAAAAACCCACGCATAATACATGTAAGTAAATGCAGTTGTCAATTGAACAATACACGAGAAGGACTTCACCCAACTTTCCAAAGACAGCATATCTAAGCTGCATAACAGCCTATGGTTCAGGGTACAAAAACTTCTAACTGCTTAATATAGTGAGTAGAAACAGTGACAGAAAACACACTGACACTTCTTTATCTCTGGCTTCCACTTCCATGACCAAACATAACAAATGATAAAAATATCCACCTTACATATACAGCACTGAAGTGTTCATCATGCTCCAAATCATTCTGCGCATACCCTTCACAATCCAATCAAGCGAAATGTTCAAGTATTTTCCAGTAATCAAATGACAAATCAGCTAAAAGCCTTTGATTAGGTTGCTAAGCAATCAGATGTTTTCTCAGTGCACTGTTCCCTTTGAGAAATTGAAGAAGTAGATGCTACCAAAAGTGAAAATAATTATTCTTTGTTTCCTTTGTGTTTGGTGCAGCACTAAAGACTATCAGCTGTGACTGACTCAAACTCATATCTGAGATCCTGGCCACTCCATAAAGACCCACCCTTCATTCACTTTAACCAGGGTTAAAAAAAAAAAAAAAAAAAAAACTTCAAAAAATACTGCTGAATATCAGAACCTAGGACTAGGGATAAGGAAGAGATGACTGAGTCTATTAGCATCAACTGCGCCAGGCAAGCTCTTAAGACTTTCTAGATGTCTCTTTCACAGTGCTTGAACAGTCACACTACAGGATTTTCATATCTGCAGGTAACCTTGAAAATGACACAAAAAGAAAAGGCAACCACATACATACGTGCAAGACTGTCTCTGCACATACATCTCAAAGTACAAATACTTGACCTTTCCTAGAGTTTGCTTGCACAGAACTACATGTAGGAAATACACTTAACATTATCTTTTCATCCTAGACATTCAGAGGAGACCTCCTAAAGTAGAATTCAGACACCATGCGTCTCTTTTAGATAATACCATGGATTTTTTGGTCTACAATGTTTAGGAAATGGCATCAGCAGTGATTTATCAGTTTATGATTTTATCAGTTTTGAAGTAAAAGCCACATCACTATGCGAAAATGCGTAACAAAACACAAACATCCCTCTATTCCCAAGAGCAGTACATCTTATTCCTAAAACTAAACCAGAAGTCATTTCACACTCTTCCCCCTGCTCCTCTTCTGCTTAAAAGTAGGGAATTACATTTATTGATCCAACCAAATTCTAAATTGGGCGGTTACATTTGGTCTCTCTACAGTCATCTGCAATTTCAACAGAAATAGTTCCCAAATCACATCTTAAACTCCAAGGATTTTTTTTTTTTTACTGTTAAAATAGCTACTATGCTCCACCTGTGAGTTTCAGTGATCTCTTTAGCTGACTTAACAACTCACAGGAGTCTTGTTTGACCTAATTAACTAAAGCTGACAGAGAACTTGCAGATCCTTTATTTAGAAGTGGTACAAAAATAACAAATCTTATCAACACCTACAGGAAAAGAGAAAGTTATTCACCTTACTGCTGTTATTCTTCCGTCTCTATGGAAGTCATACACCAAGCTAGGCAATGACACAACAGCTACACACACGCATTTCACCATAACAAATGCAATTTTGCATTTTTATACACCTCTGTGCTTGCAGAAGTCTCTCCTGAAGGTTAGCTCTTGCTTTTCTGCCCTGTGTTTCTTGACTCTTTGGAGTAGTCACAAGAACAAGCTCATCTGCCCATAGCGGTACCAACAATAATTATATTTTCTTTCCTCTCCCACCCCATATTAAGTGCGCTATCAGGGAAGGGAATCCCTGGCATCTTTTCTTTGTAAGCCTTTGTAATACTAAGAAAGGACAAGCAGAACCTTCTTTTAAATTTCTTAGGCTTCCCACAAAATGAAATAGGTAACTTGTCCAAATTAATTTTAAGGAACACTTGAATGTTCATTTGAATGCCAGGTAAAAGAATAACACAAGATAAAAATACAAGATCATACACTTAGTGACAACACACACGTACACACAGGCACATGCTCACATGTATGTACACACCTCATCAGCTATGGCTATCAGAAACTCTACCCATATTGTGAGCAATTTAGTATACAGTGCTTACAAAGTACAAGTTTTAAACCTCGGTTCCTGTGAACTACCTCCCCAAAAAAAAATATCACACAACGGCAGTAAAAGTAGGAAAATTCAAAGTAAGTAGGTTAAATAGTATAGCGACCTTTTTGACAGAAAGTAGCTACTAAAGCTGTTTGTGCTCATTGTAGAAGCCTGCACACAGGCAGATCAGAACAAAGAGAATTGCTTTACTTTGCCATACCATGACACTATATTTATCTGCACACAGACTACATATTCAAACAAAAAAGAAGTACTTTTTTTTTTATCCCCAAAATATAAAAGTCTTTACTCCTTTAGAAATATTAAGTGTTCAAGATTTTTTCGATGGGTACACAATTTTTAACTAGGTTATCATTACTGCTACAAAAACTCAATATAAGTAACAACAACCTTGAATAAATTTTCATGTTTTTCATACCAGGATTGTTTGTATCCCTATCCATTTCCAATTTGAGAAAAACCTATGTTTTCAGAAATCCTTATTGCTTTCTTAGTATTTGAAGCGGTATGCTCTGAGTAGCTGGATGCTGATACTATAACAGGACATACAATAAAGCAGAGAACATCATGTAACATCTTATTTCAAATTAATTTTAAGCACAGCCTTTCCTTTTAGAACTCATTGCCCATAAGTGTCTTTTTCTCCACAGTCGCAGCTTCTAGTTCTACTATTACTTTACTTTCATGATGATTGAAAAAACTGTAAGAATCTCACAACACTGCGAAGTACAGTAAACTTAGGCTCATCTTCCCAGTATATAGATGTATAAACTAAAAATACTGCATGGCTCTCATAAAGCTATTCAAGCTTCCCCACTCAGTTTCTTCATGGTGATAGCATGAACTTTGGTCACAGAGAGCTGAGGGAGACTTCCAACACTTTACGTAACCCGATTTTCTACAACAGCGTCTCAAACCTGAGTCTGCTTTGTCCTTGCATTCCCTAGTATTCTCCTCCTCCTCTCTCCCATTTCTTCCAGTTGAGTTATTTTGTCTTGAAACAACACAGCACTTCTGTTCAGGAAGTATTTTAATTGCTACAGGCTTCCTAGATAGCACATTCTAGTGCCCACTGTTTAATTGAGAGGCACATATAAACCTTACGATGCATCCCAACTATATCACTAAAAGCAGATTCTTGGAATTTTTAATTGAAACAAACTTGGTCTTTGAAACCAAAATCCAGGGAAGAAGTTAATCAAAAAGCATGAGATGAACACGTCAGTCTATTCAGAGATATTAAGAGATGCTGTACGTTTTGTTTGGCAGTTGTCTATTACGTATTGCACTGTAAAAGTGCCTACTGTTACCATTTATAAGCACTGACCTCCTGAAAGTATCTGCAGTAACAACTAACATTAACTATAGTACGGGACTTTTCTACAAAGCTGACTAGGCTCAGTAGCATGATGAATAACTTTAATTACATTTCTTAGATGATTCATTTTACAGATTGGGATTAATAAAATTTCTGCTGGTGCTGACCCAACAGCAAGCATTTCTGTTTAGTCTCTTAACACATTTTAAGATGTGACCTTCCAGCATAGCTTCTAGCCTGAAGACCAGTTATGAAATCCTGATCCCAGCTCTGCCACATCCATTTGTGCACCCATCTACGCTTCCCCCATCTGAAGACTGATGGCTTGTGACTGGGACTAACTTCTGTTACCCACCTAACAATAGCATAGATTGTTCTTTTATGTCAAAATAGCTATAGTTCCGCATCAGCGGTGTTGAATGTAAGAAATTATTCTTTCAACTGTGAAGGTGGTCAAACACTGACAGCATTGCCCAGAGAAGTTGTCAAGTCTCCGTTCCAGGTGCCCAAAATATGACTAGACCCAATCCTGAGCAACTGGCTCTACCTGACTCTACTTCAACAGTAATTTGGGACTGGATGATCTCAAGATGCCTTCCAACCTAAATGATTCTGTAATTGTATTAGAATCAACTGTAACTGTATTAGAATTTTATATTTATTTTTGTATGATTTCAGAAAAAAAAAGCTTTTTTCCACTCTGAAGCTTTGCCAATTGGTTTTTAAACAGATGCCTAGTTCCAAAGTCACACAAAACCAGTAAATTCTTTCCCGTTTTTTAACAATACAATAATGTGGTGTGCAATGTTGTAAGTACAATGAGCTAGAATAGAACGCAGTCTCAGAAATAAAATCATTAACTGAAAGTTTATAGCTAGAGCCTTCTTTCTCCCTCCCCTCAAAGAATTAGTTTTAACAATCAAAAATAAATAGATTAGTAGAAAGGAAGTTCAACCCATTTGTAAGTAAAACAATTCCCTTTTCTCAAATTCAATACTACTGTCAGTATACTACTGTTGCCTTCTTCATAAGACATTAGGGAAAGAAAATAATCTATCTTACACAAAGCAAACAGAGAAGATCACTTTATTCACATACACCAGAGGTAACTGTTTGGAATGGAAAAAACTAGTAGTACTAGGTTAAGAGAAGTATTAAAAGATTGTATATACCATGTGCCATCATAGAAGAGGTTAGAAGTGGGAGTAACAAAAAGCAAGCTAATTTCATAATAGACTCGATTGCTTTTTGAAGGGAGTAAGGAACATGGCTTGCCGTGTTACAGATATACTAGACTTATTTAATTGACTTTTTCTGGTTCTATTTCCTAGATAGCTAGATACTGGCATTTCAGGTTTAGATAAGGAAGCTAAACTCCACATAGAGGTATTTCTGTAAGGTAAGGGAAGAACGGAAATTCATGCAATGCATCGCCTACAGTTCTTGACCCTAATCCTATAGTTATGGCTTAAAATTACTGAGAAAAAATATAAATAAATAGAACAGGGAAAAAAAATACTTTCAAACATGCAATTTTCTCATTTGCTGTTCCATAGGACTGGGTCATAAAAAAAAAAAAAAAAAAAAGTATAATACTGTGGAAAGTCTTCTGTCTGACCTCTTCTTCTTTCAAACCCCAGATGCTAAAACAAATGCAGACTGCACTGAGTAATTCTTTGAAGGGACTTAAACCTTTAATTTTGTGTTACTAAACACACGTCCTATTTCTTACTTAAGAACACATTAAAACCTTTATTTTAAACTATGAAGTTTTCAGTTCTGAAGGCAAAATTTCAAAAACTGCTGATATTTCCAGCACAGCCCATTTGAAGTTCACATGATCAGTGATTCCACAATTAGGCACTCCCACCCCACTAGACAAAATGAATTTAACAATTCTTATTTTATTATTTTTTCCTATTGGACTGAAATGCATACAATGTGTCTCTTCTGCTTGAAAAAGAGTGTACAATGAGAAGGGTACTGTTCTTACCACATACAGCTGTTTCCAGAGTACGGCCCACTCCTGTAGTGTTGCTGTAACTTCAGTCACAACAGAATCTTCAAGTGGAACAACTGTTTCATATTGCCTAGACAAGAGGGAAAATATTAGTAAAGGTACTGTTATTTGCAAAACGCTAAAACTTCATCTTTTTTTGATCTCTCAACATAAAGGAAAATATTTTAAGAGTAACATTTTGTCTGCTGTAACACTGAAGCAACTCCAGTATTATATTAACTCCTCCTCAATTATATTCAACAAGAATGTCCTTATGTGAAGAATTTTCTAGTTACGTGTTCAATATTTAAATTATTCCAATTAAGGTCAATGAAAACACTTTTCATGATTACAGCGTGTTACGTAATTTTGCCTGTAAACGGGGTGCTTCAGTTTGTGTTCCCTCCATCTAAGCCAGTCCAATCCATCTTTCACCTCCAATTTATATGTTGTCCAATATAATCAATTACCCAAAAGATCTACCATCTTTGAACCCTTCCTATCCAGAAGACTTTTCAATATTGGATAGGAAACCTGAGTCGGCTACCCTCTAATCAAAAGAGCAGAAATCCTCCTTTTGTGGTCAAGGTCTTCCTTTCCAATTAAAGAAGTATAGTGTGCTGTCTTCCATCATTACACTAAGATGCAAGAACGTGATAACTAATGTATGCATTGTAACACATTATACCATCTGAATCATAAGTGCCCTGACTTGCCATTTATTTTGAATGGCATTACAGAAAAATGTCAAACACTGTAAAAATAAGGTCTATTTCAAGCTTCTGATCTTTCAGCAATTTTTAAAAGAGGGAGCATTAAAAATAAAAAACATTTCTGAAGCACATTGCATTGGAAGAATTTTCCATAGCTCCTAGCATAGTGCCAATGAAAAACACTGGCTCACAACGTGTTTTGGGACAGGTTGTGTCAAGTCAGAGTCTCTGCAGCACATCCAACATCAAGGTAAAAGACACACAGCCCTTCCTCTTTAGCAGTAAAGCCATGCACACAGCTATTTTGAAACTCGTCAGAAGGGAAGCTACAAACTCCCCACTCCATAAACAATTTAGATTATTTGTTCTATCTCCTGAGCAGAGCTAAATGAATGCTAACAAGTAAACCTGAGAACAATGAGATGTACTTAATTCTGAAAGCTTGTGGGTTGTTTGGTGTTTTCCTGTTGTTTTTTTTTTTGTTTGTTTTGTTTTTGTTTTGTTCTTTTTTTTTTTTTTTTTTTTAGAACAATTCATCATTAAAAATAGTATGATAGTATTATAGTACTTCTCTTTTGAAAGTTTTACTACCAATAATTGTGCATCATTAGCTAAGGCCAAATGCAATGTGGAAGGAGAAGGATGAAGTGGACAGCTGGATCAAGTTGCGCCTGAGGAGGTTTAGATGGATACGAGGAAGAATTTATTCACAGAGCAGGCAGTCAAGCAACGGAACAGGCTGCTTAGGGCAGTGGCAGAGTCTCCATCCCCGGAGGTATTTAAGAAATGTAGGACATGGCCTAAGGTACATAGTTTAGCAATGGGACTCAGTAGATCAGGCTGGCAGTTGGACTTAGTTGGAAAAGACCTTCAAGATCACCAAGTCAAAGTAATTTAGATTAAAGTACTCTTGGAGTAGAAAACATATCAATCAAAAGCTTCAATTTTTTGTTTCCAAGCTACCAAAAAGACAAATTCACATCAATGATAAGTAAATCTCATGTTAAGATCTAAAATATACATACATTAGAAACATCACTATCTTAAAAACCTGGCATGGCCATATTAGGTATACAATGAACTCATTAAAGCTAGGACTGGAAAGCACCAATTCATACGTACCAGGACAGTAAGACAAATCACAACTTTTTCTATTATTATGCCAATGACCTCAGCATTCCCACCGAAACACTGATAGACGCTAGGCATCTGAGATTGTGCCCTCTTATACTACTTCACTTTTTTTTCCTTCTTCAAATTTGGCCACAATGAAAGACTAGTAAATCTGAATTCATGTTTTAATACATATCCACAGAATATGCTTGTGATCTCAAGTATGATACTAAGAACACGAAGAGCTCAATACTTATTCTTTAGCTCATATTCAAAGATCATTTCAACTGTCAAACAAAGATTGTGTATTTAGTATACACCACCAAAATCTGATTGATACTAGCATTAAAAAAGATGTCACAACCACTTCTGGCTGGAAATTCAGTTCTTTTCAGATCTTTGAAAATGCTATTACAGGGAAGGGATTCAAAATAGTTCAGCATTCCTTTAGGAAACCGTAGAAAACTAAAGGATGAAAGGAATCACAATATACTTTAGCTAATACCGGAAAAATATTAAAGCCAAAGTTCTTCTAAAGATTATTTTTGCAAATGGATTTACAAACTCTCGGCATCATTGAAAAATAAACCATTCTGGAAGATTAGCCTTCAATAGTATGGCTGGATTTAAAACGAATGCCTATCAGGACTATACTTAACCGTTTAAATAAAATGCTTTGCATTCCCATAACTTTAACTTCTTCCATATTATACCTACATATTAATGACACCGTATTGTATTTTTGACCCAAATATAAGAACAGTATATACCATGCTTTATTATTTGGCAAGTGTTTATACTAGCACTTTAAATATATTCTTAAATACAGATGCAGAATTTCTTTTACCAAAACATGACAGTGACCATGAAGTCCGATTTGGAACTGTATTATGTTCTGTTGTGTCAACTGGTATACTAATCTTAGATATTTACTTAAAAAAATTTACATTAATTATCCCACTAAGCATCCAAATATCCTGAACAGGTTGCCCCTTATAAATTCTGAACTAACATTAAGTACTAATAACCACAAATTGCAGGAAAGCATTCTTCCCCATAAGGAGAGTACACGTTAGGAATAGTCATTCTACACAAAAGCTAGATTTGATTACACCCCAAAGTGAAGAAGCATCAGTACTACAGCTGCCCTTACAAACTTCACTCAGTCATTGAGATGATCGTATAATTCAAGATTATCAGAAGTCACATATTTTTCAACAGGCACTTCATTAAGTGACATTTAATGCTTTTTATATCCCACATTTCATCAGCCACGTTGGATCACTGTATGAAATACTGTATTTCTAAATCTCCCCGCAGTTGTCCTAATCTAGAAAATGCAGGTAAAAGAAGCCATAACCACTCAGGATATTGATTTGAGGAGTCCCAGTTAATCTCAGGAAACTTTGCAGGTTATAGAGCCTACATACAGTAAAGTCTGATGTTATGTTGCCATCAGCATTGCTATTAATATTAACTAAATTAAACCTATGTCTAATAAGCCTTCCTGTTACAGCAAAGGTAAAAGATTTTCAGTCATTCGTTGGGATGAGGTGTGGGGGTTAGATGCTTTTGAAGTTTCCAATTAACATCGTTACCTCGTCAGCTATATTTTGCTGAAAATCTGTTGAGAAGTGAGATCTGCTGCCTACATGCCAGTGTCTCCACAGCAAACAGAATATAGAATTCTGCCAGTGAGCAGCAGTAAGAAATAAAAAATATAAATGGAATTCTTTAAAATGTGTGCATTTCAGATGATACCTCTGAAGTCAGGATTTTATGAGCAAAAGTGAACAGGAGTAAATAAAACTGGTTCTTAACACTAAAGAACATCAATAAAACCAACAACTTTCTAACAGAGCTCTATAGAGTAACATTTAAATTTAAAAACTTAAGCACAAAAACTAAAATAAAACTTACTGAATGGTTTTAGTTTAATATTAACTTTTAAAAATACTTCTTAGATTCCCTTCTAAACAAGAGAAAAAAAAACATAGTTTAAGGAAAAACACTCACCCTCTGTTACTGACAATTGCCTTTTTCAAGTGAATATAGTTTGCAGGAAAAATCCCCTGCAAGAGAGAAAAGTCTGTAAGTTAGAAAAGTACACTTGCAGTTTTTAGCATTTATTTTCTATTCCACAACATATAATTGCCAATACACTGTATTAAAACCCATCTATTACTGTGTCAAAGTCACTACCACAGTCAAAAGTCAACATTCAAATTGGACAGGACAACACTCTGAGTCAAACCTCCATCTTCAAGAGACCAGTTTCTTCAGAAGGAAGTTTTGCAAGTCTATTCAATAAAAACATCATAAAAAGACTTATACCAAGCACTTTTCATTCCCAAAAGCTGCTAAAGTGTTCAGAAACACTGTTCTCTAGGAAATATGCTCTGGTATAAAACTAATAGGTAAGCCAACTATGACCAAATGAAAAGATGCCATTCTAATCCTACCTAGTTGCCTTGGAATGGACAAAATGGACAAGATTGAGAGAAAAAGACCTCTGCTTAACAAAATTTCTTCCTGCTGCGAAGACTGTGTGAGAACAATAATCTGCTAATAGGTGATAAGCAAGCAGTCAAAAGATGTGACAAGTGGGATGAGTTCTGAGAAACACACAGCTTGCAACTAGCAGAAAGGCATCAGTACCAGTACTACCTACCAGGGATGTTTACTGGAGACATGTAAGCTAGCCAGCACAGCTAGCAAAATACCTATTGGGCATTTCACAGCATGGCATCAGCATGATTCCAGAGCATGCCTACCTGCCAGCATGATGCATTACATTAAATGACAACAATGTAAGCTTAAAAACAAAAAACAAAAGAGCCCACCATCCAATTTGTGTCTAGCCCCTGCACCAGTCTTTCACTGAAGAACATACTGCATTATTTGCGTACCCTGGGGCTATCTTCTTCCCTTCTTTTCTCCGTCTTTCCTCACAAAGAACTGTCTGAACCCATCCAGGACAGCTCTGGGTATTTGCCTTTTGCTGTTCCCATGACAGCTGGAATCTAACCTTGCCTGTGCCAGCCAGTTCTTGTGAGATGAGACATGGAGAAAAGTAATTTAACTGAAGTTTTCACTGCATTCCATTGTCTCTAAAAAAGACGGCCCCAAATGCTCAGAGCAACCTCAGCCTATAAGAATGGCAAATCTACATCTTCAGCAGGGAATACAAGATCAGCGTTGTTAATCTTCAGGTGAAAAACAGCAGACTCACTCTCAGAAAACATTCAGTAATCAAATTTGAGCTTAAAATTTTTAGAGCTTTAAAATCTGTATAAAAGGAGTAAAATTTTTCAGGATGGTGAGGGTTTTGAAATGAATACTAAGTAAGGCTTATCCAAAACGCTAAGAAAAATTCCTTCCTTTGCACAGGCAAGACTGACATTGCAGAAGGAGAAGGGATTAACAACAGGAATGACTTCATCAGGAAAAAAAGCAACTGTTCATGCTTTCAGCCATATAAGTATCTAGAAAAGGAAGAAATGCCAATTCAGTTTCATGTTTGGTTCACTTCCAATACTTAATGTCTCTATCAGTGATCCTGTGCTAGTTACCTAAGAAACCAAGGAAGGTTTGAAGGGCTCTCTTATCAAAACTGAACATAAACTCAAGCATAAGTGTACCAACGCATGCAAAATAAGTATAGGCTGTTCCATTAAGAGAGGATTATGCTTCTGCAAACATAATGCTGGTAGCGTCAGGAAAAAAGTGATCTGTTACACATGAGAATCTGATACTCTTTTCTTTTTAAATGCAAGCTATATTTATAACAAAAGACAATGAAATTATGTTTACATAGGAGAAACTGTTTACATGTTTGGATACATACATTTACATAAATACACATGTATTCATATCAGAACAGTTGAAAAAGCTCTCCAAGAGCAGAACTGGGGTATCACTGGAAAACCAAATGCAGTGGTTAAACTGTAGAAGTCTAAAACAAACTTTTTCAGACTTTTTCCAAAATTTTTTAGAATAATAAAATTTTAAATGTGTTCTTAAAAAATCCTGAATTAAGGAGTGTAAGTGCATCACCCTTCTACTGTTTTCTTCGGAGGAGTAGGAAGAGGCTTTAACTGGATAAAATTATGATTTTTGGGGGGTGACGAGTATTTTGCTCTGAATTTAGAAAATAAATCTAATCCTGCCACATGAAGAAAGTGGCAGGATTAGATTTAACTAAACTCCTAAGTGCAGGAAAAGCTAAGAGTTTACAAGGGTTGCAACAGCAAAGTAGACAACCTAACTTAAAAATTGACACTTACCTTTACATTGGGCTTCTTAATGGAAACACCTCTGTACCAGCCTAAAATCAGACAAAACACAGTACATTAAATTCTGGTATTGTTGGCTTTACATAGAAGCAAACTGACTGAAAACTATGCAATCATTGAGATCTCAAGCTCACTGTGCCTCACGTCAATTTTTTTATATATATATTTTATTTTTTTATTTTATTTTATTTATTTTTTTTTTGCTCTGCAACAATGATAAGCAATCAAGAACTTGGAATATTCCTATTTATTCCCACCAGGTGTAAAAGCAGCTTAATGTACACTTTGTCGCTTCACTCACAGTCATAAGCCAGTTAGAAAAATGTGTTCAGCGCTCATGCAGTGAACATTTTTCTTGCATGCTGATACAGGAGTCTCTTCCCAGTGTTTATCTCAACCAAAAAAATCCAGGCTGCCCAAACCTGTCCCTTTAAAAGCAGGAAGAGCTATTATCATACATTTCTAACATTGTAGAAACAATGATAAATCCTTTGCATATGTCTGGTCTTATGTGTACCTGTGAGGCTAGAGAAAAGACTTCAGGATTTAATTTCAAAAATCCAATTATTAATTCTTGCATCCCCCATCAGATAACAGCACCAGACAGGACAATATATCAGAAGTAAAAGCCAAAGCTACAAAGGCTGCTAGTCAAACAGAAGAACTCAATTACTTCTATTTTGCACAGGTGAAATTAATGTCACTCCATGCAAGACAACGATTCACCTGATAAAAAAGTGCTGAAATCACCACCTAGTTTAACCACAGAAAAGGAGCACACTCAAGTTGTCATGATGGGTGAGCTGCTCTTCCATGTCACAAGACACAAAATTGTCACATGTCATTGTTAAAAATCTACTGCTCTCCTCAGATTTGGGTCTGATGCTTCAGCCCCAGCACACGAGGCCAGACCTGAAGACCTGAGGCTCCCGTGGGCTGTTCCAAAATAGCATGCTAGGATGCTGGCTGGGAGGAGGGCTGCTCACTGGGGGGTGGCAAGCAGCAAGCACAACCGCCTATAAGCCGCTCTCCTACTGTGGCCCAGCAGTCAGACAGGCAATACGAACACGTGATACAACTCAGTGACTACACATAATCCAAATCCATGGGCCATAAAGGCTCCTCCAAGTAATTTTCCCAGCAACTTGCTAGTTTTAATTTTTTCTTCATAAGACAGATATAATTTAATATCTGTAGCATGTAGAAGAACACTAGGAGAACTGGTCAGTGATTTGCTATGGAGAATAGAGAAGAAAAGAACCAGGTAACTGTGTATTTCGTCTGCCTCAGAAAAGGCACTATTTTTGGCTGAGTTATGATATGACTCATTTAGAGATTCGGTGTGCCTTGATTTTGTTTTCAAGACAGCCTCCTAGTCTTGACTTCTTTTTGTAAAGAAACTCGAATCAATATAAAAGAAAACAGATTCAAGGCGTTCATAAACCCTAGTATGAAAAAAAGCATCTCTTTATTATACAAATTCCTTACATAAATAGGATAGAATGCCAAAATTTCCCCATGGCATTGTTTACAATGCAAAATAAAACTGTTTTCAATTTATCTCTTAGTTGGTCAAACTTCATGGTAATCACATTAATATTAGCATATAACCACAAACAGTACATGAACATATATGAACATCCTGCTACTCCTCCCAGACTGGTTTGAAATTGATGGTGCTGTACATGAATCCTTTCAGAATAAATTTCTCACAACGATCATCATCAGCCAAGAAGACTGCATGTAAAAGCAACATTTTGGGATAGTATTTCAAAGGCAGAGCATTTATTTCTGCCAAGGGGAGATGGCACATCCTCACCACGCAATCTGATTCAGCGGCTCAAACAATACACTCGTACTTTATAATCCGAATTTTCCTTGCCACCATTTGAATCCAGGATCATTATTATTGAGAACATGAAAGTATTTTGTTGACTTTCCTTTTGTAGGTACTTTAATACATTTGAAAACCTGCACATTTCCCTTCAATCTTGGAGATCAGGTTCTCCAGATCTTGGCTGTCCTTTCCTTTTTCTTTCTCAGTGCAGAGCAGTATTTTTAGAATCACCCTTCTCTGTTTTAAGTTTCCTCCAACTCCTCACAAGCAAGATGCAGTAGATGGAAGAGCTCTGCAGTACTTGAAAGCACTAACTTGTAAGATATAATTCCTTATTTGCTTACAATGAACACCACTGAAACCTCATTCTGTATCTCAAAGTCAAAGCAGTAAGAAAAGGTACATTGCTTTTTTTTTTTTTTTTTTAATAGATGTAAAAAATTGCATCTGCATTACTTTATCAACTACAATGAACTAAACCTTTTTTCTTAAAAATAGTCTTAAACACATTAATAGTTATCTAACCAGATCTTTTAAAGAATATTTATTTTAGAGGATTAATCATGACAGCCATCAAATCCAGAGAGCTGCTTCAGTTGTGATAACTAAGTGGACTACACAGTTAGACCTCAGTGCTAACATTTTTTGATATTACCATACTACATCCAAGTGCTAGTACTTTAGAATTATGTCATTCATTCTCTAGTGATACATTTCCTTTAAAGGCTATTGACTTAAATGAAATGGTGAGAAAGATTTTAAAATTCAGAAAAACTTGTCCATGAAGTGACACGAATATTGTGAATAAGTTAATATTAATCAACAATTGTGAGCATCTACAATTTGAACAGATTAACTTTCTAGTAATTACTATTAATTAGTAAGAATTGATTTTGGACTAAATCTTAACACTGTGCCGATGTGTATTTATAGGGAAGTGTCACAACAAGGCTGTCTGATGGACAGATTTTGATGAGTGGTGATGTAAAACAATTTTTATTTTACTTATTTTACAAAACTGATAGCGTGATGGACATACCACCTCAGTAAAACAAATTGTTGGTGTAGGAATTGTGTACACTTTCTGAATCTAACTGATCTGGATACCCTATGCTTTTCATTTTCAGTATGTGTAATACAAAGTTTAATCCAAGTACTGAAAAAAATTGAATGAATCACATCCATACCAGTGTGTTCTGGACAAGTTGCTGTATCCTAAATCACTATTCAAACTATGCTTTCCTATGAACTCTACTACACCAGACAGCACGATGTAGTGTAGATAAACTAAGCAGAGTGCCTGAACTAACCAACCATAAAGCCTAATCATTGTGCTTCTAAGGAGAAAGATCCAACCCAGGGAAAAGAAGATTATATACAAGTTGTTTTCCTCAATTCTACCTGACAATATTTGATACAAGCCAAGAAAATTGAAAAGTAGGCTGATCTATATCTCTGTCCCCTGTATAACCTACGCAGGAAAATAATTCCTCAGAGACCAGGAAGAATTAATTCCAGGACAACAGCACTGGAGGAAAACAAAAACAAAAGTAAACAATTATGCCTGATCCCACTGCACATTAAGATGACCACTTGCTCAAACCTTTTTCTGCAAAATGCATCACCTATCCATATATTCACATAGTAAGATACTTGCAGACCAGTAATAAAAGCTAAAGAAAAAAACAGTAACAGTATTCTTATCAGTATATTGCAAGAATGTGTCCCTACTCTCTTCTTCATCTATGGGGCTTTTTCAGCTCCAAAAATTACTAAACTTTCTGACTAGCTCCTCTGAATCCTGGAATTCAGAAAGTTCTCTGAAAGAGGCAGGACAGATAAATGCATTGTAAACATATATACGAGCATCACATGTTATTTATTTAAGTTACTTAAAGGTGGATGTTGTGTGTGTGCACTTTTTTTTGCTCGTTTTGAAATTTTCTCCCACAACAACTTGTACATATGGAAATTCAGTGTGGGAAACTTGAAGCCTTATTCCAGAAACCTGCATACTCATTGATAAGGACTGAAAAAACACTCTTTCCAGAGATGTATCACTCAGGACTGCATTATTGCTGAAACTTCTAACTAAATTGCAAAAGAAACTCTGAGGCAGACCTGCGCATCTCAGTCTCATAATCTGAGAGATTAGAAGAGCTACCCATGTTTATTGATCTTTCCCTTTGAAAGAACCTTGAACAAAACACAATATTCTTTCCAAAAGCCACCTCATAACCCTTTCCAAATTTCCAGTTAAACAACAATTAGTCTGTCACATGGAAGAAGCCAATCTCCTTTTGAGTACTCAATAGCAGAAAAACAAAAAGTAATTGGAAAATATTTATCTATTTTCCAGAAAAAAAATAAAGTTCTAATATTAAAGTTGAGTAACAAAACACCAAGACTGTAGGGAAAAAAATCCATAGATAACATCATGACAAAGAGAATTCTGGAAATAAATTATGTAAGTATTCATGGGAAATTGTGAACTCAAACTTGTACAGAAAAGATCTGCTAGTAGAATCTGCCACAAGAACACAAATCTTCATTGTCCTGCAAAAATAACTCCACAAAAAGTCAGGTTTTAATAATTAACAAAGACCACCATTCGCCAGACCTTCAAGTTGTCTCCATTGTGAGCACAATTCTGAAGTTCAAATTCCTTTGAGAAAATGACATTTTCCCAAGGGAAAGCATTTCATGAAGCAGCCAGGGATAGGACTGACATCAAAATGCCTCCAGGCTGGGTGCAGGGCAGGAGTAGTCACTGAGTTTAACAGAACTAAGAAAGAACATGTCTTTCTAATGGACAGCCTAAAGACTCAGGCAAAAGAGGCTGGAATAAGAGAAGATTTTAATTCACATCAAAACCAAAATCCTTGACAATAATCCACATAACATACGGCCTCCTAACTGCTCTCAGGAAATCTGTCCTAGTCTCAGGGCTATCCAACAAGAGAAGTCATCGGAGTAGAAGAATTCAAGTTTGTAGTAGCGTCTGAGAGCAGGGACAGGGTCCTGCATCTCCAGACCAGCAGAGACAGCAATCAAAACTCCCTTTGAGGCTAACTGTGAATGTAAAAAGCTGAGGTTTCTCACAAGACAGCTCTGAGCAGAAAAGCACTTGAGAAATGCTACCTTTTATTTTCATACATCAAGCCCTCCCTGATTTTACAATTAAGGACATATCCAGAACAGAAAGACCGGCACTTCCGCACTTTGCTTTGGAGAAATCAAGACTTAACATCCCTCACCCTGAAAAGAACCAAGTTTTTCTAAAATGAATAGAACACCTTGGAAACTAATAAGCTAGCTCAAAACCCAGCGTAACAACCCCGAACATTAAACAAACACGCATCCAGGACATCTTGGTCTGTTGATGGAAAGCAGTGGCATACCATCCTGCTGAGATCCACAGATTTACTACATTGGAAGCACAAGGACATGTAACACAAGCTCCTACTCTGAAAGCCTGCTCTCCAGGCAAAGCCTACATTCCAATACTTGCTGCAGCCTCACGTTCTCCAACCAGCAGAAAAAAGAACAGTTTCATGGATGCGTCACAAATTATTGACAATTTTTCCAGTAGTGAATTCCCAGCTACAGTTAAAACATTACCATGTGAAGTCTATCTAGAAATTTGATAATTGCATTTTGCATTAAGTTCCTCTCTTAAAGCTTTGCATTTTTTGGCCAAAATTTAAATTTCATAATTCCAGATCTTCTGCATACAATGGGAACAAACCTAAATTTAAATTGCAGGGCCGACTGGTTGTTAAGTCAGGAAGCAGACCTTTATTCCATTAATTATACAGCTTCAAAAAGACTGATAAACACTGGACAGAACCTTTTATCTATCGTATTTGTCTCTGTTGAGGTGACATGTCAAGGAAAAAAAAAAAAAAAAGCTTTCTGAAACTCTTCAAAACACCAATTTTAGGATAAAAAACTAGAAGCTTTAATCAAAGTCTTCCAAAACAGAGATGTCATGATGCCAAGCAGAATTCACCCTCAAGCTTAAACAAGGCAAAATGAGGGTCTCATGTTGCAACTGCTACAATATAAAGGTACAAAAGAGTAACCGGGATAGAGCACCCAGCCCAGCTGTTAACCAGAGGGTGCCAAGGGACACAACAAAGTCAAGTCAGACCCAATAACAGCCTTCTACTCCCTTACCTCTACTTAAAGCTCTATCGGAAGGGTGCCCTGCTCATCAGTGGTTCAGAGCATTATTTAAAGGGAGATTTGATTTTTAAATATGAGGAAATCAGACTTTAAAGGCAGCAGCAATCACATTATAAACAACTTGGGCTCCAAACAGAGCTTGGGCCAAGAAGCAGTTTCTCTGAGGCACTACATTTGCCTAGGCCAAGTTTCCTTCACTACCTTAATTTTGTCAAGAAAAGCAAACTTTTGCAACATTTGTTCTGAGAAACTACTAAAAACCATAGAAGGAAAGAAGTAATTCTCAGGACAAAAATCTGCAAAAACAAAGAGTGCTGCACAAAACTAGTTTTACCTGTCTCCCTTAGGACCAGATTTATTTACCATCCTAGTGACCAGGTCAAAATTAATTGTGAAAACAAAATTTTAAATTCTGAAAAATATTTTAAAATTAAAATAGAACTCCAGGGGTTTCTGTAACTAAAACATGCAGCTCTGCTACTCTGACAACCTTCAGTATTTTAGAACTTTTTTCAAATATTTCAATCCCAACGTGTCTGTTAAATTAAGTACAACTTCCAGCTACGAGGCCACTATCACTGACAACATTATGGCTTTCTGCAGCTAACTATAAACTAAACAAAACTTTCAAGCATGATCTTGCACCCTCCATCTTTAACCCCAAATTAGGAATTTATTCGGAAAAAAAAAAAAAAAAGCTGGTTTCTTCTACGAAAATTGTACCAAAGTATTTTATTATGAGCAGACAACTATCTTATAGAATACTGTTTAATTTTAACTTTTATTTAATTATTACATTTAACAAACAATTTTTTGAAACTGCTCAATAGCTAATACCAAAACCAAGTAGGAAAGTTGAACCTTCGAACTGTATTTAGTTTTTATTCCAATACGCATACCTAATTAAACTAGGTATAATATATATAATCTTATACATCTAGTAGGTTATATATTTTATAGATATATACACAGACACCTTCTAGCTACTCATTCTGAATTTTACACTAGTAAGACTTTGCAGTGCTGTGCATAACCCTCACATCTGAAGGAAAACTATCTTTTGCACATGTTGGTCAATGAATTATTGTTTTTATCATTTAATCTGCACATAAGCTGCTTGCAGGGTATCTTTGCGTGCAGCTAACAGCATTCAAAGTGACCCAGAAGAGGGATGGCAACAATGCTTAGCAAAAGCTGTCTGACACTGCAACCACCACTCAATGCCAAGACCACTCTGTTCTGAGCCTGGTGCTCCCAGCAGCACCAGGACAGGATGAGCAGCAGATGAATGCCAGCCCAGGCTGCCAACACCACGTCAGGGAGCAGCCCGATGCCAGCAGAACCACAGGAAGATGCTAATAATGCAGTCAGAGATGCCACCACAAAAGCAGAAGATGTAGAACTGTATCTTAGCATTTTATCTTGGCCTTAGACAAATAGAGAGCCACCCAGAAGCCATTCCTGCTCTCCAAAAGGCTCGTTCGAATAGCCAGGCAGAATTTTCCACAGCAGCTGCAGGGGTCCAAGAGACTTCAGTTCCCCAGGAACACTCCACAAAAGGCAAAGAGCAAAAAGGGGTATCTTACTGGAGACACGATGGCACACCAGGGGCGCCACTTCTCAAGCAGAGCTCTTCAAAATTAAGAAAAGCTAATTACAAGCTCTCTCTGCTCTTAATTGCCCCAAACACTGGAAAGCCTTCATTTGACCATGCTGTCCAAGGAAACTATGTGAATTACACTTATTAAGAACACAACTACTAACATACACAAAAATTAAGCCATGCAACTAAATATTTGTGTGGACACCAGAATTCACGTGGGTAAGATAACATTCTTTTAATTGGTACTTCAGGCATCACTTCCTTTTCAGTGAATATATAGGAAACTCAAAGTAATAATTAAAGCCACTGAAATTGAAGCGTTTATAATCTAAAGAAAACTGTTTCCTACCAACAAAAAATAAATGGACAAAACTGTCTTTGTAAGTTTACTTAGAATGCCACTCACAGCTACTGTCAGTGGCAGGGCATTAGCCACTGTGATACAAAGAGAGGGCGTTCTTAATTGTGCACTCCTCATGCACCTCAAACAAGGAATGTACTCATGCCTTGTCACTTGAGACTAGAAAGCTCTACCTTTCAGCGTCTGTAGGTGGCACACTGCTGCCATACCCTTTCACCTTCCCAGTGCATGGCAAGTACAGCACACAGTTCTCTCTCAGTGGCATGATCGTAAACAGAAAGATTCAAAGAGGATTAGAGAGAAGAAAATTGTGGAGACAAGCCTGTAGCCCTGCATGGGGTTGTTGTGGCCGAAGTGCAGGACCCGGCACACTCGGCCATGTTGAACCTCATCCCATTGCCCTCTGCCCATCGACCCATCCTGTCCAGGTCCCTCTGCAGGGCATTCCTTTCCTCCAGCAGATCAACACTTCCCCCAACTTGGTGTCACCTGCAGACTCGCTGAGGGTACACTCGATTCCCTCATCCAAATTATCAATAAAGATATTAAAAAGGACAGGCCCTGACCCCTGGGGAACACCACCGATGTCTGGTCGCCAGCTGGATTTCACTCTGTTCACCACTAGACATCTAGACGAGTTTAGTTTTTATAACAACATTTGGAGCTGCATAATATCAATCTTATTTATTTTATATGTGAAGTCCATGCTAAAGCCATCTCAAACAAAACTACAGGATAGAGGGCTTAAAAAAAACACAGGCAAGTGAAAAAATCACCTGCACAAATATCTTCCACCCAGGACACTGTCCAAGGGCCTCCTTTTTCAACAATCTTGAAGACTGACACAAACTTCCTTTGAGGAATTGCCCTCAAAACTACCAGGAAAGGGAATACACAGAGACCAGTTATTGTAACACTGTAAAGAGACAGACTGGATTAACCTTCTGCTGCTTTCTTGTGAACAAGCTGCTCCTTTGTTATTGTGCCTTTATTTCTTGGAGTTAAGAAAGTTTCCCAGATTACTGGAAATGGTTTGAAAAACATCATGACCACTTTCAACAATATATACTGTTTTCCCTTAGTTGCATTATCCTCATCAAGTAGTTTTTCCTGAGCTTGCACCATGTACTAACTCACAAGACCTTGTAAAAGATGACAACCAACACAATCAACATCCAGCATTTGAATAAAGCCTATAGCCCATTACACCACACTTAAAAACAAAACAAAACAACACAACAAGCACATTATCAATTCCTAGGTATAACAACACATCAATTGTTTATAGCATGCTTCTCCATGGATTAAACATCACCACTGAGCCGCAAGACTAATTGAAATTTTTATATGTGCAAGTGAGGAAGCCATTGCTATTCTGGAAAAATTGCATACATCAGGTTACTGTTTCATTAAAGAGTTAAGTCAGCAGGTAAACAAATAGAACGCCTGAATATAAGACAAGAGCAAAAGAGTTCCAGGCATGACAGAAGAAAAGCAGACTTCTGACATGCACACAAAAGGTTTATGTAGCAACTTTAACACTGGAAATGAAAAAGGAAAGTAAACTGAACAAACACAAAAACAAACCTACTGTGGAATGTAAATTTGGAATTCAAATTTGTGGATCTGTGTTTTGAGTTTGTTTTTAACACTTCAGGAGTAAGGTTACATTATTCAATCTCAGAATTTAGTGAAACATTCTGATACTGTATCTTGTCAACCTATTTCTTAATAAATATTTTCCACCATTTGCTTACTCTGAACATTAAGATAAAAATTCTCCTTTTAAATGCAACAACTTCAAACTATTCACATGAATAAAAGAGAGGATTGTGCAATTTATTCAAACAGACATCTCCAGCCGTGTAAGAAGGAACTGTATTTATTACACATACAATAGCATTTTCCTTTAGATATAAAAGAACATGGGAAGATAACTGCAAAGCAATTCTCCCTAAACATTTTTTTCCCTCCACCATTGTTCCCAAATTCTTTGTCACTCTGTTTCATAACCAGTATTTTTCATGTGTTCAGATATTTCTAAGTAATAAACACAGATATAGTTAATTGAAATATACAACTGAGAAAATACAGTTAAAGAAATAAGGATTCTACACTTTACATGCTGAAAATTTATTACAAGACCCAATTACAATAAAACAATCATGTCAGGGTTCAAGATTTTCTGGACAGATGGTTAACTTAAAACACACTGACCCCCTATCAGACTGGATTAGTGCCAGAAGCACTCAGCCTTTCCTACAGAAAGTGGGTCAGATTAGATCTTTTTATCCAAGTGCTTTGATGCATCATGATTTCTAAGCAATTTATTAAAATATTTTTGTATTCTTATATAGAAAATAGGATTCCCACTTGAACATCACACTTACCTTCACATTTCTCTAGGATCTGGACAGTTTCACCTAGTTCCAGGACTAAGCCTTGCGGTACAGCTCCACGGAAGCTGCATATCACTAGAGGGTGGAGAAAAGAGAAAGAGAGAGACATGTGAGGGTTGAATCTCTGTGTGAATTTTTCTTCTAAGCGTAGCACTTTAGCTCATTCCCTACATAAAAATAGCTATTACACAGCTGCCCAGAAAACCTGTCAGCCAACGCTCCTCATCAGGTATCTTTATTGTGGCCCTTATCACAAGTTAAGCTCAGCAGTAGTGTAAAAGCTGTGCTTTTTAGAAGACTTTTGAATTAAGCAAGGCTCGTAATGACTTTAATCACCAACCCCAGATTCATACAGGATACAAAGATTTCCTTGTCTCAGAATTCTTTCTCTACTATATCAATAGAACTGGCAGTCCTGACTACTGCCGTTGACTTCCTTTTGTTTTCTTTGAAATCACTTTCCTTCAAGTTGAAGCCATCTCAGGTACCATCTGTGCAGCTAATACACTACAGAAATCCTATATTAACGTACATTATGTTTAACTAGATACATGTAAGACTACATAGGAACCTGTAGTTTTCAGAAGCACTGAACAACTATCATGTTATACATCTGAAATATTTTTCAAGGTACTAGCAATTTTCATTAACTAGGGAGAATATGAACCTAACATTTCAGAAAATATGAAGATCAACTAAGAATTACTAAACAAACTACACAAGACAAATATGGTATTGTATGAAGATACATTTTTGACCACATTTATCAAAATGCAATAAGGTCATAGGCATTGCCAGAACTATGACATATCAAAAGAAACGATGAATTGCAAATAAGGTTTCTTCCCCAAACTCCCCAAGCCCCATATGCCTGTTCAGAAGCATCTAAAATCTCACACAGGCACAGATTTAATTCAATCATCTGAGCACCTTGTTGTGAGTAAACGCGTGCTCAGACACATGGCACCCGCTGCGTGTCACCCACAGGCACAGCAGAGTACCACAAGCGGAATTCCAAGAGCTGGAATAGTGACCTCCAGTGGGCAATGTCCCTTTCCCAATTTAAGAGAACACTCCCCTTAAAATAGCTCAAGCTATGGCTGGGATGTTTCCAGGGGATGGAGCTACGTTTCATCTCCTCCCTGAATACCTTTTTATGTCAAAGCCACTGAATCTCTTATGACTGAAGTTGCTTTGTGCAGAACTTACAAGGGAAGTTTTGCACAAAGAAGTTCAAGCTCGAGGAAGAAGAACTGCAGGAAAAGAACCAAGATCACCTTCTGCACCATTACCACAACGTATGTTTCTTGACCCTTCAATCGCAAAAAAAGGTATAAAAACCATCTCTACCAAAGATCAAATGCATACAAGATGTTATAAAGGGAAAGATCAGGAAAAAAAATTTAAAAATCAAACTACGTGAAGCAGGCATCACCCACACAAATTAAAGTAATGAGAAAAAATTTGATTCAAAATCTGAAAACATCATCCAATGTCCAATGTTTGCTCTGAGAGTCAGTGCACTGTTTAATTAAAAAGGAAAAAAGTAGGGATTCCATCAAGCCTCTCAGCTCCTACAGCCCAGCAGAAGACACCACTGGTTAAACAAGGTTTGAAATTCTTGTTTACTTAAGAGACAGGAGAAACACAGCAACTGGCTCCAGACTGGAGTAAGACAGACAGCATAATCCAAGGAAAACACCGAGTTTGTCAGCATACTGGATTCATTCTTCACCCATGAAGAATTCATAAATATGGTTTTCAATCAAAGAAAAAACCACTTAACACTTCTCTCAAAGCACAGAAACATTGGCAGTTACCAGATGTTTTACTGGCAGGCCACAATCAAACCTCCAGCAGCTGCTCCCCACGCCTCCAGTAATTTAGATAAGTGTCCTTTAAATCCAGATTTCTTTTTCCCCTAATAAGGCATTTTACCCAAACAGCAAGGTACAAACTTCTTATGAACTGCTGTCCAAAATAGAGCCCTGTATTCAAATAACATTACTCTCCCATTCAGACTACACAAAATAATAAAAAAAAAAAATCAAGCATATGTTAAGAATGCTGTAAAATCCTGGGTGAAAAGCTACTATGGAAAATACCCCCAAAATGGAGAAATATTAATACAGTAACAACATGTATTCATGTAAAAGAGTAATTCTAGGTATAGGAGAATTACAAATTTAATATGTATATAAAAATATTAAATCCAATGTCCCAGCCACTTTCAACTTCTCTGCATGTGCCAAGATCATCAAGACATGGGGACACATTAGTGCCTGAAGACAAAGAGCCATTTGAGCTGCAGGCAGGTTAACGACTGACTGGTCTTACTCAGCTGAGTCCAACAAATACTCAAAGCTGAGAAGTGTTGCTGCAGGTTAACACCACACTAGAAGTTCCGAACTGGGGAACAACCACTGACTTCCTGTAACAATTATTTCCTATACAAAAACCTTGGAATTAAGGATGTAACCGGGCAAGAATTGGATGCGATGCAAACCCTAGCTCTTTGGTCATCAGATGGCCCCCCATTTCGTAGCAATAAAGAGCAAGCTTGCAAGGACCACTAACAGAACAATAGTAGGAAAACAGAGTACTGAGTCTTTCAACTGCTCAGATAGTCAATTTCAAAAACAAGGACAGGAATAATGACTTAAATATATTTAAGCCTATAAGAAGTAATTCCAATAGATCTGTTAGTTTATAGAAGCAAACTGTCCATTTATAAAAGGCTCCTGCTGATCACACAAAGAAAATCTCAGAAGGGCTCTGTTGCATCAGTGTGTCACCAGCTCTTTAGAATTCAGAGTACTCAGTCATGAGATGGCCAAAGCTCTTTTCTTAGGTCTACTTGAGTAAAAATAAATAAATAAAACTCACAGGACAGAAAAGAATCGATTCCATCAGCTGTAGATACAATCTAGACGACCATTTCAATTAGAAATTTCTCAAACAAAAATAACCTCTACCTCCTGTTCCTAATTCATAATAGAGCAGTATGAAATTAACTGCTTCACCAATAGATTTGTGCATTATGCAAGTTTGCTGTGTTTGATGATTTTAATAATCATGAATTTTAAGAAGGACATGAATAGCAAAACATTTTCAGAATAACAGAAGCCAAATCTCAAGGGTAGGAGACTTTTCAGCCATGCTAAACTATACAAAAGTCAGGAAAAGCTGAAGAACCCAAATAAACTGACCGGAGATCACCACAGTACATCAAGCCATATCTTGTTAAAACTGTCACATATCCCAAGATTTTACATTTTTTTGATTTCAGAGATGTTAAGACACCTACTGATTGTGACAGAATCCCAGAGCTCTGCAGCTGTTTTATAGCCTGATGTATGACTCCAGAGGTTATTGCCAAAGTTATAGATGGTGTTCCTTTATTAAGCTAAAAGTGCAATACAAAATCTTATTTATAAAGTCACTTCTAAGTACAGTTCTCTGCAGAATTACTTCAGAAGTATGAACACAAATGTGTACGGGAAATACAGAATAATTTAACCTTTCTACAGAAAATCATTTACAGACAGGACTCCAGCATCTGACTTCTGCCCTTCCCACAAAGACATTCTTCGTAACACCACAAACATCTCCCTGCACAACCCATCCCTCAGTAAGTCTTCATCTTTTCTTTCAAGAGTTGTCTCCTCAGTCCCCAGAATAGAGTAGTGCATCATCACATCAGCCACACAGCAAAGGTTCTGCCCACCAGTTAACAGATCTGAACAATCCCTCTCAGATTCCAAGACAGACATGCAGATTTTCAGATACTAAACCCCCTCGCCAGCCAGCCTTATAAAGGATGTCAGAATGTCATCCCTCCCCAACCTTAATTTCAGCCAGCAGTTAAACCCAACATCCTGCCGAAGAGGACAGCTTTGGAGAAGCACCATGCACAGGAACTATCTACAGGGCAGAGGTTCTTTAGCTTTGTTACTTGAACCGTTCTTACGTGGGCCACGGCAAAAGAAACTCCTTCCTCTGCAATTTTTCCACTAAGGAAGGTACAACTCATTCACGCAGGCACTCACTCCAGCTGAGAGAGACAGCATGAAGGGACTGGGGATATAACAGATGGGACTGGAGTAATGGTTTGGAAATCCAAAGATCAAGCAGGAGAGGACAGCCTCAGAAGCGCTTGCCCTGCCTAAGGACATGTCCTGCCACGGGGTAAGCAGCTGCATTACAGCTCTCCAGCAGTAAGAGAAACTGTCTTGAAAGGACAGAATCGAAGGGCGCACAGCTACAGACAGCATTCTAAGAAAGAGCCAGTGGTTCTGTATAGCTTGCAGTTTAGTTACCTATTAGGTAACTAAAGGAGCTGCTTGCCATATGGACAAAGGTCCAATCAATACAAGCTACTGGGATTTTAGAAAAGCTAAAGAACAGCCCCTGTCAAGAGCTCTTGCAGAAGCTGAGCTTGGCAGTGATAACGGGGGAAGACATTTGCACAGATCGATAACCAGCCCAGAGGCAGGAAACGGAAGACAAGTCAGTTCTCTTCATGAAGACAGACTGACCAGCAAGCTCTAAAGGGATCCAATGTTGGAGCCCATTCTTTATAAGGTATTTCTAAGTGATCCAGGAAAGCCAGGATATAGCCAAGTGAGAAACCCTGTGATGCTGCTAAGGGCACCAATGGATGAGCTGCAGAAGGACCTGACAGCCACACGCAGAACTGGCAGACGTACGCCACTCAGTCTGCCTACAGGGCGGTGGTTTCACACAGGCCAACAGCCCTAACAACCTCGCATGCACACCAATGGCCTCTCACCTTGCTACAACAGGAAAGAAGCAAGAGAAGATGCACCAAACGCTGCACAGGGACCTTTGTATGATGAATTATTAGCCAGGATATGATGCTTCCACCAGTAAGACAGAGCTGAAAGGCATGCAGATAATGTAAGTGGTAGGCTGCGTGGAGAAGGTGAACATGGAGCGACTGCCACTCACCCCTGCCATAACCAAAAGCCCACTCTGACTGCAGAGCTGCCTTCATTTTGCTGTGCCACAGTTCAAAATAGGTCTTCCATTTTGTAATTGCTTCTAAACCAATTTCTGCATCTCAGCTTCCCCACCCCGTCTCACCTGAATCTCAGTGCTTCCAGAGACGTGTTTCTTCTCAATTGATTATGTCAGTTACACCGTAACAGTAGTACGAGAAATGCCCCATGTTTTCGCATGAATAGTGGGAAAAGCTAAAAGGAAAGCAGGGAAGTGCCAGAGAACAGTGCAGCACGACACCTCCACATGAAATGTCAGGGAGAAGCTAGTCTACTTGCCCCCTACAACACTTCCCTTACTATACAAATCAACCTACTTTGCAGCACTGTGAACTTGCACAGGTATGCACCTTCTGCATATATTATTTTTCTCCAACCTATTTCCACACATTTCAGTAAAGCCTACAAAAATATTTTGACATTGCATAATAAACTATTTACAATAAAATCAGTATGAGTTCAGCCCACAGTAAGTCATTTGTTCTACTTCATAAGGGAACAGAGCCCTTTCCCTCTCCAAATTCCCTCACACCCCATAGAAAATTAGAAGTCCTTATTTAAATAAGGGCTGAGAAACAAAATTGGTTCAAGAGGTTTCCATGTTTTCATTCCTTCTCCAGGTCTAAACTATGATTTTCTGATCATAAAGTTGGGATTTCAATTACTTTTTTTTTTTTTTTGGCTTTGCTTTATTTCTCATGTTTTCTCTTCCACAACAGAAATCATACATGCTAGAGCATATCCAATATACTAAAACACTATTGCTTCTCTTCAAAACTTGGCCTCACCAACATCTTGGGGTAACGAACTCTATGGGTTAACTTTGGGGAAAAAATAACATCACAGTATCAGTCGTGACCGTGCTTCTTGTTTGCTTCATTGGGTCATTTATAGTTGCATAACATGACAAAAAGAAACAGAAGGTTCCTGCACTCCTTCCATTCTAACAATCACCATTTTGCAAACTTCCAACATATTCTTGGTTATTCGTTGCTCCAAAAGACAAGTCTTCCTGGGCTGTGCAATGGTTCATCCCAGTTCTCTGTTCGTTATTATCAGTCTGACCAAAGTTCTGGTGACTTCTAATACTTTTAGAAGGCACCAACAGAATGTAGAGGTGTTTGAGGTTGATGCATACCATTTAATTGTTATATCTGGTTTGTACTACAGTCAATATGCAGTTATTCAGGCTATGCATTAATTATGCCCCCAAGCATATCTTCAGTCAAATAATTTCAAAAGCAATGAGGAAGATAATGCATAGGAGAAGCACAGCTGTAGTTGTGCAGCTCTACACCCAAATCAATTAGCTCCATACCCTACCAATTTATAATCAAACCATGCAGACACTGTATTGGATTCCATGCTACAAATGCCAAAGTTCTGATTTTTTTCCTGATAGAGTAATTTATGTTTTATAATACATAACCATATTTAAATTCACATCTGTCACATCATTTAAGAATTTGGTGTTTACATTTATTTTGAGTAAATGCATATCATAAACACGAATTTCACAGCCCCTGTAAAGGAGTATAAAACATTTAATTCTACAACAAATTTGCTGTAGACTATAAAGGCTTTTTCTTTGCTTGCTTATTTTGCCGATGTCATAGTAAACTTTGTTTGCCTGAAGCATTTTTCATTTCTTTTTTAATTTAAAACTGTTAAGAGTGGGTCACTCTGAAAACCACTAATTATATGAGCAGAAGTATACTGGTAAAAACTGCTATCTGAACTCCAGACTCATCTTTTTAACTTTCCAGTGCATTTCCAAATCTGGGAAAGATTCCTAAACAAAGTGATACTCTAAGTGATATTCACCCACCAGTGAAGATCTCTCCGTACCCCAATTCTAACAACACAGTGAATTCCAACTATTTCTTACGTAGTCTTATATGCAAGACTGTAGTTTAAATTTTAACTTCCCATTTGACCACTGCCAGTTATTACTATTACTGGCTGACATGGAGTACAAGTCAATCTCTGAGACTGCCCATAAGATTGATTGGCCTTGAAGAAAATGATGTAATTACTCCAGACTGGTAACTTAAAGTTTACAGAGAGGATATATCTTTCCCTAAAGAGCTTTTCCATATTAGATGTTTTTAATAGATGGATTGATATCAAACAGTTATAAGCTAGTTTTAACAGCTGAATAAGATGAACTCGATTTTGCTCCCTGTAGTACCTAGATGATGATAATGACCCCATGTAACTTAAGAGTTGCTGTATTAAGCGAGAGCAAAGATGGCTCTAAATACAATCCCTTTTCCTTAGTAGAAGCTAAAATAAGGAGCTGAAGGAAAGGTATTAGAATATGGCAGGGATGTAGCTTTCCACAACTTGAACCATGTCTGCATTGGGACTTCCTGAATCAGAGGTTACCAGTGTGATAATATGTTCACCTGATTCGTGTCACGAACGTTTTTACACCCCACCAACCCAAAACAGCTGTATTGTCCCAGAACTTGTACTTCACTTAGGCATCATACAGAAAGCATTGTTATTTGTTCAGCTCCTGCATCACCGATGCCCTCTGGCTTGTATTAAAATAGAGTGAATTATCAATTTCTGTTCTTCCTCTCCGTGCCATTTATGGTTTTAGGATCCTCGAGGGTACCTTTCCTGAGTATTTCGTTTGCTAAGAACAGTGACAGATTCTTTGCACTTGTGTATGCCAAACGAAAAAATCCCTATAAACCACAGCAATATGACTGCACAAAAAAAAAAAAAAAAATCACCTAAGAGTCAAGATGTAGCTTTACCTGGTTGTGAGGCAATTGCATTTAACAACCACCCCTACAGGCAGAAAGAATTAATACTTCCCAAGCCACCTTCCAGTCTGAGCCTCTCTGAGCCCTCAACCCCTTTTGCTGCAAAAAGCAGTACTTCTTGCAAGCAGATAATCACAGGCCTGGTCATTTAAAAAAATAAAAAACAGTTAATGAAGAAAAAAGCCTTCACATTTTTATCACAAAATTAAATGTTGATATGATTCTTTTGTGTGTGGAACCACCTGATTAAGCCTGGCAGCTTCAGAGACTGCACCATCAGACCCTGATGATATTTGACAAGTGAACAGAAGCACAAGGAAATTAAAATTACAACATTTTCATTTTGCTCTACAAATACCTAGAAGAGTATTTTCACCTTCACTCTATACCCTCCTAGTATTTACACGATTAATTGTCAGCGAAGGTTTCAATTATTTGCCAGGAATGAATTTAAGACAGGCAAATTTATTTGCAAGTTCAGGCCCCAGCCAGCATGCATGCTTACAAAGAAAACAGGAAACAAAATACTTCCAAACCACCGTGTTTAAACAAACAGGTAATATAAAAAATTCGGGTACAAAGGAAAGGACCCATCCAATTACAACCTAAAGGACATCCACCCAAGTAAAACACCACGATGTTTTTGCAGGAAGCAGTATACTCATCAAAAATCCCCATATACACAGTGCAGAACAGGGCTCTAATCCGATTGGAATTGCCAGGCACTAATGTAATACACACACAAAAAAGATTATCAAAAGCTGATTAAAAGCCATCCAAACATTACAACCGAAGAGGAGGGATTAAACAAGACATGAAGACGAGGTCTAAAGAATTTTTTGACCTTATTAATGGTCTACACAAACTTTTAGGGAAAACCTCGAGGAAGAAAAATATGCTGCAGAGTTTGAAGCAATCTGTTCCACGTAAGGCTTTGAGTATTTCCAAAATTACAGTACAATTAAGTGCCGGTATTTCAGGCAGGCCGGGGAGCACTGGCAGTTGCTAGGCAGCATCTGCTCCTGTCAGAGCTGCTGCCTGCTTTGGGCGGCGCGGAACCTGGGCCAGGGACACCGCCACCAACCATCGGGCTGCTGCAAGGCAGCTCGCTGCCATCGCACGGCATCTGCATGGCGCTCAGGGTGCTGCCTAGCAACACCGCCTCTTCCTACTGACTCATCCCAGCACTATGAAAATATTCGTGTAAAAAAGGAAACAGATGCCTGAGAAGAAAGGTGATCATTCACTAGCAAAGTGAATTATTGCTAGCATCTTTCCCCCGCCCTTCAGGATAAAAATAGAGGTTAGGCTCGAAAATCATGAGCTGTTTAAAATAGTTTTGCACATCCTGGTGACAAGAGGTAGGATGGGCAAAAAAATATATAGACCAGAAGCCCACAGCACTGTCCGCTTTCTTACCTACATTAAGGAACTGACTTTGAGCTTCTAACTTGGCAGGCATCAACACCGGTCGCCCATCCCCTTCCCGTACTTCTATTCCCAATGCTCTGGCAGCACAGAAGTCCCTCATCCCTGTATCACTCCCTCTGCGGGGGAAGAAAATGCAGCAGCTTCTTTTTCTGTCCTTTAATTAGGGAGAAAGGCTGCTTCGCACCTCACCTGCATGGAGGAGAAACACCCCCCTCTGCAGCACGCTGCTCACTGTGTTCCTCACAGCATGCACAGGCCACCCAAGGCCACACCACAAAGGTGAACATCGGGAAGCAAAGTAAGGCACCGGTCGGGTTCTGACCATCCTGGAGGATGCAGATTGCACCACCTCCCCAGGCAGCCCGCCCCAGTGCTTCAGCACGCTGGCTGTGAAAATTAGCATCCTGTACAGTAACGAGCAACCAGGCTCCTTCTGCCTCCACTGGTCAACTCTGAGGAGTGTCAGGCTCTGCCCTGCCGGTGGCTTCCTACGAAGCAGCTGCCCACGAGCCAGCCCCTGCTGGCCCCGCTTCCACACGCCGCAGCACCGCAGACCTTGCAGCTCGTCAGCCTGCCTGCTCCAAGGGGGAGCCTCGCCACCTCGGCTGCCCAAGGACACAGTCGGCTGCACAGCGAGCTACGAGAGCACCACCAAGTCACTGGCACCAAAGCTGCAGGTGTGCTGCTATGCTTTATATCCTACTGCATTTTACGCTGACCACAACTTCTGGTCCTGATGTCGAACTGCTGAGTTCGTAAGGCAAATATACCTTGGCATTTAGGATTGATCCACACGTTTCCCATCTGGAGGAGGATGGAAGAAGATGGCAGACTTATAAAAGCATATTTAGCTTCTGCATCCTAGCTGAAAACTGTATTGTAGCCTATACTGTCTGCCACACAAGAACTTTTTGTGGAGATCTGATGACAGCTTTTGCAAGACCGTCAAGAAACCTTTCAAACCCGACACAAGAACTTTGACCAAAAGTTATCCATTTGCTTTCTAGGAAATGAAGTATTTACCTGACATAAGTGGAGATGCTTTTCTTACGAGATCTACAGAATTGTTCCCTCTTCTAATCTTGACTTAAGCAAACACATTAATGTTATGAACATCATTTGAAACATTATCAAAATCCTCTTTTTTGTCTTATTGCATCCTTCACCCAGGCTGAAATAATTCACATTTTTAACAACAAGAAAGAGAATATTGTCTCGGGCAAGCAACTTGAAGCACAGTCACTCCAGCACCAAAAAACACAAGAATCCAAGACCAGCAGTCACAGTTTCAGGCGTTGCTATGATGAAGAAAGTTAGAGAAAGAGCCCTATGCTCTACTTCCACATCCCCAGAGACAAAAAAATAAAATAAAAATAGCCATTTCTGCAAGACCCCTTCCTTCAAGCAATCTTCCTTGGGGGAAAACCCTCGGACCACAAAGAACCAAATATATTGCAGAAGGGAGGGAAAAGAAAACAAACAAAAACACAGCAGAGCAGTTTTTTTGTTTTGTTTTTCACTAGTTCCGATTAGATCAGCATATTCAGAAAGGCTGAAAGGGAACAGCAGACAGGCCAAGCAGTGAGCTGCAGATGCCAGGGGCATGCCGGGGCAGTGAGGAGCTACTGACAGTACTGACAGCAGGAGCACAAGCGTGGTCAGCGGGCAGCAGAGCCAGGCCTTCCTGCAGCCCACACCAAGGAGCCCTCGCAGCAGCACGGCCGATCAGTGCAACCTCCCCTCCACGGGAAAGGGGCATGCAGGGGACTCACTTAGGCACAGGGGGCAGGTAACAGGGAGCGTGCAGCTCCATTTTATGTAGCATGTAACAGCAGGCGTCAGGGAAAAGTTTTCACTTTCAAGAAGGTTGATCCTGCATTCAGTGAAGCTAAATTGCTGCCTCTTTGGTTTGCCAAAAATTGAGTTGCCAGTCACTCAGCTCAAGACCATTTACAGACCATGAAAAACCACCACATCTAAATTCAAACCACAAACTATTTTTTAGCATAATCCACATATTTTTTGCTTATTAATCCCACTCTGGCTGACACTTTCTTACTCGTGCCTACACTCTCTCCATGCACGTAATGTAGCCATACACACAAAAACAAGAAAACTTCGGTGAAGTGGGCAACTTTACACAGACATTTCACAGGCATCATCCTCCGCAAAGGCAGAGCACAGGTGAAGCAAACATCTCCTCCTGCCCTCCCGGGCTCAGACCCAGCTACTAGAACCACCCGTATCCATACCCCACAGGAACTATCCAACGTTGCCTAAGATATTTCACTGGGAAAGATTACCAGCTGCCTTTCTGATTTGATAGGGTGGACCACAGACCCCAGCAAGACAAAGGACTGCGTGCAAGCCAATACCCAACAGGCCCATAAGACGATGGGCATTGTTCTCAGCCAGCCTCGGGTCAATCAGCAGTTCCACTGGGTCTCCCTGACATGTATGCAAGGCTTCGTTTTTTGGGGCGAGAAGACAGAAAGGGTAGGTGCACTAGATCTACAGCTGGCATAAACATCTCATTCTTAAGCGTATTTAGAGGGAAGAGAGAGTCCCCTGCTGCTCAAACACTCAGAAACGAGATTTCTAGAAGAGGGAGCCATCTGCCAAAGCACACCGCACTACACTCCAGCATGCTGGGTAACTCACAGACTTGTATTAAAAATAAAGAAAATTAACAAAATCATTCACCACTCCCTAGTGCCACACTGCTTGCACAGAAGCCTCCTTACCTTGTAACACCTAGACAAACCCTTAGGTTTCAGAGAGCAACTGGTACCAACTTACCACTGAAAGCAGCATGACCTGTTCCCAATCACCAGCAGCCAGCCAGCACCACCTGCCATACACCTTCCTTAAGGCTTAATACCCAGAAAGAGTCAGGAGGAGAAAATGAAGGGAGGTGCTGAAGCAGAGGCCCATCCCCAGCAGTAAGTAACCACCTCACAACTCCGCTGCAAACTCTTTGTTCAAAAAGAACACTATGACAGGCCTGGAAGGAAGGAACCAGCTACAAAGAGCTTAAGGGAGGCTTCCAGGATCTCAGAAGAGATCAACGAGTTGATTTTGACTCCCAAACACCTGAACAGAGGTTTGATTTTTAATATCAGTCACATGAATGAGATATTTCATCTCTCTGCCTTGAGGTTCAGTGAGCTTACATTTTGTAACAGAACACGGAGTAAAATGTAGTGATATTAAGGCTGATTCATAACAAAACCAATCAGTGGAAGGACTGTTGTCAGTTACAACTGTCTTTCAACCAAGAACCTACTGTATGCTTCCTTTAGCCTCTTCCACAGTGAGTATCACAGCTGAGGAAGGAACACAGACTTAACCGACTCCACAAATTATCCAGGATTTCTACCTGAAGCATGAGAAGAAGCTGCACCAGAAATTTTAACTGCTGAATACTCTTCCAGACTTTCAATTCTTTGGTCAGTGTCTTCACATCCACATCTGAAAAGATCTCCCATTTGATCCATGACACACATATGACTACTGATTACAGTAATTGTTGGAGGTCATCAGGCATTTACAGCTTTCACACAAGAACCGTGTTCCAAATCACCACTTAACACATTAATCTGACAAGCTGCTGTACGTACATCTCACTGTGCTCATGATGACAAGGAAAGAAAATCTCCCCCATGCTCAATGATCCCCTTTTATGGGCTTTTAAATGGCACCCAATACATAGTACAGTCTTTTGTAGATCATGAGTTCTGGTAGTAGTTCTCACATGTTTCCCTGATGCTTGTCCTGGACTCTGGGTTTTTACAGAAGTACAGAATTACCCTAAAGCAAGGCTCTGCAAGAAAGTGAGACTCAAGTTCAGCTGAGCTATGCCATTAGCTGCGAAAAGGAAAGAAGGGAAGAACTAACAAGCCATACCACTGCAAGCCATGACCTGCACCGGCACCCAAGACCCCACTAACTTCCCATGCTGCCTCCAGCTGTTCACAAAGAGAAACTACCTTCTTCTCTTCCCCACTAACTTCACTCTGACCAATCTCCCCTCCTGTCCTACAGACTTGACAGTGAATTTAAACCCAAAGCATACAAATAAGAAAATTTAGGTGTGTGCTTGATGTTTTTAAGTAGAGCATTCAAGGCACACTGGCATATACCTTTCTTTTTAACCGTAACTGGTACCTGCCGCAGCAAAAAGCACACAGAAGACCTTGTTCCTTGAATAAGAACAAAAAGCCTAGTTTTCTAAAAATGGGTATTTATGTTCCCATCCCTTCCTTTTCACAAATAATCCCATGACAAACCCAGAGCAGTGCCACCAGACCTTCAGTCTTTCCACCCCCAGCCCTGCTCCAAGCACTCCTGCCCACACAGCACCCTGCCAGTCGCTGCTGTGCTCACGCCAACAGCTCCCCCTCCACCTTCTCCAGCGAGCAAACAATGAAGTTGGATCAGAAGGAGTCCTCCCAGCACTCAGATATCCATTCTTTTCAGCAAGTCAGCAGCTGTTTATCTGAATGTCTATCCACACAACACCAGCTAACTCCTCCCTCAGCCAGACAACAATTTTTATAACATTTGTAGGAAATGTATGCCTCAAAATGCCAGTTCTCATCATAAGATGATGCTCATCACTGGTGGAAAGGTGTTGTTACGTGAGGACAGAAAGCCTGTACAAAGATTTTCACCCTCAGGAAGTCAACCTAAATACAAAACCCATTTCATGTTGTGGTTGGAGCCGGAGAGGAAACACTGCCATTCCCATCCCATTGGCAACCAGAAGTCCTAAAGTCCTAGCTGAATGCATCACATGGCTTAACAGGGATTAGGTGGAGAAGCGCTCTCAAAACCACCAAAGCACCACAAGTTAAAACCCCCACTGCAATACTACCACTTCTGACTCACGCCTACATTCCACACAAACCACACCATAAAAGGCCAGCATAAACAGCTGATTCCTTGCCTTTGCATGTAATTTGAGAACTGTTTTTCAATTTCATTCCTCCTGTATTTAGAAGTTTTTGGCCAATTTGTACTGTAATTGTGAACAACTAATACTCAGATGATCTCAAACTAGCAATAGATTAATTCTTATCCAGACCCATAGGCCAGCTTTTCATGAGAGTAATCACATTGTCGTCATCATCATTTCGTCACTCTTGTCTAGAATAAAGGAGTCAAGACACGTCAGCCTCCTCGCAGAGCAGTATATTCAATCCCCAGGTCACTTCAGTAACAGGAACACAGCCATACACTAGACCACAGCTGAATCATTCGCTGCTGTGCTAAACTTTGCCTGGAAGTCTCTACTGCATGTAGAGACCATACTGGAAGTCTCTACTCGGATGCATCTTTGGAGTTGCACTTTTCCACAGGCATTTCAAGGTGTAATTCATTCCTCGTTCAGCCAAATAACACCTATAACACCTTCCTTTATGACCCCTGGCTAACAAATTCTTTTGTTCATTCTCAAGTTTAAAGAGTAAAAACATGTTCTTCTGGGCAAAACACTTAGTGGAACTAAAAATTACTCCCATTTACTGATCACCTCGTTTTCCTGACAAATCAGCAAGTCCCCAGGAATTAGCAGCACCTCCACAAACCCTGTTACAAAGAAGGTTTGAGTACATCCCCCTGTAGAGCTTCGGTCCCAAGACAGATCACTGAAGCACATCCTTAGTCACCTCCCACCTGCTGCCAAGCTATTACAGTTCCTGGCAATAAGGTAAGAGAGAGGATGAAGTGTAACATACATCCCACAACACAGAACCCAGATGCAGTGGCTGACATGGCTTTCCAGGTTATCAAAGATGGAGTTTTTCCTACTTTGGTGGAGGTTTTTTTTTTCCCCATCTCTCTGAAACTTTTCATTTTAAACTTGTAATAAACTGCTCCAGTGATGCAGAGAAGCTGCAGTGTTCATCAACTCATAGCACTCCTTCATTTAGCAACTGCCTTCTATATGATGAGGTGAAAACCAGCAGTATGTTACGAGCTGTGCTGAGGGAAGGCAGACCTTTTCTAAGTCTTGCAGTCCTGCTTTCCCATACCGTGAAGCGCAGAGCGTGCAAACCAACGTTCAGCAGCAGGAAACAGAAAGGAAGATAGTGATCGAAAAGCAGAAGCTGCAGTACAGAGCTGTAACTGGGACACTGAGATGCTCCATCCATTTGTAGAAGCAGCAAGGGAAGCATTAGTTTTGTGCAAGTGTGCTTACAGATTTACTTTTCATTCTTATCAATTAAGTGGTGAAAATAAACATACAAAATTTGTTTTAAATAACCAATGAACAGCTTCAAACCCAATAACTCTGAATAGAATAATAGGCTGTTTATGAAGGCAGGTTTTCCTCTACCCTTGTGATTTAACACATACATACTTAACATAGTCAGCCATATAAAGTACAGGATTAACTACATACATTTATTTTTTTTCTTGAGAATCACCTAAATGTGTTCCTTGCACAAAAATAAAGCGGCAGAAATTGACAGCCTAATTAATTACACAATCAGCTCATAAGCATTTGACAAATTTTAATTAGCAGTTATTTACTAAAAAGATCTTTCACCTTCTCAGCTTTTTATTTTAATTCATTCTCGTTATTTAATGCTTGCTTTAGAAGCCTAATGTAACTAATCACATCACTTCAATAAATATTTTCATTCCGACAGAGACTGCTTTAAAAGTATTAAAACACTAGAGGGCTAGAGTTTGTTATCTTCAATAATCCATTTGGAAGTCTCACTGGCAGCTTTTGCAGCAGGCCATCCTCAGCAATGCCTGTGGAAGAACTGCCTGCCTTCCAACAGTAAGTCCAGAGTTTTGAAATCACAATTAGGAGAAGAGGCACTGAATGGAAGTACTTCCAAATGGAACTGAAGGGAATTATTCACAGCCAATTGCACATCATAGCTGAGAAGGACAAGCAAGAAAGAACTTGAGTGCTGTTAGGGTTTTTCATATATTTATTTTAAACATCCCAAGCAACCTTTCAATATCTTTCTCGCAAAAGTACACAGGGGCCTGCAATAGAGTTGGGCAATACAGTACGGAACTCTAAGCACCAAAAACTTCTTTTAGCTGCAGCTGGACAGGCAAGGAGAACTTCAGACCTGTTAAAAAGCCACTGATGTTCACATCAGTAAATTTAACACGTTCTCATGCAGCCCAGGTAGCTGTAACAGGCATATGTACAAGGGTGCCAGCAAGCATGTGAGAAATGTCTTTTTACAGTCTTTGAAAGCTGAGTACAAAACCCTTCGATAGCAACTTGTTGAGAGGGGAAATGTGAAATCTTTCTGAGAAAGAAAAAAGGATATAAATGATCATCTCTGACCCAAGCTATGTGATCTGTGTCCTTCTAACCTCCAACTTGCCTTCAACAAAGCAAACTGCATCTGAATTAACTACTTTGTATCACCACTTTGCTCTGGCAAATAGAGGTGAGCAGGCAGCAAGGCCTGGCTCTCCAGAGATACCTGAGTATCCCCCCAGTATTCTGCAAGCATCACAATACGGTGAACAGATAACTGATTTTTTTTTTCCTCACCAAATTTCTGTCAATAGAGAAATAACATCCATTGTCCTAATCCAAAGGCACAGCAAAAAATTCTCATAGTTTAAGGAGAGCAAGCAGAAAATACACAGGGTTTCTTTGGATAGACAGCAATAAAAACAAAAATGATTCATAAAAACCCAAACAAAAATTCTTAGCAGTAACTCATACCAAGAAAATTATTTTTGCATGCATTATTTTGTTTGTGAAACCAATGTAAATTGCATCAGAAAAAAAAAAAACAACCTCTCTCTATATATAGATTTTTTTTTTTGGTAGTGCATCTCCTAACAATAAAACTTCATCAGCACCATTATACCTTCCATAGCCTAGTTTCTCCAAAATGCACGAAAACAACCAGTCTCAAGTTCTGGTGCTTCTCTCACCACCTGTAGTAACTAAGCTCCAGATACAAGCAGCATTTTTCGCCTACTCTCCCTCTCTGCAGGACTAAACACTAATTTCAATTATAGGAAGAGTAATTAACACAACCCAACAATAAGAATAATAACAACAACAAACACACACCCTTGTGCAGACAGCATCAAAGTTCATAAAGAGTCAGCTAGTATGTCAGACCTACCTATACATGCGTTGCCTGAAACAACAAAAAAATCTCAGCAATATTCCTAAAGCTACAGAACGAACAAAAACAAGTGCTTACTTCAGTGAACATTCTCTTCAGGATGCCTCTTCTAGACTGGTTTACAGCCTTAATTGAGATTTCCTCCTTATCCCCTCATGCATCTCCCTAAACAAAATTAGTCCACCTGCTCTTCAGTTAAGGCAGCATACGTATTTCCTTGTTTGAAAACAGTGGCCAAGCAGCACACAAAACTCTAAATATCAAACCCTGCAGCACTGGTATTTCACAGCAAAGAAAAGTGACCACATCAATAGAACACAGGAAAACCAACAAGACTTGAAAAAGCAATTATTTTCTGCAGCATATGTTACAATAATACCAGTAAGTTTAGCACCAGGACAACAGAGGTGGTTTTGTTTTTTGTTTTGTTATTTATTTATTTATTTAGCAAACCAAGAGTAAATGTATGAGCAAGGGTGGGATACTTTGTATTCTCTAAACATCCACACAACACATAACCGAACTTGTTACTTTTACATATTCCCAGTGATTGTCCTATACCTATGGTTTCAAATTTAAAACATTAACTTGATTACTTTTAATAATTATTATTATTTAAACAACAGTTCATTACTTAGTCCTATTATTTATTACGAAGATATATGGGACGTCCTTAGCAAAGCATTTGTTGCATGAGGTGAAAAACTAGCAAAAAGCATTCTGATACATTTGGTTGCTCACTGACACGTTCAGAATTTGTTGGCATTCCAACTCTTATTTGCTTACAAGTAAACCTGAAAAATCCCACCTTACCATACATGTTAACAGGTAACAAGTCGGATTACATATTTTTAAAATATTTGCAGAAAGGGATTATCACTACCCACTGTGGAACTTATGTAACTACACATACACCTGAAAACTGTAACTTTAACGAAGCATTTGGCTAAGTAGACAAGGCACGCGCTACCTACTTTTATTATTACACCGCGAACATCACGTCAATGGTTTATTTGAAGCATTAAACCAAAATGAAAAGGACGCTAAGAAAAGACCGTGCTTTCCTTGGATGATGCACGACATTCCTGCACTTACCAAAAATCGCTCGGTAGGCTCTCTAGCCCTGGCGTTTATCAAACAAAAAAAGGCAGAAGCCATCGAGGGCGAGCTCTGGGGGGGGCGAGGCGAGGCGCGGCTCCCACCCCCGGCCGGCAGCGGCCCCGCGCTGCGCCGCAGGACCCCGCCGGCCGCTCCCGCCCCCCGCAGCAGGTGCATCGCCGACGCCCCCTAATGACACCCCCTGCTCCGAACTCCACATAAACAAGCTCGCCACAAAGCGCGGATTAAGACGGAGGAGGGGAGGGAGAAAAATAAAAATAAATAATAATAATAAAAAAAAAACCACCGCGTTCTTAAATCGATGAAGGGCTGAGCGCCGCGGGCGCGGCCGGGCCGCGCAACCCGCTCCTGTCAGCGGCCAGCGGGGGCAGCCCCGAGGCTGGGGGGAGCCGAGCACGGCCGGGGGCGACCCCCGCGGGGGCGAGGGGCCGGTCGGAGGGGCGGCAGCACCTACCCACGCCGTATTTCTCCTCCTCGGTCGGGCTCCACATGCTGCTGCTGCTGCTGTGGCGGCGGCTGCCGGCCGCGGATCCCCTGGGCAGAGCCAAGCGGGCGAGCGCCGCTCATGGAGCGGGGGCGGTTTCGGCTTCTTCTTCTTCTCCTCCTCCTCCTCCTCCTCCTCCCTCAGCGGGGGCGCTGCTCCGCGGCCACCGCACCGGCAGCCCCCAGCCTGGGCTCCCCGCGCCCCGGGGGTCCCGGCGGGGCGAGAGCTGAGGGGATGTTGGGGGGGGGGGGGGGGGGGGGCGAGGAGGTCGCCCCCTCCCACCCTCCGCCCGTCCAGTCCCGCTCGCAGGGGCGACGGCTGCCGCTCCCCTAAGCGCCCGGGCTGTGGCGGGGCGCCCGGTGGCCCTCCCGGTGCGGCCCTGCCGACGCGGCGGCCCCGCGGAGCCCCCAGCCCCGGCCGCCCCCAGCCGCCGCCGCCGCTCCCGTCACGGCCGCCGAAGGACTCGCGCTGCCGCGCCCCCCCCACCGCCTCAGCGGAGCCCGGCGCGCATGCGCGGCTCGCACCGCCTCCTCCCCCCCCCCCCAACCCACCCCCCTCCCCCTGCCGCGCGGCCGCACGAGGCGCGCGCGGGCGCGAAGCGCGGGGGCGGCGGCCGCTTCACCCCCCCCCGCCCTCTCCACAGCACCAGGCGGGAAACGGCTCCTGGGGAGCGGCCGGGGTCCTGTCAGCGCCCCGGGGCTGCGGCACCGGAGGGGGCACTGAGGTAAAAAGGGAACCATCTCGCCAGGAGGCGAAAAGCTACGAGGCCCTCGGGAGACCAGCGTGTGTACGGCACCGAATTATTTAACGTTACGCCTTGTTATTAATTTCCAAAGCTTCTAAAGACCCGGCAAAACGCGGACGGGTGGCCAACAGCCACTTGTCTTTCCGCTGAACCCGAATTTGGATTCCTCACCGCAAACCGAGGTGTGTAATCCCAAAATTTAACTGGAATTGTGGTCTCTGCAAACCCTCCAGCACGTTAGCAATTTTTCTCCAGTCAGAGCCTTCCCGAAACTACAGGAAGAAACAATGCGCTTTGTACACCATTTTCAGAAACCTTTGTAAATTGCTTGATATAAAGTTTCAGGATTACATCAAACTTTTTAATAATGTAACTTCAGATGTACCCAACACTTTTTATAGAATATCTGTTCTGTCATTATGTAATAAAACAGAATGAAAGTCATCTATTTGCACTACAGAACTTAGGTTGCTGTGGAAACCTTCATTATTTATTTTTTTAACGTGTGCAACTTACTTTTCAACACTGAAGATGGCCAGCTTTCTGTTTAGGTTTTTGTTTGGTTTGGAGCTGTGGGATTTTCCTTTCCTGTGCAGGGTACAAACAGAAAGCGGCCAATAACTACGCATGTTTTACGTTATCGACGTAGAAACCCCAACTTATTCAATCACATTTTAATTCAGATTCATAGTTAAGCATATATATTTACAATAGCTTAATTACTTCCCTTCCTGAGGCACTCCCACACCATGCAGAAATAGCTTTCCAAAGGGACAAAACCTGACATTGAGTTGCATCTGTTGGAGATAGGCTGCTGCTTCAGATGTATGAACTTCAGATGTATGTTTTTTCAGTAATAAATACCTGTTCATCTCTTGTTAGTACTTTGGGAGCAGAAAACCTCTGTAATGACATTCGGTTAATTCTTCCAGCTCTCTGTTACCACATTCCCCAGTACTTCATGGATATTTCTTGCTGCCAATTGACCAGCAGCGAAGCAGATCACTTTCCTGCTTAAGAAAAATCAAAGAACAAAGCAGAATTTTCTTCAAAATACAATCATGTCCAAGTTCATGATTCTTGTTAAAGTAAATACGGAATGAAGGTGGACTTGGAAAGAGAAGGAGCGAACCTCCAAAGGTTTAATGAACTTGAGGACACAGAGATCTACAAAACAGCTGAAAGAATAGGTCCTGCAATGATCTAAACACAAACGTTTTGCTTCAGAACAACTGATTTTTATTTCCTTATCATGGACATACAATCAATAGCATTAGCAGGTAGAGTTACACTGATTATAGATTACTTAATGTGAAATATAGTGTTATTACCTATGTCTTTGCAACACTTTTCTGCACTGCTGCTGGTGATACCTATTTTAGAATAGTCACTAGAGGGGTGCATGACCTGCTTAAGAAAACAAAACAAAAACAAAAAACAGTATATCCAACTGTAATGTTAGTGGGATGCAAGTTTGCATAACTTAAAGCTACCAAATATATTTACACCTGTTCCTCTGATTCGCATTCACCAGCTTAATGTGTCTCCTATTACCTCTACGTACATACTGATTGCTTCAGTAAATATTCTTAGCCAAAGTGTAGCACAGAACAAACACCTCATCCTGTAAGCAGGTAGTGGCATTAATATCCCAGGCAGACAATAGGTATTCCGAATCATCCATATGCAGAAGAAACAGACCAATACAAACAGCAACTATTGTGTGGGGCTGCAAAACAACCATTTCTTCCCTCTTTTACCTCTCAACAAAGCTGACTACTGTTCACACTGTTATGTAAAGCACAGACAAGTGTAATAGTATTGTGCAAAGGCAAGCAAGAAATTTAGAGGGTTACATATCCAAATTTTGTCTTTCTGGAGCTGTTTTTAAATTCTCCTAAGTGGAGTGCACATTTCAAAACCATCACTGCAGAACTGAAATCCAATGCCTGCTTCATTAGATTATTTAGATGTTTTGAAGGTTTTGTTAACAAGTTTTAAAAATTAACTTCATCAAAGTAAATTTGCTGCATATGCCAGAGCTCCTCCAAGAACTTCTGCCAGTGGACATCATGGATCCCAAATGATTTTCAGAGAAAAGAAGCCTTCCCTTACAGAAAGTCAGAGGGAAAAAAAACATTAATTATTTTGCATAACTCCAATAAAAGTTACTTAACGACTACTGTGCATGTACAGGAGCCATTGTGTCAGGAATGTGAATTGCTCATGGTTAAGTTACCACAAATGCAATTGCCCTTAACCAAGCAGAACACACATTAACGTTCAATACAGTGTTAATTAAAGTACATCTTATATCATACTATCTTGCTATAATATAGATGTGATCTGAAAGACAGCTGGCTAGGGAATGGAGAGATTTGACACAGTTTCTTTCTCTTAAATAGATCAAGGGAACCGTACAATCCTTTCAAACACTCTACAAGGGACAATGGAAGGTCAGAGTGCAGAAAGCAGAGATTCTCATACCTCCCTGCAAGCAAATTCTTCCCAGTTATCTCAGCCTTACAGCATTGTGGAACATAACACCTCCTGCCCTCCCTTTCAGGTAAGAGCATCCCTGTACTTTACCCTTTCTCCCCATTCTCAGGGCTATTGATGATGGTACTCCTACTTCCATTATTACTGCAAACCTCTGTTTTACAAACACAGGCCGGATCCCCTGCTATCAGAGAAAATCAGCGATGACTTTTAACCCCCCTCTGACAGTCAGCTTATTTGCTTACATTATTTCCTTTTCCACACTTACAGTTCCAACTTTGCATGCTTGTTTCTTTTATATTCATATTCTCCCCCTGTTCATAAGATGGTTTAAGCCATTAAGCAACTTGGCTTTCCTATAAAATTATAAATTGCAAGGAGAAGCAAAAGGATCTGAAGCAAATACACTCTATCACCATCTCCCACAACCTCACAGGTCCTTTTGAAGCACAAAGTGTTTCTCCTTTATCCCTCAAAATAAGGATTCACAGATCTCAATAACTGAGCTGCTCTTGTTTTGATGAAATAATCATCTGAAACTTTAAGTGGAAGGTCTCAGCTCTTGATGTATGGATCCAAACTATATTATTTTTCCTATAGCCCAAGGCCATCTCACAAACTTTTTCCATAAGAAGAAAGGACTAAACTGCCACAGTGGGAATCTAAAGGTAGCAAATGGACAGCAGTATTTCCCTGTAGAGCACTATCCATTGCAGTGTTTGTGCCCCACAACCTCGTTCACCCAAATACGCTTTCATCAGTATGATTTCCAATTACTGCTTAGGATTAGGGAAGATTTTAAAGACCATTATCTTTATTTATTTATTTATTTATTTTATTATTTTTTTTTTTTAATTCAGAACAAGCTCTTTATTAGCAGCCTTCTCTCCTCCCACACCTCAACATTTCTCATAGGGGCAGGAAAGGAAAGCTGACCCCTACATGCCAGGCAGCATTTCCAGCTAGCACTTATGACTCTATCATGTATTCATTATCGAATGCCTGAAATGAGAGCCTATGATTGAATGCAACCAAAACACATCCAACCTTATCATGTGCGACACAGAAAATTTATTTTTCAGGTAATCCTAGGAACTTCTCAGTTACCATAGTTCAATCTTTCCATTCCTTTAGCACCAAATTTTTTCTTTCATGAAAAGTGTAAGTCAGCATAAAATATTCCAGTACTTCCTGCATTTTTTGGTCTAATCTAAAAAGCAAGGGAAAGCTAAAGTCATCCTGGGACAAGGAGAGGGGAAAAGAGGTATTTTCAAATATCTCCAGAACATCAGATATTTGGAGTTAAGTCTCACCTTCAAAAACAAAACAAAACAAAACAACAACCAACCAAAAAATGAACAACAAAAAACAACAACCCACAAAAAAAAAAAACAAATCCACAATGACCAACTAAGAGCAAAGAACACAACTTGCTGTTACAAATATGCTAACTTACTTTTACTCTCTTTGTAACATTGCTTGAAAACCAATTATAAAATCAGGCAGGACTTGCATAAGAACAAATACGGATCAATGTTGTTATGCCAACATAAAACAATTTGTAAGTTTATATGTTGTTTGCCTAGAAGGTGTCCAAATTAAGTCAGACAATTATTTTAATTTATTTTCAGCAGAAAAGTAGACAATGCACTGACTAATGTGTTAATACAAATAGCATTCATCAAGTATAATTACTAAAAATTCAGCGCAGGTGGTAATTTTGTAGTCAGCTGGACCTTTATTTGTCATCACCTTAGTGTCATCACAGCTCATGCTGAACAAACATTTTGCTGATACTAAAGCAGAATACTTTGTTCTTCAATTTGTAAAAAGGGTAAATATTCATTTGAATCTTCATGTTTCATAAATACTCAAGAAATTTAAGAAAAACACTATTGCAGCCTCATTCTCACTTATCCCTAATATCCTCACTGCAGCAAATTATGTAGTAAAAGAGAGAAATTATAAAATGTTAATTAGCACTGTTGTGACAAATTGGTACCTTTTCCTATTAATTTCTTCTAATGTTCAGGGTTTGAGAAGCCCTTCCAAAGTAACAATTAGCTCCTGTCATTTTTTGAAGAGACCTCTGAAACATTTGTGAACTCTTCTTGTGAGCATTTTTTTTTTTGTCTTTTTGTTGTTGTTGGTAGTCTTTCATTTCTAATCTTAGCTATATTTATTGCCTTGAAAGATTTGATTCTAAGAAATCTATGCTATTGAGAGAAAACATCTGAGAACTGGTTGCATCACTCCTGGAAATGCAACAGGGCTGCCATTTCAGAGGCTGGCTTAAGTGTTTTTAGCTGTCACTTAACCAATTCCCTTGCCAAATCTCTGCAAGGGAATGCTGAGTAATTTATTACTGTTTTTCTTTTTTCTTCTCTTTTTTTTTTTTTTTCTTTTTTTCCTCCAGTGCTCTGTCTCTATTGCTTCGTTTCAAGGACAACTGAGCCTTGGTTTGTGGGGAAGAAAACAACCTAACGTGCCTCCGGGGTGAGGGGCTGAAGGCTCACAGCCTGCTCTCCCTCCCTGCCCCACGCTGTCGCTCCGTAAAGCAGGCAGGGAGCGGGCTGATTTGCTTTTGAACCCCCTGACAGGCCGGGGCAGGAGGACCCGCGGCCGGGCCGCCCTCCGCCAGGCCCCGCGGCCCTCCTGGCGCTTCGGACGCCCCCGCTCGCGGCGCTGCGCGGGGCCCGCCGGGCAGCGGCCATTTTGTGGGCCCGGCGCCCCTGGCGCTCTCCGTGGTGCTGCCGCGGGCGGGAAGCGATCGTGGCCGGGAAGCGATGGCGGCCGGGCGGGGCTCGGCCTCCTGCCCCTGCGCCGTGGTCAGGCGTCGGTCCGGGCAGCGGCCCCAAATCCCGTTTCTCAGCGTCTTCGTGAGGAAAGCAGGAGCTGGCCGTGCTGGTCAACACGCGAGTTGACCTGTACAGAGAGTATGTTCTTGCCTGGAACCAAAACTATCATCAACAATAGAAAATCAGCATCAACAACAAGAAAAACGTGAGTCTGGAAGAACTGAGATGAATAATTTGAAGTCCTGATGAACGTATGTTCCTGATGAACCGATGTTCATCTCCTTTTTACTTCACACACAGCTGGTGCACACAGCTTAGCCAGGGGCATGCTATTCCAGTTCAACTACTGAGAAGCATGATGACTGGCATAAACAGTCATGGCAAGGTGCTCAATACCCAAGAAACAGCGTTCACCATTTTCCTCCTGTTGTACTGTCCATATTAATTACATATTTATTTATAAGACGTGATAACCATCCTCTATGTTTGTCTGATTTTTTTTTAAACCAAAATACAGTGTTGAATATACATATATTCAAAACAAATACAGAATGCCTTTTGATATTTAATATTTATATAATTAATATTTAAAATATTAACTTTTTGCTGTTGCTAAATTGAAACAAAATATGAATAGTTCAATAGATAGCTAAATCAAGTTTCTAATTGCTAGTGTCATGTGCCCAGAGGGCGATTTTCTACCTAAAGAGTAGATAATGGTTAAGTCTATATGAACTTCAGATTCCAAAAATAATTGGAAATGTAATCCCTACGAAAGACATGACAATATTATAATCTTTAAAAGAAAAATAGAGATCTTCTACTTGTGTTCCCAGCATTCCACTTCAGTCTTTTATATATCAAACCTCTGGAGCCTGGTCTCACCCATGCTGAAACCATAACTACATCCAAAGACACACACTGTGTCACTTTGGTTAAGTGGGAACAAAACAAAATAAAAACAAAAAGCTGATAGAAACGTGTTTTAGGAGCTTTGACCTGTGTAATGGAACCAAGATCATCTTGAGCAGAATAAGATTATGTAGGAACATTTTGTTACCTGACACAGCAGAACAATTAGTCAAGAACAACAATTACAAAAACTGTCACGTCTCTGAGTGAAAAGGATTAAGTTACCATAAATCTATCCAGTCTACTTACATCCAGCTCTGAAAGTGAATCAACACAAAGTGACCAGCAGCTGATGCATCTAAACAACAAAAGCATGGACACCTCATCGGCTATCACCACAAAGAAGTAATCAATAATCACATAAACACAATCTAATCCCTCAAGGATATTAAATATTCACTTTTCTTTAGTGCCATTCTTTACACTCTAGCAATCAGAAAATTTCTGACAGTTGTTCATCAAGCAAAAGGACACAGATTCATGTCGTGTCTCCCCCCAAATGTTCAATGAATAACCCCTGGTGTAAACTCACACAGTAAAGACAGCCTAGAGCTCCTCAAGATGCTATCTATCTGTAGCAGACATGCAAACAGCAGCTCAGTCTATATGAGAGGTATTTTCCCGATAAACAGACAGAAATGTCCTATCATGGAGTGACTGATTGAGCCATTAGGAGAAAAAGCCAGATTAAGCAGACCATCTCCACATGGAGAAAAACAAACAAACAAAAAACGTTTAAGATTGTACAGGTGCTAATTAAAGACAGAGAATATGTTTCTCACCTCCTGTAAGGCTATGCAATAAAATTTTAATTCTTTATGTTGCCATCAACATACTAAATAACTAGCATTATACCATCCATTAACATAATTGTCTGTCAGAAGTAGAAGTGCACAGTTCTTCAAGAAAGCTCTCATCGATATATTCCATCTGAAGGCAAGCCATCAAAAGAGGAAGGTATACCCATTTGTAAAGTTTTCAATGATAGGCACAAAAATCTCAAAAACTGAAAGAATAATAAGGTAGGAAGAAACCTGCTATGACCCAGGCAGTGTTTCAGCCACAAAAGTTTTAAGTGTAAAGGCAGCATCCTTATTAAACCCATTCATTCGCTCAAAGCCAACTTAAGATGTAGAAGAGACTTTGTAAAAGTTATTTTTACAGTCACTTTTTTTTTTTCTTTTTCCTGCAAAGCATGGTACACAGCAAGGGACATACTCAGGTAGAAGATTTATTTTTCATTTATGATTTATAAATTATCCACCATATTGTCACATTTCCATCAGGTTTTGGATTGGCTATGGACATTGCTACCTTCCTACACAGGATAAACAAACTCATATATTTGTTTAGTAGCACTAAATCCAGCAACCAATATAAAAATTCAACATGCCTGTCAACCAAAGTGCAAACATACACTGCAAACAGATTGCTTGACTAACTGAACCTGTTAGGATTATGAAGTTAAGATTCAGGCAATTTTTATTAACTCCTTTATTTTTTCCCTATTGGGAATGGAGAAGCATCTACACAAATTTAGATTCAGCATGCACTGCTACAAATGTTTTACTGTTCAGAATATGTTTTACAGGTCAGAAGACTGCAAATTTTGGTATAATTCTTACATTTTCCTCTTAATATTTTTTTTTTTTTGGTGTCTGATACATCTCTCCTTCACTGCTGAAATTTCAAAATATTGTTTGTTTTGTTCTCAGAATGCTCAACTGTATTATCTCGAATTGACCTGTGATGGCTGTTTCTTGTCACACTCTAGACAGGACGCATTCAGCAGAGATTGAACATTTCAAGCCACTGAGCTAACGGCAGGATTCCTAGCAGACAGGTAATCTTCTGCTAATGCTAATTCTATTGCAACCTGGTAAAATATGTTTATCATCCACTAAAAAAAAAAAAAAAAAAAAGGTACTATACTTTCTATACCTTTACTATACCATACTAGTTAGTTTGGAATTTGTACTAACTGTTGCAGTTTGCAAAGTACCCATTCTATCATAAGTAATGAAGGGAGAATAAGTGTATAAGTGGCTTTTATTAGACCAACTCACATAACTTTGAGGGAAGGAATGGAAACATTTTTTGGTGCACAAGTCACTGAAGAAATAATGTTATTACAATTTCTATTGGTGCCTATAAACGGGCAAGAAAAATTTATTACCTACATAAAACATATCATGGTTGGAATTATGAAATATTGTGCATCCATGAAGAATAAAATATAAAAATTACAACTAATAAAAGAGAATAAATGAAAAGGAATATATATCAATATGATGCAAGTGAAGTATTTTACTGTTGTGGGTGAGATTGCTGTCTGAATGACTAATAATTAACCTGTATATCCACTGTGTAGTTTAAAAGAATCTGAGGAAAACATCTAAGGATAACAATAATGAAAAGTGATAAAAATAAATTGCAGAAAAACTGCAGGAAATACTGATATACTAGCATTATGAAACAAGGGCATGATAGATTAAAGAAATGTGGGTAGCACAGACAAAACAATTTCTGAGTCAAAATATTTTTGGGGGTTGATAAGCAAACAATGAGTTTGCTCAAGATTTTCAAGAGCATTCTAGAATTGGATTTGATTTAAAAATAATAATTGTATGGCTTCTAGAAACTGTATCAGCATAGGACCTAACTTTCCAGACAGAGATGAGAAAATAAATGTTCCTGTCAGCGGTAGCATTCATATCCTCATTAGTTTGAGCATTTCCAGACTTCTTTACCAAATGTTTCTTAAATTCACATAAAATGATACTGTCGTGAATGTGATTTTGATTAGCAAGAAGGACATTATGAAAGAGTTGATCAAATAACCTTGGAGTGAAGGAACTAAGATGATGCAATTCAAATGAAATGGTAAACAAACATTGGACTCAGTTTTGATTTTAAAAGAAGAATCTGAGTAACTATGGTAACTGTATATTGAAAATAATTGGTCTGAAAAACTTACAAACTTAAATAAATTCTAGACCTTCATGTTCAATGTGAAAGCAATAGATTAGTGTTACTAAAATTCGAACACCAAGCAAAGACACTTCAGTAAAAACAGGCTCCAAATGAATAAGCACCCCAAACAAAGCCAACAGGGCAAATGAAAAACCAAACAGGGCTTTAGGAAGGGATGAAGTCAGAAGAAAGAGGTACAAATTATGAGTATAAAATGTGAAAGGAGAAAGTGAGAGCTTCCAGAAATTAATTTGAACTGAGTCATGGAAAGGACAACAAAATAGCAATAATAATAATGATAAAGTCAGTTATTTGTTTTAAAAAAGCAAGAAGTGGAGGTACATTGCAGTGAGGGTAATCTAGAACATCACTTTTAATTTTCAGTAAGGGTGAGGAGTAGGTTCATGTGCTGAATGGCAAATCAATACCAGCCATTTGCTGAAATGTGAAAAGAAACCCATGTCAGAGGCAAAGGTCAGAGGGTCCAACACAATCTATTTGGGAACCCTGCAGTATAAATCTCCACATTCCAGAATATCTTGATGCCTTACTGTTCTGTTCTGAAATCAGAAATTTGTAAAATATTTAATTATTTGATCCCAGTCCTAAAATGAGACAGATTCATTTAAGATGGCAGAAGAGGTGACCGAAGCAACTATTTACCTACTAGTCAAAAATATGCAGCATAAGAAGCTCTCAAATGTTTTTGAATGCAATGCTAAAGAAAAAGAGGCAGTGTAACATAAGCTCTATTTAAATATAAAATTACTTTTCTAGATAAAACTACATTTAGGATAATCTACAGGTAACCTACCCAGGATTCAGTGGGACTAAACAGTACACAAGGAAACAAAGAAAGATCTTAGTAAGGGAGCTGAGTACTTTACGGATGCCAATGGGACCAGAGTCTTCAGGTGTTCCAAGATAATATTTTTACGTAGTATTTACTTAACAGCATTTCCAAAGCCAAAAACAAATTAACAGAACAAAATAATAAACTAAAATAAAACAGAAACTCTGTTAATATTAACTGACTGAGATACAATGTCACAGTGGAAGATCAGAGTATCCTGGGAAGAAATGGATAATTTTAATAACAGAGTAATCAGTATGGCATAAATGCTAATAGTACAAAATTACAACTCTGCTGTAAGCTTAAGATTCATTGGTTGAAAATGACTGAGGAGGGAAAAAGGCTGTGTGTGGTTGATCACAGGATGGCTAACTGCCTGATTTGTAGTGCAACCATGCTGAAAAAAGCAAGCATGATACAAGGTTGAAACAAAATAAAATGTTTTCATTGAAAACAGACCACTTAGCTAAGCATCAGTAAAACCTTTGTGCAAAAACTTTGGAGTACTTTATGTAATTATATCATCCATGTTCTAGCAAGATTCATACAAGTACAAAGAAAGTCTATTAGAACAGGTAGGGAAATGGAACATTACTACATGAGAAGACATGAAAAGAAGAAACTTTACTTGCCTTGCTTAGAAAAAGAGAGGACAGAGTCACTGTTAGATCATTGCAAGTCCAATGGTAATTAGAAAGACCTTGCTATACAGTAAAAAGGTTTTTCTTGTATTAGATTGTTACTGTAGTAAAATAAGTGTTTTATTTAGAGCCTTCTTTCCCCCTTCTCTCCCTCCACCCTTTTTTTTTTTTTTATTTCTATTTTTTAGTAAATTCATTGTCACTGTTTTCTTTTAGAGGGAGGGAAATTACTCCATGATGGAACTATAAAAGAGGTATCAACCTACTTGACTTTTTCCTGCTGTAGCAAGATATATGTTAGATCCAGGACCTAAAACAAGCACCCAGAATGTACATTAAGCAGTTTGTATGGGAGTCTACTCATTCTTCCCAAGCACAGAACATGTCTAATGCAAAAAATATCCTTGTACAGAGTTCAGCAGTTCAACAGAATTCAACAGAGAGTTCAGCAGAATTCAGCAATATTAGAAAAAAATAATAATGAAACCAATATAACATTTACGGATATCATAGCCAAGAGCAGTTAGGAACTCTACAAAACATTCCAAATATTACACTAGAAATGATCCTATAAAACTACAACAAACTACAAGACATACGTACATATGTACAAGTTAGCTTGCTGACAACAAAGAAAATAAGACAGGATTTGGTTGAGCTACCTGGATTTAAGAAGTCATGTTTTAATAGTTTATTCTAAATACATATTTATGTGAATTGCAGCTTAGGAAAGACTTGATTTGCAGACCAACCAAAGTCACATAATTTCCTCAAGCAAGCTATAAAATATTGATGAATCCTATGCAAGGAACTTTGCATTCTGAAGCTACAAGGCATCTGATATACTTCTAGAAGTGGCTTTCACTAATTCAGATCCTTACAATCCACAGATGCCTAATTTCTCTAGGACTATTTGCAGAAATATTAAAAAAAATAAAAATCTATTTACAATGAATATGAATCATGGGAAGCTTCCCACTTAATGTCATATAAATGTGTCAGCTAAAATGCTTTGGGGACAGAAGTATTATAATATTGAAAAACGTAATGGTAATTGGCATTCCTAAAATACCATTATTGTGCATCCTGAGCATTACAGATCTATTAAAGATTAATACAACACTATGAAGATTTTATTACTGCTACTAGCAGTAGCTCAGTCCAGACAGCTTGAACAAAGCAATCAGACCATAATCAGCGATATAACTAATGATAACAAACATCATCCTCTTACAAGTCTCAGTGAGAGCAACATGGAGACATGGAGCTTGGATGGATTCAGATGAAAGAGGAAACAATTATTTCTAATTTGCATGAATCTAATCAAACCACATAATTTTGCATTCTGGTCATATTGTAACATACTGTGCCAACTACTGATATCTACCTTACTCCAAAAAGAAATCAGAAATGTTCAAAAAAAAAAAAACCTAAAAGAATAACTTGACTTCTGAAAAATAAATCTTCGGAGTACAGAGAGTTAAAGAGATCAATCTTGTTAGTTTTATCAAAGAGAAGGGTAAGATATGACTTGATCAGAGTCTATAAGCATATATACAAGGACTTTTCTGATAGCTCTTTAAATCTAGCAGACAAAGGGATTCCAAGATCAAAAGACTCAGTGATGATAACCTATTAAGACTGGAATGGGTGCAGATACTTAATCATGGGAGTAAATTGGTACAATTTACCAGAGGATGCAAAAAAAATCTTCATTGCTTCAGTTTTTAACTCTAGGTTGTCTACCACCTGAAGAAACATTCATTAACTCAACCAGGAAGGACAATCTTGATGCAATTCTCAGGTAAAATTCTTAAACTCCAGTCTTTCAGGAGTAGGTTATTGATACCATTCTCTATATAACAAAATATTAATTAGGTGACCCTAACACATTTATATTTGTTACTCAAAATGAAAATTCATTTATATGAGTATAACATAACATCATGGAATCATCACAGAATAACAGAGTATCCCTGGTTGGGAGGGACTCGCAAGGATCATCGAGTCCAGCTCCTGGCTCCATACAGGACCACCAAAAATCAGACCCAGTGTCTGAAAGCATTGTCCAAACACTCCTCGAACACTGTCAGGCTCAGTGCCATGCCCACTGCCCTGGGCAGCCTGTCCCAGTACCCGACCACCTCTTGGTGCAGAACCTTTCCCTAACCCCCAGCCTGACCTGCCCCTCTCCCAGCTCCATGCCATTCCCTCGGGTCCTGTCGCTGTCCCCAGAGGGCAGAGCTCAGGAGGAAGCTGTAGGCCTTTCTACAGTAAACTACACAGGTTAAGGTCTTACTTTGAAGTTACATTGCTGGATGTGGTATTTTGTTTTTAATTATGCATGTTTTATGGAAACAAAAATTAAAAATATTTTTATATCTTGTCCCATGCAAATTTTAATCTGTGCATGAGTCAAGGAAGAGAAGCCTCGTTATAAATTGCCTGAACAGTCGCAAGATAAAAAAAGATCACCACAAAACGTGGCTTATTTGGAATTTTCACAGCCAGGAAAAAAATGTTTTAGCTGTTAAAGATCCCATGATTTTTCTTATTTTTGTAGTTCAAAAACTTCCTTCCAGGCTTAATAAACCAATAAACAATGCTACAGATAAGAGAACTCTCACTGGCATGTTGGCAGATCATGCTTGGTCTCAGTGGGCAATACCACGCACATTTGGTATTAAAGAGAAAACTACAGGTTTACCTGCTCATTTTCAAAATGCAGCTGTCTGAATCTGCTCAGAGATTTGAAATGGTTGAATAAATCCTGGAATAAATCCTGGAAATGATGGCTTAGCGAGCAGGGTGTCAGCGAGATGGTAAATACCAGTGAAATTCATGGATATTACCAGTTTTCAAAATTCACGGCTCTAATGATATCTACTTAAGCATTACATACATTTATATTTTATCTGGCTGTTCATGTGCTTGCTCTTTCCTCTCTGCCTATCATCAGTCCTCAGTCTGAGTTTCTCCACATGGAAAGGCTGTGCTTTTTCTGCTCCAGGTTTAGCATAGGTCTGGAAAGGAGGACCTAGTTCTACCTCCAGAAAAAGAGATGGGGTCTTTGTCCCTCCTTGTCTTGCCTCCATCACACAACAAAATGGAGATCAGCATGATCCTACGTATCTCTTCTTCCTTATTCTGGGTCCTAATGAAATGCTGGCAGGGCTGGAAGGTGAGTCTGGTGGGGCCTCAAAGGCCGTGGCACGTGGCATGCTGTCATGCTGCCGTCTCCCTAGCACAACAGAGCACTGGGCAGGGGAGGCACCCAACAACACCCAGTCCAAGATTCACTCCCAAGCAAATGGATTAGACTGCAAAGCAATCCAACTTACTTCTGCTGCGGCCTTCACACTCATGTACTCTTTGCTAAGTAGTTTCCCCTGTCTCCTCAAGCTTCTCTGTGCTTAGGGAAAAGGAGAAAGGCTTCTTAATACCATGTAATCTCCATCGGCTTTTCTAACCTTTTACTGCTTTTGAATCATAGAATTCTTGAATCAGTTCTCAAGTGGTTAAGACTCAGATGGGTAGACAGACTACATGCTCTAGAAGGCAGACAATGAATTTCCAATAAAATAATGACTTTGTGCACACTTTCCAATAAAAAAAATGACTCTGTGATGCTAAAAGCAGTCACAGCATTTTCCCACAGCATACTGGTTCCTGTTGCTGAAGGGATATTCAGAAGCTGAGGGGAGCTGTGTGACCACTCCCCAGGAAAATGCATGGAAAACGAGCAGTCTTTTCTAATTCATCTCACTGTTGCCCTTCTGCAATATTCCAGGCATGTTTCAGCTTGCTGTGCACAACATTCAGATTATGCTTTTCTTTTTCAAAGATTCTTTGGTTAGCTGAGGCACTAACTGTTTTATGGCTTTTCTTCCAGATTAGGTTGAACCTATCACAGTATTATCAGGTCAGCAGCCTTTACCAATTACTTACAGTGCTAAACATTTGCTGCAGCAAAAGCCTCAATTAAAGTGCTAATGGAAAAGGCATCAACTCAGTAATTCAGAATACAAAGTTCACTTTTGTGTGAGACTTTTCAGTACATGATTCCATGAACTCAGCTGCCTGTGGAAGAGAACTGCTTGCTTGAATTACCACAGTGGAGTTAGATGAAAAGCTCAGATGCAGATGATTAGATCTAGATAGATGAATCTTGCATTTTCTTTCAGTACTTACACGGAGTAAGGTAGCTAAGATTTGTAGGGAAGAAGCAGGCTTGGAAAGTAAGTATGGCTGCAATGTACTCCATCCTTCCTCAGGCATCTTTCCAGATGATTGTGAGTCTCCTGTTAGCTGTAGCTAGACAGACACTGTTACTTAGGCATGCACTAAGAAGTCAGACTGTAAACTGCTTTTTGGCTTCTTCTGTCGTTGGTCTGCACACCACACTCTTGGGATCAAGGTAATTAATCTAACAGAGTTAAGAGAACTGTGCCTGCTCAACGGCTTTAATGGAAACAGCCAGCAAGATTTTCAGTTGCCTGAACCCAAAACAGGAACAAAAATTTTCCTGAGAAGAGAGTAATAAGTAGAGAGTTATTTACTTCTCTGATCCTACTTCTCTACTTCCAGTGAACTTCCCCATACTGGGCCAAGCAAGTGTCTCCTCAGACCAGAGCATCACTTTTACATGTATCATGTGGATACCTTCGCCTTCTTGTTCCTGCACCATGAAATGAGATGGGAGAACATCTGCACAGCTGAACAGTTAATGCTGACAAACGAGTGTCCACTATATATATATATATATATCTCACTCGGGATAAATGCTGGTACGGGCCCAGGAATTAATGTTTTCTAGCTTCTTAATGGACATTCATGGGTGTTCATGGAGTGCATATTCTAGCTTAGTTTTAACCAGAAGTAATTCATGTTCGCTGCTCTGATACCATTCAGTGATGTGAGGCAAACTGCAGTCAATGGTAATGATTGAAAGATTTACTTCAAACTTGTAAAGGAAGATGTACTCTATGGTAAAAACCACATCTCAAGCTTTAAAATAAATTGTTTCTAACGGTAGACACTGAGATGATAATAAAAAATAAATAAAAAGCAGAGAACATGGAACTAGAATAAAACATGAACTGTCTCCAGCTTTCTAGATTTAGCGTACAGAATTATGCTTTGCTTTGAGGGCAACTCAGTGGATACTAAACAACTGACAAGAGCCTTAATATAGAACAATATTTTCACTGCAGTGAAGGGTATGGTAGGAAAGCCTGCACTGTTGGGAGGAGAGAACACATCCCCTGTGCTCCGGGCCACAATCATGAGGTTGCTTCTCCATAATCCTTGGGTGCCAGAGCCACAGAGTGTGGCACAGGCAGAAGGTGATTCAGCTGCCCTAGGAGCGGATCTAACAATGAGTAGGGCATTTATCACAGAAAACAGAATGGTAAAATAGCAATTTACAATTAGGTCCAAATCAAGTTAGAGATAAAAATATCAAGCTAATTGGCTTGCCAGGCAATACTGAGTGGGAGGACCCTACAGGATCTGTGGAGCCTTGGTTTCCTGTGACTCTGCTGCTTGGCAGAGTAAAGCTGGTTTATATGAAAAATAGCCTTCAAGAACCTCATAGGGAGGAACAGATACAAAGGGATTCCTCAAAAAAAAAAAAAAAAATCACAGCTTTACAACTACAAGGACAATCACTCACATGGCTAAAAGGTGCATTGCATTTAAGAATGCTTGTTTTTGTTTCCAGACAGCTAGTAACGGGAGGAATTTCAGAATGAAGCTCCTCTGAGAAGGTAATTTTCAAAGGTTGTGGTTCTCTTCTCTCAAATTTAGTTCTGTGAAAGCTAATGTTAAAAAGTATTCATATATCTCAAATCCTGAACTTGTGTAACTACACTTCAAAATAGGTGCACATCTATATGCTTGACAAGCAAAATGACCTGATACCTAATCTAAAGAGCTTTAAATATGCCACGTTTTCATAATTCAATGTTAGAATTTCTTTCAAAGGCATTTTCTATTTTTCTCTTGTTATTCCAATTCTAGCTTTACAATTGTTTAAGATCCATGTTGGCAAGGTATCCCAACTGAGATCTTCAGAAATACCACTTCATTTCTGAGATATCTAGAGCCTAGAGACATATTTCAAAGGGATTCCTTGTCCCCAACTTTGAGAGAACTTGAGAAAATAAAATCTGAGATTTTTTTGAGACAGACTGTATGGCTCAGCACCAGCAACTACAGCCAAGTTTTCCAAAATACTCTGCTGAATATCCACTATGCTGAATGCTTAGATAAATGAGCATTTGTAGTGCTTGCAGAGCAAACAAGCTTTTCAGAAAAAAACTAGTCTGTGACTAAATAAAACTGATCGAATCAGTGAAGTCTATTTGGAATTGAGAACTATCTGCTCTGTTACCTGAGGCTGTTGTAAGAATTAATTTAATTAAATGGCAATGGTAGTGTATAAATGGATGTGAATCACATTTTGGGGAGTATCAAAATGAGAACCTGAATAATTACAGTTTGCATGGAGATGGGTAGAAAATTTAAATTATACAAATTTAGATACAACACTGAGTTCAGGATGGTTAAAAAATATTAGAGGTTAAAAAGAATTTTTAAGGTGCAACTTTAATTAATGCCTAAATCTCATTTACAGTCACAGGAATTGCATGAACACACAGCTCTTTAAATATTTTGTCTTTAATTTGGCTATTGAATAAGCATAAATGTAGTTGAAATATTTTAAAATAAGCTGAAATATTTTAAAATATGCTAAGTATATGGTGTATACCTCAGCTCCCTTTGTTTCTCAACAGACAGAAGATGATTTGCTGTTGTAGGTACCATGGACACACAGGCACGGAAACAGTTCTTACACCAAAGAAATTACCATCTAAACATATTCAGACATAAGCTAGAGAAAGTGCTATGTAAACAAAATATAGTGGTGGAAAGTACCCCATCAATTCCGTAGTATTTAAGGATTCACTTAGGGCATTATATGGAATATGTATATATGATCCACAGTAGTTGATACTGGCACCAAGGGCAAAATGATACTCCAGAGCTATAAGGAGAAGCAGTGTGATGACAGAGGGACACCAGGGAAGGACAAGATGCAAGAAATGGAGAGCTTCAATATGTCAAAAAGCCTCGCTACAGCTCAGGAACAGAGAGGGTGAGAAGGGGGCAAAAAGAGCAGTTATCAGGTAAACTTGAGCCAAAAAGAATAAGGAATAAAACATGAGATTCCACTGAAAGCTTATGACAGCAGTCCCCATGCTGCCCCAGTGAGCCAGAGCAACTCATCTCCGGTGTGCATGTGCATTTGCATATGGGGAAAAATATCTACATGTATGTCTTCATCAACTGGTATCACCACTTCAACTTGTGCAAGCCTGGAGTCCAGTGACAGGCGCACACACACACACACAGTTTTCACTATTTCAGAAATAAATTGAACAATGTTTCTGGAAAAGATATTTCAGCACTAGAAGTAGAGAACATTAAAATTTCACATAACTATTTAGGAAAAAAAAAAAAAGAAGATTGAAACAAAGCACTCATTCCATCTCTATAAATACGAGCATGAGGCAGGATTGTACAACTTCCCTTCTTTCTTTTCTCCTTAATAGCTGTGGTCAGAAGCTTCACTGTATTGTGCGTGTTTAGACCATGACCAATTGCTCTTTTGAACAGCCAGCTACCATGTGATTCAAACTCCAAATGTAAGATTAACATGCTGCTGCAATAAAAGGAAAAGCAAAACATGTCATTAGTGGCCTTTCACTGATTTAATTTAATCAATTTGCAGCTTCAGAAGAAATGAATATAATCCCAGGGACATTGCCAGAAAGGCTGAGCTATGTACAGCATTTGGAAACAAAAGTCCATCATCTTCCCCTGGCGATGTACTAATGCTTTGATTCCCAGGATTAAAACTGCCTACATTTTCCTAGGTAACCACACTCTGCATGCATCAGGTTTATTTGTTAACACTTAGTAAAAATCACTGATGGCTTTCTCTCTACATTTAGAAACTCCTCGAAAGCTATAATCACTTCAGCCACTTTGCATTAGGATTGCACTGTTCCCTATGTTCAGTTTAAGTCCTAAGAGATGGGTCCTTCTCACAGGGATGTGCAAATCTCACAAACTCCAGCACAGAAACAGCAACACAGCTCGCAGGTCTGTTTCTGAAAGGGTTCATCTGCAGGCCCCGGAGTGGCAGCTGTACCACGAGCAAGTGAGAACAAGCAGCTCAGTGTCTCCTGGTGCATAAAGTCAGAGAGATTTAAGAGACAGAGCCCAAAGCCACTTGCTGAAGACCGGCAGCAGCAGCATTAACTGTCAGATACTCTTGTTTACAAACAGGGGCTACACGAACTTCAGAACAGTGCTGTTTCCAAGAGGCACTCTGCAGCACAGGAGAGCCTTTGATGTACATGCAGCAAAGGTTTTGATCCAAAAAAAATTCCCAACAATCTTGGTTTGAAAACAGCCATGGTATGTAAGCAAGGACCCAAGGTCTTCAACCCTGGAAAATGTCAAAGATATAACCATGTAGGTTCTTTCTACTCTTTCCTCATACCATTGTTTTCTTGAGAAAGAAAAGAAATCTCAAAACCAGCATCCCTTTGCATGCATTTGACTGGTGTACAGATTTTCTGATGAATATATTTTTTAAAGTTTCACTACATGCACATTTTCAATGAAAAAAAACCACGAACATTCAGAGGCATAAAGAAAATGGAAAAAGCATCCATAATTTCCCTCCTTTTGAAAGAAAGAAAGAAAGAAAGAAAGAAAGAAAGAAAGAAAGAAAGAAAGAAAGAAAGAAAGAAAGAAAGAAAGAAAGAAAGAAAGAAAGAAAAAAGCTGCTTTGCTATTATTTGCAGATATTCCCAGTGAGCTTTTTTGAACCACCATGGCAGAAGCCCTTCTATGGGATACTTTCCTTTAACCAAGTAACTTGTTATTCACAGATATTGATTCTCTTGCTGTGAGAGATTCCTTTAATATGGAAGAGATCATTTCCACATGGAAATATATAAAAAATAATATAACTGCATTTCTGAACCAGATTTCTCCAGCATACCCAATTCCCATTTTCCGAGTCATCTGCCCATTTCGTACTCATCAGTTTCCTTCAGACAGCAGCAATACATATATTTTTGGTGTTAATTAGTTTAGGTCCACCCATATAATTATGAGCCTAATACATTCAGTAGATAAATTGTCTTTTATCAGACTACAGTATCTTCAAAGCTGTACTTTATCTGCATATTCTACAATACAAGATAACAGTCTCATTACATTGAGTCTGAAATGAAATTAACTTTCTTTGGTCTAAGGTAGTTTTTTTTGGTTGCTGTCTTAATCTAAGAATTCCAGGACAAAATCTGCCAAATTTCTCTTGCTTTACAGAAGATTTAAAGACTCACTGGATACTTTGAGGAAAGAAGGGAAGGGGGAAAAAGATAACTTTTTACTTGGGCAGATAATTTTGGGACAAAGGGGAATGCTTTTAAACTAAAAGATGGGAGATTTAGATTAGTTGTAAGGAAGAAATTCGGAGGGCAGTGAGGCCCAGGCCCAGGCTGCCCAGAGGAGCTGTGGCTGCCCCATCCCTGGCAGTGCCCAAGGCCAGGATGGATGGGGTTGGAGCAGCCTGGGCAGGGGGCCCTGCCCATGGCAGGGGGTTGGGTCTGGATGGGCTTTGGGGTCTCTTCCAACCCAAACCATTCTCTGATTCTCAGACTTCATGTGGCAATGCTCTGTTTCATTGCAGAACTGAAATGATTGAAAGAAATAATAAAAGTGGAAGATCAAAATTCTGGAATTCTTAGAAGAGTACGTATTTGATTTACTCAAAATTAATTTACTCAAAAAACTTTTCCAACAGAAAAGTTTATCCATGTGGAAGCCACATACGGAAAATAACTGATCCATATTGAACAACAGCTGTAACTTACTTCTTTCACCAGATATTACTGTTTTTTGTTTTTTATTCCCCTCAAAATAATATTCCTTCTTGCCATTTTTGTGTAATGAAAAAAACAGTTTTGTATAGAAACCTGCCTGTTCATTAAGGCAATTTAAATATAGATAAAATCTTGTAGCTGGTACTATTATCTCCTAAGAACAGCCACCTGCCTACACTGAAATCCTCCTGTAGACCATACTTGCTAACATTCTCAATCATTTGTCCAGCTACAATATCTTATACAAAAATTCAAATAAAACAAAAATATGACCAGCATCACCCCCTAGCACTGCTGGCCCCAAATCCAAGTGCTGTGCTTTCTCATATTCTTACAAGCGGCCCACTTTGGCTCAGGCAGCCAGCAGGTTTACGTGGCTGCATACATTCTCAAGAGATGATGAAACACAGATCATGCTGCAACCATATTCCCACTGAAGTCTTGTTATGTTACCTTATAATGATGGATTGGAAAGTTAAAAACAGGATTATTCAACTAACATGAGAATTTGCAATGACAGAAACATAACATTAACTTTCCTGTTAAGGAAAAATCTGGGACTTCGATCAGCACAAGAACAGAAGGAGAAGAGGCAGTCTTCTAGCACAGATAAAACAAAATGGTGCCAGCAGCGTGTCTTCAGACACAAACATGACTGAAGTAGATGACGACAGCTTGGTAGCCAGAACTGTGAAAGATATTACACACAATCTTACCCTGGTAATACGGGAAAAAAATCAGGGTTTCTAATCCTCTCTAACAGAAAACCTTTGTATGTAAAATTCAAATGGAAACGTGAAATGATAATCAGGGAAATGCTATGCGCTTTAGAGTATCACAAATACAGCAGGAATAAGAAGATAGGTAAAGCCACTGCTAAAAGAGCTACAAGAGCTTAAAGATACGCCAGAACACGACAAAAGGACTGCAGAGAAAATATCAGCACTTGTTCCTTGCTTTCAGCACTGAGCTGCCTTTTTAGATTCACTGCTGCCCTAGCACCCAACTTTATAGTAAATGGTAAACCAAGCAAGTTCAAAACTGCAAAGGCACATCATCCAATCAACCATAAAGCTATCATGATCTGAACTCATAATCAGAGAGGCAGAAAAAGCTATTCTGACTGCTGAAATAAGTAAATGAGAATCTACTGCAAACAATTCCAAGAAATGCGGATATTTCTGTGCAACAAAACCAAGACACCTGGGCCTCTGCCCTAGAAAAGATCTTAGAGTATGGTGTACAGATACAGCTCCAATTCTGCAGCTGTTTTCAGATTTTTTTTAAACAGAAAAGAACAGAAGATCTTTATAACACTAGTCAAAGGCTTACTCTGAAACTGCTTAAAGCACTGGCACAGACATTTTTGAATCATGTACTACTGGAGAGAGAGATGCTTGCATATCACCATATGGATTTGTAGGATATATATATATATTTTGCTGTTGGCTTGTAAATGACAATAAATTAGAGTATGCTTAATCACTTTCAGTTACAGTTTCTGTACTGAAAAATAAGTTTTAAGTTTGTCTTTAGCTGAAGAGATGGATAGCTTTGATTGTAAAATTCTGCCCAAAACTTTTAAATGAAATCTTGAGAAGAATGTTTAGGGATATGTTTGTTTGCTTTAGATACATGCAGTTTTCTGCAATTATTTGTTTGTAGATTATATATACTTTTTCCTAGCAGATAAGAATCTTCATATATAGCTACCCTTAAGGTTTCATAACTTATTGATACAGTCAACATGGTTACACTGAGTCTGTACTTCCAGGCATCTGAGAGCAGAGAATTAAAATGTCCTTGTTCTTGCAGAAAAAAAAGAGAAATTCAGAGAAAAAAAAAGCAGGAAATTCAGGGGAGAGAGAGGATCCTATATACCATTCAAAAGCACTACATTTTTAGACAAGAATTACCCACTATAAGGTAGCAAGCTTTTTCACTCAAACCTCCTATGCTCTAGCCTCAAGGAATAGCTTTTTATTCAAAAACAAATCCAGAATTTCTCTTAGCAAAGCAAACAGCTAGAAACCAAGGAGGCTCTCCTTTTACACCTTTTTCTAACTAGAAAAAGGGAGGAGAAACACAAAGCAATATCCCTTTCCCTAGATGGCTGTTGAATCATGTGATAGGCAGCCAGATCCTCATTTTTATGTTTTGTCCTCTCACATTTGAATTCAGCAAGAACATCATATGGCACCAGGATCAATATTGCTGATGTATTTGCATCTCCTAAAAAGCAACATATTTTCCACAGATTTTATTTCAAATGTGACTGACTTATAGTTACTCCTGTAAATTATCATCATTCTAATAGCAGCAGCCCTGGCAATGGACTGTTGCTGCAGGAGCTCAGGGATATTATATACTATTTCACTCTGATAGCTGAAGAAATCCATTTAGACTTTTATGCTGAGCGGTGCAATACTAACACAAGGAGATATTTAAACAGTACAACAAAAAACTTCAGTTGTCACTTTCACAGGCGTTAACAGATTCTAAAATATTTCCTTCTAGAACTTGATGAGGACTGTGCTATAAAGGTGCAAAAGCAGAACTCATACTGTTCCCTAAAGCTGTCCTGACATGTGATATCACGAGACTCGTTTTCCAGTTAGTTATAATTTTGCAAAGGTTTATTCATTTCACCTGAGCATTTTCATGTCGAATGTCACCTTCAGAGTAAGTTGTGTTCCTTATAGACAAATGGCTTGGCTGGTTGTAACAACAAAGCTCAAGTAGGGAAAATACATTATAATGTAAAAATAAGTTTTGGCAACTTTTGAAAAATTAACTGAAACAATTTTCATTGAACTTTCACTGTTAGGCAATGTCTACCCTGCTTTTGAAATTTACATGCCGTGTCCATCCACTTACTAACTTAAACTGATCTGGGAAGCTTTCAGAAGAAAGACCCCACAGGTTTCCCTCGGCTTAAAAGATAACGATGAGCACCTTGGTGTACATTTAGAAAGTAATCTCAAGAGAACTGGAGACAAAAAGGGAGAACCAGCCTCTGCTGGGCTACAAAGGAATAGCTAAAATCCCTGTTAGTTTCAGAAGAAAGTGGAGGCTACAGAGCAAAAGTAAAGGAATGGTGTTATAGTCAAAATGTCTCTAAACTTGAGTCGTAATACTTTCTGATGCACAAAAAGTTTGCATAAAACAGAAGTCAACAGACTGGTCACTCGAGTCATTCCAGTAAATTGTATGCAAAGAAATTACCTCTTTATTACACTTTTCTGCAAATATATTTTTGTTTCATTTGGGTAGAATAAATGGATTTCATACTGGAAGAAGCTTTTCCTGTTTTTTCCCGGAAAATGGGGAAGAAGCTTTTTCTCTGAAGAAAAAATCAAACAAAATCAGTCCTGTTGGTATTCTTTATGCTTTCTTTATATTATTATTGTACCTTCTTCACGTTAAAATTTAAGTCTAAGTTCAAGCTGGGGAAGAGAGCAGAAAGCAGGACCTCGTCTGGTCTTGTCTGAGGATGGGGAGTCCCAGCCCTCTGCAAGACAGGGCTGGAAGAAATGGGCCGGAGCCAGGTGGAAGCTGGGACATCACAAGGTGGGACAAGAAAGTTGGATCTGCCCAGTTACTGCCAGTACAGAGCTGAGGTCAGCGGGATGGAGGAAGCCTCAGCCAAGGACAAGCCCACAGCAGAGCCAGGGTAAGCTGGGGTGAGCTGGGAGGGGTTGAAGAAAAATCTCTGTGGGAAGACAAAATTTTCAGGTAAAGCAGTCTGCTTCTTAATCAGTGAAAACAGACCACTTTCCCAGGCCAGCAATGATCTCAGATGTATTTGCAAGAAAGGAAGAACTGCTACTGAAAAGGCCTCTAGCTATTTGTATTTTAAACTCTTAGAGACAGAATTTAAGGACAGTTGGATCGTGCAGCTAGAAGCCAACTTTTCATTAATACATAAGAGCATCTTTGATGTCACATCACACCCACATAACGGCCTTCACACATGCCAGACGGGTTACATATAACCATGTGAAACAAAGGGAGAAATTTCACTATTGTGGCCTCTTCCCTGGTGCTGTATACACTTTATTCTGAAAATAGCACGTAGCTGACTGGCAGCACTTGCCAGCACAGCTGAATTAGTCAGAAAAGCTGCCAGGGAGGTGGGAAATCTCCAAGTCCCTTTGCTCGCTCCAGGGCTTGTTCCATTGTGGCACAATTACAAATACACAACTGCAGGATCTGCTGTGCTGCTGCTTCTGCTGCTGCTGCCTGAAAACAACAGTTCAGGGTCTATTTCCTTTATGAATTTTACCCAGCACTCCAATTAACGCTGATAGAAACAGTACACATACTGAAAGAAGCACAGACTTGTTTTTCTCCCAGGTAAAAGATTTTCATTCAGGTGGCCCATGCCTGAAGATAGAATATGTTCTTCAAGTGTGCAAGTCACAGACTCGCTGTAGTAGTCTGATTCTTTGAAGTCACTGCTCCTCTTCACTGTAATTCTTCAGTGATAGCAATCATCTTATTATTGCATAATAGAGAATTAAGCTATTTGATAATAGACAGACTAAATCTTAAATCTCTACCAAAATACTCACAGAAAGGCTGGGTAGTTATAGCCCTATTATCTTGCCTGCATTCCTCTCAGTTCCCACAAAGAAAGCAATGTCAGGCCCATCAGTGATCCCCAGCAAGAAATCCAAAGTTCAGGAATCAAGCAATGGAAAAAGATTCAGCAGATGAGAACCACAAGGTTTGATTTAAGGTAGCCCTCTGAAACTTCAAATCACACACTCAGTCTCTTTTTACATTATTTTTTTTTTGCATAAAATTTTCTACATAAATTTTGCATAAAATGTAAAACAGTTTGTGCATTAGGATAAGTTCCCAGATTTTTTATTTAGCAAAGAGTCTTGGGGAACTGCTTACAAGGGAGGAAGGGAGAACACGCTGAAATCTACCATGACAAGAACATCTGCACGGAAATAATATTCTGATTATATTATTAGATAATTCTAAGACATTATGGTTACTGCCTGTGGTATTCTAGTCACTACTCCAGGTAAAATGCTGGCAGTGTAACATGAGCAGCAGAAACCAGTCACATATCTGGAATAAGATCTATTCCGATTCACCTCTAGGATTTTGCTCACTGAGAACTGGACTGGACAGACAGTCCATTACACCTGGGCTCCAGCAGATCTTGAAGTTACAAGCACTCCTCCTGAAGCAAAAGGCATCTACACAAAAATAAATAAATAAATAAATAAGTAAATACGTTGCATGGGGGCAAAATGCACCCAGAGTGACCCAACCATTTTGGAGGCTGCATGCATTCCTTTCTTCTCTTCACATGCCACACAGAAGGAAAAGGGGAAACACCTGAGTCACTGCCTAATCAGACATGAGAGCACACGTGCTTTAATGTGCCTAAACTAACTAAGCCTCCGCTGCCTGCTTTCAGCTAACAAAAGCAGTATAACGAAAGTTAAAAACCCCGGTTGCCATAACAATTCAAATCAGCTCTTAACCATCAGGGTTAAGAGCTTCCCTCTGAGGAGGTTTAATAACCGAACAAGCACACAAGCTGAGGCACTTGTACCTAGCGCCCAGCTGTAGCTAAATCGTTCAACTTCACTAGCCAGAGCAGCTGATGGGGTACCCGCCTTGAAAGAACCTGGCCCCTCACATCCTCTCCACACTAGGCAGTGTAAGTCTCATTTAATAAAGACTAGAAAATTGTAATGTCAGCTTTGCACTTTTCCTTCATTACCAGTGTACTAATTTGTAGATACACTCATCTGAATTACTTCATTGGTTCAGACTTAGCTCAATTAGTTTAGTTACCTTATCTCCATCTTTGAGTAACCTAATTTCTTTTTATTCTGTTTTCAACAAAATCTATCAAAAGATCTCAAACATTATGTTTGCTAGATTTTATGATGGGCTATGAACACCTTGGTATTGGTAACTTCAAACAAGAAATGCCTAAGGCACTTGGCTTTGCCACCTATTTAAAAATTATTTACATCCAAGGAAACTTACGACTTATACAAGAGAAATGGTACAGCAATCTGCATCTTTGTAAAACAGTCACATTTTACACATTTACATGATATTGTTTCACAAGAAACCATGAAGGAAATGTAAAAGAGACCAGTATAAGAACAGTAAGATGGTTTAAGAAAATGTCTGAAAACCTGACAGAAGGCTTTACTGACTGGGAAAATGCTGTAAAAGAAGATGCTCACTACTGGTGTTCCTCAACTTTGCATTTGGGAGCATTCTTATTTAGTATTTTAATTAATAATGTTGGTACAAAAAGTAGGAGAGCACTCATGGGAGTTTTTGATGATACAAGGGAGGTGCAATCAGCACATGTAAAGGCTAAGTTTTACAAAGGAGTTTTACTCCAGGATGAACTTTTTTAAGAGAATAATCAACACGAGATGAAAATTCAACAATACACAGCTACTAAAAATAAAAATAAAAATACTGTAAATCTTGGCTTACCTGTGGCAAGATATAGAGGGTAAAAAACTTGATTCTCTTTATTAGTAGATCTGAGGCTGATCCCAGGTCACCTGTGTAACATGGTCATGAAGACAGAAGTCCAATGCTAGGACTTGCAGAGAAAGGTCAAAAGGAGGTAGAGAAGTATCAATACTCCTGGGTAAGTTGCCTCCTTTGGAATTCTGGTTGTGTGTTTCTGTGATTAATAATTTCCTGCTCCAGTAACTGTTTGAGGAACTACTATAAAGATACGAAGAATAGAAAGCCTATCTTAGGCAAGACAAATAGAAAGATTTGCTTGTTTAGCTTACCTAAAAAAAAAAGCTAGGAAAAGAACGATTATTTTAAGTACTTTAGGGCATCAAAAACTCAGACAAGTGAGCAGGAAAGGAGAAAACAATGATCCAGGCTAAACAACATCCGCATCAAGAATGAATAGACAAAAACTGGTTGTAGTAAGATGAAAGCTGGAATAAGATTCTGTCACAATCTTCCAAGAGGAACCTTAGGAACAACTTACATTTCTGAGACTAAGCCTAATCCATGTGCCCAAGGGGTTTATATTGATATGATTGCTTATGATGGAAATGGCTTCAACTCTGACCCAGGAGGTCTCTCTTCTCTATTTCCTTGGAGGTTTAACAGGGAGTGGATTTCCTCAGGGCTAGCACAGTATCAGAGCATGTTATCAGGCAGGAGACAATGTGCTCCTTCAAATCTGATGACATGTGGCTGGAATTTTAATTGTACACCGGGATTTTAGAAGGCTACCAAACTCCTTTGAAAACTAAGGCTGCAGTTTAAAAACAGATTTGAGAGAAGTTTGTCAGAAGTGAAGTATTCCAAAATAACTGGCTACTCAGAACCTTACAAATTTTATCAGAAGATATTTTTAATACCAGGTAGTTGGTAAATCCAGTGAGGATTTTCTGGCACTTAGTTTTTTTCCTCAAAAAATGGTTAGCAAGGTTATAATCAAACTTATTGAATCCATTTACAGCTTTATCAAACACAGTGTTGGTCATGATGTCTTCCTAATGTAAGACACTGAGCTGATAGACATCGGTTCACCTTGCAGGCATTTGCATTTGAACTAGGAATTAATATTTCATTTGGCAAAACCTCTGTGGTTCTTCAGATAAGAGCTATATAAAGTGTGATCTGTCATCTCATTAATATATCTTGAAATGGGGTGTAAAAAGAAGGTTATATGCCACTTGTATTTTCCCTGTGTATTGAGTCATCTTTCTGCATTTCAGTGTCAAGGGACTTACAAGGTTACAACTCCTCAGTAGTTTGATTTAAAGTTGACTTTTCACAGTAACTGGAAGAAAAATAAATGTTGTACATCTTCTGAAATAAAGAAATTTATGAAAGGAAATTATACTTGTTAAATTCTAGTTGTCACAGAAGTCTACTCAGAGAAACTGCAGAGAGTAAACAAACCATTTTGCTGTACAACCCTCAGCAGGCTACATTAAAAACAAAAACCCAAAGCTACTCTTGGTATCTGTAGCTTGGGAACTTCTCTGGTGTTGTATACTCACATGCATTCAGATGAGGAAACAATCTCCAGGGGAGATAAAGGAGTCAGTTGATTACCAATGTCATTACAAAGATAAAACCACACTTTTGAGCTTGAAAAATATCATTTCAAGTGGGGATTTCAGAAAAAAAAATATAAATGCAGTTTCCTACTAGGCACAGTTTACTTGATCTAACTTCAGAGCTTCCTAAGCATTAAAACAATATAATTGCCTTTCTCTGTTTTTATTGAAACGGAGAAACAAATACACACACACAAAACCAATCTCCATTCAAATATTAAGTTATGGAAACATAATCAATAGGCATTTTTGGCCTGTTTTCCCATCAGAAAAATGCACCATGAAAACCGATTTTGCTTGAAACAATATTCTTATCTGACTTTTCCTTTTGTTCCACCTGCAACCTGCTGGTTGATTTGAAGAGTCATCTAAATCCTATAGCTTCAGAAAATAGGCGGTTAGAGGGGAAAACACTGGTGTACATGTTCTTCTTACCAACAGCAGAGCAAGTCTTGACAGATAAGCACCACGATGAAAAGAAAAAACATATTTTGAACTTGCAGCATATTAGATACTGTGGTCATGCAAGCAAGACATGAATGCATAGGAATACAACATTTTTATTAGTATCAGTGTGTACAGAACTACTTCTCTTATGCATTAATAAAAATGTTCAGTAAAATATATTTTATAAAAATATTTTTATAAAAAGTTTTCAGTAAAATATTACATGTATATATAATTGAAAAACCACAGTGACATACTTCAGGCATTTATGTGGTATATAATGCAGCCACAATTTAATTCCTGCAGAAATAATTTACTGATTTTATTCTACCAATGGTGGGGATGCTAATAAAAGTCCCTAGCAGACTGGAGCCAGTGAAGGCTGAAGAAGTTTTTCATAAATTACATCCATCTCAGGTCTGACACACCCACTTACAAATACGCTTTTCAAACCTGAGACATCAAGATTCAGGCTGTATCTGCACCACACAATGTCACACAGGCTGATAACTCAGCTAGTGCTAGAACTGGAAACAATTAGCTCTGTCAGTCAAGGGTCACATGAGTGCTAATTAGCTTTACTAGTGGAAAACTGGTTAGGTATATTACCCGATATAGAATGCAGAAGATATTGACAGCCCTGGGAACAGAAATAGAAAACTTGGCTGGATGGCCACACTGGTACTCTACAAAACTTTTTCTCCTTTGTATTCGTTCTTTGCAGCCCCCTAGCTCATAACCTTTTTCCTTGCTACTGGCAAATCTCTAATCATATGGGCGCTTTCCTGGCAAATGAACAGCAAAGGCTTGAAGTTCAGGCAGCCCAGAAGAGACGAAGAGCCCAGATCCACCTCTTCCACGGAAAGAAACAAAAGGTTTCTTTCCTTCTACCTGCCCCCAAGAATCCCCTGAAGCCAGTTTTGCCTGTATATATATGCTTCTCTGTTAACTCAGGGCAGCAAAACAGGGTCCCAGGCTCTAGTTAAACCAGCTGCAACAGAGGAATGGGAAAGCTGCTGTTTGTAGTGATCAGGAATCCAGCTCGCTTTGAGTGCACCTCAGCTACTTACTGGATATTGCCTTATTTCTCCCTGGGCATGCACGTGCCTTCAACGTACTGCTTAGTGTGCAGTTTGCTAAAATACATTACAATGGAAATACAACTCTTAGCTGAATTAAGCCCTGCAGTAGTCAAGTAACTTTTCTTTTAGTGAGGCCCTTAAAAGTAATTTTTATACTCTGGAAATCACCAGATAACAACTCAATAACTGCACTCGAGACAGAAACCATGGTCTTTCTCTTCTCTCGAACCTTTAGACTGGGTAACTGGGAACTGAAAATTTCCTTCCTCCTAAAAGTGTATCCTCCATTTATCATTACCATTAATTTTAATAGTGAATAGGGAATATTTAACAGGGAATTAATAAGAATAGGGAGTATTTAATAGGGAAGAGTGTTTTTTTTTTTTAAATCTTTTTCTGCTAGACTGACTTCCACAGAAAGCTTGAAGTAGCTTTCTGTGAAAGGATATATACTTCACAGCGTGCCCTGAAAAGAAGGTTGAGTGTAAATCACATCTATACATTTACTGTCAAATACAAGATTATTTTTTCTTAAAAGTCATTCTGTGAAAAGCAGTATAAACACAAACAAGATAGGTGCTTGTTCCACTCAGCCATTTTTTCTGGTGGTTATTTGTATGCAACCCTCCCCGCATTTCCACCAAGGCCACCTCATGGCAGGCTGCACTCTAAAAGAACCAGACTTGGTTCTGGTGCTCTGTCCTGTTAGCAGATCCCAGACTTTCCATTCTCCACACTTCTTGTCTTAATTGCAATTCATTTTTGAAATCATCCCCTTGGCCTCGGTTGACTAAGAGCGGAGACCTATTTGTTCTAGCTGAGTTAACTCCACATTCACACACCATTTTTCATATTTGTGGTCTTACAGTAAGAGAGACAGAATACAGGACACTTAATAGCTTTTTCTTGCCTTACGTATCACAGAGTTTGGACCTTGAAATGTATTTAAAAGTTTTCTCTCCCTTCTCTGGAATGGAACTCTCTCTGCTTATACGGAGAAGAAACACAGATAAAACAGATGAACAAAGTTCAACTAGACTTGAGATTTTTACTCCTACTATGCTATTCAACTGTTAGGTAGCTTATACTGTTTTCCAGGAACTACTTGGGAGAGGCTGCATTTCATCAGGAACCTGTTTTAGATTTGTGAACCTGCGACACATGAATAAAAGAATTCTGAATACCTCAAAACCTTACTTCTCCTGACATGATTTATAAAGCTCTTTGGGATTCAAGAGAAAATTCCACCAGAGGGGACCTCTACAGACATAATCCTAATTTCTTACATGAAAGAATAGATGAGAAGATACCAGCATCAACAGCTGATTTCAGAAGGAAATAGAATCATTAACTCAGTGCACAGTGAGCAGAAAAAGGGGTGAAGATTTGTCGCTGGACATGACTGAATTCTAGGTGACAGTGCCATCTAATCAGGTTTTTAGTCCTTAGGATCCTGCCTCTGAGTCAATCACAGCAGGCACAGGAAAAATGGCAGTTTTGCAGGATCTGAGTTGAATACAACCATGTAAGAACATCTGCAGGAAATGTCCCCATCTAAGGGTAATGTTCTCATTAAGAAAAGCTTCTGGGAAGGTTCATCAGCTAGTTAAGACTTGTGGCTGTGTCTAACTCAAGCATATTTTCCAACACTTTTCACAGAATACGGTCAATGCCACAAAGCTACCCCTTTCTGTGCTGAATCAGCATTTCCAGAACAAGCTTGGGTTAGGCACATAAAGCCATGTAGCTGAGGCCCTGGTCCGAGGAGCTGCTTTTTGAGTGAATGCAGAGGGAATTTATGCAGGCAGGAAAGAGACAACAATACAGGTCAGAAAAATAAAGATGAGAAGGCAGGAAAGAAAAATGCAAGCCACACCTGAATCACAAAATGGAAGGTTAGAAATAGATTCCTAGTCCTGGTCTGCACAACAAACCTCCCCCGAGGCAATCATTTAATTCTTCCAATTTCATTTTTCTCACTGGTGTACAACTTGCCTAATAGGAACTCGATGAACAACTTACTGTTCCTCAAAGTACGCTGAAGCTACAAAGTACTTATTAATAAAGATGAGACTGCAATATACCGAAGGAGGACAGAAAAGAGCAAGAGAAGAGAAATTTAAAAGAATAATTAGAATAACGTGGAAAAGCTTTTCAGATGACTGGAGCTATGGTGCAGCAATAAAAGAAAAGCCAGCTAAAATAGATTCGAGAAAATGTGACAGCAAAATCCTCCCAGCCAAAACTGTCCACCAGAAATGACCACTAACAGGTTTGTAGATAACCCATTTGCAACCTTTTGGTCTTTATTACTCATAATAAATGGTAACTTTCCTAACCCTAATTTATTTTCAAGAACAGCAGATTAGTATGAGGGGAAGACTATCAGAATTTACTATCTGAATTTTCCAGATAATAATCTCTGCTTGTGTTAAATTGTCACTGAAAGAGGAGCAGAAAAGGAACCACAATCATTTGCTTTTAACCCTGTTGGGAGTATATAGAAACTAACAGATAGGTGCTAGAATACTGTATCTTCATAACATCTGTTTTTTTCTTTGCAAATAAATCCAGTCAAATAAAAAAGTAACCTTATTTATTTCACCCTACAGAATTATCTGCATATAGAATTATTCAAGATAAGGGGAAAATTATTGGTTGTCTATCTAGCAAGTTAAATCCGATTAAAATACTGTATTTTAAGCAGATCTGTTCCTACACACATTTATTTCAGGGGAATTTAATTCACTTTGAGAGGGAATTAAGCTAAAAGAACAAGACTTGCTGAACTCTCGGTGACAGTCTCCAGATGAGGCTATGCTCTGTCTTACGATTACTTTTCAAATTTGCCTAGGCCTTAAAAGTCACCTTCCTTTGCCTAATGCTGCACACACAACACTCACTTGCTGAGGCCATTTACAGGGCTGTTTATTCAGTTCCTGCCAACCCCTATATAGGTGTGGCATGTATTAAAGTCCTCAAGTTTAAATATGTATACATACACGTGCATACATACATATACACACACAGCTTCCTGTATTTTACCATGAAAAATACAACACAATCTAAAATCCATACTCCTACACTCAAACTTAAATTAAATTTAAAAGGAAAACAGCAAATATTTCACATTGTAACTTCCTCTGATGTTGCGAGGTAAGAGATGTTGAAAGGAACAGTACTGCCTGTGTTAAAGAAAAAAAAAAAAAAAACTGAAATCTGTGGAAAACAACAAAAAAGATATACCGGCCATTATCCAAGTCAATGTCTGTTGCCAACAGGGGCATAGCGCTCCTCAGCCCTACACAAAGGTCTGCTGCGTTATGTGTGTGACATCTTGCAGGTGCTGTGATGTTCTGTACTCAGCTGGTCAGCACTGCATTGCCTGGAAAATAGAACTCCAGTCTGTTCTCAGGCCAGGGAAGAAAAGCTGTTCTGATCAGACCCAATGGCAGAGGCGTGACAGACTTGGACATTTTCAATGGTGGCATAAGAACTAACTTTCAAATATGACTTTCAGCAGCAGTTTTACCCCCAAATGAAGTGAAACAGAACAGAAAAATAAAAAAGAAAAAAAGAAAAAACACAATAAACAAAATCATAAAAAAGTAATTTTGAGCTTGAATACAACTGTACTCTAGAAAATATCAGTGCATTATGAATGAATCAAAAGCAAGTGAAGGATGTACAACACAGCTGTTAGTCCTTCCAAAGAGCAGGGAATTGCTGCCAGTCACCACCACTGACCGTGGGCCTGGCAGCATCGTGCTCGCATGCCACCACCAGTGCCCCCAGTCTCCCTCCGTCTCTTACAAGTGCATGGCTTGTCCATTAGCTGGGGAATGTGTGTGTGTCTGTCCATATCTATATATCTGCATCCATCTACACCTTTTTATGTATGCACACACTCACTCTCTTGTAATGACAGCCTGCCGCTCAGAAGGGCTGTGCCTGACGGCTGGATTAGCCATGCTCTGTACAACTTTCCACGGATGATCCCTGAAATGTTTGCTGCTGTCATGGTCCCAAAGTCTACGTTCATCAGGACTTTAATTTATTTGGTTTATGGTGTACACCTCTGCAATGTATTACATAGAGATACTACCCCCTGAACGAAAGACACCTTTTGCAAACAACAGTTTTAAATTTATTCAACCCCCCCCCCACACAACTTTTTTTCCCCTAACACCTGCAGAAGTAGGACAAGGTAGCACCTTCAATCTCTTTCTTTTAAGATTTATTTCTGAGAGCATTTTTCTTCCTTCACATAGCCATGAAACTCTGGGACCCTGCAGCACAGCATAATTTATTCTAAAAATAAGTAAGCTTCACAAAATAAACTAAACCACGTAAGAACACCCATGGTGAGCTATGAGCACATTACAAAAAGCACAAAGGGACCACGTGGAACACAGCAGCTCTAGAGTATTCTGGGCACATTTTTATCCTTACTAAGCAGATAAAAGATGACTCTCAGTTTTTAAATCTCTAAAGGATGAAAAGAAATTCATCTTGGATTAGGGTGAACACCATGCACGAAGAGACAGACAACAGATTTCTCTGTGAAAGTCATTTTTCTCATGAAATTATTCTGGTTGTTCTGTGGGTTCTTGTTAACTTTTATGATTCACAACTGCTTTAAACACTTGCATTATTAACCTGTGGGATCAGTAAGAAGGAATTTACAACTTCCCCTTCGGCAAGGAGAAAAAAAAGACCTACCAACATACACATAAAGGCTTTATGGGTTTTATATTTATTTATTTATTTGCTCGGGTTAGGGGAGCATCCTCCTATGGGTAAAGCATGAAAAATTACCAGGTCAATCTTTAAGTAACATACAAGATAATGCAGACACTGTACCAGATGATAAAGTGAACATTGAACTGCTAAACTAAAAGCTAATCACATACCTTTTAAAATGCAACTGGACTGCAAACTCCGTATGTGTCTTTGCCTGTGGATAAGAGGAAAATGTTATTTAGAATATAAATGCATTCCCTGAAGTGCAAGATGAAAGTGCCCAAACCTACTATTCCTGCAGCTGTGACCTCACTACAAGTTCACACGGTTTAAATGCCAATGTAAAGGGCTCATGAAGCAGGTCCTGCCTCATTGATGCCATGTCCACAGGTTGAATGTGGAGTTCAGACTGTCATCTGACATTGAGAATGATTGTTTAAGGGTATTGAAAAATCTCATTTAGGGCTGATGCAGACAGAAGGAAGCTATACAGTGGCTCTGTTTTATAGCTAAGCAAAGGATTTCCCTCAGAAGCTGTCAAGTCTGCTTCTTTTACAAGTACTAAATTCATATGGATTAAATTATTTTTATTTTCAATACAGGAAAGATGTTCCTGGACTTCCACGTTACAAGGAACTGATTAAACCCTTTGGATGGCAGCGTATGTGATAGTACAGCACACAGAGGCCAATTTAAAAACAGCCAAAGAACTCCAGGAAAAAATACCATTAAAAAGATCCCTAATCCCGGAATGTTTATCAGTATCATTTTAAATTCACAACTAGACATGGCAGAGAATAAGTAAGCATCTATGTATCATCATTTTCATCTATCATGGAAAGATTTCAGAGCCTGGAAGGAGGATTGTTTTTATTTTTTTCCTTTTCAGGAGAAGAATGTATGGTTAGTAGGTACTGAAGAGTACAAAATTCAACTACTTACAGAGGAGCTGCTGTACAAAGGGTTTGAGAACACTGATGACCTTGGGAAAACCACGTTGGCTAGTTTTTACAGCTAAGGGATGACTGCCTTTTGCTCACCGCCATGCAGAAATCTCACTGAACTTCCAGAGAAAGCAAACTTGCAAATATCCCATGTGTGATCCCACTGCACTTCTCCCCTTTTTTGCGTCTTGGTTTAAATCCGTAAGGAAAGAGGACAGATTGAAGACAAGTCTGCCTTGCTAGGATTGCATACAGAATAATTTCTTCAGCTACCAGTCCAGACCAGTGTCTGCTAGTGTCTTATCTAACTTTAAACAAAAAGGACTAAAAAGGTTAAAAAAAAAAAAAATCCTGGAAAAAAAAAAAAAAAAGCGAGTATTGCTACAGTTCTGGTAGATTGCTTCCCCAGTAGCTAGAAAAGTTCTGTTAGAGAGAGTCCAAAGGAGGTCATGAGGAGGACCAGAGGGCTGAAGCCCTATGAAGACAGGCTGAGGGAGCTGGGGTTGTTCAGCCTGGAGAAGAGAAGGCCCCAGGGAGACCTCACAGCAGCCTGCCAGTGCCTGAAAGCAGCTGAAGGAAAGCTGGGGAGGGACTCTTTGGCAGGGGTGTGGTGATAGGACAAGAGTAATGGCTTCCAACCAAAAGAAGGTGGATTTAGATTAGACATCAGGAAAAACTTTACTCTGAGGGCCATGAGGCCCAGGCTGCCCAGAGGAGCTGTGGGTGCCCCATCCCTGGCAGTGCCCAAGGCCAGGCTGGATGGGGCTGGGGCAGCCTGGGCTGGTGGGAGGTGTCCCTGCCCATGGCAGGGGGTTGGGGCTGGGGGGGCTTTGTGGTCCCTTCCTACCCAAACCATTCTGTGATTCTGTATTACCATTCTTTCCTACACATCAGATACCTGGAACGCACGCACCTCTTTTTGCTCTAACACTGTGAGTAGGCTCAGATAATATTTCAGACTGTTATTATTATAGAACATTATTCCTGCAGCTGTTTTTACACCAATACAGTTAGCATTCCCAGTCAGCTTGGCCAGGAGGAGGACACGAAAAGAAGCAGGCTTTCAATTTAGTCTTGGTATCCTAACCACAGCTAATCAGCTCAGGTATGTTATCACCTGAGATGATCCCATTTGCAAAGCTCTAGTATCACGGTCTTTGGATCCCTCAAGTTTCCTTCCTTTTGTTTCTTTCTATGCATTAAAAAATACTCATCCAAAAAATTCTACTTTCTTTCATTTAAGAAAGCCAGACCTTCTCATCTTCTCTGCAAAACTTTCCTATTTGCTCATCCCTTCAGTCTTTTAGCCTAAAGGGAGCAAAAAAACAGTGTGGTGAGGAAAATACTTCAGTCCTGCCCTGACAAGAGAGCAAGTGCAGACAGACTTGAAAAGCCTTAGTGCAGCAACAGGCTCCTTCACAGCTCTGTGTAGGAACTGCAAAGTAAACAGGGAATCAAAAAGCATTTTCCTCTTATCTCAAAACAGTAAGCGATACCAGCTGCTCCTCTTTGCAAAAGCAGTGAATGAATTTCCATTTCTGATGGTCTTCGGGGTTGTCAGCCACATTCTTGCTCCTTGGAGAAGTAGGTGACACTATTCTGTTGCACAGAGATGGGAGGATTGACCTTAGTCTATCTGTTTAGATATGAACCTTAACTGCTCAGTTTGACATTGGTTTATATAAATCATATTTTTTGCCTCCCATACTGACCTAAATCCTGCAATGTTTGGTTTACAAACATGCCAGGGGGAAACTGGTTTTGCCCTTGCCCTATATTTCCCTTTCTTTTCCTAGTTTAACATCTCTAATATATTTCCTTTTTTACCCTTATTATAAAAACTACTTTTTCAAGTAAAATAGTTTAATCATTTGCTGGAATTTATAAGCTTGGTGTATGTGCGTGTGTCATATAACACTGTTTAAAAGGTCAGCATTGAATTAATTTAATTTTACTAAATAATTTGTTTTTCAAAAACATCTAAAATGTTGCTGCTTTGATTAATGTTTATAAGACTATTTTTTAAATAAAAATTCAGGCTGACAAAGAAAACTTTTATTGCTGCAGTTCACTATTTATAAAATAAAGAAAAAGTCACTTACCTCTTCTGACATTCATTTTCATTCCACTGGCTTTTGTTCCCATCAGACTATTCCCTCTGCACACCTGCTCTCTATCTCAATTTGTCTGATTAATTATCCTCAATTCTTCTCCACAGGCTTTGACAACCTCCTCTTCCTTCTCCAGCTTCATACTATTTTTTTATGTGTGTGGTTTGTATGCCTTAAATCTCCACCCTAGATATACTGTCTCCTCTCAAAATGGAACATAACACAGAAGCCACCAATAAACAGCCTTACATAAAGTAACAATAAATAGCAGAACATCTTGGCTATATACCAATTTTTGGAGAATTTATAAATTAAGCAGTTGTGAGACTAGAGGCTGGCTGATGGGTTTAGGTTTCTATGTGATATGTAGTCCCATGGACAAACAGCCATCATAATCAAAGAGGTCTTTAAGACTGCATTATACATACTATCTCCTTTTAGGTAATGCAGTTAGAAATATTCATTGTTTCAGAATCTAATACAAAGGCTAAGCAGTATTTTCTGTACCTGGAAGTATCACAGAGGTGCTTCTCACTTTATTTTTTTTTTACATATCAGAGCTGCCTGGTGGTGTATGCTATAATTAATTCTTACCAGAATTTCCATAATTATTCTTCTCTTGCCCTGCTTTCAGTTTGTTCAATCTTGCTGAAAAATCCTGCTGTTAAACAAAAATATACCTGTGCTTCATCATTCACGTAGCATTTACTATGTAAAGTTTTATTAGTCAATTTTTATTAGTAAACAGTTTCAAAGCAGATGCATAATCTTCACTGAGTGTCTGAGTGTTTCTTGGGAAGTGTAAGAGATGGTCCACCATTCAAAGTGCATCTGTGGTACCTAGTTTTGTTTTCAGTGTCCTTCTCTGCCCAGAAATCAAGTAACCTTTCCAAGTCTTTCAGTTCTGTACTCTAAAAGGTCAACAAACTCTTGAGTATTTTTGAAATCAGAGCAGTCTCACTATTCTGTCTTCACTTTCACATCGGACTGACATGGGTTTGAGCGTGAGTCTGGCATCAGTATTTTAGAAACTGCTCAGAGAGTATGTTTGGCAGCACACAGAGCCAGAACTGTAACAGGCGTTACTCACCTGCGTGAGACACCATTTGTCCTCGTTGTCAAAGAGGGGGAGAAGAGAAGGTAGGAAAATACTTACCAGTAACATTACACAGTCATTCATAAGCAATAGCATAGTCTTACGTTCTCACCAGCAATCATTTTCTTTCACACACATCTAAACCAACCTGCACTTACAAGATGCCAATTTGATTCTTTTGCCCTGGGGGTTTTGGCTATCTTTATAACTGATCCATCCTTTACATGTAACAGAGAGAATCAAGTCATATACAGAGGTATGGGGAGGTGTGGGTGTCCTGACAAAGATCTGGCCTCACACGTCCCACCTCCAGGTTGTTTCCCCCTCCCCCCCAGGCACGTTATTACTGTCTATGAGTCATTTCATTAATCTGGAGAGAAGGCTAGAAAACAAGTGAATAAACACCCTGCTTCACAACCTTCTGTCTGCACTGTTTACTTCTTTGCTAATGAATGAACAGCTAAAAAACAGAATTATCCTAATTGGGGACATTCAAAGGGACATTATCTCCTCTTTGTCAGTAGCTGCTGCCTGGGTTGGCCAGTAATTACACTACATAGTCAGAAGATAATCTCAAAATGTTCACTTCCAATAACAGTGTAAAGATGACAAAATCCAGGAAAGCAGTGGGAAGGAAAATACAGGCTCTTAGTCAAAAAAGAGAGCACAGGAGTCTTTTACGTGGCTACACCTTTCCTATAAAAAATGATTTAAAAAAGCAACATGAGAAGCACCAGACACAGGACCCTGTCTCCAACAGTGCAAGGTCAGAACTCTTCCATGCACCGCGCTGGAACTGAGCACAGGCTCCGAGTTTCGCAGTTCCCTTTGCGCATGGATAGGGCTCTTCATTTATCACAAATAAGGCAGGCAAGTGTCCGAAACGTCCTACTCCCCCCTTTATAAATTTTACAGCTGTCAGAGTGATCCTATCTCTGGTGACACAAATAAAGATAGAAGATGAAGGACTAAATGAGAAACAAATTACTGTAGCCTCAGTTTTGCCCTCCAGTGCAGGAAACACAGGAACTCAAGGTCTAACTTCTGCCATCACGGAAGCCTGGGCTTACCTCCCCTTGCAGCACTAGAGTTGCTGAGTCTGACACTGCTGCAGGAACAGACATAGATGAACTGATGCTCAGTGCAGCCCATACTTTGTCCCACCTCCTTTTGGATTCGCATTTCTTGCCTCCCATGAAAGCGTATAAGGAGTTACACCTTAGGACTGTTATTTGAAACACTGTAAGATATTTAATAAATCCCTGTCAACTTTCAAGGATAGAAATATTGCACAGTTTCTTCATAAACAGTATTTAGTGCCTACAGAAAGCATTCTAAATAACATTCAGGTTACTATGAACGATTTTTAAAATAAAGCATGACAGCAAGTCTGCTTTGTGCATTTTACATACATTTTCCCCTCTGTCGTTACATACACTCAGATTTTGGAATTTAGTCTAGCATTTATACTTCTGCATTTCAGTGCATAGTGGAACACACTCCTCTCTGATCTCTTTTCAAAGAGAATCTATTAATTTCTATATCAAGGAGGGCTGATGTTCATCTCCTGAGCTGAACATACAGTCCAGCAGAAAAATAAATTAATCACTTGGCCATTATTTGATGACTTCGTTTCCTGCTTCCATCATACAACAGGACAGCAGCTTGTATGTATCTCTGTCACGTGAGGTATTTTCGCAATGACGGTTCACATATGAAATTTTCTCTGCCAACTGTCACACAAATGGAGGTGCCTGCCTAAAATATGTCTGAACACTTGTTAGAGAGGCTGACATGTACCTCCCTGTGTCTCTCTAGGTGAGACCATGTTATCCATGCTGCCTGGGATGGACAAAAAGACTGGACATCATTGGTCTATGGCATTGCCACAACACATTGGCTTGTGTTGCCTTGGCTCCTTGATCCTTACGAAGATGGGCAGGCAGCCCCCAGGGCTGGTCCAAGCCCTGAAAGCAAACATGCTGGCATCTCTGTGGCTGGCAGTGGTGCAGATCAAGAGTTAATATTTCACAGGGCTCTTCAATAACTTCTGACACACAAATCATCGCAACGCTAGGGTTCAGCAAATAAAATAGGTTTACAGAGAGTTAGGGAAAGGCTATCTCAATAGAACTCAGTCTTATAAACCTAACTGAATCAAGAACCACAGGAACAAACACAAGTTTGCTCCAGAATCCCAGTTAAAACTGGCCAGCCAAATGCTAACCACTCCACCACAGTTTGTTTTCCCCCTCATTTGCCACACAGTGCAGAGGACACGTGGGGAGGGCTGTCAGTAACCCTGGCTGGAGGAGCATGTCCACACATCACTGCGAGTGCAAGAGGTCCAGCCCTCAGGGCAGGCATACTGCTTGCTCCTACTCACCATTAATGCTACAGGACAGGCTCTCATCGTGTGCTAATCCTTCTTTCCTACAACACGTGTACTGGGACGTGCTATGCCAGGCAGCTTCTCACAAAACTGAAGTTTCCTACAGCACTGAAGTACAGGTACTGAGCCACACATACAGACAACTAATTCTGTGTCCTTTCAGATGACCTTCCACACCTCATTTACATGTGTAGAACATCACAGGCAGTTCCAGCCAGAGCTCTCCCCACTGCTCCTCTCCTCATCTTTGGATGAAGCAATGTCCAGTGGCAGATGGGAAAGAGATGTCAGGGACAAGAAACTGCTGCATTTACTGGCAGCGAGAACTGTATTTTAACAATGCTGCGCGATGGAAAAAAAGTGAACCTGACAATGAAAGTTCAGACTGAATTTTTAGGAGCTTTGTACATCTACACATGTACAAATATATATTTGATTTGTACTTCTAAATTGAAATCATTTGGGCCACAATACTTGAAATACTTTCATGTGCGTTTAACTTTAGGACATATAACTTCAAAGATGTAAGCATACAAAATCAACCTTGACATGGAAATCTGTGGCAAACAAACAGAAGACCAGCATGTCTTAAAAAAAAATCACTTTGGCAGAACAGTATTTGTGATTAATAGAAATTTGAATTAAATTTCTTCTTTCATGTATGCAGTAGTTAATTCTAATAAAGCAAGCTCAAGGCCTTCAGTTGCCTGGACAGGACTAATTAGATTTGTCCACATTATTACTTCAACATATTCCATCATACATAACCACAAATATCAACTTTCTTTTTAAGCTTTCAGTGGAAATAATTTTCTCAAGTTGTAAACAAAATCTACCCCGAAGGGAGACACACAGTTTCAGGAATCCTACAAAGCAAAGTTTCAGGCTCAAAAAAATGCTTTAAAATTAATTTGTGTAGTACAAAAACAAATGAACAAAACTAAAACCAACCAACCGAACAAAAAACCCACTTCCACCATCTAAGTTTCATATAGAAATGAAACAACACTATTAGACTGAAGTTATGTGAAGAAGGTTTGAGCAGGTGTGTGTGTGGCTAGACATGCTCTGAAAGCAAGCAATATTAACAAACTAATCTCTTATTATTACTGAGATCCTGTTAGCCAGGCATATAATTGACATAACTTGAGATGAAATGGCCTCAAGTGACGCCTTATGACATGGAGTCATGTACTTCTGGAGTTAATGACTGCTAACCAGAAAGCTGTTCCAGGATCCTTGAGGAACAGCTTAGAAACTGACTCTGTGCAAGAATGACAAATTAATTGAGAAAACATTTGATAGCTCTACCTAGTGCCAGCTAAGGTTAGAGCTAGATGCAGAGAATCTATTACGAAACAAGGAGGCAGCCGTAGCTGAGTCACTTTATATCAGGAAATTCAATTCCTTCCTACTCCTCAGATTTTAAATATCCTATAGCAAAAAGCTCTATAGGATTTTTTTTTTTTTAAGGTATAGAGAAGAAACCAAAATACCGCAGTCAAGTCTCTCTAAAGGAAGTACCCATGACTTCCAAAATGCATAAAATATATCCAACAAAATTAAGAAGAATAAAAACAAGGGATTTAAAATTAAGATAGCTAGACTGCCCCATTTTGCTCTTTGTGGTTAAATGAAGTATTACACACAAAGACTTAAATGTCAGGAGGAGGAAATAAGTATTTCTGCTTTAAGTGGCTACTTCTCAGTGAGATAATGTATGACCAACACCAAGAGATTTAAGAACAATGGTTCTGTGACCCAGGACACTAGAATGGTGCTTTACAGAGCTGACTGAAAAAGTTTAAATCCCATGGGAAATGGGATTTGAAATGAACAGAATTTCCTACGAAATTAAAATGTTTATTCCAAATAAAGCTGAGGTTGAAACATCCTGTACAGGAACTGAAAAGGCTGCTGGCACTACTTGCACCCTGACATCCACTACAGCACTGTGGGTGTGAGAAACAGTGATGGAAGGAGCACATCGACCTCTGCAGGAATTCTCAGCGAGGGGAGTGTGGCACAGCTGCATGCCACACCATGATGGAAGGGAATTCTATGACCCTGAAGGAAGACCAGCATCCTTTTGGGTTACCTCTAAAGTAGGAGCCCATAGATATTGTAGAGTGTACCCACAGCCCACTTGCAAACTGGAAGAAAACGTACTCAGTTTGAGTTGGGGTCATTTCTTTGGTGAAGTCTTCTATTATCTTCCAACAGAGGGATACTTTTCCCACTACTGTCCAGTGCTTGGGACTTTGCTCCTTGCCATTTTACATACAATGTAGATTCTTATTTCCTGCTAGGTAATGGGATTCCTTCAAAATCTTCCAATACTTTACAGTACCACAAAAAGTTCCCAAGCAAGAGAAGAGGTGGTAGAACTGTATTTGAGCCAAAAAGGAAAAAAACCACTGCATCATGGAACCTGTTAACCTTCAGACAACTACTTAGAATTTTTACTCAAGACAAAAGCCAAACACACAGTGATAGTGTGAAAGACAGAAAGACACAAATCTCTGAAAGCAAAAAAAGAAAGCTTACCTCATGTTGACATGCTTTCTGCAAGCAGATAAGGCACTCACTCAGGCAACTTTGGGAGAGCAGAACTTAATCTGCAAAGCATGTTCCTTCAGTTATCAGTTGCTCTAAAAGGAGAGCCATTTATTTGGTATACTAACAGCATTTGCCCAAATGTCTCACTCATCAAACCAAGTCTTGCTTTGAACTACCTCAATAAATAAATAAATAAATAATCTGTATTGTATATTTATATTTTTCTGAAATTTCTGTTTCTGAATTCAGGAATTGCTCTGGGCTGGAGCAACAGCTAGTATCCTAACTAGAATTTCCTTGATCATTACTTAAGCAGTAGCATTTTTATTTTAAAAACCTCAGTCCTCCTCCCCCACCAGTATTTCTCTTCTAACACATTCCATTCTAATTTTAGTCTTTTGAGAAGTTTCTTTTCCAGATCAACCCACTCTTTTTCACATTTAAATAATTTTCAGTTTTTCAAAAGAGCTCAGCTTTAGCAGGTGTTTCAGTAGCTAAGCAATAAGAAATGTCTCTTGAGAATATCTTCCATGTTTCCCAAATAGATTAGCCTGGAAATTTCAGGAGAACAACATTGGGCAAAATATCCATTCCATTTAACTCCAAAACCAGATTAAAATTCTTAAGATGAAAAAAGCAAAAAGACATCCCCCAAAAGAAGCACTCATGCTCTCTGTTAACAAATAAAGAAGGTGTGATATGAACATCTAACACTAGCAATACCAGTAATTAACGTGAATGCAATATAATTCAAAAGAAACAAGTTTTGAAGTTTAAAATGGAAGAAAATTATTAAACTTCTTTCTGATTTATTCAGCTTCAGTGCAGTCCCAGGATCAATAATGCTACAGGGTTTGCAACCATAGACCAAGGAAGTACATTCCAGTGGCTAAAGGCAAAAAAACACAGCACTTTACTAGTAATTTGGGCCTGTAGACTCACACAGCTAAAACATGTTTATTATCATATCTTGAAGTTGAACTGAAGCAAGATCAAGATACCTGTATACTACCTTCAAGAACCTCCTTAGACTAAAGACAGTCTGGCCCTTTGTATCACCTCCAGCTATTTGAAGGATGCATTTTTACACTTTTGATTCTGTGAAGCTAAAAATGCTGCAGCACACTTCAGCAATTGCTTCTCTGCAGTCTCAAGCAGTACAGAGAAACCCACTGACAATGATGCCTCTGTGCCTTTACGCAGTAAGAGCAGGCCTATGAGATCTAAGCACCTGAATATTGAAAGAAAGTTAATGCTAGGCATCACTTACAGATTTATCAATATAGGTGTTCATCTGCAGTCACAGGGTTATTTTTGCTGAGCTTCCACATTTCCCTAGAGTACAGAAACATCCTCCTCCTTCTGTGGTAAACCAGGTTCTAATAAAAAGTTGAATCTATCCTGTTATGTCAGTATAGAAGTAGCACCTGCAGTAAAAAAATCAGTTGGAGTATTATACATCAGTAGACATTTCCTATCTTATTCTTCAACATAACTTATAATTCCCATTTCTACTCCCTTTACCTCATTAAATTCATCTAACCACCCAGACCAAAATAATTCCTATTTTAAAGCTGTACTTAACACTCAAAAAGACTTTCTTTAACCAGTGAAAAGAATTGAGGAAAATATTTCTTCAGCAAATGTTATTATCTAGGATTGTTTTAGCACCACTTTTCATGATGTGAGATGTGTTTAAGTATGTACCTAAAGTAAACTTGTCAGCTTGCAAGATTTTTTATAAAATATTGTTTTCTTTGAGGTTTAGAGTATGTACTATCTTCCAAGTCTGCTTCCAACTAGGCTCTCTAGCAGAGAATAAACTATGTTCACTCCCAACTATGCCAACTCCACTACTAGGGGCAGACAGGTGAAGAGGGGAAATACTAGAACCTAGGAAAAAAAAAAAAAAAAAAGAGAGAATCCTGATATTTCCTGGTATTTTCACACACACACAGAAGCTCACCTCAAAACATGTACTTCTGGAAGAAAGGACTTCCCCCACATATACAATAATTCCCTGTCTGCCTGCACTTTCTTTTTCCTTGTGGTTTGTTAGTGAGCATGAAAGGGTGCTGGTGAATGAACCCGGGTGTGGGGGTCTGTCCTCAAGGACAAGTTTTCCTCCATTAAGTACAGAGAACTTCCCATGGCTGGCTTCAACCTCTGGCTGAGATGCAAATACGTCAGAGCAGCCGGACATCGCTTAACAGCCCTTAAACACAGGTTTAAAGTTTTATGTGTCCTTATGATTACATTTAAATATTTAAAAGCCTCAGTTCTCTCCTCCTCACTAAACCTTCCTTTTTTTCTCAAAAGCTCTTTTGTCTAAACATGGACCAAACAAAGTCTGAATTGAAAAGAGGACAGGAAATTAGATCAAACTGGGTATGTAGCATTCTCATTATCCCTCCCGTCAGACAAGTCAGAAGCGGTTACATAATTGGGCCTCTAGACTCTAGGCAATGAAGTGTTAAGAGAGAAAAGCAATCCCAGGACAACATGCTGGGCTTGGGCAAATAGAAAACATACAAGTAGGCCAAGAGCTTCCCATTAATGTTAGCTTTTAATTGTACCGTGTCAAGAAAGGTTCATCATATGGCACGTGTGGCCAGAAAGGTTAGAAAGCATGTAGTAAAAGAAATGGAAGAGGGAATAATTTTATCCACGCTCTCAGATGCGCTTGTGCACACATCAGAGGGAGCGAGAGGACGTGTGTGAGAGCAGCACAGTGTGCGGAAGTACAGGAGGCAGCGGCCCGTAAGCAATGACTATGAAAAGGATTGGGGGTGGGGAATCCGTGCACGTCCCTTTTTCAGCTTCTGCTGTAAAAAAAATAAATAGACCTTTTAATCCGCGTTTTCCTTGAAGCCCACTCTATTGACCATTCATTTCTCTCCCTTCCCAGCTCTTTACCTCCTCTATATGGCTGATGAATATGCAAATGAATAATCAGTTTTATAATAGCCTATCCTTTCTAAAAACAGGCCATAAATTCGGACCCCAAGAAGGCCGCTCTAAAGAGACTATTATACTACATGGCTGGGGGAAGAGGCAAGCCCCAGATACCACCACGAGCACACCAGAGCTCTTTATGTCTGTGAATGCAGCTAGAAGACGGGCTCCTCAGAGCAGAGCCGCAGCCAGAAAGGGGAATCTCCTCATGGGCTCACGGCCCGCCTGCCGGGAGCTCTCTGGTACCCCAGAGCCCGGCATCCTGCCCCTGTTCTTGGGGGGCTCTGAGGGAGGCCGGGGGCAGCAGGTGGCGCCTCGGAGCCGGGCCCGCTCCTCAGCGTGCCCAGGCCTCGCTTGGGTGTTCTCAGCCAGAGCAGGTCCCTGGCACGTTTTCGCCCAGTTCTGTCGATTAGGACATGGTTAAAATGTCCTGGGAGCTTTACAGAAGGCAGCCGTGCCACCAGCGGGTTCTGCTGTGGGACAGCAGTGAGGGCTCTACACGTCGCACGTCAGCTGCCTCCCGGCTCCCAGTTTCCTCTGCAAAGAGAGCCCAAATGCAGTACAGTGCCTGCATATGCTTTCGTGGTCAGCATTTTGAGGCCCTCCTCAGGTTCCCCTGGGCTTTACAGTACTCCTGGATGTTGTCATTGCAGGGCAGAATGCAAGAGCTATTAGTCCCAATTTAATGAGGCGGTGGAGTCCTACTGTACAGGGAGTGACAGCTGAAGGTGCTGTGCCCAAGTCCCTCAGACCCTCACTCCAGCTGCTGAACTGCGGTGTGGTAAAGTTTGGAATCCCACAGGAACTAATCAGGCCCTAATGTGCGTTACAGTTCCCCATGGGAAACTGTTCAGGAACAGACATGTCTTCAAGCTGTAAATAAGCCAGAAGGCACCGGCAGGAAGCAGAGAGCTCAAGCTTTGGGCAAGATGGGGAAAAAAAACTTGGGTTACAACAATTTCAATACCACTCTGCCCAAGGCAGCCAGAACCCAACTGCATTTTACATAGATTGCCCTACTAACCTGGATAGAAGGCACCAGTATCACCCTGATGTGGCACAGAGATGGCAAGGCAGACATGCAGACAAGGCAGATGTAGCATCCTCTAAAATTTGGATAAAGGGTCAGAGATTTGGATCTGCTGCTGAACTCTGCTGCTGAACTCTGGGCACATCACAGCTCCCTGTTGCATTATAATTTACAGGAGGTGAATAATATTTGCCTAACTCTTAGGAGTAATATGATAAAAAAAAAAATCAATATGTACAGGACATGCTATAATCATGAAGATACCTAGATAAACATAAAATATTTTTAAAATACATCTTTGCAGAGATTAAAATTTAGAAAAACCCTTGGAATAATAATAAAAAAAAATGCTTAAAATTAGGTAGCCTTTGAAAGTAGGCATCATCGAACATTTCCTTCTCCCCTTTCCCATCACCTCAAACACAGACAAACTTCGCAAAGCAATATGAACTCTGCAGTATCAAGTAAAACAGGGTTGACAAGAGGAAGGAATGTTGGAACATGATTTATTAAAATCAGTTTATAAAACCCTAGGACCAGTTAACAAAGAATAGAGTACTCATCCAATGCTTTGAAGATGGGAACAGGACTCTCCAGAAAAGGTCTGAATCATCAGACATATATTTGTTGGAGGTAACACGATTTATGTGGCAGTCAGATCTGAAGTTTCAGATCCTCTCTGGATGGAGCCTTGTTTTCCCTCATCTTTTAAGCTGCTTCTTAGTTTATTAACACAACAGCACTGTGTATGCCTACCACAAAGTAGTTTTTGCTTGTGTCACTGGAAGCACATAATTTTCATTCTAAACTTTGTTAATACTTTCACAAACATTTGCTTTACCTCAACTTAAAATATATATATATATATATATTTATATATATAATACAGTGGGAGAAAATACTTTGATTACAAAGTAAAACAAATTAGCAAACCAAGGCTAAAATACCATAAAACAAGAATTAGAATAGGAAAAAAAAAAAAAAAAAGTGGATATCCTTATAGGTAGTTTCCCTTAGGTGGTGGAAATCTTTGGATCCAGAAACACTGTCAAAACACCACAGATAAAGTTGCAATCTTTCCCTCCTTGCTCCCCAGAAACAAACCAACCCCAACACCCCAAAATCTGACACGTTCAGCATGTCTCAGGCACAGGATCTTGAGGTAATTACCAGAAGGGATGCTGGCAGACAGCGGAGTCCACACAGAAAACATGCACTTGCCATTTCTTCCTGAATTTCAGAAGTCTCTCTTCTAGAGCAGTCTCTCATACATAATTGCACGTCCAGTTGTACAACCTAGACATTGTAGATCCAAGAGGAGCAGCAATATTCTCTGCAGGATACTTTTGACTAATTAAATCCTAATTAAAACTCCTTGCATGAAGTACTGTTTAAATTAAGAACATTACTAGAGTGGAATCTGACAGTGGCGTAGACATAACATAACGGTTATGTTTATAAAATGAACATGTTTTTAAATGAGAAACCACGACAAAGCCAAATCTTCACATAGGACTACATGAAGGACTTTGTGAAAATGGAAATGTACGGGTGTTTTTTCCTAAAACAGGAATAACTGCTTACTACTTAGGTGATATTCTGTAACCACAGGAGGTAAGTTTGGAAACACTGACTATTCTTACCTATTCTAGGATGGAAACACTGGCCACATGCATCCAAAGTAGACCTGCACCTGCGCTACTCGTATAAAGAGCAGTGACATTCGTCTCCTTTTTCAGTACTCACGTTTGAACTCCTAAAACACTCCAAGCAGAACACTTGACATTTTTATATTCCCTAGCTTAAAATGATAGCAGAAGTCACTCTTCTACATGGCTATCAAAGCCTCAGTGCGGTAGTATGTATGCTGTGACTGTTTCCTGTTCTCTCCACTCCTCCAACACACTTAAAGCCAAAACAAAACCTGATAACATTTCTGGTATTGCTACACCTTCCCTAGCGATATGCAACCGAATCATGTCATAAATTAGCCTTTAAAAGCAAAGCCCTGATTCAAGTTACAAAAATGTAATCTTTCCCTCTGCTCCCTCTTTGCAGGATAACTTCTTTGCAGTCTATGTGCATTCATGGTACTCAGTCAACTGAGTTGATTGTACTCATTTTAAATTGTTCCTTTTAACGCTTTTACCCTCCACCCACAGGTCCTCCGCTTCTCTTCTCATTGATTATTGCACCCTGGGGCTGCAGAAGAGGTGCTTGCCTGCTTCTGCTTCTTACGGCGTTTGTTCAGAAGGCGGTTGTTGGATGTTTTCAAGTCTTTAATTTTCACCTGATCATAGTCCACTCTCATGGTAGCCAAAGCGCTGGTCATCTCCTCCTGGAAACCAAGCAATTAATTTATTGAACACCCCAAGGCAGAGAGAGCACAGCCATCCCACACTAGTGCCAGGTGATTAATGTACAGAAAAGAACCCTCTGTTATGCTACAGCCAGGAATAGTCAAGCCCTTTCTGCTGCAGTGGACTATGACTAAAGGCTTCGTTCTACTCAGGGATTCATTCAGGAGGAACTATTCACAGCGTTTCACATGTGGGCAACACAGGACCACACTCCTCTGGCCCGATTTCCACCATGTCCCTGTGCCCAGCATTTCTTACTGTCTGGCTCTGGGCCTTCACCAGCTGCTAAATCTGGGCTTCTTGTAACAGAGTGAGAGCACTGTTTTTCTTGCTCTGTCACCAAGCTAGGTTAGCAGGAAGTAGAATAAAGAGTCCACACAAAGTTATGTAAAAGTGTGCACTTCAAATTCACATGCTTCCTTAGTTTGAATTAGCGTTTAAGTTCAGACAAATCTTAAACTTTTTAATAAGGCTGTGAGTGAACATCTGCTTAGGTCAATGGATGCCTGTGCATTTAGTTCAGGAAAGGAAAAAGGATTAAATATTATGGGAATGCTAGCGGCCCAAGGGAATACCTCTGGGACAAGTGTAAGAAGCTCTCAGAAACATGGAAATGAAGAAGGCTAAGTGAAAATAGATATCTGATTCCTTTGACTTGGAAGGTGCATGTTGCCTAGGTCCTGTCAAATTTTATCTTAACATAGTTTAACACCTGCGACTGCACATTGGTAATTTAAATAAAACGAGTGATCAGTAGAATACCTTAAAGGAATGTTGCAATTATCAAAATGCCAAGGATTATAAGTGCACAAAGTTCAGAACTAATTGTGAAAAAATATGCCAACCTGATAAAGGCCAGCAGGAAAGAGTTAAGGCTTGCAAATAACTTTTAGTCTGCCCTATAGTTTCACTTTGCAGGAAGCATTCAACTGTCATCAATACAACGAGTAGGTGAGGCACTTGGTTAGATTAAGGGAAAGACAGGTACATTTTTCTTTTTTCCTCCTCCTTACTAAAACTGTCACAACAAGACAAGGCTAAGGTTATTTAATGTTGTTTTATTATACAAGAACAGAGTAGAAAAACAGAATGCAGCTCACCTCCCTCTCCATCCTGTCCCCCTTAATTTTCAACATATCCTTTACTTCACCATAACAAACTCCAAACTCCCTCAAGACTGTCCGTTCTCCTCTGTGCTACATACAGAGGCTCAGCAGGTAGCATCATCAATACCTTTGACCATAAACATTTAGTTTGTTGATACTTTGCACAGCTGTAAGACTGTCAGATGAAGCTCAGATAGCATTTTTCTTTTTTAAACAGTTATCGTATACACTACAGTTTTAACCAGGACTGTTTAAGCTTAACACGGTTGTTTACAAAAAACAGCCATAATCTCCATGGACATAAGCATCCACAAAGAAAAGAGCTCATCTAATCTCTTATGTGATTGACTTCAAGAAATCTGAACTACAGTTGACTCACTTTAACTTCATCCCAGTGGTCTTTATCCTCTTGCAGGACCCGTGCAGTATGGAGCGGAGTTGGTGGCACTGCCATTGATCTCTGAGAAAAGGGAAAAATACCAAAAGTAGTGTTCTGAAAAATCAGCTTTGGAAAGTGACTGTTTGCTCTTCTGTGTGTATGGAGGGCATAAAGCTTTATCTATCTTCCTTCAGTGGCCCCCATTATTCATGCTTCCTATCACTCCATAAACCAGTGCATAAAAGCTGTCCTGTGTAGAGAAGGACTACAGTCCCTGTACAACAGTATCTTTAAAGAAGAAAAGGAGAGAGAAATCAATGCTGAATTTACTTCACTCTGCTCCCTTCCAGTCCAACCAATATCCCTGGGTTAGATAATTTTTTACGAACACTTTAGATTTTTAACAATTGTCATTTCACTGTTCGTTAATCATTGTTTCAAAGTAGTTATTTTGACCTTTTTCTTCTAGGAATTTGCAGTAGGAGAAATTTTCTTGGAAATACGTTAACTGAAATTACCAGTTCATCAGATCATAAATGTGCTCAGAAGAAGGAAGTGTACTATTTTTCAGAGTAAAGACTGATTCAATATTCTGGCACAGTTCAGAAGACGGGAGAGCATTGCTCAAGACGCTCTTCGACATAAAATTGAGATCTACGTTCACCTGACATGAAAGATTGGTAGATATTTTAAATTAGAGTAAGGTACAATTTCTAAAGCACAGTTCCCTAGCTAAATTCAGCAAGAAATGTATTTCTTGCCAGTCCATAAGCCAAACCATAATTTCATTCCGATAGTCTATATTCCTTATGTTTTCTATCCAAACTTGTTGTCTACTGCTGTGGCATCCTAGACTGGAGGTAGCTGCCTGCCAGCAGAGTCTAAGGAGATCCCTGTATATGTCACTGTAACAAACATTACTTTGGAAGCAGTGCTTATACTCCACTAAGCTAACAGCACCACTGTACCAAGTTCTGCAGCAGTTACAGAAGGGGAAGCAGAACTCACGACTCCCACCTCCTCTGGAAAAGTACCCCAGCTTTATCAGGTACAGATGGGAAAAGGGAAATGGAAAGGTAGCAGACTAGCTCTTGTGGCGTCCCTGAGCAGGTGCTGAAGGTACACTACTAGCTGCTGTCAGCTACTTCTTATTGAATAAATGGTAGCTACAAGCTAACTAGAGGATTATGTTCTTCACCTGAACTGACACTTTTTGCATAAGCTACAGTATTATAAACAATGAAGGACACATATTTTGCACAGGCCTCAACTAAAAGGAAATAAAATAAAGAGAGAAACACAAAGACTCTGCTTCTTGTGAGAGGCATCTCCCTACTCATGTTCCTACTTAGGGTTACAGGAAAAGAAAAGGAAGAACACTGACATTAGCTGTGCTGGTCTTTCCCTCTCTGGCCCTCTGCCTCATGGGAACAATAGGTTCAGCAGAAAAAATGCTCATCTGCTGCTCCTAGTGCATTCTTCCACGATTCTAGCACAGCTCTTGGGTGCAGCAGTCTATAGACCTTGTCTTTAATCTCCACCTCATTAATTGGTTATATGAATATTTCAAGTAACATGTGTTGCTGTAGGTGGTAGCTTCCTTAGATATTAGGCACTCGTTCTGTGAAATTCATTGCCTGCTGACTTCTGGAACACCTCCTTTTCTTTGGTCTTCAAACACTTAAGCTAGAGGTATTTACTCTGAACAGCAATTACATTTTTATTCAGTTAAAAAAAACACTTAGGAACATTGCCTAGGTTCTGTTCCAGTTTTACAGACTCTTAGTAACCTTAATTTCTCAGCTTCCACAACTCTAAATGAAGATACCTAACTCCTTCAGCAGGATGTTATAAAGCTATGTTACTGGATGATTCTAGGGGCTTTCAGATCTTCAAGCAGGCATTATAGAAATGCTGACTATTAGTCATGCCTCTGTTTCTGCCCCTTCTTCTGAGAAACAGCATAGAAAAAAGCACAGAGAAAGCATTATGGGAGAACAGAGCATTCTACAGTACAAGTGATTTTGTTCCTGGCCAATGATGTTTTGGGCAGTAAGAAACAACACAGGTCCTCTTTTCAGGCACAAATGTGAGAAGTATAAGCTATTATTTTGAGTGAAACCTAGAGCAGAGATGATATTCTGAAACAGCCTGATAACCCATAGGATTCTTGTCTCTTCTTTGAAATATTGCATTATGAACTGGTCCTCACCCTCCAACCCCCACTTTATTTACTTATTTATTTATTTAGAAGGAAAAGGAAACTCAGCCAAGTTGCAGAATGAAACCTGAACTGGGACCATTAATAGCTCTGTGTACCACCTTATCTGGTAATCTCTTACAGGGCACTAAGCCGAAACCCTTGCTCCTCTCCCAGGCGCTTCCAAACTCTGCCAAGGATGAGAATTCCCACTAAGCATAGGACTGTGTTCACACTAACACAGCTATGTACAATGGTGCCTGAGACCACTAATAATAGCTCTCTTTAAATCCTGCACTGATGAGGTAAGTACAGTTTATTTTTATATATTTTAAATGGAGTAACACATGCATGTGCTTCAGACAACAGCAACTGCCTGCTTTCAGAAGATATAGCTATATTCTGCTTAAAAGGATGCTACTGTGGGTGTCTCTCTTTGCGTGTCCTCTGGTAACACCAAGAAAAATTGTGGTTCTACAGGCAAATGCCTCTCTGTGAAGGGCACAGTAGGTTAATTAAGTTATTAGCTGTAATCATCATCTTTCTCTTGATGTACTACGTGGAGCTACACGTTAAGTTCTGCATGCAGGAATTCATCTTGCTTCCTTGTAAAAAGCTATATGAAACTCACGTTAATCCAAGGGTGATTCATAAACTGAGAAACTGTCATCCTCTCTGTTGGGTCGGTCTTCAGTAAGTGGCGAATCAGTTGTTTGGCTGAAAAACAGGACCAACATGGTGTGTTGTAGTCTACTACTGTGCTCCCCCAAATCCTTGAGAACACAAAGACCTGCTGAATGAAGAAAGATAATTTTGCAGAACTCAGAACACCTAACTATTGCTGCTCCCAAGTTAAGAAGCCATGTATAGTGTGGGAGGTTATTTTGCTTAAAGAGGCAGAACATGAAAACATCCAAAACAAAAAAAGGCAAGAGGGAAAGATAAAGGACTGGAGATCCTACTTCAATCTACTGTGCTCTCTACTTCACAAACCCAACTGTTCTGAGAGCAAGAAATTGAGAAAAAGGGCAACACAGGAGCAGAAAGCTACCTGTCTAAAAGATGGCAACAAGCCTAGCTGAATGAATGCATGAATTGATGTTTTGAGGAGTAATAGAAGACAAAACCTAGCACAAGCCATGAAAACAAAGGCAATAAATTCTGACAACTGAGAGGCCACTAAAAGGACAAAAAAGTTAAAGAAATGGTTTACATAAACAGGCTTTGCAGCAGCTTTCTGTGAACATGGCATTGACCAAAGTGAGAAGTACTACGTAACTGAGATGAGAGATGATCAGAGTTTGAACGTGAGTTTCAGTAATGTGAATGGACAGGAAACACCACACCCAAGGGACATTATTCAGAAATACTTAAACATAACTTCCTGAGGAAAACACAGACAAAATTTTAAATAAGTTCTTTTAGCAACACTGTATGACAGACGACTAAATGTTTCTAAGGAGATGCAACAGATAAAAGTTGTGACTTTAGTTTGATGGAGGCCACAAAGGAGGTGTACAGTAAAGATTACCTGGAGTCTAAAATCTACGAGGTAAACAAACAAAATAATAAAAATAAGAAATAAAAAAAAAAAAAAGAGGAAACCATGAACAGAGTCCATTAAGATGATTAGATGATTATAGGAAACTAGTGGGAAATTCAGAGGTAGTCTCCATAGATGATGCAATGAAGAAACGATCAGAAAAGGGAAACCATGACAGAACAGTAGGGAGGAGTAGGAGGGCAAAAAGAGGCAGATTGCTGACACTGTCTGGTCAGCCTGAAAGAATGCCCATTAGCTACCTACCCTTAGCAGGTTCAAAGGTAGAGGGCATCTATCTTCACCCAGGCAAGCATATGGAAACCCTACACATTTTCAAAGTGAATGTTCTCTGATCAAGCTCCCCTAGGATTCTAATAACTGCTGTAAAATACGAACAAGTCTAAAGAGTGACACATCATTAAGCCAGACACCCATAACTAAAACATCTTTCTTACTAATGTGAAGTAGTTCACGCTGTATACACAGCCATGGGATCCAATGAGGGGTTACAATACCACAGATTACAGTGCTATCCAATGGTAATTTGTTACTGCTTTAGCAGCAGACCATAACGGGATATTAAAAGTAGCAACATAAAGGGCTTGTTAGATGAAGATGTGCTCAGAGATTGCTGACCCTTCACTCTAAGACAATGTGCAGATGAGACTTACGGGTTATGAGACTGTCAAAATAACAGAGAATCAAAACCATCCACTTTCAGGACACTGGTTTGAGCCCATCCAGGTCACAGCTGAGCAGCAGCAGCTTTTGGTCAATGACTGATACAAAGCAAATTGTTGACCTTCATTTAAGTGGTGGCTGGCAAGTTTCCTTATCACAAAAAGCTAGAATGAAAAGTTGCCATCCTTGCTGGCTGTATCACCAGGCAGGGCAAAGACTGAATGAGTTCTTAAAAGAGTTTGCCTTTCTTCCAACTCAGCTTGCATTGCAGCTGCCCTGACAGTCTCCTTTCTCATGATTAAATACTTTTGTTTCTTGAGGGTTTAATCCGGGCTTTCACTAGCACTTGTTGGAATTTGAAAGAAAGTTTTCAGTAGTTATTTGCTTTCTATAGCACTTAGCTTGCTGGCTAGTATCCGAGTTCCCATTCCTTCTCTGTATCACCTTACAACAAAAGTAAAAAATAGAAATAAACATCAAATCAGGATTTTAAAAATAGTCTTACGTAAACACTCCTTCACTGTACAACACCATGCACATATTTATCAGAAACACTGAGCATTGGTACCTTCTTCTGATACTTCAGCCCATTCTGGATTAGGAAACCCATACTGCCCCATCCGAATTCTTCTCTTCATCCCTGGAGAAATAGCTTGTCCGGTGTTTGAGTAGAATGGAGGGAAGCCACACAGGCTGTAAGAATGGACAAAATAAGTCTTACAACTAGAAAAAAACTTTAATCTCTTAAGAAGCCCCATGAAAGCTTATACACTTCCGGAGGTTGCATGATCCTAATGATTAATTACTTTTAAGTGCAGATTTAATAAATTTGGCCTTTTTCTGTTGATATGTACTCTTTTCAAATACTTACAGAATATACGTGATGACACCCAGAGACCACATGTCACATGATTTGTCATACTTCTCAGGACCAAGGACTTCTGGAGCTGAAGAAGAAAGAAAAACCAGAAATTAACAGAGAAACAGATATTTTCTCTCATTTTCGTCACCTTTTAAGTAGCAGCACACTTCAATAACAAATATGGGAAGCATTAACAAAGCAAAACAAAACAAAAAATACACCATGACTCACTGCAGGAACTGCGTGGTATTTTCTATTGACAAGTTCCTAAATGCATCTCTGTAGCTTTAAAGAGGAGGAATGGAGCTGGCAAAATGCCCTATACTCTTCACCTTAGTGTCTGCTCAAGAGAGTACTAAGATTGCAGAAAAGCAGAAGGAGCTATAGCTAAATGTGTACAGGGAGACACAGTACTAAAAGAGGCCTCAACATATGTTCTAGAAAGCAGAACAGAAAGGACCCACTTGAGCTGTGATAAAATTTTGAACAGTACCTAGGTGGAGTGTCTTTGGCTTTCCTAACTACAGAGCACTGTATTTTTCTTTGGCCTCCAGAGCACTCTATTTTTCATTAAGTAACAAAATTTTACAGAGATACTTTTAAAGGGGATATTCATTGGGACATGCGATCTGGCATGGAGCTTGATTCTGTAAGGAAATGGCTCTATAAACAAATGAGCAATCCTGCTGGTTTAAAGAAAAAGGTGTTGAGAAGGGAAATGTCACCCTGTTTATGTACAAATATAAAGGCAGAAAAACATATATGCGAAAATTCTTTAATATTTTATCACTAATCCCAGTTTAAGAAAACAGAGAAGAAAGCATCAGGAAAAAATATTGCTATCATAGGTTTCTGCTAACAAATGAGTAACAGTATCTTTCATCACAAAAAAAATAACGTAACACCTACATAGATGAAGGGGAAAGAAAATTAAGCCCTTTTTCCTCCAAAGAAATTCCAAGCACAGACTGCCTTGGTCATACCATATGGTGAATGACTATTAACTCAATGACTGAAAAGGACACACTTTAAAGAGTGCACAGAGGACAGTCTAATGTGGCATTCATTACACAGTGCTCTGTCACTGGACAAAATGCAGGCAAAAATTCAGCTGTGATTAAGTCACTTTGGTCCTTTATTATTAATTCATCCATTTGCCATCTTTAAGAAGCCTTACAGCTGAGAAAATACTCTCCTTGTTTTTTTATTGCATTAGTTAAGGTATGGGAAGTTTTTCAAGGAAACACCCAAATAATTATGAAGCTGAGTTCAAGTTGTGGCTTTTATTGCATCATCCAGAGGAAACATAAGGTTTACTTTGGTGTAATCAGAAGCAACACGTTCTCTCTCCTTGATCCTCACTTGCATCCTCTGTTAAGGCTGTTTCCTCTGCAACCCAGGAAGAAAGCAGGAGGAATGGTCTGGAACCAGACTAGGTTTTGGGTTGGGGTAGATCTTATTTTAAATTCTGCAGGCTCCCTCTTTGCATTGTATCCACAAGAGAGGATTTGCCATCCATTCCTACAGCCCATGGACTCTCTATAATGGGAGGGATAAGAAACACAGATGAAACGCATCTTGGATAACTCACCCACATAGTAAGGAGTGTAACAAGGGGTCTGCAGTGCATTTTGTACAGTGGTTTCTTTGGCAAAGCCGAAGTCAGTGAGTTTGAGTACAGCATCCTTCTCTTTAGATGTGTAAAGCAAGTTTTCAGGCTGAAAGACCACAGGGAGAAAGGATAAGCAGAGCAATGAAGAGAAGTCTTTAACAAGATGTACAGTCAAACCATTCCCGCTTGCCTGGATCACCACCAGCATCTCAGTCCTCTCTCACGGTCTATCACACCACACAGAAAGTTCCCTCCCAACAGGCAAGCAGCTTTACTCAGACTAGGGATCAACATCCTTCTCTGCATGGTATTTGTGAGAGTACATGGTGAGATTCCCATCAGATCCAATGGGCATCGAGTCTGGGTTCCTGAACCTCTCTCTAGTTCGCTGCACTGACTAGGATTGTTCCATCTGACCAGCACCATTTGACGTGATGGTACTCTGTAAAACTTCAGGTAGCTGAAGGCTTTCTCGATCCCCTCATCCAGATCATCGATAAAGATATTAAAGAGGACCGGCCCCAGTACCGAGCCCTGGGGGACACCACTAGTGACCGGCCTCCAACTGGATTTGACTCCATTCACCACGACTCTCTGGGCCCGGCTATCCAGCCAGTTTTTAACTCAATGAAGCGTGCGCCAGTCCAAGCCAAGAGCAGCCAGTTTCTTGAGGAGAATGCTGTGGGAAATGGTGTCAAAAGCCTTCCTGAAATCAAGGTAGACCACATCCACAGCCTTTCCCTCATCCACTGAGCACGTCACTTTGTCACAGAAGGAGATCAGGTTCATCAAGAAGGACTTGCCTTTCATAAACCCATGCTGACTGGGCCTGATCGCCTGGTTGCCTGTCCTGCAAGTGCCGTGTGATGACACTCAAGATAATCTGCTCCATGAGCTTCCCTGGCACTGAGGTCAAACTAACAGGCCTATATCTTCCCGGGTCTACCTTCCAGCCCTTCTCGTAGATGGGCATCACATTGTCCCACATACCTTCACAAGGCTCTTCAGAAACAGAATTTGCACAGAGAAGGTACAAGTTCTCGTGCACAGCATGGGCAACAGGACATTCCCAGAATCTGCAAGCAATTGGACTTGTTTTCCGGTTTCTCAGTCATAAGGAATCTATGTACTATTTAATGCTAATACTTAGGGACATCTAGAAGAAGGAAGGGATTGAAAGAAAATAGAATCGAGTACCTATTGAATAATTTGTACCATTTTTAAGTTAGTTCGCTGAGCATAGCTTGTAGGGAGCACTTGGGGCTAAGCAATTCATTTTCTGTGCTGTTTATAGGCAATGGCAAATAGCTCCACAAAAGCGAACAGATTTGTTTTGTCTCTCAGCTGTTCAGCCATTCTCCAGTTCCTACCTCAGGACCATCTCCAGCCCCCAAACGTACTCCTCAGTGACACCACTCAATGTCAGTTCTCCCTCCAGATAAATACACAGAAGCATCCACAGAAACTTCATACACTCAAAGTTGTGGAATCAAGCAGGTGCCTCGGTGCATCACTGCATGGCCTGCTCTTTAGCACACTGCATCTCACACTGCCCTATTGCTGTGCTAGGAATTCCTTGGTGCAGCTATCTTGTCTTTGCTTATGCTGTGTGCTTTACTGAATACAAACAAAACACAATACTATATATATAAAACACAATACCTCATCAAAACTCTACAAGATTTAGGTACAGGCTTTAGTGAGTAAAACACTGTTCCACATGGCAATAACTGAGAAATTCCAATTTTTCCAAATACTTACAAACACTATTAACATGGGTTGGATACAAGGAATTGCATTATTCCTCCCATATATGCAGTTTCTCCTGTTTCTGAAGCACCCCCAACCACCTTTTTTTTTTTTTTTAATACAAGTATGGTTCTGAAAACAAGTAATAACTGTTAAAGACTGTAGGTAGAGGTGTAGTACCTAGTGTAAGTTTACTTCAGGCAGTGTTATTTTCTTGTTAACTAACTGGATTCCAAGTTGGTAGTACCCATTCAGTTAGCCATCTGATTATCACCTCAATTCTTCTGCATTCTTTACACAACTGGAAGGCATTAGCACACATGAATATTTTGACCTTGGACTAGATGTGAGCTAGTTGTGTACAAATCCCTGCTCACACACTGGCAAAGGAATAGGAACACTTTGATCATCTGATTGCACTCCTAGTTCTAATTTAAACCAACACTACCTGTTAATTTTTCTGCTTTACACTCTTTTCTCCTTGACCACACACCTTCAGGCCTCACCTTGACGTCTCTATGGGCAATGTTCATTGAATGAAGATACTGGATGGCTGTTCCGATGTCTCTCATTATTTCAGAGGCCTCTATAAATACAATTTTAGAGAAAGGTCACATTAACATTCCCACTGTAACTCAGGGACATGCTTGGGAATGCTTATGACTTACAAACAGCTTGCTGGAATACAGGGCTAGCGTCAAGACTAGAAAATCTAAAATTAGCCCTAACAGCTGTGTTTTGGTTTTGCGGGCAACCATACCCCCCAATTCCCTGGCTGCTCAGCCCTCCTCCTGAGCATGCACAGCAATTGAACAGTTGAGACTTCTGCTTTTTATGAGCTTATAAATTTGTGCTTAAATTTGCTCACCAGAAAAGCAGCAAGAGCAGAGCAGGTATGCAAGCAATGTGCAAGACTGTGGAGAAAGGACTCCCAGCCAGGACATATCTCCAGCAGTCCAGTACATGACCTTGGTTATCTTAGACAGAAGCTTAACCTGCAGCTTCTAGTTCCGGAGTAATGGGACAGCTTTTGTAATTTTAGGACAGGTCACACCTTGTTCCTCATTGTCTTTAGAAGTTTTTCCTCAGAAGAAACAAAGTCAACAGTTCTATTCTAAAAAGCCTAGACTACCTGCTATAAAACAAGAGGTTTCCAAAATTTAACATGTACCCCAGTGGTAAATTCTTGGTGGTGGTGAGCTGCCTTGCAAGAGCAGTACTCAAGATCTGGACGAATGCAGGTACACAGGGAGAGGTTTCAGAGCAGGGAGGAGGTTACATTCCCATTGTAGCAAGTGAGCATTGTATTACATCTTCACTAACGGGGAAACAAAGAGCAGCTTTAACCTGCTGCTCTTTTCTGCATAGGTGAAAACCTCAGCTGCAGTAGAAGAGAGAAATTGTTGTACTGTAACCTAGAATTGAGATTGAAATTATGCAATCTTAGGCAAAAACAATCAGAAAAGCAGAAACAATCATCTCCTTCACAGAAAGCCTTGTACAACCTCCTCCTTCCTGGCCCAGGCCAAGAACCATGGCTCCTAACGGAGAGTTGTGGCAGATATATGACGGGCCAGCAGAGATGAAGAATCACGTGGAACAGGGCTCATTTATCTCAAGAATGAATAAAAGTATATTTCTATTTTAACACTCCCAAATGGTTTCTGAGTAAGTATGGAGAATGTTATACAATGGTATTTAATGCATGTTTTTAGCATAGCAGAATCACTAAGGACAATTGAAACAGTTTCCTCTCTGGAATCTTTTGTTTTAGGGAGAAACAAATAAAGCACCTGAAAATGTTCATTCTCCTACACAATTCTCCTACCACTTTAAAGGATTCATCTGAGGCCAGGAAACACAGGATCAAGGAAAACCTAGCCTCTATATCAGACTTAGAAAACACAGTAATTTACAAGCTCAGGTATACATTTTTCCTCTTCAAATCATTTTGTCAGGATGCTAGTTACATACACTAATGTTTTCCCTCTTGAGCAGAAATAACCTCCTCTGTTGTGAATGGGCAAGGAGAACGACAGTCAAGCACACCTGTGGTACTCTGCAAATAATAAATAGCAATGACAATAAAAATGGTGAGACTATTCTATTACAAGCTCTGTCACTGACTCATAGCAGGTCTTTAAGCATGCACACGGTCCCTATTACAGATGAGCAGGCTTGTTTACCGTGTGGCTAATAACACTTCCTTTCAAGTAGTACTTTAAAACCCTTGAGTAAGAAATGTTTCATCAAACGTGATTTGCTCATTATATTCATCCCCTCACAGTATAGCTGTGCACAGGGACATTACTTGAGGGACAGCCAGAAGAAAAATCACAGTAGGAACTGAGCTGATGTTGTGGTCTGGCAGGAGACCAGGGACAAGAGTAATAGAGGCTGTGGTGGTTCATAAATGAAGAAGCTGAGTGGCTTTGTACAAGGAATTTTCCTCTAAGCTTCCATATCATGCCTAAACTTGGCACAGTCAGCTAACTCCTCATTTACAGGAACCTTTAAAAGTAATTGTTTACTACAGTGTTGGATACAGAGTTAAAAAGCATAAACAAACATACAAAAAAATAAAGCCAAAGAAAAAATCCTGTAAGAGAGAGCTAAGCAAGGGGACAAAGAAAAGGAGAAGCGATCTGTCAAACTTTAATTTTAAACTTGTGATTTTTCACCTCTCTCGGTGAAAGCTTGATCTCCTCTCTCCTGGATCCTGCTAAACAGCTCTCCTCCCTCCAAGCTGAAACAAAGAACACACACACAAAAACAAGAAAACAACTTACATGAGCAAGAAAGACCAAATTAACACCTGACTGTGCATCTGTGAACCATGGCAGGAATGGATTAGAAAAGATTACAGACCGCCTCCTATGCCAATGCTTCCTAAACATCACACTTGTTTGAATCAATGCACAAAACCATTGTGATACAGAATAAGTAGAAAACAAAACAAAACCAAGGAGTTTTGATGCTTGCAATTTAATGCACACTGACATAAGGAACATGACATGCACAGTTGGGAAGTCAGATACGCTGGCACAGGGAGGCTGACAGTAACCTTGTTTTGTGTAAGGGTTAAAGATGAGAAAAAAGAAAGGAGGAAGCAAAGATACCAAAAATGATTATTCATTCATCTCCAGTGAAGACTCTAGTTGTGGTTACAGATCACGGAGAGAGTAGGAGAAGTTGTAGTCAAAACAGTAGCAAAAACAATCCTGTTAGATCATTGGAGTTGCATGTGAAGTCCAATCACAGACAAAGTGCATCATATTTGTAGAGAAGTATCTTTCAAGATTGTATTAATTGCTCAGCTTTCCTCAGGATACTTGCAAAGGAGTACAAGGAAAATTTATATTATGCTTAAGGTTCCCCATTCTTCCATTATACAAGTTGAGTGGAGCAGCTATACATTTACCTACCAGTTCTATAAGGACAACAAAAGGTTTGCTGTGCAAACTAAACTTGTGCTGCTAAGGAAGCTCTCTTCATTCTTACGTAAGCCAACATATTCTCCCTACTCCCTCCACCCCCTCAAAGAGCAATGCTTGGTGGGAGGCTGCTGCTGGTCCATACCATTCCATGACAATGAGGAGGCATCTCTTTCCATGATGTATGTTCTCATAAACATCCAGGATGTGGACAATATGTGGACACCCTGAGGCCCGCCAGTGATATTCTACTTCCTGACGAGCTTTTGGGTTGTCATACAGGAGCTGTAAAGAAATAGGAGAAAGCAACGTCATCACTTTGCATCATTTGACTTTAATTTGGTACCTACATGCAACTAGCCTTCGAGTTCAAAGATGATGACAAGTGCTACTCGGAGCGCATTCTCCAGCCAAAGGATGCCAACCGATCACAGGACTTTTACCAGCTCTTAACTGCCCCACTTCCTAGGCTGAAGAATACAGAAGGTCTCTTGAAGCTGGATGGACCCTGAGTGGCAGCGAGGAGAGATTTTGAGGCTGAGATGGATACAGACCCATCTCATCTCTCTCTGGATGCAGAACTGCAGGTTTTTGCTACTTGTTTGCAGCACTTGCACTGCAGTCAGATGGAGAAAAAGGTGTGTAAAGGGAACTCCTGCAAGGAAAGCAGAAACCTTGTGCAGCCAGGTGGAGATGGAGCAGAGCGGAGCTGGAGCCTCCCACTTTCTGGATGAAACGGAAACTTGTTCAGCAAGTAGGAAAAAATGAGTGTACCATAACTGTAAAAAAGAAAGGGAAGTTCAGGAGGGAGGCAGAGCCTCCTTCCCATAGCTTTGGTTTATAGACTACAAGGTCCACGAGAACATGAAACTAAGTATCCTATGAAAATCCCATCTCCCTTTTGGAGGGAAAAAAAATGTGCTGGGAGAAGATGCAGCCTCAGGACACACCCACTCAGATCAAGAAAAAATTGCCCTAAGCTAGGGAAAGTAATCCTGTCTTCAATTCAGGATTAATTCCTGTCTGGAGCAAAAGTGATTTCCTCTTTATGACCAGTTTTCCTATGCTCAGTTGCCTCCCAGCTTTTGCCTTAAGGATGCCTTTCAGGACATCTCCTTTCAGTGGACCAAGGACAATTAAGCACACCCGTGCATGCCTAAGGGTTAAAGCCTTAGTAGGTAATAGCATTGAGAGGCTGCATGAGATCTTCTTCCACAGAAAAGCATCTCTGGTCCTCTCACTCAGTTCTCTCTGCCAAGGGCAATTACGCTCCCACCTGCCAGGTGCTAGGAGAAAGGGCTTCTAGGTGTGATGCAAATCCTTAAAGTGCAGTGAGATACAAAACAATACGAACTTTCATGCTGACTCTGAATGTGCTTCTTAAGCACTACGCAGATTGCTCACCACATCAGGGTCAGAACGAGACCTTTGACTACGTAGGTCAGTGACCTCGCTCTGTCACATATAAGGTCAGGTTATTTTAAAGGTGTTAATCTCTAGAAGAGAGAGCAGAGCTCATCTTTCCCGAGCCTGGAACCTCATACACAAGGAACGTGTCCCTTCCCATTTGAAGGACTGTGCTGCATCAGACTCTGCAGCCGAGCTTTTGTGCAGTGGCAGCACATCACTGAATCATGCCTTTTCTTCTCTGCCCATTCTCAGTCTCATCTCTCTAGACATCCATAATGCTTGGTGAGAAGCTCTTTACTGCACATTTATATGGATCCCACACAATACGGCTGTGATCTGAGTTTGGTACTTCATACAGAATCGTAACGATGGAGCAGCAACAAAACCGATGCCATATAAAGCACCATCAAAAGCATTGAAAAAGAAATAAAAAACAAGGGAAGAGCAATCACCTCTGATCTGTTCACCTCAGAAAAGGACTACAACTGTGCAGGAACTGTTTTCAAACAGGCAAACAAAACCAGCCACTTCTGCACTATTAGGCTTTAGCCTGGAGCTCTTCTCACTCATGCTTGCTATCAGGTCCCAGTCAAAACACAACCTCACGATAATTGCTGAAAACAAGTATTAACACCTAACCTGTCATTAGGGACCTGTGAATCAGCCCAGGAAAATGAGATTGCTTCTCCATCCGATTGCCACGTTTCCCAAGGCTCAAACGATGTCACAGGCATCTCTTTGGCTATAGGAAAAAGCATGATTTAAAGGTCGGAGGAAGGAGGTCACAAACTGTACTTTCTGTATTGACTCCAACTGAGGCAATCTGCATCATTGGGCAAAAAAGCTTATTCTTCTTCGCTGCTTCCACAAAGCAGACATGACAGCACCGCAGGGAAGGCCTGCGACCCCTCACAAAATGCTGGGGAAGCACTGGGAGACCACTGGACAGAACAAGAGGCTTCTCCTCTCTTCTAGGCCGGGAACAGGATAAGAGTTGCTCTGCTGAGCATCTGTTTTTGTGCTTTTGGGAAGTGCAGAGTGACTGTGGGAGGCACGAAGCTGCCTGAGCAGGGCGGGCAGGAGCCTCAGCACCACGACTGCCCTGGGGTCCCCTCAGCTCCGCTCCACAGGCGCGGTGGCCCCAGCACGATGCCTGATTTTGAGCACTGCAAGGAGCTCTCGCCAAGTTCAGTGTCCTCACAGCCAGCCTACTTCTTCCACAGCTGTGTTGTGCACCCGGAGCACACCCCTTGGAGATCACTCACCATCTGCCTCTTCCTTCCTCTCCCAGCCTGGCGATGGCCTCATTTCCAACACAAGTAACTTCCTAAAAAAAAAAGAGGTGGCTCCAGTTTGGACAAAGAGCCCATTAGCAAGTCCAAGAGCACTTGCTTCACTTCTTTCAGCCAGCAGCCCATTCAGCAGCTTTTCCTTCACAGCCACTGTGTTCTAGTTCAGTAGGACTGTCTATCAGCATTTTCCTCTCTGCCCTTCTGAGTTTGGGCTGTTGCCTAGAGGTCTCTTCAAAAGTTCATTAAATTACGTGTGCAACAATAAAGCCCAAACACCCTTGGGATTAACCAGGCTATTCAGAAAAGCATTACGGGGCTTACTGCTTGGATATTACTGGATTAGTGTCACTTCTGAGCAGAACACTGCAAAAATCCTCTCACTTTTCCCGTGCTATTAATTAGACATAACCATTACCTTTACTAATGTTAACTGCACTATAAGCTTTGTACCTGTGCTTGCACAGTGTGCAGAGATGGTTTCATGTCTGTATTGAGTGCTTATGAAAATTATTTCACTCAATTCTCACTCTTTGAAGAGCTTTTACAAAGCATTTTGATACATAGCACACTGCAGCTTCTCTTCTCTGACTCTACCAGCAAGTTTCCTATGCTCCATAGTGCCAAGCTCAAATGTACTCATGTCAAGATGACACCTGGAGAAGCAGAGAAAGGAAAATGCAAAAATGAAGAGCAGATACTCAAAAAAGTGATACAAACCAAGCAACATCTGATATATCAATCAACCACTAACCTTTGAATTTCTCCTTCTGAGCCTTAAAAATAAATGAAATCTTACATCTAAAATTGGAAACCATAAGCTATACCTCTTCTGAAGTCTCAGAGTTGAAGGCGATCTCTAAAATGAAAGCCAAGCAGGGTTAAAGGCACCAATTTCTACTAAATTTAGATGATGATGATTTAGAAAGTCTGGAATTCTAGCTCTATGCTATAATACTACAGAGGTAATCATCAACAAACCCAGAGTTTCAGAAAGTTTTCCAGCCCTGCTGGTCCATGCCATGGTTGGAGCAAAGAGCAGCTTTACAGAGCAGTACCAGCTCAAGGAGCCTCCAGTCGTCCCCCTAAGTTCCCAGGCAGTTCAGCTGAGTCACAGCTTGTCACGACGGGCTGTGGGCAGGATGATGAACCACCCTAATTCCAAATCAAGGCAAACCCCCCAGACATGCCCCATCTCCCAGATTGTTCATCCATTGCACAGCAGCTTCTGCATAACAGCACAGGGATGCCCACGTCCAAGGACGGGCAGCACAGCTTGGAGCTGGAGCTGCACAGCACAAAACCGTTCCTGCTGGAGCTCGGCATTACTGACCCGCTGTCTGCAAGAAGCAGATGAAGCCAATATTAAAATTTCTTCACTGGGAGATCACCAAAACCACAGGCTGATGGAAGGCAAGGGAGAACGAGAGCTCTAGAGGGAACTTGTCCAGGAAAAGCCAGCAAGTGAAGGGAAGCGCCCCATGGTGTGCTCCAGCTGTCTGTGGGGACCAGCGGGGACTGGTGGGCACTCTGGGATGCCCTGCCCAGCCAGGACCTTACAGTGGGGATTCCTCAAACCGTGAAGTTGTACCTACAAAACAAAATCACTTTTGAACCACAGCTTGGAAGGCCAGCCCTAGGTAATTTTTCCCTGTGTGGAATTTCTTGACGGGGGAGAAAAGAAAAAAACAGAGACAGAAAAGTGGCACAATATCTCTTCATTGCTTTTCCATTGATTTGGTGTTGTGGGAGCAAGGAAGGATAGCAGGAACCCTCGTACCTTAATAGCCTGATCTACACAGGGAACAGCCTTCTAAGGACTCCCGAGAGCAGCAAGTGATTTTCTGGATGCTGCAACTGTACCAGCAGAGAGAGAAGATATCCATGGGCACCTGCATGAAACAGGCTGAGGACAGGAAGCAATGACATATTGGTGACTTTCTCTTAAATATGCACTAGCAGATTAGGCAGATATTTTACTATTACACCTGCTCTCTGTTCCCTACACAGGGGACTAAGACCCTTACATATATCTTTTTATGTATTTTAAATTTCAGCCACTTCTCCTGGTTCCAAACAGTTGTGATGCTTGAATTAAACCACACATGCGCACATTCTGTGTTTAAGCAGCACCTTTTACTCACTTGCAACAACTCCAGAATCTGAACTCCTTCAAAAGATGATCTGTTTTATAACCTCCACTCTCTGCTTTTCTCACAGAAAGGATGACCATTATTAACAGGAATGGGATGGGAAGAAACTTTCAGCCTTTGGGATCCTCAAGAGGGAATAGGGATCTGTATGTATTTAACTACAGCTGTATTTTTCTAGCTGGGTGAAGAAAGTTTCTGCTCAGGCATAAGGGGGCAAACGTCTAACTTCTTTTACTTTCTTTCCTCTTTGCATGTAGCTGTTATAAAAAATGCTGAACCCTACAAATAAGCCCTGGAATTTAAATTCACGCCGATGCACAGAAGCTACACCATTTGCTGCAGAGCAGCTCTTCCAGTCATTCTTTATTCGAGAGGGGTTGATGGCAAAAGGAAGCTTGGATAATGTTTCTTTCATCTCTTCCCACCCCTATGCTATGAATTAAAAAAAAAAAAAAAAAAAAAGAGTTATCACTATGGCTTTGGATGTTTTGTCTTTTATTATGTCCTGATTTTTTGCATTACATCTATTAATTCAATGTTAATCTTTACCTGTTTTCAGATCTCTCTGTAAGGGATAAAGCCATCCTTTGTGTTAGGACGCAGAAGGAATTGAAATTATCTAGTTTTTCTTCTCTATGCATCAGCACTGCCAGTCAGTCAAGCTGCAGCGAGGAGCTTGTGTCTGTTTGCAATGGCAGCCCAGCAAGCAGGGAAATGCACAAATGTAAATCTCAAACAAAGCAATGATTCCTTTTCTTAAAATAATAAAAAACGCCTCACACATTTCTGCTAGAATTATTTGGTGCTGAAGCATCGGTCTGCAGACAAGGAATAAAACCAGGGAAGGCAAAGGTCGCGCGGGTCATCACCAAACCTTCCTGCTTTTATTCCAAATCCAGTTTAGGCTACGGGAAATTAAATCTGCTTGGAGGCTTCGCTGAAACTGTCACCCCGCTTCCAGCAGAGCTGTCCAAGGGCCGCTCAGCTGCCATGAAGTGGCGCCCACTTGGTGCCTGGGGAGATGATCAGGCACAGGGGTGGTTTTCCCTTGCTCAGAGCAGAGCAGGGCCAGGCAGGGCCGTTTTGCACCACGTGTGACCGTGGCATCTCATCTTTCCACTCAGCCTAGTGAGTACCAGGGGTTTGGTGCCGGTGCTGAGGGTCCCTTCTCTGCCCACCTCCTCTCCAACCCTCCAGGCTCTACTCCGTTCTTCGGATCCTTTGCCACAGCTCTTTGGTGTCCTGCCAGCACGAGCGAGAAGGGAGGGGACAGAGGGCTGCTTGCGTGCACTGCCAGAGGCACGCTCCAAAGCCGGCCTCCTGCTGACATGCAATGCTGCAAGTTTCTTCAACACGCATTTTAAGAGGAAATTAGGAGGGAAGGCTGGGATGTACAAAAATAAAAAGCACAAGGTAACGGAGGGGTTTGCTCTTTGTAAGAGCTCGCACACTGGACACGCAGCAAACAGGCAGAAGAACTCAGCTCTCGCAGCACTCCTGCTCCTCCGTCCCCAGAGAGCACAGGCTGTATAAATATCAGTTTGCTCCAAGCCTCTCTCCTGCAGTGAATCAACTAGGTCTCTCAGAAAACAACTTCAGTGTGGTTTTGAATTTTATTTATTGCAGCGGTATTCAAATCACAACCAGGCCCTCAGTAATAGGGCTCCACAACCTGAGGTAAATACACCAGACATACCACTCTTAATTCTCTAATTACATATGCACCCAGCCATTCACTCTGCAAAGGTCAACTGCCTTTGTTCATAAACATTCGTGGGGATGTGGCAAACACAACTGAAATGGCAAAGCAGTGGGCCGGGATACATTTCAAAGGTATCTCCATGCATGTCTGAGGTTAGCATAAAAGGGGGGCACATAAAATTGCCTAAGTATTGCTTGACAACATTCCTTCATTAAGGAAACAAGCCAAAAATGCCCATAAAGAAAAGGCACTGCTCTGCCAAATAATCTGATAATATCAAATTCATCTATCTGAGCTGCAGTGCCCAAAGTACGCAGCTGTACATTCATACTACCGGGTACATAGATTTAAACAGAAAGCATGCTGTGTTTTCCTACAACCATAGGACTACTTTGCATTTTAATATTGCACTTGCTCTGCAGTGTGGACAGAAACATAATTCTTACTGGCACCTTAAGATTCTGGTTACTCTCAGCTGTGACAGGCTACAAACCAGCTACATGGGGCTTCTGCATTATTCAAAATACCACAACCGTATTTTTAAAGAAAAATAAATCGCCAATTGCTACTAACATGCTGTTACCAGACAAGAACACCCTAAAATGCCTGCTCGTACAAGAAGGCCTGGAGATCAGCTCCTCTCTGTACCTTCTTATGACAATGTCTACGAAAGAACACCTGCAGACTGCAATCTTCAATACCTGAAGTCAATAGGCAGCATCTGCCTAAAGCCCCTTCTGAGAGACACACTACAAAATGCCCTTTCTTTGTATTGATTCTTTAACACGCACATTGGGACCATCGGAGAAAAAACAGCATTGGGAAGCTCTCTAGTGGTCTTTCCACCCTTCCCTTCGCACCTCTTCCTCAAGCAACAGGCAGGATCAGAGGATGGAGAGGCAAACCACGGCGTTCGTGTTCACGCTCTTCTTCAGTGTCTGGTCTCTGGACTGCAGGGACCTTGCCATGGCTTTGCTCTGTGCTGAGCAGCTCTTCACCACCAGCCAGCCACTGTCTCTGTCCTTGGAGCAGGGCTCCAGCCCCACACACGCTGTGCAGGGTGTGCTGGCTGCGCCCCCAAACACGGGATGCTCAGCTTGACGTGACGGCGTCACTCTGCCTGGAGCACACCCCGGGCACCAGCGCAGCGCCAAATTGCCCAGAGCCTCTTATCGTATGAACACCTACCACATCTGGGGACTGTGGTTAAAATGAGATGTGTAGCTCTACCATCACTTTGACTCTAAATTTCTGAGTTAAAGAAAAGGAAATTAAAATCCGTCCTGAAAATGATGACACTTTTCACTTTATAGTTCCACTCTAGGGCCCGGTATAAGGTTTGCCTCTGGAGGGAAAAAGAACTAAAAAATAAATAAATAAAAAAGTCCTCAACAAGAGCTTCATTTCATTCCCGCCAGCTATGAGTGTGTCAATTCTGATAAGGATTCAGGTGGCTTGGCCTTGATAATTCATGTATCTCAGTCCTTGGCTGGTCATGAGTAATAGAGCCTGTGCGTGCGTGAAACTTCACTGTTTCAGCAAACTCCAGCTACACAAAATGCCGTGGCATCTCCTCAGAAGTGCAGGTGATCATAAGCCCTTGGAAATTTCCCTCTGCTTTGACTTAAACTACTCACAGAACATTAAAACAAATTCAAGGCTATAATCTTGATCTTCTAGATGTCTAAGACCTCCACTCTCTGAGCCATGCACTGTGAATGAGACGTGCCCTACCACAGAGAAGGCCTACCTGAGCCCAAGACAGGTTGCCACAACGGTGGCCATCACAAAACTCGCCCACTTCCTTTTCAAGCACCAGTTTTATTTCCTTAGCTTTGCCTTTCTCCTGAGCAGTGACTGTAATACAGCAATACTCCCAAAAACATATAGGCACTTTGCACAACCATGCAGGACACAGCAGAAAGCACAGTCCAAACAACAACAAAAGTTCAGAGAAGATCGAGGTTTGATGTTTCCTTTCTTAGTCTTCCCGCTAATAAATGGTATCAAAATTAACACAGAAGTGATAATACTGAACAAGACAGAAGCAGGAAATAGCAACGTATTTAATCTGATTAAGCATGGTTAACAGTAGCTCCAAGAGGAGCTTGTGCTGCCCCTCAGCCTTTCCCCATTTCTTGCACGTGTGACTACGGTCACGGAGATTAACTCCCCGGCAGGACCTGACATCCCCTCCCCACACACTGAGGCTCTCTGAGGCGTGTGCTGGCTTCATGCTGTGGACGCTTTCCATGTGTCTGACTTTTCACCCTGCAGTGCACCCAGCCCCTTCCAACTGCCCACCTTTACGACTCCCCCACTCTCAGCTGCGGGGATCTCTTCTCCAGCCCCACCGTTTGGCAGAGAAATCACAACGATCCTCCCGCCCTCCCATACTGCTGCCTGCACACCTGAATGCCCTTTGGGTCAACTTCCCCTCACTTTCATGTGAATTTAGAGCTGTCATCCATATAAAGCTTGGCAATGCGCCATCCCAGGCCAGTTCTTTCATACACTGCTGCTCTTCCCCCCTCTTTCACATTTCCTTTCTCTACACCCACACCTGTGCTTTGTCACATCACCTGCCAGGCCAAGCAGTGTCTCTCTCTTCTGTCACGCCTCCTAAGTATTTCGAAACCACCCTACATCAACACAAGAACCCAGAAATAAATGAGGAGCTCTTAAATTTTCCTATTCCATAGGGTTCATCTACTTCTTTCAAGCGTTACCCCAGGGGGACACTTGCTATGCCCCAGACATCGACAGCAATGGCAGTAACCACCTCACCCCCCTCACGGATGAGGTACTGAGATTTCATCCAGTCCTAGGGAACCCAACTGGAATAGCTCCAGCCTGAGTAATGCCAAATGCTTACTCCTGAAAGCCATCCCCTGTGGGGACTTGACTTGTCTTCAAAAATAAAGCTCTAAAACCTTCAGCAAGGACATCAGTAAGACTTCTCTACTGCTTCAAATTGCTGCTGTATATGTTTTCACGCTCACATTTGTGCAAGCTATGCTGTTGGCATTTTCAAGCAAAGATCTATATCTGTTTCTAAGTCATAACTCAGTGGGTAGCTCAGAGGCTGATGGTTTAAATGTGCATCAGGCAAGAAGAGCCCTGGAACTGCTTATTGTGTAGAGCAAAGATATGACAGAGTGGTGTGACTGACTGGAAACAACACTGGCAGTATTCAGAAGGGGCTAGAAATGCAAAGGAAGTCATTAGGAGAAAGAGTAAAGTAAATTCCTCTCCAAAGACTTCTTATGCTTATTTTGTCTGAACATATATTCTAAAGCCAAGCGAACTATTAAATAGGAAGGAAATAAACTGGGGGAAGGGGGAATTCAACAGATGGAGTCAACATAAGCAAGTACCGGTGCAGTAAAATGCTATTTATGTTGCAGTTCCTTGATTCATTTTGCTCACTGCACTACGGTGCCCATCCAGGGTCACTGCTCTGCTCACCAGCGCAGCGCCCGAGCCCGGCCCCCCAGCTCCCCCTGAGCCCCCCAGCACCTGGAGCAGCTGGTGCTGAGGCACGTGGGCTGCTGGGGAACGCAGGCTTCTTGGGGCACAATGGGGGGGAACCACCTGATACACCTAACAGTCCTGCCCCAGAAGGCGTCTTCTCCAGAAACCTGCAAGAATGAGCTGCCCCTCGCCCCCTTCACAGAATCATTCCAGTTGGAGAAGACCTCCAGGATCGTCTGGTCCAACCATCCCCCTGCTACCAATGTCACCCACTAAACCATGTCCCCAAGCACCACGTCCAACCTTGCCTTGAACACCCCCAGGGACGGTGACTCCACCACCTCCCTGGGCAACCCGTCCCAATGCCTGACTGCTCTTTCTGAGCAGAAATGTCTCCTCATCTCCAACCTGAACCTCCCCTGGCACAACTTGAGGCCATTCCCTCTAGTCCTATCTCTAGTTACCTGTGAGAAGAGGCCGACCCCCAGCTCCCCACACCTTCCTTTCAGGGAGCTGCAGAGAGCAATGAGGTCTGCCCTGAGCCTCCTCTTCTCCAGCCCAAACACCCCCAGTGCCCTCAGCTGCCCCCCACAGGACTTGTGTCCCAGGCCCTGCAGCAGCTTCGCAGCCCTGCTCTGGCCACGCTCCAGGGCCTCGATGTCCTTCTGGGAGTGAGGGGCCCAAAGCTGAACCCAGCACTCGAGGGGCGGCCTCTCCAGAGCAGGGCCCAGGGGGACGATCACCTCCCTGGTGTGCTGGCTGCACTACGCCTGACACAGCCAGGATGCCGTTGGCCTTCTTGGCCACCTGGGCACACTGCTGGCTTGTGTCCAGGTGAGCATCACCCAGCACCCCCAGATCCTGTTCCTCTGCACAGCTTTCCAGCCACTCTGCCCCCAGCCTGTAGCACTGCATGGGGTTGTTGTGGCCAAAGTGCAGGACCCGGCACTTTGCAAGCAGCAACCCCCGGGGTGCGCCCTCAGCACCTGGTGAGTCCCTGCTCCCAGCCCCCCCGAGCACACAGTCTTTATTCCCCCTGAGCTCCAGGCAGCAGGGTTTTTGGTTTGGTGGTTTTGCTGCCCATTTTATTTCTATTTTTAGCCCATTTTTAGCCTTACACCAGGATGTGTGAGAGGCAGGAGAAGAGGTCTCCAGCCCTAAAAATCCACTATCTGCTTCTTTTTTGGATGCTAGAGGAAAACTGCTCTGTATCCCCTGTACCCAGATGACAGGAAAGCAGTCAGACACTGCAAAGGGAGAAAAGAACAGCTTAAATGGAGGTTTTTTGTTTGTTTGTTTGTTTGTTTCCCAAACCGAGAGCATTTCCTTTACATTTCTGAATAGATCTCCTCTCCTCTCCTGGGTAGTGCTGGCTGCCTCATGACTATACATGCAAGAGGCAGAGGAGGAGGACCCCACCAATATTTGGAAGTTTAAGGTTTTGATGCCTCCGATAAAGCACCATCACACTGCATGGGGCTCAGAACATTTGGGATTTAGCAAAAGCACTGCTGAACAAAGATCACTGCAGGAACTTCAATCCTTTCCACCTTTCCAAGCTGGAAGGCATATCCCTTTCCTTCTTGTACGATGCTGTCCTTTCCCCCCCTCTCCCTGCAACCGTAGCTACTCGGGGTGCACTGCAATGCTGGCTCATTTCCACAAGCCAATATACCTGGAAGAGACAGATTTGGCTTCAGGGACGGGTGGGAGAAAGCTGGGGCAATGGAGAAAAGGGACTTGGAAGATCTTCCTGGCTTAAAGTCACCTGCCTGATTCCAGCCAGCATTAGTAGCGTGGAAGCAGCTGCCTGCTGAAAGCGTTAATGACTTTCAAGGCGATGATTCCACAGAAGTGATGTGCCATCCGGTATCATTCTCCTAGACATGACGCAGCAGGGAACCAGGGAAACACACCCGCACTAAAGCCGTGCTAACAGCAAAACAGATTGTCTGAGCAGTGCGGCTGCTGGTCTCTGACCGAACGCTTCACAGCAGGCAGCGGCACGGGGAGAAGGCGCTCGGCCGTGATGCTCTTCCCATCAGCCGGGAAGGCAGTTCCCCAAATGGAGACAGCAAGGGTATGAGAAATCTGCAGATTTTGGACATCAGACAACACTCCAGAAAACCTGGAGCATACCTGCCTACTGTGCAGGATTTTGTCTAAGACCTGTCAGGTGCTGGCAATTTCAACTTTCATGTGTTAATCCTCCTCCAAAACACTCAGGTATTTATTCACTTTCAGCCACTCACCACTCTTCCAAGCAGTGGCACCACTGAATGCCTTTCGAAACCAACTCTTGGTTTGTCTTCACCATTTGACGTGTCATGAGATGAAGAGGTGGGATTATTTCTCCAAGGTCACTGGCACATTTGTGACTAATGGGAATTACAAGGGCTTCTTACAACCATCTCTCAAGAGCAACCCAGCATCCCTCCTGCTGCAAGCTGCTTGGGCTCTGCTCTGTTTTGGGTGACAGAAGATCTGGCGAAAGAATGTCAAAAAAGTGATACACCGTTCTGATCACACAATTACACAGCACAAGCTCAACCAGGTCCAATGCAATCACGTTCAAAACACTTAATACTAAATAGTATCAACCACTGCAGGATCAGGAGGCATTTCTCAAACCATAATGCACTAAACTTCAAACTCCTGAAGTCTCGGTTTCTTCTTAGCGGCTGACTATTCTAAACCAAGAAGCTGTGACTCTGAACATGGAGAGGGGGGTGCATTGCCAGAATTCATAATTACCCATCGCTAGCTGCATCTCTGGCTGCAAAATTAGAACTATTTTAGTCAAAACTAAAAGTCTCCATGGAAGATATACGACAGATTGGTACAAAAGCTTCCTTAGGTCCTGGACAGAACTGCTGTTCAGGAAGAGACCCTGCTTTTACAAATCAGATACCAACATCTATTAAGCCTAGGTGCAGACATCCACTTTCTGATTCTTGCCCTGCCTGAATTAAATTGGGGTCTCTCACTTCACTGCCTGAGTCCTTGCAGCTGCCACAGACAGGGCTCTTGGCTTGTCCACAGTGTGCTGAGGTCCTCTCGGTTTTTACTACTAAAACATGAATTAGCAAAGCAGGGACAGAGCCCTGAGTTTCTCAGACCCCAGCTGAGTGTGGGAAGCAAGCACTGTCTGGTCTGGGATGGGCATGGCTACTCTCCTTCTCAGGAGGAGCTTTGAAAGTCCCCAGGCATTTCTAAATGCTGGGAATATAAATGCTCGTATTTGACAAAGTTTTCATGCAAAATTCCACTTGCTGTTCGGCTCTAAGGGAGGTGTTTCTAAAAACAGTTACCACAAAAGAAAGGAAAAGGTGAACCTTAGCAAGAAAAGCTCCTCAGGGGTGCACACAGTCATTACACAACAGGGTGAGGGGGGGTCAGAAGAGAGCTTGAGAAAACAAGACACCCCAAAGACCAGTTTCATGAGCACTGGGATTACTGGCAAGCTGCACACCAGGACCCTCATAGCGTCCCTGGGGAATGCCATGCGACAGCTGCACTTCCCTTCTAAAACATGAGAGCGCTACCAGAAAATGTTATTGCCCATTTCCCAAAGGACTGCTACATAAATACTGTGCCTGTTTGGTTCATTTACCCCCGTGAACTTCAGGTCAGGAGACCGCAAGAACCTGGGGCTTCGGGTATGAAGGTGGAGCCCTTTCATAACTCTGCAACAAGCTTACTGAGGCAAGTTCTAATAAAGGGGTTTTCAGCCTCTGCAGCAGACAGAAAAATTCTCTCGCCTTTTGAGAAAGATGGAATTAGGCTTGGCTGCAGCAGCATGACTGAAGTCTGTATGTTTTCTCAAATAAGTAAGTGCATGTTTGTCATGACCCCAATTCTGCCTATACCACAATGAAATAAAAAATACAAAAAATAAAAAAGCGAGCAGCCTTATCGATGGGTTCGGTATAGTGAAAGAGATCCATGCTCACCCACGTTACGAGTCTGACTAAACATTAGGGAGCATACAGGTTCATATTTGAATTAAGCAATTATTTATGGAAGATAAACTAAACCAAATCCAATCCAAGAGTGTGCATCAAATGAAACGAACAACAGAGCCACGAATCCCCCGTTGTTTTGCAATACATGCAACAGCTTTGTTCTCCAGTACATACACCCACCCAGTTGGCTTAGATATTTTGCAGAAGGTATCAAAAGCAACAAATACCTGTCAGAAGCCAAAGGGAGAAACACATTTAAATCCCAGGATCCAGCAGTGCGCTCTGGCACTTTGAAGAAGAACTTTAAAGGTTTGTTCTGCACAGACACCGCATCATTTAAAGACCACAGATTTCTAGATGACAAATAGTCTGTAGCTGTGTAGATTCCTGCAGTAGTCCTCAGCCCAGATTTCATCTAGGCCACATAGGATAACATCATCTCCTTCGACTAGGTAAGCCTTCAAAAAAAAAAACCACCACCCAAAACCAAACCGACAAAAAGCTCCCCAGACACTATCACCCAGTCAGTAGCTCCATTCCTTTTCCTATCTTTGCCAATCTCTCTGCTGTTAGCCTGTGAATGCTGCTACCAGATTTCCTTATTATCAAGCACCTATTGTCCTCAGTGTACGTTTCATATTTATTGCTCCTTTAGCTCAGACATCCTGTCTCTCAGTAATTATTAGTTGGGTAAATTTAGCACAGAAGCTCACCGTGGCAGCCCTACCGACATGACAGAAAGCAGACCCCACACACAGTCCTGCCGCTGCCCTCCCTCCATCCCAGCCCGTGGCAGGCCTGACGCTGCACAGCCCACCCCACATCTCCTGCAAGGCCCTAATATGGGCTCCTTTCACTGTTCGGACCACGCGAGTTCAAGATTTTTCCGACACTATTAATATCCTTTTACATAGCTAAGCTGTCAAAACCATGCCACTGAAAATCAAAAGGGAATACCCAGCCCATACAGCTAATGTTTTCTCCGGGATGACCTGCAGCATTACGCGCACCCAGGGGCTCCTGTAACAAACCGCAGGCAGTGCCACGACCTGCAGTTCTGATGCAGTACAGAAAATGAGGAAACTTCTGCAAAACAAAGCGAAGAAAAAGGAATGAAAGCAGAATCCACCACTTTGCACATTCCCGACCAAAAATTAGCAGTAAGGCAGCAGAGGCGCAGCTTGCAGCTTTCACTGAAAAGGCCTCAGTGAAAGAGCAGAAGAATGGTGAAGCTTTATTGGAAGTGATTGATAGCAGAAGTAAAAATAACCCTGCCACCAATTAAATCTCTGAGAGTAGTTATTGAGAGCTGTTGTACGATCCAGGCTTTACATGTTGTGTGGACTGCAAGTGACCCGCGACTTAAGGCCCTGGGAAATGCCTGACAGATCACACCACGGATTTTTTGGCTGAATAATTTACATATATTGCCTATACGAAGTGTTGCAGCACAGTTAAGAGGTTAGGCTCTTACCATTAAGAGAATGGACTCAGGCTCTCAGATTGTTTCCTAGGTCTGGCACAGACTTCTTTTGGGACAAAACCCTCTTTGGATGTCATTTTCCTCATGTTTTACTGTGGCACTGTGCTTTCAGCACAAATTGTTTGAAAACACAGAGATGACAAGAGGCTATAATAAATGCTGATAAATTCTGTGCATACAGCATAACTTAGTAATTTCATCATTCTATTGTTTCTCTAAATTGTTTTCTCTTTGAACCATTTAATACCTCATCAATAAAACTGTAATAAACAAAACGTTGCAGATAGACTACTGGTTCTTTTTCATCTTGTTCATCTTGTTCTTGCTATCAACAGACCTCTGTAATACTTAAAAACAAAACGTGATTTAAATTGTCATTTTAGACATTTTAACATTAATGAATTCTAGGATTAAGGCTGCTTGAGTAACTTCAATATTGCTTCCTTTGCACGTATGCATTAAATGCCTTATTATACACTACTCCTCCCTCCTCAACTTCATCCTTACAACACGCAGAGCACAGCCTGGACTCAGTTGGGATGCAAGTAAGGATCGAAGAGTGATGGGGACTGCTGTCTGTAGCCTCTCCCACCTCCTCTGCATTTTACATAGAAACTGGAAGGTGCAATATAAGAGAGGCAGGAGCTCGGAAAGAGAAAGGTCTTGTGGTTACCACGGCAGAATGCTACTCTTAAAATATGTATTCTGCTCCTGTCCCTTTCTGATGTCTCACACAATGCTCAGAAAGTCATCCAAGCCAAACAGGTAGTCACTAACTGCCAGCACCTCGTTTCTAACCAGTCTGAGTTGCAGTCTCATTTGCAAAAGCATCGGGAAGTCCCAGCTGCAGCAGAGTTCGGCTCGAAGCTGAGGTACAACCTGCTACTAAGTACTCCGAGGAGGAGCAGAAAAGAAACCCCAACCTCAAACTGCTGCTTTAGGAAGGAGTTCAAGTGTATGTGGAAGAGACTGTCTAGTGGTTTGGATTTGTTTCTTTTCCACCAGCAAACCAATCCTGAAAATACCAAACCCTTTTATGTATCCTCTCTTTGCTATCCCCCATGACCTACCCGCAGGGCTAAAGCCCACATGTCTGCTGCAAGACCTCTGCCAGTTAGCCAGAACAGTAGTGACAATGACATAGCACATAAAGGCAGGGATAAACAAGGCTTAAAGCATTTTACACCAGTGGCTTTCCCAGCTACTCAGTGATGGGACAGAAGCCACGGGACATGAAGGTTCTGGGTCGCAGTCCAGCCTGCAGGGGTGAGCACTGTGCCAGGTGGCCTCCTAGTGATCTCCTGCAAAACCCAGCCCCCTGCTGGTCCCGTCTCTGCCTCAATCCTACTGTCCTCTCCTACCAAGCTTCACTGCCCAGAGACCTCTTCTGGTACCCAGCCTCGACCCCCTCCGCTCCCCATCCCACACTTACTTCTCCCACCTCTGCACCCAGCCTGCCCTGGAGTCAGCTGTCACAACCAAACACATCCTGGCTCACCATTCGAGATGTGGGATTTGGCTGAACTTGGAATGATTAAAGGTGACAGGGCAAGACAGTCCTAGACGAAAATTCATCCCTCGATAAACCTCAAATCCAAGTAACATGCAGATTGCTACAAATGTAATTTGTATTTTATGTAGGCATTTTTTTTTCTTCTAGTCTTATTATTGGAAATGGTTGAACAATTTGTGCCAAAACATCTCCTGCAAAACTATTTTTGCACAGGAAATTTGAACCTTCAAGCCTGGCAGAGTATTATGATGAGAGAGAGAGAGAGAGAGAGAGAGAGAGCACATAGATCAAGGCCATCTCACCAGGAAGCTGAGCTCGGAGCCCTGCCTACAGAGGCGTGCTTCATCCAGCCCAATTCTGCATCTTTCCAGAGGCACAGCATAATCCCCCGGTCAGCACTGACCTGACCAGATCATCATTCTTCCTGAGTTCTATGGTTTTTTTCCCCTTTTTACACAAGATTTATGACATTAGTCACAGTCCTGATGTCTTCGCTGAGATAAACCCTTCTCTTCACTTAACAGATATTTTGCCTGAGCAAAGACACTGACTTGGTTGGTTATTTTTGCCTCATTCTACAATTAACTCTGATACCGCCTGAGAAGCTAATGACATCAGGAAAGTAATTGGTATTTTATCTGAGATCCCTCTTCCTGATGCTGTCCTCAAATCATGTATATTTAGCTTTCATCATCACTCACCCTTGCAAACACTAATTATCCAGAACGCTCTACTCTTGGAACAATTCAGATAGCTGATGTTTTCCTGTCCTCCTCGATCCGTGGTATCTCCGTCACTCGATGCTGCAATTCGTAGGGTGCAGATGGTGCTCACATCCACACGCTCAGTAGTTGCAACACCAGCACTATTCAGCAGCGAATGAGATGAACCCTAATGCACCAAATATAACTGAGGGTGGCCAAGTGCAGCTGCACAGAAAGTTCTTTAACTTTTGACATGCTGCCGTGCTGCCATTAATTAATCCCCCAAAGGAGTAACCCTGTACCCAAGTATCAGTTGCATCAATCTTAGTATTTTATTTCTGCCTGTTTCTCCCACCTTCTCCAGAGCTACATCTTCTTCCTTTTGATTGCATAGCAACATATTTACTACTTTGCTCTGTTACTATTCTGTATCTTTTCCTTCTACTTGACATTAACAAAAAACAAAGGAATCAAAGAGGTGACACAACCTCCAGCATATTTTACTTTACCATTTGCTTTAACTTCATTATCTGCTTTGTTCGAGTTCATTTTCTAGGAACTTTGTTGAAGTTCCCTATTTTTCCTGGAACACTGGGTGTAGTAAAGACCAAAATGCTTGACGAAAAAACTTTCCCACTCAATAATCACAACTAGGCATTATCTGTATTTCACCATTATATCACACAACTTTGTGCCACTATACTGCTTTTTAAAAACTATGTATAATTTTCTACCATTCCAGTTTTGGTTTGTATTAATTAAATAGACAAATCAATAATTCTTAGACTCATTTATCTGATTGCTCTCCTCTTTCAGCAATGGTTATTATCTCTGTGTCTTTCAATTCTGGTACATTTAGTTGTTTTTGTTTTCCTCAGTTCCACCGGGCAATGCTAGATCATTTGCATGCCTTATTTCTTTGTCGTACAAAGTCTATGGATAAGTAATCTGCTGCCTCCTAGTCTTCTGTTTCAAACTAACAATAAAATGGGTGAAGTTAGAAGACATTTATTTCACGCTTCTTTACTTTTGGGGCAATTAACAACAAATTACAATTTAAATAAACCTAGTCAAGCTAAAGATGTCTGAGAAGATTCCACGTGAGGCTTGTTATAATACCTGTGTCTTGCTGCAGGAGCCCCCGGATTAACAGCAGCAGGGAAGGGAAGCAGGCTGATGCACGATGCATTGAAGCAGCTCCTGGAGCAGCCAAGCTTCCTGGAAGGCAGTGCTAACAGTTGGCTCATGTTTTCAAGCAGCTAGCTACAGGCATCATATAAATTGGTACTGCTAGCGCAGAACGAAGTGCTGTAACATCAGGTTATAGGATACTGCAGCTTTTGATACCTGTATTTAATTTCAGGGTAGAGCCCTCACGCTAAGAGCTGGAGCCGGTCACATCCTTACCACCCGTGGGGACAGAGCTCGAGCTTACCTGCTCCCCCCTCTGGCTCACGTCGCCAGAGAGGCCACCTGGAGGTGGTAAGGGAGATGCTGTCCCAGAGATCTGACTATGCCTTAAGGAAAAAATCAGATTAATGAAGAGCACGCACACTGAAATAACAGATACAGAAGTCCCGGAGGATTCTCTTGTTCTCGTGCACTCAGTCTGCCCCTCAGAGGGAGTCGTGCTGGGGCGGTGACTGCGTGCTGTATCCCCCAGCAGCTCTGCAGGCAGGCAGCAATGCACACACATACCTGCAGTGCAGCCCGGGAGGCAGTGGGCACAGGACTCTCTTTCCCAATGCCCTTCAAGCCTGCAAATTGCCTGTAAAAGTATTTCAGCCAAAGAGCAGAAGTACTGGGCAAAGCTGCCCCACAGCTCCTCCAAGTTTCTCATCGGAGCATTTAAATCAAACAAAACAGCTATGGAAACTTCAGTATATTCTGCTGAGTAAAAGCCTCACGTATCCGATTTTTTCTCCTCAGACACTTGGCAAATTTAAGATGTAAACTATACATCTTTGTGGATATAAATGTTAGAATTGGAACGTATGCTTCATGGGTCTGATGTTAAATTGCAGAAACCTGGGTTACTGTGGGGTGCCCAGCAGCCCAAATGCAGAACAGTTCTGCTGAATCTCAGAAGCAGCATGCCATCTATTTCGGGACTTTCTCCTATATCCCTGATTTATATTATGCACATGAGCCTGATGACTTCCTGGAAATGGCAATGCTTACTGACTTCTATTTTCATAGCCAGTGAGAAAATAGATGTAAGGCCAAAACTGAATTCCTAATTCAAGCCAGACTCCAACAGATTTTTTCAGAAAAAAGGCAGAAAGGAATCTTAATATTTTTTAGTTACTTATCCTACCAGTTTGACTTTGTTATGTATTTGTGGTTAGTAACCATCCTCTAGTGGCTACACTTCCCATTAATTAATGTTTATTTGTCCCAATTTTTACAAATTTGGACTCTTGTGATCACACAAATATATAGTCAAACATGCAAAAAAGGCCAGAATAACATATTTTATTTTGATCCTGCAAGCTCTATGATTTCAAAAAAAAAAGGAGACATGCAAATCAAATACCAGAGCCTACATTTCTATATAACTAATGTAAAACAAACAAACACAAGAATCTTTAAAAAACATCTAATTGAAGAGCTTATCAGTTGTAAGGAGAAAGCTGGGTACAGAGATGATATGGATACCAGATACCTGGACTCAGAAGAAGTTCAATTGCAAACGTTTGTTCTATTTTGAAAGCATTTTACTTCTTCCTTCAATGTATGTCTTATTAAAGGAAAAAGTAGATACTGAAAACCTCAAATTTAGTGGTTTGGAAAAAGATCAACAAGAAATTTAATCATACTTCACAAACTGAGTTTCTATTTATTGAATAATACATGGATCTTAGAGGAAAAAAAGGGAAAGATAGCAAAGAGGGATGTCTCACAGATTAATAAAAATTATATGAAGGGAAAGTAATGAAATAGAAGTTTAGGGGTAGTAGGGAAAATTGACATTTACTGACATTTAGCAGTTAAAATGTAATCCTTCCAGAAAATGAATATGGGGGTGGCAGGGAAGAGAATCAACTTCTGCCCTGATTACACAGGAAAAGAAAAAAAAAAAAAAATTAAATTAAAAAGCATGGAATGAACTGAATGGAAGAACAAAGCTGTGGTTATCTGTGGATGAAGTTCTCCCAGGCATGGAGAGTGATGACAGAGGTCCCTAGAATATGGAGTTTGGCCCTCCCAGGCACATCCCCTACAAAACAAGCAGTCAGCTACCAACCATCCATGGTGACCGGTCCTACTGAACTAGAAGAGAGATCATTGTACCTAATGTCTCAGAAGCAATATTTAGCAACCAATACACAATAATACATAGCTCAGGATCTGTATAGGATTTATTATTATTATACTATTATATTATTATTATTTTTACTAAGAAGTTTTATGAATTAAACCATTTCTAAAAGCAAAGAGAAAAAGAAAATCCCCACAGGTTTGGTTGCAGGGACACCAGCCACCCTGGGCAGATGCAGGCTGAAACGTGAAACATCAGCAGAGATTTCTGCAGCAAAACATATGCAGTAATCTAAAGATTGACTACAGTGCAAAAGTATAAGGTATCAAGATGAAAAACTTGCTGATTTAAATCGTGGTTTGAAAGCATGAATTAACTTTATTCAAAAATAAGAGTTAACTTTAATCAAGATAAGTGTTATCTGAAGGCTTGAACAGTACAGCCTGATTTCTCAGCAGGGTCACCCCATCAGAAAAGTCGTGCCTCCTTTGCATTGCTTCGAGTTAAGTAGTTGAAATAGAAGGAACTCTACTCTGCTAAACTCTTTTGTAGAACTGATGTACTAGGGAGCTTTGAAAGATATCATCCTTCAGAGAAAATGAGGAACCTTTGGGTAATAAGAAGTAACCATAAAACAGAACCTTAATTCACATTAATAATATATTAGCAGGGCTCATCTCAACCAAAGAAAATAAGCAAACAACGCTCTTGTGCACATAATGAAGGGAGTAATGACATGCAGTTGTCTACTGGTAATCCTCTGCACAGTAGGGAACCAAGTCAAAGCAGAACACATTACTGTTATTCATTTTTTAATATAAAACAGTGCAATATTCCTCTGTGATGTAGTTGGGGTGCCATGCGCACGTAAGAAGTTAGAGACTAGCATTGACATTAACAACTCCCCCGGCCCCAGCTGAGGCCATCCCTATTCTAACTTGCTCAAATGCAGGCCACTAGATTGGTTTCAGAAGAGAGCAATGACCCTTTTGGACCAGGCAAGTCAGAGCATCCTTAAGAAACAGAGCTGAAGAAAAAAATCACACTTTGGAACATGCATGACTTGCGTTAGAAAATGGTTGTTCAGCACACACTACAAAGTCACAGTGCGCTGAATGGGCTTAAATGTTCAAGTTTGAAATGTCTGCATGAACAGAAAAATAGAACACAAACCTCTTCACAACCTTCAATGCTTGTGATAGATGCGAAAGATGATGTGAAAAACTCCAGCATTGTGGGTGTTTTCCCATCCTCTGCTCTGAGGACTGCCATGCTGCCTGTTCTCACGCTGGCTCTACCTGCGCTCCAAGCTCGAACCCATCTCTTACTCCCAAACTGCCCTCCTGTGAAACACACTCCTTTGCTTGTGGGATGCAGGCAAAATCCTGCTTTTGTTTGTAAATGGAGCAGTCCTACAGTCCTACATGGTTATTAGCTCATATTGCCAAAGTCAAGACTGCCATAGATGCCAACTACCAGTTTGGAATATTTTGATTTAACAAAAAATTATTATTGCTGTGTTGGACCAACACTTTGAGAACTTTCTCCAGATTTCCCCTGTGAGACTTGGCTTTTGTGCACAAACATACAACACTGCAATCATTCACCCTCCCTCACACCTCCACAACAGTGATTCAGACAGCAGAGAGGTGGGAAAGACTCAGAATTAATTGCTCTTGTATGAAGCCTTTTATCAATAATGCATATTGCTGTTTTCTCCTCCTCCCTACTGCAGTAAGAGGTTAGTTTTTGCAGATCTTGAGTGCAATGCCCCATTTTTCAACGGTAACAGGCACACGGCCCCAGCTCAAGTCAAGGCAGTCACACTCACCTGCCAAAATAGAGGCGTGCCTGGCAATCAGGGTTTCTGAAGTGTGACTGGAACTAAAAGCCACTCTCACACTCCCTCCACCTTCAAGAGGCCTTTAATCACAGCATCTCAGCATCAGGAAAAAGCTATTACAGAGCTGAGGGACTGGAGGAAAATTCCACTTGATGCCAATCAACCAGAACTGAAACTGCTTCTAAATTAATTAACCTTTCCTCATCCACCACTCTCACTTTATCGGTCTGTTTCCCTGTACTCTGGTGCTGGAAATCCTGTGAGAAGTCACTTTGTTGGGTTCCAGACAAAGACAGTCACCTGGAAACCCACCCGACTAATCCTGATAGGCCTGGTAAAATATCTAATTCCAGTAGACAAGGCACTAGAAGCTGAACAAAGTCTAAAGTTTTTGCCCTTTGTAGGAATGACTTGTGCACAACAAGCTCCACCACAGAGCCAGTTACTTGGTAAGGAAAGTAACAGAAATAAAGAACAAGAATACAACTAGCTACCAAAAGCAGGTTGCACTTCTATTCTAAATTGCAGCTTAGTCTTTAAAAGCCATTAATAGGAACCCCAAATTTGAACTGAAACCGTATCAGCATTTGGATACATGCTTTCATCATGTATTTGAGCCTGTTTAAAGCATTAACTTCCAATTTCTTTGAAGTTTCAGCTTCTGGTTAAATGGAACGAACTGTCTTCAGCAATTGCTTTTTACTGTAATTTCTATTAAAGGTGAAAATAAGCAGCAGAAAATGCCTGAAAAAAAGTTCCAGCAGCATTATATTGTTTGCATTTCCACGGGCCAACACACCGATAGAAGTGTTCTCCTGCCCTGACCTTCACAAGAGGAAAAAAAAAAAAAAAGATTTGAATATGAATAGGCATTGTGAAAATGTATTGCACTGTACATTTACACCCTAGTTTAGACAAGAACAACTTGTCCAGGAAGACACACCCTACATGAAACTATTATGCAAGTGAATGGCATTATTCAGAGCTGAGGCCAAATCTCCACCTCCCTCTCCTTGGACAGGAGGACACCGTACACCTACAGCAGCAACGCACTTAGCACGAGATGAGCAGTAAGATGCCTTCTCAAGCTCAGAGCTTCTTTACTTATCTGATGGCTTTGTAATTACAAGTTGTAGCAGAAGGATCTAGAAGACCATGGCTGGATTTGTGCAGTGTATTGACACTGTGGGTTTCTTCTTTCCGTTTGCAATGCTCAGAGAAGCACTGTTTTCTCTCAAATTCGTCACAGTGCCACTGTCTCTCAGTTCCTGGGGCAATGAATTTCTATGTATGAGAAAATACCTTCAAACAATGCGATTTCTCAAGGCAACAGAAACGCGTAGTTACCATCCTAAGGGGATGGCTGCCTCAGGAGACCATGAGTCCTTCCACTGGAGCAGCTTTTCCTTTGGTTTCACATCAGTGGGTGAGGTAAAAGGACAGACCATTCTTCACATTCATCATTCATCAGCAGACATTAAATGTAAGCCAAAAAGACCGATGTGCTACTCTCCCCACAAACATCCCACTGCAGGTTTTGCGTGTACGTGAGTGCTCTTCTGGTCACAGGAAAGGAGAAAGGGCCTGAAAGAACAGGAAGCCTCCAAGCAACCAAGCCCCGTCCCCTGCCTAGGCGTCAAACTTTGACCGTAAATCGGTTGGAAGGGGAAGAGCAGAAGAAAATGAAGGGCTTTTCCTCCTCACAAAGACGATGGAGAAGGGGCCTGCGCCGCAGCAGCGAGGCCGGGAACGCGCGGGGCCTCCCCGCCTGCCTCACAGCGCGGCGGGGACATCCCTGGCAGTGACGGCCCCGTTGCTGAGGAAACCAGGCTGATTTCCACAAAGCCACGCTGGCTGAAAGCAACAGTGGGAATGGGAGGAGAGCCCCGAGGGGAATTCATCCACAGCAGCCAAAAAATACGATTTTGGTTAAAAATCAAGCGAGGGAAGAGTGCTTATTGCTCACCCTTGGAACAAGAAGGACGCTGTGGTGGCTACAGCTGTACCGGCAGCGGGGTCCTGTGGCAGTGCAAGGGAGATTTTAAGGCCCCTGCATCCCCGAAACACGGTCGGTTTGATCCAAAGCAGGCCACAGGCCTTCGCTGGTCCTATGCAGAAGGCAGGTGTGCGAGGCAGCTGCTCCCCATCCAGATTTTAACCACTCTCCCTTGAGAACAAAAACCAAAACCCAAATCCAACCCCCAGCAAAATAGAAACCGACTGCGGTTACAAATCACTACCCCGGTGCTTTCATAAGGGCTGACAGCTGATTCACACCTAGGCAAACTACTCGCCCCAGCCAAAATTTCCCCACACAAGAAAGTTCAGTGGATGTAGCGCATGAGTCACTCCATACCCTGCCGCTTCCAAAGAGTTTATGTATTTTAGAAATGCTGTTCACACAAACAAACAAACAAAAGAGTTTTTCTGAGCCCTCCCCTTACACCTGGCTTAATAAATCCATCCTCAACCCCAGCTGCCTCAGGCCCAGGGGGCTGCCTCAGGGCTTTGCTTGGAGGGCCAGTGTACTAGAGAGGACCCGAGACAAAATCATCCTGGGAAAAAGCCCATGGAGAAGAGCCAGAGCTTGAACTGGCAAGATTTAAGATCTGTGAGCTGTGCAGCTTTAATAAGATTGGCTCCTTGGCTCGAACTTCTGAAATTGCTCGTAGAGATAGTACATTTAGAGTGGTTTGGTTTGTTTCTTTTTTATGTTCAGCAAACCAACATTTCTAGTGGGAAACTTAATTTTAATACTTACTTTTCCTGTTAAAATAGGTCACGGAAGCTTCTGTGCAAAATGCCGTGTACTGTAAGGATTCAGGAACGAGGAGGCCCCACGTAATTTACATGCTGAGCAAGAATTCTCTCCCCCTTCACTCCTGGGGTATTAAAGCGCTGGAGCATTATACCTTAATCTCATTTAGGGAGCTTTGAATCATCTTAAATACTTAGGAAGTCTGTGTAAAATACCCCAATCCACACAATTTCTACGCTCTCATCCAGACAGACCCCACCAGCAGCGCACTCTGGCGAGGACCGACTGTTCTCACGGCCTTGCACATACTGAACAGAGCCCCCTGCCCATCTCCACCACCGGCCACATCTGAGTATTACTGGCAATCCTTAAATCTGGCATTCAAAGGAAATATTTGACATGGAAAATTCCACAACAAGGAAACATATGCACATCATCTGAGAAACGGGAACTTTTTCAGCGTCGAGCAAATAGTAGCTACAAAAGCATTTGGGGATGCAACATGGTATATATGATTATGTAAATAAATAAATGTTTTACTTTTTAAGCTGCTGTATACAGTGAATTGATCAGCGCAAAAGAGTCTTCGTGTGCACAAGACTCATTTAATAAGTTTCTTAGTTTCACATTGGCTCTTCTCCCAATGACAGTGGCAGCCTCCTTCATGCTTCCCATGAATTTAACACAGCATGAAGATAATCTCTTTTTTTTTCCTGTTGAGATTTAACTGGTAGCAGGCTACCATGACAAGTCACTTATTTGCAGACAAGACTGCTCTTATACAGGGTGCTACTGCATATGGACAAAAATGCACTAAGGAAAAAAAAACAAAGATGCGCATAAACCATGGTACCCAGGTGCAGCCTTGATTCTTCTGCAATTATAGAAGATGTTATCAGTTTTTTCCAGTCTGAGCATCTTTCTCCATGGTATTACTACAAGTAAATGAGGCTAAAGTCACTTGACTAGTAGATGAACTTTAAAATTCCTCCTTATCATTCTCTTGCACTTAAACTAATTTGCAAAATCCAGTTATTTGGAATAAAAGTCCCAACTAGTATGAATCAGCAAGGTTTTCCTTTAGTCAAACGGAACAGGAGGATTTAGACTCTACAGGGAGGAGGGAAAGAAAAAGAGAAGGGTCCTCTAGTCTAAAGAGGGTGTCTGCCAATAAGCTGCATCTGACCCCGCACAAACTGCCTGTAAGCACGTTCCTCATGGTTGAAATAAGACACAAACCTGTAACACTTTGAGATCTTTGACTCTGGGCAAAGACAGGGGAACACACCTTGATCTGTCAGAGCTTTGCTGCTACACAAGTCAGGGTACAACTTGTGCCAGCTTGCTTAGTCAACTGGAAGAGAACATAGCTGCAAAGTTGCAGCTACATGGTATGTTTTGTGAGATTATTTAAGGGTTTTACAGCATTTACCTTTCTGTTTGCACTTTATGAACTGCTATTGAACCTAATATATATTCACTACACATAGTTTTATTATTACAGACCAAGAATATCTTATTTTTTATTTTTTTAATTACTTGCTATATTTCAAATAAGGAGAAAGACCAGTCAAGAATATCAGATCATCAAAGTAAATTGATGAAGTCCACCTTTTTTTAATTAACTAGTCCAACTGACACTCTGGAAAGTGCCATTCTGGCCCAAATACGTACAAAGTGCTGAAAGACTCAGGTCTTGAATGACTCACTGGTTTAAAAACAATTCTTGTAGCAGCAGAAATGACCCACTTTTTAATTGACTGGATGTTATTTTAGGTATTTTGTGCATGTTTACGTAATCCCTACCAAGATTGGCACTGAAGGATAAAATTCAAGGACCAGTCTCATGCTATCCATATTTTAGGTACTCCTCCATACAATGGGGGCTGCCATTTGACTGGAACTTTTCTGAACTCATATTCATTTTACAATGTTTCTGGCTTTGATCTACCAACACATAGCTCCTGGAGTTTATTACTCATACTCAGCTGTGTTACTGACACTGAATTTACTGTAGCATGAGATAAACCAGTATAAATAGGCTGCAGGAAACGTGGTAGGTAAGAGGGAACTACAGAATATTTCACTTAAAGTACTAATTTCCTCCTGAAACACACAGTCACTTCAGTAAAGCAAGAGCTCCTTCATCCTGCACAAAACCTAACCAACAATTACACTTGGTTCCCCTGAATTCCCAGCACAGCTGTAGCTTAGCACAACATTATTCTTCCTTGCTCTGAAATGTTGAAATGTTTGGTTCCTGATCTGGCATAATTTTCTTCTCTTCTAAAAATGCAATCTATAGCATCCAAGATGCTTGTTAACATTTCCTGTTCTACAATCAATCATCAGCCTAAAATAACCTTCACTTTCTCTATATGCATTGCCTGCAGTGTATTTTAAAAGTACCAGCCATCTAGATAACTTGCAAAACAGACCATTTGACTGTACAGTCTCCTGTTTGTGAGCAACCCTGATCTGACTTCAGGGTATACTAACTGAAAACAGACTATCCAGCGATTAGCTTAGGTAATGTAGTATTATTTAACTTAATCAGAAACATGAAAATTGAGTGAGAGGCAAAAACACAGCTCACAAAACTAAATGAAATCAAGGACTATCTTTCTCCTCAGTGATTCCACTCTGGAAAGCAGAACCACATTCTCTACATAGTCCTATGTGTGGTTTCCAAGATCCATTACAGGTAATGATTTCTTGCAAAATTTCTCTATTACCTGCTTCCTCTTGAGTACAAAGTTATGCTAATACTCCTGTGGATTATAGTAGAGACTCCTACTCTATTATTATCATTTATATCATTCACCAAAAGTACCTTAAAGCTAAAAGAAAAGGAGCCTGTTCATTTTAGTGTTTGCTTTTTCTTTTGTTTAATGACTGGGCTTCACCTGTTTGTCTTCAAATCAGCAAATCACGTACCCATTGATAGCATTCAGCAGCACAGGACATTTTCCATGAGGCAGGTCACTGCTTAACTCACTATTTGTTCTAGAGGATAAGACCTGTGTACGAGCAGGCCCATTCATATCTACTCTACCTTAATCTGAAAGTCTCAGAATGACTGGAAGACAGACACAGTAAATGGCATGCACGCACTGTGCTTAGGGAAGAAGCAACTTGTGAAACTACAATACTGTTATTCATGTGAGTTTTCATATCAAAAGTATCAAACTACTCATAAAACAATGCACTTTGTTTTCCTGAAGTTCCATCTTTGTTTTGCTGCTATGCCTGAACTGACCTTCATTTTCTTCTGGAAAGAAGCAACATCTGTTTACTGAAGCTGAAGAGAATGCCAACATGTAACGCTTCTTACATCCTGAAACATCCTGAAAACCGCAGAAGCAGAAAAACGCCAACAACCCAGCAAAAGAATGGTCTCTAGCTCCCATTTCTTGATCCCACCGTTCTGAGCTCTTTCTACCATCTTTCGCAAAAATAAGGTAGGCCAAATGCATTGAAACATTATTTTGACAGCACTTAGCAGGAATTTGTTCAAATAAAGAAAAAACGAGGGAAGAGAAAATGAAAGAACAAAGAGCTGGATTTTTTTTCCATGGGAAGACAAGGCCAGGAGCCCACATTTACCCTCACAGGTAGTCAGCTGTTCCGGTTTCCTCTCCCTGAAGAGGGAGGAGTGGGGAAAAACAGCACAGAACACTCAGGCTGATGACACTGGTAAAGAAGCAGGAGTTAAATTTTAGCCCCCAAAGGTAAAGTGAACAGAAGAGGGCAGGCTGGTAAAGAAAAGATAAAAATAGAAGTGACTTGACTTCACTTGACTGCTATTTCTGGATCAAATACAGAAAGAGATACGAGTTTTTCTATTTGCAAGGAAGAGATGGACCAAAACACAGTCGCCTTCTGGAAGGCCAGTCCCACAGACCAGTTTTGTTTATGCTTCTACCCTTCTAAATCCCAGTGTTCTCCCTATTTGCAAACACTGCTGTTCAGCCAAAATGTCATTATGTGTCTGAGTAAACAGATTAGGTTTTCTGTAGCAGGACAGCAATGTGTGTGGCATTTCAATCTAACAGAAACAAAGCTGACAACACATTTTTAAAGCGTGTAGCAAATCATAATGCCAAGCAGAGTAAGCTAAGCCACGTAATACTTTAGGAAAATAACCAAAGCCCCGCAGCATCTCTGGGAGGATGTCTTGTGTTTTACCACTCTAAAATGATTAGTGAAATTCTAACTAGTTCCAATTACAGACACGGACTAAAGAAGACAGCAGGACCTCCCAGTTACAGCATGTAGATCTCGACTGACACATGGCTCTGGAGATGAACGTCTCTGCCTATTTGAGCCCTTTCCTCTTGAGTACCTCAGTTAAAATTCCTTCCATTGAATAATTTCTATCCAGATCCTGGCTGTGATGGCTTTGTTCCCATACAAAAAAAACAAAACAAAACAAAAAAACCTGCAGGCAGAAAGCAGCGCCATCTGCCAAGTCAGAAGCTTCTTTAATGGACAAGCTTGGTGTGCAGGGGAACAGACTATCACACTTCATCTTCAGCAGCAGGAGTGATGTTCTTCTTTTCCTGGGAGCAGGTTACAGGGAGCACATTCACACTTGAAGTATCTGTCCACAAATATACACAGATATCAATGGATACTGCACAAGCAAACCTCCAAGAAAAAAAATATGCATCTAGCAGCCCTAAGTTTTTTTCTGCTCAGCTTGCAAATCAATCTTTACATTTCTCTTTACCTGTCAGACCAGGGTTTTCTTTTGTGACAGCTTCAACAGCCTCCACTTTCTATTCCTGCAAGTGAATGATAACCCAGACATCGCACCTAAGAAGTGTGAGCGATTGCAAGGCTGAAACACCAAGGCCCTACTGTCCCTACACAGAGCTGTGCACTGCAGTTGTCTCTCAACAGATTTTTTTTCCAAAGTTTCCTGTGTGTTTTTTTTTTTTTTTTTTTCATGGTGATTTGTTCTGAAGTTCGACCTGGAGCAGGTTCGGGACTTGCATGGTCCAGTTCAGGTTTCACGAGAAACAACGGGAAACTTCTCTGAACATTTTCATCCTTGCAAATATCTTCAGGGCTAGGAAAAAGACCTTTCTATTCTTGCCAATTAACCAAGCACTGTTTTTATCCTTCCTTGTTGGGTAATCTTCTCATTAGACCATTTTTGGAGAGAATAGCAGATTCTCTCTGGGCTGCTGGCAATTTTGCTTAATTGCATATTTAACTTTTTATTCAGCACTTAAACTCATAACAATGAGGAATACATACACACAAGCAGTGAAGTATTATCTGCCATTTAAGCTCTCTAGAGCTCTCATAAACATCTTCATATTTCTGTCCATTTTGGAAGACAGGAGCACACATTCCACAGCTGGGGGAACGACACCCATACGTAACACAATTTCAGTGATATATTAACCATCACTGACAAAACTCCAGTTTGGCAATGGCAAACTTCAGTCTTCAACATATTTTAAGAGTTCTGAAAAAAATTGGCCAAGTCACTCAATGCTAAACAGAAGCTGATGTCAGAGGATCTACTACAGGTTCCTCCTCCCCATCTGGCAGAGGACATTCTGTCATGGCACAGCAATTTTAGTTCTCCTCTCCCCCTGCACAGCTCTCAGCACTGAATTAAAACGTTTTACAGATGCTACTATCCAAAGGAATGTATTTCCCCTTGGAGAGCTACAAAATTTGTTCTGGAGCACACCTGATGCCACTGGATTGTGCTCTCAAACGGCAACTTCTATTTTAAAATGCTTCCATAAAACCTCTGAAGTATGAATGCATATAATATGTCCCCAGCATCTGAGGGAATGAGCCATGCTGGAGATGGTTTATAGTGATTTGGACAATGACCAGAGATCCCAAGAAGTCCAGCACACGTGGTCCATGTGGCAGAAGTCTGTAGGGCCTGCCCCATCATCACACACCAGCACACTGGCAGCAATGAATTGGAAAGCTGGGATGGGACCAACAGTGGATGTTGTGTCCAGCCAGCCTCAGCAATATGAAGAAAATCTCTCTGCCCCACTACGGGTCTGCATCTCGGTCGTAGAGAAATTGTCCCAACAGGTCCAGCACCGTGAAGAACATATGCCTTCCTCCTCACCCGGATGGAGCAGTATCTCGTCCATTAAGAGTCAGCATTTTCCTGCTCGAGGGAGAGAGTACCAGGGGTCCACAACGCATGGTTGTATCTGCATGACCATGGCGAAGACATGAGGAAGCAGGATGGTGAAACCTATTTTAACCCTAGCAGCTCGGGTACGTGAACTGCAAGGAAATACAGCAGCCAAAAGGTGTTCTCCTAGGAAAACTGCTGCTATAATTTCTGCTAGAACTTCAATACAAACTGGAGTCAAAGGCAGCCAAGCTACTGACATCACTAATGCATTTTTCTCCATCCCTTTGGCAGCAGACTGCAGGCCGGTTTGCTCTCGCTTGGAGGGGCGTCCAGTCCACCTGGAATCGACTGTTCCAGGGATGGAAACACCGCCCTGCCATTCGCCACGGACTGATCCAGACAGGGAAGCGTTCCCAAACACCTGCAATATGTCAGTGACATCATCGTGTGGAGCAACAGAGCAGAAGGTTTTTGAGAAAGGGCTATTCCGCACCCTGTGATGTCACACTCAGCAATAAAAGGTGAGAAAGGGGAAGGAGATGGGGGGGGGCTCTCGTTAGGAAGACGTCTGTCCTCCCACACAACTGCTATGAGTATTGAAACCCTGCTTCCTAGGATGTGGCCAAAAATTGCTTGTTGATGAGAAGTAGAGGACTCTTTTCTCTCTGTGCATCCATGCAGCCTTTGCTTGTTTTTTTCCCTTCTTCTTTTTCCCTTTAATTAATGTATCCTTATCTCAACTCATGAGCCTTTTTTTGCTTTCCAGCATACTTTCTTCTCTTCCTCTTCTTCTGAGGAAGGGTAGTGAGAAAGTGGTGGTGGTAGAATTCAGCTGCCCAGCAAGGTAAAATCACCACAATAGCAAACCTGCTAAACCCTTCAGAAATAGCAGAACAGTTTCCATATTAACTTGAAGGAATACTATCCTTCATCACAGTATGCTAAGTATGGAAATTAATGTTGATAGCCCTTCAAGTTAACTCACTTGTCCATGAATATTTTAGCAGAAGGATCTGATTAATGGATCACACTTCAGAGTAGCAAAACCCAATGCTCCCCTGGGCAGGTGTGAAACCCCAGTACTTCCCAGGCTGTTTGCCAAAACTTCCAGTTTCCCTGATGATAAACCTTTGTGAGTCAGCTACGTGTAGATGATACACAAACAGTGATAAAAAAAAAATGAGAGTGCTGGAAACACGCACATTAATCAGCATGCTACTGTATTATAACCTTTTCTATTTCACCTATTAAAATTATTTTTAATATACAAAGCTACCAGGTACTTCCAGCCTCCTGCATCAGAGTGCAAGAAATCTGCTGGGCATGGCAATTCTAGCTCGATAAAGGGAAGAGCACATCCAGACTCCAGCAGGCCTTCTGGCAGCCCAGTAACAGATTTGTCCTGCTGGCAGCAAATGTGAACATGAGGTTTATGAAGCAGAAGGGTACCCAAAAGTCTTCTAAATATCCTAACTAATCACATCAACTTCAGCAAGAACTCAGTAACATTTCTTAAAACATTCTCATGACAATTACTTTGACTGGTTTTCATTTCTGCCATATATCCAAGCTGGTCCTCATTTGGGTTAGGTTTAAAAAAATATTATTTTTAATTTTTATCATACAGTCTAAAATCATCAAGGAAGTCTTCAGGTTAAAAGCTGCAGAGCGAAAGGCAGGTGAGCTTAATGTTCTCTAATTAATGGCTACTGGTCCATTTATTTAAGTTATGCATATCATTATAAATTCCTTCTCATTTTCAGTTAACAGCTAAACGTACTTGCCAATACTGTTGTTATGTGTGTTTTCCCAGGTAATGCCCTTCTGGAATCAGATCACAAAGATAAAGAGGAGAGCAACAGAGTAAACTGGAAATGCCCCTTAAAAAGCCAAAAGAGATCCTCCTTCCAAAGTTGAATATTTGTGAGTCTGCCTCTACCAGCTTTGCATCTACAATTAATAGTGCCCTTCAAAAAATCTTCAAAGGGAGAAAAGCCTAAAGACCAACGAATATTTAAATACTTCCCAGTTGAGGCCTATTTCATTGCACAAGATCCAAAACAGTTGCATTCCCAAGTATTGCATAATATATTCCTTCAAAATCCAGCAAGCTTTCTCACAGAACAGAAACTCATGCAGAATTTTCTGGAAAAGACTCAGGTTTGGGCCACTGTGCTGTAAGCAATACAAACGTCCCTGCGTATTGGAGTTCTTCATGGAGCCCTCTTTGTGCAATGTGAGGAGCAGAACAAGTACCTTTTCTGGGGCTTTAGAAGTGAACCCTAGCCTCCAAAATATAAACAAGGGGGAAAAAAAAGAGCCTACATACCTTCAGAGCACATTTCTGCCCAGTCTCTTTGTTGAAACACTCCAGTACTTTGCCATTGATTCCTAACCCTAACACCCGTTTGGAGAGTTTGTAGTCGTCTGTAACTGCATGCTTTTTTATCTCTAGTTTGACATGGGCTGCTCCCCCAGGCAAGGATTTCACGATGGTCTTGCTCTCCATGTGGCTCTCTGGCTGGCCTTCCTGCTCGCCTTCATTTTGTTCCATATCAGGGATGAGTCTGAGGCTACCGAGACACCCTGTGGGTTATCCTCTGCCGGGTCCCTCCTGGTGATCAAACCAAATGCTTCAAATAGTCCATTGGCTCGCCATTTAGCCCTGAATAAAAATGGAAATGAGCTTCAGTAATAGCAGCGGAGGTGAACTGGGTGCCACCTAACCACTTTCTTCCCTAGCAAAGTGAGCGGGCACCCAGGAACCCAAAGGCGCGGGGAGGTTCCCCTCAGGGCACACACCCTTGCAGCCCAGCTGCCCCCACACAGGGCCACCATTCCCCACCACAACTCGCTGCTTTCACTGCGCTGCCTGCCCCGAGGAGCTCGCTGCCACCCCGCCGCCTCCCCGTGCCCCGCAGGAGCCACGAGCAGGGCCTCGGGGCCGCCTCACCCCGCGGGGGGCCGGAGCCTTCAGCCCCATGCTGAGGGGAGAAGGAGGAGGAGGAGGAGGAGGGCGGGATGGCGCTGAGGGGTAGCGAGGCGCAGGGGGCTGAGGGGGGGCTCGGAGGTCGTTACCTGCCCGTGGCGGCGCGGCCCCAGCCGAGGCTTCCCGGTGCGGAGTCCCGGAGGGCGGCGTCTGCCTGCGCCCGCCCCGGGCAGGTGCGCGCCGCCTCCCCGCACCCTGGGGCCGCTGAGGGGAGCCCGGCCCCGGGGGTGGAAGGGGGCAGCCCCCGGGGGGAGCCCCGGGAGGCAGCGGGGTGCGGGGTGCTCGGCAGCCGCCGCCGCCGCCTCGTCCCCGGGGAGGGCGAGGGGCAGGGGGGTGCTGAGCGGCGGGGGGGGAGGGGGGGAACCCTGAGGCAGCGGGGGGGAAGCGCCTGAGGCTGCCCGCGGGCGAGGCGCGGTGTGAAGGCCTCCTCCCCGGGAGGAGCGGGTTTAAAAAAAATAAAAATAAGAAAATGAAATAATAAATGGAACAAGAAAAGGGCTGGGAGAGGCGCGGCTGCCTTCCCGCCTGCGGCCTTGTGCCGCAGCGCGCCCGTGCGGCCGCCCCGGGCTTGGAGCGGCCCCGGGGGGCCACACATCCCGGTGCCCTCGGTGTTAAAAATACGTTAAAAATACGTTTTTGTCGCTTTACGTCACGGCCTCTGGAGGTCTTGCAGGCAGGAGAAAAATCATTACAAGCTCTAATGAGCGCTTTCTCCGAGCGCCACCCGGCCTCGGCCTCCCCTCCAGGCCTGCGGCCGAGCTCTGCGGGGCCCGGTGCCCCGTCCAGCTCAGCCCTTTGGGGCCGGTCACCCCCTGGGGACCGCGGCCGTTTCCATCCTCACCCTCCAAGGTTTGGCTTCCAGCCTTCTCGGGCTTCGCACCACCTCCAGCAGTGCAGTCTCAGGCACGTGCATAACCGCAGGCTGGCAGGCTGGAAGCCGTCAGTAACACCGTGCTGTAGTCTGCAGCTTGCTCCTACTTTACCTCCCACAGCTTCTGCCTCTGCTGCTTATTTGTCCTGGATGGTGCTTTCCTCCTCTTTGCAGTAGATAGCTGTGTGCACAGGCACTGGGGGCCAGACCCTTCAGAAAACACATCAGTCTCTCAGCTTGTAATTTCAGGACTATTCTCGCTCACGCTGATTTGTTGCTCCCGTTCACAGCCCACTTCTTACCGTCCCATGCAACTCCTACAGGGTCTATGGCTGACCAAAGCAAGCAGTCATTGCAGTGACTGGCGTGTTAAAGCCAGGGAAAACATTAGACGTGGGAAACTGCCAAAAATCCAAGCAGATGTCTACTGAGGGAGTTGCTGCTTTCTCACAGTGTCTGCAGCTAAGAATTTCATTAAGAAATTATGACTCCTCCTAACTATTTCAAGAATGAGCTGCTCCAAAATAAGATTTGCATGGAAAGAGAGGAGGAAAGATGAGGGGATAAGGCAGGGTTCTCCTGGTTGGGGGTAGCTGGTTCTACACATCTGTTAGGAAGCCTCCGGAGAAGGTTCCTTGGAAGAGTTCAACTGGCAGGATGAGACAGTTTTCATATCACTGCCTGAAGTGATGCATTCTTGAAAGCTACGCTTATCTGGGTTCACTACTCAATACTGTCTATATATGCTCTTAGCAAAGTTCACCATTCTGCCAGCAGACAGTAATAAGCTTAAACATAGCAAAGACCTTAAAAATCCCATGTGAATCATGGTTAATAAGGCCTTACACAAACCCTCTGCTAATTTCACCCTCCATAAACTTTGAAAAAGCCTTTGCAGCACAGCCCAAGTATCAAATAGCCTTGCAGTAGACAAGGATGACCACAGCTGAGGGAGAAAAAGCAAATACATCCCCTTGTTCTTTGTGTTCATTCTTCTATCTTGGATAGGTTGTCCGAGCACAAAGTGTATCTCTATTCCAAAGCAAAGGCAAAACACAAACACCAAACACAAAAACCTGGCCACGTGGGGCAGTCCAAAGGCAGTCTCTTTTAGGTGCTCCACCAGAGAGAGGTCTCTGCCGTAGTGACCTGGCGTGGTGTCTTGGCGTGACTGCCTCTGCAAATCCCTGTGGGAGCACCCACCTGCAAGCTCCTGCTTTTGTAAATCCCAGCTTTTGCAACCCACGCGCCGTTTGCAGAGAGCCGGGAACATTCATTTGTGCAATATCCTCCTCTTAAGCTGCTTAAGGTTTTATAATTTCTCCGACAAGCACGCTGAGGCCAGGCACATCCTGGAGCTAACAAGTGGGTTAACCATTTAACCCCAACACCTCTGACAACGTAAAGGCAGCAAGTGCGGCGCGGTCATCTTGGTGGCACTTGTCCCCCCGTCTGGCTCTGGGAGCATTTCACACAGCGCCTGCTTTCAAATGTCAGGCTTAGATCTCGCTGGGAATTACATTTCACAAGATCAAAAACTTACACTGCGGATCCTGCAGCTCCTCTTTGTGCTCATGGCAGGCTGAGCCGCGTTACAGTCCTTTGGAGATGCTGACAGAGGAAATGCTGACAGGCCCGCTGCAGCTTATTGTGCCGGGGGACATTTTTCATTCAGAAAGAAGTTTTTATTTATTTATTGATGTTTGCTTTTTGAAGTTTTTAAAAAAACAGTACTATTACATGATAAGAGCCCAATACGGCAAAAGTTCTTTCATCCTCTCAAAAATCCCTAAAACTGTAAATTAAATATTAATCCTGTTTTAACCAAAAATCCCCAACAGCAACATCACAAAACAACTTATTTCCAGAGATAATTTAGTAGCTCAGCTTCTCCTGCTTACCCGACACTAGAAGAGTAGTTTGTAAGAGGAAATTACCGCTCAGTAAAGCCTCGGTCTTGCAATAAGCTGTGGGGCAGCAGCCCCATGTCTCTAAGCTAATATGTTAACCCTGTGAAGCTTGGTATTTCAGCCAGCATGCGGTTTGGATATGCCATTCCTGTATCAATTTTATCAAGTCTTGAATATCACAGATACCTCGTCTAGACAAATAGAGTACTGTTGTTTAAATATGGAAGGTTAACTTTGGCTATCTCACTGGGTATTTTTCACTGCCCTTTTCCTGTGCTGTAGCAATTCAATAATAGCAGTATCTGGGATCGGAGCCATTTCAGACTGTCAAATATCCCATTTCTTAAAAAAATCAAAAAATAAAAGAATCTCAGTTTGTTGTCACATGGAGAGCTAGGAAATCTGAGGTCATCAAATCTTCTTTAGGAGATGGCATGTTTTGGAAGAATGATACTTGTCTGAATGCTAGAGTTATCTGAGTTTATTCAGAGACAAAAATGATTTGTATGGGGGCTAGTCCTTTGATAGCAATGTCTTGTGGAGATCAATATCAATGGCAATAAAGAAAATGCCACCATCAACTGAAAATATAGTGACTTGTTTTTTTTTTTCTGAAACACTGCTTCCCCGGAGTAACAGCTGTATTTTTTTTCCCTGTGTTATGAAAAATCCACTCTCTGGGATGCATTATATAGATGTCACCGAAGAGAAAACGCTCTGTATTGTCAGGTTGAAGTGAGGACACAGCTTTGCCTGATTGGGAGGTTGCAGCAGCCTTATTAAATTTCTCAGGATGTTCTTCAAAAACTGCTGTGTCTGTGATATTAAAAGAAGGAAAGGAAAGCTCTATAGAACAATATTGTGATACGTGGGAGAAGAAAAGACACTTCTATATGATCTTTAGTTTAGTCTGTCACGTACACAGTGCTCTGGAACAGAGGCTATATACATGTTTTTTCCCCCCATCCTTCAGTTTTGTTCTGGCAGTGTCTGCCGCAGACTTATTGAAAAGAAGAAGAAAAATAAGACCAATAACAATAACAAACCAGAAACTGAAATAATTGCTATTACCCATAAAATTAGAAAAAAACATCAGTTTGGCTCCTTTCTCTCTGCTGCTGAGAAAAGACCAGGTTTACAGAGCTATTTCACAGGCAGTGACGTTAACCTGATGCTTTGTGACCAGTAAACTAGAACAACTCCTTGTTCTCAGCACGCTTTGTTGTCACCTGAGCTTATAATATGCTTTCTAAGCAAAATTACAAACTCTAGCTATGAGCCAGTTGCTAGTGAAGGAAAAGGATGTCTCAATATGTCAAGGCATATGCAGGACAAAGAGGTGACCCGAGGCAGCCAGCACGGCTTCACCAAGGGCAAATCGTGGCTGACCACCCTGGTGGCCTTCTGTGATGGACTGACTGCATCGGTCGGCAAGCTAACACCAACCAATGTCATCTGCCTGGACTTCTGCTAGGCCTCTGGTGTGGCCCCACATGACATCCTGGTCTCCAAATTGGAGAGAGATGGATTTTCTGGGTGGACCATTCAGTGAATAAGGAGTTGGCTTGAAGGTGGCACCCAGAGAGTGGTGTCAATGGCTCTGTGTCCAGGTGGAGGCTGGTGATGAGTGGTGTCCCTCAGGGGCCTGTCCTGGGACCAGTGCTGTTTAATACCTTTACCAATGACATGGACAGTGGGACTGAGTGCACCCTCAGCATGTTTGCAGCTGGCACCAAGCTGAGTGGTGTGGTTGATAAACCAGAAGGAAGGGATGACATCCAAAAGGACCGGGACAAGCTTGAGAAGTGGGCCCGCATGAACCTAATGAGGTTCAACAAGGCCAAGTGCAAGGTGCTGCATCTGGGACGGGTCAATCCCAGACAGGACAGACTGGGAGAAGAGCTCATTGAGAGCAGCCCTGCAGAGAAGGACTTGGGGGTTCTGGTGGATGAGAAGCTGGACATGAGCCAGCAGTGAGCACCTGCAGCCCAGAAGGGCAACTGCATCCCGGGCTGTGTCACAAGGAGCGGCCAGCAGGGGAGGGAGGTGATTGTCCCCCTCTGCTCTGCCCTCCTGAGGCCCCACCTGCAGTGCTGCGTCCAGGCCTGGGGCCCCCAGCACGAGAAGGATGTGGGGCTGTTAGAGCGGGTCCAGAGGAGGGCCACAAAGCTGATCAGAGGCTGGATCAGCTCTCCTGTGAAGAAAGGCTGAGAGAGCCAGGGATGTTCAGTCTGGAGAAGAGAAGACTTCATTGAGACCTCATTGCAACCCTTCAGTACTTGAAGGGGACTGAAAAAAAAGATGGGGAGCAACTCTTTGCTCAGTCGGATAATGACAGGACAAGGGGGAATGGTTTTAAACTGAAAGAGGGGAGATTTAGATTAGAGGATAGGAGGAAATTCTTCCCTCAGAGGGTGGTGAGCCACTGGCACAGGCTGCCCAGAGAAGCTGTGGGTGCCCCATCCCGGGAGGTGTCAAGGCCAGGGTGGAAGAGACCCTGAGCAACCTGATTTGGTGGGTGGCGTCCCTGCCTATGGCCAGGGGTTGGAACAATCTTTGAGGTCCCTCCCAACCCAAGCCGTTCTATGATTCTGTGAAGATCATCAGCCTCATACAATCTGCAGGATGTGTCCTAATACCTGCCTTAGTTCCTCAAGGAACTTCCTCCCTGTCAGCACACGTATCCCTCAGCAGAGGGATATTTCTAGAGAAATATAGAAGAGGGTAGGACAGTTTATTTTATAATCCTGGAACCAGACACCTTCTTACAGATAACTTGTCTTGGTTGGTGAGAAGGTTTGGGAGGCTCCATCCCTGCTCCTCCACTAAGGGTTGCGGTCTGGGGATCTCTAGAGCAGCAGCAGCACTCAGACATGGCTTATCTATGGAGAGAGATAGAGATGCCAGTTGGACAACTCTATTTCAGCAGAGAGATTAAAAAAAGAAGAAAATACTTTTTTTTTTTTTTTCTTTCTAGACGTACCATAAATCTAAAACATCATAAATCTTCAAATCTGTCTACAGAAGACAGTGCTTCATTTTCTGCTGCAGTGGAGCACAGGCAATGAATATCTCTTTCACTGAAGGGGATCCTCAACCAAGGGGTATAACGGCATTGTCTGACAGCCCTGGGGTGCCCACCCAGATCACTCAGGAATGCATTTTTTTTTTTTTCAGAGCCACAGCATTTGATACAAGCACAGAAGCTCCTAACAAATGCCACACTGTGATTGTTTTCTAGGTCACTGCATGCCAGCAAGCCTAGGGACAACAAATGTGGTGAGATGCTTACAGTAGTACCAAGGTATTTCCTTGTAGCCCTGAATAAGGTCCGCTGTTGTCCTGCACATTCTGCTTCTGCATGTCTCATACTCACGGCACGGCTCGCCCACCACCTGGAGCGCCCTTGCTCCACACTGGCTTCGGAAATCCAGAGCACGATAGCAAGCTCATCACCCTCTTGTGTGCTGCTGATTCAAGAAAAATTGATGGGACCTACCCAGATTGTGAGATGGTACATTTAAATGGGGAATAGATGTTTATTATTGCTATTTGCTCGCTTACATGCTGTTTACTTTATAATACAGGTAAGCATGGGATAGAGATGGCTTTACGGACAGAGGGGCAAATTTCTTTTCGTCTCCCACGTACAAGTTTATAATAAGAGGTAAATCTAGTCCCCGGACACACAGATCTTGCTCTAGAATTACGATTTTTGGATGTAATTTTCATTTACACCAATTCTGCAGGATGATGGCAACCTGAGGGAGCCGCACTGACCGCAGCGAAGAGGGGACCGTGGCCGGCCGGCTCCTGCAGCAGGGCTCAGCAGTAGATGGTGCTGTTGTGCTGGGAACGTTCCGAGGGGACTACCTGTGGTTCACCAGCTCTGGACTTTCTTGCCTCGGTGACTTCGTTGTGAGCTTTCCTTGAAATCTTTGATAACCAAGTCCTATCACCCAACAATACCGCTTGTAGCTGCTTTTGCCTTGTCCTCACTCCTCAAATCTGAAACCTTGGGAGCCACTTGGATCGGTATAAACTGGGCGCAAGGAACTCATTTGTTGGGATGGCGATGATTTCTATTGTCTGTGCCCAGCTGCAAAAGCCCAGGGCACTGGCAAGGCCCACACACTGTCCTGCCTCCCACCTCGGGCATTCCCGTGACACGCAGAACAGTGGCGAGAGGCAAAGCTCTCACACAGAGCACCGAAAAGAGGCAGAGTGCTGAAGTGCTGCTGAGTCCTGACTTCTAGGCGGTCAGTGATACTGACTTTGTAGGTAAAACCGGCCAGGCATTAGCTAGACCCATTTTTTGAGGTAGGCCCCTAAAACGTTTCCGGTTAAGGTGAAAGCTCCTTTCACTAATTCTCATACACATTAGCTGCTTTTTTTTTTTTAATGGTCATCTTGAAGGCCCGCTGTCCCCTCACTCCACCATGGCTTTACATACGCCCAGGTGCAGGGTGAGCCGCAGCCCGTGGTGGGAGCAGAAGCGAACTGGCCGAGGGGACCTGTGTGCCAACACCCCTGGGGTGCCCTCACCCCTCTGAGAGCATCTCCCTGCTGCCACAGCGCCCATCACTGATGAAGGGCAGGAGCAAAAGGCTGTCAGGGGCTGATGCCCACCCAGGAGGAGACCCCTCTCCCTACAGCCCCACACAACTGGTGCCCAGCAGCACGCCTGGCACACTCCTTCCCCCCTCCAGCAGGCGACGAACCTGCCCATTTGTGGCAGGGAAGCAAGACCCGGTGCTGCGTGTAAACCCAACCCCTCCAACAACCCCAAACGCGCTATTTCCACCCCATTTTGCCCAGCCAGCCTCTGCCAGCTCTGGACAGCCCGGGGGGAGGGTGGTGGTGGGGGGTATGAAGCCGTCTCTCGGCTGCGTGCCGCGGTTGCCGATTTTCTCGCGGCTTTCCCCGGCCCCACGGAGGGTCCCGGAGCTCCCCGAGGCCGAGGAGGAGGCGGCGGGGCCGGAGCGGGGCCGGAGCGGGGCCTTGCGGTGCCCGAAGCCGCCCGGGCTCTGCCTCAGCCCCGCGCATGCGGCGGGCGGGGGCGGCGGCGGCGCCCATTGGCAGCGCCCGGCGCGGCGGCCCCGCGTTCCTGGAAAGTTCTTGGAAATGGATCAAAGGCGTTTCCGCGAACACGCGCCCGGCCCGGCCCGGCCCGGCCCAACACAGCCCGGCTCGGCCCAGATCAGCTCAGCTCAGCTCAGCCCGGCCCGGCCCCTCTCCTCTCTTCTCTCCCCGCTCCGCTCCTCGCCCCCCAGCCGCAGCCCCGGCACTGCCAGCAGCGCGCCCGCTCCGCTCGCGGCTATTTATACCTGCCGGGGGGGGGGAAGGGGGCTGGTTTCTTTCTTTTTTTTTTTTTTCCTTTTCTCTTTTTTTTTTTTTTTTTTTTTCGCGTGGTTGATATCGGAAGAGTGATGCGAATACAATGCGATTCCAGGAATCCCTCACTTCCTGGAACAGATTAAAAGGGGCAAACAAAAGATTACTTAGTAGGTTTTTTTTTTTTTCCTTCTCTTTTTTTTTTTTTTTTTTCTTTCTCGGAGCTTCATTACTTCTGGAGTCCGTGAACAAGCAGGTTGCTTGCTGCTCTCCCGGCTCCCCTCTCCCATGCATTCGGGGAGAGGCTATTTATTCCTACCTATTTATTATTATTTCAGCGTGCTCTGAATATTATCATTTTCTCCTAAGAGGCTGCTTCGGAGGAAGATCAGGTCCTCTCCAGACGGACGCAGTCTCCCTTTTCTCTGGTTATTTTTAAAACTTTGCCGTTGCCGCTTTCTGGAAAGCGGCACGAGAACTCGCTCTTCTCCACCGCCCCGCCGAGTCCCCCGCCAAGCCGACGCGGGGCTGAAGCAGGGCCGGGACGTGCCCGCTGCCTCCTCCTGGGAAGCCCGGACCCGAGGCTGGAAAGAGCTTGGTCCGTCTGGGAAGCAAAGGAAAAGGAGCCAAGGAGGACGAGAAGGAAGAGGAGAAAGCATTTGCCACCTTCCTGAAGACTTAATGCTTTTCCCTTGGTCCAGGAGTGACATGATCCTCTGTGTTCAGGGGTAAGACACCGTGCAGCCTTCTTTTAAAAGCCATAGAGGGATCCTTGTAGGATTTGTAGGCTCCCCGGGGTGGTTTTCTCTGTGTGACATTACAATGGGATGGGGATGACTTAGGCTGGCTGAGTACTGAGTTCTGTGTGGGTCCTGTATGTCTGCCTTGGAGGTTCCGTGGCCAAAATCATGCGGCCATGAAGTATTCCTGATTTCTCTGCTTTCTGTTGCTGAAAAGTTACTCAGTATTCCCAGTCTTTTGGGGAGTCAAAATCAGTAAAACCCCGGGCGCTGTCTGGTGCGCTGTGCGTAGCACCCGCGGGGATGCAGACCCAGACCGTCCGGGCTCTCTGACACTGCCCGCGGGGAGAACCGTCCCCGGAGTTCAGACCTCCATGTCTGCTCCTAAGTAAATATTTCTGCTGAACACATGGTTTCCTTTCTCTGTTGCTTTTCTGCGTGGTGTTAAATGTAAGTGCATATACACAGACTTCCCCACACACAGCACGCTGCCAACAGGAAAGCCAGAGGAGGCACATACACAGTAACATCACAGAAATATGGGTTCAGTAAAATAGGAAGCGGCAAAGCCCCTTCTTTGGTACTGGGCTCCGGCAGCGCCGTGTCGGCCCTTCGGTGTCCGTAGGATCTGCTTGGCTCATGGTCACCAGCCCGTGTGAGTACCTGGGCTGCAGGAGTCACCCCGCGCCCTCACACACGCTGTGTGCTTGGGAAGTGCCGGCGTTTGCTCCGGTCTGAGCCGAAATGCCCGTGCTGCCCACCCCTGCTGCCCGCAGCGGATTTTCCTCAGTCACCGCATTTCCCTTGTCCGCTCTAAATGACTAAAGCACGGGGACTTTTCTGCCACTTTCCCCCCAAATCCGTTCCGTAGGCCAACGGAGCTCGTGCTTACCAATACTTTCCTACTACTCGAGTGGGTTTTCCTTTGCTCATTTTTGCTCTCATTTTCAGTGTACTGCTGCAGTTCCTGCAGCCACGGCAATGGAAATTCATTTTTCAGCTTATGTTTTGTGAAACCCTTATCTGAAGCTTCCCCCCAGGGTTAATGTGCTGGAGCTACTGCTTCCCATCTCCCACCAAGAGCATGTTACGTAGCCAGATGTGTAGATGGCTGTCTCTTAATATCCTCTTTGTGAGCATTTATTGTTCCATTTTCACTGCCCTACAGGATTTCACATCTCCCAGCCTCCATACTCTCCCCCCTAGTCAGACCAGGCTCCCATGGGAGTTCTGGGACGTGGCTCACAGAAAGCAGAGCAGCTCTACTCACTTTTTCTCGTACTACTTGTACTGTGCTACAAAGGACTTATCAGCAAAGTAACTGCAAAGCTAACACTAAATGGTATCAGACTTATCTATTCTCTTGAACTTTCTTGGCTTTCCAAGGCTTTTTGAAGCACTAATTGCCAAAGCACTGGAAGTTCATTTGCTGTTTCTCTCGAGACTCCACACGGCGTACCAGCCAGAGCTGCCAAATCTTTTACGTTTGTTTTCCTCCTCATCGCAGCTGTTGTACTAACAATTCACGCTGATCTTGCGTGCGTCTCTCTCTTTCTTACGAGTGCTATTTATGTTCAAATACTCACTCTGTCCCTAGTAAAGGGCTGACTTTATCATGTCAGCAGACCTCATTCAACACGTCCTTATGGCAGCAAACTCTTCTCGTCCCTCTCGCAAATGTGCTTTCCTTCTGACTGTACCCCTCTCCATAAACGCCGTAGTCAGCCATTACTCCCTGATCCCTCTGCCCTCCCTTTCCTGTGCTTGGAGCTGCTCTGCTAGCTCACAGCAGCAGCTCTTTTTTCTTCAGACTACTTTGAGTCGCTTAAGACACCCGCACCTCCTGGTCTGGGTGAATTTTTTATCCCCCCTGCGTTCCACCAAGCTCCTTTGTGATTCCTTTTGTAGGGAGGGTCAGGGGTAGAAGGTGGGCACGTGGAAGGAAAATAGGAGCACTAGCATGGTCCTTCCCTGGCTGCAGTGGAAGAATCTCCTCTGGGACTGCCCAGGGCTGGGGCTCCTTCAGCTTCAGGTAGCAGAGAGCATAGGGAAGCCTTGTCTCCTTGCACACATGGGTCCTCCTTCAGAGGGGTGACCAGTGGCTCTGGAAAAGAAGCCTACTGGAAAATACATGCAGCTGATGTGTCTTTTGGACACAGACTGGAATTAATGGCTTTCTGCAATGAAACTGGAGTGTATCTCCCCACGTAGCCTTGCTATCTCTCCTGCCCCGTACCAGTCACCTAGCCGATTCCTAATCGCCTCTCCAAAGCAGGTTTATAGAAAGACAAAAAAAGAGCAGTTCCGTGCCTGGAACAAGAAAACCTTTCTTTGTGTGGGAAATGGTTTCCCAATGGGTAGGCCAGAAAAAACTTTCCAGGCGAAACGAAGTGAGGAGAGCGTTGGAACTTGGCCTGCAGTACGCAGCTTTGGGGGAGAGAGCGGGCAGCGAGGGCTGCGGGACGGGCTCTGAGTAACTCAGTCTCTGGCAGCTCTGTGAACGGGCAGAGAGCAGCACGCCTGTGAGATGCTGCCCTGCCAGCAGCCCCATGTGCCCACCACACAGCACAGCGCCAGCTCCCACCGTGGGCTCGGTGCAGGGAGGGACCCGGCCTGCAGCCCTCCCTGCTCCAAACAGGGGAATGGAGAACTGGGAATCTCCCCAGGAGCGCAGGTGACATTCGTGAAGACCATCACGTTAAGAGGGAGACATCTAAGTATCTGTAAAATGCAGCCCTCGTCACCCGCAAAGGCAGCTCAGGTGAGACTTAAAAGAGAGCTGAGGTTTCCCAGCAGCTGGTGCCAGGTACCAGGGCGTGTTCAGATCCACCGTGCTGCCAACACAACTGCAAACGCGCTCCTGGTGGCCAAGGGTGCCCGGTGGAGATAAGGGACAGCAATCACATTTGGCTTCCTAGCCATAAATAGAAATTACTACGTGAGGATTAAATGCCATGCAGAAGCAGTAGATGCCCTGCTTCTGGAACACAGTTTGACACATGGCAAAAAGGAAGAAGGTTCTTTTATAAGGCCCAGCAGAATAGTGGGGTTTTGCCATGTGTTACGTGGGCAAGAGTCACTCTTTGTAGATTCATTTTTACCACTGGCTTACAAAAGCCTTACTCCAAACCTACATGGTTTTATTAGAAACACAGGCTCACGGAGCGGACTGGCTCTCACTCTCAAATCATCATGAAATCATTTTCAGGCTCTATCCAGCCTACTTTTCTCCCAAATCCCTTCTTCTGGTTCCCAGTCCCATCTCTGGGACTTGGTGGTGATCAGGTGAAGATCAGTTTACAGCACTTCTGCATGGGTACCTAAAGCGTATCTGTTTCTATAAAGCACAGAGGAGGAGAAGAGGGGAAGGGAAAAGCTTACAACTTTGGAATCTCCTCCCCTCCTCTGCAGCGATGTGGGTGGAGGTGGCGGCCGCCTCTGTAGTCCCCATTGGTTCCTGTGGTGCTGGGACAGCCTCGTGTGGAGGACTGTGTTGCATTTCCCTGGAAACTCATCCTTCTTTTGTTCGGAGTGTCTGAAAGAATGCCTTAAGCAAGTGAGAGCGTGGGGGCTGTAACACAGGACGTGCAGCAGAACAGGGAGAAGAACATAAGAAGGCAAAGAGCTTCAAGGAGAAGACAGAGTCCCATGCTTTTGCTCAGGAGCTTGGCTGGGCACGGAGAACTCCGGGGCACCCACCCCTGTCCCTGGAGCTCTGCCTTGCTGCAGAGCAGCGCCTGGCACCCACCAGGGCTCCAGGGGCACGAAGCCACTGCCTGCTGTTAGCCACGCTAACGCTTGGGGAGTGCTGCTCGTAGCAGCCCGGCCGTGGCAGAACCTCCTGCTGCTGTAATCCTGCAGGGATCACGGTCGCGCTGAGATCTCCTTTGTGCCCTTGAATGCCAGGTCTGTGAATGTAGGGGCTTGGTGAGAGCAAGTATTCCCGTTACTCTGCTAGCAGATCAGCTCACCCTTAGTTCTAACAGGCACATTTAAGATGGGGTCAACCTTCAGTAGAGAGCGGGTAGGACAAAACCCAGGCTGTTGCCACTTCTGCTTCTAATTATAGAACAGTAAATGACTAATAAACCCAGTGACAGAAAAAGAAATGTTCCAACTCCATAATGATGTAAGTGGAGCTGGAATGCTGCTGTGAACCTCATTGCCTCTGAAACTAGATATTAAAAGGCAGCATCTAAACCATCAGATTTCCTATCAACCCAAATTGCAAGATAGGCCACCTCTTCCAAGGAGAAAGAAGCCAGCGTCTGTCCTTTCTTAGGGCTCTTCAGCTGTGTCATTCTCCCCCTTGCCAGTCTGACACCTACTGGTCCTGAAGGTCTGTTTGTAGAGCAGAACACGCTGTGGCACAACGTAGCACGCTCTGAACACTCATCGCAACCTCTTTCAAGGCGAGGAAAAACAGCACAGTATGCCCTTTGTTTCAGACCTCATCCTTTGCTGGCGGAGGAGAAGATCAGGCGACTGTCACTCAGGGGCATTGCGGTGGATCTGCCGGAGCAGATCATGCAGCCTCTCCCAGTCACAGCCTTCCAGGAGGAGTCTGCGCCTGCCTTTGCAGCACCGGTTCCAGACAACAACCCACCTCAGACGCGAGACCCCGAAGAAGACCTTCTCTGCATCGCGAAAACCTTCTCCTACCTGCGGGAATCTGGTAAGGGGCAGCTCACAAAGCCGTGGGGATAGGGGGGAGCAGCGAGCCAGCCACGCGGTCGGAGCTCCAAGAGGGATCTCCTGGTCCCACTCAGACAGGAGCTGGGTCTTGTCACAGGCACAGCTGCCAGATGTGGGTGCAGCAAGAGTATTTTCATTCTCTGCAAACTCAGCATGAAGTAATTTATTACTAACTTACGCAAAATCTTTGTCTCTTTCAACTGTATCCAGAGAAAGAACAGAGAAGCCCCTCTTTCTCTGTAAACTCCTGTAGCTGCAAAAGCACTCACCCAAGCCCCAGCATGGGTGGGAAACCCTTGGCACTCGACACTGCCATCCTTCCTGATGGTCTTACAAAGTCTGCACCTGGTTACTTTCCAGGCCCTGAACTTAGCAGGCTTCAAGGCTTTCCTAAATGCACCGCCCGTCCTTTGAGACTTTCTTTTCCTAACAAGTTCTTTTTGGGATGCTTTTCCAGGTTGGTACTGGGGATCCATCACAGCCAGCGAGGCCAAGCAGCATCTCCAGAAGATGCCGGAGGGCACCTTCCTGGTGCGGGACAGCACCCACCCCAGCTACCTGTTCACACTCTCTGTCAAGACGAATCGAGGTCCCACCAACGTGCGCATCGAGTACACTGACAGCAAATTCCGGCTGGACTCCAACTACCTGTCCAAACCTCGTATCCTGGCCTTCCCAGACGTGGTCAGCCTCATCCAGCATTACGTCATGTCCTGCACAATGGAAAGCAAGAGCGAGGCTCCCTACCCGCCTCCGTCTCCTCTACCTCCCATGCAGAAAGAGATGGCAGCAGCAGCAGTACACTTGAAACTCATCCGGCCGCTGGGCCGCAAAGACACCATCCCCAGCCTGCAGCACCTGTGCCGGCTACGGATTAACAAGTCCACGGCCGCAGTGGACCAGCTCCCTCTGCCCAGGCGGATGGGGGACTATCTGAAGCAATACCCTTTCCAGCTCTGAAGCGCGGCCGCTGCGTCTCAGGCACGACAGACGGGAGCAGGAATGAGAGAACTCTGACGTGCCCTTGGCCCGCTACCGCACGGCATCGGGTGGGCACGGCGAAGAGCTGATGATCAGCAGAGACTGCGTCCGCCTTTCCTCTCCCCTTCTCTCTACATCCATTCCAGCACCAGGGAGGAGTTGGTTGTTTCAGTGAACAATGGGACACAATCCAAGCTCTGAACCTCAGGCTGCGCCCACAGCGGCTGTGAGAAAGTGCTGTAGGCATGTGCACACTACTTGAATTTCAGAGTTGCTGTGACCCCGGAGATGTTAACCTTGTTATTTTCGCTATTTATTTCCATGGCAGTTTCTCTCCTCATGGTATTTTAAAAGCACCTTTTACTTTATTGTTTTTTTTTTTTGTTGTTGTTTTGTTTCGTTTCTTTTTCTTTTGTGGAATTAGAGATAGATTAAAGGCTCCCAGACAACTGGCAGCCAAAAATCTGTGGGAATTTGGATTTGGATTTACACCCAAACAGTACATGTTTGAGCCTGCCTTGTAACAGGTCACCGGAGTCCACATCCAAGCTCCCGCAGACTTGTTGGCTATGTGGGATTCAGATGATTGCATCTAGACCCACCTCTACATTGTACAAAATATTTTCTTTCTTTCTTAGCTACAGGGGGCTGGGTATCGTAACCTCGAAGCACATCAGTAGCAGCTTGTGTACCTCCAAAAGATGCACGCTGGGTCATAATTTGGGGAGGGGAGGCTTCTCGGAGGAAGCCTTTCTTCCTTGAGGACTCGAAGCGGAGATTCTGGGTGCTGAGCTTGGGCCAGGGAGCACTCATCCCATTTTTCCATCCTCTCCATCTTGAAAGGAAGTTTGTGACACAACATTTAGAAACAAGCAATCAGAAAGCCAACTTTCTTATTTGCAGGCAGAAGGATTTGGTTTCAGAGCACTCTGCATTTGGCTCGTGTCCCTGATCCTGCCCTTGCCTCGCGAGACATGGGGCAGGAACAGTGTCTCCTTGACCAGGGGCTCAGAGACGGCTCTGCTGAGCTGCACCGGTGACACACAGCTTCAGGATATTTATTTATTTATTTGAGGGGGGAGAAGAAGTTGCACGCACCTCAGCAGAAAGAGCTGTCCTTCCCCCCTGCGAACACAATGCCAGACTGCCAGTTGCTCTGCTTCTGCCAGCATTATTCACAAGCCATGTGGCTTCAATCAGAGCGATGTTCTAGCACACACTGGAAACCACAATTTAACTTCTCTCTCTGCCAAGGTCCAGACCTCTCTTCTCCCTTTCTCAGACTTGCATGTTTGTTATCTTTAAACAGATTTTTTTGCTCTGGGTTTAATTCTCATACCCCATCCTTTTCACACCCCTGCAAATGAAGCACAATGGCTCTCCCTTGCTCTTTTACAGATGGGAGGGACAAAGAGCAGATGGGACCTACCCCAAAACAAGTACAGACAGAGAGGTTGCTCCTTCTCCTTCATTTGCATGATCCTGTTACCTCCCCAGCCTGGAGAAGCCAGTCCATGCCACTGAGTGAGAGTAGAGAGGGGAACAGACCAGACTAGAGAAATTATTCTTTGGCTTATTTTGCTCCCAAGACCCCATGCCCTCGCGAGGCATGAACTGATTGAAGGATGCCTTGTTCAGCCCTCCGAGGGACTCTCTCTAAGGCTCTGTAACTCAGAGGAGACAAATCCCAGCTGTACCTGAGGGCTGAGAGAGGAGGTGAGGAAGGATGGGATGGTGACCCAGGGGACAAGCTCAAACGGTGCGTGGAGTTCCTTCCACCCTAAGTCAAAGCCGCCCAAAGGAACAAGATGGCCTGATGTGCTTAGTCAGTGTCCTTTTCCCACCCCCTTCTCCCCCATTTATACAAGTTTGTGCTCTTGAAAGCTTTGTTTTTGATACTTCGATGATTGACAGCGTGTGATGTCAGGTTTGCTTTTTATTGTATCCCTCCCCCCTTGCCCCATATGGCAGCAACCATGAGAAGGCACTGAATGAGGACTGAAAAGGCAAAACAAAACATTTTTAAAAATAATATATAACATAAACCACTGAAAAGGCTTCCTTTTATCCAAACACCTCTGTCTGCCTGAGGACACTGGGAACAAGGAAACCACCGCTCTTCAAGGAGCAGCAGTGATCTCAGGAAGCCCGCATGGCTTGGCCACAGCCTTGGTATCTGCAGCATGTTAAAGCTCAGTTTGAGAGTTGTACAGCAGGAAAGGGCAAGTAGTTCAGCTCTAAACTTCCCTCCTACTTGATCTTTCCTCTGCTGGGGGTAATGAGGAAATCAAGCTTGCAGGTTTGGCCTTGTTGCCCCAGGAGGGTCCGGCCAGGCCGGCAGAAACACGTAAGGAGAATGAATGCCTGGTAAATCCACCAGCAGGGCAGTGCAGGGGCTAAGCTGAAGGCTGTAAGCTCATCTGGGCAGGGACCACCTCTCTTGTATGTTTGTACCGCATCTAGCACAATAGGGTTCTCTAGGTGCTACTGCAATACAAAGAATAAACAATACAGTTACTCCAAAAAGTCAGTTTCTTCTATCTTGAGACAGTTTGTTAAAAATCATTTGACTTGGATTTTAAATAAACATTTTAAATATATTTTAAAGCCAATTGATGTAACAGTCTGGTAAAATCCTGGTGGATGAATTCACTTGCTAGTCACAAAAATCCTCGCCAAGAAGACTGGGCAAAGTCTTGACCATTTTTTTCCAAACAAGACACAAAAACCCTCATCAAAAAGAAAAGCCCTTCAGATACTGGGAGAGTTAACACCAAAATCAACAGCGGTGTGGGCCTCGTTTCTACTGCACACAGATGAGCAGTGGCAGACCCCGAGTCCCATGCTACCAAGGGACGAAGGAACATTTTTAAAACAATGTACAAAGACACAGGAACGCTTTTTATGTCGCTTCTGTGTGCCATAGAAAACCATTACAATCTAGGGGAAAGGAGATGGAACGTAACTGGAAGTTTGGCAATTTGTTTACAGCAGGCTTGACGTTGGCCCCAAAGAAAAACTCTGCTCATGGTCGTGTTGAAAGAGGAGTTCAGCAGGCGCAGACCATGCTTTGGATGGGAGACTCATGGCATCAGCGTTTTGCCCACGTCCTGCGGCCACTGGGCCTCGGTCTCTCCCTGTGGGCAGGGACTGGGGAGCTGGATCTGCCCTGCAGTGGCACAGAGGCCACCCCACCTGCCTGGCGCTGCCAGACGTAGGATGTGTGCTGGGGGAACCCCGCTGCCATCCCGTGCCCCACACTCGCCCCTCCACACTCCTTGCCCAGGAGAGATGCCCATGCCACAACCCCTCTGCCTGCCAGGGGCAAGGCACAGTGAGCTCTCAGCCAGTGCAAACAATAAAACATGCTCAGGAAAAAAAAGGAAATCTCACTTAGCCCCTCTCCATCATTCTCCCTTTCTGAATCCAGTTCAAAGTTCAAGCTGTTGCTTTCACGTATTCCCGATGCACGTGCTGTCCTTCCTGGGCTGGTTGTGGGGCTGGCCTCATCAGCAACCATTGTTTCCAGACCCTCATCATCGCTCACCGACCAGGAAATGCTGGCAAACGGAACATCCTGCTCGGGTTTAGGTCATTAAACAAAAACAATCATGTCCCTCTTGCTTTTATGGGAAATGTGGAAAGTGAGGTAGAGGGGGGAGAAAAAAAAAACAAAACAAAACCAAACCAAAAGGAATGAAAAGCTGCACCTTCATTTTAAAGGGTACTTGGAAAACCCCAGAAAATACTGAAAAGAAAGATGCAGCATTGCTGATGCATTATTCAGTGATTTATTCATTTCTTAGCTGGGCTAAACTACATATATGAAACCCTACCTACATCTCTGAACCCCTGTTGCTCCCTTTCCACAGGTTCAAGGAAGAAATGATGGGCATGAGTCAAGCCCATACAGAACAGCAATCACATGTGGTTTTACTGCTGTTATCTTAACAACTCCCACTCCTGCATCTTCAGCACATTTTGTTAGAGCAAACAGGTTCATTTTCTGAGAACTCCTGTGCCAAACCTCCGTGCAGACTGAACTGATTTTTACTGTTGAGTTGCACACCTCTGGAAATAGGGACATTCGTGGAAATGCAGACCGACCTTTCTAGTCACTGAAGTATGGCTGCAACACCTCTCCCGGCAGCGCCTGCATGGTGTGCTCACTGCAGGGCGGTTGGGTTGGATTCTCTCTTCTTTTGCAGTTTCTGTCTACAGATAGGCATGGGGATGTGGAGCCCTTGCCGAGAGCCTGAAAAGCAGACTGATAGCACAGGGAATAGAAATCCCAGCCCATGACTGAAACCATGCTAGCGTGGCTCACTGCCAGAGCAGCAACACCCTGCAGTTCGTCAGGCACATATGGTAACATTTGCTCTCTGAAATAATCAGCTTTCTGAATCAGCAACACATGCAAGGGAAAAATAAGCCGCTCACATACACATGTTCCTAGCCTCTCAAATGTACTGAATCCCATTCCTCTCCTGAGATCCTCCCAAGAGCACAACTTCCCTTCATACAGGCCAGATGAAGCAGCAGAAAACCAAAGTGAATCAGCAGTGTAAGTCATTCTCTTACGACAGACATGGTCAGGTGCTTTAAACCAGTCAAACTGATACAAGGCACTTCCAGTCCAAATTCCATTGTCAGACTCATCTGCTATGTACGAAATTACAAGAATTATAATCAAAATTAACCGGACAATGTCTGTATGGCTCTTCTGCCCTGCCCAATCATTTTCTCATGTTCAAATCTGTCAAAAGCCACTTAGTCACAGCCCTCTTCTCGCAAACGGCTGCTGAAACACTTGCAATCCTTGTGGAAATGCACCATCCTCATCCCCACCCCTATGGCCATTGGAGGGTCTGCAGCACGGGGTGCAGCACTCACTGGTAAAGCTGCAACTCTGGATGCCAGACAACATCTCCCAGCTCACTCAGTCCCAGCAGTATCGTCACAACACCGACGTCTCGTTTTCAGTGAACCCCTCCCGTCATCCATATGAAAATGAAAGAAAAAAATCACACGACTAGGCAGCTCCATATGAAATAAACTAGCCAAAGGTAAAAAGGAGACATTACTTCAAGAGATCTGCCCTGTCCTTGGGCAGAAATATTCATCCTTTTGGCTTTTTGGGTTTTCAGCAGCCTAGTATTGAATTTCTAAGAGGGAGGACTGGAGAACCCGGTCCTACCAGCCTTGCCTAACGGCATGACAGCAAGGAGAGGGCTGCACCGTCGTTAAGTGCATTGATAACACATTGAGACTCAGACTCATTTCCTTTGAGACATGTCAATTTTCTGCCCACACCCAGCCCTGCCTACATATATATATATTTTAATAAGCACCTGTGCCAGAGTGTGGGGGGAGCAGGAATGCAGGGAGGCTGATGCTGTTTCATGTGAGCCCCGTTTCGATCTTCCACTCGGCTTGCTGTGGAGCACGGCGATCGCGTGGCTTGTGCTATGCGCTGTGCCAGCAAATAAGGAGAGTGGCCTTTGGGAGCAGGCGTAGTGCTGCAACATCAATCAGACATCCGTCGTCACCTCCGCTATACATCAAAAAACAAGCCTGAAGAAAAATGACAAACTGGGCCAAGGAATAAAATTAGCTTAGAGGCTTTCACCGGTGGCATCACGTAGATTGATGAGCGTATACAAACATACTGCTCTGAATTTTAGCAAGAATTAGGTTTTTGTTTATTTCTTTGAAAAAAGATTATATTGTTCCAAGCAGGTTATTGGCAGGCAAAATATACACCCGACAGAAGAAAAATCATTCTAACAGTTTCACCGTTAGCCTGGGCAATAAACTTCCAAAGGAAACTATGAAACAGGTCCCTATAAGGAAACCATGGTTTGGATTTTACATAATAACTTAACAGCTCGCGTAATAATTTGGAGGGCTTTTTGATTAGGAAAGAGAAAGGAATACAACAAAACCTCAGAACTTCAGCTAACATTCATTAAAGATGAAGACGAGACTTGATGAAAAAGGAGATTTTACTGCAAACCACTGGTGGCCTAATCCTCACGATTTCCTTTTAATCACCCAGTATTGGTCACAGCTGGGGAAGGGCTGCTGGGCTCCAGGTCAGCACCACATGGAGCTGGTCTTGTATCCCTACACAATCACCATCTCAGAAGCTTAAGCACAGAAAAAAACAGCTACCAAAGAAAGCAGCCTGCCCCAGCAGAGTAAAGGATGCAGTCAGAACTGCTTCCAGTCCCACAGACCTTTCTAGCTTTGCAGAAAAGGGTTTTCCTTTTGGGATCAGGAACTACTCTCACCCTTTTTGCTCCTCTTTCTCAGCCCTTACTTGCAAGGTTTTTCCCTGAAGTGACATTACTTCCTAACTGTGGTATAACTGCACATTGCAGCAGCTTCAATTTGAGTTGCAAACATGAATATGATGGCAGTTGTAAAAATGGTTATTTGAGAGCACTTTATCTATAGAGGAAAGGCATTTGCTTTCTTGTACCCCATGCAACTACAGTAACAATGAGAACTTCAAGTAATACTGACTACTGCAGCATTCGAATGTCCAAACATATAATCAGGGACTTGGTATTTCACAAAAACTTCTGATATAAATATGCCAGATGGAAGGACAAAGGATGAGCTGGTCAACCAAAAATCGGTGGCTGAGCTCAGCCAGGACTTGAGTTTCTTGGACTCCAGCCTGGCAGCCTGCGTAACTCCATCATGTGATTGCCTTGCTCTGGAAGGTACTGCAGCTTTCCTGATTGCAGCTGTTGGAGCAGCGCTGCTCGCGCTGACACAGCCCTGCCTGAGAAACCTGCAAAACAAAACGGGCTCAACCCAGGTTCACTTCCCATTGAGTGTGATGGGAGTTCAGTTACTTCAGGGCTGAATTTGGTCCACTTGATATTCCAGGCTTTACAAGTAAGGATTTTATCCTTGGTGGAATTTTGACATGAATTTGGCATTAGAAGAAAGTATTGTACAGAAAACTAAAAGGCTGAAGTGCAGCTTGTCATACAAGAAAAGCCTTCCTTACACACTGCCCCACCAGCATAAATCCCAGCCTGGGCATTTCTTCACTGAAAGCAGAAAGCAAGCTCATTGTACAAATACATGGTGGCTTCTCTTGAATTCACCTCCAACTACAACTACACCAGTCGGTACGTTGGCAATGCCAGTTTGGGATGCAACCATCGGCCCATGGAAAACCAGGCAAATCCTGCCTGATCTCAGCAAATTCATTTCACAGCGGCTAACACCGGGCTTTCAGTGATGACAGCTCCTAAAAACAACAGCTCTGGGTTATGTTTGTGACAAAGAGACAGCAAGACACAGTGCTAAGCTCCAGATGTGCCCATGCCCATGCCATGCCATGCCACCCCACCCCACCCCACCATTTCTGGCTGTTTGCTCTTTACAGGCACACTCATTGTGAGCCAGCAAAAGAAAGATTTAATAGCTGATCAGAAAGACTGCATATGCTTTAATGTCAGGACTTTCTCTTCCTCGGAACAGCAATATGGTTTGAAATCTAGTTTACAGAAGGCAGAGCTGTGTTTATACTTGTCAGAGTTACCCAACTTGGCAACAACTCTTCCCATCATGCAAATGTCATAGCAGTCATTGCCAAACACTCCAGAGGCAGAGTTCAAAACACTACCTCCAAGCCTGTAAATATGAAGAAACATGTTGTACAGTGCACATGCTATGTGTTTGCACTTGTCTGAAATGGTTAAGTAGTCAAAAAAGGCACTTTAAGATTAAAATGTAATTCTCAAAAAGCCTAAAACACTACTTAACAGTATTTCCAGGGAACTTTGTTGAAAATCTCTGCAACGTTCTGAAAATGCCTCCTCCACTTCTAAGCATTTGAAATTTTTGGAATACTATTTTTGGAATACTATTTAGATTCTTCTAAGATTCTTTGCAATTCACCCTTCTTTAATTCCTTTCGCCCCAACCCTGTGCTACGAAACCATCTTGGCTGAGAGGTGCTGGGCAACATTTTGGGAGTAACTTGTGCCACGTAGCCCTGCAGAACTGCTGGGTCAGCTGGGGGCTGAGCAGACCGCATATGGGGCCAATATGGGGCCTCTGCCTGGCTCATTCCATTCCTAGAATACAGACTGAAGGCTTCCCTGTGCATGCAGAACCTTTTCCTGCTGATCAAATCCTCGGGAGCGAGGAACGGGGTTGCTGTGACCTGCCAGGCTGCTGACTCAGGGGGATGCACAAACAGCTGTTCCAAGCAAGAGCATGCAAATGTCGTAACACCTCAGCGCTCCGGATACTGCAAGCTAGCAGGGAGGAAGAGTTTGGTCATTATTTAGTGGGGAAACACTTTGCTGCAGGAGTCAATGATTGGTACAAAGCGAATAGCTGCGTTTTTCACTTTCCGGCTAGACCACGTAGATGACACAAACCGGACTGCCTTGCTGCTTCTCCCACTGCCTGCTAGTTCTGCTCACCTCTCTTCATCCTCACCATTTGCTGGCTGAGCTCCTGGGGCACCCGCAGGCTGCCCACAACCCGCAGCTCGGCTCTGGGCTCGGGCAGGCGTGTCCCCGTGGGCCTGGCAGGGACGCAGCTCTGCCCTCCTGCTCGGGGCAGCAGGTGAAGGCTGTTTGTTGCCACGTCCCTCAGCTCACTCCTGCCTGCCTGTATAGCACAGCCTGTCTTATGTGGTGAGGCGAGCATGTAGCGCACAGAACGGTGCAAATCTGGCACGCAGCTGAAAACAAAACAGCTCGCATTAGTGTCACAAGTCCCTTGCATGGCGCGGAGCTGCGTAGCCAGTGGAAATGTCACATGCTGGCTCCTGTTTGTTTCTGAACGTTGGGTATGTTAGCAGCTTTTGACAGAAAATATGCCTTGAACATCATGCTGGCATGACTTCTTCATACAAACAACAATCGTGGTTTCAAAGGGAGGGTCCGTCACAACTAGGGGAAATGCGCCTTTCCATTTCGGAAGGGAAGAGAGGTGACTTCAGAGGGAGATGGCCCACTATAGCAGACAACCCCTGCCCCACGTTATCAATCCAGACCTACTTGAGTAATAAACAATAAAAATAAATACATTATCTTGCTTATGCTTCTTACCCCATTGGCAGGAGGCAATGAGCAGGCATTCTGAATGTTAAACGTGTAGTTTATTTGTATTTTCCTTTTGTCCTGTTATCACTCTACCGATCTGCCACAGTTCTTCTTCAGGCATTAGCTGATGGAAGAGCAACACTGCTGTCAACGAGCTCCTCAAACCAAAGACAACTGGTTTCCTGTGAGCCAAAACATCATCTTCTCGTTCTTGGGGCAAGGAAAAGAGGTACCTGACAAAGAGGCTGTTTCTTAATTCTCTCTTCCCACTCCCACAGCAGCAGCAACTAGCATCCCTCTTCTGCCTATTACTTAGGTGGAACTAAAACCCCGAAGGCTTACAGTAAATAATAAACATCCTACAGTGAGCCCTATACCCAGCATCATTAATTCTTCCAGGAGCAGAAGCTGAAAGCTCTCAAAACTCTATCTGAAGTTATTGACAAAACAAATTATTTCATGAAAAATGTTACGTGACACTGGTTGATTCTAGGTAGCCAGCTATCTCATGTGATGACCCAACAAATACGAGATGACGTAGCCAGCTGAGGTCAACACTCCTCACAGGGTTTACCTTGACCAACCACAGATCTAAATAAGTCCAGTGCCTTGCTGTTCCAGTATGTTTGCTTTCTAACGTGGGCACCTCAAAAGACAATATCTCAGGAAAACAAAGTATAAAGGAATTGATTTATTTTACACTTGCCCTCAAGCACTACTATGGCTGATACAATCACTGCAGCAGAGTTGTTTTGGATGGAGTTGCTTATTAAAGCCTGCAGAAGAAGCACTCCAAATTATGCCAGGAAACATTGATTTTTTCACGTACCTTTTGCCTTGTAGAGATGGTATTTTGACACAAAGAGAGCTGGAGTTAAATGAGATTTTTATGTTGTGGCATAAACCAGAGGAAAAGGGGAATGAAGCAGGCCCTTTACCATCTCTGGCACTAAGGCATTCAAGCCAGTTGGAACCATTGCCAAAGAAAGAGCCCAGCTCTTTATAGAAGGCACCCCAAAATTGCATGTGTCCATAGGGGTGGGGGTGACAGAACCCCAGCAATCACATACTGTTCATGTAGGTTCATCTTCCATGCCCAGTTTCGGAACCTTAGGGTCATTAATGTATGCTGAGGTGTTGACAGGGATCTCTTCTGTCCAGGTTCAGTTAACAACCAACAAGAAACGTGTTTTGAAGCCTTTCTCCGCAGACACAAACTTCCTAGCTTGCTCTGTACTCTAAAAAGAATGGTGGCTGTGTTACTCTAACAGCAACAAAGAAAGCATAGGGGTATGGGCACACTAGCAAACCTGCACAGTCAAAGCAATAAAGTCAGAAGAGCAAAATGAAAAGACATCAGCAATCTGCACAGAAAAGTCTCTGGATTTAAAATAAAATGAAATTTGATTATTGGCATGATGAATTCTAGCAACTCGTGTTGTTTTTTTTTACAGCTGTAGAGCAGCTGCAGTTTCTCTCAGCTGAACAATGTGCACCTCCAGGGAACAGAACAAAAATGGGCAAATAAGAAACATTTTCTCCTTTGTTCTTCTGGGGCAGAGAGATGTCAGGGCTCTGCGTGTCCTCTCTGCAGCTGCCTCAAGCATCCTGCGGGGAGACAGAAACCAAAAGGCTGAGGACACGAGGACTGAATGTGCATCTCCTCCGTGGTACTTGATAGAAGTGTCTGGATGAGCTGCATTTTCGTGTCATTCCTTCTTTCTGCTCCCAGCACTGGTGATCTGTTTCCACATCATCAGAAAATATCTGAGTGATACAGAACTATCAGCGGCGACCAGCCTGACCTCGAGACACACAAAGGGAGCTACAAAACTCAGCAGCTGAGGACGGAGTGGGACGATTAAAGGCACTTCAAAACCTACACAGTTACCAAGTAACAATTTAACATTTGCTTTAAAATGACAGCTCTCCCTGCAGAAAGTAGGTCATTTCTTCAGCATCAAATTCAAAACAGACAGACCATAGCTGTGTTCATTTAAACCAGTTATTCTGGTTATCAGGCAGCTCCCAGTGCTATCTTAAGCTAAAAGTAATCCCCTGCACTTTATCCCAAACCCCATGAGACAGAGATGTGCTCCGATCTATCCTTTGCCCCCAGAGACGATGCAGGGCTACGATGGCGCTCCAGGTCGGGTCAGTGGATTTCACGCCACGGCACAGGGTAAAGGGTGCCCAGGGGTGGCCTGGAGAGGACGGTGTGGGTCAGGCGTCCCCCCATCCTTCCTGCAGCAGGAGCTCGGACCAAAAGCCTCAGCTGGAAGCCTCCTGCAGAGCCCCAGCCTCACTTTTGGCCGGGAGCGTCCTTTACGAGCAGTGGGCAAAACGCCCATCGTCCAAATGAGTGCGGCTCTACCCAAGCCTGAAGGGTCTCCTACGGCGCAGTTGATAAACAACCTCCAAAACAGTTCTGGAGAAACCAGCACACAAAGGGGCCGGTGTCCGGCGCCGCCGCCGTGAGGACAAAGCGACGCGAGTGACCTCAGCGTGGGGAAAGGCAGGCCCAAAGCCATTCTGTACAAAGGCGACGTGCTGGCTCCCGCTGCAGCGCGGCCGCAGACCCAGGCACGACGGGCTTGGCGGTGGCCCGAGCTCCTCTCTGCCCGGCAGGCCAGGAAGGGACAAATCCACCAGCGCGGCTCAGAGAGTGCACGAGGGGCTCAGCTCAATCCTTTCTCTCGTCCCTGGGGAAATCAGCTGTGAATCCCCACGCAGAGGAAAAAAACACGTTGCTAAGCCTGGCTTTACAAGCTCAGGAAGCGAAGCCGTCTCTTGGGCTCATAACCACAGAGGTCTTCCCTTGCTCCTTTCCCTCTCCGCTGAAAAATGCTCAGGGGAGACCTCTCGTGCGCTGGCCACACCCCTGTGGGTTCGCAGTGGATCACAACTGCTCTTTGGGAGCTCGGCCGGGTGCAGCAGGTGCAGTGAAACTTTACAATACCCAAGCAGGCCTGACGCCTCTCGTCTGCTAATGAGCTTTTCATGGAAAGTTGGATTCTGTTACGATTAACATCCTAGCTACACCCTTCTTAGGGCAAACACGTATTCCACCCTGTGTTTGCTCGACAGAAGATGACTAAGATGATTTGTTTGGAAAGAAACCAGCTACAAAAGAGCATTTCCCTCCTGCTGTCTTCATACAACATATCTGATTAGTTTCACTTCCCTGAGCTGTTAAATGTCAAGTACCTTTGTTATGTGTATACTTTCTTTGAGTCTCCAGAGCTTGTTGCGGCAGACCAAAGGAGCTTGGGAGGAGAATGTTTTAATTGTGCTCAACCTGCTCCACTTCAAAAAGTATTTTTTTTCCTCCTTTGAAAGGTGCAGGAATATTTTGTAACTGAGGTTCTGTATTTTGGACTTGATCTTCCTCTTGTTTTTGTTCCAGGGCAATAGCTCGGCATGCTCAGAGTCTGGCAGCACCTGCGGGAGCGCAGCAGAACCCAGGTCCCTCACGGTTCTGGTCTCGGTTTCAGGCATGGGGCAATTAAATTATTCCAGCGAGTCATTATGTTACATCAAACTGACTGTGAGCTGCAGAGGACTGGTGCCGCACAGCAGCCACAGCCTCCGTGGAAGATACGGACAGCAGCGAGCACACCGTGAATCCACGCGCTGCCTTAGGGCGCAGATTTCTTGATACAGACCCGCTCCGGAGCTCCAGGGGGCTGAAGCTGTAGGCTCCAGGAGTTTGTTGCATTCCTGCTACCCTGCACGTGGTGACCATGCCCTGCTCTCATGCAAAGCAGGTGCAGACATTTCCCTGTACGGTGGTTTCAGCTTGAGAGCGCTGAGGCAGGAGCACCTTCCCCTGCGTGCGCAGATCGCGGGCTGCACACCCAGAGGAAAGTCTTCTTTGCACTCAGAGGCAAGCAAGCTAGGGTGGAAAGAAACTTCTAGATCTTTCATTTTCACTGCTGTTTTATTTCCAGATTGCATCATAGGCAGATTTTTCATTGGATGTTAATTCCTTTAGGCCCCTACTGTAAGGACTGCAGACGCCTGCTCCCTTCTTCCCTGAATGCCCTCGAACTCTAGGCTGAAGACATTCGGTTCAGACAAAAGAAGATACAGGCTTGAAGCAGCTCTGCAAATACCAGAGTGTTTGCAGGATAACAATGATCCGGAAAGATAATAATGGGCCCTGTCACCAGATCAGCACTGAGGTGCAAGTTGAGGAACAGACCGAATTGCAGCTACGAAATCTGCAAGTCAAGGTTTGTTTCCTGAAAAGCAGAGAGGTACTACAAGTAAAATAGTGAAAGAAAACATCATACAACTGGGAGCGTGATGTAGAGATAAAAATCTATTATGTAAGGCGTGGATACGTCCTCTGTTGAGCATTTGGGTCTCCAGAAATAACACAGACATTGACGGCACCTGCAGGGTGCCCTGCGGCACACAGAAACGCGCAGGATGGCATGGTGCCCTCGCCAAGCACGATGCCGCAGAAGCACGAAGACCCTACTGCTGAATGATGTGGTCAAAGCTGTGTGCAGCGCCCTCCCTCCCTCCCTCCCTCCCTCCCTCCCTCCCTCCCTCCATGTCTCAGTGAGGCTGCAGAAAGGAAAGGAACTCTTAAAACCATCCAGTCTCAGTCAGCCCTCCCCCAGCCTGTCGGTTTCTGCGGAAAGCCCATTGCTCCCTGGGGTCATTTTTATTGCACTTCAGCTCTTCCAGGAACTCAGACATGCTGACAGCAGTCCCTCCTCTGCCAGGCACCCAATCAGAGGGCCGAGGGAGGTTTTTCTAAGGAAGCTAATTGAGCATGTTTTATTAAAAGGAAAAGAAAAATGGAAACAAAAACAAAAAAAAACACCTTTGCTCTATGGGCAAATTCTGTGAAACACTGAAAACCCAGGGGGAAGGTGCTAGGCACAGGATCAGCTGGAAATGTCGTTCAGGGAACCAGACAACGCTGCTGATGAAATTTCCCTGGTGTCTGGACAGGACATCAAGAGCCACGCCTGCACCTCACGCCTTGTCAGCCCTTGCCTTGGGTTGCGGATCAAGGCCTGCAGACGCAGCAGGACGGCAGTTTTACTCACCTTTCAGTGTGAGCTGCAGGGCAAAAAATGACTCAGAATTCACCACGTGACAGGAATCGCTCTCCACGACGCAGACCCATTAGCAGTGATTAGCACTCTACGGGGGTAGATGTAAGGCCACGGACGCACGGAGAGCATGTGCAACTCACACAGCAACCCCTCTTCCTGCTGCACCACGGTTCTGAAATGGAGCCCCGGGGTTTACAAGGTCACAGAGCGCTGCAAGGATGGGAGAGTTACACTTGGTTACCTAGAAAGCCTGAGGGGATGCACAAGATGATCCCTCCAATATTTCCACTCCCACCTAATCAGGGGAGGAGGTGGAAGCACGGCGATATCTACGAAGGCAGCAGAGCACGCTGGGGAAGGCACTCACCCAGGCTCCAGCGCTGGCCAGGATCTTGCAAGCTCAGGAGGATGGGGTCCAGCAGAGAGCTGCGCTGCTCCCAGGCAGAGCTACGGCCACGTACAGAATGGACACAGACCAGCTCTGGCTTCAGCATCTCTGCAGTGACCTGTCACTGTCTGTGAACGTTTCTCTGGACTTTGGGAAGAGCAGAGATCGCTCACTGCTGTACATCCTGCTTACATCAAGATGGAGCAGCGGGAAGCAAGCTTTGAAATCTCATACAAGCTGTAACTCTGAAAGCAATGGCAAGATATAGAAGAATGGTGACATACCACAGTTATTTACAGAGATTGGCTTTCTACAGGGTTTTCATCTGAAGTTTCCTAAAGGCTTTATGAAAATGTGCCAAATTCAGCATGGCTGTTAATTTTATCACGGTTAACTTATCCTTAATCTACATCTTGATGCCCAAGTCACTAAGGGATATATAGGAGTTACTTCATACATCTCCATCCCACAAAACAAAGGCAGCAATTCATTATTAAGCAGCACCCCCAAACTGCAGTTTGGCACTGGGAGTAAGGAAGTGTTCCCAGGTAATTCAGGGAAATGAAAGGGATTATCCATGAACCTGGGCCAAACAGGATGCAAACACAGTTGCTCACATTTTTACAGTCTATTGCCTTGGGCTCTTTGCCTCTAAGTGCATCTCTCTCTCCCATCTGAACAGATGATCTCTGATCCTGTGCAAAGTGAAGCAGGCACAACGCGAAAGGCCAACAATCACTAAGTCAAGAGATGAACGGGGTTGAGATCTCCAAGGTCTCCCTGATACCTTCCATTTATGGGAGTAAATTCACATTCAAGTGGGTTTAACTGCTGGTTCACCAATTCTATCGAATGCTTCCAGCAGTCACAGCTAGAAAACAGCCAAATATTTCTGAGCAGGAATCACTACAGACAGCCCACTGCAGATGTGTCTGCTCTCTCTGGGAAGACCCAGGAGCAGGAAAGCAGAGCACGGGACAGACAGAATCACAGAATCACTGGGATTGGAAAAGACCTCCAGGATCATCTGGTCCAACCATCCCCCTACCACCAGTGTCACCCACTAAACCATGTCCCCAGGCACCAGGTCCAACCTTTCCTTGAACACCCCCAGGGACGGTGACTCCATCACCTCCCTGGGCAACCCGTCCCAATGTCTGACTGCTCTTTCTGAGCAGAAATGTCTCCTCATTGCCAACCTGAACCTCCCCTGGCACAACTTGAGGCCATTCCCCCTCATCCTGTCACTGGTTACCTGTGAGAAGAGGCCGACCCCCAGCTCCCCACCCCTTCCTTTCAGGGAGCTGCAGAGAGCAATGAGGTCTGCCCTGAGCCTCCTCTCCTCCAGCCCAAACACCCCCAGGTCCCTCAGCCGCTCCCCACAGGACTTGTGTCCCAGGCCCTGCAGCAGCTTCGCAGCCCTGCTCTGGCCACGCTCCAGGGCCTCGATGTCCTTCTGGGAGTGAGGGGCCCAAAGCTGAACCCAGCACTCGAGGGGCGGCCTCACCAGAGCAGGGCCCAGGGGGACGATCACCTCCCTGGTGTGCTGGCTGCACTACTCCTGACACAGCCAGGATGCCGTTGGCCTTCTTGGCCACCTGGGCACACTGCTGGCTCGTGTTCAGGTGAGCATCAACCAGCACCCACAGATCCTTTTCCCCTGCACAGCTTTCCAGCCACTCTGCCCCCAGCCTGTAGCCCTGCATGGGGTTGTTGTGGCCAAAGTGCAGGACAACGACAGCTGCCAGTCATTGGAGCAGCACGAGGCCATCCTGCCGCCTGCATCCTGCACCTCCAGCTGTGGGGTAAGGGGGGCCTGTGCCAGCCCAGACTGGACATTCCCACTGTGATTCACTGTTTTCACAGCCTTCGAGCTGCTCAAACTTGCCCTTCAGACTGCGAAGCACCAATAAGGACAACTGCTAACGCGTTACTCTAGGATGTTGCGCTGCTCCTAAAACTCCCACCTCTCTGCATTCCCTCCAGTCTCCTCCCAGACAGTCTCATGCAGCAGGAGAAAAAACTAACAAATGAGAAGGCAAACAAAGAGGGAGAGAGATGCAGGAGGGAATAAATACATTGGCACAAGACCATGTTGCAACCAGATGGTGCTGAGAATGCCTTCGGAAGCTTCTCATCCGCTGCTGAGCGAGAAATCTGCACGAGCTATCCCCAAGCCCCACCTGAGAGGCAGTTTGCAAGGAAAAGCCTCTTCTAATGATCCTGCTAATTTCAGATCGGAGAGACGTTTCCTACGGCTAAAGAAATGGGGATCCTCACGTCTTCTGCACTGTTCTTAGGTCACTGCAAAGAGACAGGCACGGGTTTAGACATTATGCTGCAACTATCCCCGTTTCTGTCCAGCTGCTCCAAGCTCCCCGCTGCACCAGCGCCCGCTGTCTGCCTGCAGGTTGCAGGGAGTCCAGCAGGCAGGATTTTCCACTGCAACTCTTGGCATGACAACATGGCACAGAGAACGCCCAGAAGGAGGAAGGGCAAAAGCTGCTGTACACTAGGAGCCAAAAGAGCATGTGGCATAATTCAGTCAGCCCAAGTGCCACGGATAGACAGTGCAAGCTGCAGAGGATGCAGCCATGCTCAGTTTCTCAATCCCCGGAATTGCTTATCACTTGCAAAGGACCTCACAAGCTCTCAAGCAGGAAATAACTATGCATTTAACATCTGGAAGAGGGTTTTTGTTTCTTTTTTTTTTTTTTTTTTTTTTTCATTAACAGGATAAAGAAAGTATTACAGCAAAATGTGTGTGTGTCTAGGGAGGGGTAGGATCCATTTGATTTAGGATACCAGTTTCTCACAAGAAAAGCAAGCTCATCATCTCCCTGCACCTTCAGATTAGGTACCAAATTCATGGCAAGTTAACTCATTGATAGTTTCTCTGAGGGACCATAGCACAAGTTGTTTGAAAGCTGCCAGCCAGAAAAGTTAAATCTTGTTTCACCTCTGGGAGATGCACACAGTAAATAAGTTGTGTGCAAACTTTCCTAAAAGGAAAGTAAATAGTAAACCATCCAGGTTGGATGAGGCCCTGGACAACCTGACGTAGTGTGTGGCTAGATCACACGGTGGCAGTGGCTGGGAACTAGATGATCTTTAAGGTCCCTTTCAACCCAAGCCATTCAGTGGTTCTACGAAACGTAACAATGGGCTGACCCAGAATCCCTCAAACAACAAGTGAACTGTTCTACCTCTCTACCGCTCATCTGCAACAGCAACAAGAAGCATTCAGTTTTTTAAAACACCACCACCTGTACCTTGGAGGTAACATCTAAAATGTGGGTTCTGGCCACCTAAGCAGCAGCAGCTGACATTGCATTTCACTAATAATGTAATAATGTCATGTGGCACCTGCACCTATTTGCGCCAGTGAGAGTAGTGGAAAGAGAGAAACAATAAAGATAAATACATATTTACTTGGTGTGGAATTTCTTGGCTTCCCTCAGCTCCATCCTGTCTCTTTGCTGTAGCAAAGCAACAAGTCACAAAATCAAGGAGTCCAGTGTTATCTTACACACGTGCCTTCATCGAAAAGGAGACTATTTGGTGAAGGAAGGAGAAACGGAGTCATGAAAGAAAAGGTGACTTACTGTGTTCTAGCTATGTTCATGCACAGTGAGGGCACCCTAAAAGGCCAGGGAATAACTCCATTAAAGCCGGGTATCTACCGATGACCCAAATACGCTGCTCCCCCCATCCCTTTAGGCTTACCACTGGAAGAAAACAAAACAAAACAACAACAAAAAAAGAGCCTGCTAGAAGAGAAAGGAAGGTTCCAGGTGAAGAGTCTACAGGCAGTCTTTGAAAGATGGCTGCTAAGCGTGTGCACTCTCATTTGCAGCAGAGCCTGCATCAACCACGCACCAGCAGAGGCTCAGGAGACCGTAAAGAAGCTGTGACAAGAAATCGCTCTCTGCTGAGCTCATCCTTCTGGTATACAAGCACAAGAGGGAGGAATCAGTGCACACGGGATGAGTCGATGGAGGATGGGCTGTGGAGGGCTTGAATTCAGGACTTTAGATGCTTCAGGTGAGAAAGAAACGTGCAGGACCCCCTCCATGCCATGGGCAGGAAGGATGCTCTAAGGATGCTCTCGGTGCAGTCGGCTGCACCAGGAGGCTCCTGGGTCCCAATTTGGCTGCCCCCACACAGCCGCATCGCACCCTCCTCTCGTGTGCCCCCGACAGCGAGGAGCTCTGTCGTGTCTGCCCAGAGCACATGAAGTTATTAGAGGGAGATTAGCCTGGCACGGCACTGCAGCCCTTTTGTTAGCTTTCTAGGAAAGAGCTAAGCCTTTTGATCTCCTACCAAAAACTAAATAGCAAATTAAATGGTAATAAAACCTTAATAAAGAGCTACTCTTATGCATTTTAATTAGTTGTTCATAGAAACCAAATACATCTCACAGACAAAGAAAATGAAAGCCAGCAAGGAAGTTGCTATGGCTTTGATGGAAGAGCTACTTCAGCAGCATAATCCTGTGAATCTATTAAGGTTTTTAAGTGAGGAGCAAGAACAGCTGCCTCCCCTGCTGCTCCTGAAAACCAGCAAGTGCTCCTTCCCAAACCAAGGGCATACACAAGCTGAAAAGATTTTGTTACCTGCCGTTTTATGGAATTTTCTCCACAGTGGAAAAAATGCACAGGAAAAAACAAACAATGGAAAAGAGGGAGGTACAAAAGCGGTATCGCAAAATCTCATCAAACCGAGAAGCAGAATCACAGTAAGTACCTGGGAAAAAAAGAGGTTTGGGTGCTGATACTTTAGAAAGGCATGAAATGTGGAAGAAAAGAAACAACCTGCTATTACGTACAGGGAAAAGCTGATGGCCTTCAAGGAACAGCCCCAGAAGACGACGCACTGCACTTGCTGGCTGGAGCACAACGTGCCAGAGCTGTATCAGCTCAAGTCAAAAAAAAAGGACCAGGAAACTCGGGGTCAGAGTTTGAACAGAGTTTACAGGACTTTTCAGAATAGGACTAGCCTCGAAATAATGTGCAGAATGCTAACACCCCAATAAAATTCACGGCACTGATGATGTCAAGGCCTAAGGGACCCATCTGGTCTGGCCCAGGAGGAAGGCAGGAAATGGGACCGCCTGCCTCCTGCTTCGAACGCGCCGAGCCTTACACCTCCTCTTCCAGGAAAGCCAGCCCTCCGCGCGTGCCATCGGCAAAAATAGAAAAAGCAGGCACTATCTGCAGCCTGCAACATCGCTGCAGTGACTTCTAAAAGTATCTTGGAAGCCAATATCCAGTTTCAAAATTTCCTCCCCTCAAACCTCTGCTAATTGGATGCCAAGCCAGAGCAACTCGGTAACCGCATGGCAAGGACGTGCTAAAATAGGCCGGCGCTGGGAGAAATTCACTCCTCCCAGGCTGCCAGCAGTGGTTGGAATAATTTTATCTTGTAAATGGGTAGCAAAAATAACATTAATCTGTCAGTGTCACGCTGAGCATTTTCCTTGCAGGGCTTGGGAGAAAAGTTCCCGTTGGCTCCTGCTTTAGGAGGGAACAAGGAGCACGTCTGAGCCCGGGACAGGCAATGACCGCCGGGAGCAACGGCACCAGGCAGCAGAAAGTGTGGGACAGCAGCACGAGCCAAGCTCAACCTTGATTTATGGCTCCTCGTTTCATTTATTCAAGGTCATGTGGTTGTGGGAGGTTACGGGGTCTTGAAATCGCCGTCTGAGCTGCTGGCACCCTCTCCCACTCCACCAAGGAGACGATGACTGATGGCGGGACATTTTGACCTTTTAACTCCATATCCCTTTTTTAAATTCCTGTGGTCACCCCTGGTATCTCCTGTGTAGCAAATTCTTTCTCTCGCTCCCCCAAGAAGCCAAACAACATACTGTAGTACAGTTTGGGAGCGGGGCATAAATCTTCAGGGCCCTTCTGCCTCTGGTAATCTTCCCAGCCCCGTGGCGCGACTCCAAACTTTTGCCCCCTGCCGCTGGGGAGCCCCAGGACACTGGACGAGCTCTTTTGCCATCCTTGGAATGGCAGCCAGAATTCCCTGAAGCGTCCCGTGGGGCCCGGGGCCGTGCTTCCCAGAACTGGTGGCTGCTGACTCGGCTCGAGCTCTTCCTAGAACCGCCGGGGCCTCCGCTCGCTCGGCGGGGCCGGGAGGCAGAGGAGGGGGAGGAAGGAGGACGGCGGGGAAGAGGCCGCGCCGCGCAGAGCCATCAGCACTCCTGACGCTCTGCTTTCGTTTCCCACGTGGATCCCAGCAGGATTTGTTTTTACCTTGTTTTTAAGTGCTGGAGAGCACGGGAATGTGGGGTGAGCCCCGCTGTGGCCCGCTTGCACGGGCAGCTGACGGCAGCAGCTCCCCTGACCCACGCTGCCTCCCGGCTCCTCGGCTTTCTGTCCAGAAATCCTGGCTCCCGGACTGGAGAGTGATTCTGTGAGGGGTGGCAGCAATGCCTGGGCATCACACCGAAACCCCCTTCCAAGCTTCAGCACACTTCGTACCAGGAACACGAGCGGAAATCCCACTCGGAGGGAGGTTTGCCATAAGACCGAGGTCTAAACCAGGCTGAGCCGAATGCCGGCTGCTGGCCAGGAGCGAGCTCCGTTACCAGCTCCCCGCGTGGTGGCTGTATGAAGGCTGCGTGCTCGTGCCACTGTGTCACCACGCTTGTGGCAGTGTCCTCCTTTTCATGTCACGGCTTTCTTGAGCATCCACAGGCAGCCAGCCTGGCTCCTAACGCCACTCAAAGCAGCTGCACCTCCGTCCCACCACACACCTCCGTCCCACCACACACCTCGCTACCAAATTTACTTCTAGGGAACAGACATCCGTAGTGTGAGCCTTGCCTGCCTGGGACCAAATCCTTTTCTCAGCGAATCCCATGCAATTCCTCCTGCTTCAGGAAAACCGTGCCAAGGTGATGGAGAAAGAACACGGCCCGCGGTCCGGCTTCTCACCAGCACAGCATTTGGCTGCAGACAGGATTTTCAGAAGGAAGCTCCCGGAGTACCTGACTGAAAAATGACAGCTAGAAAACATGGCCCATGGTGGATGAAAATTGGGAGTTGAAAGAAAGCAAACAAACTAAATGGGTTTCCCTGCTCCGACAGCACACGTTTTTCCTTCACTCTTGTGCACTGTGAGGGAAGGTGATGATCTTGCTCCATTTACAGAGTTTTTCCTGGCCTGTCCCCAAAGTCACTATAGAGTGTGTTTATTTGGTTTTCATAAGGTCAAAGAAGCATATTTGGGTAGCAGAGAAAGTTTACTATGGACTTTCACCTTCGTGATCTTAAACCAAGTATGACAGTAGTAATGAAAAATGTTTACTGACATTTAAATACATTCAAAGGGGCTCTTGGAGAAGAGAAGGCTTTCAGCGTCACTCCACATCCTTCTCAACAGCTTCTTAAAATCTATGTATTTATTAAATGCAGGAGGAAAAAGCAGCAGCTATTAAGATCTGGAGGTTACGATGTTCCCAGCACACACTGCTGCTCCTCCTGAGCCCCTGACGAGTCAGGCACGTCCAGGGAGTTACTCCCGCTGATCTCTGCAGAAGAATCCCAGCAACGCTTACAATTTTACAGACAACTTACCTGGGGCTACTCATGGGCTGCTTTAAATAGCCAGGCAGAAGCTGCCAGTCATGTGCAATGCTGCCTTTTCCATGGGAGCCAAAAAAAACTGCTGGCATGGCTTATCAGCTTAGTTTATCTGGAAACCTCAACATGCTGGAACTTCGTGTACTACACACCCTGTGCCACGGTCTGTAAAAACAGGCCATCAAGCATGCGCACTATCCAACAGGCGGTCTGTCCTACGCTCCACATCCCTGAACTCCGTGGTCTGTTTGGTGGCAGCCCCTTCTCTGTTTGTAGTGGCCAGGGAGGTGGAAATGAAGAGGACTGGGAGCCTCACGCTGGCCCACAGCTAGGTCGCATTTATCCAGTAGGAATAACCACAAAGCCCATTCTCCCACCCCACCCCCGTGGAGAGTGACTGGCAAAAATCCATGCTCCTGAGACATCTGAGGAGGTCAGAACACACCAGGGAGGGGACATGAGCTGGTGCTGACATCCCCCCAGCACTGTCTCTGGACAAACCTGTGCTGCCTTTGACCCAGAAGGGTGACGACTACAGTGAGCACGCTGCAACACACCACCCGACTGCCCTCAGGTTCAAGCCCCTTCCTGACAAACAAAGGGAAGAAGAGAGATGACAAAACACAGACTGATATCACCAGAGGCACCATCAAGCTGTCTTACATCAGCGGTTCTCTAGTTGCAGTCCTCAGAAGTTTGGGCTTTCCATGGATTACTGCCGAGCCCCATGGAAGATGACTAATTAGAGGAAACATCCTGTCAAGGAGGACGTTTCTGATGGCAAGTTCTGAGTTATGTGAAAGTGGTGACAACCACTTCCCTAGGTGATGAGTTGCAAATAGATTCTCTGGGCCTTTGCATGCCTTGGGTGGGGGCTGACAGGTGATGCTCTTCCTCCTCCCACCTGCGTACCGAATTACATTCACTTCTTCCTAATTTAGCTCCTCTTGTTAAGTTCCAGGCAACCTCCTTGAATAATCATTTCTAAAACTGAGAGTACGATATGACAGATCCTAAACTCTCCCCTGAAGCTGATACATGGAAAGTTGAATCATGTGCTTAACCCCCTCAGACTGCACCAAAATTACGCAAGCAGAAATCCCCTTCTGAGTGGCAGGAGAGCATCACCCCAGCTGTGCAAAGCTTTAAGGACATCTCAGCTCTACTGTGATGAACCTGGGAGAAACCTACCTGTTACATAGTAATGTACAACATATGAGATACAAATCTATTTATAATAGCCATAGAGCTCCATAGAAAATATCTTCAATCTGCAGTTTAAGTTACTGTGGCTGTATCTTCAACAATTCAGTTACAGACACTACAGATAAATTAAGTCTCTTTTAGGCAAAATGGGTTAGGTGGTTTTACTGACATGAGAGAGGACAGATGCGGGAAGTATTCCAGGAAAACCATTTTTTCCCTTCACTTAGAAAATGTGATGGTTTTCATCCTCACCCTTCGCTCCTGCTTGCCTAGCAGAAACAGTGAAGTTTTGAGTCGCAGAAGCAAAATTTAAGAAAAACAAAACCGATGTGATTCCACCCTCCAGGATGCAAAACTGCACAAACCAGCACAAAACTCTTCTTTCACGTACTGACCTCTTAACACGTAACGGGCCATCACTGCTGCTAACTTGCACGTGCAGCCAGACTCAGGTCTGGGAAATGGTTGTCCTTCATTCCTTCTCCACTGTCCTTTGCTCTTGCCTATGACACGACCGCAGAGCTTCCACCACGAGCCCTTGTGTTTTCTCAGAGAACAGCTGATGAGCTGAACAAGGATGTTCCTTCCTTACTTCTTTGTCCTAGGTACACTGCTTCTGCCACCAACAAGGCCTAACAGCACAAACAATGAAGAATACCAAATTCTCAAGATGGTGATTAAACTCACTTGTTTTTGCTACAGCATCGGACACCGGCCTCTCAACACCATGCCCCACGTGATGGAAGGGTTAGGATGCATTTAGGGAGAGAAGCACAGATCTGTAATAGGCTATAGGAACCACTCCCTGAATTCCTGAAAAGCTGGTGAAAAGTTTATCCCCAGCACTGAGGACGGAGCTGCTCACATCCTCACCAGCCCTGCCAAGGACAGTGAGGTGTTGCAAATATTCGTCGAGTCAAAGTAACCCCTGTTGTACTGCAGGCCGGGCAGTTGTCAAAAAAAAGCCCTGCACATTTGCATCCAACATAGGGCGCAGAGAGGAGTAAGCAGTCAGACCTTACCTGGTGCCATGGAAATACAGTAAAATAGAGAACAAAATGTAAAAAACATACCAATTCACATGCTTTTGTTGCCTTCCATCCTCCTGTTTTATTCAGGCCATATTCTACTCTCATCTTCTTTCACAATTGCTGTTTTTGCCCTTTTCTTTCCCTGCATTGTTTGCAGCAGCACTTTCTTTCTTTTTTAAAGTAGCTCCTCAGTTGGTATCTAGACTTCACAAACGCCCTCAGCTTCCCACTTCTTTTATCGCACATCCCCTCCCTATCTTACCCATTTTCCACAGAGGACTTCCAATACCCTTTATTTCCCCCAATTCTTTGTCCTCGCCTTCTGGCCACAACATAAATGCACAAACACTTCTAAATTTAGAACAGCCACTGCAAATGTGATCAGTCACTTGCCTTCCTTTATAACTCTTTGTGATTTAAAAATAAATAAATAAATATATAAAATCGTAACAACAACAACAACAACACTAACTTTTTTTTTTCCTTCCATTCCTTCTTTATTTCTTTGGGGTTCTCTGCACTTGACCACGGAGCCAACTGCAAATCTCTCCGGACAGACAGAGCCCATTTCTCAGTTAACTCCTTCAGGCACTGCTAAGGCCACTGCTGCATATTTCCAGCAAAGCACTCATGTCACTGCCTCACCTCTCAGGGCTTAATTCTGCACACAGCACCATCAACTGCTTCTGCCCCATTAGCAGAAAATGCAAAGCCTTTTCCCACAGAGCTCATTTCCCTACGGGGTTTTGATTGCCAGGATTTGCCTTTATCAATACTCAGAAATTCTCCACTTGTCTGTCTTCGTCCTCCAGCTACATCTATCATGGCAGGGCAGCCACACGATTTATCACACCAATTCTCCTCCACCATAGCAATCTACAGCTCACCAGTGGGGTTTCTACAACCGAGACTAGGGCAGAAAACCCTGAAAGCCTGAGCCAAGTGAATTGCATCAATACTCAGCAATGACAGTGTGCCAGTGCTAATTACTTCGCTGCCAATCAGTTTATCAGAAACACCCGGTTGTGTGCTCATCTTTCAAGTCCCCTCCTCTGTCTCCAGGTGCCCCACCTTGCCTTTCTCTGCTGCCGAAACATCTGGGTGGCCGCTTCTCTTCTCTCAGCATAGCCTGAGGAGGTGATTACAGCTCTAGGCAACATGAGCCACAACTAAAACACAGTGGAAAGAAGAGCAAGAAACCTCGGTATAAGATAAAGCATGCAGATGTGTTGGGGCCAGCCTGGAGCATCTTTGTTGCTTAACATGGAAACGTTGAGCTGGTGCCTATCTGGAACAGCAGAAGGCAGCTGGAACAGCGCAGCGTTGGAGTGCCGCATTTGTTCTCCTCCCTTTCCCAGGAAGGCTGGAGGAATTAAACTAGGTCCAAGAACTCTTTCTTCTCAGCTAACGCTCATCTGCCACCAGCTTTTTTTGCGGGACAGTCCCTCCCATCCTCTTCCCCACGGCCACTTCAGCCAGCCTCTTCCAGGAAATCAGACAAGACAAGAGCAGAATCTCTCATTTGCCAGCCACCCGATCACGCAGCAGGGGCAGGAGATTGTAAGAGGAAACGCATTTTTAAAGGAGAAGTTTTTACTGCTTCTCGGGATCTGGCTTCTGTGTAGACTGACACACAAAGAAACTCTTACAACATGCACACAGTGAGGAATTCAGATTAGGGAAGTACAGAGAGAAGCGGAAACAGCTCTGAACCGAGCCTGAAAACCTGCAGATCCTCAAGCGCATGTCATAAGATGAGAGCAACAGGCTCATACTAGGAGCTAGGGGAAAAAAATAAACCTACAACACCACCCTTGAGGAGCTGCTGAACTCTGTTTAAACTTTTTATTTGATGTAGATAATCTCCACAATTTTAATGCTTGACTTTTGAGGTGAGAGTGGGGAGCGAATGCCTGCCAACACAGCGAAGTGACTCGTGTCGCAAAAGGGAGCGTCTGGAATAACTGACCCTGAACAGAAAAAATGAAGTCTAGTATTTTAAAAGGGTGAATTTATCTAAAGAATATCAAACCCGAGAAGAGTTATAAGCTCTACTCTCATGCCATTAATACTACTATGCCTCTTGGATCTCTTTTCAATACTTCTCATTCATTTCATAGGACTACATAAAAAGGGTGGCAATGCTCTTTCATGATCTGAAATCTCAGAAGTGGTGAGAGCTGGTGCAAAAGCCACAACTCTACCTGTCAGAGTAGTGCTTGGTACAGTGTTGGGAGCACTTATTTGCACGTCGATTCCTGCTGCCAATTTAAAGAACAAATGATCTGGGATTACAACTCATTGGACTGAGACAAACTTGCATTTGATTTACTGAGTGAAGCTTTCCAACCCTGGTCAGGACATTACCTTCGTCTCCTCCTGATTCACACACAGCCAAATACATCTGCACCCGAGGGGGCCTTTGCCATCCTCTGCAGATTCCCAAGCTCCCCAAGGCTGCAGAGGATACATCGGTGCTGTGCACAGTCACTGTACAGGGCGACAAACATCCACTGACCTGAGCTGCGGAGTTAGGAAAGATGAATAAAACGTAAAAAGACAGGACAGTTTACTAAAGGTTTAGTTCATGACTCAACAATCTGTAAAGTTTGCCCAAGAAAGGCTGGCAACCTGAAACTGATATAAAAATAGTCTTTTTTTTTTTTTTTTTTTTTTTTTAAGCAAAGCCAGAGCCAATCAAAACCATGTAACAAATCCACTGAACTTCAGGTTGTTACTGTGCTGCATTGCAACATCCTGAAACTTCCCAGAACAAAGCTTTTGTCCGCAGGACAGAGCCATTTACACAAAGCAGAGAGATCTGCTGCTAGCAGCAAGCTCTGTGCGTATACACACGGCCGCAGAGATCATTCCTCAGCAGGCAGGAGAGATGTGTCCTCAAACAGCTACACATGTGTGCAGGCACATACAAACATAGCAAACTGCTTTTGTTTGTTGAATTGTACCAGCAAAAGCTTTCCTACAAGAAAGTCGTGGTCACAAAATCGTCAAAGCAAAGAAAACAACTGCGCAACACAGCCCTTTGGGGATGGGGGTTTGGAGGACGGGGAGCCTGCAGGTTAGATTTTTCCTGGGCTCTGATGACTTCATGGTGGAGACAGGTGAAGTGAAAGCTGACTCGGGTAACTTTAGCCAGAGAGAGATAGAAATAAACAATATTATTCCTGGAAAGAAGGGGTAGTAGCTGTCCCTCTGCCAAAGCGCACTCCAGTCCAGAGCCTATTAGCAGCGGATTCCTTCCTGCGCTCCACCTCCCAGTGTCAGGGCAACGGTCCCAGGTCTTGACGTCAGCGCTGCCTTTTGTTTGCTGCAGACTTTCCCCTTCTGCAGGGTGAGCAGGCTGAGGCGCTGAAGTGGCTCGGCAGAGAGCTCCGCTCTGCCCAGGTCTGCCAGCTCTCCGCAAGCCTCCAAGGACAGTCCGCTCCCTGCATTACCGATTCCAACCCTTTCCAGTGGAAAGAAAATTGAGTTGGTTACGTCGAAATTGTTTTACGTCGAAATTGTCCTCTTGCTAACCTTTCCTTTGACTTGCACCATGCTTTATCTTTTGTGGTTTTATCTTGCATTATTTAGATTACAAGATCTGCCAAGCAAGGACTCTTTCCATACGCATGTGACAAGACTATAAATCTACTTCTTTAACTATCAGATGTATTTGGAGAAAATCCTCACAGAGACGGGGGGACAGGCTTCTGGAGCTCCAGAATAGTGCTCAGGGATATCTGAGGGGGAAGGAAGAACGAGGCCAGGTGTTACCACGAAATCTTTCCACCTCTCTAAACCTGCGACAACTACAGCCAAACGGGTGGTCTTCCCAAGCTAGCAGAGGAGCCTCTGTCGACCAGTCACGATGACTTGGGCACCCACAAGCTGTTCCTCGCCCCACGCAGCCACCTGTCCCAAAACACGAGCTACCCCATGGCAGAAGAGGGAGAGAGGGGCTTGCAGCTGAGCCGGTGCTGCTAGGCCAGGCTTCTCCTGCTGACGAGGCCCTTTAAGATGCAGCCGGAGCAGCCACTGTAAGATTGTGCCACCCCTAATATAAATTCAACACTCTGTTACACCCCATAGCTTCTGTGTTTAAAGGCTGAATATTGTAGGTAAATAAATACGAGTCAAGAAGAAATAGAAAAAACACAGTCACGTAACGCGCACAAAACCAGGCCCGGTAATCAGCTGCCGCGTGTTTCCGAGAGGAGATGCCAGCCTTCTCACATGCTCAGAGTTAAGATCTGACCACATTCATAATCCCTCCTTTTGACAGCACCCAGTCTGACCCTCGCTGGGATGTTCCCCAAGGGCCCCCTCCTATTCCCTTGCTGCCGAGACTCCTGAACCCATCCCAAGTGGAGCCCAAGGCGCTGACCCCTTCGGAGGCAGGTGGGCTTCAGGCCCTCCCTTTTCTCCTTCTGAAAGCTCAAAGCTGGGGACCTTTCATATCTTCCCTGCTTGTAAGGTTCTCAGACTAGTACTTAACTTCGTAATTTTTGCATGAGTGCTGCTGCTGGCTTTCTGTATCTGTAACCAAGTGAAGAACAGGGCTGTCACTGGCATTCCTAGGCTCTTAGCAGCTAACAAGATGAGCAGCAAATGCTTCTGCTAGTGAGAAAAAAACAGTCTTGTCCATCATCTCTCCTGTCAGAAGGACAGGAAACTATTTGCTCAGCCTAGGCCAAGGCGCTTCATTCCTAATAACGGGTTAATTGTGAGGAAGGGACCACAAGCTGCCTGCATCCCAGCAGAGCCTGGTCATCCCGTGCCATCCCACTGGGCTGTACAGAAAGCCAAACTTCCCAGGGGACCAGCCCACGTCCGGGGCTCTGCACGAGGCAGCGCGGCACCAAACCAGGCCGACCTCCTATCAGCGTGCCCTGGGAACACACGCTGCCTGCCAGGTCACCGGGGGGATAAACGGTGCTCTGTGAGGCCTCACGCAGAGCCCTTCTCTAACAGAAAGGCTTGACAAAATTAAGCCTTGGGGATGACTGGCAAGCTGAACTCAATTTATGTCGCACGGCGCTCTCTAAAACCAGGCTGTGATGCACAGAGCCTATTTCCAGGTACTGGCGAGGCAGCTATTCCTGTAACTCAGCACTGCCCTCCCACTCCACCGAGGGAGGCGAGCGAGCGGCACGAGGCTTATCCGGAGCGCGCTGAACCCGTGAGTCAGGTCTCCAGAAATCAATAACCGAAAGGCTGGTAGTAAGGGTGTCGGGGTGGAACGGATGCGTGTGGCTAGTTACTGGCCTTCAGACTGCTGAGCCTGCAGAAAATCACACTTTGCAGGCTCCCCCCTGTCACTACAAGGACTGAGAATCTTCTTTTCTGAAAAAGAAAAGAGAATTTGAGATTCTTATCTCATCAAGAGGGAAAATTATGAAGCCGGGGGTTAAAGAAAAACGGGAAGAGCCTGCAGCGAGGCAGAAATGGTTCTCTAGACCACGGCCACCACCTGAAAGACCTGCTTGTAGGGGCCCCCAAGGCAGGACGCGTGCTGTCCCAGTGTGCCCTCTCCCACCTCCCCCCCTGCATCCCATACTCGAGTCCAGCTGCACTTGCAGAGGTACGGTGGGGTATTTCCGAGCTCGAAAACACAAAATGGCCAGAGAGCTGAAAACGTTCAGCTGCATCCTGGAGGTCTCAGCGAGCCACAAACACAACACTGAACGGGTGACAATGGCAGAACGGGCGGCACGGGGCAGGCGCTACCAGCGCGCGGTGCTTGGAGGCCGTGGCTGCCTCAACTTCTCCGTCTGTCGTGCTCTTTTGTTTGCGATGTTGGGGCAGAGAAGTAAGGAAACAGAAGTCCAGGGAGGAAGTGAGTCAGGAAACCTGTACCTCAGCGCAGGGGGAAGTGTGACTCAGAGCGCACGGTGCTCGCCGCTCCCCGCTGCCCTGGAGGAGGTGATAAGATTGTGTAATCCCCAAGACAGCTTGCTGCACATCCTAATTCTGCTGATCCTCCCAGGGGAGGGGTGCCTCTGCTGAGTACTGTACATTAGCTGATTTCTTAGAATAAACTGTGACAGCTCCCTGTGAGCTCATCGCGTGGGAGGGGGATGCTGGGCTCCCTGCCCGAGCTGACAGAACGAGGAGCTACACGAAGCACCGAATTTATCAGGGGCGCAGCAAAGACCTGGCAGAAACCTCTCCTTTAATCTATTTGTTCTTTCAGAGAGAGAGAGCATAGGGACCTAAGTGCTTGAAAACCATAGAGGAACTAGCCAAAAAGCAGAGGGAAGGATTTCAGACACAGAAAATTTGGGAAGGAAGAGGAGGACAAAGGTGGTGGCAACAGGAGGGGAAGAGACGGTCTGCGTGGTCAGGCGGGCTGGCGAGGGGCAGCCAGGGGGAGAGGCAAGTGAGATACCAGGGGGAACGGAGCCAAAAGTGGGGGTCGAGCAAGGGAAGCCTGAAAGAGGAACCAGGAGGGCAGAGAGAGGATGGAGGAAAGATCACAGGGAGAGTCACTCAGGGGTGATGAGGAAGGTGTATTGAAAAAACCTTGCTGGGCCTGAGAGAGATGTGCACGGAGGGGAAGAGGCATCCTTGGCACCCACCAGCACCACGTTTCGCCTTTTGGGGTCTCTGGTCATCGGGGTAAGGGCCCTTCCTGAGAAACAACCAGAGCCGTAAGGCAGACAGGTGGAACATCACCAAACTGCCCTCCCTGACCCATACGGGCTGGTTTCCTCATCGTGAGCACAGGCAGGAGCGGTGTCAGCGCTCACACCGCCTCCCAGCCGGCAGCGCTCCGCACTTTGCCTGTGTTTGTACAGAGCCTGGTGCCACAGCACCTTGGGACGCTTCTGGAAATTTCTACTGCACAAACAAAGCGTGCACGCCAGCTGAACTTCCGAACTGCCACCCTCTGTGCCCCACAGATGGAAGCATGCCTACAGGGTTGCTTTTGCAAGCAAACCTCAGCTGCTGCAGGGGAGCTGAGGAAAGGCGCTCGCTGCCCCAGCACGGGCAGGGTTGGAGCGCGCATGCACCAGGAGCACTCCTGGGCTTTCACAGAAACTGTCACAGGGTCAGGAAAGGTCCTGTCCCACCTCACTGATGTCAAAACCCACAAAACAATAACGAGCAAGGCACAAGTTAGGGAAGTGAAGGATGGTTTATATAGAAAACTCTCTCTGGAGTGTTGTTTCCAGGAGGGACTGCTCTGCTCTTACCAGGAAAGCTTCACGCTTGAACACAGAGGGGTCCGTTCATCTGAAGAAGATCTAAACTGTATTTCAAGCACTGTTTTGGAGTCCTACACACACACAATATGGCACTAAAAATACCGTAACACCTTTCGACTGCAAATCTGTCATGCTGTTAGAGTCAGGAGCCAGAAGGGACACAGCACCAGCTTCAGGGGCAGTGAAGATGCTGGCTGAGACTCAGAAGACCTAAAGCCTACTTCCACTTCTGTCCCGACCTGCTGGCTATCCTGGGGACAAACCACTGCATGCCCTAGGGCTCTGCGTCCCTTTTCTCCCTTTTTTCTGCCCCACTGGTATCAAATCCAAGCTTTCTAGGCGGGGGCTGCTGGACAGTACATGTCTGCAACGTTAAATGCATCCCAGACCGCAAAATGCTAAATGGTTCTGTAATGGAAATAATAATGAGCACTTTAAGGTTCATGGCTGGTATTTCTAGGACAAATGTCACAGCTCATATGACCTAATGTCCCAGGGCTACCAGGCCTGGGGAGAAGAGCTGCGCGTTGGAACTGCGTGCCGGTGAGAAGGCAGCTTGATGCTTCTGGTAACAAGAGAGTAACATTTCAATCATAAAACCCAAATCAAGGGAAATAACAATTCCTGTGAAATCGCAAGGCTGCTGGGAAACCAATTTGCTGGAAAGCTTTGCCAGATTTTGTGACTGTTATCACGGGCTCCGTGAGACCATGGACTGCACCTCCGGTGATCAGTCTGTTACTTAGAAAGAGGCCGATGCTATTTTGTTCCTGTAGCTGTTTTATCTGCGAGGCCACGGTGCAAGGGCAGAAACTATCGGTATCACACTTTCTAATCACGAGTTAGTTATTCTGCCCCCTGCAAACGCTCTCCCATCTTAGGGCACGGAACAGGGATGAGGCTCTGTCCAGCAGGGCTTTTGTGACGCTCTGCAAGCCTGACTCAGCTGCTGAGAGCTCCCCACCCACAGGATGCCTGCACTCTTTTGCAGCAGCTCTGCTTTTCCCTTTGAACCTGTGCTCATAGGAAAGCCCCAGGTGGAAGGCTCTATTTTTCTGCTTACTGTTTTTCAAGACGCTGCCTGGCCTAGATCGATTCCAAGAACTGAGGCAGTCAAACAAAGAAACTTTTACAGGCTCATCAGCAGCACGAATATCACTGCTCCGGCAACTTCCCACGCTGTAGCAAGAATTTGCACAAACCAGAATGAGACCACACGCAACAGGAGGGCTGCTCAGCGCCGGCAGAGAACCGCCAGCAGCAGCAGCACCTTCAGCACCTCTGCACACAGCAGAGGTGGCGGGCAGCCCCCAGCACCCCCGGCACGCTCAAAAAACCCTCCCCGCCACCGTTCATCCAGGCACCCGAGCAAACCGCAGCACTTCCACGGTGGCTTGTAAGATGCCAGTGCTTCAGCCCTTCTTTCTCCATCCTCTGTGCCCAGAGAACCAGCCACTTCCACGAACAAAACATCTCATCAGGTCAGCTCATTACATGCAGCTACCAGCAGCAGCTTACAAATAGGGAATCTGACATCCCAAGTTACCCGAAGCCCCTCTCGTTCCTTCCTCCTTTGTGTGCACTTTGACAGACGCCTCTGCTGTCATTCCCAGTGGCTTTGTCTTCTTTCCTGGATGAAGGCACTGAGGAGCTGAAAGCAGCAGCCAGACATCCTGCAAGCTGGACTGAGAAATGAACCTGACCAGTATCAACCTGATGATGTGCATCAAGTGGAAATTTAGGTCAGTTTTAGGCACAGAGGGAAAGGCAGGCATTTTCTTCCTCTCCTGAACAGGGAAAGCAAAAAGCATTGCAGCAGAAGAGCCTCTGGACTGCTCTTTGGCTAACTGCAGCCATGGGAATAACAACAGAAATACTTACACCTCTTAATTCTGGTCACCTTAAGTTTTCTGGGTCCCATCAGTCACCACAGCCATCAAACTTGGATAAATTTGGCACGGGGGCCATGGCTGTGACAGTCACAGCTGTGAAGTAACAGCTTTGAGGCAGCCTGAAGAAAGAAGCAAATGAACCAGTGTGACCCAGTAATAGGTTCGTGTTCCCAAAGAGCTCTCTGCCTGGGGGCCCCACAGGCACTGAAACCCCCCCAGTACCCCTGCATCCCACACTACACAGAGGGGAAACTGAGGCAGGGAGAACAGTGCTCGTCCTCAATCATACAGCAAGAAACAGAAGCCAAATCGCACAATTATAAATGAAAAGCTCCTCCTCCCTACCTGTAACACAAACGCAGACCCCATGTAAGTGATTTCATTTAACTTAATGGAATTTGCCCTGTGGCACACAGAGCCTTTATGTGCTGCTAGGAGCATATTATCAAACACGTTGTGCACCAGTGCACGGCGCTGTGCTGTAGCTACCCTTTTGTGGTGCACCTTGACCAGGATGATTTGGGGGGAGTGTGGCTGGGAAGCTCTTTGCCTTCCAAAAGGCATTTCCCGAACTGAAGCAGGGCCTGGGGAGGAGGTGGCCACTGGAGCAGCCTGGCTGGCTAACAGCTGCTGTGGTTTCAGCTCTGCGAGGTGAGATTAAAGAGACTGAAGGTGGTCCTAGCATAAATCTGTTGGACCTGGGTTACAGCGGGGGTACATCTCGTGGGTGATGTGACAGGATTTCAGACTGGCTTCCAAGCACCTGCCTGCCATGAACGAAGACAGCCTCTGTTCCTTTCCAAAGGATCGCAGCACAGCCTCCTCTGGTGCGGTGAGGGTTAATTCAGGCGAGCAAACAAGAGGGATGAAGATCAGCTCATCTTTTCCATTCAGGCAGATCCTGCCACAGAAAATGCTGGTTTCTCGATGCTCGGTGTCTCAGTGACTTCCAGGAACAGTGAGCTAAACTCAGCTGCTCTTCCCAGCACCAGCTGAGGGGGCGGCAGGGGATGGAACACAGCCCTGTTCTTGGAAGGCAGGAAAAAATAAGGCTCTGGCAGAGCTCTGCAAGCTCGCCTCTCTCCCTCTCCCCTCCCCAGAAGCCTCTTTCAGCATCTCTAATTCCTCAGGGTACAGCTGGGTTGGTTTTTCCTTTTATCAAATAAGCGTAAGAGCAACGCACGAAAGCTGCAGGCGGCATTCAAGCCGAGAGAGGTTAAATAAATGAAATAAATAAATGATAAGCTCATCTCCACGAGCTCCGATGTGCCCCACCATTTTAGTGCATGACCTACTGTACTTCCTAACATTTTTGTTAGATAAACACAGAAAGCTACGGAACCATCCAATCCACGGAAACTATTTTTGGCTACTGTATCTTCATGCAATGTGAATTCCAAGGGATGATTGGATATTTGGACCTCTCCCAGCCTGGCTGACTGCGAAGGGAGCAGACAGTAATCTCATTGCTATTCTTCTGTGGAAACAAACATCTTTTAGAGATGACAAGTATCTGGCTTGTAGGTGCAGTACTCTGAATGAGATTCAGGGAACTAGAGCAGTCACCAGCTGCGAGGAATGTGAGGATAGCCTCAAGGCCCACAAAAAAGGAAAACAGGAATCAAACCCAGTCGGCTTCACGGCTGCCCACAAGCTGCCCTTGAAACACAAGGCCCTGAGCAGGGAGAAGAGGGAGCAAGCCTCAGCACCTCAGCTGGATGAGAACTTGCACCATCTTTTACCCAGATTTAAGTCAGGCCACACTGAAAGCTCAGCACGCCAGCACCCAGCACCTTGCCCCTTGCAGCCACCTCCCCGGCCAGGCACGGTGGCCAGCGGGCCACCACTGGCCCAGCCTAACGAGTGGTCACCCCAGGACAGGGCCATGGCACGCTGCCACCAAGGTGTTGCAGGAGAAGCTGTTCCCTGAGATGTGCGGTAGCTGTGCAGCAGATAAGATCTCTGCCTCCAGTGCAAGCAGTCTCTCACCTCTCACCTATTACACGCATTTCGTGCACTTCAAATGCTGTGGTTTGCTGTTGTGTTTTGTTTGTTTGTTTTTTTAACCTGCTGAACAGAAGGAAAATGCAAACCTGCATGGCTCCACAGGACTCTGAAGTTCCCCGCACGTGTTCTAGAAGACAAGCAGACTGACTTGTCATTATCTTCCATGGGTTTCAGGACTATAAAAGGAACAGGGAACAGCACGGCAAGCAACGCAGAGTCTGCAGCAAACTACAAGGCTGGTTTACAGGTTGTTGAACACCTTCCACTTGCTGGTTTTTAGGTTCTCGGACACCAGCTAAGAGCCTTAAGCACCCTGCTGTCCCTTCAGGGTTTCCAAACTCCTCCAACATGCCATGCCATTTATCTTTGCTACCCCTGGTTGGGAACAAGAAGTGAAAAGTCAGGCACCAGGCTCAATTTTAGTTGTACAAAAGCTGCTACTTGCCCATAAATCAACGTAGATGTGCTGATTTAGACTGTGTGAAAAATTGGTTCATTAGCTCTAATTAAACAGAGGCCCAAGCCACACAATTTAAATTTGAGCAGTGTTCTTGAACACCCTGTTCAGCCCAGGAACTGGGATTTGCTTAGTGCTGTCCTATATTTAGCATACAGTAACGTAACTGAAGCAACAAAATTAGCCTCGCAAATAGACTGGTTTCTCAGTACTTAATCAAGGACCTTTTCCCAGAACTGCCGAGGGCTGAAATTAAAAGAAAGGAATGTGTGGTAATCAGCCCCATGGAGACAGAAGGAAACCACCATGAGTTTGAAGTCCAAACATACATTCTGGCCAGCTGAATGTACTGTTGTTTAAATTAAATGTGGCTTCACAGTGACCCAGCCCAGGGATTGCACGGAACTCTTCAGAGGGCACAGCCTGTGCACAGGGAATTACCGAGCAGACACAACTCCAATGATCAATAATTCACCGCACTCAGCCCCCATCCGTAACAGATGCAGAAAATGATAGGTCTGAGGTACCCCTGCCATAATGCTGACCTGTTTCTGTCCATGGCCCTGGCATGCGGCACCAGGTACAGAAAGGATAGTCTGAAAGACAAACCCAGGGCACAAACTGCAAAATGCACAAAATGGGCAACGAGCAGAGCACGGCAGCACCAAGCAACAAAGCAAGGAAAGGAGGCAGGAGCCTGCAGCTCTGCTCTCGTTCTAATGCACTTTAATAGGTCTGACAAGATGAACTAGAAGGCTCCATTTTCCAGCCTTTCCTTAATCTACTTTTTTGCTGGGAGGCTGAATAGAAGAATTAAAAAGAGAAAAAAGTTCTGTCACTGATTTTCAAACTACTATTAGGATAAACCCCTCTCCTCATTCTAGCCTAAGAATTGCCAGAGGAGTAAGACAAAGAAAATATTCTGTAGGCAGTAATACAGCCAGACATTTAAGAAGTGTCGAAATACTTCAGAAACTGTCAGAGCTTGCAGCCGATGCTGAATGAAAGCAAGCTTCGTTTTTATGCATTTCTACAACAGCAGCACCAAAAGCTGGTTAGGTGTTGGTTAGGACTTGCACAGACACTGATGAAGTGCTAAGTCAGAGGCAGGTACACACACTTTGGAGCTGCGTTTTCTAGCTTTGGCAATCCCCTTGAAGAGCCCAGTTGTGCCTCCCCATCGAGTGGACGGAGCAGCCTGCCACACGCAGAGCATGCCCCTACAAATGCCCTCCAAACAGCTTCTGCCAAAACATCTTCAGGTTGGGTTTACTTCCTCCAGGCAGAAGCTACTGACTCCTCTGGCAATTTTCTCCTAGCTGGGCAGATGAGGTGAAAAGGCCGAGAATCCCCCTGTGCTGGTTTCATTTACTGCATTCTCCTGCTAGTGTGGGAGGCAGGATGTGAACACAGGGCAGGGAAGCAGAGAAAATAAGGGGAGAAATCGGATAAGGGAACCACACAACACTAACATAAATCAGCCACTGTGACTTTGGTTTACCCAGAGGCAAGACAGCTGGGAAGGAAGGGCACAGTTTGCTCCCCTCCCTGCAGCAGAAAAGCTGCCTGGGCTCTGAAGCTGAATCTGGAAGTGCCTCCCTCTGAGCTCCAGCTATTGAGAATTGATTATGCAAAGCCCCATCAGGGAAAGCATGCCCTGTATGGGGCAGATCTTTCCCAATGCAGTTCTACAAAACATTATAGCATAATTAAGCTGCCGTTAATATTGATAACTCCATTTTGAATTCTATTTCTAGTCCCATTTCCTCCATTAATCTAAGAATTAATACTGCTTTCACATCCTTATTAAAGATATCAGCGTGACAGCAGGAAAAAAAAAATAGGCTGAGAATCTTATTCATAGTGACTCACATCAGGTGCAAACTGCAAAGAGCTCCAGAGTGCAAAAACCTCCAAGCTAACCTAACAACCCCAAAGCCTCTCTGAGATTCACAGATATGAGCATTTCCTAGAAGAATAATGAGAAGAAATCATTTACTCTTAGATTACAAAACACTCACTGGAAACATAAGTGCATTTGAAAAACACACATCAAATGCAATTCAAGGAAACACACTCCTGGCTCCCACGTTTTTAAGAAAAGCCAGGCTGCCTTCCTCCAAGGGCATATTCATGAACAAGAAGTGGAATTAGCGCTTCTGCCTCTGTGGTGAACCCATTCACGCCAAGGACAGCAGAGCTGCAGTGGAGGGCGCAGGAGAAGCTGTGAGGCACAGCTGGTGGGGAGCTGGGGGACTGCACAGGCCTGTGGGTGATAAACATCTTCTATCATACAACTAAACCCAGAATCAGTGTGCGAACTAATTTACTGCCTCGCCCTTGGCCCTGCCTTTCCTTCCTCCCCAAAGACGTGCTGCTCCAGAGCGGGTGCAGAGCTGGGAGACTTCCCTCAGCTCCCAGGCACGCCGTCTGTGGAGCATCCAAGCCCTGCAGCTGGACAGTGTCAGGGCAGGCACAAAAGCTCAACATTGAGCACACCTTTCCTTCAGCAGGGAGGCTTGATGCTACGCAGCCTCCACACTCCCTTCCCAGCCTGTCAAGAGGGGGATTACCCCGTCAGCATTGGCATCGCCACTCAGAACGTTTTCAGAGGAAACAATTCCTAAGTATACAGGAGTTCAAGTCACTGGTGGACAGAATATCCGAGTAAGCCAGTGAGCTCCCACCTTCCCTTGACATCTAATCCAAACCTGATATTGCTCTGGGGGATGATGGCTCCAAGCCTCACCGAGCTCCCTTCCCTCTCAACCAGCACCACTTTGTGGCCTTTTTGGACCCAGAGCCTTTTTCCAGACTCGGTGGCTTCAAGCCAGCTGTTCCTAAAGAAGCAGAAGCGTTGCTCTGTCCTGGAGGAGTCACAAGATGCCTTAAACCCAGCAGGAACACCAAGGGATCCTCTCCCCCTAGGGCTGGTCCGTTACCCTGCAGAGCAATAAGGAGCCAGGGAGGAAGCCCCTCACTCCAAACTCTACACCGTGGCTTTGCTCCAGCCATCCACTTTCCCTTCTGGCATATTGAAGCCGCCGTGTCCTTGATCTCCCCACTATTAAAAATTACCACCTGCAAGCCACCTATACTCGTAGCACGTCTGCCAGGCTTCTGCCTGCAAGTTATCTGAACATGCACTTTCTAAAATGCTTGTTCCTAATCAGTGTTTTATAATATTTTTTTTCCTTGTGGCCTAATAATTTAGAAATTAATCCTTCCGTGATTCGAGTATATTATTCTGCTGTCATCCAAACACAGATCAGAAATACTTACTAAATGCTTCTACTTAATTTTCATCCTCATTAACAATTGCACCATTTCAATTTCAAAGAGGCATTATACAATTTTCTGTTTCAAGCAGATTGTTTAAATTCTTTATTGTCCTTGAAGATAGCAGCCAAGGATAATTTTACATTTCCCTTTTTATTTCCAGTTTTCTACACTTCATTTCTAATTTATATTAACTGCTGCCCATTCTCCCTCCCCTTCCATGCCGCTTTTACTTTTTTGCTCCTAATGCTGTCTTCACCACTGAACAACGACCAGCTTTTACGCAGACACCTCTTTCCCAAGGGCACAATCACAGTTTTTCCATACAATTCACTGTTCTTAAAGAATGTCTAAATCTAGCATTCCTATAAAGCTCTCTCTGAATTCCAATCAAAAAGTCCTTTAACTTCAGATAAATTGTGTGTTACATTACTGGTTGAGTCTTCTTGTTTAGATTTTCTATAACAAAGGTCACGGTTATGCAGATACAACAACTACCAACCCAGCTCTGAAATCCTTCGCTCCCAGATGTGCTGGGTCTGTACAAACGCCACTCTGGTTTCTTGAAAGCCACGCAAGTCCTTCCACTCTGAAAGGCTGCACCTGCTGAGCCCAGGTTCCCCAGTTTGTTTTGGTTGTTGCTGTTTTTAACTAAAGGACTCAGTGGAAAATAAGCCCATGTTTAGTGACACTGCAGTCTGACTCTGAGCTATCAAAACCACGGATGCAGAGAGGTAGGACTCTCCTTTGATGTTTTAATTCACCACGCTAACTAGAGTATCACGTATAGCTGAAGATAAAGCACCCAGTCCCCTCTGCGCAGGGTTCACCTAGATCTGTGGGGTGGAAGCTGAGCGCGTTCACTCACCGCACAAAGAGCATCCTGCTGTACGTGTGCCCTGCAGTCATTTTCTGTTAACTTCAGGTTCTTTTGGGATGTCATTTGTAGCCTCAAGTTATCAGAACATTACTTTTCTCTAGCTTGGTTGCCTTCATTATCAAAGGTAAGCTTAAAAAGGAGAAAAAAGAAAATTGGGAAGAATATTCCACTGCTCTACCTTTGGAGGCAAGAATGCCAGGCATATTACCCCATGAGGAGCTTCCTGAAGAGCAAACGAGGATTACTTTAGCACAATGACACCTGAGATCCTGTGGTATTTTGAAGCTGCAGGTGTTTTTTCTTCTGAGGAGCCTGCTTTGCAATGGTTTTTCACTCATATATTGTCCTCAGACCTTGCCACCTGTGCACCAGAGGCTGTTAAGAGATCAGACATCTAATATTTGTGATTCTGTATCTGGAAAGACCTGGTCTTGCTCTGGAACAATAGAGATGGACTTTTCTGCTTTATTTCCTGTAATTCTTTCATGTTTTACTAAATGTAGTTGCTTTTCTACAATTTCTAAAGTTACTTAAATGCCCTCACTGAAATCATCTTTAACTGGATTGAACATAAACAAACAGAAAAAGCTCTTATGACCTTTGCATCAGAGCGTGTCTGCTATTTTTGTTTAATTTCTAGGCTGGAGTCAGCTCAACTGTATAGTCCTAACCAAGCTGTTGAAGAACAAAATGGCCCTAGAAAATCAGAAAAAGGCCATCAGCATGACTTATCTTGAAGATTTTTCACTCACCACTGTCTTTTCCATACACAAATGACATTTCACCCAACCAGGACTGTTTCAATACTTCAACAATTAATTTAATTCCTTACTGACTCAATGCAATTTACAAGGGGTATGTTTCTGGCACTCAGTGGTTAGTGTCTCTCAACAATGGCCTAGCCTCCTAACTTAATCCTGTCTGAAAGGATCTGTGTAAAACCCTCAGTGCTTTTTATTACTATTATTATTAGAGAACATCTCTCAGCTGGATCCAGCTGTTGCAAGGGAGGAAGTACTCTCCCAAAGTAGAGATCTCAGTAAGTTCATGAGCGCATGCGCCAGAGGTTCCTAAACAGTGCTACTGCAGTCACTGAAAGATGAACTACCTGGGCCCCAATGCAAATGTCTCTACAAGTGCTGCTAAAGCTGATGGAGATGGGCTGTACTAAAGGCGAGCTGAAGTGCCCATCTTGACTCAGGACAGGGAGCACGGGTCCTGCTGGGGAGGGCTACGGTAGCTTGAGGGTTATGGCAGTGTATGACCAGAAGGTGCACGAGGAAAGTAGAGGCCTTCTTCCTACAGGTGTGAGACAGCACATTGCTAGCGACCGCTGCCTCGTGGTCTGCCCTTGACTCCTGCTGCTTATCCCCGTGGCTGCTATTGCTGCTGCCTGTGCGTTACAGCAACACGAGTCTGGGAACCCCTGGCACAGGTTATAGCCACAGGCTGAATTCCTCTTTGATACCACTTAAGCCAACATGAGTTCTGAGAAAATGTTGCCACATGTTCTCTCCATGACGCAGTGCTGAACAAGCAGCTCTTATTTTGTGTTGCCTCCAGTTTAAAAGTGATTTCAGTGTATGGTCCTGTACTCAGCGCTTTGCTGCAGGGTGACTTGGAGCTGGACGAACGCGGCAGTACCAGTGCCCACGAAGAAAGCTCTATGCTCTTCCAGCTGTATCTGAAATAATAGTACTCAGGACTGTTCCTACCTATTGGAAACTTTCAGTTATAAGCACCACGAGGAACGCTTATGTCATTTGTGTCTCTCTTAGCCTCTCTTACCTGAGATAGAACAAATAACGCTGTGCCAAAGCCTTAAAAAACGCAACACCCCCCAAATCTGAGGCTGTGATGACAGCCTGGGTTTAGCAATCAACCACCGCTTGAAGTCAGGTTAGCCAGTTACTTATGATAGAGCCTTATTCGCTGTGCTGTTCCTCTGAAAGACTCCAGGGGCTGTTTTCACCACTGGTCCAACTCACCACAAAATCACAAAGCACGTTGCCTTTTCCACCACCCACCAAGAGTTAGTTATAGATCACAGCCATCTCCAGGAATAAAACACTGCTGACATTCTGGAATCCTGTGCAATTGCCCGGATTAAAATACCAGCCTGTGCAGATCTTTTTTCTAGATCCCTGACACCTCATCCAGGAGAAAGGCAGCTGGCTTCAGTGCCATGTTAGGCTCCCTTCATTGTGTTGGGCTTCGCTATTTGTGAGCGGTCATGGAGGAGGTGGTGTGAACACGCTTGCCATAAGGGAATGCCTCTTTGAGAAAATCCAAGAGCTTTTACCCTTCTTTCTGCAGCACGTCTTGTTCTCTTCTGAGAAACTGGGCCTGAAAAACTTCGAGATGTGCCGCAGTCTCCTACTTACCCAAGCTTTCAGGAAGGAGAAGTCAGGGAAAAAAGAGCCGTTAATGAGAAAAGGTGGGTTTTGTGGGAACTTACTGAGCCACAGCACACAGCCCTTAGGAGACGTGACTGTTTCTGCTCTAGCTGTACTTCTAGCTTTCCGCACAGACAGTAACAGTCCTTTCCTCCTTTAAAATTACTTAACGTTAACTGAATTAAGTCTCAATGTGAAACGTCTAACTTCCAAGAAGAGGAAGCCTCTTTAAGGAGTATTCACTAACTAATCCTGAGAAGTTAGGCTAAGGCCAGAAGGCCCATTTCTTCAGCTTGTCACACAGCAACCCATCCGGCTCACGTGGAGCTCTGCAGCCTTGTGAGCTGCAGCTTCTTAATTTTTGTTCGTGACCTATTTATGCCACTGTTCACAAGCTACCCATGACTGCCCGGCTATTACAGCTTCAAGGTATGAACTGCATCCTCAAGCGAGCATTACACTTTCATTTTGGAAATTCACACATGCACACAGAATTTGTTAAATTTTGAGAAACAAGGTGAGGAAACAGATTCACTAAATGTAAATTGATTCTTTTCTCAGAAAAACAACAACAAACAGAAAAACAGTCATAATCCCAGCCAATCACATATGTATGCTTTTAAAACTCTTTTCAGCTTTCAGTTGGATTTTTTTTTAACTACTTGTTGGTTGTGTTTGTGTGGTTGAAGAGCCAGCAGTTAGCAACAACTGCTGTTCAACTGAAATTATACCATAGTACCAGTATTTTGTGGGTTTTGTGACACTTTGCTGCTGCCTCGAGTTGTCCTGTGCGCAGAAATAGTGCTTTGAATGGAACAGCTGCATTTTATCCACAACTCTTTACTTCATTGTCATAACAACAGGAAAAAACTCTGAGGGATGCATGCTCACTAAACCAGTTATAAAAAACACAGACACAGAACAAAGCAAGAGACATCAGCCAAAGGCAACTCCTCTGGCACGCAGGGTAAGGGAATGGGAGAGCCTTGGGCATCTCTACCCTCCTGCCCTGTGTGACATCCCCTTATTTGTATGGCACTCCCAGGAGTCCCCTTCCAGCACGCCCCAACTCAGAGGGCAGCACATGGGGCAGGAGCTGCAAACCCCCTGGACCACACTCAGAACAGTCTCAGCAATCTCCACCAGCCAGAGCTCGCCCCAAGCCTTGTTTCACTGGGTTAGTACCCCAAGGTAACCCTAGGCCTGCTGGGCCCATCAGAATAGAAAAGACATTAAAGAGTCATTCTCACCCCAGCAGGGCAGGTTTCCTGCTGTTATCGCGCTGTTATCTGGGCCTATTCCAAGGCCCAGGTTGCACAGAGATCTCCAAGCACAGAAGTGACTTACCTTGACTGAAGTTCACAGCCCGTGGATAATTCTGCCCAGGCCTGCACACCACTTTGGCTCCATTCACACCACTGAAACTGTTTTAAAGAAAGCAAAATAAAAATAAAAATAGGTAATTTCACTCTTCAGGAATGTCTTCTTTCAGATTTTTTATTTTTATTTTTTTACTTTTTCTAATTCTTCACAAGACTAATGAGCAGAAGAGCAATCCAACAGCAGCCTTTGCTGCCTATATTGACTCAGCCAAAAGCAGACACCTAACTGAAATTCTCAGAACAGGGACTTTAGAGGTAAACGGTGAGAGAAGGATGCATCCAACCTGGATCTGACTAGCACTTGTGTTAGTGCCCAGCCTGCTCTGCTGGAAGACCCAGCGTTTCTCAGGTGCCTAGGCTTGCATTCTGTCTCCACCAAATTCCTTCTGCTGTCCCTTCAAGGATCAAATGCAAAGGGCTTGATCTCCTTGTCCTGTTAGTCAAAAAAAAATAAATACATTTTACATATATATTTATATATATATTTAATCCCATTTTGACTCTGTTCTCCACAGCAGGTGCACACATTTGCAGCAGCTCTTTGCTCACTGCCTGCTTCTGTGTTTCTGTAGAGCTCATAAAGCCTCCTGAGCAGGGGTACGAATTTGCTGTGTGATCTGGATAATGGCCACTGCCCCACTCCGAAAGCCAGGCCACTTTCCTTGCTTCTTCCTCGAGGAAGGAGCAGTGAAGCCTTGCTCCTGGGTGAGGCAGCAGCTCCTGGCCTTGCAGGACCTCAGGGGGAACCACGAACTGTTGCCACCAATGGTGAGAACCTTGCTGATGAGGCATGAAGAGGGAAGCACGCCGCTTTTGGAAGCAGCACCCCCAGCTTTCGCTTCCCCCTCATTCTGGCCCTGACCAAATCCTAAGAGGACAAACTGTACTTGGCACCTCCCCAGGCACGGCGAGGAGCAGCCTCCCCCTGCTCGGAGCCATGACTGCCGCTGGCTGGCACACAGACAGGCTGTGCAGGTACAGTCAGTGCCTTCTGTACCATGGCACTGCTACAAGCCAGGCACTGCTGGGGCGCTTTGCTTTTCCTCACTTCCCTCTTTCACACACACCCTGCAGACGTGCCTGGTGGTGGAACAGAGCCTCGGGTAACCACCGTGATGCCAGGCCCAGCTACGGACACCTCTGGGGAAACGTGAGCACGGGGCAGGCGCTGGCACAAGGAGAGGAGCAGCTCGGCCATGGCTGGCTCACTCACCGGGAGCAGCTTCGCTGCTGGGCACCTGAGCATGAATGCCGCTGAACACGACGCAGCCTGCAGCATGAAGAGGCCTTTTCCTTGAAAACAGATGTGACGCCAAGTCCTCTTGGTTTTACATCACAGCCCATCTTTCAGGCAACGCAATTAAACCACTGCCAAGCCAAGCAAGGACTGCGTTCAGGAGCAATGCTGAGTCACAGCACTGCTCACTTAGCACAAGAATGACTCTGCCCAGGTTTACGGGGCCGCAATATTTAATTGGAACTAAGCAGCTCCGAGGCCCTCATTTCAGCACAGCTGTCTGACGTAGATGGGTAGTCCCAGATTTCAAGCACTAAGCAAACCGTACTCGTCTCTTAAAACCCAGCAGTGTTGTTCAAAGAAACGGAATGGCAGTTTATGTCACCACTCCACTGCCACAGCAGTAAAAACCAGCAACGTTCTCATACAATCCTTGCTTGCTTTCTTCTGCAGCCACTTTTCCTTTCCCAAAGCTGTCACAATGCCCATTTTCATGCCTGCTGTAGAGCAGACCACTGTCATCCTTGTACAATTTTTTGTTATTTATAAAGCCGTACTCAAGCATATTGTTACTTCCATACACTCTCCCTCCTTTTCTATACCTCTTATTGCATCAAGAAGAATAAAAAGCTCATCTCAGCTATCTAACAAACATAAATGCCCACTGCAAGCCTGAACCAGGCCGAGGAGCAGGTATTACATGCAGATAAGCAGGGTGCTGAACGGTCTAAGCCGCAAGAGCCACGTTCCAGTTAGCACAATGCATAATGCAGCAGTCAAGCTACAAATCAGAAACAATATCCAATCCCAGTTTTAAAATAATAATAGTAACAATAAAAAAAGCAGAACGTTACTGTGAAGAATGGCCTTTTTAGTCAAATCAAATATTTGCAATTTGTGAAAAATAATTTTCTCCCCCAGCATTTTTAGGGACTATGGTTATTTTTCCCATTTCTTATGCTTTTGTATGCAGTTGGGAAACCAATGATTTCACGCATTTTAGCTTAACAGAGGTGGAAACACTAGGAAAGGGAATATATTCACATTTCAGAGAACTCTGCAATTAACTGCAACACCGAAATGAATATTAAGCACAACTCTCCACTTCTCCCTTCCTCACCTGCCTGGGAACAAACAGTGCTACGATTCGGACTGAATTGGTGTGCAGCTAACACAGCCCTACCACAGTTTTTCAGCACGTGTCACAGCCTCATCATTGCCGTCATGCTGATCAGAACCGATCAATTTGCTTCGTTCTTGTGGCACAGGGCCTCTCTGCTACTCTGTCAGCGAGGAAAGGAGGCCAAACAGACACAACAGTAATTCGTGCCCACACTGAGACACCTTCACTCCGCCAGGCGTGTGAAGAACACTGCTGCAGGGAGACCAGTGCCCGAGCTGCTCTGCCTGCTCTCAGGAGGGGACAAGCCTCTGAGTCGCTGCTGTCTGGTTCTGAGGGGCACCCACATGAAGCAGCACAGCACTCGGCAGCCCTCACTGGCCAGGCAGGAAGGTCACTTGTCACAGGTGTCCCCCAGTCACTGACGCAGCCACTTAAATGCTCCACAGAGCTCACGGAGCTCATCCATCCCCAGCATGGAGCAGTGGCAGAACCCAACAGCCACTTCAGAAATACAACACTTCCAAATAACCCGGTCATTGGTTTTGTTGTCGCTTCAGAGAATGAAAATAAACAAACCCCAAACTACATGACACTCCTAAACCTATGCCCGAATGTAAATACAGCTCTTGGAGATCCTTGTGCCAGTGTCACACTGAAAAGCCCACGGACAGGATGCGAGCAGCTGACTTCAGATAAGGTGCCTGCCAGCAGAGAGAAGAGGTTGGAAACAAGCACCCACGTGAGCCAGTATGATCAGAGCAGGTGATCCTCCAAAGCCCTCTTTGCAGAGATTTTATTACAGTTGGGCAAGCAACAGGCAGGTCGTGACTCACTTGCCATGAGACACGCTGCCGCTAACTCCTCCCAGCAGCATCAGGGTTTCAGGTGGAAAGTTACAGCCGTGTTGTCGACCAAGGTTGCGTAGAGGTCGTTCTGCGTGCTGCCTTTCAAATGCTTCCAGCAGGTGTCAATTCGAATGGCACAAGCATGGTGAAGCTCTAAGGTGGTCAAAATGTGCCTTACATGGGCTGCACAACAAACCTGTCTCATGTTCCAGCAACAGCAAACCGAACAGAAAATGAAGGGCGAACATCTCACCGCCTGCAGGGGTTCAGCATTGCTCCTCCTGGCCAACAGCAGCACACGAGAGCGTGACTGGACAGGACAGCCAGCACTGAGGGCAGTGCAGCTCCCGACACGTACAGGTTTCTCTCAGGGCATTGCAGGATGTCAGCTAGCTTCCTTCCTCCCCTAGAGATTTCCTGGCATTGCTGCCTTGAGCACAGACTTCAGCTTCACGCCAGCATCCTGTCCTCCTGTTCCCTGCCTCATCAGCTGCATTTCAGTCTAACCTTTGGGCAGCAGACAGTATACAATGCAGGCTGCCTTGCATTTCGATGTTAATCACAGAATGCTTTGGGATGGAAGAGACCTTAAAGCCCATCTAATCCCAGCCCCTGCCATGGGCAGGGACCCCTCCCAGCAGCCCAGGCTGCACCCAGCCCCATCCAGCCTGGCCTTGGGCACTGCCAGGGATGGGGCAGCCACAGCTCCTCTGGGCAAAATGTTAAACAGAAGTGGCACTGTCCGTAATCCTAGCTAGAGAAGTGGACGTTCAAAATTAAATCCACTTCAGTAACTGGATTATGCTTCTTGGCTAATCACTGAGTGAGCTCCATATGGTCTCCTACAAAGACTGTAGAAGACAGTATGAAGAGGGAAAGATGGGGCTAGACCCCACTTCCTGCAGACCACCTTTGTTTTTTTAATCTATTCTCTAATGCCATCTGCCTAACTGATCTGTTGCATCCTTACAACGAGACTGCAACCGCCGATGGAGTATTTCTGAGCATGGGAGGCCCTTCTATATCCAAGCAGCAAAGATTTGCCCATTCAAACACTTCTAGACAAAGCAGTGCTGCAGCATCATATTTTGCACCCACTACAATTGACTTGGTTCAAGAAGAGGCCTGCATCCCTTGAATCTGAACCAAGCCACAGGGATGCACCAAGTTCTGTCCTGCTACTCTCCCTGTCTGCCGTACAGAAGGGTATTTATAAGTTTCCCGTAGCTCGCTTGTCCTTCAAGGAAGGCCGCAAGGTCCAGTCCATCAGGTGCTGGAATCCTGCGAGGCAGGAGCGGCCCTGGGCTCCTCATGCCTCACGGATGAAGGCAGAGCTCCTTTTAGTCCTTAACCTTTTAGGCTAACGGCAGCAGGAAACGGGCTCAGTGTAAGTGAACATGCCGCACCAGCACGAAGAAGAACCCCAGCTGCCAAGCTAATTGTAGGGACGGGAACGGGTGCTAGGAGGTTAGGACAGGAGACGGCACGGCTGTTATATTAGCGCTGTTCCAATGCCCTCAGCGAGCCACAAGCAGAGAATCTTACGTCTCAGGTAAAGACCTTCCATTATTTGGTGCAGGGATTTTATCCTTTTAATGGAAAAATCTTGACAACCATGAATAGGAGCATTCACGTTACAGGGAAATTCTAGCTAGGTTTTTCGATACCTCTTGTGCAACATGTTCCAAACTCAACCAGTTTCTTCAGTCTGAATTTACGCACATGCTGTGGGAGTCACATCCTCCACCCTATGCTACCTATTGCCAGCCTGAAGCTAATGCAATGAGAGCTGAACAGGTTCAGAAGCCACCTCTCTATAACGACCCTCAGTGCTGGCACAGATAAGTGGAAAGAATGAAATCACCTTGAGGGACATGCTGAGTGTGACAAGTATGACCGCACTTGTGTGTGGAAAAAGCACTCCTGATCAGAAGAAGCACCTGATGTTTCTTACAATCCAGCTCTCTCTGCTAAGTAGCGAGTATTGTTCAACTTCATTTTCTTATCGGAGAAGTTTGCCTGCATTGCTCCACGGATGTCTGCTTCTCCATCTGATTGAGGGTGGGGTTTGACACCTACTGTTTGGTTGTACAACTCCCACGTCTGTGGGGCAGCCCTTGGTTGGGCAACTCGAAATAAAGATGATTTTGCAGCTCACTTGCACATGCAGCAGATAGGAAAAATGGCTGTGACACAGGCTAAAATGACACAGCCAATGACACAAATGACACTTTCCAAACAGTTCCACTATTTTAAGGCATTGCTGTTCTGGAACGGTCACAACAGACAGATTAGCAATGTGATTTACAGGAATACGCACACACTTGGACCCACAGTTTAAGCTCAAACATTTTGCAAAAGAGTTTAAAAACTGAGCGTGCAGTCAGGGCAAAACCTCACAAGCTTACAACTACAAAATTTTCAGAATTCTTTGTCCTCTTTTATGTACAATGTAATGACATGCATTGTGCTGGTTTGGAGTAATAGTGACAAAAAAGGAAGGCAAATGAGACTTGAGCCCTTTCCATTATTGCTGTTTTGCTGGAACTAATATCATACAGCCTAGCTCCTCAATGTGCAAACATTTCTTACGTTAACTAAGAGGTTTAGAAAGAAAAGGAATTAAAGCAGTACAACAGTTATCAAACACCTTATTTGGTTTCAATTAAGTTGTGAGGGAAAGAAGAGGAAGAATGGAGTGGCAGGGGAAGGAAAAAAAACAAAAGGGTACAGAATTGTTTTCACTCTCCCCTATACTCCCTATGTCAAATTGACAGAGTATAAGAGAATTGACAGAGTATAAGAGAATTGGTGGAAGTTCTTAGAAGAAGAGGGATTCATCTTAGTTATGTTTTCTTGAAGCTTTCATGCTCTCAATGAGCAGCATTTGTTGTATTAATCTCTTCTATTCACCTAAAGAAAAGATTGTGAGCTACTCAGCATGTAGGTAGACTTCTTCCAGATGCCTCCCTAATGTTCAGGCAAACATTCTCAGACAGCTTAGAAGAGAGGTACTCTTGCTGTAGCTGAGCATTGTTTGGACAACAAACAGCACAAAATTTTTATCTTTACAGAATAAGGAGTGTCTAACTCCATTAGCAGATATTACAGAAAAAAGAAGAGAAAGAAAATCCCTGTTTCCTGCAGACCACAGATTTAGGTCTCACAGGATCCAACTACAGCTTTTAATTTCTGGAAACCAAGCAAACTACAATTGACAACCTTCAGCTGATAATTCTTTGCTTATTGTGCCAATCCTTCAATAACATTTTTTTTGATCATCGAATGTGGTTTGCTGTTATTGTAATACTGGAAGATAGTGCTGTGAGCAGTAAGGGTAAGATTGCTCCCATTTCTACACGGGATACGTTCAAATATGGTCTTGAGCAACTTTTCGTCCTTTATTTCTAGTAGAAAACACCAGAATTCAGTCCTGTCTCTCTTGACTTGTCAGGTCAAATGGGGAGGAACATCCCCCAGAGCAACTGCGGGTCGTGTGTCCCTGAGGCCTGCCTTCAATCACACCATTTCTGGGCACCAAAAGAAGAATACAAAAACAAGATAAATCAGCACGTGCCCCGGACAATAAACTTCACCATAAGCAAGGCAAAGTGGTCCAAAAACACTGAAAAGAAGTAAGCTAAGAGCTCAAGGCTCTGCAGAAGGACTACAGGTGTCAAGTTGGGTGGCAGAGAACTAGAACCTTTACCAACTGGTAGGTCACACTGGTGGCAGTCCCTCACAATTTCCCTTCTCCCTACCAAAATTCCCTGCTGGTCCTGTGACCACTTGAAAATGCAAGGACCATGTGCTTTAATGAGCTGGAAGCAAGAGAGACCGGCCACATCATCAGATACGAGCCTGTTCTGGGAAATGGAATTATATTCATCATAGCCCTGCAATGCATTGACTCCATCCATTAATGGCAACTTTCCAACGTTAGTTTTACTGCCAAGCCAGGATCATGCTGGGGAACAAGAAAATAAAGTCTATTAGTAAGAGAAAAATGCTACACAAAAGCAAACTCAGCAGAGCTACACCATGGATACTGTGGCAAGTTTCAAAGGAGGAACAGATTATTATTTTTTTTCAGATAGGCAATAGTGCTCCTCCAGCTTTCTCCCATCACTCTGACGCTGTCCAGATCTGCAGCCAGAAGGAATGGGAAGTAAGTTGTCTCTTTGTTCTGAATGCTTATGTCTCAGTAAGAGCTGAAAAAGACATTTGCTCTGTGTGCTCTACCACCCCTTCTTTCACTCATCTTTCTGTACAGAGACATCTAATTATTGCTTTCTTCTTGCATTCTTTATCCCAATTCCAAAGAGTTGTTGTTTCTAGAAATATCTTTCTGTATACCACCACTAAGAGTGGAAGTTTCTGGTTTCGTTGGTTGGTTTTTGGCTTCCTACTACTTGCATTTTCTTCTCATTTTCTAACCTGAAAACTTCAGCTTGTCCTATAGGTGAGCATTCCTCAGCTCCAACCCAGGGGAGTGAAATAGCTTTGAAAATACTTTCAGGAAATGACCTCATTTTCTCTTAGCCCAAACATTTCCCCACACTTCCAAGCAAAACCCAACAAGAAGGTTTGCAAAAGGATCCTAGCATCTCCTCTGACAAAGGCAGCTCTACAGAGCTTCCTTCTAAAATTTCATGCCAAAAGGCTATCTTGGGAAACTTCCAACAAAATTGGACGCAGTCTCGAAATATGTCCTAAAACATATCCTAATATGTTATGAAAGGAAATGCACACAGATACGGGATGTAAGGAATAATGGACACAGAGACAAAGCTACCTTCCTACAGCCAATGCAGATCTGTGCCAGGATGGAGCAGAAAATGGCAGCAGCTGGGAACTGGGGAGGGAAAGTTTACAACAGAGTCCTACTGAGCAGGCTTGGGCTCTAAAAGGCGCTGTCAAAAGGCTCTACCCATAGCCAATTTGGTGAAGTCTTTACTTGAACACTATGATACTGCCAAAGCTGGCTCTCTGCATAGCTCGGCTATCCTGAAGCTCCCCTTGCCCTGCAGCTGACTTCGAACTTAGCTGTCAGCTCGTAATTAGGGCTGTGACTGCTGGTTCCTCCCTCTGCTGCAGCCTGCACTCCCGCCTAGGCTGCCTATAGCACCAACACGTATAGAACAAGAGACCATGTCAGGGATTTAATTTACCCTCCCTTTGCTCCTGCAGGCCCCTTTACAAAGCTCCTTTGGTCTCCATTTTTTCCTTTTGAGAGACTGCTCCAGAATCTCACTCCTCTAGTGGCTGAAAATCTAATTTCCAGACTAAGTTTATTAATAGCAAATTTGTACCAATTTGTCCTTGTGCCAGCATTGATCTTTATTACAAAGACCTTTTCTTCCCCTCTAGTATTTACTTTGCAATGAAGTGTTTACAGAGAGACATCACATTCCTCTCTTGGTCTTTGTTTTGCTAGGCAAAACAAACTGATCTCTTTCAGTTTTCCCTCATCTGCTGAGCTTTCTGTCCCTTACTCATCCTCCGAGCCCTGTTCTGCACCTGCTCCTGTGCGAGTGGTTTTTTTTCCTGACAGAGTCGTACACAGTGTTCCTGGCACTCCTGCATCTTGGTTTGAAACCTCCCTGTTTGTACCAGGACCATCTCCTTGAAGCTATCCTACGATCGGCCCTGACACTTCTCCACCGCACGGTTCCTGTCGCTGCTGTCAGCGTTCCCTGCTGCCCCGGCAGCTCCCTAGCCCTCGGCTCATTCCCTCCTCCTACCTGCCAGCACTTGGTCCCCATTTCCCTGCCCCTCCAAAGGGCTCTGCCACGCGCTGCAGGTACCCGTCAGCTGCTCTGCTCCCCAGCTTTGAAAGCATCACGCTCCCACAGAAGATTCCCCTGGTCCTGTTCCTCCTTGGCCTCCTCCCCTCACTGGTAGGCTTCTCTGGTCACCACTGTCTGGCTTTCAGCCCTGCATCTTCTGCGGGTCAGCCAGCAGTGACAGAAGGACACAGCCCCCCTCAAATCCTCCTCTGTCCTACTCAGAAGTACACAGCCCGTAACAGCCCCTACGAGCTCCAAAATGCAGCTGAATCACCCTTTCAAAATGGCCAGATACATCCACTGAGCCTCCCCCTGCTGCCACAAACAGGATCACCCTTTTTTATTTTGTACTTTTAAACATGGGCCAATTCTCCTCAGGCTTCCCTGCTAATGAATCACCAGTTCCCTGCTCATAGGCAAAATTCTTGCTGCCTTCATCACGCTGGGGGTTCCCTGTACCTTCTAGTGCCATGCACTGAGTTGTGATGTCTCCTGGACTGCAGCCTTTCTGTCTGGCCTTTCCAAAACCGCTTTCAGTATAAATCCGGACACATCAAAAATGGCACAGAGAATACAGATGGAGAACAGGCAAAGGCATTTTCATTCTTGCATAAAGAATCAATTTGGACATAGCTAAACCCAGAGCTTTGCTTAGGGAACAAAGAATTCCTCCATTCTCCAACCCTCAATCTAGCTCTGAACTGGTGCAAGCGGGGACATCTGTTGCCTTGTGGAAATGCAATTCAGATGAGCACACCCATGGGAACTCGGCCAGTGCTATTTCAGTGGCGTGGTTCCAGATGGTGCCCCCATACCCTGCCTTCACTCACACGCTGCTCCCAGATCTTTGCAGCAGTAACAGCCGTTAGGCTGCACAGCAGAAACCAGCTCACAAAACCCGCCTGTTCTACACTAACTCAAGAACTTAGACTCCTCTTTCCATCTCTATGTTCACAACAAAGCTGTCAGCATTTTTATTTCTGACTTCTGGACAGCTTAGCCTTCCCTGATACGTATGGGTTTCTTATCACTGGTACCACTAAGAAAAATACAAAGTCTTTAAACCGGTACAGCGGGGTGAACGTGGCAGCTACATCTTGCCAAAAGCAGACTAGTTTTGGCAACATAGTGCTAACTGTCTCACGCTTCTCTGCTGGCATACTTTACATCTACTAAAACTACTGCTGCCTGGCTTGTGTATGGGCTGCCATGAGAAATGACTGCGTTGCCACTGCAGTCCTTTGCCACGCCACAGCCCAGACCTGCTCTTCCACCCTGGATGCTATTCTCAAACCAAACATTTGCTTAAAACAAACAAGCAAGCTGCTGCTACAGTGTCAGGTTGTTTTAACTGTATGGCACAACAGCTGCATGGATTTGAAAGTTTTCACCTATGCGGCGAGCCAGGCTCCAGTTTGGTTCCCTGGCCTGTCGCTTCTCACCATTACCTGCAGCGCTGACTGCTGAGCCAGCCCCAGAAACATTTTCCTCCACCGGGGCAGCAAAGAGCCACCCACTGGGCACCAAATCATGATGCAAAGCACGGCAGGAAAGGACACATCTGATCCCTCAGTTTTGCAGCCTCCCGGTCCTGTGCACGATGCTCCCCTGCTGCGGCCATCTCGTGGTTCTTTGGAAGACATTTGTGTTGCTTGTTTGGGCAGCTCCTTGGAAAAGAGAAAGAGGCATGACTCTGGTTGTCCACTACGGGAGGGAGCTGGGGCTGGCCCAGCAGGCAGAGCGTGCTGTCCTCTCCCCGTGCGAGGGGCAGCGCAGAAGCAGCTGTTTGAACAGCACATGCCTGTGTGGGAGCCAGGCAAGGGCAGCTCCTGCAAAGGAGGTTTTTAGGACTTCCACTGCAGCGACTTGGATTTAAGTCCTAGTAAGAAAGCTCCGCGTCTTCTGTACTCACAGTGCAAAGAGGCATAACCAACAGTCAGTGCCCTCGCTGGCACAGGGAGACAGATAGCAAAAAAAACCCACCAAACATATTGTCAAGAAGAGAATCTCTTAGCAATAGATTAGTTTGGTTTTGGAAAGAGCATTGATTTTGATAAAGAGTTCCTGCCAAGGCTACTTGGAACAGCTTTGTTTCTGGCAGTCCAGAAGCTTTATTTCAGAACTTCCAAATTGTATGTATTTTATCTTAAAGCTTTTTATCCCTCATACATCATTTACTGCCTTGCCCTAACATGACAGTAGTGGTGAAATATTACATCATTTTTTAGATGATTAAGATGAATCACATTGTGCTGCAGAACAAAACGTTACTTGCTTTCTTAGATGGAAGTCATTCCTGGGTGTTGTAATGGCACTGCCAAACTTTCATTATATTGCAAACAAAGGACTTCCTGTTCTACAGAATAAGATAAGATGTTTCAGTCCATATTAAGTAGCAGCTGATCTTATCGATTAAAAAAACCCACAACTGCCTACTGTGTTTTCTTATATAATATACGTACTGTGATCTACTACTAGTGTTTACTTAGCAAATCAGCAGTAAGCATAAGAACTTTAAAAGCACGTAATTCAAAATGAAAATTCAGAAATCCCAGAGCAAGACATTTCTAAAATCAAAATCTGGGACACAGTGTCCTCATAGGAAATTTTAAAAATAAACTATTTAATTCTGATTAAAGAGGGGAAAAAAAAAAAAAGAACAAACAAGCTTTACAGTGTCAGAACTTCCCAGGAAATGGCAGTTCTGAGTTAGGGTAATGCGTGCTAATTCTGAGAAGCCCGAGCAGGATTTTTTTTGCTAGGGACGAAGTCCAAGAGGATCAGGACGGAGGGAATTCTGCAGGGACCCACGGTACAAACAGCGAGGTTACGGGAGGTCAGGCGCAGCTGGGTGTGAGCGCTCCAGGGCTAAGCAGAGCTTTGGTGGAGGAGCACTGAGCTGCCCGATTAGACGAGCACGGAAAAAGGGCGCTGCCCTCTCTCTTCTGCCCACTGTCTCCAGAAAAGCAGCAGGTCAGCCCTTGAGGGAGAAGTGTCACGCTCCCGCGGGGAGCACGCTGGCACCCATAAATGGATGCTCAAGGCTTTACGCTGAGCGCCCACACGGATTTCTTCACCACGCAGATACCTCCTAGAGGGGTGCTCAGGAACAAGCGTGTCAGCAGCAGCAGGATGGTGCCTCCCAGGTGCTTCTTGCTTTTCCAAATTTGGCCTGAGCAGAAGAGGGTGCTAGCAAGCACCAGCCATGGCAAAGACGGCGGATTTCAAGCAGTTACTTTGCAGTCAGGATAACTGCGTCAGCCAGACATGTTCATCTTTTAATTTTCGTGCCCGTGACTCATGACTTTCCATGCTTATGACCTATCCTGGCCTCAATCCTGGCCCTACTTAGTAACAAAGTTACTTAATTACTAAATTAAGTAATTTATTTAATACTTAACTAATTTCATTATCCATTTTTTTAGCAGATACAAAGGCAACCTGGCCAAAGACAAGATTTTCACTCTCGAAGTATTTATGTCCCTTTTATTTCCCACATAGGCAATGATGCGTGGAAAATCTGAAATAAATGAATAAACACCTCCACAATCTTGGCTTTGTTGCTGGTCAATAAGGAATACAGGCAATCCTTGAAGTAAGACAAATGATATATTTGCTAGGCTTATGGAGCTTAACCGTGGAGTTTATTGCCCAATTCAGGATCCGCATCACGTACGCGTGTGCACGCGCGTTGCTGAGGCGGAAAAAGTTCGGACACTGAACAAAGGGCTACTGTCTGCTGACACACGAGACAAAAAACTCACCGACCTGGAAGCTAAAGTACAAAAAACACTTGCAGCTTGAGTGCCCCCTGCCCATACACATTAAACGAAGAAGCCTTGTTTGAGCCAAGGATATCCTTAATCTGCTGTTCTTAGGCAAGCAAAGCACATGGCAGCAGCATGACTCCCACCCCAGCAAACCCCCTCAGCAGCAAAATCACACGAAGGGCAACGCAGGACTAAACTGCCTTGTAGAAGACGATTTTTCTGTCACAAGCCTATTCCAAATTATCTAGCAGAAAGAAACTTGTCCATGGAAGCCAACATTGTTGGCCGGGGGAGAGTTACACAACACCAGAAGATACTGGCAGGGGAAAAGAGCACTGAAAACTCGGAGAGATGGAGCAACCTGTGAGAAAAGCTTTTAAGCACTACAGCAATGCAAATGCACCATGACCTCAGAGGAACCATGGTTCAGAGGACTTCAGGGAAGCAGCAAGCTCAAAGTCAGGAGGGATAGTGAGAAGGTCACCCCCAGATGAGTGGCAGAGCAACGTGGAAAGGGAGAAAAGACGTATCAGCTTAGCAGCCCGCAGTCCCTGGAAAGGCTTAAATCAACAAGGCGACGCTTGTTTCACGGAATACCAAGGCTGCGTGTCACCAGGTGACCAAATTCAACCCAAGTGGAGCACATGGGATGACTTCACTGAGGTCAGCTCTCACCGCCTACTCTGGATTTAGAGCTGGAACACCAAAGCACTACACAGACCTAAGCCATTAATCATAAGCCAAACACCAGGCCAGAAGTTTTGTAATATTTCAAACCTTTCTCAACAACCCAAGCAATTGTGCTCATGAGCTAGACAGTCTTGGATGAGTGTTTCAGACAAAGTGAGGGCTTTGCCATCAGAAGGCACCCTTCTGCCAGCTCTGCTGAGCACTACTTTGGTAGTGGCTCAGACTGCCAGGTTCAGGACCCAAATTGATAGCAGGCACAGTGTGCCCCACAGTGCCCGTGCTATTGCTTGTATTCAAAACACAGGAGACAAGCTAGCCATCGAGGAAAAAAGAGACAGAGCAGATAAGCAGCTACAATGACGTACACCAACTAACCAAGCGGAAATCAAAATCTCCCACGTAAGAACTGCTCAAGACATCCCACTAAAACGTTCTGTCTCCCATGCACTCATACCTAACATTGCAACTGGTGTTTACTGAAACTCAGGCTGGTGGCAGTTTCCTGAATCACACAGAGCAGAGCTCTGCTTCAATGGCATGAGGCTCCCCAGCGCTGTGCTCCATTCACTGTTGCTTGCCCACCCCCTGTGGTCCACCACAAAGCCACCCACCCTGCAGGGGGGCTCTGTTCACTCTGCAGCACATGCATTACGTAGAGATGCTCAGAGTCTGCCTCCTGTACACAACTTGTACGTTACAGACACTCGGCCCCACGCTTCTGCTCATCATTTCATAGTGGTAGAGCAGGAATGTGGCAGCACAGGCCATCCCTCCTAAAAGTCCCGGCTTTGTTCTAACACACCCTTTCTCAAGAATCTTGTCTTCTCTAGAGAAGCCTCCTACAGTGGCTTGGTCACCACTCCCTCCTCCTCCTCGCCCATCACATCTAGCATTCACGCATGTCCAGCTCATGCAGTATTTAGCAATGTTTAGCAATGGCTCTGCCAGTGATACAAACCATGAAAATTGCCCTCATGCCAGATTTCAAGACTGAGGCTCTCCAAATCAAACATTTTTTTCCAGCCAGACTCTCCTATCTTCATGCAGAGAGAGGAAATAGCAGTAACTGCTTCCTACTCTCGAGGCACTACCAGCCTCCCAGCTGACAGCTTGGATGCCCGTACTGTTTACAAGAGGACCAGGACCAGTAGAGTGAGAAATGAGTACAGTTAGGTTCCCAGAACTACTATTAGAGCATTTGAGCTCTTTCTCTTCCATGGCTCCTCTTCCTTTGCTGTGTCTCAGTTTATTGCCACTGTGTTGGCTCTGGATACTTAGATGGCAAACCCGTCTTTATCATGCTGTAAATTGCAGCCTGGAGCTGAGAATGCCCTCACTGTCTCCTGATGCTCCCTGCCACGGGCAGGAATCTCAGAACATCCCAGCTGTCACAAGGAAGTACGAAGCCCAAGACTACTCATGGAAGCTGAAACCAAAGAAGATGCCTTAATGGGATGAGGTACTTTGTTCCCCAAGCAGCAGCTTGTTCACTGGGTGTAGTTTGAAGGCTTTCTGTCCTGCGGTAACCTCGCTCATGTACCAACTTTTATCATCGTAACACTGACTGGGCAGCTGCAACTGAAATGACTTCTTTTTGATGCCCCCTCTCTCCAAGATAGCATGAGCACTCAAGACACAGAAAAGAGACCATTTAGGTTTGCTGGTGAAGGGAGAAGGAAAAGAAAATCTTTAAATTGCAACTTCTAGCTCTAAAGTTACAGTTCTGACATCAGCCATGTAAGGAAGATGAACCATGGAGACCACAGCACGTGGCTGCACTTCTCTCCACCCGTTGGCAGTAACAACATATTCAGTGCTCATGCAAAAAGCTCCGCTGGCTCTTGCGAACAGGATGCAGACCCAACTTTCTCAGCACCCTGCAGCGGGCCTGCTTGCCTGTGCATCACGCTCTCATTACACTCACAGATGAACTTGTTGCAGAAAAATCTAGCATTGGTACTTTGGCTTACTTCCTTGCCCTTTGGTTTTGCACTGGCATCACTAAAAATGAGCGAAACAAACTGAATTTATTGTGCTGTGCCATGGTGGTGTGCCCTGCCACCAAGCAGCAGATGAAACAGATGCAACTTTCATCAAAGTTGGCTCTTTCTTTGCCTGGGTATGATTGAGGAGGGTACCACAGGACAGGCTCAGTCCTTTCTACAGCAACTGACTACCCCACAGCCTCTATACAAGGCACCCTTACAATACACTGAGACAGTAAAACGATCTTATGCCAACTGCAACAGCAGGGAGCAGCGTTTGCAATAATACGCCCAAAGTCACACAGCAGGGATCCGAATCCTGTTTTGGCAAATCCTAGTGCAGGCCTGAAACACTGCCATGTTTCTGGCAAACAGAGGTAAACTTCCCAGGGTGAGCAACGTGGAACAACAACTTGTTTGTGTCTGACCGGGTAAGAGTGGATGCAGAAGAGAATGCAAACGAGACCTGCTTTGGGGCAGAGCTGGAATTACTTGGGCGTTGCTCATGGGCAGGAACTGATGCCACCAAGTTCCTCCTTCCTTGTCATCCCAACCCACTCTGTCCCCACACTGAAATCCACAGGCAGGGGCATTTTCTTCTTCAGGTCTGAGGGAAAGAAATCTATGGGAATTTACTCAGAGAGACACCCGTCCAAGAACATCTGATTTTGCAAGTGCTCCAGTGCATTTGCACACACCATATCACCCAAAGGCCTGTTCCCAGATCCCAGCCCAGGAGGAAAACCATCACAGCATTTATTTCAGCATTGCCCTGCACAGTTCACATAGGTTAGCACAATCACACCTTTTATAGCATGATCCTTGGTCTGCTCCATTCCTCTACCTAGGGATTAACACGAATCTTACATACTGTCTCTGGAGGGGACCAATAACTTGCACTGAGGTGAGTAGGCAATAGAGCAAACTGCTCATACTTCTGTTTCGCCAGACGCACCATGGTAGTGACAGGTGAGACCAGACTGAGCAGGGGCAGAGACCACAGAATCACAGAATGACTCAGGTTGGAAGGGACCTTAAAGACCATCCAACCTCACGCCCCCTGCCATAGGCAGGGACGCCACCCACCAGATCAGGTTGGCCAAGGCCCCACCCAGCCTGGCCTAGAGCACCTCCAGGGATGGGGCAGCCACAGCTCCTCTGGGCAGCCTGTGCCAGCACCTCACTGCTCCTGCTGAATTTCCTCCTAACGTCTAGGCTAAACCTATCCTATTTTAGTTTAAAACCATTCCCCCTTGTGCTATCATTATCTACTCTAGTAGAGTTCCATCTCCATCCTTTTTATAAGACCCCTTTAAGTACTGAAAGGCCGCAATGAGGTCTCCCTTAGTGAGGGAGCCTTCTCTTCTCCAGACACAACCCCCAAGCCCTTTCTGCAGGGCTGCTCGCAGTGAGATCTTCTCCCAGCCTGTCCTCATGTGTGGGATTGCCCCAACCCAGGTGCAGCACCTTGCACCACGCAGGTCAGCATCCTGCAAGACACCGCCACCTGCTTACAGGCACACTTCCAGAAGTCCCCCAGCCTGCAGGGCGAGTACTGCCAGCAGTTACATTCTGAAGCCCGGGCTCATCAGCCTAAGCCCAACTGGCACAGTCAAAGAAGCAACTGCAAGGTAGGAGCGAGCCAGTTACAGGGCTGATTCTGCAACTACTGCACGCTGTTAGCACATCCTTGAGGTTACAGTAGCTAATGCTACCTGTCCCAAATCTCAGCAGCTGAATGCTGAGTGTGATTTGGCCGTGATCCCAGTGCTGCGGGGCGGTAGTGTGTAAATAGCCTACTGTGCTCACCAGGGACTGGATGGACCATGCTGAGACTTGCAAGCAGCTGCCAGGCAGAAAAAAGCAGAGAAGGGCTGCGACATGACCCTCCACAGGCAGCAGGAACAGCTGAAGCTTCAGACACTTCACTAAAAGCATATCAAAACATCTGTGGAAGAGGCAATAGGCTGGAGAAACTTGATAAAGTCTTTCTGAGTATCTCATCATCATCTCAACTGTGAGAGAGAAGCCTTCTCTCACTGGGTGTTTGTCCCTCTGGATGTAACCCTGAGCAAGAAAAAGAACAACAACAAAAAAAGTGTTTTTTTAATAAACTTAAATACAGCTTTTGAAAACTTGCCCAGGCAAACAAAACGTTAATGCAAGTTTTGGCCTGGTCTTCACTGCTTGGGAAATAATTCCTCCCCCTCAATAACATAAGCTGTAGCAGCTCTATTGTTCCAGTCACCACAGGCACAAGCATCTCCTTCAGCATGTCCAAAGGAAGCTACCCTTCAGCACACCCTGTGCTCCTTTGTCTCTCAAGCAGGGAGGGAAGGGTGTGCAAGAGGTCCACAAAACCAACAATATATTGGTGCTTCCTCAGAAACACAAATTGTGAGGAAGCATGAGAACAGACTAACCCATGGAAGCTGCTCTAAGGAAAGAGCCAGCTGTTCTACGCCTCAGGACAAGAGAAGTAGTACCCAGCTTCAAGGGCAGTAAGGAAGAACAAGTGCTAAGGACACCTGGCCAGCTGTAAGAACAATGAAGCAAGAGAACAACTTGTGTGCAAAATTCCTGATCGTCATTAGAAGCCTTTTAGATCAGGTTGGGCAAACCTGTTTGATGTAAGCCAAGCCTATCCTTTTGGACAAGGAGTTATGGTAGGTGAATGTCAAGCTCTCTCCCAACCCATTCTGGAACATGGCTCGGTGTCACAGATCTGGGTGCTTGCCAGTAATCCACACACACTCAGTCATCAGGGTCCCCAGAGACCGATTTGTTGTGCTGCCTTGGCTGAGTCACTCTGTGTCCACCAGTTCCTCACCTGGGAAGGTGGGAGCCCCATCCCTGCTGCATCTTCTCTCGACTGGGAGCACTGCAGGGATAAACGTTTCTTAGGCTCTATGGTCCTCAGAAAGTCCCTTTCCTTCTGAGTGGAAGCCTGAAAACACAGGTGGAGCTTGCACTTCAGGGTACTTGGAAATTACACTGGAACAAAAACACGGATTGTCCCAAAACATGGATTAATATAGCCCTGAGGGGACCATGTCACAGCCACGAGATCCCCCCCCAACTTCCCCACAGCAGCCCCACGCTGAAGCATGGGGAGGTTAAAGCCCCACTTTGCAGCTGCACCTATGGGGAAGCCCTCTCCTGACCCAGGTTCTCACTCGGGGACCACACATTGCCACGCTGCCAGCAGACACACGCTGTGCTGGGGACGCCAGTGGCAAGACTGCTCTCCATCCACCACGGACACAGCCTGGCTGGGACCACAGCACCATCTGCAGGGCTCTGCCAAACACCGAGCTGCTACCAACTCCTGAGGGAAGGCCAGTGGGATCCTTCCTAGGAGATACTTGGCAATGGTTTTGCTCCAGAAATACGCACCTGAGCACACACAACCACACTCTTCAAGGTCCTGCAGGAAAACAAAGCCTCTCTGAAAGCACCACCTCAGAAACAAATCACTTGTTTGATCCAGTTCCACAGACCCACTAAGGTCCCAGAAAATTGAATGCATTTGGATACTGGATTACGTAAAATGTCGACAGCAGCGTCAGCCTTGGGTGCCTTCAGGGAGCGACTGCAGCGCTGCAGAGCGCCCACGTGCACAGGGCACTGCTGGCAGCAGCAGGGCCCCGCGCTCGCAGCCAGAGCTGACACAGACACGGTCAGTGCGAGGGCACTGGGAGCCCTGTGGTTTCTTAAAACTACCACATCAATGGCACTTTGCAGAGCTTCTGTACCAAAACGAGCCTGGGCCAACATGTGTAAAGCGCTGAAGAACATGCTGTACTACACCAGCACATTCCCTCGGATGTGAGTCTGACAAATAAATCCCGCCTCTTGGGAGGAAGAACAATTTTTCTCCGTTCTTGCCTTTATGAGAAGGTCTGCAGCACCATGTGATGTCCCGAGATGGGTAACCACTATGCAGCGCAAACCCACAGAAATGCAAGCATTTTTCTTATTGTTTTAGCTATAAATACAGGAATTTAACACTTGTCCTACTGGACTAGACCAAGAGTCCATCTCAGGGACAGTGTCCTGCTCTGTGCTCTGGTGAGTGACTGCTTCTGAGGAAAGGCAAGGCTGCTTTCTGCAGCTCAGCCACCAGCCCTCAGAGGGGCACCTAACCCTGGCCCGCTGCAGGGAAGCGGCCTACGCCTTGACGAACGCACCATGATGCCATTTGATGCTCTCATAAGCCAGTACATCATCCAGCTTTTAAAGAGCCCTGTGCTTCTTTTCTCTGCTTTTCATAAAGAAACACTATCAATGTTAAGATTAAATCAGGGCACGCTGTTTTAAAAATCAAATTTAAAGACCTATGTCCAACAAACTGAGCTAAAGAATATGACTAATCCATTGTTGTTATTATTTATGAGAAAACACAATACCTGTTTGACTACAATTTGTACTCACTGCTGCCAGAAGTCAACCGTGCTGAAATTTTATTTCCAAACCTAAGATCAAGTGCACTTTAACTGAACCTTTTATTTTCTGCCCTTTCCTCCATCTCCTCTACTACAATTCACCAGGGCAGTGAGGGCTTATAACTTCAAGTAAGGAGTGTGTAGTGCTACAGGCAGACTCCTGGGGTGAACGGAGTGGTGGGATGGGGTGAAGGGTCAGTCTGTGAGCTGAACGGTAAAAACCCAGAGGGCAAGGAGAGGATCTAAGTAGAAACCCAGGCACTGGTACATCAGAAGGATGTACCTGTGAAAAAGCAGGGCGAAGGCTCCAGCATTCTGAAATGAATGAAATTGTGGAGAGCAGCAAAGGTAGGAGGGAAAGGGACTTGAAAAGCCCTCTGAATCTGCTGCCACCTTCCAAGCAGATGCCAAGTTCATTGATGCAGTACCTACCATTTCTGGCTATGCACTCCCAGTTCAGCATGCACAGATGGCCTGATGGCACATCCGTGGCACACCCAGACTGCAAAAGTCACTGTCTGGGCACTTCTATTCCCTACCACATGCTCACCTCCACTGGCCCGGCAAGTGCTTCCATTCAGACTGATCCAGGTCTTTCGATTTGTTTTCTTTCCTTCTTTCTCTGGCTAGCTATGGTCAAGAAGGGAACCTGCAACACTAGAAACAATAGCAACAGGCAGCAGCTTGGATTTAATCTTTTCAGCATTTATAATGTCATGATCTTGACTGTTCATTTCAGAGACTTCTCTCAGTGTTGTTGCAGGCAGCCCTACTCTGAGTCATTCTTCCCGGACAAAGAAACAGACCTCAGTTATTCCCATGGCTGTCAAGAGACTGGGTCCTACTCCAAACTTAGCCTGTTGTCTTCTCACCTCACTTTTTTTTTTTTTTTGACTTCATCTCTGAAACTGGAGTAGTGATTCTGGCCTTCTCTGTAGTCTCACATTTAAAAACGTTACATGGAATTTAAGCTTTACTATCAGAAGCAATGTACAGATCCCAGATGTTTATTCATACCCACTAGCACGTTTGAAAGCATCATTTCACAGCACTTCTTGTAAGACTAAGTTTAACGTGTACACAGCACTATCTTTAGTACAGTGGTTTGATTCTTTCTGGCAGCATCCACGGAGTGTCAGGTGCTGTTGATTCAGATGGCTTTAGCCAACACCAGCAGAGCTCCTTCCTGTAGAGCCAGTGACCTATGTAGCCAGGAATACAGAGTGAAAACATGTATGATAGGAAGAGATGCTTTGTCAGCTGTGGCCCACAACTGTCCAAATAAAGGGCTTCTCCCTTCTACTCCAAACAAGCAGATTCCGAAGGAAGGGGCAGACTGATCCATAGATCAACCAATCCAGTCATATTCTTTCAAAGTTTACCTCAAGGTTAAATAAGGTAAAAAAAAAAATAAAATCCTTCCAGGTTAAGTGGGTGATCTGACGTGTTGAGAAAGTGTATTTTTGATGTATTTCTTTGAAATTTGCAATGAAATACCTGGAGCTGTGAACTCTTCCATATTGGTCCTGAGATTAGTAAGTCACTTCAGCAGAATAAACTAGAGTCACATGTAGATCTCTGAAGAAGATGAAACACTTAAATACTCTGTTGAACCTCTGAAATTCAAGATGAAGTCTGTATTAGGAAATGAGGGGTCTGTCACTGCATGGAGAGATCAGTGCACTGGAAAACAAAGTGAAGATTCTTGTAGTTTTCAACAAGCCATTCAATTCAGCAGGGCTCAACAGCAAAAAGCACACTGCAAGGAATGTTATGTCCAGCACTATTGTCATCTGCTTTGTTTTTGGATGTGCAGGAACCTAGGCCTGTGGGGGAAAGAATGAGCAGAACTAAGTCTTGCTAGGGAGAATATGGTTACAATTCCATCACATCAAAGCAGCATTTTTCCAGTGGCGGTAATTTCACCAGAGCCAGTCACCTTATCAGAAACATTTACCTGTGTCAGGATTTCTGACTCGAACACTTCCCAGGTTATCTCAGGACATAAAGTTGAGATATTTGGAGCCCACCCTCTTTAAGATCTTTATGGACGACTTGGATGACGGAATTGGGTGCACCCTCAGTAAGCTTGCAGACAACACCAAGTTGGGGAAAGTATCGATCTGCCAGAGGGTGGGAAGGCCCCGCAGAGGGACCTGGGCAGGATGGGTTGATGGGCAGAGGGCAATGGGATGAGGTTCAACACGGCCAAGTGCTGGGTCCTGCACTTTGGCCACAACAACCCCATGCAGCGCTACAGGCTGGGGGCAGAGTGGCTGGAAAGCTGTGCAGAGGAAAAGGATCTGAGGGTGCTGGTCAATGCTTGCCTGAACACGAGCCAGCAGTGTGCCCAGGTGGCCAAGAAGGCCAACGGCATCCTGGCTGTGTCAGGCGTAGTGCAGCCAGCACACCAGGGAGGTGATCGTCCCCCTGGGCCCTGCTCTGGTGAGGCCGCCCCTCGAGTGCTGGGTTCAGCTTTGGGCCCCTCACTCCCAGAAGGACATCGAGGCCCTGGAGCGTGGCCAGAGCAGGGCTGCGAAGCTGCTGCAGGGCCTGGGACACAAGTCCTGTGGGGAGCGGCTGAGGGCACTGGGGGTGTTTGGTCTGGAGAAGAGGAGACTCAGGGCAGACCTCATTGCTCTCTGCAACCACCTGAAAGGAAGGTGTGGGGAGCTGGGGGTCGGCCTCTTCTCACAGGTACCCAGTGACAGGACGAGGGGGAATGGCCTCAAGTTGTGCCAGGGGAGATTCAGGTTGGAGATGAGGAGACATTTCTGCTCAGAAAGAGCAGTCAGGCATTGGGACGGGTTGCCCAGGGAGGTGGTGGAGTCACCGTCCCTGGGGGTGTTCAAGGAAAGGTTGGACGTGGTGCTTGGGGACAGGGTTTAGTGGGTGACACTGGTGGTAGGGGGATGGAAGACCTTCAGGATCATCTGGTCCAACCAACCTTAATGATTCTGTGATTTTATTAAAGGCTGGCTTCAGCTGCTGACTTTCTCTTGCTGTGTTCCACTCAACATATCAGAGTACAGGAATCCAATCTACTCATGACACAGACCAACACTTGAATCAAAACTTTGAAGGTAAAACTAACTCACTTGCCACAGAAGTCCTTGTGAACAGCACGAAGGGTGAGTAGTAAGTCCGGGTGTGCCTGTAGCCAGTTCTCCACCATATCTGGGTGTCTGGGATCAACTTCCAGAAACACGCTTCTGAAAGGACATACATAGGAGTAGGAAGTGGGGAGATGCACATATTTAGGTTGCTCAGATGATAAAAATTAAGATCTTTCCTGGAAGATTCCTATGAGTGCAGGAAATGAGAAGGTCAAAACACTGCAAACCAACAATCTTAAAACAGATTGAAATTGTCCATATAAGGTGCAGCTTCCAACTGCCTCCTTCAGGGGGACAAAAGGTTGATCTTAAGGGAAGCTTTCATGGTACTCCTCTACGTGAGCAGTTAAACCCTGGTACTAAGATCTAAGGATCCCTTTTGAACCTCATGTGGGAATGCCACCAGCTCTGTCTTTCTGAGGCCCACAAGGATTTAAAGTGGAGCAGGATGCTGAGAAAGAGCCAGAACAAAAATTTTATGATGCAAATGCATGAATACTCAATACTGGACTGGCACCTCGTTGTATAAATGGGGTGACATTAGGTCCCTGTAGTGAGAGTCAAATACAAGTCAGTATACACATTTTCCCCATAGTAAATATCTCCGTAGATCAGTTACGAAAACACCACGAGGATTCAGGCCATACAGCCCTGCACACAGGACAGTACAAAGGAGAGTGCAACAGGAACGATGGAACTTGTCAGACAGCCTCAGGTAACGCACCAGGACGTGGCTTCACATTGGAGGGCTATTTCCATGTTTGCTGCAGCTGGGCTTTGTGACACTGCCATTTATGAGTCTCTGCTCCCACAACAAGGCAGAATCCCCCTTGCTTACAGGCCCGTGGAAATGGATTCCAGCCTCTGACAGTGCAGCAGGATACAAGTTTCACAGGCAAAGGACAGAGGCCAAGCCCCAGCCAGACACTCTCCCGGGAATTCCTGAAACAACCCACACTGAACACTCCCTATTAATTCACCAAACTAATTACTAGCTGGGTGTGGTTCTCATTCCTGACCTTAAAAAACTTGGACCCCTCAAATAGGAGCTCCACCTTATAAAACAAGCAAAAAGGAAGTAGGAAAAAAATTCTAACAACCAACCCCACAGGAAACGGGGTTCCCGTCTGTTGCTGGGAAGCCCTGGGGAGCATCTCCTGCTCTTGTGGTCATACAAACCATAAGCAATGAATTATTCTCAGTACGCCTCTCGATACTCCTGTTCCTCTTCTCAAAACAGCAGATTTTCAATGTCCTCTCCTATGCTAACCAAAAGGTGAGGAATTTTCAACAGGATATGGGAATGTGCCGACACAAGACATTTGGGCATCAGCCAGTCCATGCTGAGGCACAAAATGGATCCTACGTAGTAAATAGAAATAACCAGCCACAAGAATTCACAGTGAAGAAATCTAACATTTAAGAAGTTATCCCTGGCTGATTACCGTCATTCTCCCAGGATATTCAGCATTGCATCCCGGCACAACATACAAGTTTCCCCTAAAGAAAGGGTGGGAGGGAAATAGAGATCTACACCCATCCTCACAGAGCTCTGTATTGCTTCTCCCTCCATCAATTATTCTGCGTAAGTAAGCTTCCTTTTTTTGTGCTCCTTCTTACTCTGTTGCTCTCTTTCATGTTCCTTCTGTTAGTGCTTTAACCTTTAAAGATTCTCACTTCACTAATGACTACGAAACATCATCACTAGTCAAGGAAGGCCTGTATCCCTGTATTAACCAGGCTGATTTTAAGCTGATTTTGCTTATATGCTTTAACTGCTATTACTAGATGGCATTTTTGCAATTATTTTCCCTTCTGTATCTCCCTGTATGAAACACAAATGGCAGTTATAGAAATGGACAGAAGACATGAAACTTAGAAAGACAACTGTACTTACCCAGAATCCTTCAGAAGAGAAGGAGCCAGAGCCAGAATTGTTTTGATAACTCTCATCCCATCAGCTCCTCCATCCAGTGCACCAAGGTCCTCATAGCTAGGGATTGGGAACAAGACAACATTACCACGTGGCACGAGCCATGCCACTGAGCCACTGCCTGACACCACAGAGAAAGGTGCAACTAACACCTGAACTCCAGCCTGGCTACAGCAAGTGAGAGCATTTTCAGAGCTTTTAGGAGAAATACTGGGAATAAGAAGGCTGCCATCTCTAGGCTAAGAAACTCCAAATTGAACACAAGCAGAATACATTCCTTGAGCTTTTCCTGAACATTTTGAGTCAACAGCAGCCAGGGTTACACAGTTCCACCATGTGGTATGTTCTCTCTGTGCTAGCTGGACAGGGAAAGAGTAAGTTGCACAGTAATGGAGCACTTGCTTTACTTCAGCTGTGCCAATAGCCAGGTTGGACTGCTTTCTAACCTAGCAGAGCAAATTAGGATGCAGAGAACTTTGCTACTTTCAAGGACAGAATCTGCTCCTGTGGACGTTTTGCACAGGGGTGTGTATAGGACTCTGTCCTGACATGCATGACAATCAATCCGGAGGAAGACCAGCACACACAAAGCAGTTCCACATTCCAGAAGAGCCTTTTCATGTGTGTGGGTTTGTTTGCTTAAAAGATGACTTGTGACAAGAATGGGTCATGGTATTTCCACCTATTTTTTTAATCACAAAAAGCTACCCAGAATAATTCTACTTTCTTTCATACACTCACACCACTTATGAAAAAATCCAGCATGAAAAATGTTCTAAAAGAGTTTTGGATTGGAAACTTAGGAATTTCAACATGTGTGCTTCTTCCATTTTTATAAATATTTTAAATACTTTGATATTGGTTCAGACCTGTAAGCATTATCAAAGTAATGCTGTACTGTTGCATACTATATATAAACACACCTACAAGTAAGAATGTATGTGTATACTACATTTCCCTACTTTCTGTGCAAGTGTGTGTGTGTAACATAAGGAGGCAGCCAGAAAACCTTGCAGCAAGGAATGGGAGAAGGAAAATCTATTTATCTGATTACCGGAGGATCTCGGCATCCAGGGAAGCCATGTCTTCATGGAAAACATATGGGGGGTTACTGACTATGAAGTCCATGGGGCCCCAGAGTAGAAGCTGTTTGGCAGAACCTAGGAAAGAAAAAGAATCACAACCATTTCTCAACCACAGCAACCCTTCCTCTAAGCTCAATACCAAAATCCTATCCAGAAAACCATCTTTCCAGACAGCTGCACATGTGTTTGGTTCTGCTTTGCTTCTCTGGTAGAATTTTATCCCGTATCTTTTGGGATAGCCTAGCCTGGTCACTCTCCCACCCTGAGCACAAGAATGACACAAAGCTAAGAACAGGCAAAGTATCTTTTTTTTTTTTTTTTTTTTTTTTCCTATCCACAGCCCTGCTTAGTGGAATATCTTACAGTACACAGGACCTGGATGCTCCGGAGAGACCTGTGCCCAATGAAATCTAAAGCAACAACTGGAACTTGATAGACCACGCAGACCTAAGTGAGAGCTTGGGCTAGCTGTCAGGATGTACATCCCTCCTCTTATCAAAGCTGCAGAAGGACCTCGAATAAGCAAAAGAGCTAAGCCCTCATCTGTATCAACCTTTTAAAGGGTGGCCTTTCTGCCAACAAGGTTCAGCTTATGCTCGTGCTGCTGTCTGGACTGATATGTACCAGCTCTGGACCAGACACCACAACCCTGGGAGTGTTGCTCTGTCCTTAGGCCGGGCTCCCAGCACGGAGCTTACCCCTGTAGGTGCCAGGCCAGCACAGCCACACAGCTTTAGGACTGCAGCTAGCTGGCTTACTGCTGGAGTACAGCCAGCACGAGCTCAGATTTGCAGGTAGAAGACTGCAGACACATTCCCAAGAGGTAATAGTATCAAAGCCAACGGCATCAGAAAGGTGCATTAATGAATTTGCAACGCTGGAGCTCCTGGCTCTGGAGCTCCTAGCCAAGCACAGCTGAGCATGTAACTACCTACCTAAACCTCATCAAATGGCAGTTTTAAGAAGTTTCAGCCAAGGCCAGAGTAACAACAGCAGGTATCCTATGCTTCAGTTCACCTCATTTCAAATGGATAAAGGCTGGGGACTTAATGTAAGCTAAATGTCTGGGCTCCCTCTAACATCAGTGGAAGGACAAGCACATACCTGTTCATCTAGAGCACCCATGTCAGCATGGAATGAATTACTCTGTGTATATGCCTCTCCCCACTAACAGCAGACAGCACCTGGACTACCAGCTCAGAATCAACCTTTAGACACCTAATCAGAAGATGAATTTTTCCTGATTTTAAGTCATAGATTTCCCTCAGCTGATAATTTGGCCTAGAAATCTCTAATGGGAAAAGCTTCACGGGCTCGCTTCCTACTGACCTTTTCCTCTATTACTTTAATACCCTCCTCACCTGTATCCCAGTGGGGTGGCCCTCTGATGTCTCTCATGCCCAATGCCCAACAGCAAAGTAAAAAGGGAGAAGGACAAAAAATTATATCAGCGAAAAGAATTACCGTATGAAACATTGTGGTGGAGGATGTGGATCCTGTCCTGGAGTTGCAGCCTGTAGAGAAAATTTCAGATGTGAAGTAGAAAGAAGATTAGAAAGCTCATCTGCGTGGATTCAGGAAGAGCATATTTAATAAACAGACCATTGAATAATCACACCTTTCATAATATGCGTGTATATACAACCCCACTGAAAAAAAAAAAAAACCCACACAATTAAAAGCATCAAATATATAAACTTGATATTGTAAGTGAAGTCAACAGGCTCATGTTTGTCACATTCTTTCTCCAGACACTTTATTTATTATTATTATTATTATTTTTTTTTTTACAGTTGGGACCTTAACAGTGTTCTGTCATCTGAGTGTATTTTCTTAGGCATCTTTAAAGAGTCATGTTTCATCTCACATGAGTGTTAAGGTGACAAGATTTTACTGCATGCTGCACCAAGAAACCAGCACACGCAGTGCAGCAGAACCCCTGCGCCAGACGTAGGCCAGGAGAAGGGAGTCCTTTACAGACTCATAAAATCATTTAGGTTGGAAAAGTCCTCTAAGATCATCAAGTCCACCATTAACCTATCACTGCCATGCCTACCACTAAACCATGTCCTTAAGCACCACATCTACATGTCTTTGAAATACCTACAGGGATGTTGACTCAACCGCTTCCCTAGGCAGCTTGTTCCAATGCCTCACAACCCTTTCAGTGAAGAAGAAATTTCTCCTAATATCCAACCTAAACCTCCCCTGGCACAACTTGAGGCCATTCCCTATAGCCCTATCATTTGTTGCTTGGGAAAAGAGACGAACCCTCACCCCACTACAGCTGCCTTTGAGGTAGTTGTAGAGAGGGGAGCTGTCCCCTTTAGGGACACCCACAGATTGCTCAGTAAAATGTATTTAAAGCACACTAGGGTTTCTCAGATGTCACTCTCTAACTCATGATCCTTCTCATCCCTGACAAATCTGTGCACATTAATCAGGAGATGTTTTGCTCAGTGCCTTTCATCTGTAACCAGACCTCCCCAGGGCACTCACACCAGCAGAATCCCCAAAGGTCCAAGAATACACAAACACGTCTCCCTTTACCTGTGACAAGTAAGCAGAGTGGTTTGTTATTTTTAAGAAATGTGTCTTTAAACACCTTGGTATTTCTTAGGGAGAAATCTTGGCCAAGACTCTGATCTCTCCTATTTACTGACTCAATCCCAAGTAAAACAGCCTGAGACAGCCAAGCTGCCATTGCATGATACTCCAGGCTGGTTCAACCTGGCAAAATCTATCCCTACCTCCCAGCTCACTCCAGATTACACTCCCTGCCAGGGGGAAGTAGGCAGAGACCCCCCTAAACCTTTGGGATCCTAGGAAAAGCTCCCTTGATGCTACTGGGGTAGTAAAGAGATGCCAGTTTAAAAGTAGATGTGGTAGTTGTTTACAGCCTAATATTAGAGGAGAGGGCACAGAAGCAGAGAGCATGAGACAGCAAGGGAGGAACATAAGCCCTAATTCCTCAGCTGTATGATCCACCCATCACAATACCTCTTCTCACAAGCTTTGCCTCTGGCTTTTGAGAAGACATTTGAGCAACAACAGAGAAGGCATTTTGCAGAGCCAGAGAGACAAGGTTGGTCAAGAACTGCTGATGGAGAAAGACTCCAAGCCTCCTACAGGAGGTGCCGTTCCCTGACCACCAGCAGCACACTGTGGCAGACAGGATCTGCCCTGTCCCCTGCTGCAGCAGGTGTCTAGAGAAACCTCTGACAAAACTGGAGCTCTTCCCAGTATGCTCCTTCCTCCCAGGACAGACTCACCACAATGGCAGATTTTTCTTTCTGGCTCTTTAGTGTAACGCTCTAGGGGCTACTTGATGGGGTTCAGAGAGCGTGCTGCAGGAAAGCCCTTAGACTCAAAAACTGTTTGCCTTTGCTGAGGGCCTATGGTACTGCCTCGTCACCATACACAGGCATCAAGAAAAGGAGGGATTCCTGCCTCTATCTGCAGTGTGCACAGATAGCTAATCTGGCACTGCTATTGATTTGGTGCAGCCAAGACTCACCTAGGCATCCTCCCCCCAGGGAACACAGCTGTGATAAGGGAGCTCTGAAAAGAAGGCAAGAACCAAGCTGGCTTCAGTCAAGCAGTAATTCAGCTTATCCTACTGGCTTCTCTCCCAAGAGCTACAGGGCACCACGGACAAGATCCCTTAATGAAAATATCCATGGAGAAATATGAGGCTCTTTGGCAATGCATTTACACTCCCCATAGCCATTCTTGAGCCAACCAGCAAGGATAATATGACAATTTTTCCCACATGCCAGAGTGCTACTCTACCAAGGAGGCAAAGATCTTGTTTGCTTTTATCATGTTTCTTTAAAACTGCAAGACAACTTGGTTTGATACTCACACATCAGGAGGAAATCTCTGCTGCCTGTTCCCTATAGTTGGAATAGGAGGCAAAGGCTACTGATGAGGTAAAAGTGCAGGAAGGGTTTGTGTTTCTACCCATCACTTCAGACTCACATAAGATCTGGGACCGGCTTGCAAGAAGTGGAGAGATGCCACGCAGTGCTGCCAGAAACAGGAGCAGCCTGTCTCTGTAACCCCTGTGCTGGCAGCAGCTTTGGAAGAAAAGGGTATGTGGGCCCTGAGAACAGTAATGTCAGCTAACGAGCATCATTTTTACAACTCGCAGCTGTAAAAGACTCCAGAAGAGGTATCAACAGGAATCCCTCCCAAGACTGCTCTAACTCAGGGCCCAGAGGTTTCAAAGGACGTGAATACATACTAGAGCTCTGTACCCTTCACAGCGTCTACAAAGACTGGGCTCCTAGACTCAAAATCATACTGAGATTTACCTCTGGTGCTCACTATGCTCATGACAATCCAGAACAGCCTGGGTCAAGCAGAACCAGCTGAGGAAGCAGAGCTGCTAGGAAGGACAAGGTTTTCCTGAGAGCTGCTCTGCCTTCAGGCACAAGGACTCAGCAGCGCTGTCCTCAGAAAACCCCAGGCTGCGAGGAGGACACTGAGGGATACCAAACCAACACGAAGTGAAGTGTGAAAGCTTATATCCAGAGGAGCAAGCACAGCAGTAATGATGTAGGTAGCCAGGTAGAGTTAGATTCAGGCTATACCTGTCCTTAATCTGCTAAGTGACATATGCATTCTTACCACCTGCTGCCTAAGTTTACGAAGTCTATAGAAAAGAACAAGAGAAGTGACCATGAAACACTTCGAAAACCCTTGGAAGACAGCATTCAGGCTGCTGTCTATGCAAAGTGCATTCACAAGTGAAAGGAAAAAAAAATCCTGGTAAATATAAACCTTTTTTTTTTTTTTTTTTCCAACTTCTTACACACTTTGGGAGCTCAAACAATTAAAAAAATTCCCCTCTTTCTAGTGGTGATAAATACATCTAAATATTGATGACTCCTGGTCTTCCTCAAGCAATGATTTACAAGAAATGGGTGATATGTGGGCTTGTACCTATGCACATTCTCCTTGGTGAGATCCACAGCAGCCTCCTCTTTATCCACAGCTATTACCCGGCTCTAGGACAGAAAAACAACAACAAACAAAAGCATTACAACATCAGGGTTCCTGAACAGACAAGCTCTGCCAGAAAAGACATGCAAGATAAAACCTGCCAATTGACTCTTCCCTCTCAGCTCCCAAAAGGAACAGCTCATGATGAATGCCTCTCAGGGCACTGATGGAATCACAATTCACTTCTAGTAAGCCAACTAACATGACAGAAGGCAATCTGCAACACTTTGGTGGAACCAGCATTCCACCAAAACAGGCTTCTGACCAAACCAACTCAGCTCACAAGCATGGAGCCACACTGACTCACATCTCTTGATAGGTTCATAGCTCCTAAGCAGTGTGAGACTCAACGCTTCAGCACACCAAAGGCTGAGGTGGGCACAGGTTAAAAGAAGATCACATCCGATGCTTCTCCACTCTAATGCCAGCATTAACACAACCGCTTGGATAGAAGTTCTGGCATTTTCCATATGCACTTTTTGCCTACTTACACCACTGCAGTCCTTACAGTGCTTACACTACATTCACCATATGCATTGACTGCTGGTACTTGACAGCGTGTCAAGTATTTAGGAATCCTCCGGTATAACAGCCTGTGATAGGATGGTTAGAGATATGTTTGACCTTCCATCCCGCCTTAGGAAAAGTGCAGGCAAAGGCCTGACTTGTTTTTGCTTTGCTTTGTTTTTTAAATATAGATGTGGCTAAGTATTTACACAGAGAAAACATGCTCAAAGAGATTACTTTGCATCTGGAGATGATGGCAGTATGTGGTGCAATCAACCATCATTCCTAGGGGGCTCATTTCACAGCCTGAGACCAGCACCCCCACACACAAAGCAGAGCCTTAAGGTAAAGGACACGCCTGAAACCATAAATGAAAAGCTGCTGGTGCTTTTCCTTGATACCCTACTGCCAAATTCTGCCTCAAGCACTGAAAGAGATCACACAGAATGTAAACTCAAGTCAGGTGTCAGTGTGGCTCCTGTTCACTCTCTTCAGTCAAGGCTCTTTATGTCTCTGGGCACAGCAGTTTGTGTTAGCCAGCAGGGAAAGGCCTATTATCAGTTACAGGGACAGACTGGCACAGTTGTTTAACCTGACAGGAAAGGAAAAGGACATGAAGCACAGCCCGGGAAATCAGAGTAACTCTATTGGAAGTCATGAAGCCCAAGCATTAACCTTAGCAGGTCGATGGGAGGAGGAACGCAGGCACTGACCTCCATAACCATAACACACCACACCTCACACTCCTCCCTCTGAGAGGAAGAGCTGGCCACAGCACTTCTTGCTCACGAGAAGGGACTTGCTGAAATCTGTGTGTGATGAGATCTTGGCTTCATTTCTCTTCTTTTTTTTTTTTTTTCCCCCCGTTTACCAACAGTATCTTGCTAACCTTGTCTCATGCCATAATGATCAGGGGCAAGACGGGCTTTGGTCAGCCCCATCTCAGTTCCCTTCCCGCTCTTTCCATTCTGTTCAAAAGGTCGGGGGTTGTTATCAGGGAACACAAGGCTTTCAAAAAGTGGTTTGGCAGTTGTGGCAGTGTGACATCTGCTTGCCATATGGATCCTAACTACTGAGACTTCCGTGGGAATCCCTCTCCTATATTCTTTTGGTCTCTTTGGACTCTTAGAGATGAGGTCTATTGATTCACAGCAAGGTGATTTCAGATGACTGTCCCACATGTTTGACTAGTGGAGTGTATGCTCATGCCTCAGTCAATCTAGTCCACAACCCAGGATATTAGTTTAAACCAACACCCACCACAGCTTCAAGATAAGGTGATTAATAGCGAGCTGTGACAGCTGAAGAACGAGCACATTTGCTTCTTTCATTCTGACTACACCTTTGCTAGTCCTTCAGACAGTTAAGGAGAGAAGTTCCTAAATACCCTCCCTCTACCCAGAATGAACTTACAGAGTCTGATTGTCAAAGACCTTAGCTGCTAAAGCAGCAGCTAAGACCCATCAAGTCAAATAAGTTTGCCTGGGAAGTCTCAATGAAGTCTGATGGAGTGGGACTGTCCTGTAATACGGACATTTCTTCTACCACGGGCACTGAAAAAAGCTCACCTGAGGCAGTTTGCACAGGAGACTCAGAGCAATTGCTCCAGAGCCACAGCCAATCTCCAGGATAACAGGATGTGGGACAGCAACTGAGAAGCAGAGGCCTGAATTCTTCTCCTTATGTTTCCGAGATTCTTCCTCCAGAACTAAGGAGATGAGATCCTACCAAAACAAAAGAAATCATATCAACATTTTTCTAAGCTGTTTTGATTCTCACCTTTGTGTTCTGAGGACTGAAGGAATTTAAATTTATTGGGTTTGTAGCCCAGTAAAATGCATTTCTGTTGCTTATTTTTAAAACATAAATGACAGCAATGGAGCTGACACACAAGAAGTCATTTCAGCTCCATCTCCCCCACAGGGCGCTATGACAAGTAACCAAATCCTCAGGATGCAGTTTCACAGGGATCCTCTGAGGTCTTCTAGCACTGACAAAAACAATAACCAAACAGCTGGAGCACATTATCTTCTGTAACAGCATATTATTTACCCCCAAATTCTAGCCTTTAGCATTTGTATGCTACAAAACTTAAGAATTCCAAACTTTTAAATAATCTGGAGACAGCCATATGGCTCTGAACAACAACTAAACCCATAATCCAACCTGCAGATGAAAAGCAAAAGCAGTGAATTACTAAATGACCCAAATGTCACTGCGTGGCTTTCAGATTGTGGACTCCTACTGCGTTTTGCTGGTATAAAGTCACATGGGAAAGGCTTTCATCCATGCTTCTTGAGCCGTATGCATCTCTGCTACCACTGCTTCCTCCCTCCCATCAGTCTAGTTTTGAAATCCCTTGGCAATTTCATTTAAAAACCAACACAGCAGGAGAAGTCTTAAAGATACACAGTTCCAAGGTCTGTGAAAATGAGAGATTAGTTGCTACAGAACACACACACACCTCCCTCAGACTGCAGCATGAACTTCCCTTGCTGTTCACCAGAGAAAGCCCTTATTAGACACCTTGCTTCAGCAGCTGCTCACAACTCCCTGAGACCCCTGTTCTTTTTATGGCACAACTGTACAGAAACAAGCCCTTACTGCCCAAGGTGCTCCCACAATGGCTAGGCTATTTTACTTGAGAGATCTGCTCTTGAATCTCTCCTGTAAATGTAGGAAGCTTAACAAAATTCGCAAAGAAGAATTGGCTTGATTTTACCAACAGGCACAAATGAAAGACATTACCAGGAAAATTACTGGTCTTACAATTTTCACAAGACATTTTGCATGTTCTTGGCATAAGCAGGAATATCTAAAAGCAACGCAACCTAGCAGACAGGTCCAGTTCTCTGTAGTAAAGTAATGGCTTTTTCCAGGAGCCTAAACCAGGCATGCTTACACATAAGGGCACAACCCTTCCTTGGATATATCAACCAAACTGGGGTCCAAAGTAACAGATGGTTTGTGCAAAGCGGTGGAGTTCCTATGAAGATATTGGTCGCTGTGGGTCTTCCTTCATTCTAGGCTGATTTGCATCTGCAGGAAGCAGGAAGAGAGGCTGCCAACAGGTGTGAAAATGAGCTGGGTTAGAGGAGCTTCTGTGGAAACATCCCCAGAGTCCCTGAGCATGGGCTGATTTGTCAGATAGCATTTTTGTTGCACACAAGATGTGGATTGCTCTTCAATACAATAAAACACTGTGACTCTTCACAGGAACAAAGCTTGTGCTATTTCTGTCCTGAATGAGGAAACAGCCATATGTCAGCGCTGGCCTGCCCTAAGAAAGCCAGGCAGCTTTCAGCTGCTTCCTTTTAGTAGAACCCTTTGCCTGTTGATTTCTCCAGCTGAAAGAGCCTGAAAGCACGTGCAAAAAGGAAAGATTTGGTTTATTTGAATGTGTAGATGCTCCATATTTCTCCTGGTAACATTAACTCATGTTTAGATCAACTTTTCTGAGCCTTTGCTATTTTCAACTTGGCTGCTTTTGGCTCTGTTGCTTGTTCCAGTAGCATGGCTCTGCCATCATGCCAACTTTGGGGAGACACCGACTCCTCAACTTTCTTTGGGCTCTTTTTCACAGCTGCAGCCTTCCGGGGTCTGCAGGGGCTTTTTAGCAACACGCTCCTTCAGCTGTTTGCACTGCTTTCTCTCAAATCTCCTGCAGTTGTTGAGCTGGAACAAGCCAGAACCACCCAGGTCTTTGCCCACCAGCCACTCAAAACCAGCCTTTGTTCTTCTCCAGCCCACGCCTTCCGCCTCCCATAGCTCTCCATGCTCCTCAGCAACGAGTGCGGCACTCATTGGGCTCCTGCCCAAACTCAAAGGAGAAGCAGCCCACAGGCTGGAGGACACTATTCTCCACTGCGAGGTTCATTCTGGGGCCTCATGCTGTTCTCAGCCAGGTACGAGGGGCTGTGCTGCAGTGCCCTGCCCTGGGTACCGCCCCGTTAGTGGCACGGCACTCGCAAGGGAGTTTTGTTAACAAAAATCACCTCCTCCCTGCTGCTGCTCTGGGACTCCTTTCCTAGAGAACCATGGAGGAAAACATTCTCATCGGCTCCCAAACAAGACCGTGGGAAACCATTAGAGGACCACCAGCATTCAGATAACAACGTGGAAAAATAAACACCGCATCTACCCACTCGCGTGAAAGTGGCTTGTGCATTTCAAGTGGATGACTCAGTTTGAAAACACTTCTGCAACAAAGACAGAGAGACTGCAACCACAACAGGTGCTGCTGATTCCAAGACCACAGGAGAAGAACCACCCAAAAATTCTGCTTGGACATTAAATTGCTCTCTTAAATGCTGGCCATTTCTGGTCACGTATAAATATTTCCAGGAAATCTCTGTGCTAGCTCAGAACCATCCATCTCCAGGGCTGGTCACAGAGGGACACAAGTTACTGATTACAAACGTCCACATGCAATTTCCTTAAAGCAGAACTACTGTCAGCATTTATTAACTTCATTAACGTTTATCACCAGCAATTTCAAGCTTGGAGTTATTAGAGAAATTCTGCTTTATGCGCTCCACAGTGGAAGTATTTTGAGAGTGCTTGCCAAAGCTCTTGTTTAAGTACAACTGATTTCTGCTTTTGCCACAGGTATATTAAAAAAGAGACGTTGGTATTACTTCAGCTTTATATCCTGCTTCCTGACTCCCTTGCCACATTGCCTTGGTTACTTCATACACCTCTTCTGGAGGCAAATAATCAGCACGTTTATTGTAGTAGTTCAAAATTAAAAGATAGCATTAAAACTTATGTGATGACCTAGAGAAACTAATTCCTCCTCCAGATGTTAGTATCTCTCTACAATCAGAGAGATCTATAATTATGAAACTAAGTTCTTTTTGGAAGTAAATTTCGTTGACAAGCAAAATAGAATGTATACCCTAACGGGCACATTAGAAAAAAAAGAAAATAAATTGGTATAAATTGGACGTTTAATTGAATTTGTAACTATGTGTGTATTAAAAACAAGAAGAAAACACAAAACAATGCACAGGAATAAAACATTTCATAAATCTGCATCAACTGGCTGTGATATTAGCTGTCCTTGCCTTCATTTACAGCTTTCCCATGAAAACCAAACTTTGCCGACACCTATAAAAGAACCACAACACAGTGGGTCCTGTAAGCCCACTGCCATGGCCAGGACTTTTCCTTTCCAGAAGTCAGGAGTGACTGAGATATCCAAAGTCATTTTGAAAGTGTTCTTCAGATAGTCTTGGTATTTTTCCATCTTTTCTGAAGCAATCCAGTGAAAAACTGTGCTTCCCCGGTTCTCTGAAGATGTCACCACTGGAAACTGGCAAATCACAGCACAAATTACAGCAGAGCACAGCAGAACCACTTTCAAACCTCATCTTGGGAGATGAAGTACTTCTGGCCACGCATTGCAGCGCTCATACACAGAGCACAATACGCCCTGTAAGACAGCCATTCCCTACCCCTGTAGAAGAATCTGACCAGCGCCACGGCTAGCAAATAGCAACAGGGGCAGAAGGTGCTAGAAAGAGATGCCAGTCCCAGGCACAAAGAAACTGGGACAACAGCAGATGTCCAAAGGCTGTGATCTTTGTTGTGTAGGACACACTGCCTCATCTCAGACTGATGAGTTTCAGACAGCAAGCATCTGCTAACTCCATCATTGCTTAAAGCAATCTTAACCCTCAGTTTAGCTACCAGCCCTAAAGATTAACATGAAATTAAAGAAACTCTAATGGAAAATAAGAGAAAACATTTTGACAGCCTAGATAATTAACCTTTGGAATATGTTGGGTAAATTCTCCACAACATGTCACTCTAAACTGAAATGGCAGGACTTTCAAACGGGCTTACTTGCAGACACCATTTACAGGATTCGATACACCAGAGAAATGGCCTTCGCTACAGAAAAATGCTGTTTTTGATAAAACAAAGACTTGACGATCATTGAGGCCTTATAGCATCTAAAGACAGACAAATGAGTTGGTTGCTGAGGTGCCTCATCTCTGAAACATGCTGAGCACCTCAGTGCCTCTAACATTCATCCTCACAACTCCTGTTTTGCAGAGAACAGCGACCATCCCAAATTCCCAACGAAGGACTACGGCAGAGTAGAACTATGAAGTCTCATCTGCACCTCTGCCACTGCTTTAGATGATGGAAGTGGGTCCCCCAGGCTCCAGACAGGGGCAGACCTACAGCTGGCGTGTCCAGTGTGAGGGCAGCTCACCCCCTGCTTAAAAGCAGAAGTCGGAAAAATCAGAATCAGATTCCTACATCACCTAAACAATCAGTGCTTGGCTGCTCTCAAATTGCCTTTTTGTTCCGAATGTGGTATATACAGACTGTAAAAATAATTAAAACACCAACAAAGTGCCGTTTTGAGGAACAAGTGAAATTATAAGTTAAGAAATGATTTCAGAAACATGACCTGATTTCATGTTTACCCACAGCACGCTAACCACTGGATAGGATGAACGTTCAGCTGTGGGCTTATTAAAATTCAGAGTGCTGCTTACAGTGTGTGTCATTATTGTCAGTAACAACACAGCCCACACTGAAAGTTTTGCTAACCAGTGCTACAGGTACTGGCACAACTACTTCTGCCCTGGAGCCTGGTGCATATGAACAAAGGTGTAAGCGTGATAAGTGTTAGAGAGGGGACATAGAAGATTTTGAAGATCTTCCCCAGTCTGTGCTCCTTCCTCAACTAGCTAGCTTTAAAAGGATTGAAGGGAGTGAATGGCAGCCAGACAGAACTAGAGAAATTAAACTCCTCTCTTTTTACTAGCAATAGCACAAAGGTAGAAGGGAAGGAGTAGACTGGATGCGGTTGGGACAGCCCCCACAAGCCTCGGAGTGTTGGCACCTGCTTGCAGGGGCAGACTGCATGTCTCACTCAATGGATGGCTGCATACAGATGCTCCAGTAGCCGAGAGGAAAAGCCAAAAATCACGAGGAAAGGCGAGCTCAGGAGCCACTGCTTTCCCTTGCAGCGAAGCTTAGCCAGAGCTAGAACTGCCCCACAGCTGTCCTCTCCCCCGCAGCTTGCAGGGCTGCCACACACCTTTCCAGGGTACACCAGCAAGTCTCGGTGTGCTCCAGGGCCCTTTTGTCATCTGCTACAGGTAGACATCAATTCAGGCTGAGCAACAGGCTAGGCTCAGGAACGGGGCCAGCTCACAGCTCTGTAGTGACTGGTGTGAATAAATCCCAACATGTGTGCTGCAAATTTCCTCATACAGCAAAAGGAACTTCCCCTTCTCCCCCATTTTATAGGATTTTACACAAATATTCAGGAGGACATCAAAAGCACCAGCTACTTTCAAACCTGTGCATTCACAGGGACGGTAAGCTAAGTGCAAAGCCAAATATCTGGAAGGGTTTTTACATTGCACTGAGCTGGAGGTGATGCAGACATCAAACGATTTGTTTTTCAGGGACATAAATACTGTTGCTTAGCACTAACAGAGTGGGGACAAGGTGGCAGCTATTTAGGCCTTCTGTACCTTTCCCAGAAGAGTATTTAAAAATCTGTGAGGGGGAGGGGGAAGGGCAGGGCATCTTTGTGAGTGAGAGGGCATTTCTGTTCCTGAAGAGCAGAAGTGCAGCTTGCAAAGACCAGAAGGGACCGATTACCTGCAGTTCCACTCAGGGGACGCAAATATTTGCTTCCCATCCTACTTAATTTCCAGCCCTCAGAGATTCTCAAGCTTTTGTCTCTCAGCCAAGCCACTCACAGCCTGCTCTCACCTTGCTATTCCAGGAAGCCTTGCTTCACTGCCAGGTTTGCCCTAAGTTCACACCGTCATTTATTTGTTGTCTCCCTTCCCCCCCTGCCCCCCATTTTTCTCTGAGGAGCGAAATAAATGCAAAACTTTGCAAACACCTCCAGCTTCCCGTGAGCCTCTGCCTCACCCCTCCACCCACAGCTCCCATTCCTGCCCACCCCCCCAGCACACACTCCTGTTCTGACAGGTTCTTGGTATTGCCTCCCCCTCCCTGCGGCCAGGTCTCTAGCTCGCTGTATTTCTTGGAACCGCAGCTGCACAGAGACAGCGTGAGGACAGTGCCTGCCAGCACCCAAACCACAAGCTCCACAGCTGCACAGCTCCAACCAGCAGACAGCACAGGGTCAGGCAGCTTTCAGCACGGAGACAGTCGGGAGGAAACAGCAGAGATTCTCGCTGCACAGCAGCGGCTACAGAGCTGCGTGGAGGTCCCGAGGCGAGGCAATCACGTGCCGCGGGCCAGCTTCAGCAAACGAGACGTCTGATGTTTCTGTGATTAGAAGTACAGGGCTAACAAAAGCAAGAGGATGGGAGGGAGGGGAAAAGGCAAGGATGGAGCTCACAAATTCACACTGTGTTCCCTACCAGCACCTTTTTTTCCCCTGCACACTCCGGGGAAAGCAGGGAAGACGAGGTCCCAAGGGTGGGAGCCTGGCCGGGGTGAGAGGCGCTGACTTGCAAGGTTAGCAGAGGGGACAAGGAAAGCAAGAGACCCATGAAAACCTGGGTAACCTTCTCTCTGCTCTCGCACACTTCCTGGGAATGTTTTCCTTATTTGTGTGCTTTCCAGAAACTTCTGTTCTCAGAATTCAGGACTTTCCATAGAGCCTGATCTGATATTAACCAAACCACCCCTCCCCTCCTGTTTGTCCACTTGGCTGCCAACCAGCACATGACAAAACACCAGGAAGCCAAGCTGCAAACATACCTCCATGGCAATGGCCACAGAAGATCACTGCCACACACCCTCTGTCCAAACCCAGGCCACCAAGCCAGCCCAGGGATTCAGGGGCAGACCTGTGGCTACAGCGTGCATGTCCTGGGCTCTGCTGCCTGGCACCACAGCAGTAAAAAGAAAATATGGCACAAAGCCTGTCCAACTCCCCTCGGGGTGTTGCAGAACTCCGCTGAGACAGGCATGTGTATAGGAAGTGAAACACTGGAATGACTCGTGAAGAAGTCATCAGTCCTGAAAGAAAAGGTGGCTTTAGGTTGAAGCGATGGCAAACAGCTAAACACACATCTAACGCTGAGGAAGGGGTTGGCTTCTGCCACGCAACAGAAAAAGCTCCTGATGGGCCCGGGCACATGCCAAGCGCTCTTCTGCCTGTTGGAGGAGAGGCTGTGACAGCACCCAGGAATGAATTCACCAAAAGGCACCAGCCTTTGCCACCCATTTGTGCTAGCACCCAACAGGAATTGCTGCAGCTGCCACGTCCAGACTCAGCAATGCCCCACAGGGGCAAGGCAAGGGCCAGGGGCACTGCCAAGCGCCGCTCCTCACGCCTCCACCACAAGGCTCTCTAACCAGGCGCAGCCCTGCAGAACTGAGATGTTTTCTTTCCCTGCAGTTACTGGCAGTGACTGCTGACAGACACAGCATCTGGACAGATGCTCGGGTCCAGCTTGCTGTCCCTAGCTTTGAAATCCCATTTATGTGGGTGTCAGAAAGGCACGGCAGGGGCTAGGGGGGAGCCAAACGGATTTTTTTCCTTGTCCATGTGGGAAACCTCTCGAGTCCCAGCCATCCTGTTCTAGCCATTCCTGAGTTTGTTTTTCCAGTTCTAGTCCTAGATCTTGCTCTAACCACTGATGAGCTTCTCAGCTGAAACCCTCGGGAACCGAGGCCCTTTTTCAATCAGAACAGATAGACCAGAAAGCTGAAGACTTTGGGGAGTTCTGTCAGGGCAATCAAGGCCTTAACAGCACACATCTGTGAGAATGTGGTAGCAAAGCCTGTGTGAGTTCACCTGAGGAACAGGTTTGTGCACAAGTTAGAGGGGGAAAGATAAAAAAGCTGTTGCTTTTCCCCAAGGATTTTAGCTTTGTATTTACATTTCTGAGTCTGCTGTGGAACTCACTAGCTTAGAGGCAATACTCTGCACTGTCACAGCCTTTTTGTCTTGCACAGGAACCCAGGAGAAACTACTGCCATAGTCCCTCTTGGCCAGTTAAGCCAGGAACAACTGTTTCTTTCTACACTTCCGTTTGAACGAGAAGAAATCTGCCATGACAAAACATCTTGTCCTGATTTTAAAGAAGCCAGCAAGAGAGGTACCAGCTATGCTGTCTTAGGAGATAATTATACCCTCCATTAACAACATACACCTTTTCTTCTCTTAGCATTTATAGTGCTTCTTATACACTTGTCTGTGAAACTGATGAGACTTCTGCTACCAATTTCTGCTCTCTTTGCCACGTAATTAACCCTTGAGCTTATTGTTGATGAGCTGCAGTCTTTCACAAGGCAGATTTTTTTCAGTTGCCAATCCACCTTCTGTTTCTTCTCCTGACCTAGTTTTCCACTTCTTTCTCAACCAGTCAGTAAGATAACTGGATGTATTATTTCATCAGCTATTCCTTTATTGCAGTTTGCAGAGATTATTTAACCCTGTTGCTTGTACTTGGCAGTCCCCCAGTAACACACGCGAGGATCACATCAGCCTGCTGGGCAGCCTGCTGGAAATGGATGCTGATGGTGAGCCATTCCCCAGTACCTCCCCACATCTTTCTCCAGGCTCTTCTGCCAGATGAAGCCCCTCTGCCACAAGGCACAGGCTGCATTATTTCTCTCTTTGTATATGAGCTGCTATGATGATAGCTCAAAGGGCAGTTCTGACTACTTTACAACAATAACAGGCTGCCTTTGTAATTCCCATTCCTCGGCCTCTGGGCCACAGTCCACTTTTTCAGAAGATATTGTTTTCCCTCAAACATACTGATAAAATATTACCTGTGGGCAAAATCTGCTCTCCAGGAGGCCACAAGAGAAATGCTACAACTTCAGCATGTTTGTTTACAGCTATGTTTTGATAGATGGCATTTAATTTTTGATCCATTAAATAATGCTCTATTGCATTTCTGTTTAATACACCTTCTAGGAGTCTAATGATATTTCAGGAAAGGACCCTAAATCATGTATGAGGACACTATCATCCTTTTCATTTCCCAAACTGTGAAGCCAGAGATACAGCGAGAAGTGGCTTTCCTTTGAAGAGAACACTGGTCAGAGGCAAAACCATGAAAACATCCCCCCCCCCAAAACTCCCACCAGTCTCCTGACCCATGGCTGTACTCACAAGACCCTGTGACCTTTTGAACTTTCTGAAACAGAACCATCTGTGGCACTGAAATTAGGGAAATGAAAGGTGCTTCTGCATCAGAAGCTTCCTGTAGCACTGATTAAACCAGCTGACGTGCGCACTGCTTTGACGCGTAGACCTGGTGGAAGCCCCCCGCTGGGGGATCGGTGTATTTGCAGATAGATGTCAGGAAGCAAAAATCCTCCCCTCTCTGTATGCTTGACCTTCTTGAAAGGTTAATGATTATGCTTAGCTAGAAGTCAGGTTCAACTTCATGAAAGGTTTCTCTGAGCAAACCTTTGCTTCAAGTGCTTTCACAGAACACCCCAGCACAACGCCTGCTGCTCAGCTGACCGAGGCAGGTAAACAGCAGAGGTTTCAGTGTGCTGAGCATGCTGGCACAAAGGAAACTATCTTGAGAAGCAAGTTAAAAATTTAAAAATCACGGGTGGAACAAGGATTAAGGCATGACAAGACTAAAAATTGCACGTGTTATGTAGTTCAAAGCTCTTTACTGTTAAAAGAGCAGGCAGCGTCTAAAACAAAGAAAATACTTTTCCCATTTACAGTACCAAATTGGAAAGATTCACTGTCTAACGATGTCGTGGAGGCTACAGAGACAGACAGACTCAAAAGAGGATTAAACAAACTAATGGAGGACAGATCCATTAGTGATTATGAAGCAGAACGGCCCCAAATCCAGCTTTGGCTGAGAACAGCCCTTCACTGCTGCCTCTCAAAAGGAGGGGGGATCCTTTTCCGCCTGGTTATTTTTTTCCTTATAATTTTGTTCCTACCATCTGCTACAACCCCCAGTGAGACACGGTATATTCATTTAAACAGACCAGTATAATCTGACCCAGTAAACCTTTTTTCATGTTTTTAATATGACCTTCCGTGATCTGACAGGAGGCTGAAGCCACAGTTTTGCATGATTACCAAGAAAAGCATTCAGCATGGAACAGACTCGGCATTTCTGTCCCCAGGATGTCAACCAGGCTGATCACACCTCTGCACCCTACAGCATGCTTTCCCCCTTCCCTTTGCAGGGCAACACACTGTTCTCACGGCAGTCACCACAACAAAACCAGGATGGAAAAATCTGCGTGGTCTGAGCTCATGCTGAGATCACAGCGGGTCAAGGAGGTGTCACCAGGGGACTCCCGGGTGGCCTGAGGGGTAGAAGGGGAGGCAGGGCAGTGACAAGCCTCGCAAGCACAACGGGAGCTTTCCTCCCAGCAAATAAACCACCACAACGTTCAAGAGCCTGACTCTACCCACACAGTAGCGGCAGGGGATAAAAGGAGACCATTTCTGTTTCACGCAATGAATAAGCTTTCATTTGCTTTAAAAAAAAAAAAAAAAAAAAACATCTGAGAGAGGAGGGGATCAGGAGGCACCAGAAATCACCCTATAATAACGTACAGGACACAAAACCGACAGGAATGCTGTGAGCCTAAGCCTGGAGTGCCCTCTAGGGGTAATAAAGCAGATAAGCCGCATATCCCAAACAACTTCCTTGGGAGAAATCCTGGACCAAAATAAACCTTTCCTTAATGAAGTCATGGTGAGGACTGATTTAGCTGTTATTTACTTGGATTTAAAAAAAAAAAAAAAAAAAAAAAAAAGGACTCATCTATCCACAGCTCACTGAGTTCTCTTCTTTGTCCTATTTTTCTCTGATCCACAAGGCTGCTGTGACAGTAATTTGGCCTGAATTTTAGAAGGCGTCGCTTTGGAAAAAGGGCTTTCTTCTGCATTAACAGTGACTGAACAGCACTGAGACGTGGATCCCTTGACACTACAACAATAAGTGCATAACCAAGGTAACTCGCGAGACGGAGCACAACCAGAAACTTTGTCCTGAACACACACACAGCAAAAGCCTGGCTCCGGTGACTCTGGGTGCACCACGGAAGTTACCCCAAGAGTCCCCTGCAGTCATCACTGGTGGCCTTGGGAGACGGCACACGCTGGGCCCCACACACCCCTGCAAACCCCCAGCGCTGGCAGCAGCGAGCCCAAAGCTCTGCTCACAGAGGGCCAGGTAGCTGGAGGAAGGTGAGCCTGGGGAATGTGCAACAACTCTCCCCCAAGCCTCGCAGCTTTGTCATCACGCTCTTCAACAGACCTGCTAGTTTTGCACTCTGGGCTCCCTGTCCCATCCCCACCCCAATTCCCATGGAACAGAGCCACATGTGCTGAAAAAGATATCCCTGGGGGAGCAAGTGGCAGAGGGCTCAACTACCAGAGAGAGAGATAAACAGACTGCAAAGGGGCAAATTCCACACAGGGCAAAATTAAAGCAGACAACCGAGCCTCTCTCTCTGCTTGTGTCTCTTTGTCCAGAGAAACAATGGTGGTGGTTTGTGCCATACTGCATTTGCCTTCATAGCATTATCCATATGCCTAGGAGCTCATAGCAAGAGCCAGAACCCTTCTGTTTTAACCACAGAATAAAAAATGCATGAGAAAGATGCCTCCTCATCCTTTTAGTCTTTGAATTAGCAGACAGGAGCATTTGTAGAAGCTACAAAAATGTAACTCGAAGGCAAATGTTGCAGCTGCTTGTGTACCTGCACTGGAAAAGTCAACGTAGGGAGCTACAGTTACTCAGCCAAGGACAAGATGTGCCATGCAGCTTGTGTGTGCAGTCACAGATAAGGAACTTGAACCTGAGATATCAATGTTGGTAATGAGCTGTTTCCTAAAGAACACGCATTACTTACTGTTATTGTTTGATTAAGAGTTTCAGCACTAGAGGCCCTAAGAATGCTGCAAACAAATCTCAAATAGAAAGAAAGCAGCAGATGAAACTTACTTCGTTATTTTGCAGAGGAGATATTTCTATTACAGTTTTAAAGTTCAGGAAAATCTGGAGAAGTTACTCTTACTAAACAAAGCACAAGCAAACCCCAACCCAAAGAACCACACAAAGCTGTGAGTCAGAGATGACCAAAGCAGCAGAGGGCAAGGATCTGGACACCAGCTCCATTTTGTGCAACCGGTTATGCACAGTACACGGTTCCTGGAAGCACCACATGTCTAAAGCAGTGTCCTGCCAGGTGCTGCTGGATAGCTGGATCTTGGCCCCATGCTCCTCCTGTCCAAGAAAACTCCCCAACACCAGATCACAAGAACGCTCCCTGTGTGGTGACGACGACTCATCCCAAGCCCCAGGGTTTGCTGTGCTGTGAATATTTTTTCCTAAATAGGATGAAGATCAGTGTAACAGCTTTGCGATCGCCAGCTGCAGACATTACTTAACGCCATTGAAGACATCACAGGTATGTCCCTAAAGCAAAACACACCCATGAAATATGGAGCAGAGCACAGAATTCTTCACCATACCTCCATGATGATTAAGTCCAGAAAAAAACAGAAGTCTGATCCTTTTTCTACTCCTTTCCCTTGTACAATCATAAGCAGGCTTCATCAGCTGCATCCACATCTACTTTTAGATTAAACAACACAGTGGAAAAAACAAACAAGCAAACAACTCTGCAGCCCTCTCTCAAACCAACAGAACTTTCTACATCCCTCACCTCCAGCTCTGACAAATGCCAGTGATTGTGCCTTCCACGTAAGTCTGGGAAATTGAGATCTTTTTTTTTTTTTTTTTGGCACCAGTGCACAACACATCTCTCCACAGAGGAATTCACTGATGTTCACAGGAAATGCGACAAAAGCTTCAGAAACTTGATGAACCGTGTCAGTAGAAAAGCGGCCCTAAGAAGAGGTTAGGTGGGATGTATTTTTCATCAGTGTAAGAAGGAATGCAGCCAAGGTTGGGCTGCTGAGAAGGCACGTGCCAAAGCATCTGGGGCACTAGCAGCATATAAAATGTTCCTAATGCTACCTAGAAGTCTGAATTTAACAGTTCTGTTGGAATAAGACTGTTCACCTGCATGGTGCTACATCAGGGAATCATCCTGCCTGTGAACTTGCACAGTGAGTTTCCCTAACCCTGTTAAAAGCACTAGGAACTGCAGGCAGCCGGTGTGAGAGTGGTCATCTCTTGAATTCACACCTCCATTACTTCACACCATCCTTTCAGAAAAGTTTGTGGCTTAGTTTAAGAGTGGCTGATTTTGGTTACCTCTGTACCACCTGGAAAGTTTAAAACATCCCAGTGGAACTTAAGACCCTGCCCCATTGCTTTACACATACAATAGACTGGAGGATCTCCAGAGGCTGCTGCCAGCCTCAACCACCTGTGCTTCCATGAAAAGGTCCTTAGACACCAGAAGAAGGGCACAAGTAGCCAAAGCAAAAGCACTACAGCGATGCAGGAACCCAAACACATTTAGCCATTTGCTCAAAAGCCTGCTGGAATCCTAATGCAGGGTACCTTATCTACTGCACAGGTCTCAAGACCAGGTGACTCTTTCCTGATGCGCTACATCATCTGAAAGGAAAACAGGAGCAGGAATTCGCTGGGAGTGCAGCAGAAGAGAAGCCACCAGATGCAGGACCTGCAGCCATTCCGGCCTGGGCTCACAGGCCTAGACTGCAGGGCTGCTTGTTCCAGCCCTTCCTAGCTCTCACCCCTTTCACCTCTGTTTTGCTCTAGACGAGCTCTTCTTTCACCTTTTTTTCCCTGGCTTTTTTTCCCCATTCCTTCTCTCTTGCTACATGGCTAATTTCTTCCCAACCAAGCAGCCCTCCTCTGCTCCCTGTGAAAAAGGCCAAGGTGTACTACATCTGCTAACCTCCCGCTTCCAGTGTCTTGCCTGCTGAGATGGTTTGCTGAGGCAGAACTACTCTGTTTGTCAAGTCAATGCACAGTGAAGCTTCATTCCTGAGCTATCATCATATGCTTCCGGCCTTTCATAATAAATGAGCTAAAAACGCGCCTTCATGGTAAGTATCATGACACATCAGATAAAGTTTGCCCACAAACACAAGGTTTGGGTTAAGCTGTTTACGCTGGATGTTCGCCCCGGGGTACATTAAGTGGTTTCAGACGCAGCGTGTTGCAGAGCTGCATTTCAGTTTGTGCCAGCAGAGATGCTTCTACCAAAATCCCACATGTGGGCAACGTTAGCCATGTTCACAGGCATTAGTAACCCTGGCTTCCATGGTACACAATAAGCCTTTGTTTGAAGCCTGGCCCTGTGTAACGAGAATTAGAGCACAGCACCAGAGGAAGCCTTGTCAGCAGATGGTTTGACTTGCACAACATGCAAGTTCGCTTTGCTTTTAGTGCTCACATTGCAATCAGGAATGAACGGGGAGCTAGAGGCTGGAAACGCACTCTTGAATCAACCGGAGTAGAAATACTGTCAGTAAGAACAACACCAACCACCTTGGGCTCCGACCAGCAAGTGCTCCTCAGAGCCCTAGCTCCAAACATCATCAGCACAGTGACCAAACCCCACCACAGAGAGCTCACACCTCCTCCGGGCACAAGGTGTCACTACCACAATTCGGGGCCCAGCAGCTTCTCAGTGAGATGCTGCTGGCACCCCACACCAAACCAAGACTCATGTTCCGAATAGCCTTCCACAGGCTGACGACAGGATTTCAGTGGTATAGATGACCGGATTTCAGTGGTTTTGGCTGGAACCCACTCACAGATTTCAATAGCAACCTCTTCCTCAATGAGCATAACAGAGCACTGGTTTTCTTTGCCTTTTACTTTTATATCACTAGAGGTGTCAGTTGAAGGACCCTGCAGACTGCATCATCTCTTTAGTGAGCAGCTCCTTTCTTCAAACTTCCTCAATACTTCTTTCTGCTTCCCCAGAAAAAGCAGACTGGGGGCCTCACGTCTCCAAAGTCCACTCAGTCCTTGGCATCTCCTCTGACATTATCAGTAGAGGACATTCTGTCTGAATGATCCCTTAATGTTTTTAATTTAAGAATACAATAGTTCAGTTGGAAGGGACCTACACGGATCATCAAGGCCACGTGTGTGAGCACTTCAGGGCTAACCCAAAGTGAAAGCACATTACTGAGGGCGTTAACCAAATGCCTCTTGAGCACTGACAGCCACGGGGCATCCAGCATCTCTCCAGGAAGCCTGTCCCAGTGTTTGGTCGCACTCATGATAAAGAATTTTTCCTAATGACCAGCCTGAGCCTCCCCTGCTGCAGCTTTGTGCTGTTCCCACGCGTCCTGACATGGGGAAGAGACCGGTGCCTGCCCCTGCATTTCCCCTCCTCAGGGAGCTGCAGAGAGCCATGAGGTCACCCCCGGCCTCCTTTTCCCCAAACCAGACAACCAGAGTGTCCCCAGCCTCTCCTCACAGCACATGCCCTCCAGCCCTTCTACCAGCTTTGCTGCCTCCTCTGGATGCTTTCATGCACCTTAACATCCCTTTTACATCGCAAAGCCCAGCACCGTTTGCAAGGTGAGGCCACAGCAACCCTAAATACAGGGGAAGAATCACCTCCTTTGACCACCTGGTTGTTCTGTGTTTAACACACCCAACACAGCTTTCTTTTTACTGCACTGTCCCCTAGGCACCAGTACATTGCACCAGTCACCAAACAGCAGTCAAACAATCAGAGAAATGACAATTAAACTGACACAGCCTTAAGCTTCTGGGACTCCTAATTGCACAGACTATGGAAATTACTCCATCTCCAAAAGTTAGCATGCACTGCAAAATTAAAACCAATTCTCAGAACAAAACCAAAAAAAAGGAGCAAACAACAAAAAAGAACCAAGAACTCTTGAGGAGTAGTAAACAAAGACTTTGTCACTAGGATGTTCATGGGCTGAAAGCTAGGCTAATATCTGGGAATATGTCACCATGTACTTCCTATGCTTTTCCCTAGCAGCAAGGACACCGGGTAAAAGGAAGTTTTAACTTGATCATATCATATCCTTTGTGTTTTTACAATTGACGTTCACATTTAACTCCAGCCCAGGTCAGAACTTACCGTGTGCCAGCCTAGGAAAGGAAACTACAGCTCAATATCCAGTGCTTGTCCAGAAACCACTGGGGAATCATCAGACAAGCAGCAGGTCCATTTCCTACCAGCCTGTACCATCTTAATCTGCATGAGGACAAGTTGGCCCTCTGGAGCCCAATATCTTTTTCCAGTAGTACCCCTCTGCTTCTGCAGGATCTCGCTAACAAACTTTGGACAACTTTGAGATTCTTGACCTCATATCGAAGTACTAAGCCACTGAGATATAGTAGGCAAGTTCTTGAACTTCTAGGAGTCACTCCCATAGCAGAAATAAGGAAAGCAAGCCAAGTCCTTCCATCAATGGATGTAATCAAGGGATATGCTAGCTTGCAACATCTCTTGCTCTGAGCCAGATGGCAAAAGTTCTAGGTCACAAGCTTAGGATGCCCCTGTTTTAGAAGCGATCTGACCTCTTCATCACAATGTAACCCCACCAAGCACATCTGTAGCAACAAGGCGCCCAGATTCAAGTCCCCCCTATGTTCCCTACTTTCATACCTCTGTCTCAGGCCGAGGAATAAATACTGGGGGTTTCATCTTCAGAGTCAGGTCCTGGAAGTCCCACTCACCAAGCACATACTGCACTGGCATTCTGTGGCAGGCAAAAGCAAACAAAACTTTACAACTATGCTCTGTAACACAGAAAAGTTCTCAGTACTGTGCTTACCTCATCAGTAACCCCTCTGAGAGTGGGTATCTAGACAGCCCTGAGGCTCTCAACTGCATGTACAACATGTACACGCCCTCTCTCTAAGGGAGTTGTAGGAGCTCCATTTCCACAGATCAGTTTGCAGCAGACCTGGGGAACTACAGGCTAGTTGGCCTCACCTCGATGATGGGGAAGCTCATGGAGCAAATAATCCTGGAGATCGTTTCCAAACACGTTAAGGACAGCATGGGTTTACAAAGGGAAAGTCACTCCCGGCCAACTGGAGTCCTGTATGTGTCCAGTGCTGGGCTCCCAGCAGAGGACAGACATGGATGCACTGGAGCAAGTCCAGCAAAGAGCCGTTAAGATGATTAAGGGATTGGAGCACCTGACATACAAGGAGAGACTGAGAAAGCCACGGTTAAATTCTGTAAGCACAGAAGGGCTTAATGAAAACATACCGGCATCAGAGTCAGTATTGCCAGTTTCCTGCTCCTCTGTAACATCTCTTAAACACTCTGTGCTCCCACACAGGACAGATGACCCTAACCCTAACCCAGCACAGGTGACTTGCTACCTGACAGCAACAGCAAATGCCTATCACTTGAGTTACCATGAGAAACTGATGCAACACTAGCTGTAACATGACCTGTCAGCTACTGGCGGTCTTCAGCCCTCCCTCTGCTACCATTCTTCTGGCTGCATTAAGCCTGAGGGAAACTCTCCACAGGAACAGAGGCAAGAGGATTCCCCTACCTTTCTAGTCGCCTGTGACACAGCTGCTGGATCTGCTCCTGCTGCACTGCTGTAAGTGGAGTACGGAGTTTTTCGGAGTTCAAGCTCTGAAACTGAAGACAGCACTTTAAAACCAGCCCATTTGTACAGCTTAGGCATTGTCTGCATTGATGCAATGGCATCTTCCAGGCAGACCCAGCACACTGCCAAGCACACATGGCTGAGACTCTTGGAAACCCGGAACAACCAAGGAAAGCCTACCTGTATGTTTAAAAACAAACCTGTACACTGTTTTGCTACTTTTTGGGGTTAGAAGTACAGGCAAAATTAAGATTCATTCCACCAAAGAAGTCAGAGCACAATGCTAGTGTATGTGCAATGGGTTACATTTCATTCCCTACAAAGAAAGCATTTAGGAGATCCCAACTACTTGATTGGCATTAATAAACTATACCCCGCACTGCCATCTGAAGGAGGAAAAAGTTGTTCCACCTCCTATTTGTGAGATAAAAAGAAGGGCAAGGGATTTGATCAAAACAATAAGGCAAGAGCCCGCACAGACCTTAACCCTTTTCCATTACTTAACTGTTTTTGCTCCCAGGACAAATGACACGATGTATTCGCTGGATTCTCGTGCCTCAGGGATCCCGTTTGTCTCAAACACCTTCTGCCAGTAGCCGACCACATCAATGGCAGTCACCAGCCCAGGTCTTGCACTGCAGCTCTGCCTCAAAGATGACTGCTTGGGGCCAAGGACAGGACTTTGACTCAATCCCACTGGCACACACTGAGGCAAAAGACCCAAGAACCTCCTGAGCAGTGGCTGGCTGAGGCACCTCATTCTTGCAAAGTCAGCTCCTGACTTCCACCTGGGTTCCTCCTTTCTGTTTGCTGATCTGATCACTGATGAGACTCACAGGACACCTGGTGTTGCACAAGCCCCCACGGCTAAGCATCAGCTGGTCACAGTCAATGGATTCTCCTCAGGGCACAGTGAAAAGGGCCCTGGCTTGCAGATTTGCTTGCCTAGAAAGAGGAGAGAGAAGTCTGGCCTGAGTCCTCAGGGTAGCAAAAAGTCACGGGTTCCCTTCTGACAGAACACAGACTGCTTGCCTGACTCCCACCAACAGGTACAAAAGCAGCTACTCACACCCTAAGAGAAGCAAAGGATCACCCCCAAACAACCTCAGGTGGCAGCTGAACAGCTGTGCCACGGGAACCCCTTTCCTAGAGCATCTGCCCATCCCCACAGGCCAGAGCTACAAGAAGCCAGTCTGTGCCTGTGGCAAGGCAGCAGCAAGCGTGCCTACAGCAAGCCACAGGCATGCCCCTCAGCTGCATCCCCAGGACAGGTCACCCAGCGCCCTGCACAGAGGCCTCCAGTCTCTCCCAGCTCTTTTCTTCCTCTCCTGTTCAAAGCCCCCAAGCTTCTCACAGAAGACTCTGAGCTCACGGGTCGTGTTTTTTCCACGTTGTTTCCATCCGAGGGGGGTACAGAGCAAGGGAAGGAGAAAACCTCACAAGGTGCAATCAGAGGGATGAGAAACACTTGAAAGCCACGACGGCAAACCCAGCCAAAGGGCAGTCAGCCTCTTCAAGAAGCATGGCCAGAGAGGAAAAAAACACATAACCACGCAAAAAGATGACAACCACTGAGACACCAGGAGACCAAACTTTATAAAACACGAGCTAAACACCGCACTTGAAGCTGCCTTTTAACAGCAGCCGGCCCATCTCCCCGCTGTGACCCTGCTGCCTCACAGCCCCGCGGGTCCCCTCAGCTCCTGCTCCCGCCTCAGCGCGCCCACAGCGGTCCCCGGCCGAGCAAGGCGCGGGCTGGCTCAGCCCCCAACCGGGCCACAGCCGGCACCGAGCTCCCCGAGGAGCAGCCCGGGGCCTGCCCTGCCCGTGCTGCGGGGCAGAGCCGCGCTCCTGACGGGAACCGGGCGGCAGCAGGGGGTCCCCGGCCCCGTTCTTTATAGGGCTCCGCCGCGCCCCCCCCGCCGTTACCTCAGCGGCCCCTCAGCGGCAGACCGGCCGCCTCAGCCGCCGCGCGCGTGATTGACACCGCGCCATCCAACCGCGAGCCGAGCCTTGAGGCCGCCGGCCAATCGCGTTGCGACTTGGAGCGGAGGGGGCGGGGTTTAGCGGGCGCGGCCCCCCCCCCCCGCACTCCTGCGGGCAGCGCGGCCCCGGCCCGGCCCCAGCGGCGGCGGCGCCCCGCGGGCAGCGCTCAGTAAGTGGGGGGGGGGGAGGGACCGGCCGGGCCGTGAGGGGCGCTGAGGGCCGCGGCTCCGCGCCCGGTGCCCTCCTTCTCCGCAGCCCCCGGAGCCGAGGAGCGGCCGCTGGAGCTCCCGGGAGCCGTGGAGGAGGCGTGGGAGCCGTGGCCGGGCCCCGGAGAGCAGCCGTGGGAGCAGTGCCCAGCCCGCGGGACGAGGCTCCCGGCGCCAGGATGAGAACGGGGAGAGGAAGGGGGGGGGGGGGGGGAGGCGCAGTGTGGGCCAGGAGGGGCTGGGGGCTGAAACAGCCTCGAGCGGGTGTCCGAGCCCTGCTGGGAAGCCTTCAGCCGGCACCGTGCACGGGCAAGGTGCTGAGGGCACAAATGCTGCCCCCCAGCCCCCTCCGAGCAGATTTGCAGCTAGTTTTAACTCAACTTGTTTTCGGAGCACAGCAGCACCAGGTCTGGCCCCTCTGTAAGGGGGCCTTACCCCAAGGCTTGAAATCAGCTTCACCAGCCAAGTGGTTTTCCAGAAGTGATGCTGAGTTGAGGCAGAGGCTGATCTGTTAAGCTTCCAGAAGTCAGCAGCTCTTTGGGATCTGTGCTCTGAGCAGCCCTGAGGCCTGCTCCACTGCTTTCACTTCGGTTCCTTTTCCAATTTTTGTTTCCTTGCTTGTGGCTTTATAAAACATCAAGGATCGTTGTGGAGGGTTTCTCTGAATAGCAGAAATCGACGGTTCTCTCTGAGCAGCCCCTCTCTCCACCCCATACCTGCGCAACAGTTCCCTCCCTTCCCCTGCTGGGCCATGGCTGCTGTGGCACTCGGCTTTCAGATTTGTCATCTCTGGGCCTGGGTGTCCCCCACCCCTGAGCTCCACTGCAGTCAGTGGTGGAATCCAGGTGCTGTCCGGTTTGGTGGTCAGTGGAGGACGCTTTGCCATTCAGCCACAGGGAACCCGTGTCTCAGCGTGATGCAGGCCAAAAGTGCCATGTACTTTCATGTTTCTCTAGACACTCACGGGAGTTTGCCACGTTCCACAACTCTCCCAGGCACTTCGAAATCTTCCGACAGCTCCTGCTTCACCAAGTTGGTCACTGGGAACTGTGAGACCAGGTCTGCATGTGTGGTGAGAGGTCTGCATGCTCGGGGAGATGCAGGACAAGTGCTGTGATGGCTAGGTGGGCTGCTGGCAGACCACAGGGAGGCCTGGAGCTGTTTGCCTGGTGTGATTTCTCTGCTTCAGTTGTTAGTGACAGATGTTAATCACGCTGCTTAACGCAGTTACAGACAGCAGCAAGGCATCACAGTAATGGGAACTGCGCAATAACCTTGCCCAGAATAGAACAGTAGAGCTGAACAATGGCTCATTTCTCTTTGCAAGCACATCTTTTTCTATTCAGAGCTCATTAACCCCTATGTCCTGGTTGCATTCCAGTTCAGAGATGTAACGTCTGCTGAAGTACAGAGAAATTATCAGAGGACTGCTACTGTAGTTCTTGGGATCAGTATTACTCTGCTCCAGAGGTAGCTGTGTTTTCACTGAAGCAATTGCTGAACTAGTGCTCTATGCAGTGATTTTTATAAACAAAGTTATGCAGATACTTCCCATAGGATCATCCCATGGTGTTTTGCAACTCCTGATCATTTCCACAATAGAAGCATGAAAACAATTAAAGCCTTTCATGTTTTCAGCATGAATAGATCTGTCAGATTTCACAACTGCAATCCCAAATGGGACCTATTTTAGAATTAATACCAATAATTAGCAGTGCATGACTAAGCCTGAGTGGGTGCTTTCACAGGGGACTTGAGAAATACCATCTCTAGCAGCAGATGGGGGCACCAGTGCAACCCACTGCTTTAAGGAAGCTGCCTTCCAGGGTCCGTGGGCTGAGGGACAGTGGGTGGATGGACAGGGCAGGGATTTGCCAGTCAGCAGTGACTATTGCAACAGGGCAGCCCTGCTTCGGATTCAATAGAAAAACACCCCAAATTATGGATGCCTCAGAGCTGATTGCTGTTTTACTGGATCCGTTCTCACTGGTAAACTTGAGGGGATCTCTGTAACTTCCTGTAAACTGAAAGCAAGAGACAGAAGAGAAGCAGGAAGATGCTGTTTTTCTATTATGGATGGAGGCCACCTGGCTCAGCCAGGAGCAGACAAAGGCTCTGAGGCTGGTCCCACACAGATCTGCCAAGTGCCTGCAAGGAGCTGAGCTGAAGTAGTGAGGGGAGAGCATATCACTGACTTCAGCTGAATCAGGCAGGACTTTGAAGACTCTCTCAGGGGGAAAATGGTTTGTTTGTTGATTTTTTTTCCTTATTTTGAGTGGGCATCTCTGAGCTGCTCTCAAAACTTGTGCTAGTTAGTTGGGAGGCTTTGGGAAAGGTGTCTGTCTCTGTTTGCACTATGTGTCTGCTCTCTTCCTTTCCAAGGCAGAAACCAGTGTGGTTCCATGAAGAAAAGCCATCAGCGATGATGCTCCAGGATAGGTCTCGCTTGAGGGTCCTTGAAATGAGGAGCAGCTCTCCACTACTGTAGCTGGAACCTGTCTTTTGAGTGGCTGGAGACAACAGCTTGGTAAAAGAAGCTACCAGGAGCTGGCAGGATGAGTTACAGCTCACCCTCTGTACCTGACTTGTATCACAGCGCCACCACAACGGCCAAGCCAGACCCAGGAACAACTCTGGATGTGACTGTACCAGAAACAGCTACCGTAAGCCCTGAGACTGCTAGTTTCAACAGCACCAAAATCCCAGATGTGGCCAGCAGTGGACCTGGCATGAGCACAATGCTGCTGTCCTTTGGGATCATTACTGTGATTGGGTTGGCTGTAGCTATGGTAAGAGAGACCCTGCTAAATATTTCTCTGTCTGTCGAGGGTTGGGGGTATCAAAGGGGCTCTAGGACTGATTTGGGTTGAATAACGTCTGTGTGTTATATTAAAGGCTCATCCAGAACTGGTGGGAACTGATAGTTCCCAAGATCCTTTTCTTTTTAAGGCCTTAATCCAGTGCTCCAATACTTCTGCAGTCTCCCTGGGGTCTAGTCCGAGCCGGCTGCTCAGCAGGCCTAGAGGAATCCATATATAGCATTGGTATTTATTTTTAATAGCAAGAGGAAGTTCAATTAAAAGAACACAAAGCAGCAGCAGACTGACAAACAAGTCAGTCCGTTCTGACTTGTTAACTGCAACAGCTGCATTGATTTAAACCTTGTCAACACAAGGAAGTCCACCCAACTTAACTTGTAAAGCAGACTGTTGAACCACATTAATCTCCTCTGTGGACATGGCTTTATGAATTAAGGCAGCCTAAATTCGTTTTAACTTGTCTCATTCTAGACCGCATTTCTGAGGTTCTATTTGCTGGGTATGAGCAGAGTCCTCCAGGATTTGCTGCATGTAACTAATGTTGCCATCAGTGCTTTAGGTAGAAGCTTTCAGAAACTAGTTCTGGGCCTGACAGAGACAATGCACGTGCTGCAGTTTTCTTTCAATATATAACCAGATCGTTTACCTGCCAACAGAGAACGAAGGTAGCAGCAAGCTCCCATTCCTCGTATGAGGAAGAGCTTCACTAATACAACCAGCAGAGGAGCCTATGGAAAGGGACTACTGCAAAATTTCATTGCGGGCCCAAGGAGGAGTTTCTCCAAAAGCCCCTAAAGAGAACCTGGAAACATTATCCTGGAAACGGTGATAAGTTCCCGAGAGCAACAGCCAGCGTTCGTAGTTCTCAGAACAAGGCTCTGGAGGCCAAAAGCCTCGCTTTCCTCCCAGCCCAGCCACTCTTACTGGCTGACATGAGGCAAGTCACTGAGCATGCCCTCTTTGCTTCTTCCCTTTGTACTGGGGAGGGGGTAACGATGCTTCTGTGCTGTAGGACTCTGCAGATGAAAACCACAAATGGAAGGTTCTTCATTCACTCTTAAATTGCAACATATAGCCTGCAGCCACCAGAAACGTGCTAAGCTACACTTAATATACACCTAATACTCTTGACTACTACTAACACACCTAACAAAAGGCCACTCGAGCACTCAGTGTCAGGCTGGATGTGCTGCCAAGCTTACACTGATGTATATGAAATGTCAGTTTCAGCTGTCACTTCTCCCTTCCCTCTGCTTTGGTGCACAGTGACACCGGACTTGCTACACCTCCTTTCTATGTGCCCTGTACCAAAATTATCTCGCCATAGCTGATCTCCATCCCACTAGGACTGTTGTAATGATGGTTTTCTTTCTCCTTCAGGTTCTGTATATCAGGAAGAGGAAGAGGTGAGTAACTTCTCTTGGTACCTGAAGGGAATTCAGTGTTTCAAAATCCAGGTAGGGCTAGGAAGTAGAGCAGAAGATGGGGAGAGTATAAGGAACGGCTGTCTGAGAGCAAGCATACGGGCAGCCAGCTGCACGTGAATGAGGCAGGAGCAGGGACTCTGCACTCTGCCTTCTAACAGCAGAGCTTCCAAGGCTCCTTTGCAGCTTTGGGAAGGACAACATTGTTGAGCAGGAGGATGTTGGAGATCCTGTAAGCTCTTCATGCTTCATCTGTGAAATGCACTAAAAAAGAGGAAAGGATCAGGAGTGTATAAAGAAGCTGGAAACTGATGTGAGAGGCATGGGTCTCACATTTCAACTGTTCCCAGATCTCTGTGCTTTCCAATAGCCCAAGCCAATGACAGTGGCCTTACAAGTGCCTCTTTAGCTGCAGTCACAGCAATGCCAGCAGCATAGTGCAGAGATGCAGCTTTCTAGCCTGAGACTTAGTGTCTTAATTTCCTTGTTAAGCTCCCATCTGAAAGTGGAGAAGACAGCAGCATGCAGGGAGATGCACTTCTCAATTTTTCCATCTCTGACAGCAGAGGCACTGAAGATCTGTTAGCTGTGGTGATCCCTGTCTGATTCCTTGTGGCAGGGCCACAGATGTTCAAGAAGTGCTGCTGCCCACTATGAAATTTCCAAGCCTACCCATGCAGCCCAGATCTGGGTACTGCCACAAGAGAAGCTAAAGCTTGGCCCGTAAACAGTGCTGCTGGAGATAATGGCTGTGTTGGCAAACCTGTACAGAGGCAGGGAGGGAATGTGTCATCCTAACATTTGCCAAAATAGATATTTGTGGTGACACTGCCAGTAAGAGCTCGGGTTTTTCCTTTCCCCAACCCCCAAAACTCAGCTACAGCCTAAGTGTTTTCACAGGAGCATGGCCACCCATCCATCCTCCATCGCTAACCTACCTGCTATTTAGGGAGACCCTTTGTGGTAATGCTTTATAGCTCTGTCACTTGAAGCAACAATACAAGAGTAAGAACAACCTGTCCACATGCATCAGCCTCCCACGAGTCTCTCTTTCCTATTTTCTATTATATTTCTGTTTACTATTTTCTATTTATTATCATATACTTCCAGTCAAGTATATGGTTTGACAAATATAGTTGAAGTACTGCTCTTAGGCCGCTGGAGCTAAAAGCAGACTTGTGCTGGCAGGCATACTGTGACGTGGCAGGACTGGCTGTCATGGCAGAGGGGCAGGGGGAGGAGTTGCAAAATGCCCAGTCAGTATATTCCACCCTCTTGTTTTTCCCATGAAATAAAGCTTGTTCTGAGCTTTATTAGGTCTGCAGGTACTTAAAATCCCCGTTTGATTCCTGCCTGCATAATGCCTGCCAACATAGATTAGTGAAGGCAATTAATCCCTGGATCTGCACTCGGGGCATCTTCCAGTTGTAGTGCAGTAGGTTCTTATCCTCCTCCCCACAGGACAGGGACATGACCATTATCCAGAAAGCAGCAACAAGAGCTGAATCCACATACAGAATGAGAAACAGTATGCAGAAGGCTTTATCTGTGGAGCAGGGAAGGCAGCCTGAGCGTCTGTCCTTCTGTCTTTTGATTATTATTTTTTTTTCCAACCCTTTGCCTTCCCTCCTGCGGCAGGTTGGAGAAGCTACGGCACCAGCTCATGCCAATGTACAACTTTGATCCCACCGAAGAGCAGGATGAACTGGAGCAGGAGCTGCTTGAACATGGGCGAGATGCAGCATCTTCCCAGGCATCACAGAGCAAGGTAGGCAGCAGTGGCCAGCCAGTCTGTTATCACAGCCAGTGGCACCTGCACTGCTTTTGTTACAGGGCTAAGAAGTTTTTGTAGGGTTGTACTGTAAGGAAACCATACGAGACTCTGTGAGGGCTTTCCCCATCTCAGCCAGCCCTGGAAACAGTCATCTTGAGCATTTTGGAGAGCTTAGGGTGTTTAGGAACATCCTTAGTGCTTAGGAAGAGTAAGGCAACTAGGACAAAGAGCCTGGGGAGGGTAAGTGCTGTCACTACTCAGCTATGAGAGAGAACAGGGCAATTTCAGCAATTAAGGGTGAGTTTATTACAGTTTACCACCTAGGGCACCACAGGGGAATGGTAGGATCAATGCTGTTTTCTGGGAGAAGGAGCTTCAATGCTCACAAGGTGCTAAGGCTCCCTCATCCTGTCCCTAAACATAAAAACATTTCCACCCAATTTTAAGGCATCTGTTTTGCCTAAAGCTATGAGTGTGAAACAAGGTCTTGTGAAGGGAAAGCCTGTAGTTGTTAACACTGAACTGTGTTGCAAGCCCTGAGAAAGGCAGGCAGAAAGCCTGTGCGTTGCTGTGGCTTGGCACATCTGATCTTGTCAGCACCTCCAGGCCAACCTGGCTGGGCACAGAGCAGGCATGGCTCAAAAAGAGAAAAGGGAGGAGAGTTCTCTATTTGAATTTGGGGAAAAGAGAGGAAGGCTTGGCTTTGACCACTTCTGAGTGTTCAAAGGCATGGAGTGTGATGAGAAATGATAAAGTCGGCAGAGACCAGTGGCTTCCTACATTTGTGAGTTAGGAGAGAGCTCGATGCCAGTTGTTCTTGGTTAATGGTCCAGATGGGTCTTTGTCAAGAGGCTGTCACCTTCCCCATTGTACCAAGAGGAAGGAGAAATAGGGAAGAAGGGCTTCTCACCATTGCAGCCAGTTTCATAGTGTTCTTTGTTTCCTTTGTCACCACTATTGCACACAAAAAGCCTTTCTGTAATACAGAGCCAGCAAGGATGGTTGGAACAGGTACGTCTCTTAGCCCGTGATGCAACCTCCCCTTAGAGTAGACATCTCTCCTTTCTTGAATTCCTTTCTAGCTGTTCTATATTGCCATTGCTTTTCCAGCTCTAGGAACATGAATTCTCCCAAACATGTCTTGGTTTCCATACACTTTATACCTTCAGATAACCTGTAGCAAGCTTGGTGTGGGCAGAAAGGAAGAAAATAAATACAACTGCAATTATAAAATATTTACCTTGAAGGATGCTTCCCAGCCTGACAAAGAGCACACAGCAGATGTGTTGGAATATGGATGATAATCAGCATATTCTATACACTGGTTTGGGAAAGTAGAGAAATAATGCTGAATAAAAGCAAAGGATCTTGTTCTCTGAGCAGCACATACATCAGAGCCCTCTACCAGTGCACACTGAGTACTTCCCTTCAGGTAATAAAGAGGGGAAATGACAAGGCCAAAGTTAAACTTAGCACAGTAAAAGTGCATCCTTTCTACATAGTGACTGGCCAGCAGGATACCTTAGATCCCTCCAGAGCTTGCTAATGCACAGACACCTCTGCTTGGAAAGTACGCGAGTTTAAAGATTTTATGGAACATGAGAGGGAGTCTAAGCCAGCAGCCAAAGATCAGATTGTGGCATGTTTCCAGGCCTTCTTGAGCTTTCAAGCCTTTTTATGCTGCCTTGAGTATATAAAACAGTGAGTTACACATGGCAAATCTGTGGAGTCTTGGACAAGCTACACTCTGTAATCCAATGATGTGGGGATTTTAAATTGGCATGGTTGTGCTGACTTGCTCTGTGGCTTGTTGTATTTTTCTGTTGCAGCCTTGGTAGTATCATGTTAGTCTATCAGCCCCACCTTGAGTAGAATAGAATAGAACAGAACAGAATAGTTCACTTGGAAGAGACCTACAAAGATTGAGTCCAATTTCCTGAGCGCTTCAGATCTAACCAAAAATTAAAGCGTATTAGTGAGGGCATTATCCAATGCCTCTTGAGCACTGACAGCCACGGGGCATCCAGCATCTCTCCAGGAAGCCTGTCCCAGTGTTTGGCCACCCTCACAATAAAGAAATGTTCCCTAATAACCAGTCTGAGCCTCCCCTGCTGCAGCTTTGTGCCATTCCCACGCGTCCTGACATCCGTTACTGGGGGGGAAGAGACCAGCGCCTGCCCCCTGCATCTCCCCTCCCCAGGGAGCTGCAGAGAGATGTGAGGTCGCCCCTGGCCTCTTTTTCCCCAAACCAGACAAGCCAGGTGTCCTCACAGGACATGCCTTCCAGCCCTTCTACCAGCTTTGCTTCCCTTAGTAAGAGGCTGAATGTAGTTATGATACTGTGCAGTCTGTGCCCAGGGTCCAGAAAAAGCAGACTTGCTGGGTCTCATCTTTCACTGCTTCAATGCAGATTCTGCTGACGAATCAAGGAGCCCTCCAAAGACCCAGCCGTCTTGTGTTCACAGACGTTGCCAATGCCATCAATGCATGAACAATACCTGCCCCTGCTCTGGGATTGTGCCGAGACTGGGGAGGATGGAGCCAACAAACCACTGACTTCTCACGAGCGTGGCTGAGTCCCGGAGCCCAGCTGGTCACTCTGCTGGTGTGCGGCACAGATGGGCACAAGCACTGGGAACAGTCGTCACTTTGGGAAGAAAACCCTTTGTGATGGCAGTAGCATTTTTCGATGTGTCCATTACTACTGAAGGGTTCTGAGCTGCCATGCTCTGGGTTCTGGGCTGGTGCTGACACCATCTACCAGGCCGCATGCTTAGGATCAGTGCCCACTTCGTTGTAGCGTAACTTACCGGAGCACACGTGTGAGCGCTCTGGGTCAGGGAGAGAGGAGAGGTGCATGTTTCACACGGCTTCCCTGTTGGCTTTGTGCCACCAGATCGCCGGAAAAGTGGTGAATGAGCCTCCCTGTGCAGCTTTGGCAGATCCTGGAGGGCTGACCGGTGGCAAAGCCTCTTTGAGCTGGGAAAGCTGACTCTCCTAGCTGAGCGGTGATCTGGGGCACACAAGGGAAAACGCATACCAGGGGCTTATCCCATTGTGGCACGGGTGATGCTGATAAATGTGAGCCTGGGCTGATGTTGCAGCTTGGGGAATTCACTAGCTCTAACAAGTGAAATGGTGAACATTTGGCTGGTAACTTCTTAAGTGAGGAGATGATCTGTGAATATCCCAAATCAGGGCTGCCATATGTAGAGAGGGGATTTCACACAGCTAGAGGCAGGGCTGTCACATCTAGCTACATGACTCCCTGCCACTGACCTGGGAACACCAGTACCTGAGCCAGAGAGAGGAGTTGGGCACTGAAGAGAACTGGGGCTCTGCTACCACGTATCCCCTGGGCTTCAGCTCAGGGAAGTTTTTACAGTGCAGAGAGAAGATTAAGCCTTGATTTTTTTTTCCTTTTGAATGAGGATTAACAGGTATTGGCTCCACATTACAACAGGTGTGCCTGGAGGTGGCTGAACATCTGGTTGCTTCCTTACCTGCTAGGACCTGCAGTCTTCTCCCTGCTGAAGAAAACAGAGTTTTGTGTTAGCCTTTGCTCGTGTTACCTGCTAGTGCAGAAGGTGGGTCTGGGCAGGTAAGCCAGCAGTTCCACTGTAACCCTGAAGCCCCCTGCTGCCTGCACATCCTTCAGGGCTGCAGGAGAGAAGAGTGTGAAGGGGTCTCTGGGCACCTTGGCATGCTGCAGTGCAGCATGAGGGCTGTCCTCCTCAGAGCCTCTGGTGGCCACCAGCCTAGAGTGCTGCTGGCCAGCACAGTGGCCAGGGGCTGGTGGCAGGGTCCAGGCTGGTCTCTCACACTGCAAACCAAGAGCATGGCAGAAAGGACAAGAGGAGGGTCCAGTACAACCACAGCACCAGGCAGGTGCCCCATCCTCCCTGCCCCATTCCTCAGCCATGAAACTGCAGGGAAAATCAAAAGAAGGGATGTGCGTCTGTCCACCCTGTTCAGACATCATGATCTGGGGGAAAGGGTGCTCTTTTTTGCTAACCTGCTGCCAGGGATCGACCCTCACTCCTGGTTGGGTGGTGGCTTTAGATCCCTGGAGGTGAACGCACAAATCAAACTGTCTCACTGCTGTGGTAGTGGTGTGCAAGCATCAGTCCCCGGCTGTATACTACTTGCCTACTGATTTTTCTGCAGCACGTGAATTTGTCAAATCCTATTCCATCCACAGCACCAGTTAAAAGGGAATGAGGGCCAGCCAAAATTTGAATGCAGATCTAAAGGTGAGCTTTATGCAAGGAAGTATTTCACTGAGTGGCAATTCAGGTATCATGTGCTTTGTTGCAAGTTTGGGCCTGCTAGCTAGCTTTTGTTCTCCCGGATCTTGTTTTTTTGCTTCCCACTGTGATTTTCTTTTGCTATTTACAGATGCAAACACTTTCCCGTGTACATGCCACTGACCCCTGCCGCAGTGAACAGTTTCTCACCAGCTCTGCCTTCACTACACAGCTTCCCTCATGGCATTTTTGCAGGACTGAGTTGTTTTATTCTTTCAGTATCCCTCTTCCTTTTTAAAACCAGAGAATTCTGAAAGTGTAGTAAGGCTAGGAGTGTCAGCACGTGTAGAAAATGGCCCATCCTTTATAACTGGTAGATACGGCAGGAGGCATTCCCAGCTTGCTGAGGTTTGCTCTCCAGGGAGACGGTTGGAAGGGGGTGTGGATACAAATACTTGGTGTTACCTGGTGTAGGTCCTTAGAATTTGGAGGCCACCATCTGTGGGTCTTCCCAGAGGTTATGCTTACATGACCAGCTAAAAAAAGCAACCCCCAGCCCACCCCTGCCTCAACTTACCTTCTCTTTATCTCCTCTGCGTGCTCCCTGAGGACAGCCAGCCACAGAGATGTCAGATTTTTCCCTTCAGCAGCTGACACATCATTGCCCGTCATGCTCCTGTGCTTTGCAGCAGGATGAGGACACAAGCAGTGGCAATGGTGCATGCCCTAAGCTGCTAGCATTCAACCCCTAGAACTCTTAGTACTTGAACTTTGTTGTTATCGTCATTTTACACTCTATAAAAGGCAACCATAAGCTGGCTGTTGCCTCAGACCACTCCATGTATTGCACAGGCAGCTGCCAAGCAGTGCATCTGCCAGCTCGGGTATAAAAACAGGCACCTTGTTCCACGTTAATGCTGAGATCTCTCATATAACAAACACACCTGCAGAGGAATTCTCTTCAACCATTCTTCCTGCAATGGTAGGCTTTGTCATGTGATGACTGCCCTTAGATTAAAAAAGTACAGACAATAAGACTAAAAGAATGTTACGGGTGTTTGCTGGGCTTGTACTGGAGTATTCTTTTAGTTCAATAGCACCTTCACTCACAGTTCTTGGACGTATATGTACAACTTAGCAGAAGCATTATGATGTAATTTAATTCAAGTGTTTCTGTGTCTTAAGCATTTAAATATAATTAAAGTATTTACATGAAATGTTGTGTGATTTTCTTTTTTCCCTACTATTTACATTTTCCAGGGAAAACTGGAGTATACCCTTGGTACCTGTTGGTAACTTTGTACACAGTGAATTCCCCTAATCTTTCAAAGTCTGAAGCAAGCATCAAAAACTTCAAACGACAAGCTCTGCAGAGTTAAAGGTTTAGTATTCCTCTGTGTGGAAACTCAGAGCCGTATGGGAAGGCTTAGCAGAGAAGGCAGGCGCTTCCAGCCTAGCACATCCCAGGCAGCCAGAGTGCAGAAGGACAAATTTCAACTTGTCTGTTGGCCATATTTTCCTTAAACCAGCTGAATTCTGAGACAAACTCTGGATTTCTTGGCTTACCTGCAGTTCTGTCCAAGACAGCTTCACCCACATTGGGGGAACACTGTGGGCAGCACCATGGTGATATTTTGTTTCAGAAAACAAATTTGCTTTCTAACTCACCTTTTGGCCCACAAACCCATAACTTGGGACTGGTTAGGAAAGCTGTCAGATGAACTGAAGAGGCTATACAGAGGAACAGAATTAATTGTACAAAAAGCTGTGGCACATACAGACTTCACTGTGGAGACTTCTAGATATAGACATGAAGCAGAATTAGCCTGTATTGTAGTCAAGCCAATTCCAAGGTACTGTAAGATACACAAGAGGCTACTATTAGGTACCAACACTTGTTGTTGTTTTTTTTCCTGGCTTGTTACTCCTTGTTTTCACATAGGTCTGCAGGTGCTCCTGAGTGACCAAATTGTGTTTTAGAATGTCCAAAACTTTTTTTTTTTTTTTTTTTTTAACTCCAGTAAAGAAAGAGAAAAATGTTTGCCTAGAGAGCCTAGAGATGTGTGTGATCTCAGGTTGTTGCACATAGAGGAGGCAAAGCCAAAGCCTGAGGTGCTACATTTTATACCTTTATTAAAAACAAACACTGAGGCTAAGTTCAAATTGTCAAAACTGTTTATGCCTACACCAAAATGAGAACCATTTATGAGAATCTTCCAAACTTTGCTAGGAAACACACCGTGTCATCTCCACTGTTCTGATCCCACTGCAGTGACCTGTTTTTTGACTCAGACCCACTGCCTAAGCTTAGAAACATTTGAAACGCATTTGTTTAGAGGTAGGATTTGGCTACACAGAAAAGGTATGAGGAATAAGAAGTGTTTCTCTCTCAAATAAGAAAAACTAGCATGAGAGCCAGCCTAGCTCTCTGAAGACAACTGGAATTTTGTCTGCTTTTAATAGACATTGACTTTCATTCCAAGTCTCTGCATAAAAGTGGAAGCTGAAGTTATGGACTGGTGGACTGGGATTTCAACTACATGCAGAGTGGCTCATAATAGCGTGGAATTCTGGTTGTTCCCAAGCAGTTACATTTTTTACAGAAATCTGTTTTCTGCTGTGGTTTCCCAATAGAATATTAAGAGGTAGCAAAGACTAGATTTTTTTTTTTTCCCCCCTAAGAGGAGTACTTTGAGTGCATATCCCAGAAGAAATCCATTTGATTTAGGTCAGCAGTGTTACTATTTAACTGAGGCAGTTTCCATCCCTACTGCATGTTACCAGCTGAGAAAGGACTCACTAGTGTCATAAGAAAAGCTCAAGACTCTTACAGATGCCATGCCTAATCCATTTAGAAGAAGCTGAAATTCCAGTTTCACATGGTAAGAGCTATTACTCTCAGGTAATAGGACTCAATTAAATCTACAGTACAGTCTTGAAGGAAAATGTTGAATTTGCCAATCCACTCACAAATCAGGTATTGAAGTTGGTGAAATATCCTAGTGTGTCACTGGGGTGCCCTTTGAATGCAGATGTGAACTGCAGATGAAATTTTGTGTCTAAAAAAATGATAAAGAGGAAATTTTGCGTCTTGCCCTAACCTGAACTTGGAGGAACACCAGTTGGATCTTCTCCTGTAACTATTGATAGTTATAGACTTGAATGCATGGTGTCCCACCTGGATTTATCCAGCATGCCTCATTCTACAGCATAAAGTCAGACCCTGTGATCCAATCCATTAAATCCTTGATTTTCCGATACATGGTAGAGGAGGCAAGAAGGGTTAACATGATGCAGTTTTTCTGCTGAGACCACCAAAGTCCATGTACAAGAAACTACTGTTAGGGCAAACCTGACAACACAGAATTAACATAATAAGAACCCTGGTCGCTACTAAATGGCAGACTGGACAAAATGATCTAGAGGAGGAAAAAACAGTTCTTCTATTTTCTTTCTCCAGTCAGTCCTTCCTCTTAATCCTGCAGACGTTTTCTTGTGTTAAATACATGCCTGCTAAGGAAACAGACCTCTGATGAAAGGATAATAAATGAGCTCAATATATACTGACATTTCACGGGTTTCTGCTATGCACTGCCATAAATTTAAAGCCAATTATGTTCTGGTTAAATATTTAACACTGTAAAGCTAGCCAATTTTACATCTTGTCAAAGATAATTGAAATACCCACTTTGTCCCTTTAATAGGCAGGCAGAGCATCCACCAGATGGAAAATAACCACAGGATTTCATTGTTTGCAAGTGGGTAATGGAAATACCCTCATTCCTCAGAATTCAGGAAGATCAGCTCCGATGCTGAAAGTAGAGTTGACATACAATGTGCTGCTCTCAGTCCCTGTCCCAGAGCTACAGGACACTGCTGTCTCCCAAAACTAAACTGTATCAGCAAGCTTTTATTTGCATAGCTGCAACACTAGAGGACCCCACAAACGCACATTATAGATGAAGGTACGACAGTGATTTAAGTTGAATCCTGCAGCTCTGAAGGAAGCAACCTGTGGTTACTTTGGTTCTTTAGAGGCACTCCTTGGAAGTGATGAAATCCAGTGGTTGTGACTAAGCTTGTAAAGATTGTTCACTCAGAGTTGCTATCAAATTCATGGGGAGTGCCAGCAGGCCAAAAGCTAGTTAATGGAAGATGGCCTGAGCTGATAGCACTAGGATAAAAATTTCAGAGTCAGTCCTCAAGATGCCATGGTGTGAGCTTTCCTCTAAAGCACCCAAATTCCTGACCACATTATGTAAGCTGGAAATGCCATGAAGGCTTTTTTTTCCGATACAGGGAGGGAAGGACTCAAAGTATCTTTCAGATAGAGTCCCTGTGAGCAAATGAGCAAAATTTAACTCTTGGGACCACTCCATCATCTACCAGAGTTGGTATGGCATAAATTCAGAATTTAGCTATATAAATAGATTTCCTTTCCCGTATCTGTATTACTGAGTCAACACTGTCTTTCTGTTGAACTATTGCTATCTGTGGCAGCACGAGGCACCGTGTTACTGAAGATACAAAAGATAATATCCTTACCAAAAAATCTACTACAAACTGTCAAAGGCAACTCCCTGAGAAAGCATTTTTCTTTTTGTCCCTTAAGTCCCTGCTTGGATGGCTGGGGTAAGCCAGCAGACAGCAGGAGAGAAAGATTGGGCAAGATTATCACAAAAGAAGAATTCAAAATATGACAATAAGAATGCTATTTGCTTTCCAGTCCTCTGGCTTCAGCAAGACATGAGCAGGTGGTATACTACTGAGCTGTGGCAGGGATGTTACTCAGAGACTTCCTAAGACCAGTAGTTTTGCTGGGCCTGGAACCGTCTTTTCCAGTGATGCCTAAAGGGAGAAATCATGGGAGACAGAGTTAGAGCTCTGCGTCGAGGAGCCTTGCTGCCCAAATGCCCAGTTACAGAGTCAGTGCAAGGTTAAAAGAAGGCATAGGTCCTTCCCAGACACCCGAAGATCTTCACAGCAAGATTCTTGTTCTTGTACTGGCTTTCAGACTAAAGCCAACATGAACAGCTTCCCCTGACAGCATGCCTCAGAATGGGGCCATTGAGGGCCCAGAAGCTATAGTTTGTGTGAACTTTTCTGGCTTCTGCTAATGCAAACATACAGGGGAAAAGAAGAGCTGGATCCCCAGCTACAAAGGCCATGGGAAAAATATACAGGTAGCTTTCAAGAAGCTCTCCTCTCTTCTCTGCACCATGGCGGGCTTGCAAGTCTGGCACATTTCTCCTTCAGTTCTTGCTGGTTCTTTATTCTCCCCAGACAGGGCTGACAGAAAAGCAAGGAATCAGTCACTGTCCGTTTCAGCAGTTCTCTTAATACTGCAGACATGAAGTCCAGTGCAGACGCCTTTCCCACTCAGAACTGTAGAGAATACAACCTGCAGCATGACCAAGCACATGCGTCCCCCCTATGCCCTCCCACTAGCACAGAATCTCAAAAATCCTCACCTGAAAGGAAAAAGCAAACTAACCAACCCCACAATAATCAAAAGCTCTGGCTGTGCCCATAGCAGAAGATCATTATGTGACTGCAGACTCCTGCTAACAAATCTCAGAGCTGTAGCCTCCTACATGAGTAGCACAAAAGCCGTAATATATAAGTTAAACCCAGACCCATAGAACGGGTTCATCCACAAACTTCCCATCTGAAAGCTGCCACAGCTGCATCTCACTTCCAAACAAGCCACAGGACCTCTAGTTTCCAGAATAATTCGTTTCTCCTTTTCACCCAGCAGTTTCTAAGACAAGCTCACCACCCAGTCTCAAGCACGTGAGTGAGTAACAACGGCTATGAAGTTTTCCAGAGGACTGCCAGGTTTCATACCGTGCTTGCAATCCCTACTGATTTTTAGCTGCTTTTCTCCTTTACAGCAGCACACCAGGTAAAACTGCCCTCTCTGTCCTGGCACTGCTGGGTGCAGGAGCAGGGCGGTTGATGCCACACTATCGTGTGCCTCACAGCTGTCTCCTGCCGGCCGCAGCATCCGCTGCTCCCGTCACGTCTGGCTCTACCTCATTGCGACACGAGGGAAACATTCCTCATGTCACCGCCCCGGGTCCCACTCAGAGCAAAAGGAAGAAGAAAGTGCCCACGTGGGCTGTGGTTTGGGCGACGCTCGTGAGCACTGCCGGAGGCAGCGGGGGGCTGGAGGTGAGCTCGTCACTCGCGGGCCTGCGGCTCTGCTGAGCTGAGCGCGCAGCGTGGTGGCAGGAAGTGATACGGGAGCAGGGGCCCGAGAGGAAACTGAATCGAGCAGCTGAGGTTAACTGCTCCGGCGTTTTATCATGTGGCATTTCCAGGGACTTTCTAAGAACCCGAGGTTGGGTTCGGCTGCCCGGTGTCAGTTAGGTCGCTTCGCACACCATGCTCCACAGCGCTAACGGCAGCGGGACGAGGGAGCAGCTGTGCTGACCACACAGCAAAACAAGGCAACATCTGCCTCTCCGGGGCTGCTGGCCCCCTTCCACCTCCCGCTCAAGGGAATCTTTGTAATGAATTGCTTCCTACAACACTCACTGAAGGTCGGGCTCGACTGCACACGAGTTTGGCTGGCATCTACCTCAGGAACAGTCCTACGTGACACAGAACTTGCACTTTCCTGCATCTGCAGTGCTACCGGAGCTGTGGGTGGTGCATCTGCATGCTCTCGTGAGTGATAACTGCTATTTGTTATCTCATCTCAGAGAAGCTTAGATAGCTTTGCAGCCCTATATAGAAACCTGCCAGTGTCGTCATTCACTGCTAGGGCGCGAGCCACTAACAAGGAGCGCTGCCATCGGGTGCGACCAGGGAGGAGAGGGCAAGGCTATCCCGGAGGCAGGCTGGAATCAGCACTAGCATATCCCAAATGTTAGGGGCTCTTCACAGTTTTAAGTAAGACCTACATGCAGAAAGTGAATATACACTATCGTAACACAGCCAGGCGGTTTCACTCATACTGTATGAGTTTCACTCAGACTGTAACAGCAACTATCACCTCCGATAAAAGGCATCTTATAAAGATAAATATATAGACTCTTCTCCCACCCCTCTTTTCTGCCTCTGCTTCTGCTCGAGTAGCCACCACCAAATTAGATGGAAGCAATGTGCTACTCCTCCTTGTGTTTCTGGAAGCCTTCCAAACACTCCTCTATTTGTAGGGTTTACCAGAAAGATTGCAGCCAGTGCTACAGCCTTGGGGGTACATGCATGGTTTGCTAGGAGCATGGTTCCACAGTTTAGCCCAGTGTAATTACAATTATCTAATTTCAAACCTTGTGTGGCAGGCGCTGAGTTCAAATTCAAGTCACTGCTTCCCTGAGGACTTCCTTCCTCAGACGTTCCTTCTCGGATCGCTAGCTGGGGCTATGAAGAGAAACACCAGAAACAAACAAAATCCCCCACATGGAATCAGTATCAGGAGACAAAATTGCAAATGCACAAAGTTGATTAAAAGCTTTTGGCTTGGCATCTATGTTATTTACATAAGACCGTGCAGTGCTGAAACTATGCTGACTTGCCACCACTTCTTGTGTCCAACTGCATTCAAGAGCATGTGCCAGTGCATGTAGTGCCTATGTGTATTCACAAGAGTCTCTGAATGGCTGTCAGAGTACATAATAAGCCCCCACATTTTCAGTCTTTTATGAGACATGAGTCCCACATCTTGAAAAACCTCCCCTTTATGCAGCTACAGAGATTTTTTTCATCCTTGAGCACACAGTTTCCTGTCCTGAAAAGCAAAACATTTTGTCCATTGAAAATTCAAATCCCAGGATCTGCTCCGTTTCTTCTGTTTCGTCTTTGCCCCCCAGAAACTCTTCAGATGTTGAACAAATTTTGAACTGAAGCATCACAATGCTTCATTAACCAAAGTGAGGATGAAATATTTTGAATCTCTATAACAAAAAAAGTCAGTGTGCAAAAAGTTTTAGCTTCGGTAAACTGGCAGTAACAAAGCAGAAAGTTTTTTCTTACAAATTGCTACATATCTCTTTTGTTTATAACAAGAAACACCTAAGTTACAGCTCTGGCACACAACTTAATTAATTTAACCACAAACCCTCTATCCTATCCCTAGAATGGCAGCTACTGCAATCTGTAACGTCAGAGAATGGCCGGAAGAGTCTTTCCTGACCTCATTTGTACCCTGTCAGAGATGACAGATAGCTGTAAATGATTTCTAGAATGCTATAGATGTTTACAGGCTGGACAAATCCCTGAGCACGCTGATCTAATTAGACCTGCTTTGAGCAGTGGTTTGCACTAAAGGACCTCTGGTGGTCCCTTCCAACCTGAACTACTCTGTGGTTCTAAAAAAGGAAAGGAGCATAGGCACACACAGAACCAAGGAATCCTGGACACCTGACACAACTATTTGTATATCCTGAGAACCATCAGGATGCTCCAATCTGTTGGCTTGCTTCTGTGCATCAATAAGGTCTCAAGGAAGAATAAACTGCCAACTGAACTTATAAGGAAATGTTTCACTTAGGCTATTATTATTGAAAAATAAGAATTTCCATGGAAAAAAAAAAAAGATTTATTTATTTTTAATGAATCTTCTTTCAACAAAAGAAGGGAAGCTTGGTGAGGAAACCTACTCCAGCTAGCTTTATTTCAGGTATTAGCTTCTGACAACACACACGCGGGTCTTTGTGCCCTGAAAGATGCTGGGCAGCACGTGCATCACGCTGCCTGGCTGCTCCTGCTGCCTCCTCCACTGTAAACCCTACAATAACAGCGCTTCGCAGCCAAGGCTTCCCTACCACAGTTCAGACTGCATCACGGTAACAGCAGAAGCTGTGACTGAATTTATTCCTCCCCCAGAACTTCCTTGCCTGCTTTCCCTTACCAGGCTGACAGCTGAAAGGCACTGAGCACTCCTGAAGGTTAAACTTGCCTGTTTCAGATTGTACGAGGAATGCATAAATCAATACCAGAAACTCCATGAGAGTTGGAGTCCTTTGGCCTCTGCATTTGCATTCACCCACTGGAGTTCACAGCTACACATACAGGACACATCAGTTTGTACCTTTGTCCAAGACAAGGTGATAGCTGTAGGCTCCACCAGTTTAAGAAATAATTTATTTAAATTACTCTATCTTGCATCCCCTTGGAAATTTAGAGGCCTGTGTATTCACATGCCTTCTCCTGGTGACCAGGCACTTTCCACCAAGGCTCAATTCTGTATCACCTGAGGTCTTCCTCCTCTCCGAATTTCTGCCTCCCGTCAAGCACCTGACCAGGTCAAACCACATCTGCAGATGAATATCCCTCATACTAGTCTCAAAGTCAGCAATATCCAGACTGTTTCCAAGCTACTTACCAAACCCTGACTTCCACTGGTCCCCAGGGACAACTAACACCAGTCTTTGTCTGCTAGTCTGCATGCAACCACCTGGATGCCAGTCCCTGACCTTGCTTTTACATGGTGAGTACACTGCCTGAAGTTGCTCTGCTCTCCCCAGTCCCTCTTCTGAGATTCAGTTCTGCAGAGGGTTTGCAAGTTTCCCTCCATTTCCATCCAAGAAACATTTGTCTGTCAAGGTCATTATCATGTCAGAAAAGTCTTTTCATCTCTCTCACATGCTGGTACTCCCTCCCTAGTGAAGATTTCCTTCCAAGCCTCCTCTGTAGCCCTCACAGACTGCACTATCCCTCTGTTTCTGCTGATCCAGCTCTTTCCATCCCAAGTGTTCCTGCAGCACTGCAGCTGTGTGGCAAACCTTTGTATTCCTGCAGTAAGTGCACAGCTTAGGATTGGTCTAGAATTCTTTGTGTCAACAAATACACACTAAATAACAGTTTGTGGTTTGTCTGTTTTGTTTTTTTGTTAGTTTGTTTTGGTTGTTTGCTTGTTTTTAATCACCCCTAATGATATATAACATGCCATTAATTACTTGCAGGAGTGAATACCCTTATTGATTTAAAACTTTTTCTGTCAAGTCCTGAAATATTCTATCTTCATCTTCTAACTACCGATTCTTACTAATCCTTTGTTTGCTGCATGTAAGAGCCTCCTGCTGGCAGGATTCAAAGTTTTGTCATTCATCAATTATTTATTTATTTATTTATTTTTGGCTAAACTCTAAGTTTCTTCTTTTGAGGCAAACTGACATGCTAAGCAATCACTCCAGTTCGTCGGGATTCTTGGGAAGACAATCTCTCTGCTTGAGAATGGATGGGAACTCTGGTCTGACCTCCCAGCCTGGGAAGGACTGTAGAAGACTAATACGTCTTAAGTATAGCAGCTCTCCTGGGCTCCCAGGATGTTTCAAGAACTGAATCTTGGGAATGAGGTACTGGGAGGGCAGTCAGAGCTTCCCTAATGTGTTGGATTCCTGGGCCAGCTAGGCTGAATGTCATTGCCAACAGAGAGCCTGAGAACAAATGCAAGAGAAGCCTCCCTTCCAGCCTGGGCTCTGTGGATGGAGAATAAGAAAAGGACTGAACGCTGTACTCACCCACTTGCGGGGCCTCCCTCTTGGCCTTTTTCCAGCGGGAGGTTCTACCTATATTGAAAGCAATACAAAAAAAGTATTTTCAATTCTCCTATCTGCTGCACACTGTGACTAAATACACTGAACCTGCCCAAAGTGACCTCTGCATAAAGGTTTTGTGAGCCAAACAGCAGAAGGTGACTAAAGCTGGGGATGGAAGACAGTTGAGGAGGAAACACCTGCCAGACTGTGCTGGTTGTAATTATGTTGCAATGGCAAAGGAGAAACTCCAGAAGGAAGCTGCTGAACAGGCAACGACAGCACAGGAAGGCCAGAAAGTGAATTAGGACTAAGACCATGATAACTGTGACAACTAAACAACAGTGGCAACTAAAACTGAACTGAATGAGGGGCAAATTTCATTGCCTATCCTTAATCTAAGAGAGCCCTCCCTGCCTGTCCTTCTAGTAATGCTCGTAGAAGGGACAGCCAGCTTCTCTCTTCCTCCTCATAAAAGCATATAAGCCATTTACTCTCACCATTTGTCCAATTACAGTGCTCACTTTCTTGCTTCCTTTTGGCCTTCCTCGTGGTTTCTTCACCAGCAATTGTCCCCCAGCTTCCTCCTGAAAGAGAGAAAATTTAGCAGGATGATCCCCAGAATAACTTACTAGGTTGTCTCTGCTTTTCCAGATGCTGAAACAAACTAGAAGATAGGCAGCACTACCACAGCATGCCTTCCCTTCCCTTGCTCTTTACTGCCTGCTAGTATCACAGCAACCTCAGGCAGACTCTTTGGATGATGCACACTTACCCGTGGCTGCTTCTTTGGTCTTCCTCTCTTTCTCTTCAGGCCCTCAGTCAGTGGAGATGAACTAGGGTTCACTGGCCTCTCGTTGCTCATGTTGGTTCTTCCCAGTTTCCAGATGATAATTCAACACGTTATTTTCCCATGGGATGGAAAAAAAAAATTGTCTCCTCTTTCTTTCCCAATCTTGTTACAGATTCTCTTCCACCTGCAAGTCTAGAATGATGAGAAAGAATCAGGTATGACAGCTTGCTATTGTTTTTATCAGCTGGGAGAGCTTGGGACCCAGCAGACATCCAGAAGCATAATTACGTTTTATAAACCTTAATGGACCATTCTTTTTCACAGCCCATTCCTCAGCTTTCTGAGGTTCTTAGCTGAAGGAGCTGATTGCTCCAGGTGCATAAGCACGTTGATATCTGCATCCACCTTTCTCTCGTTAGCCAACTTTATCCAAGCTGACAAGATGATGTCTTCAGCTCCCTGAACTCCCCTCTTTAGAGGCTTCCCTTGTCTGAGGAGGAAGACAAAATGGTAGTAGTGAGTTATAAACACCACAGTCAAGGGTAAAGCTTCAGTTAGAGCTCCTATATTATCAGATACCAAAGCTAATCCTGAGAACCAAATCCACAGCAAAGAGAGCCTTATACCAGGAGAGTATGTACAAGTGAATTTGGCCCTGGAGCTGTTCCTCTAGAGTTTGTTCCCCATCACCAATTGAACAGGCACCGTCTGGACCACAGGAGTGATGGCCTGACCCTATTTCAGCATACAGCCTCTGGTCCTGCACAAGACTCACTATTTCCTATAGGGTAGAAGAAGTCACCCAGACATGGATTTTGCTTGGTCCTGAGCACTGGTTTGTCTAACACAAGTTCCGCGTGAGCAGGATCACCAGTCCCCATGCCCTATTTAGTGCCTGCTGTGGTTGGAACAAGCCCTGATCTGCCTTGTTTGCTCTAAGAAATAACCAAGATCATGAGCTGTTGAGGGTACATAGGAAACCAATGGCTTTCCTTGCTTCTGCTTGAGGTTGCAAGTTCCTCTGGTGTTGCTGCCAGAGAAGGTGGCAGTCTGACTGTAAGGCTTTACAGCTTCACATCCCAGAGCAGGAACAGGAGGGAAGAGATCTTGACCAAAAGCTCAGCTGGCACTTTACAGGATGTGGAGTCATTTGTCTTCCTTGCATTTGAAGTAAACCCCAGCCAGTGATTTGTGTACAGCTCCCATTTTGCTGATCTGCTTGGAAAATGCATGTACAACCTCCCCCAGACCTTAGGCTTCCCTTTCTTCTTGCACAGAAGGAGGAAGGGCTCAAGAAGGTGTGAGGCACTGAGGGAACTGAGCCTGGCTAGACAGGGCTTGGCAGAGCTGGCTGAATTCTCTTTTGTCTGTAATTCTTACCACAAAACAAATATCTGAGAACAGTGTGGTTGGGAAAGCAACATCATTGCCTGCTTAGGAAAGCAGGGATATGAACATGAACAATGCATTTCTACCTTCTGTGTGAAGCACGTGTCTTCTCCTCTCATCTAGAGGTTGCAAGCCTAATCCGACTTGCCTATAGAAGCTCTTCTACTCCCACCTGAGGACCATTTTTGCAGCTGTTTCTTCCACCTTGTTCATTTCTCCTTCCTCACTTTAGCAACATCCTTAAATAGCTCTGTAACAATGCATGGGGCTTTGTCCCATCGGCCTTTAGTGCTGCTGGGTGCCCAAGTCCCTCCAGCAGGCTCCGCCTGAGGCGGTAAGGGCATCAAGGTAAGTATGGGCACAGCAACCCCATGTAGAAGAGTGGCTATTTCCAAATTAATGGTGGAGGGCAGGAGCTGCCTTCAGTTCCAGTTGACACACAAGCTAGTGAACCCCTGGAAGTCCTTTTGGGTATGCTGCTGGGACCCAGCTTGTAGAGGCTGCTGCACTCAGCTTTTCTATCAAAACCTCTTATCAGAGAGTGATGGAAAGACCGTAGCTCAGTTTTGAGTTCAGGCTGCATCTGGAGGGTAGACAGTTAGGAAAAAAAAACATTTCTTTGTACTTGCAAGCCATGCACAGTTGCCATCAAGTCTCTCAGATGAACATGAAACACTTCTGCAGTCTCTTTCAGAGAGGAGCTGTGCTTTTAGAAACCGCTGCTGGAGCTTTGTAGTTTGATCAGATGTTCATGTTACAAAGGTACAACAAACATTCTGCCCTCTGGTCCTACTGTTTTCTGCTTTGCCAGCTTGTGCCAGTCACACCTAGGCCTCAAATGGCCTCGTGCTGGTGCTGGCACCTGGGAGGGAGTCCCAGCAGTACAGTGACCCCAGACTGCCCAAGGAGCTGAGGACCCTCGGTACCTCCTCCCAAGGGCAGCTCAGAGGTGGACATGGCTGAGGTAGAGCCCAGGGTGCTGTGTGGGTGGTTTGATGCCTCCTGAGCCCGTCTTCCCCTGATGTCTGCAGAAAGGGAGCAGACGCTGCCATAAGAACAGACAAGCGTGGAAGTGCCGTCCTCACCAGTGCACTGAGAGGGGATTAGGCTGCTCTGACACGGCTTCTACCTCTGGATCACAGTCATTTGAAAGCAGGCTCAGTGCCTCTTTGAATTCAGGTTGTAATGCTAACGTGTGGAAAAGTTACGCAGGAAACAAACACGTCCTTGGGAAATATCAGATGTGCATTTTGGCCCCCATTTATCCAGGTATTGCCAAAGCACGAGGGGCAGGATGAATGATGGGGTATGGCAGGTATCGTCAAAGATAACACACAGAGTTGCATCTGGATGATTTAACGGCGCTGTGCTGATAGGACACTTAAGTGTTTTGGTTATTTATTTTTCTGTACTGTCTGCTTGGTCGCTTCACACTGCAGAATCTGGAAACATCACTGGCAGAGGCAGCAAAAAACCTGCCAGCCTTTGTGCTATGTTTTAACAAAACATATGCGGTCATGACAGACACCAAAGCCATTGCTCTTAGTGACACAGCCTCTCTCAAGAGTTTGCTCTAACTGAAGCCTGCATTAAATCAAAGTTTTACGTGACAATAATCAAGTGGGAGCAACCACTGTGTGCAGAATTATTTGTTCCCCAGGTGCAGAGAAAGTCAGTTCTTGCATGATGATCATTTTCTAAACCATGCTAGACTGATGAACTCTGCAATGCCTTTCCTATACCTGGCAAGCCTTCCACAGACTGGACACAAACATATAGAGGCTGCTGGGAAATATCAGTGTCTTTGCATAGGTCTCCCTTCTGTCACCCACCAGGTACACACTTCTTGGAGCCTGGTGCAGAAGGAGAAAAACGCAAGCAAAACGATCCTAGTATCAGTCCTTTTAGCTTTTGTATGCTTTACGTGACTCAATGTAGAGGAACGTACAAAGGAAAAGCACACACTGAGGTTCTACTTCAAACTTTTCAGTGATAGCTTTACATATATATAGATAGATAGATGTGTAAACACATCAATATTGACTCCCACTGACCAAACACCAAGCATGTTTCTAGGGTCACTGTGCTCACTACTAGAGTGCAGCCAGCAAGGCTGAAATCCATCCTATATACCATCCATAAGGGATGATGTATAAATCCAAAAAAAGAAACTCTAAAAAAAAATAATCTAAAAAAAAGCCATCCAAGTGTCCGTGTGCCTTAGGTTTTCTTCATGTCAGCTGTGTATGCAGCTTTGAAAATGATGCAGATATGTGAAAACATGATGTTGGCAGTATTCAGACCCATAAGCTGTGGAGCCCTCTCCTGAAACGAAGCACCTCATGGCCCAGAAGCATTCCCCGGCACCTGGCAGAGGACCAGTGATACTGATTGCCTAATGCTTTGCACCCAACTTACGTGTTAAGTTGTAGGAATCCAGTTTTTCTACCATACACACGTTCTCAGGAGAGAAAAACTCCTCCTGATGGCAATGCAGTTGTAGACTAACAGAGTACTGAGTAATGTACCTGAGGGTCTTTTCCCTTTCTAATTACTACAGAGGGAGCTGGCCTGCTGACTTCGACAGGAAAATTAAATGGCAGATCCCCTTCCCCTTGATTCCTTGGGGATGATAAACTGTTGGCTATGTCCTTGGGAGAAATGCCATATGACACGGGGATGCTTGGGGGTTTTAGTGCGATGCCTCAAGCTGTGAGCATGATTCACAGCAAATGCTGCCAGCGAATGAGCGTCTAGCTGCAGTGCCCACATACAAAATACAAAGCTTAAAGCCTTTTTCAAAGCATAATGAGAGTGTGATTATGAGACCCTTCATTGTAGACTTAACACTGCTGCTGTCTCTAAAATAATAGGAAAAACCATCCACAAAGCACGGCTCCCACTTAGTGGCACAGCGCTATTGTTCTGCTGTCACATGTGACAAAGTGAAGCCAGTGTTACTTCACTGACAGCAGCGTGGCCACTCTTTGGTCCCTCTGGTGCAGGAGGGAGGGAAGAATTTGGCCTGAGCCCCGCATCAAGCAGAGGAGGATAACAGGCTGTTAGCAAAGACATCTAAAGAAGGGGACTAAGAAGGCAGGGCGGAGAGAAACCTTTCATTCCAATAACCGTAGCAGTAACGATCTGTGCTCGCATTATGAGAAATTACTTTCACCTTCCGAGAAATCAAATGCTCACGTCTTTTCAGATCTCGCAGCAGATCAAGAAATACCACAGCTTGTCATGTTTCTCCATGGACTTTTCTACCAGGCAGGCAGGACAGCCAAGTGCTGCAGCATCTCCCTGGGGAAAGGGCAGTGGCAATAACGCACTGGCAAGCAAGTCTTATCTGGCAGATTTTTCTGTGGAAATGAGGAACTTCTGGGCTACTAAATCAAGCTTGTGGCAACAGCAGGTAACTGTCATAGTCGCATAAATCACATCTAAAACACAAATAACCTCTGTAGGTTATTTCCCTAACTGTTTTGGGTGTCTGGTCTAAGCCTTCTTTGGTCTTATGCTTTAAAGCCCGCTATTTTCCATTTTAATGGCCAATTTGTGTCATTTATTCTCGCATCAACAGTCCTTCAGCAGCAGTATTTCTCTCTCCTCCATTTTTAAGCCCACTCAACCAGATGTATTTTCACAGATGAACCAGATCTCCTCCATCTTGAGAGGCTGAACAAGTAAAATCTTCCAGTTTCTCTGCATGTGATTGTTTCTCCTGATAATTTTGGTTGTCATTTTCATCTTTTCCAACCTGAGCTCAACACTTCTGAATATGAAAAGATTCTTACTCAAAAACATTTCCACTGAGGACAGCTGACTAACTTAACCACTCACCTATCTGAGAAGCATGGGCAGGACAGTTCAGTGGAAGGGAAAAAAAAAATCAGCTCCTGTGTAATGTTATTAGCATGAATTTCCAGACTGATTCGACCAGCAAGCCATTCCACCACCTCCTCCAGCATATCTTGACTGCTAAAATATCCAGCTCAGAAGACAGAAAGTATTTAAGCTTACAGAGGACAACAAATACAGGAACCATACAGGCTTCCATGCTTCACATCAGTGCTAGAGACCAGCTCAAGGCATGAACGGGAACTTCTGTATTTCTGTCTAAAGTTACATTTCCGACTTCATTACAGATTTCTCTTTGCAGCCCTAATGAAAGTGCCTTCATGTGTTTCAGTTCCGCACCCACAAAATGGTGCGTAGTTCCCTGCCTGCTAGATATGCTGGCAGTGAGGATGAAGGGAAAAACCTGAGTAACGCAGGAAGAGGCCCCCCGGTGCCTGTTCTTCTGGGACAGCCAGCAAGCAAGGCAGGTGCTTCCAGCTGGAATAAGAGCTTATGGGCTTAAGACCTATGTACTATGAGACAATATCAGAAGCTTTTTTTCATATTAGAGGCACACATAGCCACATGAGAAGAGGGTTGTTGATAACCAAGTTTCAGGCAATGATGCAGACATGGACAGTCTCTGTTCCCCATTTCTCAGATCCGAAGTATCCATCCTCAGCACAGTGTCAGCACGTTGCAAGAGGGTATTCATAAAGAACCTATGCTTGCTGCAGTGCCTGCCTTCTGTGTCCAGATACTTGAGCCAGATACTACCCTGAGAGGCACCTTGACTGCCCTAATCCATACCACAACAAATCACAGAAATACCACCAAGCTGTGTCGTAGCTAGCCTAAAAAGTCTCATTCCTTCCTCTGAAAAGTGGGGCCTGTGGAGTGAGTCAGGCCACATGTGACACCCTAGCTGCACTGTGGGCCCGTCCGCTCACATCCCTCAGCCTTGCCCTGAGGGATGCTGCACAGCTTCATAGTGGAAGGCCTGGCATCAGCCCTGCCTCAGGGCCATCAGTCTCAAAGCCGTGGCAAGAAGCCACGGGCATGGCAGGCAGAGCAAGGAGGCAGTTAAACCAGCCCAGAGAGGACACAGAAAGCACAGCTGGATACCAAGAGCAGACAAGAACAAGTGGCCTGGAGCCTGGTCCTGCCTCTGATCCTGAGCGAGTCTTCCCGTACTTCCAGCATGATTCCATAATCTTACAGACAGAAAATGTGAAGTATTAGCGCTTGCCCTCAGCCTGAGGTGGAAGGACTGAGGACCTTCCCATTTGTAGAACAACACCAAGAACCTCCAGCAGGAGAGAGCAGGGCACGGCACTATCGACTCGCTGATGTGCCGTTCAGGAGCACAAGGGAGAGGCTGTCACAACTGAAGAAATACAGCCCAGGATTAGCCACATCCTGCTGAGCACCAAAACAGACCTCCACCCTCTTTCCCCAGGAAGCTGAAGGCTCGTGGGACTGATTTGACCCCAAGCTGCAGTTCCCTGCCCTGGGACCCCGGCACAGAGCAGCACCTGAGCATGAGCTGGGGCTCTGCAGAGGTGCTGCACGCTGCTCTCACACAGTCCCAAACCAGGCAGGTAGGGGATACAGGACCCAGCTTGCTGTCTCCATCGAAGGAAACATGTACCAAAATCAAGACCCCAAGTCTTGAGGCCAGGCCTAAAGCCTTAAATGCACCTCCAGCACTTCTCCCAAAGCTATCAAGCTACAGTGACACTTAATGCCTCCGTGCTGATTGTAGATCCCCTAACACTACACACGAGGAACACGTAAAGATGCTGCCTTAGAGAATTTGTCCAAAGCCCCAAATGTTCACTAAAGCATTCTCCTGTCTCTTAAAGTTTCTGTCCAGACCCTAGCACCAAAAAATAATAATAATAAAAAAAGCTCCCAAGACATGCAGGGTCAAAACAGTGGAGAAAAACAGCAGTATTTACAGGGAAGTAGGAAGGTAAGGAGAAAAGCGTGGTTCCTGAAATAAAAATCAAATCACAGTCATGTCTTATTTGAGATAGCATCAAGCCTCACTACTCTGCAGAATTACTATCATGTTCAGTTTGGCTACTGACAGCCAAAAAACACTGTCCACATGCACAAAACCAGGAAATAGCCCTCTGCGTTTCCTGGCAAGGAGAGGCGTTTCGGCAACCCAAAACAGGGATACACGAGGCAAGCAAGTGCCGTGCCTTAACCTACTTTCAAACAAGGTCTCAATTAGCAAGATTATTAATCCCCGTGGCTGAACAAACCCCAGTGTCTTGCAGAGGAGCTCTGCATACACGTTTGAAACACAGGCTTGCTGATGCGGTAGGAAAGGAACGCGATTACCTGGTGAGAAGTTGGGCAGCGCCACTTGACCCGGCCCCAGCAGACCTAGCAATGAAGACAGGAGAGAAAGACAGAGGTATCCAGCAGTGACACCCCTTCTGCACGGGAGAGAAGCAGCTAACCGAAGCCTCTGCACACATTCATTTCAGGAGCCGTACACCGAGCCGAACGCTATTTATTGCGCTCCCAGTTAGTGATATGGAAAGCAGTGTGAGCACTGCCAGCGCTCTCCTTCTGATGGCAGTCCTGAGCACTGACAGCAAGTGAAACCCAGCGCACTTCAGCCTGCCTGGAATCTCACACTGAACTGGCAAGAACAAAAAAAAAAGTCCCAAACCAGACCACTTACAACAGGCAGGCTGTACCACTGCCCCGCTTACTAAAAATAAAACCGGTTTCCGAATGATCTGAATAAAGGGGACAGATCATTTCACAGCTTTCCCTATTTACAGAGGCTAGCAAGAATCATGCTTGGCTCTGTTTTGTGAAAACAGTTGCACGAACAAAACCCACAGAAACAGGTAGCCTCAGGAAGGGTTGTGATGACAAAGTGGTTATTAATGTGAGTGCAAAGTATGCTTGGGGCATTTACTATAAGCCACAAATAAAAATGGAAGCTGACTTCAGCTGAGATTAAGCACATTTAGAAAGGAGATGCTGCATGGCTCTGAGTTCGGTATTCTAGACTAATTACACGAACAATCATTAGAGCTGGCAGAAGTCCCCAAAACTATTTAGCAGAGGAGAACACAGACTTTTCATATGACTGACTCAATATTTTTCAGACGCACATATCGGGGTTTTCAGCATATTGTTATTAGCAAAAACAAAGAATTAAAATATCTCAGTCTCTACCTGTATAAAACCCATTACAGCATCTTAGAGACAAAAGTCTGAGATTCTTTGTATCAAAGAGTAAATTGCTTATACTGATATACTGACAGTAAAATTAAATAAACTGAAGTGTTTTGTTTTTTTTGTTTGTTTGTTTGTTTGTTTTTTTCTTCTCAGAGCCACCCATATATTAAAAATAAAATAAAATGACTTGAGTTCCTAAGTAACTTCTGAAAACATAAGGCACCTATATCACTTAACTGTAGTCTGGAAAATATCAGTCTCAACCTTACGGACATGGGAATGCTCATGTCCTGGTTAACAACAGACAGAGGCCATGGAAATGTGTCCAGTTCTTGGGGCTGCCCCATGCTTCCTACATGACCTCAGGAAAGTCACCTTCTTTTTGCACTCAATTTTCCACGCAATGCAGGGATAATACACAAACCAGGTAGCATTTTGCTTAATCAGACAACATTTTTGGGGAGAAGAGATGCAGTTACACAGGTCTTAGGAAAAGTAGCTCAAGACTTCAGTCATAGCTCCTAGCCACTCATAAAACCAAGTCAACACAGATGTTAAGAAAAGCCTTTGACCACCCCCTTACAACAATGCTAAATCCAAAAATCAAACTAGTATACATATTCATGTACCTGAAAATTATTATTTATTTTATATGCTTAAATCTACCCAAAATCTTACTGCATACACACTACTGTATTGTTATTGAAACATACATTTTATTTTTAAATTTTAATATTATTTATTTAATATATATATCACTAGAGACAAAGTTGAATGCCTACTGCATGAATATAGTGCAACCACAAGAACTATGACAGAACCTGAATTGTTATCCATTGTATGAAATGAAAAAATCTTTATGTGGCAAGGAAATATAGAACTTGATCCTACAGCACTAAACCAGAGACAGTTGACCATCCACTTTTAACAGTGCTAAGGAATGTTATTAATATTGTAGCGATTAAATTTCTAGTTAGAAAGTGTCAGATGACTAAATTGGCACATGCAGTTCTACTTCGTCCTTATTGAGCATATATTGGATGATAGCATCTTTAATTTCATATCCACACTTCATAATTTCATTAGCACTTAAGGCCAAGAGAAACAATTAGATCATTCTGTATATAAATGACTGTCATTTCATCATTACCTTGGCCTGAGTCCAAAACTTTTGTATTTGACTGAAGCATCTCTCCCAGAAAATTATGTCTTCTTGATTTAAAGACAGCATGGGATGGAGAATGTGCCACTACTCTTGGACATGTGTTCCAGTGGTTAATCCCCTTTAAAAAGGATGCCTAATTTACAATTCGATTCCTGTGCTTTCAGATTGCAGGTGCTGGTTCTTATCATACTTTTCTCAGATAACCACCCAGCCTACCTATTCCCTACCTCCCCTACTCAGCGATACTCCTACACTGTTATCAAGTCCACTCACTATTCTTCCTCCCCCCAAAAAAATTAAATTGAGTGAGCTTCTCAAGTGTCACATTGTAAAGCTTTCTTTTTTTCTCTCTCTCTTTTTTTTTTTTTTTTCTTTTCCCTAAAATCATTTTTGTGTCCCTTACCTCAACTTCGAATATTAATACCATTTGAGAAGGAGGACACCAAAGCAGAATGCCCTCCTTTGGTAGCTGTCTTGACCCCCATTAAACCAGAGGTAAAATTAATTCCCCTTTACCACTTTTGTGGTTTAACAGCCAACGATCATACAAGCCCTTTAAGCAACATAAAGCATGATTTTTTCTGCAGCACTCCCACCCACTTCACAGGCTGTCCCTTCCACCCAGTTAACATTGTTGTTTCTTTCTACCCTTGTTGGCCAGTTCTTTATTACACTGTGCAACCCTTTTTCAGAAGGCAGAATTATCTGTTTTGACCTGGACTTTTTAGTGGCAATCCTTATCCCACCATTTAACGGCTTTACAACCAATTAACTGCTGTGTTCACCACTGCCATATGATATGATAGTAGTCGTATATTTTAGGGGCAGGGGAATTAAGATCAGTATTTTAGATATCAGTAGCTAAGTTAGAAGTTGCCAGCAAAACAGTTTTACCACGTGCTGATTCCATCCAGCTAGGTACGTGAGGATCCCATCAAAGCTTCCCCTGGGCACACTGGCAGATCAGGTCCCTGTTCCCTCTACCCCTGCGTTCAGATCCCAGGGTATCTTCCCCTGGGCAGCCTCAGTGCCAGGAGGTAAGCTCTGAAACACAAAACTGGCGCTCCCTATTTTCAGCATACATCAAACAAGCAGAGAGCTGTGCTAAAACAGAGACCTGGATCCTGGTCACCAGACGCAGCACAGAACTGCGGGGACATTGTCCACCCTGCTTCACCTGGAACTCCTTGTAGGAGCTGCTACAGAGCAGTGCAGCTTCTGGCCGAGGGCTGAGGCACGGTCACAACAGCACCTTCTGAGGAAATTTCTCTTGCAGAGGCCCCATAAAGGAAGAACGAACGTGAACTGAACCAATCAGCAGAAAAAGAGCAGCTGCCAAATCTAGAGGACAAGAATCCTTCAAATTCCCTCTCCGTAGAGGTAAAATGAAACGAAACAAAATTAGCAAGGTTTCTACTCTTGAGTGACTTGCTGAGATATGCACGTCCTGAGATGGATTTGTGCATTTGCAGTGACACTTGCCCTACACGAGGGCTAGCTTGTGTCTGTGAGATAGCTCCCAGTTTCCTCTAGGAACCATCCAGATTTCACCACAATGCAGTGCAAGTCTCTGCCTGCCTTCCTATTCCTTATCTTCACTCTTCCAGAAACCAGGCTGGTCACCATGGTATAGTACGATATACATAGACTAACACCAGCTGTAGATTCATTTGTGTATAATCCTTTTCTGTTAGACAGGTGTATATAAAGAGTTTCATTCACTGCTATCCTGATCTTGTCAGAACCTCTCATGTGCACAAACCTGTATCTTATAAACATAATGAAAACTAGTTTCGTAGTAATTGTTCTATATATGCTTATTATTCAGGTTGTATTAATGAATATTTTAAATGGAGATTAGGCTGAGCTGTGATTTCCACAAGATAATAAATAGATTTGCTATGCCCTATTTTATCATTGTAATGGAAGTGTGCCTCATAATGCTATATTTCATAATTCTTTTATATTATGTTCAACAGCAATTCCAACTCTCTGGATGATGCAGGGTTGCAAAATCTGACTTTGAGAAAATTGTGGACTTGCTGGAAAGCCTCCAAAAACCAGAGGCCTAGAAATGAGAGGTGAGAATGAGAAGTGAAGAGAGAGCAGCTCTGCCGCAGGCAAGGAAGGTACAGGTGGAATTAGAAAGAGCTCCCACCTTGCTCTGTACAGCCACATGGAGACATTGTGAAGGGTGGCCTGGAGATGGCCTCAAAGGGCCTCTGTAAAAATCAACCTTCTGCCAGTAGATCACAGAATCATAGAATAGCTGAGTATGAATGAAGACCGGACCACAATGAGAAAGTAAAGGAATAATTCTATAATTCTATAATTCTAATTTTTGACCAAAGGGAACCAAGAGCATCACCAGAGGACTCCACAGCAAGCTGTCTGTATCAGAGGACCACCCCCTGGCTAAGAGGTAGAGTAGAAAGGCTATGGCTGAGGAGCAGACTGGCAGGCATAGCAAGCAGTGTCCCAAATCCTGGGGGGCAGGCATACATATGGAGGGAGATGCATGTTTGTGTGGGAGACAGCTCAGACCCAAAATTATCCCCTTGGTGCCCATCCCAAGGAGCAAGGCAGAATGTTTGAAAGGAACGAGGAAAGTATCCTCATGAATGGATACCTATGGCTACCCAAAGGTGCTTTGCTGGCAATGGGATTTTACTGGTTTTCCAGTTTAAAGGGTTGGATTCCTCTAAGAGAGATGGGATGTAATATGGACAAATCCATCTGCTCCATGACTGAGTAAGGGCCAGCCAGAAGATTGCAACATTCATCTCAGGAGGACTCCTGGAGTGATTGTGTCCTTTTTCCAAGGTTTCCATAGAAAATTATCAGAAAGTTCTCTTGCATGTCCCAGCAAGAGAAGCAGATTTACGTCCCAGACTATGTCAAGCACATTCACACCAAAGGAGAACAGCAGCGTGCACCATGCTCCCTTCCCTGATTTTGCAGCGGGTATCCTGTATACTGCTTCAAGACATTTACTGGAGTCCTTCTAGGTCTTAAGTGACTGAAAGAAGCTAAAGCTCACATACACTACTGAACGTCACCCACTTTCTTATGATCAGGCTGAAGTGTTCATGAAGTCAGGATCCTTAGGAAAGCTGTCTGCAAAGAACGAAGGAGCATACTGATGGATTGGCTGCTGAGCCAGTGCCAGGCGCACAGCACAGGGACAGCCTGCAGGCTATGCCCCTGGCAAGGTCCTTGCTGTTGTTTTTTTCTATTCAATCTTACAACAAACAACTGAGCTTCAGAAGGAAGCATTCCCTTCCCCAGAACAGAACCAAAGCAAATTTGCTAGCCACGGGTGTAATATGTAAAGACCTAGAGCTAAAAGGCATCGAGAAGCAATCACTAAAGTGTGAGACCCACTGAGTAAAGCCAAATGACCAGATTAGGAGGATGCCAGGGCAGGGGACTAAGGCTTTAGTCTCAGCATTACAACTGCTGGGTGCAGAATGCATTCTGTACTTGAAGGATGATTACGGTGAGGCCCCATCGTCATAATGGGCGCAAGACAGCACAGCCCTAACTCCCTGAACAGATGGAGAAAGCAACTTGTGTTGTCCATGGCTGAGACACAGCTTGCAGCAGATTGTTTAGAAAGAATTGCAGGGCACTGTGTATTTTCCATGTTTGTCCTGTTTTTACCCTTCATTTCACTCTCCCTCAAGGAAAGGCATGCTAACACGTATGACAGAAGGACACATTTTGTCTTACCGATGTCAAAAAGCTACCGAGAGAGAGAAGGGGAGGAAAAAGACAGCAAAATGGAAGTGCCTGAAGGGTTGCTCCTGTTCCTTTACTAGGAACAACCCGTGTCCTGGGGAGAAATCGGGGATGCTGTTAACCTCAGAGATGCTCTTTACACCTTCCGAGAAGGGCAGGTGAAATTCTCTGTGTTACCACACAGTGGCACTCTCCCCATACATTTCCCAGAGGTAAACTGCATTTCCCCCCACCCCATTATCAACGTATCCGTGAGTGTAAATGGCACTGAGCAGACGGGTTTCAGAAAGCAGTGGTAACAGAAACACATGCGGCTCGGAATCAGCGGAGATGGTCAAACACCTGCATCGACAAAACAAATATTAGCTGATTACAAGCTGTTAGAAACCAAATACTAGGAAAATTGGATTTTAAAATTGCTGGTAAATCTGCTCGTAAGATTTGATTTTATTTTAAATATATTTTTTCTCTCCTCCCACCCTCTTCTCTACACACCCTTCCCTTGCATTTCAATTGTCTGGCTTCACCATTTCGAGATCTCAGGCACTTCATGCCACTTCTGTCTTCCGCAACTGGGGCAGCACCACAATAAACTCTGGCAAATCATTTATTCGCCCTGCCTTCCCCTGAGGAAGAGCCCCAGAGACTCCCAAGGAAAACACACACCCATCAAATCAATCACCACTACTAGTCACACGCGGATTTATTCAAGGTGAGAATGGTGAGTTGGATAGGACTGTGGCAGAAAACTGCACTAGGCAAGGCAGAGTGAGGGAGAAGCAGGGATGAGCTGGAAAAGTGCCCTTCACCCCAGCTTTCCTGATTGGCATTGTTTTTTCTTCTTAATTGGTCCTGGGGACAAACACAGGCTTTGATCTTTATGACCTAACCACTGCATGCTCTGCACAGAGACAAGGTGTCAAGGCTGATATTTGTATTGATGCACACAAATGAGAGGAATCCTACATGATGTGAAAAATCTTGTTCTGCCCTCCTGCTTGATCTCAGGATGGGGCCACGTGCTACAGCAGGTAGGAGCCTGCCTGCTCATGATGAAAGCTGTCTACCCAACACTCTCCCCCAACTGTAAGTCATAGATTGTATTTTTGGGTGGCTGGAGATAGCAACTCAGGTGTATTTGTCCTCCAGTAAGGTTGAATACCTGTAGCCCAAGCAATGCCCTGAAGTTTGCCTTGAGCCCTGTCCTTTCCTGCTTCCACCCTCACTCCCCCATTTACCCAGCCCTTATGAAAGGCCTTGTGCTCTGCTGACAAAAGTGAAAGGTGAGTCTGTAAGTGACAGTGAATTGCAGCAGTAAGGCATGCAGTACCTTCAAGGTGCAGAGGGAAGAGGGGTCTCCAGAAAGGGTCCTATCAATTTCCAGCTATTTCTGATCAGTCTCCACCTTTGCAGCTGCCAGTTCAGATGAGCTAGGCTAGCTGCCAGCTACCCAAGCAGAAGAATTCCAGATGCCTACAGAGATCAAAAAGATTATCATGTGTGTACGCTATAAACACCAGTGACAGCAATTCAGCTGGGTGAGGGAGCTCTCTCCAGAGCCAAACCTCTGTTTGGAGGCTGGGCTGGAATAGTGACTCCAACAATTATCACATAGGATTTTACCTCGGGTGACTTTGCCTACCCTTTTCAGGAAAGAAGCTTGGGTAGGAGAGCAACATTCCTTAGGAGAGGCAATTCCATTCTATATAAGAAGAATCACTCTAGAACATATGAGGGAAGCACATTCATGTTAGCTCAGGCTGTGGTTTTCTTTGGAAAATTTTCGTTTTGATTGAGATGCAGTGGACAGTCAACCCCAACCCACACTCTTCCATCCTTAGTATAGTCTCTCAGTCATGTCTTTTCCAAGCTGAAAACAACTTCTCATTCAGTCCTATACCGAAGCCATTCCAGGAACTCAAATCCCATCACTTTATATGCACAAGGACTGTTTTTCTCTGCATGCCTCACTTCAGTTATTCACATGAAATTTCATCTGTCATTTTATTGTCTGGTCATTCAGTCTCAAAGTCTTTCAACAGTTTTTCCACTGTTGACCATTATCTTTGCAGTCTTGAATAACAAATTTTATCAGCAAAATTTGAAGCCCACTGTTCATTTCTGACCATGTTCTATGGTACAGATCCAAGCACAGATGCCTGAAACTCCCCTGGAAACATCCTTCTACTCAGGTAACTTTTCTCTCATTTTCTCCTACCCTCTGCTTCCAGCCTCTTTGCCAATTACTTATACATCTTGAAACTGTCTCTCCTAGGCAATGCCTGCTCAAGTTCTTGATTTGTTAAGGCTTCTGGCAAATTGTTCTTATAGAAATCCAGTATCATCTGGATTGACCTTATCTACATACTTTTCAAAGAACTCCAAGAGGTTTGCAGGTCAAACCTCTTGCCTCTACAGAAGGGATGTTGACTTTCCCCAAACGGATTTTATTTATCCTTTTGTTGACTATTTCTATTACACCTTTTACTAGTTTATATACTATATATGCCAAGCTTACAAGCCTTCAGTTTCCTGGATCCTCCCCAAACCATTTTTTGAAGATTGATGTTATATTTACCTACCCTCCATGCTTCAGGTGCCAAGAAATTTTAAGAGAAATGTTACACACTGCCTTTGGCAATTCAGCTATTTCATCCTTGAGTTCCTCAGACCTCAGGTGAAACCTTCCAGTCCTGGCAATTCATTAGCGCTCAAGACTGCTTAAATGTTCAATTCTGGATCCAAATCACAAGTCTGTTTTGCCAATATTTTATGTTCTATGACAGCGTAGAGGAACAAGAAGGAGCTCTCAACATCCTCACCAAACAGCCAGGGGAAAGAGCTCAAGGACAGGAGGCTTATGAGAGCTGGATACAGAGCTACACGCACATCCTCCCACACCAACCCCTCTCACAAACCTACATGGGAGGGTGGCCTCGTTACAAACATACCAATGATCACTGTGCTCAAGAAGTAACAGTGAAGCTAAATTACACTTCTCCAGTACCAATCCGTACCAAGAGCTCCTGTTCTGACCATCTTGCACTAGTAACTGCTATGTACTCATGATTCAGGAAATGGATATGTTTTCAAGTAGTTTAATTGTCCATCCATTTGCCAAACAGAGCATTTTACTAATTGGGTGGTTATCTTGGAACAGATGCATATCACTCAGGTTAACCCATTTAGCCTGATCAAGGACACCTGACCATCAGACAGCAGAGCCCTGGTAGGGTCTTTGCTAACCACCAAACTGGGTTGATTGGATGAATGAACACAGGAGCATGTTCCAAAAAAAGAAAAAAAAATAACAGAGGCTGTGTTTGTGAAGCATTCACATTATTAAGGGATGAAAGAGGAGGAGGTACTTCACTGCAGAAACATGGATGGGAAGACCTTTTCCACTTAGATACCAAGAAGGCCGGGACAGGAGATGCAATGACTGAGCTCTGCTGGCCTTCCTTATGCCTCCATCACCCCCCGATATAGGTGCTATCAGCACAGCTAGCACCACAGTCAATGGTACAAAATAGTCATCTTTATGCAGGTATTTTATTAACAGGAAATGAAAGAAGGTAAAACATAGTCTCACCGTGCTGCACCCTGCTCCTGACACTGGGATTCCCTGCTGGTATGCCAGGGGCAAAATGGCTTGCACCCCCACTTCTCCTGATCACAGTGCTGTAGGTCCAAGCCTTGTCACACCCCAAGGGCTCCAGGAGGAGTTTCCTGGGTTGCAGAAAGCAGGGGAAGGGCACACACCCACTGCAGGACACCTGCAGAGGGATGCATAAACTCATGCATACCTCAGAACAGATGTTGCAATTTGCTTGTATCCGGTGTTACAGATTTGGGTGCCAAAAGAACAGAAAACACTGAGCTTAATGTTAAAGGCTTATAAGATGTGATTAAAATATTTACAGCTTGAGCAAAACCCCAATAATACTTCTGGATTGCATGAGATTTTTTCACCTCTGATTTGTAGCCTAGAAAACTTCAGCAATACACCCGTGGCCTTGAAAACAAACAGATTTGAGGAGCAGCAATGTCAGCTAAGTCCATAGACCTGGACCTGGTTTACTCTGCCATCTGTCCGTGGTGTTCACACAGGCTGCTGGCGTTGCCCACCTGCAGGCCTCCTCTCCTGTGTCTGGTGTTGTGCCACCCCTGAGAGAAGGCAACTTCTCATTCTGCAGGTGGTCTCTGCATCCAGCTACTCTATTCCCACACCCCCATGGGCCTTCTTCACCTCCCATCCGTAGCCTCCTTGTATTTTAGGGATTCTCTGCAAACTTTCCTGTCCCTTTTTCACACCAGGGGCTCTGGAAATTCTTCACTCCTCCAGAGGACTCTGTTTGCCCCATTTCTCTCCTCTCTCAACACATGCACTTCACACTTCACACATATTCCCTTTACTACACTTAGTCTAAGTGCACTTCGTTCTCTGCAGTTTCTCACCTGGGCTTTGAAGTTACCCCCTTGACAAGGAATTAATATGTCCAGCTTTTTTCTTTCTTTTTTTTTTTCTTTCTTTTTTTTTTTTTTTTAAATCTTAAAGTGCCTGGATCACATCTGCATCCTATGCTGAGAAGGCTGAACCTCTTTTCCCTCTCCAACAAAATCTGTAGTTTTCTGTCCAGAAACCAGTCCTGAGCATTAAAGATAATCAGATGCATCCACTGCTGGCTTGTCACAGACAGATAATGCAGAGCCAGGTGCTTCCTTACTCTTTCACCTTGCTTCTTTAATGGCCAGATTAAAAATGCTAACAGTGTTACAGGAACTAAAGTCTCTGGGCTCCCCAAGATGTTCGAATTAACTAAGTGCCAGGCTTCTGAGTGATTTCAGTGCTTGGGGTGATACCGAGGCTCACCTCAACTTTGAATTTTGATACTGGGGTATGGTTTCAATCAAGGTAGAATTCAGGTTCCACATATATCAAAAGTGTTCGTTAAGAACAAAAGGGAAGGGGACTAAAAGGACAATCCTGCAGAAAAATCTGTCTATTTTGAAACATCATCTCAGCTAAAGCAGGGAATGGAGTCTTCAGGATGTTAACCAGGTCTGGACCCTGCTATCTCGTGAAGAAAGCAGAGGTCAAGGCATGAAGCACAAGGATGTCTGTAAACTCCAAGTGCCTATGAATGAGTGAAATTAAGCAATTCTGGCTTTGGAAAGTCCCGTGCTGGTATCAAGACAATAAAAGAAACCTGCTTAGGAGACTGCTTGAAAGCTGAAGAAAGCAGGCAAACATATCCCTCAAAGCAATCTGTTTTTCTGATAATTATCTCCTGTTCATGGAGTTTCCTCTGGGTTTATTAGGAAGCCGGTAGCATCTGGCTCTTTGGAACCAAGATCATCTCTTACTCCTGCAGTACTGACTTGGCTAGTCCCCACACCTTCCAGAGCCTGATGCCTCACATTGTGCAGGCTGCCAGGAGATGGGATGGCTTGCTTAACGAAGTAATCTAGCAGGAGAGGCAATCAAAACAGGGAGGGGCAGAGCCAACCTGCCAGGCTGCAGGTGTGCATGTGGGAGCCCATCTAAAACTTCAAACTCTCCTAAAGGAAATCATGTGGAGATCAGGCATGGGATCCATTTGCAGGGGAACAATTGGCATTCCTTCTCTGGCTCTTCCACACCTCCAGCACCCTGCTGATGTGATCTCCTCCTCCTCCTCTGTCTCTTGTTGCCGATTGAGGTCCCCTCCATCCCACCTTCTCCCTCTGTTCCCACCTGTGCCCACCACAGACCCAAGGTGCAGGCGCTCGCTGCGGCTCCTCATTACTGCTCAGAATTTTCCATTGCCCTCTGCAGCCCTCATGGTTATTATACTCTCATCGCCTGGGCAAGTGAACTCAATCTTCGCTTTTCTGATTTTCTATTGTCTGTTTATTAGATGGACCCTTTGTGAACTCAGCAGTTCACACTCTCCTGTGGTGCCAAGTGTAAAATTAATATTGACTAAAAAATCTGGGCATTTCTTTCTGGCCAGAAAGGAGACATTTCAAATTAATGGGAACGTTACAGCGTTTCACACCCACTGTCATCTTTCTGAAACCTCCAACTCGCGCGGCTCATTTCTAATTGCAGGCATTAACTCTTAATGGGCCTTGTCTGTTCTGGGCAGGAGGGTGCTGCCCTCAGCCAGCCCGGAGCCCACATCGGGGACTTGCTGTGCCCACTCGTGGACAGCCAGGGAGGCAGCAGCGTGTCCAGCAGCTGCCTCGCCATCCTCCAGCTCCTGCAGGTGGCTCCTTTCTGCTAGGCAATAGCCGGGGCAGGGGAGAGGTGCTGGCTGAGAGCTCTGCTGGTGCCAGAAGCTGTGGCAGCAGCTCTGCGATGGGGTAAATGGCCTATTTGGCTTGATCTGAGAACACAAACCTTTTTGCTAAATATCACCAAATATTCCCAAAAGAGACAGAATTAACTGCTGCTAGCTCAGGCATTACAGAGAGGAATCCACTACCAGCCAAGAGTACGCAGTGACTCTTGGTGAGGGGCCCATGCCAAGAAGTCCATTGCTTGGGTGTCACTCTCCGGACCTCGCTCCACTTTCACAGAGAAGTGCCAGTGTTTTCCAAGGGGCATCGCTGCCCCAGCACCACTACAGAGCTGTCCCAGCACAGCAGGGAGCTGCTTCCCTGCCTGATAGTGAGCCTGATGCCTCCTCTGCGCTGTGAGCACCACATCCCCATCCCACTGAGCCCCAGCACATCCTAACCCACCTTCTCTCAAATCCTGACTGCCCGAAGGTTTTCGAGGTGCCGGCAATAGAGTTTGGGTTTGGTGTATTTCCACAGGCAGTTACGGCTCAGTAATAGGTTGGGGGTTTCTACTGATGGATCAAAATCCTCCAAGGAGCTCAAGAAACACAGTCCAGGGAGGAAAAGAGGATTAGTGGGATGCTGAACATGGAGCTGTGATCTCAGGCTAAAGAAATCTTGCTCTTGTATTCCTTGCACACCCTAACCCTTTACAGCCAAGAGCTCTTTGCCAGCCTCTTAAAACACAACATAAAGTAATTACGCTGGCATAACACCGCCAGCACTAGTACCTTTGTGCACTTGCACAGCAAGTGTAAGGGGGGAAAGCTTAGACTTTATTATCACTTCAGATAGCATCGGCAACATGAAACATTTGAGAAACACTGAGCTAACAAACACAACCATTTTTTTCCTGTTTTTTTCCCCACTTTCATACATTGTCATAGCTCAGACCATTCCTGCTACAGAAGACTCCAGTATCACTGCTTTTACTTTCAAGAGGAAGATAATACCGAATAAATGTTTGTTCTCCAATGAAACTGGACTGAACAAGTGACAGGGTTCAGGAGAAGGAGTCTCTCCTGCTCACATTAAACACATTGTAGACTTCAAACCATATTTTAAATGGAGGAGTGGTGCAGGATTACTGCAGCTACAAGGGAATTGAGGCACAGTGAAGTGCTTGTCACATCACAGGCCAGTGGGTGACCAGGTAAAGAGCTGCCACCTTCAGCCATAGCAGAGAAAACAAAGTTCCTTTTTTTTTTTTTTTTTTTAAATTATCATTATTATTTAAAAAGGGACATGTGGTCTCTAATGTTTCACCTGTGAATACTTAAAATAATTGGATCTGGACAGATTAAAGGCAAATGACAGTTGTTCAGATGAATGTAGTGTACTATATGGAGCTACAAAAACTGCCAGAAGTACTTGATTTTCAGATTATACCAGCCGTAAAAAAATATGGATCACAGACTGCTGTCAGGAGAGGACAGCGATAGCTTTCCAAATGTAGTGCCAGATTATGGCAACTCTAAACTGCACCTGATAAGCAGGGCAGTGTATAATGAACCCCTGTGCCCAGCACAGCTGAGCTGCAGATGTACAAGTCCATCTCAAACACAGCCAGAAAGGTTTGCTACTATGCATGTCTACAGAGGATCCTGCCCATCCCTTCCCAGGAAAGTGGAAAATGTCCAAATACCTGATTGGTTCAACCTTACTGTAGTTTCTGGTGTGAGGAAAAGACAGAAGTTACAGCTTTTGAAATCCTCGTCCTATGGCTCACGTGAGGATATATAACGGCAAAGATGCACACAGAGATAAAAACCTTCATACAGTATGAAGAATTGTACTTTGCTCAACCAAATATTGCAAGTGTCCTTTGAGAAAGGCAGCAGATTTTTCATCTTGAAAGATTTTAAAAATGGAAAAAACAAGTACTCCAAGCTCTCCATCACCTTAAGATAAATCAGTCTAAGGAGCAGATTACTTCTCTTTTGTGGTCCCCTATGACCTAACACATCGTAGGGGCAAAATGGTGGAAGCCCAGGTGAGGACAGGCTGGTAGCAGTTTCCCAGAGCACAGTCCTGCTGGTCAGAACAAGTCATTTGTGCTGCACGCCTGACAAAGATCATTCTTTTGCCCCTCATCTTTGTACTTCAAGATGCAAGGAAATTGAAGCTTTGAGAAAACAGGACCTCATGCTAGAAAACCAAATGTCAATCTCGACATGAAATGTGTGAGTAGTCCCCAGGAATATCAATTTAAGCACCGGAGTGGGTGATTGCAGGACCAGACTGAAACATGCCTTTTGTATGGAAATACAGCTTTGATAAATAGCTTTTGCTTCTTCACATGAAGCCAAAAAAAGGTAGGGAGGCCCACAGCTGTGCTTGGTATGACCCTTGCTATTCAATAGTCAGCTGAGACCTGACATGGCTTCATTTGCTGATATTTGGCTCAGTCTTTTATGAAATGGCCACAGTGACAATTGTTTGTGCTGTTTGCCTAGTGAAGATGTAAAGGGTACGTTTTACTTAGCAGTTGTTTATGGCTGAGGAAGGTAAACTTCTCCAATAACCATTTAGTAATGATCAAGGCATGTAAGGTTTTAAAGCTCTAGATTACAATAACCTTTAAAAACAAATTGTTTTCCTTTGCATTGCTGCAGGGCAGAGTAAAGGCCGTTAAGGCACCTTAATTGCATTTCCACTCCTAGCATGTTTTTAAATTATGCTTTGACTACAATTCTGAGGTTTCTAATACTTCAGTTGTAAGCATGTACTCTGGGAAGAAAAAAAAAAATCAAAATACCTAAAAACCCTGAAACAAAACAAACAAGAAAACAAAAGTGTTTCCTGAAATGAAATGTCAAACAACTGGGGTAAAGACAAAGGGGTTAACATCCACACAGCACAGGACACCTCCATATATTGGCTTGGTCCAGTCCAGAAAGTTTTGTGCTTGAGCCCCTCAGCTAAAGGATGCTGTGATGTAATTATCTCCCCTTGGCAATCCTGCTTCCAGGCCTAAAGCAAATGGCTCTTTGCCAGCTCAGACACCTCCTCACTGCACAGCGCTGCTGCTGCCACTGTGCACCCTCTCACACCTTTTCCCTAGGAGTAACCTACCTGCCAAATCCGACACCCAAATCTCACAGGTGCAGGTGATGCATGCAGGGACCCAAACGAGGCAGGTGATGGCAGAGGGCTCCTCTGATTTACCACAGAGCTCTTCACACAGCAGGCTTGGGGCAGATCTATTGAGCACAGCCCTGAGGGGCTCATTACAAGGCTTTGGTGTGTTAATTCAGGGGGTAGAAATTAATCTGGATTGTATTGGCTGGAGGTAGGTGACAGTATTTTTTGTTCCTTAGATGGCAGTGGTTGCTTCAAGCACAGGGTCACTGTATTAGCAGCCTGTTTCTCACCACAGCTTTAATAAGATGTATGAGAGTGCAGTGCTCACTCCCAATTTGTGGGAAGTGGTTTGAAAGCTGTTCTCTACCTCCCGGGCTCACGTGTGATGTGGCTGGATTTACAACCTTGGTTAACTTACGTAGGCTTTCCAATTTGCATCTATTTCCTGAAAGATTCAAGCCTAAGGAAAGTGGATGCTAATGTAGAAGCCTGTATTTGGATTGGTGAAGCAGATAATCCAAGATTAATTTCATCTGACAAAAGAAATTTATTATTACAGTGTCAAACTCCAGTGTGCAGCTAGTAGCCCTCAGCAAGACTGGAGATGTGGCTCAGCACCTCTGTTCATGCACACAGGTGCTGTTTGAAAGTGCCTTGGGAGATTGAAGTGATTCTGACAGGGGCAGAAGTCTCTTTGAAAGAGAGGCCAAGAGCATCCTATCTTATCACCTGGCTTTTGGCTGACTAGAACACTGACACTGTGTGTGATACTGCAGCAACTATCAAATATAAGACTATGCTGGCCACTGATGGGTTTATGATAGCCACAGAGGAGGAATAATCCGTCTCTAGCCTGAACTTGAGATCCTTCACAGAGGAGCACACAAGGATCTGACAGGGAGATCCAGTGCCTTGCATCTCATGCCCTCCCTTACCACACTGGGAAGCAAGGGGCAGAGATAAACCTCGGCCACTCATGTAAGCTACATGCCATGCAGGGCAACACCAGATGGGTGCAGCAGTCCTTTAGAAGTCTGCAGAGCAGATCTAGTTCCTCAGACACACACAGAGGACGTTCAAAGTCAGCCACCTCAAATGATGCAGGTCCCTCGCCTGTAACAATGAGTGTCGGTGCCTGACACTCATCTCCATTACACCCGCAGCTTGAGAAGAGCCGCTACCCGACTCGAGCCATTATGGCAACATTAGCTGCTCTCCTGCATTCAGAAGTGATGGCCTGTAGGATCTCTATCTTATTGAACATGTTTTCTTTTACCCAAACACGGCATATCCATGTGCTTGTGCAAAGTCTAGAGCAATACTGCCTTGAGCCCTGCCCGTGTGAGGGTGCAGTCCTGTCCCCACAGCTCCTGTGTGTGAGAAACATCTCTGTTTATGCTATCACTGCTAGGCTAGAGATGGAGAGAAGTAGATAAACTACTTTCTGCACTTCCTATACTCTGTAATAAAAACTGTACCAGAATGATGTGTTACAAAGTACGACTGCAGAGTAAATGGTACAAAATGAAAAATAATAGACCGACTCCAGCCAAATGGAGTACACACACATTGCTTTGCACAAGAGGCTGGCTCTTCCACCAGCAGCAAGACTTACCATTGAGGGCTATTTGACACTCCTCCCTGTTTTAGCTCTTCAGTTGAGACTGTGATGCCTTCTGAGGTTCTCAAGGGGAATAATGGGTAGCATTCAGGCTACACACTCACTGCAGCATATTATATCTCATTTACAGTAAATCGCTGGCACTTCACTGATCTACAGAGCTGGCCCCGCTTGCAGAAGCAGAGCCCTGGCTGTATTTCCTTGTACCATTTAAGCCACATCCCAGTGCAACTGCCACAGCCCTTCAGTTCTCTGCAGCCACCCTACTCCTGGCTCCCCAAGGCTTCAGCTTCTCCCCAGATCCTACTTACGGCGGTGACAGTGAGCAAAAGGGGTTTGCACAAACACCTTGTGGGCTGCATGCACTGTGCTGTTCACTTCTGTCCCTTGCTCAACCCTAGCACATAGACAAGCAGAGGCAAAAGCAAACAGCTGGTTGTTATAACAACATATTAGAAAACTTATTAATCATTTCTCCTACATATTAAGGGACTCCTTCATCCTTCATCTACCTGCCAGGACCAGGTTCAGTGCTGGTGACAGCTGGTGACATTGCCATGGGCAAGGCAGCAAGACAAGTGCTGTGTTTCTTGACTCTGTCCTGCACAGATGAGGTCACTGCGAGCTCTGCCGCTGACTTCAATGAAATCAGAGGCTTGGCACTAGGAAGGTCAAAGAGTTTTCTAAATTCTTCTGATGACCCTAATGCTGCTCCCAACTTCCAGTCCCAGAGTATTTTACCAGTGCTCATCGCTTTACTTAGTATTTTGCTGGACCAGCACTTTGAGAAGAGATGCAGCACATGGAGGAACTTTGCCAGCTCATCCCACCTCACTGCAATACGGCCAGGATGGCCTCCACAAGGCCTCCATGGCTCATGCAGCCCTGGAGAAGGGCTCCAGTTCCTGATGTAACACCCACTTGTTACCGGGCCCCTGGAAATTGGACTGCCATCTGACCCCACAGTTATCAGGTAATGTTGGTTTTTAGTTATTGCATGTTGGTGGCTGGTCACAGAACAACAAGTACAGGAGGAAGACTTCTGGCAGCACACTTCTATGAGTGAGCAGTTTTTCAAGTCACCTTCACCTACCAGAAAACATCTGAGCAGTTCCTTATTGTTAAGGCAAGCTCCATGTACCATTGTGGTTTCTCTGCTATATTCACAGCAGCAGCAAGCCCATTATCCAGAGGACAACCCAGCAGGAAACACCCATTGAAACAAGAAATCCAGTTATTTGATGAATGAACCCACTAGATCCAAACCATGGGATAGGTAAACTCTGTAATCCTGGTTACAGGGTGCAGACCATGGCTGCCTCCTGGCATCATGCTTGCAAGAGACCTTGAGCACATGCACCCCTCCTTTAGTACGGGAAATAGGGCAGGCCCAGGGGGAAACCCAACACAGACCAGTAGGTTCCCCCAGTCTAGGTGATTAATGGAGGAGCATTAATGATATTTGTCAGACCCTTAGGGTCCATTAACCTTCAGCACTCTGATTTTTGCAACCTCAAATATTTCATCCTTCAGAAGAATGCAAAGCCCTCATAATGCAACATTGTACAGAGGGAAAAGAGGAATGGGACCTTTCCGACCCCTGCTATGCAAACAGCTTACATACTGGAGCACAGGATTTATTCATATCCATCTCGGCATGAATAAACGCCAGACCTAAAGCAATCTATCTTTCAGACTGTGGCAGAGTGAGCTGGCTCGATGACCTGTTGGGGTAGCAATTGCCCCTTGATGGTTACAGGAAAAAAAATATCCATCTGATCCATGCCCTGAAGATGATTTGAATTCCCGGTGCTTGCCTCAGAGACGACAGAGTGATTACAGGCTTACGCCATCTGTGTTGGGGTCCTAACTCCTCAGAAGTGCCCCCTGGTGCAGAAGAACCATGTCATGAGACACGACACTGTCTTCCTGCTGTCGAACTGCATCAGTTTCCTTGGAAGCAACAACTCACGGTGACATATCACCACCATATAAAGATGCAACACTACCAATATTGTAATGATCCATAAATCTTAAAATAAATCTCGAGCCTTTGAATTGTGCTGCAAGCTATAAAGACCAACGGGGGGAAAAAAAGTGTCTTTCACATTGTGGAGAAGGTGACAGCTCAGAAAATAAGTGCTGGGAGGCTAGGAAAGCACTGGGGAAAGGCTTTTTAAAATGACCCACAAAAGAAAAAAATCACCAGGGTCTGATAGAGATCCTCATCTTTCCTGCATTTAGCTTATGTGTCACATGAGCTCAACTCCCTGTCAAAACAAGTTCTGTTTTGCTGCTGTCAGCACAGTGGGCTTAACGTAGCTTAAGAAAAACATCTCACAGTATTCTTTATACTTCATATATCATCTCCAACAAGCCAGATAGCAGAAAACAAGCTGCTACTGTGCAGCTGATTATTGGTGATCATGTATGCGGGCAGACCAACACTGGAAGAATACTACTAAGTTCTGCTAAGATCTGTTTTTAGCTATGCAGAGAGGCAACGAACATCAACTCAGGAGGAGCAATTGTCTCAGGGAAATATCCAGACTGCCCGTTACCTCCAGAAACACAATTCCACATTTTCAGCACTAACAACTGCAGCAGAACAGACTAACAAGTCCCTTTTACATGGTACCTGTTTTTAAAGAGCAATGGAGTTGTTGACTATACAAGGCATTTTTACACATAAAGAGAATTAGAAAGAAGAGACAAAAGAGTTGAGATGTAAGATGCTAAGAAAGAGTACTATGATTATAAATGTTAAAGCAAAAAAAAAAAATGCCATTTGGTCCTTTTCTTCCTCAAATATTTTGGCTGCTAATCTAGCAGAGGTAGTAAGCCACTCCATTCCTCCTTGTTATCTTATTTTGGCCAACTGCATTCCTACGGATGCTATCTGTCTCTGCACACACACTAATTTAATACAGCTACTGGCTGCAGTCACAGAATGTTAAACAGTTACCTATCTTTGTTTAATTGCAGAAAATCAGGACATTCTCCTAACAGCATGGTAATAAGAACTTGGGGGATACATCCCTGAAATAACTCATGTCAATTTTCTAAAACATCAGCCATTTAATTTAGGAGAATCCCAGAAGATATGAAGATGATTTCCTCATTCCAAGGTAGTCCTGCCAGTGTTTCACCGTGAACCATGTATCTATTTTGTCTTGCATATCCACCCTGTGAAAATATCTCATCATTTTCCACTGATATTCAAGAGGGATCTTGTACTGCTCTCAGCAGCAAGCATTACAGTCCTCATCCTCTCTGCAGAGATTTGATGGTTCATTTCCTCTGCCCAGACTAACTTCGTATTGTCAATATTGCCCTGCAGTTCTGTATAAAAAAAAGCACATGCAAAATATTCTTATTTTACTCTGAGCAGGTAGTTCCTCATCTTGTAATTTCCTTACACAGCAAGCTAGTAGTGATAAAACAGGTTTAAACTACAGCTCAGTATTAAACAGCTTCCTCCTGAAAGCTTCCATGATGAATTCTTGGCCATTCCTGGAGATGTGCTCAAAGTGGTCTGTGCCAGCTCCTTGCTGAAGAGCCACCTCAGGTGCACCAAGACAAAAGCCCACTTTCCAGATGTTACAGAGAACACAGAATAACTCTGCTCTTAGCCCCCCAAGAAAAGCATTGCTTTAAGCCAGACCACGCCAGCATCCCAGCTTGCAGTGTGGCAATGTGAGACATGGCCAGCAATAAGGCAGGAATATGTAAGCTGACTTCACCACTGCTCACCATGAGCTTCTTTCTCCTCCTCAGGGCCTGGCCCCATCATACTCACAGCAGCCACCCCGACAGCACCAGCCTACCTGCACAGGCAGCACAGCCACACTCGGTGGTCAGGGCATCCTCATTAAACTCCTTGTCACCTCAGCAGGCAGCAGTGATACGAGCTACGTGTCCTTCACACACACTTGCTTCACCTCTTCTTTCATCCAGGCGCTCATCAGGCCGGAGTGGAGAAGCTGCTTCTTGTAGGCCTCAGCACCTGCACCCCCCTGCCTGCCGTGGGTTTTTCACCCCGGGACATCTCTCTGAGCAGAGTTGGCTCCGAGGCTGTTCCGTGCAGCATGCTAAACACTGTCAGCCCGTACAATCCCACTGGGCAGCTGCTGTACACACTTATCTCTGTGCAGCCAGGCTCTGCCATCTCGTTGGCTTAAAAGAAATGTTAATTTTTCCCCTGTAGAAGAAGGAGCTGGATTCAATCCCTATTCCTACCCTTTTTCCTCCCGTTCACTCTATCACAGCTTTTCTCCCCCTTCCTTTGTAGCTGTACGCCTCAGGCTACAGCAGCGTCCTGGCAGTCCTTGGGGCCAGGCCAGCTCTCCTGAAGCCACTGCACATTTCACCAGCTTCTGCTGGGGCAGGGCAGGGAGTCAGGGCCCCTGCTGCTGCTTCAGGCTCCCTTAATGAGCTGCTTCAACCCTAAAATCTGTTTTATGTGGAGATTAGCCCCGTCTCACTGTGGGATGCTCTAGATTAGGAACACCAAGGGACCCTGAGCAGCCAGCAGGGACACAGCCACCGGTGGGGTATCTAGCGTCAGCAGCCCTGTGCTCAAAAGCAGCATTAGCAAGGAGCACCCCATTTTTTACTGACCAGAAAAGTTGTCCCACTGAGCAACACAGAGCATATGAGGAATGGAGAAGACAAAGGCTGCAGGATCAAAAAGAATTCAGCATTTATTAGGCATAGAGACTGCTGCTGTTTGGATCACTCCTGTTTTCTCAGGGAGTATAAGGCAGCAAATGCATCCAAAGCAACTGCTTGCATTAGGCCATGGTGGGACCCGCACAGACCCTGTAGCTGTAAGAACAGCTTGTTTCCTTCTCCGTTACTTCTCTTTTCCCCAAATCATCAATGAAGTGTTCTTGCATTCTGCTCTTCCTTATTATACCTTTCTGTCAGAGAGGACCTGACTCAGCCAGACAGACTGTACTGCAAACCTGGACCTGCATTTCAAACCTCCTTTCACTTGTGGAGAGGGAAGGAAAGGGGATGTGACCTCCTGTCTCCTTGAAAGCACAGGGCAGTAGCCACACACGCCTAAAGCCACCCATTTTGCACGCAGCAAGAGTCCTGGCATGACACACCTCTGGCTATGCCACGTCCCCAGTCACTTGCAGTCGAGCCCTGACACTTTGTCAGGCTCAGCAGTTCACACTGTGATGGACCCATCCTGAAAAACAAATCTGGTACCAGACAGCAGCAGAGCAATGTTTATATGGTCTTGCTGTCACCATGCCATTGAGATTCAGAATACAGCATCAAACTAGAAACAACAACAACAAAAACTGCAATTAAGAGCTGGATGATGGGAAGCAGAAAGTTCTCACCTGCCACCTAAGCCTTTCAGACCAAACTGAAATTACCCACTTGGATTAAATCTCTTCTTCCTAAAGACAAATGCACAGCTCACACATTTCCAGTTCATTGATGAAAGATAGGTGACCTTGTCAGAAAGCTAGACTTAAGTACAAATCTCCTGATTTCTGTTCCTAACTCAGCCTCACATTGTCTCAGGCAAGTCACCTCATCTTCATTGCTCAGCTTTCCCCCCTGCCGAGGGGAAGGTTATGCTGCAGCAGGCTCTACTGAGCTTCATTCATGCAATCCAGAATCCATCACTGCTACCTGAGTAACATTTTTTACTTTTATTTTATTTCTTGAACACTGGAAGTGTTCATGCACTGATAATGCATTTACACACATGCACATGCAGACACACAGAGTAATCCTCTATCTAGGAAATGATCTGAGCATTTCATCCTACTGAAGGAGGCAGGAAAGAACACACATACAGCATGAAAACAGTAGTGTCCTGAATATTTTCATCTGGATAAGAAGCAGGGTGTCACCTTTCCCATGCTTTAGCTCCCCTCTATTTCTGTCAGGAGCTGCAACTCTGCACCCACCACTGACTGGGTCACACTACAGATCTTTTATCACTATCCCAGTCCTTTTCTCTTCACCTGGATGTCCCTGCACAGCTGTTCTGAGCACACATACAGGCTGTATCTAAATACATTTTGGTTAGTATCCAAAACCAATGACATGTCCAGTTCTTCTAAACACAGCCCCAGAATGAGTCTTAGCAAAGCTTGTGCGGCCAAAGAAGTCTCTCAAGAAGAGACTCGAGTTTTCTTGCTAACTGGTGGTAAGTGTGTACTGGTTCCTTTAACAACTGCTTTCATATAAAGGAAAAAAGTGATGTGAATAATGATAATAAGCCATCAGATGGAATAAACTGTCTTATACTGAGCATCACCACCTTTTCTGGGAAGCCAGGCTGAAATTTTGAATTTCAATTTAGTAAGGGGAAGGAAAGATTGCACACTTTGCAAGAAAAATTGTGTGCATGTATTCTAGAAGGAATAAAGGAATATTGTTTCTGCTAGGAGTGGGAAGAGAAGAAAAGTGGTATTTTAAGAAGCATTACTGCACAGAAAAGCAAGATTTATAACAGGGAATTCCTTGTGTCAAAGCCATAAGAGTGCTTGTTCTCTTCCTCCTCTCAGTCACTATGAAATATTCACACAGGGAAGAGTGATTCTATCACCATTTTTATTTATTTTAATTGTTAAGGTCTGTTATATGCAAATAAATACAAGCATCCGCATTTTAAAAGCCTTTTTAGACTTCAGTTTTATGCGGCTGTGCTCAAACCACTTTAATTCAAGCAGGGGACAAGCAGGGCATGGCCGTGTGGTTGCAAACAGTGCAGTTTCCTTGGCTAGCAAGCTAGCATATGTCCGCTGGGCTGAGGTAGCACGTTATACACACTCCTTTAGTTAAACTCTAATGCAGAACAGAACATTTTACCTTCACTCAGTATGAAGGTAGTTGCTTTTCATTCTGGTGGTTCGAACAACAGCACTTCACTGCTCAGTGAGGATAACTGCCCATGGCCATCCACTGCCTGCAGCTGAGCTCTGGTATCTTGACCACTCGTAGTTATACAGCCTTGGAGTATAAAATAACCTACCCAGACTATGGACAACCACTGCCTATGATTTTTTTTTTTTTCCTCCCTGAATACAGTACTGCTTCAAACACCTACTCCTGAATTCATTTCATCCCATAAAACCGCCAGTCTTTACCAAACCACAAGGCCACAAGGGCTCTGTGTCCAGCTGCCAGGTGCAAAGAAGAGGCACAGTAACATGCTCAGCAGCAGGCAGCGTTTCGGGTGCATCCAGCTGATGCTGTCGGGTGTCCGAGTGCTGCATTGGAGCCAAACTATGGCATCCTACAGTGCATTAGGACTTTGGCTTGCTTTAGGCTGTTGCAAACAAAGACCGCTAACCGGAACAGTTTTGTTCACTTGAAAGCAAAGAAACCCTACATTTATCTCAGTGGTCAATGTGAGTGCTTGGGAGCAATGCCAAAGCAGTATTTCTTAGCCTGGCTGAAGGGCTCATAAGTCAGCTGAGTACGTTCACATCAGGGTGAACACCCTGATACACCAAGCGGCCAGTCTGGGAATACTCAACGTGCTAGTTCTTACACCATTTTGTTTCTATTAGTTATTAGATATAGTCAAAATAGCTTCAAAAATGAGCTGCTTTGTGACCTAAGCATTTAAGGGTGTGCCCATGGCAGGCCACCCTAGCAAAGAGAGGAGTCACATCAAGCAGATGCCACTAAATGGAGCCAACTAACCAGTGCCTGGCCATTGCTGCACCAGGGTATTGGTAGCAATGGGTGACAGTATTGCAACTAGAACAGATCTAAAGAAGGCAAAGCTGAAAAGAGGAGTTACGCCTCCACCTGAGCTTCCTCCCTGAGCATAGCCACATTAGCACACTCTGTTGCTTGGCTGTGCTAGCGTTAAAGACAGCATTGCAGAACAAGGGGTGGAGGGATGGCTTAATGCTTCAGCAGAGCTACAGCCGTACAGGAGAGCCGACAAGCAGCAGACCCAGTTTTCTCTTGGAGCCCTATAAACCCTGAGTGGCTTCTGAGAAGGAGCATGTGGAGGGAAGGCCCTTCTCCAAAGCAGCTATAATTACTACCTCATGTTTTTATTTTCATGCTCCTTGCAGCTCATCTCTGGGGCTTGGCTGAGGCTTATCAGCTGCCCCACCCCAGCTAGCCCAGCTTGTTTCCGTCACCACACATTACAAGGACTGCCCTGCAGCATCCTTGTTCTTGGGGCAGCAAAATGCTCTTGCAGCTGCACTGCCAAAAGATCTTTAACCAAACTGCCAAAAAGCTGCATGTGCTCTCCAGACTGCTCAGTTCTAGGGAAGAAAGGCAATCTGTTTTAACTCTAATCCCTCTCACCCTGAACTAGTGCTCTATTAAAGGAAATACAATTACACCCAACAGCTGAACCATAAGATCAACACAGCTGTGGTGGATTCTGCTTCCTCATCTCCCACCTTGGGTATTACAAGGTGCTTACCTGGGTACAGCCTTACCAGTGGCTCCAGACAACCAAATTACTACAGTTAGGACGTGATTTAGCCAGAAGGGATGGGATCACTCTCATTCCCACATCCTGCTAGTTTTACATGGCTGGGGTGAGCTGCCTGAATCCAGCTGTGCAGATAAGGATCTATAGCCTCTTCACCACCCTGCTAACCTCATCCTTGAGTTACAGGAAAAATACAATTAGAGTTAAAAATGGACAGAATTATACTTAAGTACAGCAGCTGTCATTTTTTCCACAAAAACTGTTTTCAGAACAGGCTCTCACCTGGGAAGTTTAAGAGCTAACGCAAAACCACCAACCCATTACCTTGGCTCTAGCTCATGCTGTTGACCCTGTATGTTCCCTAGCATCACTTCACAACTTAAACGGGAAAAAAAAGATCGAGATAAAAATATACCTTTGAACCTCTAAATCCCAGAGGCCCAGTTCTTCCTTCTACTCTTCCCAGAAAAAGCCGCTTGCTCAGGAACATCTCTGCAACAATGGTCACAGTCAGAAAGCAAAGGGCCCTGACCATGATATCAGTCTCACTTTATAACCCAGCGCTGTCCCCGCAGGAACCAATTGCTGCAGCAGGGAGGCTGGAGGCAGCAGATAAGCCTTAGCCAGGTGATAGAGATCAGCTGCCCGGTTATCAAGGGAGTACAAAAATCAAATAGATTTTGATTTGGTAGTTACAGCTTTTCATATATCCTGGGAAAAGAAAAGAGAAGGAGCAGAGTAGGGGGAGGGAGGAGAGAGGAGTCTTTTCCAGGGTGTTATGGTGTCAGATCTTTTTAGCAATGGATTTCTAGGTTAAGCAGTTACTGAGACGTGCGGCTGCAGAGAACTGCAGTCAGAGCTGGCATTTGTAGGAGGGAACTGAAAGTGGTGGAAGAAAGGCAAAGCAGACCACATCTAACGGCTGCAAATCCTGCCTGAAGTAAGCAAGATGCAGTACAGCAATTCCCAACAGGCACAGAAGCAGAGACCAGCAGCGCTGCACCCTCAGAGAACCACTTTGCTAACTTGCAGTGTTACAGCTCGTCGCTCTGGTCCAGGGTGACAAATTTACCTCGTCCTTCTCTCAGATGCGATCCACGCTTTGGCCGGCAATGCCGTCTGTAACATCCACTGGCCACAACGCCATGTGTCCAGCTTCATAACTCTTTGGCAAGAGCAGATCATCGCCAGTGGATTAGATCAACAAACATCAGCTGTGTTGCCATTTCAAGTCCAAAGGCAGGCAGATGAAGATAACAGACTGCATTTCAGTGCCAGCAATAGAACAGGCAATGGGTTGCGATAGAGAGCCAGGCAGAGATCAGTAGAAACTATAGCAGAAAGAAGACAATCCTTTGATTACATGAAGTTTGACCCAGTAAGCCTGGAATTCAGATACAATTCTGCTATCAGCAGTGACAAGAGCTACATTTGTAAATCTCAGTATATTCATCTGAATATTAGCACCTCTGGCATAATTTTCTAGCTTTGGAAGCTGCAGCCATTTCAGTCACAAGGAATCATTCACACAGCATATAAAAATATTATTCTTTAGCACAAAATGGCTTGCAAGTAAGCTTACAGCAAAAAACTTACAGGGATCTGGCTCAGAGTTCACCCTGGCATCAGGAGATCAAGCGTGCCAACAAGGCCAGGCCACCGGACCCCTTCTCGTGGTCCCTTGGCAGGTGCCAGCAGACCACTCTCACCTCTGCTGCTCAGCCCGTGGTGCTCTGTGCCCACACAGCACCCAGGGACAGTGCCCAGACCCGGGCAGCCTGCACCAAGCACTGTTGGGACCTGGACCTGACACCACACAGTTAGGCACAGAGAAGGAGACAGCATGTCCACAGCTCTGCAAGAGGGACTCATGGAGTGACCCAAACCATTCTTCATCTTCAATGGGCTACACGCTGTATTAGTACTCCTGTCATCTACTTCCCAGCTCCATCTCCATCCCTGTTAATTACTGTCACAGCAGGAGAGTTCCTGGCATTTCAAAGAATGGCCCTTCTTACTAAGCAGGAAAATAGGAGGAGATGGCAGGCAGCACTACATGAAGAGAAACTGCCAGAGATGTTCTCTTTTCCTGCATGGCACTGTTGGTGATTCTCCCTTGGTTGAAGCAGAAGGGAAGCTGGAAAACTGCAGTAGCTGCCTGGGACTTCCCAGTAACCCAGACCCTCAGGAGAGGCTGATGGCAGCAGGGCAGAGGTGCTGGCAGCCCTAGGAGCTTTGTCTAGCACTTTCTGGCAGGGCCCAGGGCAGGGAAGCTAACTGCAAGAAGTTAGTACTGAGCCCTGGGCACCTTCCCCCAGGAGGGCAAACCGTAAGGCAGAAGGGCTGGCTCTGGTAGGAGCTCTGAATTATTCCAGGCTCTTCAGCATCTAGTTGCTTCCGAGTGCACCTCTAGTCCAATTTTAGATATATCTGCTATTGAAGCAAACCTTGACTCTGGTATTGGCTGGTATCTTATATAAATCTGGCTTTTGAAATAACCAGCCCTCCCCGACTCAGCTGAGCAAGGCCATGACATCCTTATGCAGATAAATCTGCTCTTTTCAGTTCGGACCTGCTTCCTGGCAGCCTTTCCAGACTCAGATTTTAAGCACTTCCTATTGAGAAAACCAGGTTATTTAAATGGCAAAAGAAGTAAAAGCAGAGCTCTCTCTCCAGCTGATTGTCTTTGGAAACACAGGACTGGAGGCTGCTGTCCCAGAAGACTAAGCTGCCCTTATCTGAGGCACTCTGTTAAAAGACTTGGAATCGCTTATTAATTTAGTGAAAGCTCCTTAATTTTGATCCTTTGTATGCATTAATTGATTTGCTATCAATAACCTGCATTGATTAGGCCTCCAGACCTGGCAGCTGCTGAAGATGAAGAGACAGAGACTCTCTTTCAGAGCAGGAGTTCAAAGCCTGAAATGATTAAAAAAGACAGCACCGAAATGGCTGATAAAGAAAAGGGTGTCGTTCTTTTTCCACAGAAGTATGAAACCATGTGCAGTTAACACTTTCATACCTAAAAAAGTGCTCAGATCTAAAGTATATGTATAGCCTAGAGGTATCTATTAGATTTACTCCACTTGGCCACCTTAATTAAAATATTACTGATGCGCTGAAATACCTGTCAGAATGAGAGCTGAGGGAAGATCTTATCAGCTTCAGCCACAAAGAGCTCAGGGAAAGCTGCCCGATCCCGAGGTCGGCTAAGGTAGAGCTCCTGGCTCCCCGGATCCCTGCCGGCAGATGGCATTGCAAAGAGCCGCCGAGGGCAGATTTAATTTGAGGCAGATCCAAACCAAATGCAACAGTAAAATTTAACAGTCATCGGTTAAAATGTTGACGGTAGAGTTCTGAGGGCTGAGAATGGCTTGTTAGTCCAAGATGCCAGGAAAGCAATACAAAAGCAGCTACCTGTCAGAGGGTGCTGTCATGGCTCTGAGCTGCTCCCCACGCAGTGCCCACCTTGCACAGGCTATGAGAGGGACTGAAGGTGTGGATGTCCACATACGCTGTTCTCCAGCGAGGGAAACAAAGGTATAGGCAGGGGAGAGCTCTCAGGCCATCTAGAAAAGGATATTTTGGGACATACGCTATGCACAACAGGTATATGGGGAGCACCTCAGCCACCCTGCATACACCTAGAAAAATAACTAGCTGTGCACATTCAACCAGGGTCTTCGGTGGCTTTGTCTCCTTCAGATTCCAAATCTCCAGTAAGGGCTTGCTAAACAAGACTGGATATTTTCTCTAGTCCGAAATCTGAATAAATCCAGCTGCCCTTTGTCTACCAGAGACGCTTCTTTGAGACACCGAACTATCATAACAAGAGCAAGGCCGTGCTGTGTTTTTTTTTTCCATCCAAGCTGTGCCAGTAACACTCACCACCCCTCAGCTGCAATTGTGAGGGTGCAGTCGTTAGCAGGACACCCTCCTAGGCCTGCAGGTTTTCTCTCTGAACTGATTTCACTAAAGAAAAACGTGTCATTGCTCTTAGGGTTTGGTCAGTGGCAGCGCAGGGCGCTGATCAGGTGTGGCACAAAGAGACAGCTCCTGCCCTGCAGAGCAAACAAGCAGCTGCTGGTCCAGAAGAACCGTGTTGGACCACTTCTGGAGAATCCCACACAAATGTAACATGAATTACAGCTCATGGTTGAAACGCCCTGCATGACAGCTTACCACATCAGCACTTCCAGTCCACGTAGCAGCGCTTCTGCAGAGGGGAACTGACACAGACACAAATTGTACGTGAGTGCCTGCATTCTCACTTTGACAACAGCATACAGCTACCAGTACTCCAAGTCTCTTTCTATGTGTCTTTGCCTCTCTCCTTTATGTGAATGTTTTTAATATCCCTCAGACCTTCTCACATCTTATTCTATTCCCTCCTGTCTGTTCTTCCTTCCCTCCCTGCAGACATCACAGGTGGGTGCTAAATATCCCCACAGTTGCTCTTCACATGCTGCTGTCCCACCCTTCTGTAGGTCTCATGTTTGTTTACCTTATGCACATGTCCAGAAATCCCAGAAAAAAATACGAATTGGTTAAGTACTAATCATACAAAATTTTCTGCAGAGCAAGGAATGTGCTGGCAGCCATGCTCCAGCTTCACATCCCAAGGAGAGGGGAGTTCCTGGGTCCTCAGGCTGGAAAGCAGCTCTGGAAATGGTGATTTTGCGTCTGCCCACCTTTGGTCACAGAGCACTGTGTGCTGGGAAGGAACCATCTTTCACATCACAGAACCAACCCACTGAAAGTAAAGATCCCATTTTTTCTAAAATTCCCTTTCTTTTAGTAGAGAAGCTGTGTCAGCCTTTGCGTCCTACACAAATTAAACGTGAATAATGGTTAGGACAGTTGAGCACTGGAACAGATTGCCTTGGGAAGTTGTGAAGTCTCCATCACTTGAATTTTTCTGAACGGGCTAAACAGTCATCTGTCAAAAATGGTTTGGGTATTAAAGATCCTGCCTTGGGGAGCAGAGGAAAAGGAATAAACCTGACCTCTTAAATGACCTCTTAAACTCTATTTTCTACTTCTGCGATTTAAGGACCTCCTACGTGGGCTCTAGCAATAATGCTTGCCCTCTCGGCTGACCACAGCACACCTTCTCCTAAGCCCTTGAGTTTCATGTCCATGCCTTCCACAAGCTCCATTCCACACTAAGGGTGGCTTTCTTCATGCAGCGGTGCAAGTTTTCTTGTCACACGTTTCCTACGTTTACAACATGCTGGGGGGTGGAAAGCCCAGGGCTGTAAATACCTCAGCATCTCCATTTTTAAAGAGAAAACTTTATTCCTACTTCTAACACTTGCCTAGTAGATCAAAGTACCTGAAGGCTTTATCTGCTATCTCCCAGATACTAACACTCGGTGTACATATATCACGGTGATGTGCACAGTATGAGAACCGAGGGAGGTAAGTTTTTTCCACCCACAAAGAACAAAAATAGGCTTTATTCTGAATGACTTATTTTAGACTAAAACCAAGAAGGAACAAAAGCAAAGTCTCCAGGAAGTGGAGACTGCACCCGCTTCTTATTTTAACATGCTGCTTCAACTTTTTAGAAATTTAAAGCTGCAGTGTGCAGAAAGCAAAATCAGATCAGTGATGTTACATAGCTGCTATTTCCAAATATCAATCCAGGAACTTAGAAGCAATAAAGATTCAATAACCCTCCACAGGCTGCAGTTCTAGAATCCAAGGGGAAAAAATGTAACAATTAAGGACAGATACAGATATGTAATATACATTGCACAGATGTTTTATTTCCCTGCAATTATATATATGCCTTCCACAAAAAAAAAAAAAAAAAAAAAAAAAAAAATCTTCATTAACTCAGCATTACAGTTGCTTTTCTGTATTCTGTATGAAGAAGAACCAGTACAAGTGAAGGGAAGTACTCATCAAGATAGCATCAGCACTCAGACTAATCACATACACATTCCTCCAAATTAATTTCTGACTCGTTCAGATACTGGCCTTCCACAAGTAATTATTACACAAATATTTCCTGCATTGTGTCTTCAGTCTCACAAAACGTATCCGAACTGAATGATTTTGTAGGAAATTGGAAGCACAGTTTTTGCGGCAGCACATGTACATCCTTTGTGGATCCACACATAATGGATCTATAGAGAAAGCACATTAGCAAAACTGCTAGGAAAGATAAGTTCATCAGCAGTTAATAAGCTAACATCTCTGCTAGGGACATAGCCCCAGATGCAGGCTGTTAGCTCCAGCCTCAGCACCTCAGGATCACTCGCTAACACCCACATGCAGAACACAGTGATAAAGCAGCAGGCTGTGCTCAGGAGGGATGCATCTGAGTGCGACTGTGGGGAGAGGGACTGGGCTGTGATGCTGTCGACACTGGCACCATATTATACATACATCTATATAATCCAATGCTACTGACCTGCTGGTAGGCAGCAATAACTGTGTCAGTGGCAAGCAAACTGAGCCATAGCCCACTCCCATTTTCTGATGAGCCACAGAGAAAAGCATTCAATTTCATTTTTAATCCTTTTAGTTATTGATTGGTTCCCTCGGCCTCTATCCCAGAAGTTCTCTCAACTTCAGAAGCTCCTGGATTTTTTTTCCCGTCTTACAGGAAAAATAGGAGGGAAATAATTTATGTTGGTAACAATTGGTTTCAATTCCTCATCATCTCACGTGGTGTTTGGAAAAATCACTCACTCCAAAACCAGCCCGACCCTTAGCAGTCTTCACCTTTAACAGCAATTTAGCTGCAACACTTCTGACTGCTCACAGACTCACAAGCAGAGCAGCAATGCACATTATCTTTGTTTTTCCCCTCTAGTGGGTGTTTAAGACAGCTCCACAGGTATTTAGGTACTTTAGCATACCTCGAGCCCCGAAATCAGGTAGTCAGTTTAATACCACACATCTCTGAGCCTGAACTTTAGAAAAAAAGATATTATTTTTCCATTTTTGCTAAAAAACCAACTCTTCCAGTTGTGATGAGCAACTGTCTTTGAGTTAAAAATACCAATGAACTGTAGCTGCCCTCAGCTTCAGCACTAAAGAACAGACTAACAAAGATTAAAACCTCAACACACAAATTAGCAGGGACCAGCAGTAGGTATGCAGCTGATGGATTCGTGCTGCATCACCTTTTGTTTGATTAGTGATTAGAAAGTAATAGCCTCCCTGCCCAAGAAACGAAATCCAGTGGAGTCCTACTAGAATTAAATGCACCACTTACATATATTCTTGTCTCCAGGCAGTGTAGTCCTAATAGTGTTTGTATATAGTTTGATACTATCGCCATGTACAGCTCATTAGGCACTAAATTCTTTGAAATGAGAAACCCCTTTATATCATCAGTACAAAATCTAATACAGATGCCCATCACTTAGCTGATGCAAAATGGTACTGTAATAAGAAGTAATAAATGAACTTGAGGGGGTTAATGGATTCACATATGGTGGTGGTGTGGTCCTTGCGACCATTCCCCCTCGGCTTCAGTTTCCTCTCATATCCTTCCAGTGACTGGAGGAATGCTAGCATGGGAGGGAGAATTCAGGTTTGTGAGCAGATCTGACATTTGGGGATGAAAGTACTATTAATCACTGCCTCTGAGACAAGATCAATAAAAACTTACAGAGATCACATTTTATAATGTGTACAAATTCCAGAAAACACTGACAGCCGCACCAGCATCATGATACTGAAACGAATGCAAGACTTTTTGCTCCCTTGAGTTTTTATTTTTTGTCTCTTCATCTCGCATAACAGAGCATACAATGGAGATGTTGCTGAGTGTCTCTTGTGGCTGTGTGCACTGATGCTTTTCACTGATTCCAGCAGGGTGCTGCTTTACACACCCAGCATTTGGGATACAGAAGGTTTGACAGGATAAGCAAAGGAGGAAAAAAAAAACAAGAAAGGAAAATAAAACAGTGTTTTGCTGTGATCAGTGCTCAGACTTGAGGAAAGTGGGTAGACGAAGTGAGACGACTACAGATTGCACAGTACTATGCATTTCAATATTTGCCTTATTTCTTGACCGCTGTGCAATTAACTCGTGTTCCTGAGTGCTGCAGGTCTCACATGTGTGGAATGAAAAAGTGTCTCCTTTGCTTGCTGAAAAAGGCATGGTTTCCTGCGTAACCCCCCCCCCCTTTACAATGGAGTGGAGAGGGTACTGCATATGACAGTGGCCTCCAGACTCTTACAGATCCTTAGCGAAAACAAAGCCCCATTAAAATAACACAGCTCATCTGCTGTCCCCCAAATCTGCTCCCTCCCTCAGAGCAAACAGCCTGCCAGTTGGAATAATACACTTCTGCATGGGCTTATTTTTAGGGTACAGCTAAACTAGTGGCATCAGTCTAACAGGCTGTGCACCCATTGCATTGCATTAATTACAAGTTCAGTGGGGAGGAAGGGTGCATACAAAAATAATCCAAGCAAATTTCCTAAAATGGCACTGTCAAATCTCACCTATTTTATCAGGGACATAACCATATCTACAGCTTTCACTCAATGAAAGTGGAGCTAAAGCTCCACTGTCTGAATTACATAATTAAATGGGAATTTCATTTTAAAATAAATTTTCAATAATACTTAAACAGAAAAGCATGAAAAACAAAAATGAGACGTGCATGACCATTATGCTCAAACCCCTAATATACATCTATCTGCAGTTTCTATAAATGTGTATATTTATAAATATCAGAGATTTTTAAAGTCAGAGACCTAGCTTGAAGTGTTTTGATGCAAACACCTACTCCAGATTAATATTGCTATGAAACCCTCACTAAATTGTTTTCTGGTTTGAGGGCACATTGCTACCTGAAGTACAGCTTAACCTCTCTTGAGAAAATAGTCCTGAGTCAGGTGAAGGAAACCTGTTCACAGGTATATTAAATAATGAGTGTTTCCAGAGCATTTGGAGAGACAACAGTACTCCTAGGAAGCAAAGGCTCAAGATGGCCTTTGAATGAATGGCTTCGCTGTGCCTCTAAAATGCTAACTATGCACATGCTTATTATTTACACCCCAGCTGTCTGGCGTATCTAATATTTCAGGAGATACATTTTGCAGCTCTAACACAACTTGAGGAACACCCTATATTTCATTGTTACGAGGTACCATAATAGCTGAACAATATAGCTCTTTCTATACATCACATTCAAAGCTGGGAAACACTTTTTTGTTGTTTGCCACAAACATGCTTTTTCTTATCTATAAAAATAGCAATAATAATGATGCTTTACACACCTCTGAAACCTCACAGCCCTTTCAAGACACTTAACACCTCTGTTTCATAGCTGAAGTAGTGCTGGCATCTCCGCTGTAGAGAGAGGGAGCAGAAGATGAAACGCCTCATTTGTGGCAGAGCTAAGACTCCAGTTTAGAGCTTTTGTCTGCTGGGGTGCCCAGCTCTGTGAAACATTTTTGTTTTCTTTTCATTATAGAGGTGCGGTTACCACTGATTAAGAAACTGGGTGATACAAGACAAATATGATGCAATTGTGAAGAACATAATTAATAAAGGGCTTTGTAAATGCTGCAAGTACTAGGGTTTTTGGGAGCTTTTTCACTTTAAACTGGGTAAGGGGAAGATACATTGCCATAATAACACTTGTAACCTTAATTAAACCCCTATAAACCCAGGAGACACACTGGGTTAAAGCACACACACCCTTTTCCCCCCTTGTCACTTTTGTCCTGCACATCACCACAAGGCAGGAACCTCTAGGCTGGGGAAATTCAGAGCACCACTCTGCAACCTATTTTCGTTCTGTTCTATTTCTGATGCAAGCCCAAACCCTCACACAAAACAAAAAGCACCAGAGCATGTTGAGGAGAGTGTCAATGCAGCTGAAATCACTTACTGGCAGTGCAGAGGCCACACGGCATGCAGGAGCCAGTGGCTAGATGGCTACCCCAGGCCTCCAGCTCCCTTGCTCAGCCAAATGCCAAGGGGCAGCATCAAAGGGGTGTACAGGGCTCTGCAGAGGGAAGGCAGTCTTTCTAGGGAAGGCACTGCTCACCTGGGTGTGGTGTCCAAGCAGTGCATCACCAAGCTGCTGCACACCCTAAGTCTTACAGCTTGTTTGCAGCACAGGAGCTTCCCTGAGCGCTGCTCACCCAGTACACGAACAGCCTGAACCCACAGTCATTATCGGTGATGGGCTGCAGCAGCAGAATGACTCCATGATGAGACTGCTCTTTTTTAAGCATTAAATAGCACTGCAAGGAAATGTACTAGAGATGGATGCTATTAACAGGTAAATCACACACGCTTCCTCTACATATTAAAAGACAGACCCTGGCCCTCTAAGCCAAAGGGGAATCACCTGTAGCTGGCATTAGCAGGAGGTCCTTTCCTGGCACGTGATGGCACTACCTCTCAGTTATACGTGCATCCAGTGCATTTCTGTACAGTCATTAGATCTAAGGTCAACAAGTTGCTTAAAGCAGTTAGCACTGAAACCAGTCAGGAAGACAAAAGTGAAAAACTACAGCTCATTCAGCAAGTTGGCCCAGACTCAGCCAGCATCTGGCGAGCCCAAAGGTTAATGCTCATCCCACAGGAGCGTTCTGGTCTGTGGGTTATGCTGCCTTAACCAATACCGTATGCTCCCTAAAAGGCAAATCACTACATTGAAGAGTTCCTATTTTGCCATCGTGTGCAGTGCATCTGAGAGGACTGGTGCTCACAGTAACAGCAACAGGACGCTGAGCTCTAAGCTGTAAATAGAGCGGCTGGCAGCAGCAGTGTTTTATCCCTCCCAGAAAAATGACCTCGGTGCATGAAGGGCTTTTGTTATTTCATGTTCCTAGGAAAGAAAACTGATAAGCAACCTGAAACCAGACATGCGGCTGGAATGGTTAGCAGGTAGTGCAGAAAGTGGGGAAGCAAGCAAGATAAATCCCCGTGCCTCTGGTAGGGACAGGGAAATGCAGCTGTAGATTCTCCTGCTGCCACACAGGGAGCATCGCCCTCACATGTTCCACAGCAAGCACGTGCCGTGATTTTCTAGTCATTGACAAGTTTCGTGACAACTGACATTAGAAACTGGAATGCCACCTGCAACCTTGGGAGAGCTGCCAGTGCTTTACCATTGGAGGATGTGGAGTCAGCACCTGGACTGACATGGCAGCCTGGTGCCTCCGCTCAGCCCCAGCAATCCCACGTCAGCCAGCGTGAGCACAGGAGCTAATGTAGGTCGTACAGAAGTTTGCCAGGACCACGGAGGAGTCAGGCCCTCTGTTTAGCTAGGGAGCATGTTGGGGCAAAAGAGCTGACCCCATTCAGGGGGTTGTCATTCATTGGATTCAGCATGGCTGGTACATTTCAGGCTCAAAGACACAGAAACAGAGAGAGCGCTGTCTGCAGCATCCTTGGGTCTGCTCTTTACTGTTCCCCTCCAAACCTTTCTCCTCCAGCTCTACCATGGTTACACTGCCACGTGTGCAGGGCTGCTCTGTGTGTGTGGGAAGGTCAGTTGCCCATTTTGCTGGTTTGTATTCAGTTGGGTGCCTCTGGCAAACGTGAGCCTCCGACAGCCCTTTTCTGTCTTTGTTAGATGGTTCAGGCCCTTACATGTCCTTCCTTTGCCTTAGCAGGTGAACCCTTCGCAGTCTAACGTGTTTCTCCTTGTCATCACATGGCCCCCATGAGGGAAGCAGTGCTGTCATCCTCCCCTTACAACTGGAAGCTGGGGCACAGAGACCAAAGGCAAGTTTCTAAAGGTCCTTAGGTAGCCTATGGATGCAGAGTTGACTGGTACACTTTTCAAAAACATAAAATGCATCACTGCAATTGAAATCATTGAATTGAAAAGCCCTAGAAGTCCATTTGTTTTTGACTGATTTCAATGGGAATTAGACACTGTTTCTGAAAATTGTCATCTTTAAGTACCTAAAAGCCTCACTCTCAGCACCTTGTCTACAACAGAGCAGGGAATGGAGCCTGAGTTTCCTGAGCATTAGGCTACCACCTGAGCCACAGACACCTTCTTAATCCTTGCCTTTTTCTAATAGGAAGCACCTTGCTCTCTAGCCAGTCTTCAAGGGAGGTAGATGGTGCCACCGGGTTCAAAAGGCACTGGACAAACTCACGAACAGATCTACAAATGGATAGAAACCCAGGCAGTGGTGTATCCTCCGACACCCCTGATCCAACATTTGTGAATGAGGGGTGACAACAGCAGGACGTGCTCACAGGTTCCCAGTGTCCTCTGGTTGCTGTGGGAGACAGGACACTGGGCCAAATGGACCACTGGTCTGCTCCAGAAAGGCATCCCTCATGCCCTGATGTTTTTTTTTGTCTTAAGCAGTCTGTGCAACGTGGCAGTGTAAATGCACCGAGAGCCTCTGTTAAGCTCCAGCTTCTATCACTTTTTGCAGTCACTGCTTCTCCTGTTCCTCTCCCAGCTGGATGAGAACTCATGGACCTTAAATGGTACAGTTGCTATTTTGTTGTGTAGGCTGCTTTCTGTCCTGATCCCATGCATTTTTTTAATTGGCATCTGAGCTGGTTATCTTCTTTTGAGCTATTTCATTGCCACAGACCCAAACCCAAGAATACGCTCTGCTTTCTCTTTCTTTTTCAACCTCTTTTGCATTCCTTTTTTTTTTTTTTTTTTTTTTTTTTTTTTTTCCTTCACAGCACTGCTATTGTGGCAGTGGCTGGCATGATTATTGCTACTTACTCTCAATCCCCCAATGGCAGTGTAATACCTCTTTAATTGGGTATTTCTCTCGCCCGACACTAATCTCCTAACAAATGCCGATGCTGTGCTAGATGCTGTGTGGGGATCTCTCACCGCTATCTCGTTAAGCAGGCAGTTGTGTGTGGAAGGGATGCACAGTCACTCGGCATGGATGGATTTGTCTGAGTCCCTGTCAGCTCCCTGTTTTTGTCACTGAAATCTTGCATTGCGGATCCGGATTTCTATTGCTTTAACTTTTGGAGGCACATTTATCTCAGTCCCTGTCAGACCAATGGGTTTTGTCACAGAAATCTATGTGACTTTGTTCCCTGTGGAGATCCAGCTAGTCAAGTTTGCAGAGGCTGATTTGGAAGTACTGAACCCGGGGCCTTGTTTGGCTATGTCAGGGTCGCAACAATAAAAACAGAAAAGAGCAGAGGCCTAACAATCATGAAGACTAATAGAAAATACAGCAGAAATAGAAAGTTCACATGAGAGGCAGACAGCACATATTCCCAGAGAGCACATCCCTTCTAAAATATGTACACACATGGATTTTTGTGGGTTCAGGGCTCTCCATCTGCTAGCATGCAAACAGCTGTCTGTTCTGGTCCTGGGCTGCAGCCATGTAATGCCGACTGTGATTTTATGAGCGTAGGGCCAGGGCACATCAGCCTTTGCAAGACGGTTTCTGAGTATGGTTGCTCAAAAACCCCTGCAGCTGTGGAGGTGGCAAGTCCGTAGGAGGCACTCTTCCTTTAACACCTCAACAATATATTAGGAAGCACTGTGCTACCCGAGGTGATCCTTCTTAATGGATAAAAACACAAATTACTTTTTGCCTGTAGCCATTAGACTGCATGCTTACACTGTGGCGATGTCAACAACAGTCTTCCAGATAATGCTCAGCTTCAGGGAATTACTATGTGCCCATCTCTGCTTCTTGGCTGATTTTAAAATTTCCAGGAACAGCTTCAGTAAATGGAAGTTTCCCGATGAAAATTACGTTCTTCAAACCTTTTTTTTTTTGGGGGGGTGGAACGAGGAATAAAATTCCTTCATTTGCTTATTATTACTTCACGGTTTTTCTGACAATGATTGACTGTCACAGTTGAATTTGACCATGATCAAGGTCTAAATGAACTTACAGAACAAAGTGGTGGTAGTAATAACAATAACAGGAAAGCAGGTAGTACACGTTAAAGGCAAAGCCTGGTGTTGACTGATAAAGACTCAGACTTGACTGGAACAGCCAACTCAACATGAAAGATCAGCACAGCAGGGATGTAGTCCCTCTTGGTAAAACTGGCCGACTTTTGTATTTGATGTTGAACATTTCAAAAAGAAAGGGTACCCCAGGAAAGAGGGGATTTGGGGAAGGTAGCCATTAGCATCTCAGCATTAACGAGAAACAGTGCAAATTGCTAGCCATGGGTCACGTCATTGTTCTCTTTGCAGTATTCCAGTCATGGGCTTTCTTTACAGCAGACAATCATTTCTATACCTGCCTTGCAATAATTTCTTCCTCTCTTTTTAATAAAAATCTCCTTTTGTTGTATGCTTTTCTATTTCAGTTTTACATCTGGAAATTTTTCATTCTCATTTTTCACCTTCTAATCTTTCTTCATCCATCCTTCTCTCCCTGCCTCATTTAAACATTCATGCTTCTGTTTTGGTTCTTCCTCTATGTGATTATCTATTCTCTTTTAACTGGTACCTCTCTTTAGTTTTTTTCTCTTTTCCATCCTTTCATCTCTCTCTCTCTCTCTTTTACTGCTTGTTCTCTCAATCTCTCAGCTTGCTGTTTAGGAAGCGGTAGTCCTTAGATATTGAAATGACATGTTGAGCTTCTTCTTGCGATTCTGCACTAGATGCTTCTGTTTGTGCATGTTCAGACAGACTATAAGCCTTGGTAAATACAGGAAACTAAGCTGGAAGAAAAGCTGAGTGAAAGGTTGCTTACTTGTGCTGTGATTTGTAGTTTAATAATGGCCTCCTGATTAACACAGACTGTAATTCCAGAAATGCCACTGAGATAGATACTCAATATACACCTAAATAGAGATACACAATTCCCTTAACATTTAAAGACAGAAAGAATGGTACAAACATTATCTTGTAAGTTGTTCACACCACTGACTGTGTACGTATCCCCTAAAACACAACTTTAGTCCTGCCTTGGTCTCTGAGGACTAACAAGGTGTTAAATGATCATTATTACATGCAGCTGTCACCATGCCTGCAGTTTCAGCAAACCAAAGGATTTATGTTGTAGTGTCCATGTTTTCAATCAGAACAATGCAAAAAAGTATGTCTTTAATAATACAGCTGAAACTGGCCCTCCATCAGTCATCTTGTCTGCTACAGTAACTGTTTTTCACAGAGGTCCTTGTATTTTATCTGGTTATAGCTAGTTAACAAAGAAGATTGACAAGGCTTGGCTAGACAAAGACAGATGAGATACCTGTAACTGTGGTATCGCTTTAGTCCATCTCCATTTTACATGCACATCTTAACATGCAGCAAGGTCACTCTAATAAGGAGCTCTGAAATGCTTGTTGCTGTCGCTGCTTTCTGACTCACTTCCAGAAGCACACTAGGTGCCTTTAGTAAGATTACCTCTCTGTGGTCTCTCTGCAGGTAATGTGTCCGCAGGATGACTTCCCAAGCAGGCAGGAGAAAGCACCAAAGGACAGTAGCAGGTTAGTCATTAGTAGGATAGTCGGAGAACAAAGGCTGCCCTTTCTATGCTAAGCCTTCGGTGCAGCTATAAGCTAGGCTGGTTTCTTCAATCTGCCATTCTGTTCATTCTGGTTCAATGAATCAAGCTGTTACACGCTGTTGCTGTTACACACCTTTATAGGGTTATAACTGTCTTTTAGGAAAGATCTAGGTCTAGGGACGACAAGGTATGGAGGTGCACTCACAAGGATGGATACTAACCTGGATTGCTGCAGTGAGAGGGCTGCCACAGCAGGAGCCTGCGAGAGCACATCTCAGGTGCTGTTACAGGTCAGCACCTAGAAGGAGCTGTTTGAAAACTGGTTTGATAAAGGGGCTGTAGCACAGTGTGGGAGCCCACTTTTGGAAAGAAAAGTAAAAAAATAAAAAAAATAAAAACGGCGCACACACACACACACAAAAAGACTGAGTAACACCAGCAGAGTTGTGGGAGGAAAACTTGCACAATGCCTTCACTGCAGCCATGGCTGTTTTTCCTCACATTCGTGGGCTCTAATTCTACATAAAACAAGAAAAGGGAGAGTGAAAGACAACACTGCATCATCTTGACAGTCCTTTCTAAGTGTATAAAAGATGAGCTGTAAGTTCCTCAGCACTTTGCTACCACTTAAGCAGGCAACAGCAAATTGCCATCTCTAGAGCCATGCACGACAGAGACAAATTGGTGAAAGCCAGCCTAATTCTGCCAAAAGCAGTGTCCAGCCATGTTTTCCAATAATTGGCTAATTAGTAGGAATACAGATTTCCAAGACAGCAAAAGACGATTAGGGAGCTCTGCAAAAGCCCCAAGGCTGGCTGTGACTGAAGTCTCAGAGGACTGCAATATAAAGTCTTGCATGTAAGCTCCTGATTTTAAGCTGACAGACTGGTGGACTACAGCTCTGATGGATGTTTATTGCTGGAAACTGGCTGATGGTCTCAGTCCACCTCCTACTGGATAGCCACCTACACCACTAAAGAAACAGCTCATTTTTCCAAATCTGTGGGCATTCAGGCTACTACTTTAAATTGACATGGAGGGCTGAAGTGTCTTGCCCAGGCCTCTCTTGTTCAAGACTGAGGCAAACTGGCAATGTATAAAGAGGAAAAGGGGCTTTTGGTAGGTTGCTTATGTTGTGCCTGTCCAAATGAAAAAAAAAAAAAAAAGGACTCACAGTTCTCTCTCTGTCAGTCTGGCATATTTCCCAGGTACTAAAATTTTGTAAAAAAATAAAATAAAATTTGTAAAAGTTAGAACTCTGGAACAGTTTCTTTAAATAGCCAGGTTAGCAAAAGGTCACTGGGGGAACAGACACAGCAGGTCATATCCTAGATATCCTCTTCAGCAACAGAGGGAAGCCAGGTGGATTTACTGGCTGTACTAGCACAAGGTTAGCATTGAAGGGGTAGTTAACTTGGGACAGCATTGTTAACTCAGGACAACAATGTATGGCTGTGACTGCAAATTAAGCAGTTGTGTAGGACTGCAGCTTCCCCTTGAAATGGGTGATAGAAATGAAAGAGATCACCAAATGGTTGTGCTCAAAGTAAATGCAAATAAAAGTAAGTTCATGTGTGAGGAGAGCTGCAAGACAGGAAGTTTCCCTTCCAGTTTGGAATAAAACAAGAAATTGTAGTAAGTCTCATGTGAACTACTTGCATGAATACCCAGAGTAGGCCTGGATACTTGTCCAGAACCTCTTAGATCTGGAAACTGGGACAGAAATCAGACTCTCTTGTCAGATCATCAATTCCCTGGATACAGTAAAAATGGAAGATTACTTCTGAGGTTATAAACCATCACTCTTTGACTAGAGGCAGCTTCTTTCTAGCCCAAACTTCCAATAGCCAGTCCCACTGTACCGTATCTTGTTCAGACTCCCCTCTAAGATAAAGCCTACAGCTGGGTAATTGTTAAAACTCAAAATTTCATGGTAAAAGTGAGGAGCAGAATCATAAGGGCACCAGTAAGGTGCTTTGCTAACAGCCTGAAGAAAAGCTGCACAGTCAGCTCTAAGCATCAGGGAAATACAGGGCATGAAAGACAGTCTCTGACAGAACCTGGTCTCAGGTCAGGTGCTGCTGTTTACACCAAATCTGCTGCTTTGAACTGCACTCAAAAGGAAACCAGCAGCTAATACTATCTATGGAGAATTGTAGTACCTGACACTGTTGAGTGGTCTTTTAAGGCAGTCCCATACAGAGCCTCCATTACAACAGATAATAGGAGTAAGAGCTTCTTCAGAGAGAAAACGATTGAGTTCCTTGGCAAGTACTCAGAAAAGAGCATTTCAAGCTATGTGTGCAGGAAAAGATCAAAAAGAAATAATAGATTTTTATCCTTGTTAATAAAGATGGAAACAATGCTACATGTTCCAGTTACTTCTCAAAGAAACTAGCATTAGCTGTCTTGTCTCTGAGCTACAGCCCACTTACACCCCCAGAGCTCCTGCCGGGAGAACAGAGGTGGCTGCTCAGCAAACAACACGGTGCAGCAGCAGAGCTGATGTGGCTACATCACTTTAAGCCCATTTGAAAAAATTTCCCTAGGACTTTGGCCTCAGACACAGAATTAGGTGCAGCACAACCCATCTTCCCAGACAACATGACATCCTCATAAAACGAGGAGGCCTCTTCGGCACTGTGGTAAAATGTGAGAGATCACATCATAGCAAACGCTCTTCCAAAACTGGTGCTTTATGGAAAAAACAGCTAACTAAGGGCACTACGGCACAGCTCCATTCTGAAGCTAAGGTAACTCCCCTTCTGCCCCCGGTGTAAAGTCCTGCAAATCATCTAGGCTAATCCTCAGAGAAAGTGTCAATTATCCAACAGAATCATTACAGGACATGCAAAATCATGCAGTCCATTTAAGAGTGACTACCGTTGCTCTTTAGACTGGAAAACTCTTTTTAATTCAATTAATCAAACCGCCTTCGTGTCCAAGCAGAACTGTATCTCCCAGTGATATTTCTGCTTTGATAACCGCATGACCTTCAGGAAAACAGCTTAGCAAATTGCTGCTTCTAAAATGTATATATTGAGGATTTGGTGGGTCACCTGCAGACATGACTTTTGGGTGTTTTGAAACAATGACACAACTAGGCCAAAGGAAATTTCCTCCCCCTTCTCTCTGTGGTGTTAAGCATAGATTTTGAGTTGTTCGGGAGGTGACAGCACGAGAACAGCTCTTGTCTTTGGTAAAACATCCCTCCCACACTGTACAAGCACATTTATCACGGACAGATTCCTTTAAGGTTAAAACGTAGTCAGTCAGGGCCAGCTGCTCTTTGAACCTCTTTTTAGTCTCCCTTAACATTTGTGAGATCACCTGTAAGTTATCAGAAAAGAAAAAAAAAAAAAAAAAAAAAAGGAAAGCAGCAATGCTGGAAGCAGTTCAAGCTGAAAGTCAGACTAAGTGCATGCCACTGCAGGCACAGTCTCAGGTGGGAACTCTGATAAAATGACAGTGTAGAATGACAGCTTAAGAGGAACCTGTGGGCGGGAAGGCATTAAACCTGTCCCAGACACACAGACTCGTCACCTAAGTCACACAAGAAGAGGTTGGTGAAACAGCACAAAATTATCTAATTGTATTAGGAAGAAGAACAAGTTATCTAATTCGTGTGTTGTGCTGCCAGAAATCCAAATGAGAGCTCACAACATCGGAATTGTGGATATCTTAAGACACAGAGCAAAGTGGCAGATTAAATTCTTCTCATCTTTATTCAGGATCAGAAGTCACTGGATTTTTGTGTGTGCATATGTGGCTATGAGAATTTCAATCCAGATGAAGAAAAATATGAGGTTTGATGGTGCCTGTCTCCTAAAACCTTCCATACCATATTCACCAGGACAGGAACACCTGGTGCTGAAACAGTCTACCAGTCAGCCACAGAGCTAGGTGAAGCAAAATCAACACCGTGACTAAAGCAAAATGAAGATGAGCTTGCCATGGGGCAGTTTTATATCTCTATTTTGTGTCTTACTTCACAGTCAAGAAATTGCTGATGTTGTTTGAATTCTTCATTCCCTCCTGTACCTTATCAATGTTCATCAATAGAGAAAGAATACTGAGAATATACAGTGTCACTGCTTAACGAAATAGCTGGCAGTCTTTTCACAGGGCAGCTCTTGCCCTAAACTTAATTCCTTTTAGCATCTAAACAGCGTTAAGAAAGCCACTAATTGATTCTTGAGCCTTTTCAAACATCCACCTTCCTGTTGTTAACCTCTTTCTGCAAGAAAATAAATACAAAACTGTCAGGGCTCTGACTGAATGAGGAGTCAGGCATGGTAAGAGCATGATAAAACACTTGAAATAGCTCTAGGCCCTCATCTCACACAGTGCCCAGAGCAGCTGTTCCCATAACTGTTCCTGAGCATCCAGAGGGCTGGTTTTGCCTAAGCCACAATGGTGAAAGGCAGTCCTTGCCATCTGTGACTGGATGGAAAGGTTATCTCCTTTTAGCTTTCAGCCAAACCTGTTTCCCCTTGGCTGATTAGAATCAGGGAGACACCTGCCTCGGAAGAGGCTCACTTGGCATGCAGTGCAGCAGGGGATTTACAGGTGGGTTAATAGTTGTATGGCTGCTTTTAAATACCTTGCAAGAGATGTTCTGGAAAGGGCAGGCATTGCCATGGGACTGTCAATGCTCCCCAGCTCTCAGGCACCAAGGTCTGAATGCACTAGAACAGTGGGAAGGGCCTGGGAATGTTGTACTTTCGCACTGATTTGCTAAATGACACTCTGAGTAAAAGCTGTACTCTGCTGGTGAATTTGTTTATGCTGTTTGGTGTTCCTTGTGACCTCCCAGCTAACCTCCTCTGAAAACTTTCCAGTGTCCCGCTACTCTTTGTCCAGCACCAGAGCTTCTCTGAACCACCTGTACAGACATCTTTCTCTGTCAGACATCTTTTTCTGACTCTTTGCTTTTGCAGGCCTCAGTCTAATATATGCACTTTCCATAGTGCACTTGACATGTACGCCAGTGTACAATTGGTGTCCTGAGCACACGGAAGTCCAACCTTTGTGAGGACAGGACTGCTCTGGACAACAGGAGTTGAGCTGTGTGCAGATGCACAGAAGGATCACTGCTCTCCAGGGAGCCAGTATGAAAAGCAGCTGCCAAAGGAAAACCTCCCAACTTCCTGCCAGGGGGGTGAAAAGGAATGACAACATGACAGACAGAGTGACAAACAAGGAGTGACAAGCATGGAGTGACAAATGTGGAGTGCCTTGCCACAGGAACTGATCTGTTGGTAATGTTCAGAAAACCCCTATCCTCTGCAATGGGGAGGAAGGACAAACAGCCTCACCTAAGCCATCACCCACAAAGGATTCAATATCATTTCCACCAGTCCAATGCACAGCCACAGCCCGGGCTGGCAGGCTGGTAACTCTAGGGTAATGGTGTGCACACAGACATCGCCTGAGTTGCTTGGAGTAAACCTCATCTACAGCTGGGGCTCCTATTCAATGGTTCTCAGTGATAAACTAATTACCTTAATCACGAAGTGGTGCTCATTCTCCTCTAGAAAGACATAAAGGACGGTCCACTTACCAGCTGAAGGCTGACAGATTTCTGTGGTCCCATTCTTGAAACTCCAGTAGAGGTGATCCATGTCTTCCATATCCATGTGACTGAAGATTTCTTATTCTCCGTCTCTGTGTTTTGTGTTGTAGGGTGGCCATCACTGCTGTACTTTAATGCCAACACTGAGGTCATGCCACCTTCTGCAGTCAATGTGTGCCTGAGGAGACAGAATAAATAGATTTGCTTTAGATTTGCTGTCATGTTGTAACTAGGCACTGGAAATCAAATAAATAGATCATGTAAGATGAGCAGTTAAAATGTCTACTGAAAACACAGATTCAGGCAAAATGGCTTAATCTGCAGCATTAATGGGTAGTAGATTGCTCCATCAATAGTATATGAGGAGCAGCATTCAAGAAGGCAAAACTCATGCAAGTTCCAAGGGACTGGTATCCTTTTAAAAGACTCAGTTCAGAAGAATACTGTTATAAATGAAGTCTCAACTCAATCTGAAATTAGTAATATTTATAAAAGGAATATTTATAATAGGCAAGTAAACAGCTCTGTGTGCGTGGGGAGTCTACGCTCCACCAACATGTACACAAACATCAAACTTTCTAAATATACAGAACATTGCTTTTACATACTAAACCCGAGGATGCCTATACATACGTATGATCAGAAAAGGTAACAAACAATCCTCTAAGTTCCATGACTTAACAGTCTCCATTTTCCATTCCTTTTGAACAATATGTCTCACTTTAAGTTGTCAAGCAACGCGGCCTTCGGGCCTTATGTATCCCGTTCTTCCCGGGTCAAAGAAAAGCATATCCATCTCCTTTTCAAGGTCAATAGGGCCTGGGTCAAAAGGCACATCCAGGTCACCAGGGGGTGTAACAGCAAAGGCCTGTGATGGCTGTAGCAGCAGAGGGGCCCATGGCATAGCAGCCAGATCAGTAAAGGAGCCCGCAGCTCCCTCACTGTCTGGCAAACCACACGTGTCTGACTGTGGGCCCACACGGCTCTTTAAGGCCTCAGAGACAATCCCACCACAACCTTGTCGTTTTTAGTAGCAGAGTGCCACACCTTGACCTCAATTTGGTCCCATGTTTCAGGCTCATAAGCTGCCCAATTGTTAATAAAGAGAATAAGCTGTAAGGTTACCAGGACAGTCTTTGTTTCTAAGGACAGATTCCCCATAATGCGCAGCTGCTTACCAGAGAGGGGCAGTTGTGTGCACAGGTCCGCTTCTCTCAGCTTGAGCTTCTTTCCAGCTCCGGTGTGCCATTTCCAGTGACTTTCAGTACAAGCTTCTTTGAGCAGTTTGCTGAGTTTGGCCGAACTTATCCTCATGAGGCGATCAGTGTGCCTGTTCCCGTCCTGGTCTCTGTTCTGCTAGCCTGTTCCTTTTCATTCCTTCTTTCTGCTTCTTTATTGATGACATAACTTCATCACGTTGCCTTTTTTTTTTTTAATCTCTCTTTTTTTTTTTTTTAATCTTGAGGGCAGGCTCCCCTCTTATACCCTTCTCCCCACAGCAGTTCTTTTCAAAACAACTTTTCATTGGTCAAACAACTTTGCCTAGCAACAGCAACAGCAAACACCCAGAAACTTCCATGCCTTAACGGCTGGAGAACAAGCAACCCAAGACTGCATGGTGTCTCCTGAATCACCCTTCTTTGTTCCCTCTAAAGTCTTTTACTTTCCTGATGGCCTCACAGTTAAGAGTCTGATGTTATCATCAACCATGGGGCTTGCCGACCCCCATGGCCACACTCCCACATCTCCCCCTTCTTTATTAATATCAACCATCTTCTCAACACGAATTACCACTCCATATATAACAATACTCAAGAACTAAGGTTAAGAGTATGTTTAAATCCCATTGATTTCAGTGAGACTGAGGTACAAGCTTCCATGTGCTTTTGAATAAAGGTGCTTTAGTGAACTAAAGATTGTTCTGTTCATAAAGCTCCAAGTCAGAAGCAAGAAGGGCTGGGAGGACAGGGCTGGCCAGCCCTGCACATGCTGTCACCATACTATCCCAGCCACTAGGGAGAGGGAGTCATGGCTCTGTTTCATTTGTGGCCTGAGAATCCTAAAATGTATCTGCTAAGCTAGCCTTTGTCTACTTGTCTGTGCCACACACTGTCCTTTTTTCTCTTCAGTACATGGAGGAAAGTGGAAATGCATCCTCAGAGTTTCCAAGGACCATGAACACTCCCTGACTTGTTTCATGCATGGGCACAGCTCACAGACACATCAGCACACGGCCCCCCCATGCTCCCGGCACAGCACATGCACAGTTTTAGCAGCAGTTCTGGGATCCAAATAGAACCGGGGCCACATTTCACATGCAGAGTGAAAAACCAGCTTCTTTCTCAAAGAGCTTGCTGACTTAATGAATGCTGAGAGAAAGAGAACAGAGGAATAAAGCAGAGAGCTCAAGGCCTTTAAGGACAGAAACGGAGTCTGAGAAAGGGAGATAGTAAAAAACGGACAGATAGTATTTCTTCTGTTGAATACACACACCTAAAACCCAGCAGAAACAATACAGATACGATTTTGTGTGTGCAGCCCTGCTCACCAGAAGGGCCCAAACCCATATTAATTGAGTATGTCTGCAATGCCATTAGCTAGATGCTGCACAGAAAATAATGAAATTGCTTCACAAAAGCAATGAAGACAACTGGCCAGCTCTTGCTATGGCTAATTCAGATTACCTCTGTGTTGTTTTTAATGCATTATTATTCAGTTTTAAATTATTTCCTTTATTTCTTATGTCTGATCAGATGAAGCTGACATAATACTCTCTTTTATACACACACTATAATCTGTTTCTATTCCCTGAACAACAATTTGTGTCGGTCTGCTAGCAGCAAGGGTCAGCATGGACAGTAGTTAGGAAAGCAGCAAAAATCAGTCTGACTGATGCTAGTGAATGGCTGCTCTTTCCATAAATGCTTTGCTGCCTAAAGCTTAAGTCACATGGGGTGTTTAAAGAGTGAAGAAAATGCCTATTAATTGGCAAAGCTTTGGAGCCTAGAGCTTGCATCCAGCTGTTACACTGAGGTGAACCAAAGCCCACGATTTTCCTTCTGTGACAAACAAGTTAGGTAAGCGTACACAAATATGGGGAAAGAGAAGGACATCTTTTCAGTGCTCAGTGCAAAAATCCTTAGTTATGCCTCCTTGGCAAGACCAGCTGTCTTTGTGTTTGATCTTTCCATATTCAACTCAGTGCTGTCAAATCCAAATCAGCACAATTTATAGGAGCAGTTCTGCAAAGACATCCACCCCTTAAGTGGTCTTAAGTGGGTCTATTCCTGTCACAGTCCCTCTTTTAATCCCTTTGTGAAAAGAAGACCAAGTTTGCAGTCTAGAAGCAGAAGATAATGGACTTCATCTTGAATGCACCTAGAAGTTGTAGTAGTAGCCTTGGATGAGTCAGTGACCTCTCCGTGCTTGTTAGATGGGGAAGAGAAAACCTTACATGCCTGCATGGGAGACCATACAGGTTGGAGCCAGGTCTGCTTCTGATCAAGTGCTTTGAAATTTGGGAGTGAAAGGTTTCAGAACAAGACAAAGTCATGATCTTCCTTCATCCACACCTTTGTGCAACCAACCCATCCCATGGGGTGGTGCAATGACATGACCCATGGGAGCAGAAACTACTGGGCCAAAGGAGGACTCGCAGCACATCCCCATCCTTAATTACAGAGGTGTGTGCCTCCTGGCTTTCATTTCTCCACTGAGTGTGGTGTACTGGGTATAAGTGCTAGTTAGAGGCTTTCACAAGTGCCAGAAAGCTGCCTTGGTTTGATGCCATGGAATAGACACGTTCATTCTCTGAGTGCTGGGGCCCGCCAAGGACGGCAGCAAACATTTACGAGCACAGGTGTTACTGGCAGGTGTTTTGTTCCTGAGGAAGCTGCCTTCTGGCTGAGCTGCTGCCAGCCCATCTACCCGCCTCCCCCATTGCCACACAACCTCACCTCCCCCAGGGATTTGCAGGCAGGCCTATTTGCAAACAGCAAGCACAGGCAATGAACACATCAGGTAATTAAATGGCAGATCAATTCGACTTAACTTCTCCTGGGAAAGCAGCCCTTGGGAGACAGAAGAATAAGGCACAAGGAGACAAAGGCAGAGAAAAAAAAAAAAAAGGGAGGTACAGGAGAGAAGATGAGCAGAGGAGCAAAGATGGATACGCAGCAGGCAGAAAGCAGTGCGCACAATGTGGTTAGAGCCACAGCTGAGGGGGAGGACACACTCAGGGGAGGAAGGGCATGGCAAGCATAGGCAGCATGAGAAAGACAGCTCTGCAGGGAAAAGAGAGCGTATCTAAGGGATGGTAAGAGCAAGATGGAGGGAAAAAAAAAAAAAAAAGACTAGAAAGAGTGGGATAATAAATACAGCAACTGTAGAGAATAGCTCCAAATGGCTACCTGGATCTCAACTATGACGGGTCCTGTATACATGTAAATGTTTTTATACCTGCATAAATATAAGCTTTATAAAGTTGGAACCATCGGCAAAAAATACATTTGTAATATCCTCTTCATTTTATTTAAACTAAGGTGGAGAACCACTGGTTGTTGGCAGAGGATGTCCCTCCCTGAAGTATGTCATGAAACCAGGAGCTTTCTGCTACCAATATGAAAAACAGACAGTGGAACTGACAAGCAGGAGGAAAGGAAATTAAACAGGCTGGTATCGCTCTGACCAGCTGAGTGGAACATTAGGAAAAAAAATCAACATGAACTCCTAATTAGTTTTCAGTTTCTATCTTTATTAATCTGAGATACTGGTAGTACTAGCCCACTTAGTAATGCTAGGCTCAGAACTTCAATTGTCATTGGTATGGTACCAAAAACCTGAGAGATTTTTCTTTCAAAAAGTCAGATTATTCTTATTTTTCCATTTTTTAGAAAGAGAATAAGAGAATCTGGGATTTAGGGATTTACTTTTTTTTTTTTTTTTTTTTTTTTTTTTTTTTCCCTGCAACGGAGATACTAGAAATGTAATTCCATATTTAAAGGAAAGATGAACTTCACATTTGTCACCTGACTTTGGGAGAGGAAGCCTTATTAAGAACACTATAACCCAGAGAAAGTTTGAAAGGCAGCAGCACAAGGGGACCTTTCACTGTGTGACCTTCATCCCATCCAAGTCCCTTTCAAAGAAGTGATCATGCAGTATGCTTCCCTCAGTTGGGTATGGTGAAAACATCTCCCTCCCTGTTTCCAGCCCTGCAGCTGCCTGCTCTGCAGGACTCAGCCCCTACCCTAGGGGTGTGCTTCTCACATTCCTCTTACACCACTGCAGGAGCCAGCCATGGGAGGGACATCTAAATGTCAGGACTTGAAGCTGCTGTGCCAAAGGACAAATGAATATATCTCCTAGTGACTCCGGGGAAGCCATGTCTCCCCAGTTCTTTGGCTAAGGCTCTGTAGTATCATGCTATGCTCGTATAAATTCCTTTCTTGCATGGCTTCCATCCAAGCAAATCAAGGCTATTTACATACACCCACCGTATTTACAAGAGTGCTGTGAAGAAGCAAAAGACAAAACCATACCAAACCGTGCAATGAGTCAGTGGCAGAAATGCGAAGAAACCCAGACTCCTTGCTGCTTTCTTCTTATTAGGTAGACCACACCGCCTTTCTTCTGATCCCTTCAGCTGGTACTTGACAGACTTTGAAAAGTAAAGCTACAAAGAGCTAATCTTCCAGTTTCTGCTTAGGCAGAGGAGCCAAGAACATTAAAACCAGCACTAGGGATGACTAGGCAATAGGCAACCAGACTAGGAAGTCCTACACCTGACTGCTGCACACCTTAAGACCAGCATATTAGAAGTAATTTTTTTCTACCATCTTTGATTTCTCTCTTGCCATGAAAAGCATGGAGCTGCTGAGTCTCAGAATGTCTAGCACAAGTTTGTCCTACAAGGTGGAATCTGATCATGATATTCATTTCGTTTTCTTTTTCTCTTTCCTCAGTCTTGTTCCCTCTTCCTTTTACAACCCACATTCAAAACTTGCATTGTCTCTTCAGTTGATGACAAATTCTTTTAGTCCAACACATTTCTGATAAATGTTATTCCTCAGCTGTACCAGGCCACAAGGCCCATTCTCTGCACTCTGAAGAGGAGGTAATGGGAGATCTGGGAGATGAGGGGCACCAGTGACTGGCACTATCAGGGTCCACAGGTAGCTGCCATGGAGGGACACAGGATGAGATTATCAGCCAGCAGCCACTTCACCCTCGCTGGCTTCAGGCCAGTGATCTCCATTGCTAAAGCACTGAATGGAGTTAGATATCCTGCAGTACAGTGGGGAGGGTCATAATCACACAACTGGGAGGCTGAAGAAGGAAGCAGAAAAATTTAAACTAAGTTAACAAGAACCAGGAGAGTGGTAGAAGATGGAACATCTGGTCAGTTGGCTTGCTCTCCATGCTGCAAACACACACACAGAGGCAGATGTGCACACGTACGCACACTCCTCCTGCCTGCTGAATCTGGGCATCTGCACTTCTGTCGGTTTGTATGGCTAACTCTACATCCCTCCTCACTATGGGCTTTTTGGCAACCAGATCCTGCAACAAATTAAGACCTTATGTGGCCGACACAGACCTGAATAACTATCTGAAATCTTCTTCCCAAGGCTTGGCTCTGTAAATAACTCAGCCTTTTGGCCTCTGCTTGTCTGTCCTTCTAAATTTTCCACAGTACTTATACTCTCAATGTGAAAGGGCACGTTGGCAGAAGAAGCTGCAACCTCTCTTCCTTGTTTCTTTGTGAACAGAAGCCACAAATGGATTAAATGCCGCATGCTCCGTGGAGACCAGGATGAGCAGTGGTTGTGCTGTTGCAGCTCTGTGTCCCAGCCCCGTCCCTGGCAATACCCTGAAGGGAGCAGCACCACCACGTCAGTGGTGGTGGTGGCAGAGCAAATCCTCTCCTAGCATGGAGTGGAGAATCTGCACCATCACCCAAAGAAGCCTCAGCACACCAAATGCTCCCACGTCTTCTGCCCTGCTGCAGCACTGGTTTGATTTGTATTCCTAGTGCATAGCTGGAGACAAACAGTAGCACAGCACTGGAGAAACAAACAGCAACCTTCCGAAGCAAGGCAGAAATACAGGAACAGGAGATAACCAGAGAAGGGAGGTGAACTCCTCCTAACTCTCAGTGAATCCACTTCCATCCACGAACCCACAGGGCTACCTTGCACCTGCAGGGAGGATGGCTAACAGAGCCATGCCCAGCTATGCTTCAGTTGCCTTGTTCAAAGGCATCAACTCCTCCTGATATAAGTTCTCCTCTTGCTTCAAATCGTGCATTTCACTATGTCTACACTGCCATCAAGGGTGGCTGCAGCACCTGAAAACATATCACAAAGGTTTTGCTTTCACTACTAACAATACCTTGCTACTATTTTTCCCACAATGTATGATCCAGCTGACTGCATTCCCTCCTTCTAACTTACTAAATTGCTGCTCCTTCTTTCACTTGCATTATGAAATGAATTATCAAATGGAACCCCAGCCTGGCTTTTTTAATCCAGAATCCGTGACATCATGGTCCTTCTTAGCACTGTGGAGCTGTATCCAGTTTTGAAGGGATTTAATGGATGCTCTCTCCCAGCAATCTACCACATTAAAAAACGGGAGCAGATAAATGTGATAAATATTAAACATGAAGAATATATTTACATGTAATAAAAGCTGGCTAAGCTTTGTAGAATTCAATTGTATTAGCTCACTTCTGTGAGCACTTACTACAAATTAAAGGTTGGTCAAGACCACACAACTCACATCAAGATGTACATATTCTCTAAAGTGCAGTTCACTGAGATACCAGATTTCTAATGGGGCTAGTATGGTTCTGAACATGAGCTGTCAGTGTGCCCAGGTGGCCCAGAAGGCCAGTGGTATCCTGGACAGAAAGAGTGTGGCTAGGACAAGGGAAGTGATTGTCCCCCTGTACTTGGCACTGGTGAGAATGCACCTCGAATACTGTGTTCACTTTTGGGCCCCAAAAGTTTTTTCTCCACAGCTAGACAGGCTTGAAACTGACATTTTAAAAAATGAAAGCAGAGACTTTCATAATTGCCTGACCCAAGAGCTTGGGCTTTAACATCAAACTTTACAAGGCTTACAATAAAAATGTGGTGGCTGGTAGCATGGGGGATTCACATTGCTTTCTTTGTAGATGGGTGAGAGAAGAACATGCACATTCCAAATACATTCTGTCACCTGCGTTCTTCTTGATCTTTCTGAATTTATTGAACCTGTCAACTGCAATGGAGGCCAATTCAACATGTGATCCCCCAGTGGTAGCATTCACAAAATAGGTTTGCAGTGTGTCACACCACCCCTATAATAAATGCCGTGGTTTATGAAGTATTCCTAAGGCAGCTGAAAAGGGGCAGTAAAAAACTGATGTAAAGGACACTGACCATGTTGCCTAGCTTTATGTCCTGGCTTTTTATTTCCCCCACTTTTTTTTTTTTTTTCTTCAGTATTTGTTTCTTTCTAAAATCTTTAACTTCCAAAAGTTCTACTATACTTTCACTACCCCTTCAATCTCTTTTCTGTACAGTGATTCTGATTTATTTTTGTTTCTCTGTCCCCTCTTCTGATTCCTTCCCTTTAGCTGTCTTTTAGCATTTTGTAATGTATAATTTCTCTTCTATGTCAGGTTGGCACCAACTGAGATGCGATCGAATCCTTTTATCCTGAGGGATGCAATGTTTCTGTAAAAAGACTTTGCGCCCTGCCAAAGCAGAGAGATTCTCTCTGCACTATAATTTCCAGATGTGCCACCTTCTTGAGCCCAACTCAGTTTCTGTATTATCACCTTTCATGTTTGTTGCCCTTGGTCTCAATACCTATATGTCCCTGACCTTAGTTAAGGTGCCTTGCTGATCTACAGGTGCATGCTGTTACCTGCTGCTGCATGTGGGCCATCATGCTGGATCAGGGTTCTTGTGGTTGGCCACCTAGCCGAGACCTAGCATTTAAAACTCTGTCAACGTCTTGTGGATGGAGCTGATTGCATGGGACCCAGGAAGAGTTCAAATTGCCATATACTTATTCCTGCCTACAAAGTAGTCCGTTTCTCATTTTTCAAGAAAAATTATTCTTTTTCACTATTACTCTTGCTGAAGAGTCCTGTTGCCCATGGCCTTCCTTCATTCTCAACTTTCTGAACAGTTACAGAGTAGCAAGCCCTTGCACCAGCTTACCTTGGCCTGGTATGTTGCTGAATCTCGATCAGTAATAGTTTGCAGAGGAGACTTGGGCAGAAAAGACAACCCCGTGCTCTGAAACAACGCAGCCGGCAGCTATACAGGCATTCAGCTCCCTGATGGCTGACACGATGGGAGACGAGGGTAGTGGAGTGACACTTTCATAGTACAGAAAACCACGACCACGGTGATTTGGAGGCACAAATTCCCTTATTGATAATGACAACTGCCCACCATGAGTCTTCCCAACACTGCCTAAGTGTCTCCAGCCCTCTCTTCCCCTGCTGCGTGGTGCTGCTGACTCTGACCACCTCTGGACAGGCTCCGCGCGCTTGCACCTCGTGGATGCAGCAAATGGAGCCTCAGAGCCTTGGTGCACCTCCCTGCCTGCCGCAGTCTGTGCCACGAGGCTCTGCTTCAGCAGGGGCGGGTGCTCTGGAACAGGCTTTATAGCTGATGCATTGTGTTTGCATAGGCCATTGTCATTCTCTGCGCGGCTCCTTGCAGCTGGCATCCTGAACTGGAGAAATATCTTCTTTAAGGAGAAGCATGAACGACGCAGCTAAAGATAAAAATAACAATAATTTTACTAGATGAAACTTCATGTTAAGCACTTAAAAAGCAATAAAAAGTCAATTTTCTCTCTTTCAATTATTTTGCTTATTCCATTTTTGAAAAAAAAAAAAAAGTGGGGAAAAAAAAAAAAAAAGAAAAAAAGGAGAAAAGTTTCCTAGTTGTAAAGACGTCTGTTTTTCTCATCAGCACCCAATGTCCTCATCATTTCTCATCTCTGCTCATTGCCCCAACCCTACTCAGGTCCCACTCCCTGTGAACATGAAAATTGCCATTATTAGGCAGGGCTGGGGTTCCTGGCACATACAGGGGGAGGGAAGAGAGTACTGATAACTCATGAGTGCTTGCTGCTTCTTTCAGCACACAAGCACCTTTTCAGAGAAAGCGAAAAAGATAAAGGCAGAAATTACTGCTCTTGCACAATATATGCCAAGTTCATAAGAGCAGCGTTTAACACTTAATCAAAATGGTTTGACAATGTAAAAATTAGGTTTTCGAATGTCATTACTGCCTTATAATAGGTTCAATTTATATCATTCCCATCCCTGTTTTTTTCATCTCTGCTAATTGTTTTCATTCATTTCTTTCATTTTTTACACTGTTGTCCTGTTGGTTTTAATTTTTAATTATCATAAGAATTTTTTTTACCTTACTAATTGGTCTAGGATTGAAAAGACTGGTTCTGTCATTCTTTTTCTCCCAGGGTAGCTACAAGGGATTTTTGAGCAGGTGCTTTTCCATTGGCAGGCAAGATCTCTTCTAGGCTAATTTGGGCAAAAAAAAGAGCTTGCTTTTAGGTCAGTACGAGCACCTTTTTTTTTTTTGTAGTGTGATTCATAGAAAAGCTCTCTTGTATTGACCTGTAAATTTCCCCATGCATTGGCATGAAGGATTCCTTTGGTATTGGCATGGAAATTGAACCTCTGTTCTACAGTTGATATGCAAACTCTTTTCAATTTGGAAGATGATGAAAGCTCTCTTCTGCTCTGGCTTGCAAGGTCTTTTCTGTATAGGCTCTCCTTTCTGTCACCCACCATATACAAAAACACACACCATTTCTTTTCCTTTTCCATGTACAAGAAGCTTCCAAGCCTTGGTTATCACAGAGCTGCAAGATGTCATTTGCATGGGGATGTATATTGGAATGTTGGGGTTTGTGTGTGTTTTATTTCTGCCAGCATGAATGGAACTGGTTGAAATATCCCCACTGACACTCTTGGGGGCAGAAAGCCTTTTTGGGAATGGCCATTTTTAAGGAAAATTGATGTTTTGTAAAATTTGTTTGTACTTTTAATGTAAAATGCTGACACTTGCTTAGTTGTTCTTGGCAAAGTAATGTATTTTGGGTATTAGGGAGAAAAATCTGAATGAAAATAAAAAATTTGTGGAAAACCACAAATTGTGGGGATACAATAATTCCCCAACCAGCTTCACTTCTAGACAGATGAAACACTTTCAGAAACATACTCCAGGGTGACTTCTTGATCCTGGAGGAACCCAAAGCTTGTAAACAGGGAATCTTCATAATCTCTCTCATTGCCAGCAAGAGTGGGCTGGGGCTTCACACCAGTAAAGCTGCATTACTTTGGCACTGCAGGGATGCTTGGAAATGTATTCATACTCCCACTCCTACTCAGTTCAGTCCTACTAACTGCAAGCTCCTGCCTTTACCTTCATGCTGGTGTTGGTGCACAGCTGGCTGCTCAGGAAGGCATCTCAGTTTGCTGATGATGCAGAAAACTCTTCACATGGATCATCTCAGTAAAGGAGAGAGTCCCAGTTTTCTTCACTCACTACTGACATCCTAAAGGATCTTTGCACCAGCATCTCTTATATGGCGACCAAAGGCCTCATAGGTGAGCTGTCAAGCAGAAGCTACATGGTCATCTTATTTGCATGGCCGTGAATGGCTTTTTTAATTCTTCCTTCCAGGGGGGCTTGTACTCCTGCTTTCTGCCTAGAGGTCTGCACTGTCTTGACTTCTTCTCACCTTCTCCACCCACTGCAGCTTGTTTTTTAACCCTCAGCATATGGATACAATACACAAGTATTTCTTCCTCCCTGCTTAGCCTCAAGACCCCCTGTAAATAACTTGGAGCTGGTCTGAAATTAAATCTTCAATGGTAGTGCTCATCGGCAGAGTCTTACCTGACAAACTGCCAGTGTCCTGCCTGGCCCTGGGAAACCTCTCATTCTGTTAACCTGTTGCTTTCTGGCAGCTTTCTACTCCCTGGTGGACAGACATGTCTTAATCAAAGGTTCTCCGGTGCCTGAAATGAGGAATGATGCAACCTGTATCTGTGAGATGCCGGGAACCTATCCTGATGCCTGATAAGAAGAAGGCCTTTTACTCACCCCTCTATATTTAGCACCATTCCGAGGCAGTGTTTCTAAAATTACCAGCTGCAGTAACATGATTCATACCCCCATCATCGCCAGCAATGGATACAAAGAGCGTAAATGACATGTAGGAGAAAATCAGGAGCGGTATAGCCCAAATCTGGGCTGTAATGGTATATTCTTTAGTGTTTGTATTGACATCTGTGCCAAGCTTACATGGGAAAGCAGTCATCTGATCCCAGCCTCTGTTCTCCCTCACAGCAGGAGGTGTGGATGTCCCAGGCTGCAGGATGCTCACCTGCAGGGAAAAGGCTTGAGAACACTTTCGAGACGTGCTTTTGGGAGAGTCTGGGTACAATCGATAATGACAAAAGATGTCACAGCTTGTTTTCACAACGGCACTGTGCTGCTCAGGGTATGAATGCTGTCAGTAGGGCAGGCTCTCTGCTGTCTAGGAAGGGTCCCCACCTGCAGCAAGTCAATAGCACAGGAGAAGCATCTGCATTGACTTTAGGAACCCACTCCTGAGAAAGAAAGAGCGGGTCTTGTGGTGGCTGTCACAGTCCGCCCCGAACCAGCCTGGAAAGAGGCATTGCTGTGGAATGCATCCAAGAGCTGGAGCTGCTACAGGTAGCTACCATAAACATCTAAATCTTTTGGGAGGTTCAGTCTGCATATCTGGACCATTATGGCATATTAGCTAAGATGCCCATTTGAAAAATTATCCTGTGAACAGCTACAATGTAGCAGAGGAGCTGTTTTGCTCAGATAAATAATAATTGAAACCTGCAGCCATATCCCTCTGTGTTGAGATCTTGTCAAATCTCATCTCCTAATTAGAAGCAGGCCTTGCTGGTCTGTGGAAGAGGGAACAGCAGAAGCGGCAAAGCCTCAGAAAATAGTTTTTATTATTCCTGGGGAGATCTCTTCCCCCAGCATTGGTACTGAACCAGTGCCTCAACAAAATTAAAGGGAGCTGTGCTTCTAGCAATGCTTCAAAATAAATTAAAATGCCGATATCCTTAATTACTGCTGCCACTGAAGACCCTTGTGCCATGATGGGGTATTTATCCTGTTTGCCTGATCAACTTTGAATTTGAGAATTACTTCCCACCACTACAAAATATCCCTCCTTCACCTCATTGGTACAACACATTGCTGTTCTGTCTTCATACTTGCACCTTTCCCCCACCCGTCCTTCCAAATAGGTGTCCCACAGCCGAGGAGTACTGGTTGTTGGCACACACATTGTCAAAGCATCCTTGGACTCTTTGGGGTGAAAGCACAAATGTTTACTAAAAGAAATGATGGTATTGTTATCATCCACCATCATGAAAAGATACTAAAGACCAGATGAGAGGGCAGCAATGAAGTCAGGTAGAGCAAACAGATCTCAAAGATATCTAAAACCTTACACATGTGCTAAAGACTATTTTTGCCAGCTGGACGCTCTTTGACAGTTTGTTTTGGTGATGAGAATAAGTCCATATTCATCCACTGTTGCAATGGCCACTGGCAGTACAGATAAGGAAGGAAATGCTCACTGTGGACATTAAAAAGACCTTGAAAAAAGTTCAGACCAAGATATATATCCACACAAATGCCACCTAAACCATTCACACAGAAAAGCGTAATTCCAATGGGTGGCAGCAGAGCCAGGAAACATTTTACATTTCTCGAACATTTTGACAAAAATGAGATAATAGAGAAGTTATATGAAGATGATGGTCTTCATTTGCTTTAAGACATGAAGAATATGTATCTGATGGAAAAATGGATGAGTTCTTAATATGAGTAGTTGAATACAGCAACCCAGTAATGCATGCTCTCACTCTCAGTAACATCTACAATGTATGCATAATTCCCTTCATGATATTTCTTCTATTCAGTTGATTTTCACTATCTTCACAAAAATACCACATAATTTCTTTGGGGATTTGATTAATTTCTACTCCTCTCTCCCCATCTCCAGACTGGGTAGCAACTAGACAAGGCAATAGTAGCCACATCAGGACTGGAACAATGCAAGAGTTAACAACTCCTCCCCGGAGATGGGGACAGGGGGCATAATTTAAAAATCAAAGTGAAACACAGTTACGAGGCAATTTTATTCTCTATTAACCCAATCAATGGAAGGTTCCCATAAGCCATTAGCAGGGAGTTCAGATGCAGAAGATGTCGTGAGAGGTTAGATAAAGATGTTTCTGTGTTCATCAGTACTGACAGCTCAGGGAAAAAGAAGAAAGGAGGGAAGAAGGGAGAGAGGGAGTAAAAGGAAATTTGGGATTGGGACATGAGGAGAAAAGAGATTACCTATCAATATGTAAATTGTATAGAATTCCTGTACAGATGAGATGAGCTATACTAATGTAGTGTATTAAGTTACACATTACAGACAGGGAATAATGTTTGTTTGGGGTAATGACATATTTGTTGTCTGCTTCAGGAGGGAGAGGCCAAAATATTATGCTCCAAAGATTGACAGGAAATCCACTAAACCTCCTGAGCTATCACTGACTATCATTATTTAATTATTCATTGTATTACAGTGGATCTTAGAAGCTCAAATGACATAATGTCTCTGTGTCTTAGGTGTTCCCTAGCTAGGAATGGGCAGCTTTCTTTCTAGAAGATTTACAGTACAAACAAGGAGTGCAAAGGAACACAGTCCTGGGGCAATAAATGCCTGGCCAAAGCCATGCAGCTGGTCTGTGACAGTGGGTTAATTTAAGGGAAGTAGAGGTAACTTTGCAGGGAGCATCTTATTTCCTTAGGATCCACTGGGCACGTCCCACAGAACATCTCCTTTGACCACCCTGTGCTGCACTTCTCCATCTCCCTTCAACTGTCCTGGTCAGGACCTCCTGAAGCCAATGCCCTGGACCTCGCTCTGCTCAGTGGTAACTTTGGAGGTGACCTTGGTATAGCAGATCCAGTTTTACGCAGTGCAGACAATGGTGGTGAAAGGATGGCTGTGCTTGTGCTTGTGACACAGAAAACAGTTGAGAGGCCTCCAGCAAACATCAGTCCACACAGCGCACAGCACAATGATCTGTACTGATGCTTGGCTTCCCTCTCAGACTCTAGGAGAAGGACAGAGCTGAAGCAGGAAAAAGACCTCTCCCAGGGACCCTGGACAACCTTTGTCACCACCAGATGTGGGTCTAAGCAATATTATTTTGCAGTTTGTGTGTCTTAAGATTCATACACAATGGCAGCAGCAGTCAACAAAAAATAACTCATTTATAAAAGGAAATTCAATTGCATCATCCATCTTCAGTAAAAATTCAATATTTCTCAATAGAAGTTGTTCTGATTTAATGAATGGGGAAATCATCCCTTCCCTACTTCCTAGCAAACTTATTTGTTCAAATGGATCCTGAGCCACTAAAAAGCAGAGAAGCATTATCAGAAATGCTGGGAATTGCTGCTAATGCAGCTGGGAAGGCAGAGTCGGGGCAGCAGAGAGGAACTGGGAGGAGCCCTTTGTCCTTGCACAGGGTGTGGGGCCCTCTACTTGCAGTCTGAGCCTGCCTTTCAGTTCTGAACTGATGTTTGGTGATGTTTCATGTTATCACCCAAGGGGAGACTCCATGCAGTTTGAACTGGGTCAGAGCTGGAGCTCAAGGTGTGTGAGGGCTCCGTGACTGGGCGAGGAGCGGGGGAAGCGTGGGGTGATGCTGGTGATGAACAGGATGGGGCCAGCCCTCGGAGAAGCCTCTACATCCTCATCTTCCAGAGTTTCTGATGGCACCGGAGTAGCTTTTCCTAAGGAGACAAGACCTCTCTCCTGGTCACTTGTGTTTAGCTTTCCTGGAAACCTCCCTTTTCCCTCCTGCATCCTTTAACCTCATGCTGATGTAGTCTCCCTGTGCCATTTACTAACCACATGCAGGCAGCCGTTCCCCATTGCCTGCTCAGGACATTAATAAAATGCCTGCCCACCCATGCAACCAAGCACAAAGAGGGCTGCTAATGGCATCTTGCTTTTGAAGTGAAATCCCAAAGCTTTCATTTGGTTCATGTTCCTCCCTGATAAAACCCTCCTGTCTATGTCTCAATATGGGGCACCCTTATCTAGTCTCACTCGGGGGCAGCAGAAGCTCTGAGGCCGATCTGGGGAGGGCTCTGCTCCCCTCTGCTGAGGAGGAAAAGCCAGCGACCACAGCACATAAAAAGGAGATTTCTCAAAGGGGACATACGACCATCATTATTCTTGAGGCAATAAGGAATGCACATAATATATCAGAAAGCCAGGGAACCAGCCAACATACAGCTGTAGAGAACTGTTTGAATATCCCTAGGATCAGCCTGCAAGATGAATTCTGGGGACAGAGATCCACAGACAAATCCTGGGCAATGCAGTGCAGCTTGGGGACACGCCAGCATTATAGGAAATACTATGTTACTGTGTTCATTTAGAAGATAATGTGTTGACAGAGACAGGCAGACGGAGAGATAGATATACTTCAGGAGACAGGCACAACTCGGAAAATCATATCCAAACATTTTCACCTCAGATTCTGATGTGCTAATGTCAGCTCTGCAACTATAAGGTATTTGTGCTTCTCAATGTTAGGCTTCTAAACCTATAGCATGCTGCTGTCTATAGAGAAAGGCAGCTGTTTTGTGAGGCAGAGGTGGGGCAGTCAGATACAGAGGACGTACACACCGCTGCCTCCGGCCTGCAGAACTTGATTTTATGCTTTCTTTTGTAGCGTCCTTCTCCAGAGGCCATGAAATCTTTCTGGTTCTTCTTTGGCAAATGGAGAGGTGGAACAATGGCTTCAAGGCACGCAGCCAGGGCCCACTCTTTTATAAGATGGGGCTCCTCAACACGAGGCGCTGTGGGCAATCGGTCTCGAGTTTCCGAGGCAGGGTGCTGAGCTGTGGGGAGCACAGCAGGCACTGAGCGTCCTGGCCTGTGGCCACCAGCACTCATTGCCCATCCGACAGCTCCCAGGAGAGCCTCCCAGGCTTCCAAGGGATAGTGATGGGCTCGGCTCTTCTCCTGCTTGGCTCCGGTGTCGGTCTTCCCCCGCTGAGGCCAGGGCACGTGTTTCCATTGAGTTCCCTGATTCAGCAAGATCAGGCCCTTGGTCTTAAATAACTAAAGACTGCAAACTGAATATTGTAGCCATGGCAACAGGCAGCTCAACTTTAAACTCTCTGATATATAAAAAGGCAATTTTCTTTATTTTTTTTTTCTCTCTGCATTTTTATATTTCCAGAACTTACAATGGTAATAATGGCCTCAGGCCCTAGGCTCCACCAGCCAGCCATTAACTTCATGGAAATGCCTTCTCCATCAGCCCCTATTGTCAACAGTCAGCACCATTCCACAGGAACCATAGGGTCTCACCACACTAACACTACTGGATGTCTCAGCTGTGCCCCAGCCCTTTGCAGTCCTGCTACAGGCTTATTTCCTGATCACGACGAGTGAACCGGGACCCCATTTAGAGAGGCTGCATGACTCTCTGGTGCTCATACCTTTCCCTTGGAGAATGGGGAAAAAAAATCTCTCTCATCAGACTGATTGCCATTGTGTCCTGCACTCACCAGCTCAAGGGCAGCAGCACATGCCTCTGCCTGCCCCCTGCCTTCCAGGCTCATCCCAGCTGAGTCTTGTCCCATCCATCTTTCCCTGAGTGAAGCAGAAATATTAGCATGTCTCAGCTTTATTTGGTTTCACGTTCCTGCACCAGAAGCATTGTCAATGCCATTGAGAAAACACGGGAAACAGGGGAAACAGTTCTTTGCTAACTGTTGCTAAAGCACAGCCAACAAAGGGAGCTTTTGCATTTTAGAAAATTCTTTTTTATTCTTTCTTCAGAGTTCCTTCTGAAACATTGCTTCAAGAGCTAAGTCTGGATTAATGAAATTAATGAACTGTTTAGCAGGTGTAAAACATTGCTTGCATATTCATTACAGGAACAGAAGACCTCGATCCTACACATAATTGGCCCTTACTCTGTATGTGGTGTGTGGCTTAACCCCTTTGTGCCTCAGTTTCTCCTTTTGCAAACAGGGAAAGTGACGCTTCATCCCTCTTAATGGTCATGAAATTCATTTCTCTAGTAATGTGTGTGTAGTATGTGGAGGCGGCAGGATGAATGGTAATGGGCACAGGTATTATTATATATCACTCTCAGCAGATAGCGATTTCTAGAGTAGGTTAAATCCTGGCCCAAAAAGTACTTGACTGTGTCCCTTTAAGGTCACAAGCTATTAGGATGTTGAAGACTAAAATCCTTTGTATATGATCATGAATAAATGAATTGAGTATCACTGCCCGGCCATGTGGGATATGGAAACGATACTGAATATCATCAGCCTGAACTATCAACATCCATCAGCTTTCCCCTTGCTCATCTCTCAGCTGTCGCAATATGAAACCCACTCTCCCCCGAGATTTCAAACGACTGGGGCTAAACAGCAAAAACATTCGGTGACTAAATTTGCCAGAGAAGGTCTCAGTCACGAATGACTAAAAACAAAATTATAGAGCAATCTCGGCTGACTGAGAGCAGAATGAAATGTGATTCATTTTCATCCACCCGGCAGGGACTGCAGGAAGAAAAAGGACTGGATTAACCCCTTCCCTGCTAACAATGCCTATGTCCCTGGGTGATGAGCATGCGGTTTGCATTACTCAAACATTAGGTATTCTGCTTGTTTTGTAAGGCAGCTCATAGCTTTTATTACTCAGGTGGAGCAGACCAATAGGTGCCAAAAACATTTAGCATTTTTTACTGTAATATCATATACATTATATAGGAACTTTAACTATAGACCCCGCTATCTCCTACCAAGCAAGACACCATTCCCTGCCCCAAAGAACTTTTAGTCTAAAGGTGAAAGACAGAAGCTGGCCAATGACATCCAGTGATGGGATAAAACACTGGTCAGCAAGGCAGGCAAAAGTGTCAGCCCTGCATCACCCATGGTATCACCAGCAATTCTTGCAGGAGATGAAAGAGAATTGCAAGGTGGGGAATAGAGGATGATAATAATGGGGCTTTCTGGGAGCTTACAGGAAGGCTTGATGGATGTGATGAGCAGCAGAGGAGAAAACAGGGAGATGGCAGTCTGAAAGTGTAACTAGAGAGAAAGGAGGCTGGTCTCCTGGGGATACTGGCGGGTGCTCTGGCAGAAGCTGTCATTGCCGTCTGCCTCTCTCAACCATGCCATGCTCGTGAGCTTGGGGATCTCTGGGGAAATGGCACTTCCAACAGCACCAGGATCCCTCCGCTGTGGCCGAGTCTAGTGGGAATCTCCCCACACAAGTTCTGTCTGTTACAGGGAGGGCACGAGAGAGACACTTCTGGGTTTTAGTTCCTGCCATGACAAACACCACCACTTCCTGGCCATGGGGCTAGCCATATGCATCAAGTGGCTCTGCATTCTGGCTGACCACCAGAGGGAAAAAATAGATTGAAAGCATGTCTGTCATCCCTAGCACAGAACAGCATCCTAATGAAATTAAAGTAAGAAATACCTCCTTTTTAACAGTAAACTTTTCTTCAGCATTTTCTCTGTCACTTTTACTAAAGGTAGAGCAGTTAAAGACTGATAAAAAATTAAAAAAAAAAAAAAGGCAAACAAATAGTATTTTATTAATAAATCAAAAGCAAAGGTTATGAAGGGCATATAGTGATGTCTCCAGACACGGAAGATAGGGGCCTGTCAATAAGTTGACCTCCGGGAAGCAGCATCTTTGCTGAGGTCAGAAACTGAACTAGGGTGCCACAACTTGTGCTGCTGGGGTGTCTGGAACCTCTGTGTCAGCACCGAGCTGTAAATCTCCAGTGCCGCCACAGCAGCAGTCAGTCACGATGCAGCAAGTCAAGCTAATAGATGATGCACACAATACTCAGAGCAAATTGGTAACCCAGGAGAAGTGCTGGAGCAGGAGCAGTTTGCTCAGAGCTGCACAAATGCTAGATAGAAGGTGGACTTCCCTTGCCGTGTTTTGAGGATGCTAGGTAGAAAGCTCCCTAAACAACTCCCACATGAAATCAAGAGGTCAACCACAGCATGGCAAAGACCAAAGCAGAAACTTCACAAATCAACATTTTGTACAGGATAAAGGAATGGCCCAAGACAGCCTTGGCTGATGCCAGGAAGCTTCAGATTTTTGAACCTTGTGGTACAACTTGCGTTTTCATGAACCTTAAAGTTTTCATGAACCTTAAAAAAAATGTTTTAAAACCATTGAATTTTACTACTTCCTTCATAAATTCACAGTTTGCCTATTTGACCATTCTTTTCAAACTGCATCAACAAAACCTGCAACTTTTTACAAATAGTGAGCAGTAGGAGGAAAAAGATGAAAACACCAGAATTGTATTTGTTTTTGTTGAGGTGTTACAAAGAACAGAAATCTCTGTTAATACTGGAAGCTTATGGGCTGCTTGTGCCAAACACAGCATCTCAGCAGGGCTGTGAGTCTCTGTAGAGTTATCATAGGTGCCCTGTTTGTGCTCTGTAAGATGGCTTGCTCCAAGCCAGCTCAGGGCTTGTGCCTTGGCATTCTGTAGCTCCAGGAATAAATACCCAAAGGTTCCCACGCTGCATTTTCAGCTTGAAACTGGTTCTCTTCTTGTAGGTCTTTTAAAGTAGTTTGTTGCATTGATTAGGTCTAAGTTGAATGAAAAAGATTTACTTTATGGTTTGCAAAACACCAACATTCCTGTAAATAAATAATAGTAATTGGCCAAATTCTTAGGCTGATAAAATGCCACCTGAACACAAAAATGCTTATCTTGTTCTCTCTTACACCCAAACAAAGCCATTAGCTTCAATGGAGCAGCACTTGTATAGTGGAAGGAAAAAAAGGGAATTTGGCCTAACGAGAGTATTTCAAGAGAAGTGACTGAGTAAAAGGGCTGTGAATTTTGCTGATTACTGGTTATTTTAGGAACCATATGCACAGGCGTTTTCTGACTCATGGTGCTGTCAATGAAGGGCAGCTGTGCTACAGCGGACTGAGTCCAGGAGCCTCGTTTTGCCTTTGACTCACAGCGTGACCTTCCACAAACCACTCACCTCTGGAGTCAAGGCACTCTGTGTGCAATAGGGCTGATGGTATTGCCCCTCATTATCCAGTGCTTACAGATCCTCAGAAAAGACTGCTGCACTTGTGCCAAACCTGGAGCCCAAACTGCCCACTTACCCTCAACCAGTCTGAAGAGGAAAGCTGGGTTGGGCTGGGTCTGAAGGTGTGAGGTCAAATATGGTATCTTTATGTCTTATGAGACACAGTAATAAAAGATTAATAAACACTTCCCAGTGTTTGGCTTAAAATGGAAAGGTATTTGCAATTTCTAAATATATACAGCATTTGCTTTGCTTGCAATTTGCTTCGCTTGCTTAAAGCCAAAGGATGCAATTAGGATTTCATGCAGATGAAGTTCCCATTACATTTTGTAAAGTGAAATCCATTTCCTCGACCCAGAACCACACGCCACAACCTGTACACTGCATGAACAGAAGTTGTAATAGGAATTGTATTCAAAATAACACCCAGAGTCACAAACTGCACCAGTTCCCCTCCCTAATCCGATGGGATAGATGCATGCTGAGCAGCATTACTTGACTAAGAGCTTGCCATCCAGAGGAAAGAAGCCGAGTAGTGCAGTGATCCTGTAGGGCCACACATCATGGCAGACAGAGGAAGGGGCCAAGAGGTTCAAAGTCCACCTTAGTACACCCCATTTCTGCTTTCCCCAAAGAAATATCTTGCTGTTCTTCCAGTCAGGCAGCAAATTGGCACATAATAGCATTTTAGCAGCAGATTAAGAGAATAAAGCTATTGATGAGACTGCACTGAATTTGTTGAGCAGTTATTTGCAGAAAATCAGGGGAGAGTTGAAAATGTCAAAACAGTTCATTTTTATATCTTTTTGTACAAAATGTTTCCCCATTGCTTTAAAATATTTTTTGCTTAAGAGATTGAGAGATTGACTTAAAGTAGAAAAGAAAGAGAAAAGAAAAACAGGAGGGATTGACAAGTAACCTGAAAACTAAAGAAAAATATTATTTGGCTCCCACAAATCCAAAATCTCAATTTCAGGGTTTTTCATTTGAGCCACAGAGCTGATAAATTCATCTTTTTCCTGGTTCTCCTGACATTTTAAGCCACGTGCTCTCCATCAGAGACTGGTGTTATCAGCTCCGCATCCTGTTGTGTGCTGTATCCCAAGTGACACCGCTGTGCTTGGACCATTCTCCATGTGCACAGCTCTGTCACCAGCCTTTTCTTGGGCCTCTTCTGCTCTAAGGACAGGAAAATTAATATTTTCCAATGTTACGTAAGCAACCAATTTTCATTTGCAGCTCACACGTTGAATGAACCTGTAGGGGCAGGTGCAAAGATAGAGGGCAGCTCCTGGTGTCCCACAATAATTGTGCAGTCAGGTAAATTAATCCTTTCTCACCTAATTCATCCTGGTTTCCTAGTGAACACGCTGAACTCGGTGCTAAATAGCACCATGAGCACACTTGTGCACAAAAGCCACTTGCAAATGAACATAAACTTGAAATGCAAATGCCAGAAAGATAATCAAGGACATAATCTCTCTTTGCAGTCAATCTGCAATCCCAGGGGATCCCAGGCAGTCAAATACAACACAACGTGTGAGTAAAGGCATGCAGCTCCTCTTGAAGCTGCAGGTACATGCTCCTGTGGGAGCAGAGCCCAGAAAGTTCAGGGAAATTGCCAGGACCCGTGGCAATCCCTTCCATTTTGTGCTCTTTCAGGGGTCAGTGTGCTCATCTATCAGCCTATCCCCTGCCCTCCCGCCGCAGCCCATTGCAGGCAGCACGTGTGGTCCCAGCAGGAACTGGGAAGGGCTGATCCCCAGCAAGCCCAGACCAGGGGAAACCTGCAAGACCTGGGGGTGCTGTGGGACTCTGCCCATGTCACACATGCGGTTCCACGCTTGGGACACAGGAGATTAAGAGGAAGGGATGCTTCCGAGTAATGGCCTGCCAGTGGGGAGAGAACGTGGGCACTCCATGTCAAGAGGAGGCACTTGCTGGTCTGCACTGGTCACGGCCTCCTCCTCCCACTCCACATGGACACAGATGTGGATTTAATTAAGAGTGGTGTGCAGCATACAGCTCCCCTGAGAGCTGGGCCAGGGCTCCTGGATGGCCACCGGGCAATTAAGGAGCAGAAGACCTTGGGATAAGATAGGGCTTGTCTTCTTTTCCTTTACCTGCAGCATTTCCATCTCAGATTGCTTAATTTAAAATGCTTCCAAGCCTGTGCTCTCTGAAGGCCTGGCCCCATTCAGCTCACGGACAGTGGAAAACAATTTAGGTCACGAAGCTTCAGCAGGGTGATGCGGCTGATAAGAGGACTTCAAGGTTAAACAAACCGCTCTGTGGGCAGAGGCTTGGGAAAGGATCTGTGGAGAGCCAAGGGGTGAGGTGGAGAAGTGCAGGCAGTGGGGAAGGGGCTGGATGCAAACACCTCCCTGAACCCACCAGGATTTGTTCGAGGCCAATGTGAACAAATAGCACACTATTTTTGTGGTTGTTCTCTGTATATGGGAAAACAGAAAAAGACTGCTGGCTGGGCAGCATTAAAATAAGTGAAAGGTAAATTAAATAATGTCGACAATAAAAAATATTTTTACACTTTTATAACATCTTCCAGTCAAGAAACTTTTTTGTGCTTTAGTTCTGTCATCTCAGTGATCTCCCTGTAAATTATGGGAGATGCCAAGAAAAGAAAAAGAGTGAAATTTCAGTATGAGGGGATGTCTTCTCTGTAACATATTACACAAGCTCTGTCACACAAAATGACATTCACCCTGCAGGCAGGCAAACAAACCCTTTCAATCACACAGTCCAAATAAAATGGAATTACATATTTTACCTATTTGCATGCCACATCTACTAGAACTTTTTATCACCCAGCACTGTGTCACCTCCGCAGTGTCCGCAGCAAGGAGTGCTTATCGTCCTCACATAAGGAAATTCCCGAGGGAGTAAGCGTGCTGCTGTGGCCTGCTATAAAGAATCTGGGAACGGACCTTAGGGTTTGCTGCCCAGTTCCCACCTCTAAGCGTCAGAGATGTTCTTCCATTGTAAACACTACACTTATCTCTGCTTAACAGGCCCAGATCCTATAAGAAGGCAAAACCCAGTTTTAACCATGTTATCAAACAGGTACCTTCAGCCGGGCAGTAAAGATGAACAGGGCACGGCGTAGCCAGCTCTTTGACACTCCTGTTGTACAGGATTGGGCAAGGCTGTATTTTCGTATAGCCTGTAATCATCCAACTGCTATTTCTCATTTGATAATTACTTGCTGCTTGCTCCTAGGAAAGAGTAGAACTTATAGGGCACATACATCCTGCAGGGAGCTGAGATGGAGCCTTGCAATTTAGGGCTCCCTCTCCAGCAGAGTTATCTTCAGGGATGAGGAGCCTGAGGTTAGATCACCATTCAGGTTTCCCTGGGTTCCTTGAGCCAGCTTCCCATTTCCTTTGGTTCTCTCATACCGTTATTTTTTTCTCACAGAGACTGTGATGTAAGAATTTAGCCCTTGAGACCTGTCAATTTGCTGGGTTACTTTGGCACTGTATTTCCTAGTAAAATGGTCAGTACGTTACGTGAAGAGACTATACAATAACTCTCGTAGGAAATGAGTCAGGATGGTCACTGGCACTGCCCTCACAAGAAGATGGGAGAACTGGGAGATCTCGGCCTATGCAGAGGAGGTCTTGCAAATTGCCATGATTGTGTATAAATAGAAAGAAATGCAGAGGCAACAGTCAGCCAAGGTCCTGCTGACTCAGTGCCACCTTGTGTTTTTACCAGGAAGCACACAAGCACGAGGAAGATCGCTAGTGATGGGCATAGAGGGCTTTAGAGTAAGAGCTCAGCCTAGTTTCATCCATGATATTCTGGACTGACTCAGAGCAGCCACTCAGCAAACCCAAGATGCCCTTGTCCCACAGGAACATTATGGCTCTCAGCCCTCCAAACCCTCCTGGAGAGGAGCTGGCATCACCAGGGCAGAATGAGACTCAGAGGGGTAGAAAGTTTTCTGCCCACCATCACAAACAGTCAGTGGAAAGCTCTGGAGCAGGACTTTCCTTTTTTTTTTTTTTCTTTATTGGTGACCTACATAGTCCAACCTCTACTCCAGACTCCTTTGAGACACAAATATGTGGGAAGCATTAGTAAACATCATTATACAGACTTGCAGGATGCTACACAGAGGAGAGTGAACTTGCCCATGTTCCTTCCTTTGTTCCCTTTGTCTTGGTGGCTGGCTTTGCAGAGAAGCAGCCCAGGAGAGCCATAATGCTGTCACTCCTTGTGAACCCTAATGTGAGTGATTAAAGCCCTTGTTGGTCTACTGTTGTTCCACTGGGGTAGGGACACACTAATTCAAATGAGAGAGATACGAGCAAAGATATCCATCTTTTCTCTTGTCTTCCCTGGGGAGGGGATAGCTTGGGCAGTCTCTGCAGGCTCCAAGAGCTGAACATATGCAGGATGGTGCTGGGGGCCACCCATATAATTCATGTCCCATGGGGCAAACTGCGCTGGGTGAGGCTGGCAGCCCTCCTTCTGCTCCTGAGGTCTTCCTGAGGAGAGAAGTCACAGAGAAAGAAAACGAAGCTGGGTGTCAGCTTCCATTTCAATTCCTCCAGCTCTTTTTAAAATCATGAATAGTTTCCCCTTTGGCATTGAAATTGCTCCCTTCAGTTAGCTTTGCTGCTTCTGAAAAGAAGGACCTGATGACTTTGCCCAGAACGGCTCCACACAGGCAGGCACCTGCGACTCCCACCCATGCTCCTCAGACCTGGGCTGCAGCATCGTGCCCCAGACCCCCAGCAGCCCACGGCTGCTCCTCTGCTCCCAGGCTGCAGACCCCTGCCCCGCTTCTGCAAGCCTCCTGCCTTCACACCGAATGTAAACATCAGAAGTAAAAACCCAGCGTACTAATTGCCTGAGGACCTAGCACCACTATCAAAATGTAATAATTTGATTTTACAAATAAATAGAGATAGGGACAGCTGTAGAGATATAGATGCATAAGCATGTATTCTTGTTGCATTGGATAAGCAGTGCTACGGCATCTTTTCAAGCCTAACCACAGCAGAGCATGACCACATTAACAGCAAACCTCACTTTGCCATTTAGTACACATCAAGTACACAGGACCAAATCTCTCCCCAGAGTAAGCTTGCTGAAGTCAAACAGGGCTTATTTCAGAGATGAATTTGGCACTCTCATTTTACTGAGCTTTACAGCAGGAACTCAGACGTACTCTCAGGTGTGTTTTCATGCTGAGAACATGAGGCCATGAGCAGAGTGAAGCCAAACACCTGCCACCCTTTCATGACCATGTATTTTGGGTCAGCCTGTCTGTCTGATATGCCCTTACTATGCCCAATTCAAGAGAAAACAGAACATGAAGAATCGTCTGCAGGAAAGGATGAAGAATCGTCTGCAGGAAAGGATGAAGACACCTTCCTCACTGTAAGGCAAAGCATCTAAGCTTGCACCAGAAATTTGGGAAACACAAGATTAACAGCCTACATGCCAAAGACACCCCAGCTCACCATTTCCCATGAGCAGAGGCCCGGTTTCCACAAGTCAGAGCCCAGCTTGCTGAAACTCAGCACATGCTCCACACCCACCTAGGGCAGTCACCAGTGGGATGAACTCCTTTATCGCAGTGGTTCTTGCCAGTACACACTGGCTTATGCTAAACTCCCAGAGAGAAACTTTCTCTCTACTGAAATTGGTGGAAGCTTTGTTACTGGTATCAGTTATGCCAGGATTTCATGCATCCCGCATGATTTCTGCTCCTCATTGTTACTTGCTGTCAAGGTGCATGGGGTGGGAAGGTTTTTACGGAATGGGAAGTTGCTGCAGATAAGCTGAGCCCATAGGAGCAGTCCTTTCTTTCTGCAAAAGGAGCGTGGGAACATCAATAAAGCTATTCTGTTCTGATCTTGTTCTTCTAATATTAACCTGAAGACAACAAGCTTGAAACAAGTGAAATGGAAGTGAACACTTAGGAGTTTCTTATTTACTTTTATATATATTTGTTGTGTTCTCTTATTGCAGATGATAAAATTGAGCCTTTCTACCATGAAACACTGATTTCACACAGAACTTTCGGTCCATGTGAAGAGAGAAGCTCATTATAATCACCTGAAAAAATTCTCTTCTGAGTTTTGATTGCTCTTGATAATTTCATTTAGTCAGTGTTAGTTCATTAATTTACCAAATACATATATTTCAAAATTGCATTTCATCAAGCTTTCTGTTTTGTCATGCTGCAAAACAAATTCCTAAGCGAAGTCGTTTGCCAAAGAGCTGGCGATGGGGTACAAGCCCATTTCATCCTGGGTCTGTGCATCCCTGTGACCTCAGTTCAACTTTATCACACATCAAGGAGGCAGAATGGTTCACGGGCAATGAAGCAGCAATCCCCACCTAGCTCTTCCTAGACAAGGACCAATTCCACAGAAAGCCCCGTCAGAACTCATACCAACTGGCAGTCAGGGAGGCTGGCCAGACCTTTAACACCTTCACACCGCTCAGTTCACCCCCACAGCAGATACCCCTAGCTCAGGAGCAAGTCACAGTGGGAGGAGGGATGGCGATAGGAGCTGTCTGCTGTTTCTGTCTGTGATGCACCAGCTCTGTCACTAAATAAAGAACCTCATTCCCCAGAACCCTTCAAGCCAGGACCTTTCACCCAAAGTCAATCCATTTTTAAAGTTGAAAGCCCAACTTTGAGATGGAAACGAGAGTTTAAAAGGCTATTTCATTCTTCCAAGCTGTGCTACAAATGGCCAACACCTAGGGGGGAACATTAAATCCCAGTCCCAGTGAAAAGACATATAAATCACATAGGGAAACATCTTGGCCTGGCGGCTACTAACCCATTGGAGATAAATCTAGGAAAAACTTTCCTGGAGTTTTGCAGATTTTATTTTAAGAGAGAAGAAAGAGGGGAAAGCCGCTTATGTGCAGGGTGTTTTTTTTCGAATTCTGCAGCAAACATCATAATCAGTATTTTGCTATCTATACAATACACCTTTCCCTACATCAATAAAACACAAATAAATTATCATATCCCTTACATTAAACTGTGAAGCTGTTTCAGAATTTTGACATTTCAATAGCAACCTCATATTGTCTGGGTTTGCATTCACACATCCTTAGGGTTTGAGCTTAGCGAAGTCAGAGAAGCTAGAGTACGCAGATAAGCTGTAGAGATGAGGGCACCCAGGACCACTCTGAGGAGAAAAAGCAGACAAGTCTGTGCCCAGGAGCTTAAATTCCCTTTCCAACCCAGGGCATAATCCAGGATTCAAGACTCTTGCCATCTCTTGTTGGTAATGAGCATTTGTAAAATCCAGATGCAAAATGTGTGCTCCTTTCCCACCTGTATGCTGGCTTACAAGGAAGATAACTGCACTTCTGCTCTCTGGTACTCCTGCAGCCCAGGCAGTAGAGCTCTATACAGCACACATGAATGTTCCCTCGTTACTGATGAATCACCTGGGGATGAATCTGAACTCACAGGATGGAATTACTGAAGTTTCAGTTTGCCTTTTTTTTTTTAAGCTATGAATTTATACACATGCACATGCAGAAACATGTATAAGAGAAGAAAGGCACTGAAAAAACTGCTGATACTGAAATGTCATGTATTTAGGAGATGGAAAATTGCAGTTGCAAATTTAACATGAAGACCTAGAAAATCCAGCTCCTTTGAACATATTTCTAGTGCTCTGGACCTTTCTTATCCTATCACATACTATTTGTCCATAGAGGCCTGATTCACATATTGCACAAGGCAGCCCTGTTCTTCAGAAGAACCAGAGGTTAGATTAAAAGAGGGTGTATATAGAATCTCCACACATTTATTGCAGAGATGGAAGGTGTACAGTAAATGAGGCAAGAACTGGCAGGAAAGAAGAAGAGGGTCTCAAGATTAATGTAGTCAGATGTCTAGAGGGATGGACTTTCTCCTGCCTGCTAACACAAATGTCCCAGTGCTAAGGAAAACACTTAAGCCAAGTACCATGAGAGGTCACTCACCAAGTTGCCCTGTTGTCTTGATTCCTGACTGGAGGCATGGACTGCTTACTCACAGACATACTGAGGATACCTGCCTATCACTGAAGGTAATGGGAGATGTCATTTAAATGTGGGCAATGCTTCATAATGCTAAGGCAGCATTAAATTATAGCTAAAAATTAGACATGAGTACCACAAACCCAGTAAAAGCTTCTCAAACAGAAACCCCAAACAATTGTATGTCTTCACCAACCAGAGATGTCGTGGGACTGAGTTAGTTACTGTTTGAACAGCAGCTAGCTGCTATAATGATGTGTGCCACAAAAAAACTCCGTGAGAAAATTAGTAATTTTCTCTCCAGAGTAGGGTTTGAATTGTGTCCAGCAAATAAAGCCTGCAGCCATATGCCGAACAATGAGAAGGAAATAAAATATTGACTAGCTGTTTATTCATAAAGCTCTGTCTATTCTGTGCACTGTCCCGAGACAGAGCTGCTGGGTAAAAAGCAGTACAAGGAGACGAATTTAAAGATTTCACGGTTCACCCAAGAGAAGACTCAAGCTTGGGTTTCCTAACTTTGCATTTGACATTTCCTAAGTTTTGAAGCTTCCTTTGCAGTTTTTAAAAGATCCATAGAAGAGCATGTGGCTATGTGCAGGAGAGTTTCTATGTTGCCCTGAACAGGATTATAGTCAGAGCTGGGTCCAGAATTCCTTTAGATTTCTGCTATATTGGAACCTACTAACAGGAACAACCAATTAAACAATCACACTTTGCTTCTGCAGCCAGGGAAAAATACCTGCTCCTTCTGGATTCCTAGTCGGATCTGCTGATGAGGCAGATAAAAGCCTCCAAAGGGCTATTTGTGCCCCTTTGCCTCCCTCTTTTCCCCAGCAGAGATTTGTGTGTATTCCTTAGGAATGCTGCCTGTGCCAGTGAGGTTTTAGCTAACCAGCTGTGTAATCTGAAGGACAAGAGGTCGGTGTCTCAGAAAGGAACACGGAGCAATCCTCAGCATCTCCGGGGAAAGCGATGGCAAGACTTGCACTCCATTTCTGATCTCTGGACTTTAAAGAGCTTTGCCAGCCTTTGTGCTTCCACTCCGCTGCCCCTTGGACATAGACAAAGGAGCACGGTTAAAGGAATTTACCTGCTGCCTCTATCGGGGAAGCAGGCAAACAAAAACTACAACCTCAAAGCAGAAAGAGGAAGAGGCAATTGGTTGTCAGCTTCTAATTAATAAATTCTCAGTGGACTGTTTCTAGTTCACCTGAGCCTGATCAATATCCATTGGGGAATCTTCCAATGGGACCAAATTTTAATTTATCTCCCAATTTCCTCTCCAGAGCCCAGGCATCAGATCTAATTACCGTGCCTGTTTACTGGTTTTGCTTTTCTTCCTCGACTGAATGCAAGAAGGATAATATGCCTCTTGATAGGGAAACAAAGATATAACAATGCAAAGGACGAACCCAGTGCATGCACCCTGGATGCCATGTGCAGATAAACATTTCTGGCCTTCCTACATAAAGGTGAGGGTGCAGGGAGAGCCTGGGAGAGGAAATCAGTCCCTGGAGAGACTACATCAAGCACAGGGAGACAAATGTGACCAGACACAAGGCTGCTGCAGGCAGCTGTATGGAAGGAGATACAGACAGAGAATCCAGTTCTTGGGACTGGTAGACTCAGAGACAAGAACATAACGAGAATGAGTCATGTTAAATATGATTATCTCATGAATCCACCAGTTGTTCCTCAATAGCTTTGTCTGGAGTTTTTAAAAGTGCCTAAGCCACTGAAATTCAAGGGTATTTGAGTACCTAATCCCCTTAGTTCCCTTTGAAAATTCTGGCTACAAATCTTCACTCCCCCACATCTGCATGTAACGTATAATAGGGACATTTTCACTCTGAATGCCAGCAGAAGGACTAACCCATTGAAACGTAATAAAGGAAATGAATAGCTGACCAGGTTCCATTACCCAGCAGTGATTATTAACGATGCGGCATGACACACTTGGTACTTTAGAAATGCAGATAGCTCCTGGTTACCTGACTTGGATAAATCTGGGATGCACCATCTTAAAACCAAGGCAACCAATTATTTTGATACAGCTAAACCTTACCAGAAGACTGAAGCTGCCCGGACATCAGATTTACAGGAATGCTGCACCTCGCTCTTCTTACCTGGTGATTCCCAACCAAGAAATCAAAATAAATGGATTATAGACTAGGTGGCAAGAAAACAAAGGGAAACAAAGCAGAGCACCCATGGTGCTACAGAGGGTCTGAGATGCATTAGTTCTTTAGCCTTAGTAATGCTAAAGGCCTGCTATCTACAGCTCCATAGCCCTTCACTTAAGCCATCGAGGCTGTGCTTTCCCAGAGTATCAGTGGCAGTATTTTTCCATACCATTCCCATGCTGTTATTGTTGTTCTCCTTCCCCTTGTTGTTCTCATGCTGTTATACTCATACTGTTTCTCTTGTGGCCTTGCACCTGCTTTGAGTATCTGGGACCCACTGCAGCTTTTCCTGGCTGACCTCTGGAGGGTTTTCCCCTTCCCTTTTCTCTCTCTGATTTTAATTTTACTCCTAACATAAATGTGTTAGAGGTGATGTAGACCATCAGCTATGGACCCTGCTGAAAACTGGAGCATGTAAGCCTATCTTCTCATCCTTTGTGCAATGACAACCATGGCTGAAGTGTCTCCATCATCTAGGCTAGTTACTGTGTTAACCAAATCACCAGGAAAGCGAAGAGCAGCTACCAGCAACAGTAAAGCCACCAGTCAGCAGGGGAAAAACAGAGTGCAAATAAGAACAGGTATGAGCTCAACTCATATCCTACTTGAGATGCAATTGCCAGATGACCACTTAAACCAAGGACCGCTGCTTTCTATGTTAGAAACTAGTTGTATGAATAACATTAGTAAGTAGTTTGATTTTTTTAGTACTAGTTTAAGCCCATGTATGGAGGCCATTGTACTAGTGAGAAATGAAACAATACAAACAAAGAATTGAACAAAAGTCTTGTGCCTTCTTTCATATAATTAATTTCACTTGGGAAAGAGTTGAAAGGTCTCTTGGGAAAAGCACTCTTTGGCCCATGTCTACATAATCACGGGTATGCTGGCACAACGTCCTGGCATGTTTTCCTACAGCAGCTAAAGCCCATGGTACAAGAAGAAACACACTGCTGAACTTCTGGACCTGGCAGTAAAGGAATTCAAAGTCTCAGGAGAGTATGGAAAATAAGGATGCAGCTGGTGAGGATCAGACAGAGCTATAAACAGATTAAACAGCAGGCAGACAGCTTACCTGAAAAACAGCAGCCTAAAAGAACCAGGGATATGAAAGACAAGAGGTTCATTTTCAGCTGGGAGAGGCAGAGATGTGTTGAGAGGAGTGATATTTGCTGGTACGGCTAAATGGCAGGTGCTGCAGAACAGAACATGTTTGACCACTGAATGACAAAATCCAGATGCAAATGTGGAAAGGGGGAGAGATGCTGAGGGAGACAGAGGTGGAGAGACAGAGAGGAGAAGAGGAAAAAAGAGGATTACTGAAAACAAAAGACTTCATTCAAACCCTGCTGAATTTGATACAAATGATGTTCATGCTTTTATTTTTTGATGTCCATGCAAGCATGGAGCAGAGCAGCACTCCTGACACGGGCAAGTAGAGGACTGGCTTGGTGCCAGCACAAGCTGCTGGCCTGAAGAACCATGAAAAGGAGACAGCAAGAAACTGCCACGCGATGCGATTGAGAACCCTGGCCCATCTTCTTCCTCTTGCACTGTTGATACGGTCTGCACTTCAACTCTTTGTGGAAATACACCTTAAGTGTCTGAATGCCAGGCACTGTAAGACAGAGTCTTGGCTAAAGCTTAGGTAAAGCCTCCCTCCTTATCCACTTTGGTTTGCAGCATTTCCTATCCTGATCACACAACTTTTATTGCCCCATGTCTATGTGGCTGAGCTAGAGACGATGTCAACCATGCAGATAGAGAAAACAAGGGGAGAGAGGCACGATTGTCTGGCTGTGACTGAAACACTGGGGAAGCTTTTTGTGGAACTCTGTGCATCATAAACAGCAGAAGCTATGTTTTTAATTACTACTACTGTTCAGCCTAGTGAAAAGTACTGTTTTACATTTATGCATAAAAATGGGGGTGAGAAAAAGAACCCAAGGAAGGGAGATCAGAACGTGGCAGAGAGGATTAGAGGCGATGTTCAACCCAACTAATTTGCACTTGTTGACAGTAGCAGCTGGGTTTGCTCAGCATTTGTATCTACGTCACCTGAATCACTCATTTCAGTAAATACGATTTTAGATTTCTGCAGCACCTTTCAAGAATCTGAGAGAATTTTATAAACACCAATTAATTAAGACTCACAGCCCTCTCATGTGAGACAGGCAAGGACTGTTATTCCTAATTTACAAGCAGGATTTAAGGATTTTCCAAAGCACTGCTGAGGGATATAGTCAAGAGTTCTGCATCTATTTTAAGGAAAAAAAAACACCACCCAACCAACTAGGGGTCCTTCAGGAGAAATAGTTTGGCAAATGCATGCAGCTCAGCCATGATACACAAAGCAGAATGTACAACAGAGGCTGCCCAACTCTTCTACCTGCTCCTTCAGTTTTGTGATGATCTCTCCGTTAATGTGAGGGCAGAGGAGAAAATAGAATTTTCCTTCCATGGCGAATTTCAAAATGATTCTTCATTTCAAACAGGAACAGAAAGTCAAAAATCTGGGATAGAGTATAAATGTTAAGATCCAGACATTTTGTATCAAAACAGAATGATCCATCATGTCATTCAGTTATGGCACTTTTAATTTTGAATCAACATTTTGAAACAACAACAAAAAAGTAATTTTGCATTGAAATGTCAACCCCAAACAAAATATTTTGTTATATTTCTCCCAGATGGAAAACCTTTTTATTTATTTATTTATTTTTGTCATAAGTGACATTTTCTCATTGCAAATTTCAGTTTAGGTGAAACTACATTTTCTGATGGGAAAACATTTCTGTGAAAAATGTTAATCAGCTCTGAAATGACTATGTTTTCTGTCAAGAGAAGGAAGACATAAAATGCTGACTTTAAAATTCAATGGAACTGAATTGTTCTCAACAAAAAAGGGAAGGGAGGCCTCTGAACCAGGCTGAAGTATCAACTGGGAAGAGCAGGTAAATTGTCCTGAACAGGAAGCTCTGAATGAAGCAGAATTATCTTCTGAATGAAGCCATGGATCCGAAGAATTTTTTTTTGTTTTTGTTTTTAATAATATAGAAATAACTTTTCTTGTGCCTAGAAACCACGGTGAGTTATATTGCTAGATAACCTAAGCACTCTTCACCTTCAATAAGTAGGTCTGCCCCATGTTTTGAAACACACAGATTTATACCTCATATGTACCAATTATCCACAACATAGATCTTACTCAATGGAATTTGAATTTATAATAATCCAGGTTTAGAGGTTATTTGTGTTACATACACTATTGTAGACAGTAATATGTGGTAGTAACTTTAATCATTCACTACCGTGAAACATCTTTTTAAGTAAATTTCAGCCACTGCTGGGCTGCTTATGTATTTGTTTGGTTCCACATCTTTAACATTCCTTTTTATCACCTGTGGTCTTCTCAACCCTGAATCTCGTTTTGCAGATTTGGACTCTGCTGATCACTCGGCCAGCAGCTCACCAGGAAACACAGATTAACATCGTTTCCATTATGCAATCTAGCAGCTCCCTGCTTCTGGAAACCTCTTCTTATATTTATGCATTTTATGCTGACCCTGCCGTTTCATACACCTCAGTTTTTTGAATACACCAGAAAATTTTGTTACTTGTTTACCCCTCGCCTCATTTTTGCAGACAGGAAAATCAAAATGGGGTTGGTTAGTGAAGCACAGTTTTTCTTTGCATGGTGGAGTTGCTTCGTCTCTGTCAAACTGCTCTCCCCGATGAAATTTATAATGCTGCTTTTATTTATTGCTTCAGACAATTTACTTCGTTCTCAACTAAGGCAGAATGCAATAATACAGAGTTACATAAAAATAATTCTGGATGCTATTATGCAAGTCGCTGACTCTGTGTCCTTTCCCTCTGTACGCTGAACACAAGAGCAGAGGACAGGAGCTCACTGGCCATCGAGTGCAGTTCCCACTGCTGCCCACAGCCAGAGAAAAACGCCTTTTCATAAACTTCCTTTTAAAAAGGACCACCTTAAATACAGTTAGGTTGTTTGCCTCTGCTACATATGCAGTCATTCCCTAACCCTTCTCTCATACTCTTTTAGTTTCCATCTTAAAAGTATCCATAGCAAGATTATGCCATTACTTCTGGTGTTTCCATAGCTTTTCCCTCCCAGATATTTACTACCATGTATTTAAAACAGTTTTTCTGTGTTCTTTACCATGATGATTATCACAGAAACATCTAGAGATTCAAATAATATCAAAGATCCTCCAGGCTAGGAATAATCCATTTTTTTCTGAAAGGTTTACAGTCTAAGTAGGCAGGAGAATGAGTGGCATTGAAGCGAAGCAGAAGGTCAAATAAATCATATAACAGATCAATAGCAGTGCCAGAAACCCCTGGTTTTCTGTCAGGTCCCCAGCATCCACCGCATTTACAGTACTTCCAAATCTAAACACATTCATGCTTGCATTTTCTCAACTGACCCACCACAAACCACACAAACACGTATGGGTATACGTGTCGATCATATCCATCGTCTTGTCCACACACAAAACCCATGTTTTGGCTTGCACACACAGAAATTGCCCTACCATTTCCAAGGACTACCTGGATTTGGTACAGAATTAAGGTTGACTCTGCGTCTCAGTGCTAAACACGTGCTGTTATCAGTATTACCAGGAGGTGAGTGAGGCACCAGTGGTATCATTGATATGTAGCCATCTCAGTTACTGAAACATCTTCGCATCTCTCTTATTCATGGACAGACTTTCATTTGGTGAAAGAGTGTACTTTTGCTGTCATCAAATGAATTGCAAATTTATATATATATATATAATAAAAAAGTGTGGTTATTTTGATGTCCTGAAAATTTCTGCACTTCCACACTTGCGTGTTCCGCCACTGAAGCCATGTAAATATAAAACCCACCAAGTGGAAAGGCATGCAGCCAGGTAGAGACAAGCAATTTCCGTCTGTCACACAGCATCCAGACCAGGCGCAGGCTGTGAGATCCTGGCCAGCACCTTGGCCCCTTTCTGCCCTCAAAGACTGGGCCAGGGTTGCTTTCTGCACTATGCTTGGCTGCCACCCCTTCCACCTGTGCTGGAGGAGATTCCCTCTCCACCTCCTTAGAAAGCACCTCTTAGACCTAAATCATTTCAGCAAAACTGGCAAAACACATGCATGTAAGAGCTTGCTCTTTTAATACAGCAAAATATTTAAGTGCATGGGCATGTATCCACAGTGCATTACAACTTCAACGCACCCTCTTTTTGGAGTCTGCCTTGCTTAAGGACTAAGGGGTTAAGGAAATGCATGGCTCTTGAGCTTGTCCTTGATATCTTCTCTGGTGGTTCCTAATCTCTGTTTCCTCTCCTGTCCCTTTTAATTGGCAAAATAAGAAAAGCATTTTAGGCACAGGCCTATCCCCTGGCAAAATGGTTGGCTCAACATTCCTCTGCAGAGGCACAGATCCCACCTCCTAGCATAGATCTGCAGCTAACCCTGCAGAAGGACTTTCATTCTAAGCCTCTGTTTTGTCCGCAGAAAAAATTTAATGTAATTTTTGCTGAGTGCTCGTCTCTGAGATAAATAATTCTCAAAAGCTTAATAAATACATAGTTAATTATTTTATAACTTTATCTATGCCTTCTGAGTGATAACAAGATTCAATTGTTTTTGGTATGAAAAATAAAACATATAATTTAAAATTGTTATTTCTTAAGTTTCTGAGCTTTGATTTAACAGCCGTGCAAAAATAGGAATACAGAGCTGAGCCACCACTGAGGCATCCTGAATTCATCTTTGACAGTGTTATAAATGACTGTTTCAGGTTTAAAAAAATAAATAAATAAAATAAAATAAAATAAAATAAAATAAAATAAAATAAAATAAAATAAAATAAAATAAAATAAAATCTTTTAAATTAAGTCACCCTCTTGTGCTCACCAAGTTTAATCTCTTTAATTTTTTGTCATAGTCTGGAATATGGCTAGGCCACACTTAGCAAGTCCTGATTAAGCAAATCCCTTCTGCACACATAGAGGCTGCACAAGGACTGCATTAGTCAATGTGGTTTCATAGTGACAAAATTTTTAGAGGAGTCTACCCTGGTGTAATGCCATTTCATATTCATTATCTACCAGTAAAAGGAAATCAAAAAGTCACTTCAGAAGTACAAGAAAATAAGCAACTGAAATAAGTGATTGTCTCTCATGGGAAAGAGTGTTCCAATGGTGTCTGTCCAAATAGTGCTGTGACAGCTTTTTTGCTCCTTTCTTACATCACACCTGTCCCAACCCCCAAACCACACAGTACACAGGAAATGTCACTAAAATATACACATAAGAAAATTATTAAGAATGCAGAGCTGAACATCTGGGGCTCTCAGATGAAGTTTGAATTCTTTATGTTAGTTGTGACTCAAGGGTATAAATCAAGGTGGCCTTGCTATTTTTTTACAGAACACACAATTGTACCAGGTCATTTTTCTCTACAAATTTGGGTGTACACATAGAATCTGGTGCTATATCACCAAGTCCAGGCCACTGGAGTAATTGATTTGAAAAGTATGAAAAGTATTCGCCATCCTTACTCAGATCACATATTATCCCATTCTGCAAGAAACCCCGAGAGGAATTTGTAGGATTATTCAATGAGTAAGGTACTATTCATGGTGAGTAAAGGTGGCAGAATCAACTTGCTACTGATTATGAGCTGCTTTTCCTCACTTACGCTGCTGTAAATTTAAATTAACTCCACTCAATCAATGGCGAATAATTGATATAAAATCAAGTAAGAGGAGAATTAGTCTATAAGTATGTCTAGAATGAATAAACAGTGAAAATTTGCTGGCATGTATAACTCCCCCTTGAAGCTTTGCTGCAAGGTTACTTTTATAAATGATTGTTTCATTCTCAGAAGTGCTGTGCTGCTGCTTGAAAAGAAAATATATACTGAGCTTCTGCATGCTAACCTCCCATGGTTTGCCAAGTCTCGTAGTTTCTTGTGTGGTGTGAAAATCCCACAAGTCCCTCTGAGCCTGGGCCAGACCCTGGGCACATCCTAGCAAGCAAGGGCAAGTAATAGGTTTCTGGCAGCCCGTGGTGGGTCTGATCCTGGTGTGCCCCCTAGGCTTGTGCCCCTGTCCTGGATTTCCAGTGGAGAGAACTGGATTGCCACAGGAGAGGAGTGATTTGCTCATCACTTCCCTTTTCCTCACACCCTCTTCAGAGGATGCTCTCTTAGGGCAAACAGAAGTGCACCGGCTGTGCCATGCATGTTCCCAAACAATGCTGAAGCCCTGTGAGGGTCCCATTGCTCCTTCCTTCAGCTGGGAGGCTTCTGCTCCTTCCTCTCTCCCCTTTGCTTTCTGAACTATTTGGAGCCATAATTATCCTTAGCTATATTTGTATAGCAATTCCCACAGTGGGGTTTGGATCTGGTCAATGCCTCTAATTACTACCACAATGCTATTATTATTTAATCGGCAGAGACCTCATGATCCCTTCTGGGTGTCATATTTTTAACACCCATGACTGTATTGCCGGGATATTGTTCAAATTTAGCTCCACACATCATATTTAGAGAACAATAAAATCACCTTCCTCCTTCTATGATGCTGACCCCATCCCCTGTTCCTAAACTCCAGCCATGGCTCTTGCTGCCCCACTTTCCCTCCCCTCCCATCCCCAAGCAGTGGGTCGGGGAGGCTGCCATCACCTCTGGAACTTGCAGATTAAAAGGCAAAAAAATTGACAGTAAACTGCCAATGGCTCATTTACTGTTGACGGTGAGTCAATCAAAATCCTGCTTTCCCACTGCTTCCTGGCTTTCCCATCTGTGTGAATTCATGACCCGATTTCTGATGTGTTCCACACTGTTACTTTTTTCCCCTCAGAGTTTAATTGCTTCTGTTTCACATTTGGGTGCTGAAAAATTGACAGAAGCTGCACAATTCCCTCCAGCAACGGATCCTATTTATACTGCTGTAAACTACGTTTTGCAGTGATATGATTAGTAATAAAAGGGAGAAAATTAAACAGGAATTAGCATCTCTTTGTATAAAATCTGGTTATCAACCAGGTTTTACTCTAGGGGTCACAAGAAATGTTAACGTCGTTAAAGGCCCACCACACCGTAAGGAAGACATCGCGTCCTCACGCACAGGGCACCCAGAGCCCAGAACACCGTGTGCCAGAGGCAGCCTTTACCCAAATAAATGTCTGATGGGACTGAGCATCCTCAGCCACGGCACACAGGGAAGGAGGGAGAGCAGGAGGAGGAAGGCCTCTCCCCAGAAAAGCCATCCTGCCCGTTTCACTGCCCATTTTTCCCTTTTTTCCCTTTTTTCCCACAGCACAAGACCTAAGGTCATAGCATATGCGAGGAAGCTGGGGAAGGACCAAGGAAGCTGAGAATCCTTAGGGCATGAAGAGAGCTGCCCCTGGACCACTGGAGCACTACGGAGCAAGCAGGGCTGGGCTCCGAATCTCAGACGTGGCACTGGCTCAGAGCCTCCGGCCAGGTGCACTCCGATCACACTGGCTGAAATTTAGAGAGAAGATTGTGGCAGCAATGTTGTGCTGTGATTATCTAAGGATGTCAATAAGGCTAATATCTTCTAAAAGACCAATCAGTGTAGCTGGGGAAAAAAATGAGAAAAGCTTTCGGGCACATAAACCCATCTTGAATGATATTTCAACTCTCTTTCCTTTTCACATGGTTTGAAATAGACCCATTTCTTCTTTGTCAGGAGCCCATGACATTTTTGTCAATATTTTTCTACTATTTTTTTGTCTTGAAACACATCTGAACTTTTCCTTGCTGAATACCACATGTTTAGCAAGGAAACAATGATACGGAGAGTTATCAAGTATTTTGTTTACTAAAACATATTCTCAGTGCAGAGAATACTTGATAATGACTTTTGATATTATTTTCGTAAATATTTTATTTTTTATAAAGTTAATTGAAATTACATGGAAATGTTCATAAGAAATAGAAAGCTCTGAAAATCTGGATGGCCCAGTGTTTGTAGAAGGCTCTTCTTTTCCTATATGCCATTTCGATTGGGAGACCTTTGCACAAGGTACTCTTGACCCACTCTACTGAGATAAAATCCCTGTGAAAGTGATTGTCAGAGCTTGACTCAGCCTTATCCATGGGCCAGCACTGGCTGATTGATACTTGTAATCCCTGTGAGGTTCCTGCAGAATGCTGGACTCTGCTGAGCTGCTTTGCAGGACTGAGGCAGAGCGAGCCCTCTGATAGATGCTCAGTTCTCCAGCCCTTCAAATGTGATTAGACTTTCCCCATATAAGTGGGGATTTCTATGAGCAAAGTAAATTCCTGTTTGCTTGTTTGTAGCCAGAAGTTCATATTGTTAGGTGACAGACCATGATGTGTAGCTGGATATTAGGCAACATATCCAGAGCTGCAAGCAAGACGTGCTGCTCAGTCAGAGTGGTAACAGATTTAGGCATGAGTGAGGATGGCCTTGTTACAGCCAAAGCAGACACAGGTTTTGTAAGGTGGAAATGGCAGGGCTCCAGGCCGTGGAGAAACAAGGTTTGGCTGGGCAGACAGTCCATGCAACTGACAGCTCTGGTCTGAGTATACCAAAGGGATGCAATCAACTTCTCTGTATTAACAAGCACAGGCTTAGACACCTTGGCAAATGAGCAGCAGAGTGGTCCTTCCCCTTTCCCTGGAGCTGCAACACATAAAATAATGAAGAACTGTTTTCCAGAAAACATTCATTTTCCTGTGAGCAACGAATGTTCCTCATGAACAAACTGGGATGCATCTCCCCGTCCTTCTTCCTCCTACAGCTAAAGCGTATCCCTTAGCTGCTTCCTCTTCTGCCAAGTCTCCACGAGCAAGGCACTGTTCTGCAACTCCTCTCTCTTCAGCCCTGGAATGGCTGCTGTATCACGCTAGGTCTAGTAAGAAACATCACTGTCCAGAAACCCTTTGCTAATAAAATGCAATGCAAAGCTCAGACACTGCCTGGCTCTTTCCAGCAGGCAGCTGTTCCCAGAGAGAAGTAGATTTATTCTGCCACCCACGGCACACCCTGGCAGGAAGTTTGGATGGTGTTATCATTCTATCAGCCTTTTTTAGCTCTCTCTTCTTGCAGACAGTTTTTGCTGTGTCACAATGTTTGTGTATGACTGTGTGACTGTGCACACGCCTGCATGTGCCTGTAACAGGCAGAGACAAGGCTATGCATAGGAGCTGCTGCATGCCACGATGGTGACATAAGAAAGCATTTTTGCTCAGCCTAGAGCAGTTTTGCTCCTCCCTGTTTCAGCCACAAGGATCTTAATATACAGAGGTATAATAACAATCTCTTCACTTCATTGCCCAGTAACATTACATATCTCTCCAACATCCTGAATACAATTTCACTCACAAATGTAAAGCTGGACATTCTCATTTGCCTTTGACAGATGGCATCCGAGCTATCTGTGAAGACATGGTTTTCCCTCCAGAAAAGAAGCAAAGTTACCCACGTTTGATCTAATTAGAGACAGATGACATGGAATTGGGAATGGGATGAAGAGTCTTCACTGTTTGGTAGAAAATCAACACTGACCAGCATGACTCTGTAATTCCTGTACCTGGTTTATGATTCAAAGAACTGACAGACAGATCTTTCCATTAAACTTACATTAAATATTCTGTGAAAGACAATGAAGTTGGGTTCTGTACAGGAACATGAGTCTGTTAGTACTTTAACTGGTCTTTGATTCCAACCAACTCTTTTGTTTTTAAATCACGAGTTCTGGTTTCATTCTCCTCTGGTGATGCCCTGACCAGGCAATGTTACTGCAGATAGACCACAAAGAGTGAATCCTAGGGGTGACTCCTCTAGGACAGTGAGACAAGGTGGTGCAGCGAAGTTTGGAGAGCTCGCAGTGACATTACCTGAGGAATGCCACCTCAAAGCACACAGGCAGGACTTCAGTCTTCACTGCTTTCAACCTGGTGCCAACTCTACTGAAAAAAGGGTATTTTGTCAATCAGATTTTGTGACAGGACTAGTGGAAATTGGATTGAAAACCAGCAATTCAGGCAGCTTATAGTTATAGCCCAGGAAATAAAAAAAACAGGGGTTTAGAGGATTTAGAAATGAAAGGTAAGAATGAAGATCTAGTGCTGTCTTTCAAGAGCTACAGAATTCCCCCAGCCCCTTTCTAAAGGCAAACCCCTGCAGCTAAGCCAAAGGCAATTAAATGGTCGCACATCCTATTGCACAGAACTTCCTGCCCTTCTACAAGGGCAACTATTACAATCTTCTCTAGAACAGTCACTCTAATCTTACAAGCTTCTCTAGAAACTTAGGTGTGTTGGTGCAACATTTTCTGTCACCACATTACCTTTCCTTCCTCATATATTCTGAAGCACACGGACAGGACAATTTTGCAGTGGCACTGCACCTCCACCGACTTGTGAAGAAGCAATGTCTTTTCAAAAGACCAGTGTCAGATTGGCAGCCTTTGCCATTTGTTAGGTTTATACAATATTTTTAGAAACTTGAATCTTCTGAATTCAAGGCTGAGGTCCTGGAAACTACTCGGTCCACTGTCCAGAACCCCCCTTTGGGTTTCACTGCCCAGCCAGGGATGCTCATTCTTAATTCTAGAAGCAATGCAGTCTGAGACGAGGCTTTTCTGAGGAAAAACAAAATTTATCAGTATAATTCACAGGTGTGTCAAAGATTCTCTCTGTGAATTTGGGTAAGTAACTTCACCCAACTTCATCCATTCTGTGCTTATATTTCCCTATATTTAGAATGGAGGTGATACTTCACAAATCTGTTTTAAAGGTGTCATTTATGAATGTCTGGGATGTGCTCAATAAATCATGATTGAGTCACAGAAAACTAACTGAGCAGCACAAGTCTGCTAATTAATCTGATCAAGCTTGTACCAGTGCAAGATTTCCCCATACGATGTTTTGTTTTGTTTTTGTTTTCTGTTTCCTGTATTAAAAAAAAAAAAAAAAAAAGACAGCCTTTAAGCATCCAATAACCAAGCAGGCAGAGGAAGTTGACTGCTTGTTAGAGGGAAGGAGTAGAAACTAGGACTCCTGGGCTCTATTTTCACTTCTGCTACTTACTCACTATTTGACTATGGACAAAGCACGTACCCTCCCCACACTTCATTTCATTAAAAACAGATCAAGAGGGTATTGCAAGGTTATTATTTTTCTAATTACTCCAGAGTCCTTGCATGAAAGACCTTTCAGGAAAGAGATTTTTACAGAAAATAGTAATCCATCACTTAGTTGCCAAGAAATTACAAAACTCTACAGACTGAACCATGAACAATCTGTGTCACTGAAGCTTTTATGTGACAAACACCTGAGCAAATCAGCTGTGGGAGTAAATATAATCAATGGTTATTAGTTAATAAGTACTAATCTCCCACAAACACTTGTATACTAAAGCAGGAACCTTCAAAACACAGGCTCAACTGCAAAAGGAATTTTGCTAAACCAGTGTGTTTGTTCTTGCCTATTGCCCAGTAACTTTCTGTGGGGATCTGAGTATGTGCTAGAGAAGGTACCCCAGAACTTTCTGCCAAACAAAAACTCCTTTTCTTTATGTCAATTTATCCATCACTGTTCAGAAGCAATAGTGGGTTTTGATCTGCTTAGATAACATCACTCACAGTTAGTACTGCCCAGTTTGCTGGGTGCAGTTTTCCTCTTACACACACTTTGGCAGAGAACACAGCTGAAGCTGTTCCTGTATCAGAATGTGACGTGCTGCAAGTCACTCTCCTGTACCTGTCCTGCAGAAGACATTTCAGCATGTTGTCATTCTGGGAACCATGTTGTAAACTGGACCATGTTAAAAATAAACCTCTTTAAAAAAACAAAAAAACAAAACAAAACAAAAAAAACTGTATCTTTTCAGTGATATGTTTTGCACTATGGACATTTCAAAAACTGTACTAGAAAAGCACAGGAGACTGTGGACTGCAGCACACAAGAGCTCATGAGAGCTCACAATGCATAGTCACAGGCATGCAGGAGAGAGAATAACCAGTTTTGTTCTCTTGGAGAAGTTATGTCCCCTGTCTTGTTCTCTGTAATGGCATAACAGGGACAAAGACTGCTCCCCATACCATGTAAGATGCTCTAATGTTTACAGAGGAAAATATCTGCATGTTATTTATGACTGACTCTAACCCTTCCTCATCTGTGAGCCCCACAACAACACTGAGCATCACTGGGAAGGGCTGTTTCCTCCTCACTGAAGTCTTCAACATGCCCGTTTGGAAATCAGGCTCTTTTTCAGAGGCTGTTCTCCAAATGGGCATTTCAAGCTTCTGCATGCTCACCACTCTGCTGAGCCAGCCCCTCTGTGGGGAAGGCCAAGCTCGTGCAAACACTTCAGCTCAAGCAGATGGATTAGCTGCTTTCTGCTCCAGGAGGCTAGTTACTGACAGTGTATGTGTTTCCTTTCTTCTCCATGGTTTTTATGCGAGCAATTGTAGCTGCTCACACACACAAAATGTGCATTTATTTAAATGTTACCCGATTGTTTAGTAGTTAATATTCTGTCTTCTTCAGGTTGTCTACTTGGAGGCATGTTAGCAAGTGGTGCTGTATTTTAAATGCAGGTCAGAACATCGCCCTGTTGGAAGAGAGAGAGAGAAGCATCCACATTGCCCTGTTACTGGGGAACCAGAACCCTGAGCATGCAACAAGACAGGAGCAGTGCAAGTGGAGCCAGCTGGGAACATGGAGATTTCAGCTGTGAATGGCATTTACCTTGTCCAACATGGAACAGTAGCAGGAATTGGCACAGAAAATCCTCAGCACGATGGGCACTATGCTTAGTGACAATTTCCCAGATGCATACGTCCCTTCCTTCCCCAGGCCCCGTCAAAAATGAGCCAGTCGTGCATAACGCCCCCCACCCTGTGCACGACACTGTCCACATGCCAACTGGGCTGTGTGAGTGGGCAGGATGCAATGGTAAAATTGTTAAGTGGTGAAAAATTTAGGTCGGTTGCTTGGTCCTGTAAAACAGCTATTGCTCTCTACCTGATACTAGGATGCATTCGACTATGAAAGCTGTGCTGAGTCCTTTAGGGTGTAAGAAACTGCACAGAAAAATGCTACAACCATTAGCCAGCACACTTTCATTTATTTCTAAGAAGGTACAGTATCAAAGACATCTACTATCAAACCCATTAAGAGCAAAGGGGCAGTTAAGTGCCAGAGGGCTACGAAGGCCCTGGGTAGATGTGAAATCTGGGTTGAAATTTTCTGAGTGATTTGAGGAACAGCAATGCACAATAAAATCTCATTCTTGAGTGCCTTCTTCCCATCTTCTACCAACGCTGTGTGCTTCTGAGACATTCAATGTCTAGAGAGAGTATTTGCTCACCTTTGTTTGCTACTTGGAGAACTATTTGTACAAATAGGATTTTCCAAATTACTACTGGAGTGGCAGGTTCAAGAAGCACTGAAGCACCTGCCTTTCTTACAGAGCCTGCAGCCTCACTGAAGCTGACAGGAGTATTCACATGCTTCAAGTCAAACACATGCTTAAGTAGCTATTATGTGAAGTCCCACCACAACTGAAGATTGTGTAAGTGATGAAATCACCCCTGACCTCTGTGTCTCAGGCTGAAACACTCAGTTGCCGACAAATGTGGGTATTTTGGGAATTAACTCATCTAGCATCAAATGGATTTCATTATCTTTCCACAAAATGAGATGATGCTAGTGGGCAGCGATTCTAATGCCATTTACCAGCATTAGTTTATGCTCATGTGAAAATCTCCTTTCTTGTGGATTACAGTAAAGCAGAATTTGTCAGAATTGCGGAGAAGCTGGAGACCTGTGCTTTTGATTTCTGATCACAGCTCTACCTTCCTCCACTAAGAAAACAGAAAATGATTAGTCATGTAGTGCCTATTGATTTAGTAGTCTTCATTTTAAAAATTATGTTTCGCAGTATTGTTCTTTTTTTATTATTATTACTAAAGCAAATTGTAACACACTGAATTGGAAATTGTTTAACTCCTTCCTGTCTCTGCTTTTATAGCTCATTTTCTCTCTGATTGAACAAAAGCCATAAACTGAGAACTGTTTTCTCTAAACATAGGAAATAAAAGACAGGCTTCATGAGAATGTGTCATGTTCAGGTTACTTGTGCTTCCTTCTTTCTCACCACCCACTGTAACTCCTTCCCTTCCTTCCCAGCTCTTTCATCATAACCTTTCCATGAGAATACCTATTAACAGAAACATACAGTAGATAACTGCTGATAGTGAGGTGATTTGGCTAAACTGTCACATAAAAAAACGTTTTTTATGCCTGTGACAAGAAGTGAGATAACAGGCTGGCTTTTATCCCCTGGATCAGAGAGGCACCAGATAATCTCACAGCCTTGCTCCCCCGATCTACAGAGACCCTCTCGCTTTTCAAGGAGTATTGGGATAAAGTGCAAAAGGAAGCCCCAGTCTGGTCTGCCTTACATCGATACATAATGATTTCCAGTGAGTTAGGCTCTGGAAAAGCAGTGAACATCACTGAAACAGAGGAAAGAAAGTCTGCAAAGATCCTATTTCTCTCAAAAAAAAAAAAAAAAAAAAAAAAAAGAGAGAGAGAGAGAAAGGGTGATATGAACAACATAAGGACTTCCTAGGTCATCAAACCCATTTCTTCAAAATGTAAATAATATGTCATTAAAATCTACTTAAAATCCTTTGGCTACCACCTCAGAAGCCACTGCATTTTCCTCCTGTTATGATCTCTGTAGTGTCCCTTTCCTGAAATATCAACACAATAATCAGGCAGCTAAGAAGACACGGATGGAAAAAAAAATCAGGATAATAGGATAGCTAATCCAGGCTTTGTACTGGTACAGTAAGACTCAGAAAGGTAAAAAGAAAATAATCTTCATGCAATAAATATGTGCTTGGGGCACAAAGGACGGTGGCAGATATACAGATTTACTCATGGATTTGCAAGGCAAGAGGATGCAAGTGCCAATCTGCCTTGGACTGAAGTGGTGGCAGATGCTGCATAGAAGAAAGAAATGCTCTCCTGCTAGAACTCCGCATAAGAATTCTGAGTAATCACTGCAGAGCTGAAGTGAGTTGGTCTGGATGGAAAAAGGACTTCCAGACTACTTTGTAAAAGTGCAAAAAATGGCTGTTTTGGTCAAAGATCTAGGACTGTGGGAATCCTAGGGGTGAACTCTTAAGAACAGAGAAATTTGGGAGAGGAAGAGTAGCTTTTGGGTTGTGTTTGTGTGCTGAGCTTCCAAGAAAACCAGACTCTGCCAGGGATGAGGGAGTAGAAGCCTACTGAATGTACATTGCGATCATTCAGTGCACCACGCAGTAGATGAAACAGTTCACCAATAGGTATTAAATTGCAGTCATTGTCCTGGATATTTGTTCAAATCTTTGCTAAGCTCTTTTCCTTTTCAGTCTTTGCCCAGTGACCTTCATTTAGCCTCTTTAACAGGCAAGGCTGGGACAGCCAGGCACATACCTCATAACTGGTAAAGATAAATAGATTCATAGAATTGTTAGGTCTGAATTGCATCCACAGCATGTGTGCTCTAAAGATACACACTTTAGCTCAGCCAGAAGTTATGGGCTTGAAACAGGAATTTCTGGGTGAAATTCTCTGTCCTGTGCCATGCAACAAGCCAGACTTGGTGATCTAATAGACACTTCTGGCTTTAAAATCTATGAATCCATGAAAAAAAGCCATCTGTTCTATGCTTTGCTTTTTCTGCAAGCCCATTATCTCTCCAGGCTATCTACACTCAGCTTTCAGCAGCCTCAAGCTTAAAGAGTTTTAGTGATTATAATTCTACCACCATTTTGCACCTCCAAAGCTTCCGCAGGGAGGCCTCCAGAGACTGGAGTGAGACAAAGTCCCGTTGCAATTCCAGTTTACCAGTTAAATTGTAGGGTGGCTGATTGCAATGGTATCTGTCATCAGTGTAGAGCAGACAGAGCTGACTCCTGAGAACCAGCTGACACGGAAGCTTGTGTCACTAGCAGGTTGAAATGGCATAAGAAATCTGAGAGGTCTTAACAGCAGTCTCAGGCTTTAGCTGTTATTTTCCCATTTTTACTTATATATTATGCTTTTAATTAAATAGGAATCCAGTTTACCAGCACCTTAATAATAACCCTGTTACCCATGCCCTGTACTGGTAACTTGAGCCAGATTCTTACTTAAACTGGTGACATTTCATTGCCTGCAATGGTGCTACTTAAAATTTGCATGAGCCTATGGGGAGAATCACAGCCCTCTTCTCCTAGTCCCTATTTCACCCTCACGAAGGCTCATTTGTTATTATTTTTTAAGGTTCTAATTTAACCAAGCCATAGTTTCCGCTACCTCCGGAATCAATATTTTCTCTGTCTTTTGACATTTTTTTTTATTTTATTTTTACATGCGGTCTCCAAAAGGGTATAATTTACAGTTAATACCATGCAATCAAAGACAATGGCAGGATTCCTGTGAACAGAGCAATCCTGGCTTCCTAATCATGGCTCTCATGTTCTACAGAAGAATTACAATCCTGCTCAAGGAACAGTGAATACCTGTTCCCACAAACACATGCAGCTTAGTATTTTAAAGGTGAATAGAATGAGGAAATCTATGCTTCTCTTTGCTCAGAAGGACATGGCTACTTACAGTCTAACCTCCCCTTGGGAAAGGCACCATGAGAAATGAAGATTCCCCAGCTGGGCGCAGCCTAGCCCGTACTGTGTTTTTGTGTGTCATCTGTGCTCAGTCAGGATACTAAATTCATGTCTCACAGTCTGCTGAGTAATCATTATGCCCAGCAGAGTGGTCATATCAAGTGTACTTCCTGCTGTATTTCCACACTCAGGAGATCGGTGCCACAAAACACCTCTGACTTAAAGAAAACAAAAGCAGAGAAATCAGGTTAGATGTACTTTGGTTTGAGGTGATTCTGCAGGAATCAAATAAAAGATAAGCACTGTGACCTTTTGTGGAAGTGAGAGGAACCCAGAGGAATCTGTCCTAAGACATAGATGAACAGCACACAGAGCTTCAAACTCATGTGCTGAGACATCCCTAAAACACTCTTAAACTCTTTCCATATTTCCAACAACTTTGTTGGAGGACAGTTACCTACCCTACATTAAAATGACCAGAATGTGGCATGTGTCAAGTAAAAAGCAATATGCAAAGCAGCCAGAAATAAAGGAGTATATGGGAAAAGTTGAGGAAGCAATCTTATTCCTTACTTTCCACTAGGACAGAGACATTTAATCTGCTGCTGCAGCAACAGTTATTCAACCAGTTGTGGAATGAAGACTTGTGGGACTCTTAAAAGATGAGACCAAATGGAACATCAGGGCACAATGTGAGGGTGGTTTACACGTACTGTCCTAGTTTCAGCTGGGATAGAGTTAATTTTCTTCGTAGTGTCTGGTATGTGCCATGTCTTGGATTTAGGAGGAAATTAATACTGATAACACACTGATGTTGCAGAGCAGCGCTTACCCAAGTCAAGGACTCTTCTAGTCTGTAGCAGAACTGATGGGATGAGTTGTGAGAGCTGCTTAGTGTATTTTAGAGCAAAGCCAACAGCTCTGTACACTTCAGGCTGCTCTTAGGCAAAACTGCTGGACTTCACACTGAAGCAATGCTCACACGTTCCTTTCAGCCAGCTGTGCTGTGGTAGCAGCAGTCCTCAGAAAGGGAATTATAAATGACAAGCTGAAACAACTCAAATATCTTATTTTTCTGTGCTAATTTACTAAGTCAACTTGTCTCAAAATGGGGTTGTACCAAATTTGGGTGTAGTTTCTGTTTAAACACTCTGGACTCTCTTGATGCAAATATTTTTTTCTCCATGAAACCAAAGTCTTTGGATCTTCATTTGCAATTCTCCAAAGCTAGTAGGGAAATGCCATGCCTTTTAATCAGTGTCCCACTAAGAAGATAAAGTCTATTCACTTTGTCTCCCTTTTTTAATCAAATAGAATACGATCTAAAATCAAGCATCTTCTTGGATTTTCCTTTTTATATTCTCACAGGAATTTACAGAGAAAACAGTTTTACAGATCAGAACACACTGTCCTCCTACAGCATCTTGTCAAATGATTATCAGGAAAAAAACGTCTCTGTCCCGCCTTGGAAGTGGCTGTCAAGCAACGAAGATGAGCAAGACGCTTTTACCAGTCTTACCGTTCCCAATCCAAACTCTATCTCAAGAAGTCCTCTCACCACAAATGTTTGAGAGCTGGGCAAATATGCCAAGAGAAAGGTCACTCTGCACACATCCTGTTTACTGTGTTCTTCCCTGACCATTTGCTACGGACTGTCAGAGAAGAACCACTATCAAGCACATGCAGAAGTCACGTGAGGTAATACAAGGGAGTTGTAAATAAACTGCAGAAAATCCAGAAAAGGTGCAGAACAATCGATGGAAAAATTCAGAGCTGCTGGCTTTGATGTGGCTCTCAGGGAATGGAAGAATGTATCTCTGAGAAGGGCAACCCAGGGAGAGAGGATAATGGTTAGTATATAGTGCATTCAAGAGGAACCAAGGGGAACAAAGGCATGGCCAACAGTGTATCCATGTGCTGCAGACAGGCAATTACTCCATAAATCACAGTTAAAGGAGGCCTCTACCAGCCGGCACTAACCACAGTCCCTTACTTTCTCTGAGGGTCGGCCACTGTGACGGCAGGCACAGCCAGAGCACCGGCAGGGCAAAAACTGAAGAGCTAAGTGTTGGGACAGACAGACCAGCCTCAGCCTGCCCCGCCAGGACCACGGCCCCAAAAGAGTGGGGCCATCTCTCTGCCTGAAGGTGCCTTGAGGGGACAAGTTCTAAAACTGGGTGCAGGGACGCCTGACCTGAAGGGGGTGGCCACAAGGGCAGGATGAGAAGTACTGGCTAAGCCACTTATCCTGATGGCTTCACTGCTGGGAACAGTCATGCACTATTAGTGCTGAAAGATTTCCCAGCCCTAACGGCTAGGATTTTAAGAATCTATTTAACTTTGATAGTCTATAGCCCATCACTGGGAGTCTGCTTAAAGATGTGATTGCTCTTCTTTGTATTGGAATTGCTGACAGATCCTTAACTATTATGGTGCTTACCAGCAGTAACCATTTAAATAGAGAGAAAGAGGAGAGCATAAATGACTTGTGCTGTTTGAATTTGATTTACCCAGCAGCAGAAAAAAGTTCCATGTACAGATCCTTGCTACACTATCCAGACCACGAGCCTGCCTGCTCTTTGTATACCAATAGACTATAAAGTTAGAAAACGCATTATCTTGGAGGAAGGACGCTACACTGATGGGAATTACGGGGCTGGTTGTTTTTGAACTGCAATATGTGGCATTGTAATTCTGTGTCAGTGATTTAAATGCACTGATAGAGTTGGTGACAGCTTAAATGGCTCCAGCCCCCAGCCTTCCCTCACCCCTCCTCCCTGCCTGCAGTTCGTCTCTTACGGATGGAAGGCTGACAAGTTCTGTGCAGGAACAAAGGAGAGTGGGAGAATAGGTGGAGAGACCGGTAATTGTCTAGGGTGGGGTTTTTCTAGCCTGTTGTAAAATATGAGCAAATATGGAGGCATTCCACGTTCTTTTCTCATGCTGAAGTGCAACTAGCTGTGAATCCCATGAGAAGCTGATTGCATGGCCATGCACCCTATTGCCCCTGCCCTCCAAGGGGTGAGGGGGAATGAAGAGAAGGTGACCGAGCGGTCCCTAAAGGCTGCTTTCATCACCTTGTACCTGCTCTGTGGTGACGGGCTCCTGACAGCAGACAGTCATCTCTCTAAATCAATCATTTGTTTTCTTGTTCTTTATTCCCCTCCCACCTCCTGTTATTACGCAGCAGTGCCCAGCACACGGGCTGACAGAAGAGATCCTCAGATGCTGGCTTTCCTCTCCTGTATTTCTGAAGGTTAGCCAGGTGTGCTGCTCTTGTTCGGAGCCATCTGAGGGGACGTGACGGGCAACGAGGACCCTTAGGAAGGCTGACAGACAAAGTGGGCAGCTCCAAGTGCCGGTGACGAAAATGATCATTATTTCTCCAAGGTGTTTACAATGAAAACTGTCACAAACACCAAAGGGGTAAAAAGACAAGTCAAGGCTGGAAAAATACAGGCACTGTGCAGGACAGAACCCCACTGGGAAATAAGGCATCAAAGCAACTTGTTATCACTGCCACCCCTATTAATAACATCAGTGAGTTCAGGTACAACCTCAGCAACTCTGGAATGGTCTGAAAATACTGAGTGATGGATGGCACCGTACCACACTGCTGATTTACATTTGTTAGAAGCAAACATCCACAACTCACTGAGAGTAAATATGTGATGCTGTCATCCCTAACTGGTGGGAATAAAAAATGTATTACCCTGCTCTTTATCATGTGCCCTGACTCTATTTACACTTTCTCGCTCTCATGCATGCTGATATAGATATAATGGAAATGGAAAGGGTAGGGAAAGGATATCCATCAGAGAGAGGAAAAGTCAAGTGACTCAGGTTGATTTTGTACCTTGAGTCAGTGGTAGGTGTGCTTCCTTGGGGTATTTAGATGTCAGTGCTTCAGGAGGTCACTGTGGTCCACTCCCAGACCAGTCACACACTCAACTTGTTTGTATCAGACACAGGTACTATAGGAAAATAACGTATCTTCTATAAGACAGGTACAGGACACCCATGATTTCCAAAGCCCAGATTCATCACATCCAACTTCAGCTACTTAAATTTGGCATCTGAAATAGAAACCTCGCCATACAGAGTTCCCCCCATGTAACTGGAGAAAGAAACACCTCCAGAGCATAAAGCTGATCCTCAACAGCCTCTTGCTTTCCATGGACCCTAGAAAGAACCCAGGGCAGTTACATTTCCAGTTGAAGCACCTTAGGTAAGTATGTAGTGTTAGGTAGGATGAATCTAGATCAGTATTCTCTAACATTTCCCTTCAGGCTACCAACTTTCCATCACTTCTGACACCCAGGTTCTCCCCCCTGGTTAGCCCACAGTACCAAAGTCCGCTGCTCATTTGCTATAAATACAAGCAAGCTCCTTCATGATCCTTAAGCTTGAGAGTAATTCTTCTCCATATGCATCCAAAAAAGCACATTATCATTTTCTGTCATATTTTGTCTATTCAAAACCCAGGTTGTGAGGCAGGTTAGGTTGCTGGAATGGGGTGCCTGCTGGTGACTAACTCTGTATAGGGAAGAGTGGGCAGGCTGAGGACTTGTGCTCTTAGTGGAGGGGCAGCAACGACTGCCAGCGGAGGGAGGAAGGGCTCAGAGGCTGGGCTGAATGTCCACAGTGGCTGGGGACAGTTCTCGGCAGAGAATCACGTGGGGCTGAAGGAAGGAGCTGACACAGCTGACGCCGGATGCTTCTTCAGCATGGATGGGCCAGAGGCACGAGCTGCTGCAGACTGAGGGCTTGGCACCTGGTGTGTGGAGCAGGGCTGGACTCCGGCCAGCCCCTTCCCAGCCGTAGCTCTGGGGCAAGAAGAGCTGCATGAGAGAAGCTCTGCCAAACCACCTTAATGAAAAGACTGAAATTAGTGACACTCCCAGCTGCTTGTTTAAAATGACAATGTTTTTATTAGTGCTAAAATAGAATGGGAAAGAGAAGGAGTGTTGTGTAAAGTGTGTGCTGGCCTTTGTGCCTGCTGCTGGGGGTGTGATCAACAACACCAGCTGGCAGCTCTTTGGTTAAGAAAAAAAATAATACAGTCCTGGAGAATGCAATGTGAACAAGAGCAAGCAGAGCACTCAGCGCAGGAAAAACAGCTGGCGAGGGACCCAGGCTGTCAAGGCACAAATTACAGTCAAAGCCAATAAGAATTTCCTCCTAATTCACAGGAAGTTCTCCACATCATTCCAGCTTCCCCACGCACTCCTTCCTGGCCTCCCACCATCCTGCTTTTGGTATTGCAAAAGTGACATATACCTTTGGCACTGAAAATCTTGGGAGACATGCTGCCCATGCTACCCAGACACCCCCTTCCCGGGAGTACAATCCTGGGGTGAGGAGTGATGAGTGGGCTCAGGCACGCATTGCAGGTTTGCAAGTGTGGTAGTTTGTGCAAGGCTTGGGACTATACTAGAGCTAATATCCTCATAAAACAGCTTGTAGAGCAGAAAACTGTAGATGGTCCTGTCCTGCAGACCTCCAGGCTCTCATTGAGCTCTGCCAATGTATTTCACACTCACAGCTCCACCCGCCGTGTCACAGAAATGTCCTGTGATCTGATGGAGCTCAGCTGATTTCATTCAGTCCTGCCCTGCAGCTTCCTGTTTTTCAGTCCTGCACCGCACAGATGATGCAAACCCAGTTCTTCCCTGCAACACCCTCAGGTGTTCTAGAAGTCAGTTTTATTTTGATCAAAGTCAGTCAGCTATGGCCAAGCTCTGCGGTGTGCTGTTTGCGGTACACCTGTACTAATGCATTCACTGTGTATTTATCACCAGATAGATGAGAATTTTTTTCCCTTTTATTTGAGACGCTAATTAAACTTACTTTACACAGATATTGAGTGCATTCAAAGCCTTCTGTCATTCTCTCCTAAAGACCATCTTTGTTTCTTGAAGCCAACGAGGTGAGACAGAAGCAGGCCATAGGAAAAGATCATTAGCTTTAGAATGAACCCCTCCTCTGACACTGACCTACTCTATGACTTTGAGCGTCTTACGTTACCATGCGTGACAAATACCAATTAATTTGCTGCATACGCCACTAAGAAGTTGTTAGCATATCCTGTGATGAGAAATGGAATGCAAGAACTTTGAAAAAATGAGCTGGGAGGTCAGATGTGGGCTAGAGTGCCTACGTGCAGCCATAGGAGTACATTTACTGAGTGATAACTCAGACTTTGAAAGAAAAAAAGGTGAGCTTAAAAAATTAAATCAAGAAATAATTGTGCAGCCTTTAGCTCTAGATAATGGCAGCGTGAGAAGTGGGATAATTAAATGATTGATATGATTTCAGAAAGAAAACACGCTTTCTCTGGGCATGCACAAGGTTATCTGTGTCATTTAATTAACCTGCATGCAGGAGAGGAATTCTCTGCTGTTATCTCTTGATCCCAGTCCTGTGATGTCTGCTGGGGGTTATTTTTTTGTTTTTGTTTTTAGAGCTATTTTTTTTTCTTCCATAGGGATCAGCAAGAGCTGAAGAGATTGCTATAAAACAGAAGAAAAATATCTTTTGCAGATTCTTTAGAATGGTACTAACTGGGGAATGTTTTATACCAATTGTCTTGTGTGGTACACTGATGAGGCTGCTGCCTCAGTTCCTTTCCTGTTGTGGAGAAGCAACGTTTTTTTGCTACTTCAGCATTGCTGGTAAGGGGGAAGAGCAAGCTGTGCACGATTCTTCTAATCTCCATGATGTAAGCAAGAGCAGGCTCTCCTACTGCCTCCTGCCTATTGACAGTGCTTTAGCCACCACTACACATGTACTTTTCCATGAATCTCCATGTTTTGCATTATCCATCCACCTCCACAGTTCTTCCTCACCTGTCATCTTCCTATATCCCTTCCTTTTCTCCAGCACCAACCGTGAAGAGGGATCTGTGCTTCTTTCTGGAAGTAAGCTGTGCTTTTTCCTGCAGGTTGCACCTCTCTTCTCCAGCTGCCCTTCCGTCAGGTTTTCATTTTATTTTTTCTTGACTCCCAGTATGCAGACAGAACTGTGCCTATTTACAGAGACAAATACAGGAGTCTCCAGGGAAAGAAGTGGGGAGCTGAGGAAAGGACTCTAACATGCAGGTCTGGGACACTGGCCAAAGCAGCAGTCTTCTAGTGAAGTACATCAAAATTCAGAATAGTCCCAGCCAAACCAGCTTGATGTCAGCCTCAGCAGAGATGCCAAGGAACACCTCAGCCATGAAGACTCAGCTCCCTTCAACCTCCCCTGTGCATCCCCTCAGCTGTAGGGTGGCACTGGGCAATAGAAACCTGTCCCCATAGTATTTGCTCTGTACAAAATTCTCACCAGCCCAGTACTTAAATACAAGAAACACAGAAAGCTCAGGGAGAGCTGCAAGAGTGGAAGCTGCTGCTCCAGCCTTGCTTTCAAATTTGGTCTTTCTAAAATGCATCTCAAGCCGTGCATGCTACAAGCCTGCACTTCTTTTGAAGATGTCAAGTAGTAATATAAATCATGAGAGAGATGAGTCTATATATAGTAGACAGGCATGTATAGGGAGAAAGGGAGTAGAAGAAAGGGAGAAGATAGACAGATAGATGTGTGCTGTAGAAATGTTTCTTAGAAGCTTTTGACGGTGCTCTTCTATCCTTGTCAAGAAAAACAGGAATATGTCTGAAAGCTCATATATAAAAGACTCCATCTTCAGCTTTAAACTCATCTCTGTATCTTTCCATTAGGCTTCTACATAAAGACTCAAAGGCATAGTTTATTTTTATACCACCTAACATTGATGCACCAGCCATCTAAGCAAGCCACAGAAACCAAAGGTTGCTTCGGCAAAGCCTCATTCACACTGAAGGGAGCAGGAAATCTGTCTAAACGAAGTGATCTCTCCAATCTGGTCTTAATAACAAGGTAGTTCTGGACTGAGAAGGGGCAGGGAAGAGGGCTGTTAAGCTCACATTATGAATTTGTGTTCTTATTTTCAGATTTTGTGATGTCTAAGCTTGCTGATATTTATTTTGTGCCAGCAAAGCAACAATGATGCAATTCTACTGGACCTGGTCACTAATGCTGTGAGGAATGGCAGTACTAAAAGCAGTATTCAATGTTAAAAAAATTACATTTGATACTATATGGTGCACATTCATTCTGGGAACTCTTCCTTCATTCATCAAATGACAAATTTAAATCAGGTTAGTGGAATGGTTATCATCCTTACCTGACTGCAGTCATTTGACCCTTAACACATTAGGCAGAAAACTGCAGTGCTTCAGTAGCTGATTCACAAGCACATCAAGCATCTATGCCTTGGAGGCAGCAGTTTCAGAGAAGAAGGAAAGAAAGCCAGGGGAAGTAACCATTTAAAGTTGTCTGATCTTCATCTAGCATCACAATTCTGTCAGAGCCTTCAGGAAACTTCCTTGCTGAGAGCCCTCAGGCCTGGGACAACCTCCAAAAGGCCAGAAAGCAGATGCAGTATCTGGAAAGAACAGGCACTTGCAGAGTTGCTGAGCAGTTTTTAATGGAGAGTGGGGCAGCTCCAAGGCACCGTATATTGTATCTATTGAAAAGACCAGGCTTTTCTCTAGAAAAGCATAACCTTAAGGTATGGACAGGAAACTACACAACATTTTTTTGCAAGGGCACGTAGCAAGCCAGTAGCAGCGTCTGGGTTAAAATTCAAGCCTCCTAAGTCCAAGTTCCTTCTAATAGAGAACACACTGCTTGTAATCTAAGGGTAGTGCAAACATCCAGTTGATAAGGTTTTTACAACAGCGATGACAAAGTGGAAAATATAATCTCTTCGATATGCTGCTTTGTGGCCAGGAGAGGATTCTGTTGTATTTTTTTATTATTTTTTATTTTTTAACCAGAAAGATTAGGCTGTCTCCTCTGGAATAATAAAATAAAATAAAATAAAATAAAATAAAATAAAATAAAATAAAATAAAATAAAATAAAATAAAATAAAATAAAATAAAAATAAAAAAGAGGACAAATCATGTGAGCTCTGTCCACACACCAGACACAACATCTGACCTCCCTGTCCCCTTCCTGGGCCTATGAGAACAACAGGATTTGTATGGGACGCACGATTTGAGGCAGGCACAGGGGTGCTGCCAGCAGTCAACACTGTACATCATGACAGGGACTCATCACAACTGTCAACCCTGAGTTAGTCCTGCTGGGTCAGGCTCCTGATGGAGAACAGAGCAAGCCTGAGGGGTGGTGATTTTGCTGTAGCAGTCCCAATGTAAATACGACAAAAAGTCCTAAATGACTATGGAAGAATGGTCCTTGTGGAGCCTTCCCCCATCCTGGCAATCCTTCCTAGAGACCAGTGACTGCCCTTTCCCTTTCTCCTTTGAGAAGGACTGTCCAAAGCATGAAATGACAGACTAAGGTCAAGAACTTTGCAGAGCCAAACGAGACCATAGGATTATTTTCAAAACTCATTCAAGAATACAACTTCTGGACTTTCTAGGGGTGACATCTACAGATAAAATCATTATCTGCCCTGGAGAACAGCAGTCAAGAAAAGGATTTTCAAGGAAGTGTATATAAGCTACACAGGCACATTTCACTGCAATGAGATCCTGGATTCCAGTCCACTTGTTCCCAAGGGCTATTTATTCCTTTAAAAAGAACAGTTAGTCAAAACTAGGAGCCTGCAGAAAGGAAGAAAAATCAGAGATACAATCATCTCTCCTGCAGTTGCTTATATTTACAAGAATAAAGTCCTGAATGTTAAAGGATGGGAGGATTCAGAAAAACAATGCTGAGGAAAAATCTTCACCCAACTCTCAGCTGAGATGTGGGATTTTCAGCAGGGCTCCCTCGGACTGCACACCCCAAAATCAGCACGCCACCTCGTTTTCTCTGAGACCTCACTGAAGAACTTCAAATGTGTTTGTCAGCACACAGACCTGCCACAGTGCAGGAGGGACAAAAAGAAGGTGTGCTGCAAGGGAAGGAGATGCAGGTTCAATGGCAGCAGCATTATGAGGAGGCCAAAGGAGTGACACACACTGTGCAACCTGACATTTGTTCAGTGCAGTGTTTTAGGGAAACAACAGACATCGGTTTAGCCAAGGGGACGAGTCTGTCACAGACGAGGCTCCTCGAAGAGCCTGGATCAGGTGGAGGCACTCACTGCAGAGTGCCTCTGAGGAAAAAGGCCGGAGTCTGGCTGCTTCACGGCGTATTTCTGAGTCACTGCAATGCTGAAGAAATAAAGAAAAAAAAAAAAGAAGAAAAAAAAAGGAAACAGCAAAATATTTTGCACTAATTTGGAGAGGGAGGGGTAGTAAACATTTCTCGGTTCTGTCCCTGCTTCTGCTCCCTGCTTGGCATGCCCACCACACACGTTCGAGTGCCATCGGCAAGCTGAGGGAGGCTGAAACCGCCCCCTCCAACCACCAGCACTTACTCACTCAAGCTTGCAGAGTCAGCAGTGCTAAGAAAGCAGCTAGAGAGGAGCATGTGACAATGAAATGAAAGTTAATTTGCTGCAATGTGATATTTTACCAGAAGAAAATAACAGAGCAAGGCCCCAGCTTTGGGACTATTACCCAGAAGCCCTTGTGCTGACAGCCATGACAGAGCGCCGGCCTCCACGGCCTGCCTTACGGTGACACTTGCCATGCTAAGTGCTGATTAGAATTAAAATGGAAACGACATCCTGCGTGCATAGCTCTGCCATTAATCTTGACGCCCAACGTTTTATGCTGACAGTGGGCTTTTGCGGGGGGAGCCTGAAGAGACACATTTTGGTTTTGTTTGTTTGTTTGTTCTTCAGCTATTATAGAAGCATATGTGGTTCTGAACAGGAGAATAACAGTGAATTACAAGCCTCTCTGTATCTCAGACAGGAGACAAGATCTTTGTACTGCCACTCATGGGACACTGAGAGCCCAGCTTCACAAAATACTTCCACGACTATGCTTGCAGGAAATTTTTGCGGCAACTTGATGTAACATTACCGTGAGTTTAGTCAAATACTTGATGCAGGTGCCTGCAAATCAAGTGCCTGCCTTACGCTGTTACTGACTGAACCATAATTGTGTGCACACGTGATGCTCACAAAAACAGCATGGTTAATTAGAATATGAAACCTAAGAGACAAGATTCTTCCTGATTTCAGTGGGGTGGCTGAGAGGAGAAGCTCATCTTCAGGAAAAGGTATGTGTTCAACAGTACATTGTTCCAAGCCTGTGGAAGGGCAGATTCACTGAATATCCTTGGGTCCTTGGGGAACGCTACAGCAATGACACAAGCCCTGTTAACTCCTTTTCAAAGTGCACACCCACTGACCTACAGCTAAGCCCCAAAGTCAAGCCAAGAGCAGATCCTCTCTTTGCTGGTCTACTTCCTTCCTGAAGGGAGGTTCTGTTCAAAGTCCCTTTCCTGGGATAACACCATAAAAAAATATATAAATAAATAAATAAATAAATAAATAAATAAAAATTGGGGGAGGAACAGACATTTTACAAGCTCAGAAATCCCTTAGTGAAGAGGTTATCTATCATCCACAACTAAACTGGAGTAGCTAAAACTCATCCAGGTTTAGATTAAGGCCTGTGTCTGATCTGCTTACACAGCAAAAGGCAACAAACCTAATGCACTGGTATTGCATGAAGAAGAAATCTAAGTGCTAGGTGCTATGCCCTTCTAGCCAAGCTGAGCTTTCAATCCCATGAGCAGAAGCCTGGTAGGATGGCTCCATCAGTCTCCACCAGTGCCGAGGTGCCAGCTCACACCCCAGCAGCTCTCCTGTGCTCCACTGGGATGTGGTGAGATGGTTATGGTAGCCCTGCTTGCCCTTGCCAGCAGATCAGATTCAGAAATATATTTAGACCCACACTTTACTTTACCTATTCTTATTCATGCAGTATGATGATTTAGGTATCCAGGTAGAAGATCACACAGACTTTGTTTGCTACATCATGGCTGAATTTAAGAATGAAGTGTATCTATCTGGAAAAGTTCTATTAAAATTTCCAGAACCCACCTTAACTCTGCCCCATGGCCCTGGTTTCTCTTTCTACAGAAGTATTCCCACCCTGGCTCCAGGCATGATGGATAGCTTCCCGCTCCCTTATCTCATCCCTACAACACTAAGACATAACGTGGGGTTTGGAGGGGAGGGAAGAAGATGCCTGTAGTGTCTGTAAAGTTGAAGATAACGTTTAAGCTTTGTTACACCGACGAGACTGCATTAAGCTCCCACGACCTTGAGCAAGAGCTGCAGCTTGGGTTCCTCTCCTAAAGACTTTAATAAAGTGAAAAATTGTTTCAATACAAAATGTGATATTGGGACATTGTTCGTGCATATATTGAGCTTAAGTCAAATATTCTGTGTCCTCAAATCCGACTGATTAATAATTAGAAACAGAAATTCTGTCTTTACTCTAATGTGTTTAGGAAAACTGATGGATTTAATTTTTTTTATCAGCCAAAAGTAAGAAAATGTAATCTTTCTTAAAGTATCTAATACAACAATGCAGAATAATTAGTTTCTATGAAACAGGCATAATAGGACAGAATAATAAATCACTTTCTGTTTTGTATCTGTCTGTCTGATGGAGGAGAGATTTACTATACAGTATAGCGCATGATGCTGTAGGAAGTATCAGGCAATAGAAGAAATCTATAAGGGGATAAGGTATTTCCAGCTGTGCATTATAAAGCAGTGTTTCATCTTGTGACAAAGCTTCAGGGATATGTCCAAGGAATTATCACACAAAAACTAGCCCCCCCTTAGGATTACAATTTGCCAAAAAATGTTGGCCCCTAAAGCTCTGAATCTGTATCTGCCATGGCAGCCCTCCTATTTATTTCAATAGACCCGTGCACTTATGGAGTTATACTTTACCCTTTTCTTCCATCTCTGTTGGTGTCTTAGAAACACTAATGAACCGAGTGGGCCTGTTCCATGCCTTTCTCACTTGGGCAGCGTAATCCACACTTTGTATCTGGATAAGCCAAGGTACAGGGAGATATATTGTCATGGCCAAGGCCATGTGACAGGTAGCTGCCTGAGCTTAGATCAGAATCGGGTTCACTGCCAACAGATTTAACCCAAATCCCTCTTAATTAAATTGCAAGGAATAACTCACAGATCTCAGGAGGAAGTGGGATACTCCAGCAGCTACAGCTCTGTTTTACTTGTCCTAAGTCCTAGTTTTACTTGCTTTTCTCAGGCTTCCTTTTGGGAAAGGAACCAGAATGAAAGCATGGAGGTTGGTATCTTGACTCTTCTCCTGGTGTATTCGTAAGGTGTCCAAAACAGACTTGGTGCTGGGCATTATCACCCTGTGCTCATCGCCTGCTGCTAGGAGAAAATCTCTGCTGATTCCACTTTGACTTGGCTCCAGGGACGTAATTTAGTCTGACTCGTTTTACAGCAAGGGATTTTATTCTGATTTACTTTGCCAAACCACACCAGAAGCTGTCTCTGTGGGTTTAGTCAATACTTGCACAAAGACCATTTTTTAAAAATCTTGTCTTCCACTCCCCTTCTTTGTAATTCTCTTGAGACCAAAAAGATGGTGGAAAAGACAAGAAATTGGAAAAGTACCTTTGATTAGGTCCTGTTTGGAGGCAGTGCCACAGAGAAAGTGATCTGCAATACAGTCAGATGTAAGGAGCTGAGCTGTTGCATTCAAATGCCAATTTGACTCAGTTCATATGGAAAGTCCGCGAGTCTTGCTGACTCCAATTCTTGCTGACTGCTCTGGGGCACAGGTCATGGTACATTTATTTTTTGCTTTGTGATGGTAGATGGTCTCCATTTCTTACAGTTCTTACAGGCTGGCATCTGAGAACCCTTCCATTTCATGAGGTTTTAGTGCGCTCTCTGCGATCAGTGGTGATGCTCAGGAAGCTCTAAAACCAAAGAAAAATGACAACATCAGTTATACCTTTGCTTTTATACCACAATACTTTTGCAGATTCTTTAAGAAACAATATGCAGGCAAGAATGACTTTACCTAGAACTGGTATGAAACTCACTCTGTGGTGAAACGTGACATCTGTATAGCAGTACATACTAGCAAGACACAACAGTTCAGGACTAGAAAGAGAAAGAAATGAGCCACCTTACCCAAACTAAAGTGTGATTTGAAGTAGACATACCTCACAGCATACCCACGTATGCACTGCTATAAGAATAATTACAGAAGCGTTATCTCTTCGCTATAAGACATCTCTCCAGTAATAGATGACCCTCTAAAGATCTGTTTTCTATTCAATACAGAATCACGCCAGCATGTGGAGTATAGGATTAGTATTCCTACATTATTACCGCCAATGACCCCATATTGCACTATTTCCCCCTCTGTCTTGGTATGCTCCAGACCAAACTTTTCCCATTTTCTAGGTCATCTGGGATTTACAGCCGCAAGGGATACACTCACTACAAACAGCACTAGTGATCATCATCAACAGGTTGCCTCTACAAATAGCCAGCACAGTAATGTAATCATGAGACCTCTGTCAACAAACTATCACTTACTTCAGAATGCCACAAAGGGAAAGGAGAATGGGAACTGTGCAACGATCATACCACCTAGGAACAAATACCTTTGCTAGGTTAGGGTACAACACCCCCTTCTGTTGGATAAAACCGATGGATGAACTGTGTGTCAAAGGTACTGTACACGCTGGACACTGTGCAACAGCAAGTCGAAGCTTTATTTGTGCTGCCCCTCTGCAACTCGTGGTATACAGCATCTTCACAGCTTTCCAGTGCCCAAGAGAGTAGGGATTTACTTGTAACCTGTTTTATGGTATTAAAATCACAATATGCAGTGGTTGGGATAGGTTTTTCAGAATGTATCCTTCACTTTGAAAGACTCCCAGCTTAGTTTTCTTCCTCTGTCCCAATGGGGGACACTTCTGGCCCAGTCTTGGACCTGATTACTCTTTTAGCTGTTCCCAGCTCTTGGTAACGATGCTCAAGTTGTCACAATCAGTGTCACAGGAAAATTACCACATAACATGTATGACAAGTCACACCTACATTGCACAAAAGGCAAAATTATGCAGTAATGTGTCAAATGGATCGTATTCGTGTATCACCCAACACATACAGTTCATAAAAACTGACATCTCTTCAGCAGTCAAAGGAAATGATAAATTACAGAGCATGCAGGCTGAAGAATTGCCAGGCATGTAAGAGGAGCTAGCCTATTCTCACGACACAAAACCAGTGCCTGCCTTCCTCCACAAAATCTATACACCCGTGTAAAAGCCTTGATACTGGTGAAGATAACATTGAAACCAGATGCCAGAAATATTGACTTTCTGTGTTGTGCCAGGCTATAAACATCCCAGAGAATATATCCAAGCGGCCACATTTTCAGGTTGTCCCTCCCTCCCCCTTTGGATACCAACCTGCTCTGGTGTCTCTGAGCAATTCCCCAGTGAAGTGGAACCGCTCAGAGAGGCAGACAGGCGGGCTGGGGAGGACGATGACTGCTGAGGGTACAAGCCTGGGACTTTAGAGTGCCAGATCCAACTCTCTCCTCTACCACTGACATTTTGCATTCTTTGGGAGAAGTCATCTAGTCTCTCTCTGCCTCAGTTCTCCCTCTGTTAAGTGAAACAGCAACACTGTCCTGACAAATGAAGTATTATAAGTACGTTAAACACTGCAAGTGCTCATATGTTCTATCCTACATGGATGTGCTCTAGGTTAAGCACCTTAGACAGCCCAATAAAAGCTTTGCTAAGCATCTGATTAAAACAATAAATAGTCCTCCATGGATTTCAGCAGGCAGTGGTTAAAACCCTGCCAAAGAATGGGTGGTGTCACCATTGTCAGCACAGTGAATAACTGGTTGCTGCTAGGCTTCTCATTTGCATTTTGCCCTTCCCGTAACATAGCTTAAAATGTAAGGACAGTCTCAGTCACTGACAGCTTTAAACACAGAACGAGGTAGTTACATCAAGAAAGCAAAATAACAAGCTGTAAGTGGCAAACTGAGGAAAGACGGTACTAGGCTGGGACAGTGGCGGCCTGGGTTCAGTTCTCATCTCATTCACAGATTTGCTGCATGATCTTAGGTGAGACATTTAGTTTCTGTATACACCAGCTACTCATCTGCAAATTGAGGATGAATAATCATTCCTTTGCCCTTGCTTTCTATTTAAAGTGCAAGCTCCCAGGGGCTGAGGATTCCACTTATTGTTGACAGCTCTACATCAGCCATGAAATGCTTCTCTGAATTGCAGAAAACTGCATTATAAATGCAGAACATCACAGATTTGTAAACAATCTAGCCTGGGTCCAGAACTGCCACGTGCACTGAGCACAGACCACAAGCTCTGCTGGGCCCAGTCTCAGGCTCAGTAGTTGAGGCACAGCATTGTGTTAAGAAAGCAAGCTCACTTCAGCAGCAGATTGCCTCGGTATGTTTGTGTAGAGCTGTGCAGAGTGAAATGAGATCCCCTTGATACAGATGTACTTGAGAGCACGGTGGAGCAATGCTGACGCCAGCTCTGTGACAGTCAGCTTATATCTGGAAGCAAAGGTATTATTTCAAATGTATGGAGTGTTCTAGCCCTCTCCTGCTCCTCACAGTGGGGATGTGATTGCACACGTGTAGAGCCAGCCTTGATCCCAGTCAGGACATCCAGGAAGTCTCAAAGAAAATATAATGACAACAGGGAATGCTCCCCCGTGGGGTTAATCCTAGTTTGATGACAGCGCGGAGACAGACACCGTCCAAGTACCATGTTCTCACTCTTCTCTCTCCAGGAAACTCCTGTCCAGATCCCTCTCCTCTCTAAGGAGGAGGTAGCAGCGCCCAAGTAAGGTGTGTTTGTTCGAGACCATGTGTAAGCACAGAGCTCTGCCTGCACAGTGGGTTCAGGAAGATTAGGCCCACCTACTTCCTTGTGATGGGCTGCATGAAAAGAAAGTAACTGAAGCTTGAAACACATCCTGTGTGATCAGAGGGTTGATCATCAGCATCAAGCCATTCCTATTCCTCTACTGTGGGATATGCAAGAACAAAGAAATGGCTCCTGTGGGTGGGCTTAATTTTTTAACATGTTACCATGTGGTTCTTGCTCCAAATTTTGGGTGTTTATCTTTGTAATGTCTATTGCAAACACTGTAATTTTCCAGCAGCCAGCTACATTGAAGGCAAAAGCACTAATAATGTGACATCATTATTTTTGTTCCATAGCAACATCCCCCCACACCCCTTACACAACAGGTTATAAGTCTGTAAAACTCTGCATTTTACAGTGCTATAAAACTCCTCCAGCTGTTATAAATATATCGTTTTAAGCACTTGCATTTAAAAAAAAAAAAAAATGAAACAAAAATACCACTGAAAAGTTCAATGCTTTTTCTTCTCTGCATTCAATTGCGTTAACTTTTTCCCTGCTGGTCTCCCAGACCCACCACTGGGCTGGCAGATTTCCACAGAAACCAGTGGAACATTCAGATGCATGCGGGCTGTTTGTTGGTACGAAAACATCTATTTTACCATGAGAGATGTCCAGTGGCAGTGAACTTTTACTAAAAGGATGCATCTGCTTTGTTTGCCAACATGGCAGGTGCACGCTATCTAGTTGGATCCGGGGCGATGAGCAGGGGATCTGTAGAGACTGAACCCATCTGGTGCTGCAAGCTGGGACGAGGCAGTCACTGGTATAGCTGCTCCCTGCCTGCAGGTGTAAGGGCTGCTGCTGCCACTGTTGGCTATAATTGCACCTCAATGCCCTATTCAGCCTCTCATTGATGCACTTTATCCCGCTGGGAATCTTTCATTTAGTCAGTTGTTAGGGCACCTATAGGTGGGGCAGGGCAGGGGAAGAGGCAGCAGTGCTGCAGTTCCAGGGACTGGGAAGAGCTTGCCCTGAGACAGTGTCCTCACTTGGCAAGCTCCGTGTTTTCAGTGATGTTTGTATTAAGAGAGATCTGTGCTCTTCTATTTTGGGTGTGTCAGTTCAAGCAGTGCCTATAAAACAGTGAATTAGATCTGCACTATTTGAAACCAGTGAAAGTTTTGCCACCAATTTACATTTGGTACAGACACTTCTTCCATGGATTCTCTTTTTTGAGCCAAAAAAAAAGAGAAATATCTCAGCCTCAGCTTATGCATTCAGTAGAAACAGATGCTAACTGTAGTCCTCAATCATCAGTGCCTCCCATAGTGAGGAAAATCTAGTCCCTGGAAGAATGCTGACTGTTGTTGCTTCTACTTGAGCTGAAACTCTCCAGAGCAAGGTTTGTCTCAGTCTGCACAGTGATGCACCTGGAGCCCTGATCTCACCTTAGACCTAAGGTGCTGCTGGAACATAAGTATAAACTATATTAAATAATCACATGCGTCTTCTGCCACCTGTCACCTCAGACATTGCTCTAAGCTTGGACCCCCATTTTACTGGGCTGTGGATTTTACAGGCACTGATGAGGCTCTTGATTTTTTCCTTTTTATGCATGTTCTTATTATTTATATTTTCTTTGCCTGTGCTTGAAGCCATCATGACAGTGTATTGGGTAATGACAGGATAATTATTTGTTTTATCGATTATAAATCATTCTGCATCTCGGTGTGATTTGTAACATTTAAAATACTTTCTCCTTTTCTCTCATTCCCCTGCTGTGGGGGCAGTTAAGCAGATTAAAAGCCCACTGGCTATGAGCAATCCGATTAACAATAACAACAACAACAACAAAAAGTCTGTAAATGAATAAGTCCTTACACCATTTCTTTGATGATTCCCTATTCAGAGGTTCAAGCTACAAAGAAAGTAAAAAGTATGAAGCAGTGAGCCTCGTGAAAAAATGATAGTGTAGGAATAGTGAGGAAGAGGAAAGAAGAGATGCTGCTGAAGGGCTTTTTCTTTCAAGTTCAGATTTTGCCATTAAGATGTTGTGCTAACATACCAGGATGCCAACGTTACATCACTGAGTCAGAACAGGCAGCTGCAGCTCGCTGGTGCTCGAGTTGCCACCTAAGGGCAGGTAATGCCCTACCGTGGGCAATGTTCTTCAGCAGATTCACCAGAGCAGCTGATGGAGGCAGAGCTCATCCTCAGAGCAGCCCACTGTGACATGGCTTCCTCGTCCCACAACAGAGAGAAGGCTAAGGCTATCCGTCACAACTGCTCTTTCAGCTAGCCATTCACTTTCTGCATGCTGTACCAAGATACTTGTATTTGTGCATGCAGCTAATGTTCTAGATGTTTTATCTGCAGTTTACCCAATGGGTACTTACTCAACCACCAAATAACCCCTCCAACTTCCTACGTACACATTTTTACCCCACTCCTCCAGAAAAAGCATCAGGCACCATTATAAAGACAGTACGGTATTGACACCAAGAATTTTCATGCCTTTATACCTGAAATTACAGCAATTTTCTCTGTAGAACCAGGATTTTCAGCAGCAAGATATAAGTAGATGTCAGCATGTCATAAGCACCCTGCTATTCGCATGCTGCTAAACTGTATGAGGTGTCCCCGTGGAAAGGAGAAGGGGATCACAGTACAATAGGCATATAATCATTGGAATAGGGGGTGCTTGCCTGATTCCTACCTGGAAATACCTGAAGAGACAGGAATTGGCTCGTTTACATTCTTGAAAAATCACAAGGATGTTCTGGGGCTGTTGAGGAAACCACTAAGAAATGAGGAAGGAACTGAACAGGATCCTTATCCAGTGTAATCTTTATCTGTGTGTTATCAAGAGTTACTCTCTGGAATATCTATTTGTCCTTTCAGCAAAAGTTTAAGAGAGGATTGGAGAGGGAAGAGAGTTAAGTTGCCCTCTGGCCATTTTTTGCAGGTGAACCACAAGATGGAGAAAATAATGCAGAAAAGTGAGGCAGTGGAAAGCTCCTAGGAAGAGCCCTTCCTCCACCTGGTGTTGCCGTGTGAATGATGGGGTTGGGGCTGGGAGGCTCTTGAGCTGGTTCCTCTCTGCAGGTTTGTCTATAGCACAATCAGGAATGTGATTGCAGCACACAGTGGCACCCTTCAGCTAGTTCAAATTTCGACAGCATAGATAGCAAGAGCAGTGCTGACACGGAAGCACAGCATTTCCTACTTGTTAAAATAGGAGCCTTCAGTGAAAAGCCTGTGTTGTGCCCCCATTTTGACTGCTGTCTGGTTGAAGACTTCTTGGTTACACCTATGCATCACTGTCAAATGGCAAGGAAAAGGCTCTGCATGGGTCCTATATATTCACAGCACAGATAGGAAAAGAAAAAAAAATAAAGAAAAAACAAACAAACAAACAAACAAACAAAAGAAAACAAACAACAAGAAAACAAACAAAACAAAAACAAACAAACTAACAAAAAACTATTACTATGCTCATTTGACCTACCAGGCTGTGCCATCATGGCATGCCAAAAAGTACATCTTGGTTCATTGTGAACATAGCTCATATAACTCCCAATCCTCCATGCTCATGATGGACATCTCCTCACATGGGTTTACTTGACAGCTTTTTGTGAAGCCTTTCTTCCTCTCTAGAGCACATGATCAAGATCAGCCCTGATTTTTCATGGTTTTACATTCAAAATTAAGTTCTCTTTTTCAAGGTTCACCTTTTCTGCCGTGAGACACAGGCATGATGATCAAGAAATCCAAACTAAGAGTGCCTGTCAGAAGATTTTCTCTAAAATACAGAATTACTCTACAGCAATCAATAACGCACTACAGTAAACCGAAGCCTGGAGTGGAAATTCCCCTAGCTAAAATTCAGCTTACCATCAGCTCAGATGCCATCACCGGAGGACTGCACAATATACATCAGAGAAGAAACTATTTAGTTGTCATTACGCCACTTGCATCAGTCTCTTGTTGCCTTTGAAAATTCCAACCTGTTAAACATTTCCTGCCCACCATCTGTTTCCCTCTCCTTGCCCAGGAATTAAGAAGAGAAAGGACAAAAAATGTTTTGCAAATTCTACAGAACAGACATTTGCAAAATCTGCCTGTTGCGTAGATGTAATGCTTCCCAGCACAGTGATCTGATGCCATCATATGGGAAGAATCACTGGAGGTAAGGGTCTCAAGCATACAAGGTGCTCCGATTTATTCACTTGGTTACTTAGACCAATATCAGAGTCAAAGTCATCTTCAGAATCAGCACAAATCAAGCCCTGTTGGTTTGAACTCAGTGGAAGGGAAATTTCAGTCCCTTGAATGGTTTCATAATGCATCAGGGCACATCAGAAGCGAAGGAAACAGTCTGGCAGAATTGCATTAATTTTCATGAACCCAGCAGCCCTAGAAAATCATGAAAACTGCAACATAATGAAAGCCTGGAAGGGAAAAACCTGCCCTCTTCTTCACTGCTGGAGAATCTGAATACGGATTCCATCAAAGGAGAGAGTCTGAGAAACCACAGCAGGAATAAAAATTAACCCTTTGGCTCATGAGACTGCAGGGTTGCAGAGTCACCATTCTCCTGGTTACTGGTCTGCCAAAAGAGATAAACTCCCGTGTGAGGGCTGGCCATCTCTATGCAATTAGACCTTAGCACTCTGCATGACACAGTGAACTGCTGCCAGATGGAATTAAGGAAGACATTTTCTTCTATCTTCACAGTATTCATCATCTGCCCTTATTTCTCAGGGTCTGTCTCACTGATTTTAGTGGGAACAGGATGCATGTGTTAGATGGATAATGTCCTAGACGGACAAGTGATGTTCCCACCAAAACAAAAAAAAATATATAGCTCCTTGCTCTTATGTGAAGTGACAAAAATCAACCCCACATGCAGACCCTTGCCAGCTTGTGTAAATGGGCTAAGTGTTTCAGATACTTCAATCTCAAGCATTTTATTCAGAAGTTGCATCCCTAAATGCAAGTAGTAGAAACCAACTACACAGCACTCTTACTGAATAGAAGAATAACTGAAATTCCGAAGACTATCTTAATACGTAGCAGTTATATATCAACCACTTCATACTACTGTATTGTGATGAAAAACATGCCAGGGAATATAAACTTAGACACGTTCTGTGGGGCCTACAAAGGTACCTTGGTTTCTATCCTGTTTTTGCTGGTTGTGAAGCAGACAGCTATTAACTAACAGCAGTTGCTCTTCCGGGAGCTTTGCTGACATCATCTCCAATGCCAGGGAACAAACAAATCTCTTTTTTCTGGGTAAAAGCACAACATGCATCGAGGTTGTTGTTGTTAAACAAAAATAACTAAGCTAATTTCAGCTTCATTTAAAAGCATGGGAAATAATCATTGCTCACTGAATGGGAAAAGACAAAATCGGTACAGAGAGAAATCATTTGCAGGGTCATGAGAGACTTCTACAAGCAATGAGTATTGAAACTATTTTTAATATTACCCAACAGTGCCCTTTAAATATCTCCTGCCCCACAGTACAAGGTTTTGGGAATCCTTCAATTTAAAGAATCTCTCTATATTAATATTACTTCCATTTTCTCCCCTTTGTCTCTTAGATGATAAACATTCACAGTTAAACAAGATCATTACTTATAAAGACTTGCTTGATCAAGTGACTTATTCTCCTCAAAATGTTTTAGCCTTGGAAACCCATTCAGAATGGCAAATCATCTCTGTGCTAGATGCTGTACTTTTACGCAGTAAGGGACATCCCTGATTTAATTGGTACTGTAAAAGTTTTGCAGATGTGTGAGGCAGAAAAATGAATAGATTTACTCCAGCTTATCTAGCGTGCCAAACAGGGAGAAGGGGATTTTAGCCACAGTCTTCTGAGCTACTGTCCAATGCCTTAACCACAAAATCATTGTTTTGAAGAGATTTTGATCATAACCACACTGGAACAAACCCAGAATTACTTTACCGTTCCCAGTACAGCATCCCTGGAGATGCCAGTGTAACCCTAAATACCATTCTGCTCAGAATGATCTATCTCCTAATGACCACAGCCAACCTCATCCATTTCCGTCCTGGTTGTGGCATTCCCCATACGCTGACCTCCAAATCAGCTCAGGAGCAGAGTGCTGGGCCCGCTCGCTGCCCGCCTTGCACACAGAAGCACCTCTCAGGGACAAGGCGCTGGACCCAAGCTCCTGGTGTGGATGAGGCCTCCTTTGGGCTCCCACCAGTGCTGCAAGGCAAGGGTCAGACCCAGATGCTCAGGCAGGACAGAACAGAGCGTGGCCTTGGCTGCCTGAGCAACAGGGACAGCCTAGGACAGGGCAGGGCTGAGAGACTTTTCTACAAGGTCTAATGGGAAACCCTCCCCATACCATCTAGGGGGATTATTCTCCCATTTCCAACAGCAGAGCAGATGATGCTAACCCTCACGAAGGGCAGCCTGCTCTCATTTGTCCCCTCAGGGAAAACGCTGCCCCTTCTCCCTTCAGAAGCCTCGACCAGGACTCCCCGGCCTGTGTGAGGAGGACGCAGGACTGTCCCTGCAGAGCCCACCTCCAGCCACGTTCACTCCCTCAGCCCTGACCCTTCTTACTCCTGCTCTGCCGTAACAGTAACCAAACCTGGCGATTCCCCTACTACCTCTGCAGTCTCCCTCCCCTCTGCCCTTTTCCCAGGTGGTTGAAACTTGGTCACTGTCCCATGCAGTGCCTTACCTCATGCTCCTCACGGCCTTGGCGTTTCCCCTCTTCCTTCTCTGGGATCCCGGTCTCTTGCTGCGAGGCCTGGACATCCACCCAGGTCCCCAGGCCCTTGCTGCATGGCCCGGAGCTGCTAGCCAAGCACTGAGGCAGGGAAAGAGCTGGGAGATGGCCAGAGTTGGGCCGAGGGCATGAAGTGGGGATCAGCAGCAGCTCTATGAGGGGTCAGGGTGCTGGTGGCCCCCTCCCGGCTTGCCCCTGGAGCACTAATGCAGGCAGCGCTGGTGCTGTTGTGGGTGCTGGCAGTGGGGTGCAACTTTTGGGAAGCCACCCATTTCCCCTTCATGAGCTGGGGTACAGGAGCAGATCCTCTCCCAGCCCACACAGCTCCCCTGGCAAAGCTGTTGGTTCCTGAGGTCGGGGGGGGGGGGGGAGAAACCCTGCACCAGCCAGGCCCACACAGCCTGCAGTGTGTGGGGATGGATAAATGTGAAATAAAGAGGTACAGGTGAGGCATGAGAGGTGCTGGGGAGAGAGCATGCGGGTGGGAAGCCAGAGAGCGAGGAGGAATCTGTCAGAGAGTGATGGGGCGCGCAGTGTGAGCGAGCACTAAATGCACAGAGTGGGTGTCAGGGAGGAATTGACCATGTGTTTATATAATCTTATGCAAATTGATGTATATTTATGCAAATGTGTGTTAAGTAGATTCTACTGATGCTCTGGTTTCAAATATTGGTAGGTATGCACTAATACATATAATACACACTTCAAACTCGCATGCACGCCACTGTGACACAGCTGGTGTATTATTACGCATATAGACAACGTGCTGTCTTTTAGGTAGGATAGAAAACTAACCTATCCTCAAATGCTGCAGGTTTTAACATGCCTGTTAGATGAATTTGATCCAATGTTCTGGCCAAACACCAATGCTTATAATTATACCTCTTCTACCTACCCCAGCTTTCCCACCAACTTTATCCAATAAAATGTTTTTGTTTTCTTCTGGTGTGTAGCATTAAACAATTGCCCCAGAGACTAATACTCAGTTTAGCTATTTCCCATGGCTGGAGTGTGTCAGAACTTGAGATGGAAAGGTGTCAGGGAGCATGTGTTTCGTATCAGTCTCTCCCTGACTCAAAGGAAATTAGGATGGTCAATTAGATGCTGGCAATTTTAACTTGCATGATGAATATCTCCTACTTCAGTGTTGTCTTGTCAAGATGCCCAAATTTGCCTCTAATTTGCAAGGAATTTTATGTTTTGAGCCTAGAAATGTTTGTGAAATTGATTTTGTAGTTGATCTATATAATAATGCCTGCATATCTGAATATATGGAGAGTGACTCGGTAACTAAATAATCAATGGATGTTGTTGAGTTCTTGAATTAAGGCTGAGATAGAATTAGGACTATAAGGGAAAGCTCAGAAATTATCGTTCAGCGTAAGTGCTAAAGAATTTTCAGAACATGCACTGGAACTGATTCAAACCTCCCATCAGAGCTGAGACTGATAGTTGTCAATATTCAAACAATATCAGGAGCAGAATTTGGCAGAGGACTACAAAAGACCCAATCGAGTATTTTTAAAGGTGACATCAGCAGAGTACAGCCACTTACGAACCAAAGAGAACCTCTGTGTTGTCTCATCAATTGAAGTTGAAATAAATTGTAAACAATACTGAGTTGAGGGATTTGATTTGATTCAGAGGTTCAGAGCAAACATCAAATAGCCTAGGAAGTTAAGTATATGCCATGTTTTATATTCATAAGAGTGTTTTTCTATGTGCATTAATTTAGTCACATAATGAGTGACTAAAATCTTCCTTTTCCTCAAAAGCACTTTTAAAAATTCCTACTAAATTTCCAGATATTCCTATGTGTACTCTAAAAGGAAATAAAAATGCAATTAAAAGGAATGCTAATTTCCTCAGGACTAGAACACACAGGAGGTTGGATTGTAGCTCCTTGTCTGCTCCCGATCTGCTTGCTGGTCCAGGTAAATCAACCCCCAATGATTGTTTCTCTTTCTGTAAAATGGGGAAAATGTCTCTAATCTTCATTAAGCTTTTTGAGACTTAGTGGTGAAAAGTGTTGTGGAAGTATTAGATATTATGAAAGGTGTTCAGGATTTTCATTTAAAATTAAAAACCAAAAGAATTTAGGTATTAGAAATTAAAACTGTACTGATAACTTCAGATCCAGTATCAAGCACTTTTTCATTTTTCAGAATGACTTACAAAGTATTCTGATTGTATGTCTGTAGTGCATGAATTGGAGTGACGTTTTCAAACAAAAAAAAAAAAAGAAAAGAAAAGCTAGTTAGTCTTTGTTTCTGTGAATTTCTCCACTGCTTTGGGGAGATATGCTTTGGGTTGTTTTCCTTGGGGAACAGTCCTAAATTACTTTTTTTGTTCATTATAGATTTCTTCTGCATCTTTTCGTTGCGTAAGACGTCCTTCTAATTCAGAGACTTTCACAATCAGCATCTTATTTAGTATTTTAAAAAATCACTTTTTGCAGCTTCTGAATTTTTATTCTTTGAAACGTAGTTAAAGGAGCCAGAATCAACCCAATCCATCTGAACAGTTCCCTCCTGTGTAATGGCAATAGAGAAACTCTGAGAATAGTATGGATTACCACAGGTGAAAGAGGGCTGATTTTTCTGGCTTCACTGCAGAAGTGGAAATTTCTGATTAGATCTGTAATACTTTCTTGGCAACTGAGGCAGGAATTGAGTTACATTTTTAGCAGTGATTGTTGTTGGTACATAATTTTATTATAAACCTGGAAATATTTACTTTTTTTTTTTTTTTTTTCTTAAATCGCTATAGTCTGGAGTATTTTGAAATTCAGCTTGTATCTTTTTGAGAAAGTGTATTTCTAAACCTGATGACAGCAAAATGGGAAGCTTGCAAATGTGTTCAGCATGCACCATTAGACCTGGGAAGTTGGGAAGCACTACAAAGAAGCTACGATGTGCGCACACACACAAGAAGCAATTTTACAATGGATAGAGTTGCTGCCCCAGAAGATAAAATTAAACTCTGTACTAGTGCTATATGATGTACTTGTGTTCTCTGCCTTTGTGCAAAGGGGTCGGCAGGAACTGCAGCATTTCCTGGTGTCATCCCGGTGCTGGGACACCCGGCCTCTCTGACTTCTCTCCGGGGATTCTTGTTCAAAGGCTGACAGGCAACTTGAATGATGCTGAGACCATTTTGCCTTTTCTTCACTAGAATAATTTTCACCGTAACTAAAATACTCTTGCAAAAGTCATAGTCTTTTCTGAGATTTGTCTCGGATTACTGCAATGACATGCAATATAATAAGCGGATTTGTGTCTTATTGTGATTGGCCTCCACCTTGGCCAACACGTCAGGTTTTGAGCTTGGCTTTCCAGAAATAACACCACTGAACTGCTATTGTGTGAGCTTCAGGCTCTAGCAAGCCCATATTCTCTGGTTCAGCACAGAGAGGCCTTGTAACAAATGCTCGGTTGTAGGTTGCACCATGACATTTTGTTTCCCTTTTCCCCCACAGGTTTGTTCCTTGCATTTTCCTGGGTGTTTACTCATGGAAAGGTGTTGCTCTGGGGTGTCATCTGTGACATTTGGGTTTGTTTAAACAGGAAAACCGCTCATTTCACAGGTTTGTCCTTTCAAGTGTTTAAGGACGTACATATATTAAATGTGAATCCGTCCATCAATGCAGGAGAAGAGAAAACCACTGAGATAATAATGCTGTGCAGGTCTGCACTTGGAGCCGAGAGCCAGGTTCTCTGTGATTTCAATTCTTTTGCCCATGCTATTGCATTACCTTGGGCAAATTGCTGCAGCCACACCTCTAGCCTTTCACACCGGAACACTCATGGTGGTCCCCAAAGAAAAGCAATCATCTCCTTAAATCTTTGGAGCTGTCTGCTTTCTGGAGACACATCCCTTGTGGGGTAGAATTAGAAAGCGATCAGCATGTCTGTGTAAATTTGCTGGCCTTGGCTATGCATCTAACTTGCATCCAAAGTCCGTTGCTGAAAGAAATCCTTCACAGTACACAGGGGCGTGGGTTCTCTGCATGTTCCAGCTGCAATAAGCTCATGCTGATTTCTCTGGGTCGCGTTCCTCCTTGTCCTAGCACTGTGCACTCCTTTCTCTCCCTGTCTCATTTTGTCTGTTTGTAGAATCTGACATGTCCCTATTCTGCTGCTGAATGCGTTGGAAAACGTAGATAGAAAAGCTAATAAAGCTCTTTATTTTACTTACCTCCCATGTGGTTAGGAGAATTAATATCTGCACAGTGTCTTGGCAAGTGTAAAAGTGCTTAGTCTCAGTATATTTTATGTGCAAAAAAAAATAAGCAAAACAATAAAACTTACAATCTCCTTAAAAGGAGCTGCAGGCAGGAGGAGAGAAACATCTTAAATCAAACCTTAAAACATGGAGCAAGTCATGTGAACGAACTAGAGCTAGTTGGTCTTCCCACCAAATCTGGCACTACTGGGAAAAGGTCCTATATTTGGAAGTAGCACGCGGCCCAAAAGGGGCCGTGTCTAGATGAGAATTCCCATGTGGAGACTGAGACACGAATTAAATTAGAACAGATATTAGAGCTCAGGGCCAGATTCATATCCTCACTGCAGCAAAGTAAACCAGAGAAACACCAGCAAATCACTGATGTAACACCAGCATGACTGGGAGGAGAAGCAATCCACAGGTAGCAAGAGCAGCCTGAATGCCTGCCTAGGGTTTCATCCTGTGCTTTGCCCTAATTATGAATAGATTAATGGCATGCTAAAATACAAAACAAATTTATGAGACGTTCTCATCTCCCCCTGCACTGCTGTACAGCTGACTCAGTACTCTTACTCCTTGGCTAGAAAGTAAACTTAGACTTCACTAACCTAGAGCCCAGGCTCAGAGACTTGCTGACTTATTGAATTTCTAGTGCTGCTACTAGGGTAAATGCTAAAGTCCCGTCTGCTCTCTCTGTGTCCTGTCCAGATGGATATTTATGATCCCACAGCACATCTTGAGAGGAGGATAACCCTATATATCTAGCCAGCAGTTCTTCCTTCATTACAAAAGACTCAGAGAAGCTTGTGTTTGAAGTCAGAATGATTTCTGTGTTTTCTTGCAAAAACAGTATATTAAATAGCTCCAGACTGTGGAAGTAATGAAACTAGAATGGTAAAGGAGCACTGTGCAAAATGCAAGAGGGTATATTATATGCTGATCATTGAAGAAAATACAGAAAAACACCGTGGTGAGATTACTGCATGCTAATGCTTGAACAGCATTTACTGAGTGTAGTATACCTCAAAGAGTGCATTGCCTATTGAGAAAACAAAATGGGATGATGCACAAAGCAGATGATCAGCCGCAAGATTTCCTGGATTCTTTTCTCAGTATTGCCAAGTTCTTTCATCTCTCTGTGTCTCCGTTTCATGACCTGTAAACAGCAATAGTAATAATTTGCTCATTTTCTATCTGGCTGTGAAACTTGACCTGCCACTGTTAACAAAATGTTTTGACATTCTGAAGTGGAAGAGAGATGGGTTCAGCTGCATCTTCACTCCGAGTTGCTGATTGCCAGAAAGTGGAAGGAGGTCTCAAGAAAAAGATCACCTGATACTTGGCTTGTTTCCTATATATTTCTCCTCTGGCATCCCCACGGAAGCAATTCTGTTCTAGACCTTTCATTCTACACTTGGCACAAAACCACCACTTTCTAGTGAAATCCTGTTGTCCAACTTCCTTCATCAACTTGTGCAGCTCTTTCCTCAGCAGACATTCACCTTGTCTTTTGAAGGAATGTTACACATTTGCTTTGTTCTTTGCCTTCATCACAGTAGCCTCTCTTGGAGCAAAATTCTCACTTGCCTTAAGCAGGAATCTGCTTGATGAGCTAAGTCAAGACTCCAGCACTAACTCATCCGAGAGGAACTTGCACACACTCCTCTCACAAGAGAGAGCTTGCCAGTGTTCACATAAGGATTTAGCACCTTGGGGCTTGGATCCCTTCATTTTTCAGTAAATTTCACAGCAGTTTCAAGCTTGCCTCCACTGGAGAAGATGCTGGTTGGTTAGAACTGTCAGAACAACTTTTGTCCCAAACATAATCCACTGAGAAGCTTTGGGGTGAAGACAGTAAAAACAATGTTGTGATAAGATTTTCTTGGTTCCTCTGCTCTGCCGGGATGCAGATTGTAAAGTCTGTGGGTAGGTAGAAAGGTAAAAGAGCTGTAACAACCTTTCTTTTCATGGGACATCAGACGTGCACCATAGCGTTTGATGCCCCAAATGGTTATCATCTATCCCAGTAAATTTGTTTCTGGGCTCAAGGCGAATGTAGATGTGCTGTTTTTTTACGGACAACATGGAGAAGGTGGATGTGGGCACGGCATCTGCAGTTCCCTGGGCCTAACAGCTGAGATCTCACGTGTCTGCTGGCCCCTGACCCAGCAGATAGGCTGCAGCAGGACTGCTCCTGTTGGCACCAGCATCTCCCTGCTCATTGCCAAAGCTGGAGTTCTGCAAACAGATTTCATCCTGGCATATGTTATATTACCATACAGGCAACACTGTGCTAACTGATTAATAACAAGCAGCTTGATAGGATTTGGGGAGGCACTGGAGTAATTAGTAAGATAAGGCCAGGTTTCTTTGTGCTGCACTTTCACGGATGACAAAAGCTTTCCCCCTGAAGAGTTTCGCTGATAAATCTGTATATAATAACAATAATATTAATAATAAAAGCTTTTTTGCTAAAATGCAAGTTAAGTATTCCTTAAGGGAATAAGAGAAAAGGAAGTGTTCAAGCCCTGATACTGAGTGAAGGCCAGGACAATGGAGGAGGAGGAAGATGCGTCAAAGCTGTGCTGCTAGGAAAGAACCTGCTTCTCCATCTCTGCTGATAGCAAGCTTTGGGATTTAATCTCCTAACAGCTAGCGTGATTGCCTAGGGAGGCACATCAGCAGGGCTGCCCGTTCAGCGCTTGCAGCCTGGACTGCCAATGTATCACCAGGGCATGACATGCTGATTTCCTTCAGCAGGACAATGAGGTGGACTGCTTTTCTTAACGGGGCCCATTTTTGTCCTTCCACAGAGTCAATCCCATTTACACTGATCCATGGATTGAGAACATACAGATTTATGGGACAAGTTTCATCTTCCCCATAGCTGTATGTTTAGCTGCTTACAGCAGTGGGATCATAAATACTGAATATTCCATATTCATTTTCTTAACAGGTATGGTTTCTGTTAGTTCTAGTGGGAAATTATGTGTTTGGGTTTGACTCAGATAGAATAAGTGACCACGTATCAAAATTAAAAATGAAAAAAAAAAGAAAAGAAAAAGAGTAAAAGGCTACAAATGTTGCCAAAGTGACAGCTGTTCATTTACTAAAAATATCTTATAATATTGCTGGAACTTTTAAAATAATCTAATTTATATGGAATACTCCTCACTAATTGAAGCTGTCTCTTTTTTTATTAAATAGAAAGGTTACAAAAAGTATGTTGACGTTTTGAGAGTGATTTCTCTCAGGAGCACATTGACTGTTATGAATAGGATTTTACATGATGCCAAGCTCCTAAATGCCAACAGTAATATGAGGAAACCTGCAGATTCTTCTAATTGTAAATGCAACAGGCAAGGCTTTGGGCTGTTGCATCCACTTTCTGGAGATCATTGTTGTAAAGCTCAAAGTATTGTTTAGCCTTTGGTGTTCCCATTTATTTCCACAGCTTTTTCTAAAAGCAGAAGTTTGAAAAATGAAAGTCTTTCAAGAATAATCACTCTCTAAACACTTAATGCTGCTGTGACAGCACTGTCTATCACTCAAGATTTAACTTTGGAAATCCACATAACAAAGAAAAAAACCTTTTCCAATTAGCCGAGACTGGAGGCAGATTAGTTCTTGAACGCAGCATTGAGAGATGCCAGGGTGTATATTAATGGACCATGGGAGCTGACTTCTGACCATAATTCTGACTGCATTGGGTGGTGCATAAAATGGAAACAGCAACTCTCCCACGTAGAGATGCAGGACTAGCTGGTTAATATGAGCTACCCTTGGGTATATCTCATAGGTCTTAGTGATCTACAAAGCTGTCAAGTGCAAAATATGTCATCTTCATTCTTTTATATAGATGGGGAAGTTGAGGTGTGGAGAGGTTAATAGATTGCCTGAGGTCATACAGTTCTTTTGGCAGACTTAAGAATAGGACCCATGCCTTCTCTCTCTAGTTTTATTGACAAACAGATGTTCAAGCCCTGCTTGCAAAATCTGTTAACAAACTTTCCTTTTTTTGATCTTTGTGACCTGACTGATGCATGCCTTCTTGGTCACTGTTGTTGCAACATTAGAAGTCTTTAAAATCTTTCATAGTGTAATTGTTTTCACTAGAGCAAAGAGGCGGATTTCCCAAATCATTAAGGTTTTGATGTTTATATCCATGGTGGAGGAAGGCTTGTAGCAATTGCTGCATCAAAAGTAGCTTTTTTCAAATCTATAGCACAGATTTCTATCACTTGAGCTACCAGGGTACTGTTATACTGCAGTATGTCACATGGTCCTGACATTAAAGGATGCAGAATAAAGAAATAATCAGATGCACACCATCAGGAAATTTCACAACCCTGGCTGACAACAGATGAATCAGGAAGAATGGGTCCAGCTTCAGACCTTTGTAGTACTTCCCTTGCTCTCAGTCAGTTCTCTCTCCTCTGCTGCTCTCCACTTTAACCCAGCTTTTCTCATTCCATCAACAAGTAGGATTCCATCAGTTCCAACTCATTGTCTGAATTTCTGTCTCCCTTCCTAAACTAAAATTTATAGTTACCCTGTGCTGTCTTTCCTTCTGAGCTTTATTTTGATCCTGCACGCTGCATTTTCTGCCATCCACTTGACCCATAAACTGTCTTCCCTCTGTGTCCCAGCCAGTCCTGGGGCTCTTTCTCCCCCACCTCTTTGTATCTTTTTTGCTCCCATTTGAACTCTGCTGCCTGCTATTACCTTCCCCCATACTGCTCCTTCTGATACTTCCAATGCCTCTCTTTTACTACTCCCTACCTTCTTGCTCCAGGTCCCCTTTCTTCATCCCACTGTATTTTCCCTCCTTCCACAGAACTAAGAAAGACAGATTCCCATTCCCAAACAGTGTACGTGAGAAAGCTGAACAACCTTAACTGTAGGCCTTACAGTAATATATATTTTCATTTTATTTAGACATATATTCCTTCAGAAAAATGAGATCTAAGGATTATAGGAAGTTAAACGACCAAAATAATTTAATTTGATAATAAGAAAATAGAAGGTGGATTGAATAAGAGACAAATGCTGTAGAAAAGGAGACAAATGCTATAGCAATAAAAGTTATGAAAAGCAGTAACCAAAGCACAGCACAAGATGGGCATACTGAATGCCATCTTTGGATAGTCCTATCCAAGAGCTGTACTCTGGGCCCCTCATTTGACAAGCAGACAGTACTTGGTTTCTTCCAGATACTGCTTCTAATCGTTCTTTCTATTTGTGACTTCTGTTCTGGGATTCTGGAAGTTATTTGGTTTTCCCTCAGTATTTTGTGTCAGAAAGTCAGGAAGAATGAGATGTGGTCCGACCAAAGGACCAGGTTCTGGGAGCTCTCTTCTAACCTAGCTCTGAAATGGGCTCCCTGCATCCTGGGCTAGCCACCTAGCTTCAGTGTCTTCAGCTTCTTCAATTTTCTTAAGACAGAGATGGCAGTACTGATCAAACGACTGTGAAAGGTATTGCACCAGGCCTCAGCTCACGTTAAATAGGATGATACTATAGCTTTGGCTGCTCCTGCTGATTTTGATAGGAAAGGTAGTTAGTTATATTTTGCACCTCTGCTTGCTTCCAAGAAGCTATTGCACTGCTGAGCAAAGATGAGCCTGCAGTCCCTGTACCTACTGAGTTGCTTTTATTAGGATTACTACATTAGAGCCTTGGTGACCAGACAAAAAATAGGGCACAGCTGAAACAATTCCAGGGAAAGGAAGTGTCATGGAGAAGATGATAGCAAAGCAAAGTGCAGATTGTAGCTTTCTTATGTCTCAAAGTAGTGTTGTAAATAGTGGACCAGATTCCTGAGCTCTCTGAAGCCTCTTGTTCTTAGGAATGCAGGAGCAAGGGCTGAATTAAAAGCTTGCTGTCAGTGGAAGAATACAAGCCACCAGGCCAGTGATACTTTTTTTGTTTTGTTTTGTTTTGTTTGTTGTTGTTGTTTTTTTGACTAAAGTCATGCCCGGTTTTATATTGATGAAAGACATGGGATTGACTCTCTTGGTATTTCACTGAATGGGTATAAATAATATAAACTTTGCAAATGCTGCTTCTATAAAGTTGGAGAGACCTTGAAGAGCAGAAGAACCAGTTTGGTCTGTGTGCTTTCCTTAATTTCCTGTGAAAAAGCCAGTAGGGATACCAGATCAAAGAGAATTTTTGGATGAGAATTTCATATTACTGCAGACTGAACTACAATATACAGGGCACATAAAAGTGTCATACAAAGCCATCCAAACACAGTACAATTTTCATTAAATTGTTTGCAGCTGGGTCTGTCCAACATTTATCTATTTCTTTTTGCTTCAAGTTACTATTTGAGATTTAACTGCAGTGGACAGAGCACAGGGCAGGCATTGGGATATATTCACGTTGGTTCTCACTTGAGAAAGGACAGACTTGTCTCCAGAGCCAGGAATGAACACAGAAGTGACAAACTAAGGTTCCTATAGCTCCAAGGGGAATAAAAAAGGAGCACATTTGCTAACAAAAGAAACTCTAATAAATACTAAAAGGATAAAGCATGGTCTAAGGCTAGGTCTAAGGCTGGGCAATGGGGATCCTATTAACCACTGAACATTTTGTAGCAGATATTATGCATGTCAAAACTGCTGATTATAAATACGGGCTTCTTTTACATGAGGAAAATGCTGAGAAAACTGCTGTTCAAAGTTAATATGTTCAAGTTATGGCTGAGTAAGTCCCAGTTAGAGGTAGTGACTGTAGAGGTTTAGGCTTAGACTTAACTGCTCCTGTGCTGGGGCCAGGGTGCATGCTGGATGCTCTCTCGAGGTCTCTTCCAGTCTTACTTTCCAAGACCCCGTGATGTCAGTGACTTTACAGCGGGATACTTCTTGAGTTCCTGTAGCAGCGAAGCTGGCATAATAATATTTTCATTTCCCAGGTGTAGCTCAATGAAGCTCAATGTAATATCATCAAGCCTCGCTATTCAGAAAAATGTTAATTCTCTGAATGTCACTAGGTTGGCTTAAAAATGGTAAGTTCACAGTTCTCTGTGTTTGCCTTCTGAGTTCCAAACCTGTCTAGTTGACACAGTTGCATGGGAACCATGAGGACTAGAAAATTCCTCCTTTCCCTAACAGAATCTCCAGATAGTACTCAGGAATTGCCACCACTGTTTGTGCATAAGGCAAAGCTGTTGAGATCGCTCTGAGGTAGCAAAGAGACATAGGTTGTAGTACCCAACAACTCCTGAAGGACCTTGAGGATTTGGGGCACATTAGACTTTGTAGGGAGCAGGAGACAATGAATTGGGCTGAACTATCTGCAGAAGTGGGCCAGCTCTTCTCTATGGGCTACACAACATTCGTAGGGCTCTGAAGAGGGACATCTTCCTGCCCCGGAGGCAACACCATCAGGAGCTTTGTACCTTATTCTCAGCCCGACGAGTCACATCCAGACAGAAGTTGCATACTGGGGGTAGTGCTCTTGTCGGGATGTGTTTTCCTGCCCACCTTTAAGCAAATCTCTTTGTTCTTCTCCAGCCATGCTCCTTAGACAACTGCAGTGGAGTGGTCTGGTAGCCTGCTCTCGTCAGCCATTCAGAAGTGTAGAATTGTGAAAGCAGAGTTAATCAATGAACACACAGTAACTGTGCATGTACAGAAAGATGCCACCTCCATTTTAGAGGGAATCTTTGAGTGAAGTTCACTGGTGCAAGAAAGATCCATCTGTGAGAGACAGGAACTGAGAAAAGTCTTCTTAAGTAGGATGGCAATTGTGACTAAATAAACAAGCCACAAGCATGAACAGTGGATGAAGGTGGCGCTGGCTTTTCATTATCACTCCTCGGAAGCACCAGTTGGGATCAGGCTCCCTGAACTCAGCTCTGCAGGCTGTCCTTGTCCTGATGAGTGTACAAGCTGAGAAATCAGATTCATGCTGGCTGTTTAAAAAATGTGGACCTAATGAAGTACCAGGTTCAAAGAATTTGCATTTCATGGAGTGAGGGGGTTTCCAACTCCCTTGCTGGACAACTTGCTGAATGCTGGCACCAAATTCTTCCTTTCTGCAGCGCCAGTAACGGGAGTAAGCCCAGTCTGCTTCTGCCATCTACAATATAATATTTGCATTTCTTGAGTGGCACCAGAATTTTTTTTCCTCATTATCAGCCCTTTTAACAACACTTCTGCTAGTTCTCCCTAATGGCTCCTAACTGTGCTAATAAGCATATTGTGTGCAATGTGGCATATCTGCCTTGGGATATTTTAGGGACATAGTAGACGAGGGGTAACAGACCAGCCAGTGTGAGTGTAATGTTTCGTGTTGCTAGCAATTTGTTCGTGTTAGAAGATATCTCATGTTAACCCAGCTTAAAAAAGTTGTCAGCCATGTAAATTCACTCACTTAGTTTAGCTTCAGTCTTTGACGAAATTATGAGGACTGACTGTAATCATGAGGGCCCTCATTTCAAACCAGGGTGGTGGCATTCACTACATACAAACATTCCTGACTTACCTTCCTAGAGAGGAGAGCTAAGCCCTCCACAGCCTATTATAAAACCCAGTTTGATGGAATGGGCTGAAATAGTAAGACTGATGAATAAAAGATCAAGAAAACTGTACATTAAAAACAATAATAATAATAATTATAACACAATTACTCTCTATGGTGAGTGAGACCAGTAAAAGGGCTGATAAAATGAATGTGTATGTTACTTAGACTGTTAGACGTTAGGAAAAATGTTGATAAAAAGCTCCCCTCACAGGTTTGGACAACTCGTAGGTGGCTCAGGCTGCACGAGGAGGTCCTGTGTGCTGACTCCAGAACAGAGGAGATCATCCTTGGGGCCACCAGGTCCTTGTAGGGGTAGGTTGCTCCCAAGACCCTCAACATAGTTTCCCAGCTCCCCAGTGACGAAGAGCAAGGCTGCATGCAGGGTAACAGTGTTTTTTTTGTGACACATGAGAAATGCTGTTGATTTCAAAGAATCTGCTAGACAGTTCCTTCAAAAAGTACACAATATGCCCGGGGAATGGGCTAGGAAATGGTTGATGGGAGGCAACATGGGAAAATGTGCAATGAAACACTTGAAAATCCCCAGATCACACAGCTGGAGGTGTTTAGAGAAGACGCAGAGTGTACTAGCGCTCTCCGGAGCTTTGGGATCCTAGTTGGCAGTAAGTAGAGCGGAGCAAGGGAAGAGGAAAGCATGCTTCTACAAATGTTCAGCCAGTCGTGAAGCCTAATCTTAACCCTGTGTGCAACCTCTCGTGCTCACTGTGGTTAAATAGTAGAGCAAATTTGGACACATATGCTGAAGGAGGCGGTTCTCCCTTGGCAGGAGGGCACGTGTGCCATCACCTGCGTGCCACCTGAGCCCATGGCACTGGCCTCTCCTTTGCTGGTGGTTTGCACTGGCATACTCTACCCTGCAGCTGGGGGCAGGGGACAGGAATGTGCACACAGCTCAGCTGACAGGCAGGGATTTGTTCAGTCTCCATAGCCTTTAATTTGGAGTAAGAGTGTGCATGCACAGCATTGCACAGGAATGCCTGCCTCCTAAGCAGCTCCATGCTTACACAAGCCAGAAATCTCAGCAGGATTTAGGAACAGATCAGTCTCCCTGATCTATCAGCATCTCTGTAGAGTTGCCAGCTGAGAATGGGGCATAGTAGACCTCCAGTTCATTTCCAGCTGGCTAAAAAATCCTCTCAGATGGAAATGACTTTCATACCAAAATTAACCTGGGCTGGTTTCAGACCAATATCTTAAAGGCGTACAGATTTTCTACTACCCTTTGAATCATCCAGTCCCCCAACAGGGAACGTTAATGCCAGTGCAGCATCTGCTGTAGAATATTTATATTCAGGACTTCCTGTGTGAAGCTCTGGATGGATGTGATTACTGAATGTGCTGGAAAAAAAGGACAGTTTACTGCCTGGCTTTTATTTCCAGCTATTTTGTATTTCTATGCAAGGAGCTTATATGCCATGTTGTAAACGGCTGGTTTTCTTGTATGATGTCTCTTTTTTTTTCCCTCATTCTCTTAATGGGCTTCTCACTAAAACTGACGTTTCAGCAGCATTCCCATTATTAGTTATGATGCCTGTAAATGGAGGTCTCAGTAGTGGGTGAAATTTAAATTGGGTTTGAAGAACATTCAAATAATTCAGTGCTTTACTTTCATTTGGTGGTTCAGTTTGCACAGTGTATGATTTAGTTATTCACATTTTAGTTACTATGTTGATGTTGTTTAGCAAAGACCTTGTTTTGCCTGGGACCCGACTACAGCTCTCTGCCAGTCTGATGTTGTTTACTGTAGCTAGCATGCAACTAATGTTTTGTTCTCCGGGTTCCTGTTTGATGTTATAAGCCGAGTCACACTAGCTAGCGCAGGAATCATTTCCATTTTGCTTTCTACTGCTCACATGAAAAATAGCTAGCAGTGGAAAAGGACCTATTTCTGAGCATAAATGTTAGGCATGCTCTGCTCTGTTGGGAGTTTGTAGTAGTATAGTACCTTGGATAGGGCTCTACTTTTCATTCCAAAGAGCTATCCTAAACTGCAGCGATTGATTTAAAACAGGATCTAAGACACTAAGCAATCCGAATCTGTGCTGTGGAAGGAATCTGCGAAGTTTATACCTTTCCCTTGGACATCTTCAATCATCCCATGAAAAATCCTGACTGGAAAGTTTTCATAACTGAGGCTTATTTGAGTCTTGGCAAATACCTCCCAGAAAAGAATAAGCTTAGCAGTAAATATTTGTCGGCATTGTCTGGAGGCACCAGAATTCTTAGGCTGTATTTCCAGATGTTGACAATAATTCTGCGCATTTATTTCATCGGCTGTAGAATGAAGACATATATTAGCGTTATCCCAGGCCAACCTGGGAACTGTTCCACTCCGATGCCGGTTTTGTCAAAGCGAGTCGGCTCCCAGCAGCCCCACAGCTGCGCCACAGGTGGTGCCAGGGCTTTGATCCGAGACCGTGCAAAGCCAAGCAAGGTGCCACAGCCGTGGTGGCGACTGGAAGCTGCAGTAGGCTCCCTTCCTCTGATGGGTCATGCGAGCAGGGTAGTTTCTCCTGGAGGGTGGGCGCCGTCACAACACGACGTAGTGCCATCACGTCACTCGATGCCATCGCAGCACGAGGACGTGAAATCATCTTGGCGTGGAGCAATGCCAGTTCAGCATCTCAGGAGAGTGTCCAGTGACTTCCATGAACATGATGATTTCCTCTTGCCACGTTTGCCTGTCACCTGGAAATGGATGTTAGGTTGTATATTCCCTGTGAGGTACATAAAGGAAGCATAGAAATAAAATAATCCAGTCCAAATGATGTGGTCAGGCAGCTAGGCATTCAGTTCCGTGTTCTTACCTGAATGAAAGCTTGAAATAGAAAATTTAAATACTGTGGGCATGATTACTCTTTCATGTATGTGTGCATAAGTCAGAATGAATTCCAATTAATTCAGCAATATGTAAAGCATCTGTCTGAGACCAGAATCACACTCCTGAAACACGGGTAAAAGGTACATGTTTTAACCTCTACATTAACACAAAGGATATCCCAAACTATTAATAGGATGCATTTTATTTTTGCCCAATAGCCTAATTAAGAGCTAACTCATACCTGAGGAAAAAAAGAAGAAATCTGATTTACAGTATCTTATGTGATTAAATCACCAGGGAAGAGAAGGAAGGATTTGAGATGGGGGGAGGTGGGGAGGGAACGACTTTAAAACCGTACCATTTGTGAAGAATGGAATCTCTTTCTTCTTACAACCCTTTTGCCCCTGTGTTCAACAGCTTAAAGAGGATTCACTGACTTTTATTTATTTGCCTAAACTACTGATTTTTCATCTTGCAGGGTGGCTTCAAAATCCAATGTGAACTTTTTAAGGCACCTAATGATCCATTCTATTATCCCCCAGGACAACGCTAGTTCCAGCGATTTCATGGGGAACTGATTCGGAAAATACCCTTTTTCTCCCTCGCGGTCTCCTAGGCCCTTGAATCATGTTGCTATCTAGATACCTCTTTTCTTTGCAACAGTATGGTGGTAGCCGGAGTCAGCAAACAACCCTGGAGCGAGGGTTGATTGGGGAAAAGAGACGCACGCTGTATGTAGCCCAAACAATGCATCCATGGAGCAGCTCTATTTCTATGCCAAAGACAAGACCTTATTGTCAGGTAGTTCTAAAAGCAGCGCAGATGCACAGGATTCCTTGCCCTTCTATTTCAACGTATAATGCTTTTTTTTTTTTTTTTTTTTTTAAAGCCCTTGTTATTGATTTTCATTTTGCAATGAACATAGTTACAAACTTAGATAGACCTGAGAAACTGTGAGCCAATAGCAACAGAAAGTATCATGGGGCTTGTAAAGAATGTGCTCAGAAATATCGTTGTTGAACTAATACAGAGGCAATTAGAACATAATAAAACATTGCAAACTTTGTTTGGCCATCAGCTTTGGTCAGAACCTTAGCATGCATGAATCTCTGTGAGCGAATCATGCCACGTAAAGGCAGTAATGGTTTTCATCTGGGCACCTCAGTACTGTAGAGGTGTCTAAACATTTTACTGACTGGAAAACTGTGGCACTCCATAATCAAGGGATTTGCCTAAGGAAAGAGATAATTTCTGATATAATTAGGGCTAGAAATAAGGTCTCCTGATACTCTTAGCTTAACCATTAGACCTATTATTTCTCATAGGCTAATGCAGAGAAAATAGCATGGTGGAATTGCTGCACCTTTTCTTCCTAAAAGAACACTGCCAGAGCCCAGTCCCCTTCTGCACCTATCTGGAGACTCCCTTCCAGTTCCTCCTCTGCAGGATCAAGGACAGAACAGAAATTGTGATCCCTCCTCTTTTTCAAATCCTTCTTTTCTCCCATTTATTGCATAAGAAGCAAAGGGAGTTCAGGCCAGTAGTACAGTGTGAAATACAAAAATGGTTCCAAAATCTCCACTCTGCTTTCCTGAACCCTAGGTTGGACAGGATATTGCTGCCCTGTTGCAGAAATGATTTGGTACATGGCACAGGAAGAGGAGCTGGATTCTACAAAAAAAAAAATAAAAAAATTGTCATCTGAACAGAAAACCTTGCAGCCTTCACTAAAATCCAAATCGTCAAGGATTATACAAAGCAGTTGGCTATCTCTGCAGGGAAGTGATGGGAGCCATTTTAGCAAGGTGGGAGACATCAAGCAAGAAAATAATTAGTTATCTAGAGGAAAGTCATAAATATATTCTCATCCGAATGTTTATTTGTTGTTCAAAATATTTCACAGCCGTGACCTTTGCTTTCATCAGTAACTATTACCTAATTTTGCGGGTGTCCAGCAGGCAGGCAGGCTGTGCACACACTGTGCACGCACTGTGCTGCAGCACGGCTGAGCACGAGAGGGGGAAGCGTGGCTGGGCTGCGCCCGCTTCTCTGTACCCATCGCTTTTTGAGTGCTCTGCTTGCAGCAAGAGGGTGATGCTGCAAGGTGGAACATGTCCAGTGTCCAGAGCAGTGACTGGGATGGTTACATATGGAGCACACTCACTGCTGCGTGTGGATAACCTGGATTCAGCTTTATCTTCTTGTGTTGCTTTTAAGCCCCCCCGGTACCCTCAGACACGGTGGGGCCTGACCCGCTGCCATCCTCGCTGGTCTTTTAGCTGTGCTTGACACTTCAGCCCTGCCAAGCACTTGCTGCATTCAGCCCCTGGGCATGTATGAATCATGAACTACCTTGGCCATAATTCAGGGAACTGTGGCAGATGTCTGTCTTCTGGACAACTGCCACAGCCTCCCACAGCTCATAGAGGAATTAACCTTGGGAGATGCATGCCGTTGCACTAGAGATGCCTGCAGTGCATCTCCTCCAGCTGTAGCAATGTCGAGTGACTCCCTGGGAGGGCACACCTTCTGGGCAGAACCTCGGGGTCCTCCTTGCTTAGTCCACGTTACAAGGGCTGCTTTGGGGATGATCCGACCAATTTTCAGTGCTCACCACGCAATATTAACATGTGGCATCATGACAATATGTTGTCGCTGCCTGGTGAGCTGCATGCGCTGTGATTCACCGTCCTTTAGCTTGGAAGCGGGGTGCACTTCGCACACATCCTTCTCTCTTTGATTTTCCAACACTTGCTGTAGCTGCCTGCCTTTGCTGTAACACTAACCGGGATGAACAGGCCAGAGATATTTTTCTGTCATTTTGGAATAGCCTGATCGGTAGTACTGAGAAGATCAAAATGACACAAGAAGACAGAGACTCTTGCTTTAAAGGAGCATTTCAGATGTGGGAACAGAGAGAAGTGAAGATATAACACTGGGGAGGAGAGAGAAAAAAGGAGAGAATTTGGCTTGGTAAAGCCAGGGAGACTGAGGGAAAAGAGCCGGGGGATTTGAGGGAAGACAGCACTGTCAACCCATCCTTGGATGAGGAGCTCAGGAGGGCAAGTAAGAAGGTGGAAGGAAAGGTGGTTAATGTAAGGGAGGATACAAAAGGATAGGATACAGTTTTAGGGAAAAGAGAGGAAGGAAAAAAATCTTAGAACAGCAAAGAATTCACAAAATGTATCTTATATCATAAAATTGGGAGGATTATACAGTTCTCACTTCTCCAGAATAAGTGGCTTGGTAGATTCAGATCCTTCAAATACCAGGGCTATAGGGGCCACCTGTACGTGGCCAGGAAAGAAGGCAGTGGTAAAATCAGATGCCACCGGTACTAAAATATGTAGGGTGAGGATGAAAGGAAGTCTGGTAGGTAGGGAACAGCTGTGCAGAAACCATCATCTGCAGAGAACCACAAAGACAACTATTTGGGAATGCAAAGACTCTGGTTTGTAAACCCAGAAAGAGAGGCATGTCCTGATTTAGGGCTACTGCAGTTCTGCCTTGATGCTTACCACTTCCACCTCGAGGGGAAAAAACAAGTGCCAGAATGATTTAAAGACAGAATATCAACCCACACTGCTGCAGGCCTGCTTTCCACATTTTCTTGCTTTTATAGTTTTAGCTCTTGTTCCAAGAGAAGGACTTCTGTGTGTGTGTGTGTGTGTGTGTGTTCTGTTCCACAGCTGGCACGTGAGACCAATGACAGAAATTTTGCTGCAATTTTCAGAAGCTCCTGAAGCTTAATAGCCCTCTCACCCCACCCCATACTCCCCAGCAAAAATGCAGCACTTTGTAGGGAAAATTTGCTCGTGTAACTCGATTTTTTAATGCCACTTTTCTTTCTGACATTTGTCAAAGGCAGAAGGTGGAAGACAATCTAAAATAAGAGGCACACCCCTATGGAATTGGAATACCTTCCTTCAGCCCCCTGCTGTATTACAAACGTCTTGTTTGATGTTAGGAAAACCACTCTGTGAGCCCCATATCTCAGTTTCCTAACGGTAACGTGGGAATTACACTTCTTGTTTCGGAAGTGGTGGGAAGATAAATCTGTTAAAGACTGTGAGATGCTCAAATGCTGTGATGTGGAGATGAATGTTAGACAAATATGCAAACAGAAGGCCTCCGAGATCCCTTTCCATGGATTTTGCTCAGTCCCTTGACAAACAAGGATCCCATTTGTAACCCCAGGAGCTGACACACAAGGCCTGATTTTTGGGTGGGCTTTAAACCATTGTGGAAGTTTAAGATCAAGGCTGCAGCATGACAGCAACAGAATTTCACTTCAAAGGCAAAGAAGCACAAAACTGCGCCAAAGTCTTTATTTGAAAAACTCCCAGAGACGTTTCTAAGACAGATTTTCTGTAAAATCTGTTGCATTCACAACTACAGAATGTTATGATGTAGCACAAAAGTTTTTATAGCTACTCAAGTACAATAAAGGAATCCCAGGCTCAGGCCTATAAACCCTCTTACAGAACAGCACCAATTATGATATTTCCTACATATAACTCCTTCAAATCAGCAGCTATTTCTGTATCAACTGGGCATTCAAAAATTATGCAGGAATGTTGATAATGCTGTTCCGGGTGTGGTAATGCCTATTGGATTCATGGACTGTTATTTTTTGCCCTATAATCAAAACCCAATTAAAATACAGTTTTGGGGAAGAATTGTGAGCCACATGGATGGATTTCAAATAATTCCCAGCCACGTGTTAAAGGGCTTATTTATTAATATTTTTAACACGCTTTATTCTGTCTCCCAGCTATGTAGCAGTGCCCTCTTTGCTGTTTTACAAACTGTAACTTACAATGACGGTCGTTATTATTCATAGATTCATAGAATTTATGATTGTAAAGGATGATTAGATGATCTAATCCCACCCCCCGCTTAGCACAGGCCAGGCATCTCATCCAGTTACTCCTCTGTTGAACCCAGTAAGTTGTGTTTGATGAAACTGGATCTTCTGGAGAGACATCTTTTCTTGACATGAGAAATTCAAAAGGCAAATAATTCCTGGATAGTTCTTCCAATATTTAAACATCCTTATTGTTAGAAAACCTCAGTTCTGCACCTTGTTTCTAATTTGAATTTTCTGGCTTTAAACTCCAGCCATTGGTTCTTGTAATATGCCTTTTTCCACTAGATTAAGAAGCCCTTTAAAAACTGCTATGTTCTCATGATAAAGGTACTTATATGATCTAATCAAACCACCGTTAGGTCATCTTATGAATTTAATAATTAGAAAAATCTATTTATTTTGTAGAAGCACTTAGAGGCCCCAGTCACAGAGCAAGGCCCTGAGGAACTGACAGCATTTAGGGCTTGGTTTTTAGGAAACTCACTTAGGAAACTTCACTTATCTTCTCTGTTATGGATTTCTAGAGTGTCCTTGGGCACGTCACGCTGCTCCTCTGGTTCTCAGCTGCTCACCTATAAGATGCGAACACCAAGATTTCCTCTACAGCATATATATGTTAACAACTGCCAAGTGCTGGGGGAACAATGTTAGTCGCTGTGCTGCGCACAGTGGAAGCACTTAACAAGACGGCAATCCTTAATCATTGTCTAACTAACCGAAAAAAATACCATCTGCACGTTAGATATGGGTCGAGGTTGAGTGTCTCCTGTACTGAGCTCTAAAACAAGTGCTGATTACTGTTGTGAAGTAACCGTGTTTTAAATTAAAGCAACAGTGAGGCATGACTACATTAGGTAACGGAGTGCAATGCTGTGTGACTCGATCTAGTGCTGACCTCAGCTGTTTCTCCCTCACATCGTGCAGAAATGTTGTTTGGATCCCAGAGATAAATGATTCAGTGGCAGATGACTTGGGTTTGAACTGAAATGACCGACCGAATGCCCCCCTATTTTTTTCCATGCCACATCTGCACCTTGAGCACAGGTACGGATAAAAGCTGGAGGAAAACACTGTCTTCAGCTGTCCCAGCTGGAATAGCTTTCCTCTTATCCCCATACTGTTTCTTTTCCATCCGTGGTGGTATCCTCAGGACTCCTCTTTGCTTTTACTTGCAGATTCTTACTCGTTTCTGCTCAGAAACTCTACAACCCCTAGGATGTCGTTTCCTTTCATCAATGTGTATTTCCATGACTTGTGGTAAGGACAACAGGTACTTATGTTTTTATCAACACTAAGTGCTTTCTTTTCTTCTCTGGCATGGCACTATGCAAACCCATGCATTAGCTGAGTAGCTCAGGGTTAAGAACCCTGAATGGGAAGAATAAACCTCTAAAGTCAGGATGTGTATTAGCTATTATCTGTTGCTCACTCTTAATTACCCGTTCCTTTATTTGTCTCCCTTTAATGGGATGTCAACCACCATTTTCCAGCCTCTCACTCAGCGGCTGATTTGCCAGGAAGGTAGGTACAGGCACACGTTTAGCCATGGTGGGCAGAATTGTGCTGGCAGTTACACAAGTGTGGACCTGGGCTAACCCCATGAAAATGCTTCAGGTTTCAACTGATATAGTTGCCTGCTCGACCGCCTTCAATGTACCAAGCTGGGTGCTTGTGCCAAACTGCCTGAAGTTGAAGCCTGTGTGTCGGGACACTGAATCACCTTCACGGGAGGGTCCTGAGCAGAGCTGTGCTACCCCGAGGCATGCTGTCCTCTACCCTGCAGGTGCCCACCAGAAGTACACAAGCGGCATCATTTCACTGTAAATTACTGAGGGGCGTGAAATGAATAGCTACCTGCTTGCTGCCTCATTCCTCTCACTCCCTCTGCACAAAGGGGATGTGCTTTGTGAGGACGGTGTGGATGACTCTCCCTTCTCACACAGGTCCTGCATGAAAGCGCAGCCAGGGGAGGTCCGGGGCCTCTCCACACTTGGTTTACTTGAAAGAGTAAGGAAAGAAACGTGCCCATGCAGCGGTTACTGACTGCAAAGGCTCACATTTTTCCTGTGAAAGAATCAGTCAGGGTAGAGTTAAACTCACATCTCTCTAGCATTCACCTGCATTTGCAAATAAATCAGCCATAAGAACAACTTAGACAGCCTCCACCTACCTGGCTTCTCCACTGAAAGACGTGGGAGAATGCCAGTGGTGCTGCCTGTTTTTCTGCAACTTCTGTCAGCATTTCAGGTATCACACTGAATTTCGCAGGATCCTGTAGAGATTACAGTGCTTTCATTGCAACTTTAGGCTGATTCACATTTGCTCTGAGAGCCTACACTGGCTTAAAAGCAGCTCTGGAGGTGACGGCTTAGGGCAAATGAAGCCCACATGGCAGCTGCAGGCCCGGTTGGCAAGCCTTGGTGGTGCTTGGGGCTGCAGCTTGGACAGGGCTTCAAAGAAGCTGCAGCATAGCAGCACAAGCTGCAGAAAATGTGAAGGATAATGTAGCAAGGCTGTTTTTCCTGTCATTCACTATAGGGCGGAAGATAACTCCACTGATCTGCCCCCTCCGTTCTAGGGCAGCGTGGATTTTGAAGGTTTTTGGCATAAGGCATTTATAATATGTAGAGTTCTATGCAGGTCCTGGATGTTCCTCTCTTGAGTGCACAGCTTGGAAAATAAACTTACAGAATTTTTCCAGGTGGTAGTAAAAGGAGCCCCCTGATAAATTCATACACATTTGTGCCCTGAGAAACGGGCAGTGGTTGTGAGGTGACAGGGTTAATGCAGCCGCATGCAGGTGTAAACCAACACCTCTTCCTGCTGTGTTCTGGCTAACTCCATCGTTGCCCCTTTACATTTAGGACTGTTTCCAAGCAGCTTGCTACTACCCAGCCTGCCTGGTTATGGGCTGCAGAGATCACAGCAACAAGTACAACGTAATAAAAAGCAGTTGAAATAACAGCAAAAAACAACTGCAACAAACCTAAAACAAAATGTCCATCTCAGCAGTGCAGGACTGTTTTGTTGTTGTTGTTCTTGTTGTTGTTTTGTTTTTAAGGGACATTTCAGGCAAGGCTTTCCTGTTAATAAACCCACACAGCAACATTTGAAAGTAAATACTTGTCATCTAGAGGTCTGTTCCTACTGTAAGACTGCAAGGTCAGATTGTGCTCTGAAGGATACTGATATCTGGATTAAAACAAAACAATTGTGGGGATTTTGGAGAGCCACATCCCAGAGAAATAAATCACCCACGCAGTTCGGCGTGTGCCGGATTACTGTGTCTGTGATCGAGAGTTGCTCTGTACACACGCCGTTTGAGCACAGCAGGCTGGAGCACCCAGCACCGGGGCTGCTGCGTGCATGCGATGCATTTGCAGTCATCAAGCAGCCAACTGCTGAACGGCAGGCACTTGGAAAAGCAGCTGATAGCCATGGCAATACAAGCTGTGTCCCTGAGCTTTTCCTGCAGGACAAAAGATCAGATTGCATTGTGCAGAAAATCCCATTTTATAAAGGATGGTCTGGCAATTGCTGTGCTCCCTCGGAGACCTTGGGTATCCTGTTAGAACAGGGACCTGAAATCTGGACGCTGTGGGCCCATATCTTGAGTTAAATTTTATTTTTTGGACAGATAGTAGCTCACGTCATCTGGGAAAGAAAATACCGGTGTGACAGACAACAGAATTTATTTTTCAAAAGTTTGGAAATCCAAATTCTGCATGACAAAGAGCATTTACCCACTGCTGATAACCGTAAGCAATGGACAAACCGTTTACCATATTGTTGCTCTGTTTCCCATGTATACACTAGAGATTACCCACTTACCACTGCTGAAACATACTTGGAGGTTGGAAATTGGACATTTCGGTAACTGTGATTTCAACTGTAATGACCCATACAGGTCATTACAGGTACCTCAAGGGAGGCTGTAGCGAGGTGGGGGTTGGCCTGTTCTCCCACGTGCCTGGTGACAGGACGAGGGGGAATGGGCTTAAGTTGAGCCAGGGGAGTTTTAGGTTAGATGTTAGGAAGAACTTCTTCACTGAAAGGGTTGTGAGGCACTGGAACAGGCTGCCCAGGGAAGTGGTGGAGTCACCATCCCTGGAGGTCTTTAAAAGACGTTTAGATGTAGAGCTTAGGGATATGGTTTAGTGGGGACTGTTAGCGTTAGGTCAGAGGCTGGACTCGATGATCTTGAGGTCTCTTCCAACCTAGAAATTCTGTGTGATTCTGTGTGTGATACAAACCATGTTTCAGCTACATGTGGCTGCTGCAGCAGAAATATAGGATGCAAAAACACCATGTCCTGAAGGGCGTGCAAAGAATAGACACAGCCTGCACACGGTGCAGGAGCTGGAAAGGGAACACCGAAGTATTTGCTAACATTTTATTGAGGCATTAAGCTCCTGTGCGCATCCACCTCTGTGTTGAACGCATCAGGTCAGTGCCTGATTCTTTCGGAAATTCACTTTTTTGGATTCAAGCGTGGGCTTTATGCCGGCTTCCAACACAACTTGGGCAAACGACAGCAAATGCTTCTTGCCAAACATTTCTTTCGCCCCTCTGCCAGAAGCCAGACACCACCTACGGGGCCGGGGGGGGGGGGGGGGGGGGCTCAAAGGACCGAACAACCCCAGGCCGGGCCGGGACTCCCGGTACCGAAGCGGGCCCGGGGCTTGAAGGAGATCCCCGAGGGGGGATGTTGGGGATGTTTGGGGATGATGGGGGGGATTTTGGGGATGGTGGGGGGGGGATAAGGCAGCGCAGGCGCTGTGGCAGCAGGGCCGGAGCGGGGCGGAGCGGCGGAGGGGCCGTGCGGTGCCGGGCCGGGCCGCCCGCCTATTTGAGGCAAAGTAGCGGGGCGCGGGCGCCCAGTGCCGGCCGTGAGGCAGCGGGCGAGCGGCCGCCGCTCGGTGCCCGCCTCCGTCCCTCCCTCCCCTCCTCCCCCCGGCCCTCCTCCTTCTCCTCATCCTCCTCCTCCTCCTTCTTCCCCTCCCTCCCTCCCCTCCTTCCCCCCCCCCCCCTCCCCAGCACCGCCGCGCTCTCCGCACGGGTGCTGGCGGTGTCGGTGCTGCTGCTGCTGGTGGTGGTGGCGGCGGCGGGGGGAGCCGCCCCGCGGGGCCGCCTCTGCCCCTTCCCCTTTCCCCGCCGCGCTTTTTTCATGGCAACATGGCGATGGCGGCTCCGACCGGCAGCGCGGCGCTCTGCGGCCACCTGGCCCTGCTGCTGCTGCTGCTCCTCGCCGCCCCCGCCGCGCTCGGCTACAGCTTCCCGCAGCAGCACACGTAAGTGCCGCCCCCGGGACACCCCCACACACCCCCCCCACAGCTCCATATACACCCCCATACACCCCCACACACCCCCGGGGGAGCCCTTTTGGGGGGCACCGCCGCGGGGGTCGCCCGGCTGCGGGACCGGCTCGGCGCTGCCCGGCTCCCTTCGGCCCCCCCCGGGGGGTGCGGAGCGGCCCCGAAGTTAGCGGGGAGCTCAAACTTCGCCGCTGGGCTGCCGGGGTGTGTGTATGGGGTGTGTATGGGGTGTGTATGGGGTGTGTATGGGGTGTGTATGGGGTGTGTATGGGGTCTGTATGGGGTCTGTATGGGGTGTGTGTGGGGCGGGGGGCAGCCCGCTGGGGTCCCGGGAAGGAGAGCCTTGTAAGCGGCCGCACGGTGCCTGAGGTGCCCCGGTCGCCACCGCAGCCCCTGCCCCCGGCCGGCGGGGCTGGGCTATAAATAGCTTTTGGGGAGAAAAAGAGCTTTTTTGGAAGTCGGCGCCCGGGAGCCGGCTCGCATCCGGCGATGTCGGTGCCCGGTGTCGCCCAGGGGTGCTGCGGGAGGCGGCCGGCCCCGCTAGGAAATGCCGCTTGGTGACACCAAATTAAAAGGGGGGAAGGCAAAGCAGGCAGCCGAGCCTGGGCTGGCACCGTGTCCTCACAGCCTGCGTGTCTGGAGGGGGAGAGAGATCTCAATGACACGGAGTTAATCGCCGCGGTGTCGCCCGTAACTTTGCGCTGCCCCGGTGCACGGCCGCTGCGTTTTGCCCCAATCTTCTCCTCAGTTTTGATTTCCTTGGGGATAGGGATGTGATACGTGCGTATGTCACAAAAAAGTATTTTCCGGAGCCTTTTAGCTGAACGTCTCTCGTCGCAAAGTGCGTTTCTACAGGCGTGTGTTGAGGCCTTCTGCTGCTAAGCCTTCTTCTCAGGAGAAGCGGCGTTGTTTATTCGGGAGGGCTGTAGCTCCCCGAGGTAGTGGCTGGCTCCGCGGCAGGCATGGTGGTTGGGGCTCCATCCTTCAGAAATAGCTCCCCTTCCCTCGGCTTCCTCCTGAATTCTTTTGGGTCTCACATCCACGTTTCTAAACAGCTTTGACCTTTGGGAGCTGGTGGGGTCCCTTTTCTTGCCGCCAGGTAAATGCAGAAATTCTTCAGAATAAGACCCTGAGAAATGTCTACCTACAGGGGGAGAGGAGGGAAGGGGACGTGCCAGTGCTCTGCCAAGTGCCACAGCCTCACAGCCTGATCCAGCGTTTCTCTCGTACCAATAATCCTGCCTTCTAAGAGAATTCCTATAGAAGTAGCAGGGATTATGGATGTGATGAAGCGCAGATGAAGTTGGTGGGATGCTTTTAATATTGCAGCAGCTTTCTCAGGGGTTGTAAGCTGTTGCTTTTTCCTCTTGAATTCTGAGTGCAGAATCATATTGCGGAATAAATCTCTTCTGGGTACCAGTTTACAAAGCAGAAACGTGTTGTTTGTTTTTTTGTTGTTTTTTTTCTAACTGCAGAAAGTTTTTCAAGGAAGGCTCTTGTGCCAGGAGAGACATCCTTAGGAGACGTGTAATTTGTAAATAATGCATTGGCCTTCCCCTCACCCAGACTGATGATTATCTGTATTGTTCTAATAAACTGTGCCAGCTTTTTAGCCAAAGCAGTTTTATTTCAGATCATTTGGTGTGGCTTACTAGGAAAAGATGTCGTGCTCTCTGGTATCAGTGGTGCTGTCCACACGGGCCTGGTCCTGTACTAAGAGAGGTGAGATGAGTAAAAACCAAACTTGGTGGTGAAGCTGTACAGTTGGTAGCTTCTCCCAAACGGGAAGGAATGGTCCTAAAAAGGCCACGAATTTTGCATGTGTCTTTGGTGGGAAGTGATGCTGACGGATTGCGTGCGGGGAAGAGGCACAGAAGGGACGTGAGACCTCAGCTTGACCTGGTATCTTCTTGCTTGCTTTATTCCCCTTGTGACCTGCTTTGTGAACCCAGAAAAAAAGAAGAGTCACGAATGGATATTTGATGATGATGCACAATCGCTGGGCAGTAGGTTAATGCCTGTAACATGTGGGCTGAAACGCCTTGCGCGCTGTGCCCTAGGGCTTCAGTGATTGTTTCTCGGGAAAGAAATATTTAATGGGAGAAAGAAGTGCAATGGTAGCTGCCACCAGCGCTCAGATAACACTCTTTAATTGACTGTTCCCCTCTGAGTAGTTCCCTTTCTGTGCACTTATTTTTAAAAGTGTTGGATAGAGCTTAAATCATTTTTGAAAGGTTTTTCGGTCAGAAGCTGAGTTGTGCTGGTGAAACGGGCTGCTAAAATCTTCCAGTTACGAGCCTGTTTTCTTCTCCTTTAGACAATGCACCCTTGCAACAACAGCAAATGACAGAGCGTTGATTAGAAACCTTGTTTGTCGTCGGAGTTTTTCTACGTGAATCACTTAAGTCATGTTTCACTGTAGGGCTCTCAGAAATGAGGCTGCTTTTTTTAAGCAGTGCCGGAGCCGGTTTGCTCTGACCTGCATCAGACTGAATGATTAGGGTATTTTGCTAGGGGGGGATGTGGGGGGTTAACAGCCTTTTTTTTTTTTTTTTTTTTGCCACATTTGTGTTAATTGTTGTCAGTGATTTCTGTGCATTGATTCTTGGTTATGTCCTCGATAAATCTCTGCTGTTCCACATTATCTCTCCTCCTGGGTAGCATGGTTTTAATCATCTTATGCCGAGCTAAGGAAGGCTCGGCTCAGCCAGTTGTCCAAAGGGGAATTTCTCATTGAGATTTAAAAAGCAAAATCCCAGATTGGAACAAAACCACTTGGGCGGGCATGTTAGGTGATGTCCAGTGACTGGCGAGGCTCTTTTTAGGAATGGTCACGTAGGAGAATACACGTTTGTGTGGTCAATGGGATTAGTGGCTGTGGAAAGAAAAGCTGTTGGTTGCTGTTAATTTTTCTTGTACATACTACACGGAGGGCTTCCTGTGGCAGCACAGCGACAACCTCTGCTCGAGTTTAAGAGGTTTGGTGTTAGGAGACTGAAAGCCTGGTCAACTGGGGGAGTCCTGCACCTGTATTGCCATCTCCTCGTGTTAGCAAGTGGCAGAGAATGCGGTTGCTGCCTGGGGAGGGAATGACCCCTCCTCACTTTGCAGAAAGGCTTTTTGTCACTTGGACTTGAAAGAAAATCACCATCTGCTGGAGGGTGGTGAGCCGTTTGCCTCTCATCGTGAGGAAGCAGGTGTGTGTGCAGAATGGCTGCGTGCTCGCTGGCGGGGCCGGGCTCTGGTGCCACGTCTCTGGCTGCTCGGCACGAGGACAGCGGGGTGTCTGCGGGGCAAAGCCTTGTCCTGGGGACCAGCATCCAGTCCTGCCCCTCCAGCACGAGGTCTGGGCTCGTCAGATGCGGACAGCAGCTCTGGGCAGCGAGCTCGCAGTGGTACCAGTGCTCTGCCAGATGCGGAGCCACAGAGGCTGCTGCCGAGATGGGTAAGGCCTGATGGGTGCCCGTCACCACTGGAGGGTGAGCTTGAGGTTGCCTCTACCAAATTAATTGCTTCCTTTCAGCAGGCTTTGATTTGTGCTCGCCACTTCACCCCAAATGAGGTTAACGATGGTGGTAGTGATGGCACATCTGGGCTAGCAGGGCTTGAAATAAATAACTCTATCAGGACTGGATGTTTCAGGGTTTGCAGGATGCTGTGTAGGGGGAGCCCTGTCTCTTGTTCTGCTGCCCGCCTGCTGTGCAGCCAGAAAATCTCTTCCAATTATGGTTTTGATGCTGGGGAAGGGAACTTGTCTGGAAAGGAGCGGAGAGGAAGTGGGGAGATGGCCCTGCTTGCCTTCAGCTCCACTTGGCTGAGCAGAGAGACAGCTCGCAGGGAGGGCGGCCTGCCCGCGGGACTGACAGACAGACAGACAGCCTCGCTCCTTCTCTCAGGGCTGGGTGGCCTCCGTGGAGGCACAGCCACCCGCTGTGGGCCGTGCCTTGGTGGTGGAGGCTGCTTTGGGGTGCACGGAGGCACCCAGAGCTGCCCGGAGAGAACAGGGTGGCAGCTGGGAGAGGGCCGTGTGCTGCTTTTGAAGTAATTTGCAATTTTTTTTTTAGCATTATAAACACTTTCTCTCCCTTCCTGTTACCAGTTCTGAATGCTCCCTACTCAGGGCTTGCACTGGGAACAGCTGTATATGAATTCCCTTTTGGGTGTAAGGAAGGAAACAGGGACAGCTTCCCTGAGAAGCGGGCAGCTATAGCACAACATGTCAGTGTGCACGCTGTCACCAGCCTGGCTCAATTATTAAGCGTATTCCTTGAGATAACTGGCTGACGAGGCCTAACAACTTACTTCAGACCTTGTCCCATGCCTTTTTCCTTCCTGTCCTTTCCTCAGCACGATAACTTCTCCGGGGCAGCAGGGCAGGAAGCCTGCTCCATCAGCACAGGTGAGCATCACACAGAGCTGGGCACGAAGACCCTCTTCCTGGCCCTGTGACACCTCAGCCCTGCACCCTGCCTGCAGGGATCCTCTTCAAGATTGTGGCTTCAGGAGTCTGAGTTTCTCAACCCAGTGTACACACTGAAAAAGAGTTGATACAAGCTCTTAGGAGAGCACGGGGGTTCCTACTGAAATCAATAAGGTTCCTGCACGTAGACCTGAGGGTAGAAATGGGCTGATGCGTAGTGCTTGGCAGGCACAGTTCAGAAGGTTTGTTGTAAAGAAGCTGTGCCTGTGTTGTGTGTGTGTGTGTGTGTGTGTGTGTGTGTGTGTGTGTGCAACAGCCCCTTGAAAGCTGAAGGTGGTTATGTAGAGGCTAAATGGAAACCCGAGTTTATCCTTGAACAACCCCCCTGGTGTTTTGCTTCAAAAGCCATCAGAAAGGCTCTTGAGGGCTTAAGTGCTGGGGCATCTGCGCACGGTAACATTGTACATGTGCACAAACCGTAGAATTTAGACTTTTTTTTTTTTTCCACCAATGAAATATTCAAGTGGATGAAATAAAAGAAAAAGTCATAACCAAGCGAAATACTTGAGTGAAATATTCAGCAAGAATGGACAGTATCTGAATGTTTCGATATTTACTTTTCCAGGAGCCTCTCGAAAGCAAAATGTGTTTTGTTAGCAGAATTATTTTTTCCTGTCTGGGGTGCTGGTAGTACTTTGTTTCAGAACTGTTCCTGTAATCCAGCCTTCATCCTCAAGTTTATTATTGCTGCATTGCATGGCGAGTGGGGTTGTTCACAGTGTTGTTACTGGAGAGTTGCTTTGTATCAACAAGCTGTTGGCATGGCTTTATTTGGGCTGAATCGTTTGATGTTTTGGAGAATGCATGTGGATTTCCTCATAACTTTCAGTAGTCCCACAAATCTAAATTCAGGAAGTAAGCGCAGTTAGCGATCAGATCGGGATGAGCAGGGATATAAACCATTTAGAGGAATAGCTCTGACGATGATAAAGCCCTGGGCACAGTTGCCAAAGCAGAAGTTGAGTTTGCATCTCTCTAATGAGTCAAGTGCTTTTGTGCATCAACAGCGCACATGGAGCTAAACCCAAGAAGGATGGGATGTGATGCACTTCGGCTCTGGTTTGTGTCCAAATCCCTGAACTTCTTGCAGAGAAGAGGAGATCTTTACAATGGAGGAGCCTCCTGCCCCCTGCCATGGTCCATCTCTGCTCATTAGGGGTGGGAGTGGAGCTGCTTTCCATGGACTAGGCTGGAGCTACTCGTGTGATGGGGGTGTCTGTTATGTGTTATGAATCTGCTGAAGCCACTGGGCAGACTTTGGATTTCTGTGGGTACTGCTGGTGCCAGAAGCTGGTGTGTTGCCCTCTCCTGTGCTGACACTTTGGGAATTCCCAAGGCATCATCAACTGTCCCCACAGTTGGTATGCGTATTGCTGAGATAGGCTGAGGGATGGATTACAAAAGGCACGTTCATTTACCTGACGAAGGTTGTCTATCTTGAATTATTTATGAGGCTTCACAGCGTGCTAGTAAATTTTGTAAAAGCGATGAAGTCCCTGTAATATGAGCCTCTTTGCAGCTTCCTGTGCTTTGCTGAGAAGGTGGAGGAAGGGAGAGGGAAAGGGCAGAGGGATGGAGCAAGGCTGCTGCTTTCACGCTGGGGTGTGCAGAGCAATGAAATGATGATTAGTTGGTCATACTTTGCATCAAAGCAAAAAGCTGTGTCGTGTCAGTGCTTTAGGGAAGGGCTGGGGGGAGGATGGGGAGTACAGGCACAAGGGCAGAGAAGGTGGAAAGCTCACAAGCAAGGTAGTCAGCTTCCCATCTGTGGGAATGTTAGTCACAGGGGTGGCTTCCTTTTAGCACATGCTCATTTCTATGGGGTTTTCTTATCTGAATCCTTCCAAATGAAGGACCAACCCAGAATTTCCTAGTTCTTCTGTATGGCTGAAAGGCTTGCAAGTGTGCTGCCCCTGCAAGGTGAGAGCTGGGGGCTGTTGCAGCCACGTCTGCTGCTCAAGCCGCGCTGACAAAAGTTGCTGCTTCTGTGACCCAAACTCAGTTTGGGGTGCTAGTGTGATGGGTTGCTTCTTGAGATCCCGTGTTTGCTGGCCATCTGCAAGCAGAGGCTGTGGAGCAGAGGATGACTGGGAAGACCTGTGGCCCCGGGAGCATGAAGGCTGTGTTCTCCAAGCAGGGAAGGTGAGAGCAGTGAGGGTCCGGGTGCTGGCTGGCCTCGGTCCTGCTGTAACAATCAGCTCTTGGCCTTCCAAGCACAAAGTTAACCTTAAATTGTTCAATTGGTGGAAAGAATTGGGAGGGTATTGAATCTCCATTGGATGGACAAATGAGGACCATGATTTTCCTTCTAAATACTGGTCCCTTTCAGCTTGTAACAGGGCTGGGTCCTGCTACTTTCCTCTTGAAGCAAGCTGCCAGACTCTTGTTTCTTCTGCCGTGGGTGCTTAGTACTCTGCAGTGCAGAAGAATCCAGCATCTAGAGTTGAGTTTGACTCATAGAATATCCCGAGTTGGAAGGGACCCATAAGGGTCATCGAGTCCAAATCTTAGCACCACACAGATCTACCCAAAATTTTAGACCATGTGATGAAGTGCACAGTCCAATTGCTTTTTAAGTTCAGGCAGGCTTGGTGCAGTGACTGCATCCCTGGGGAGCCTGTTCCAGTGTGCGACCACCCTCGCAGTGAAGAACCTCTTCCTGATGTCTCACCTAAACCTCCCCTGCCTCAGCTTGACACCATTCCCACAGGTCCTATCACTGGTGATTAAGGAGAACAGATCCTGGACCTTCCGCTCCCTGTCATGAGGAAGCTGTAGGCTGTGATGAGGTCCCCCCTCAGCCTCCTCTTCTCCAGGCCCAGTGCCCTCAGCCACTCCTCATACATCTTCCCCTCTCGGCCCTTCACCATCTTGTAGCCCTCCTCTGCACACTCTCCAACAGTTTCACGTCCTTTTTGTGCTGTGGTGCCCAGAACTGCACACAGTGCTCGAGGTGAGGCCGCCCAGCGCAGAGCAGAGCGGGACAATCACCTCCCTCGACCGAGTGGCGATGCCGTGCTTGGAGCACCCCAGGGTACGGTTGGCCCTCCTGGCTGCCAGGGCACACTGCTGGCTCACATTCAGCTTGCTGTCAGCCACAACCCCCAGATCCCTCCCTGTGGGGCTGCTCTCCAGCATCTCCTCACCTAGTCTGTATGAATGGCCAGGGTTGCCCTGTCCCAAATGCAGGACCCAGCACTTGCTCTTGTAAAGCTTCATGAGGTTGGTGATTGCCTAGGTCTCTCTGCAAGGCCTTTCCACCCTCAACAGAGTCCACAACTCCAAGTTTAGTGTTCTCAGCAAATTTGCTCAAAACACCTAGTCCTACATTCAAATAATCTATAAAGACATTGAAGAGGACTGGCCCTAAAATGGAGCCTTGAGGGTCACATCTGCCAGCCAGATGTGGCCCCATTTACCACAACCCTTTGAGCCCTGCCTGTCAGCCAATTGCTCACCCATCGTATAATATTTTTGTTAACTTATATGCTGGACATTTTGTCCAGTAGGATCCTATGGGAAACTGTGTCAAAAGCTTTACTGAAGTCCAAAAATATCACATCAGCTGGTTTCTCTTGATGGACTAGACAGGTGATCTTGTCATAAAAGGAAATCAAATTTGTTAGGCAGGACCTCTACCCCTCATGAACCCATGTTGGCTGGGACCAATGACTGCGTTGTCCCCCAGGTGTGCTTCAAGAACTTCAAGAATCATCTTCTCCGTAATTTTACCAGGCACTGATGTGAGACTGACAGGCCTGTAATTGCCAGGGTCGTCTTTCTTGTCCTTCTTGAAAATTGGTACAACTTTTGCCAGCTTCCAGTCTACTGACACCTCTCCAGATTCCCAAGATTGTTGAAAAATAATTGAGAGAGGTCCTGCAATAACATCATCCCAGGGTGCTCAGAGAGCTGGCTGGATCCCATCTGGGCCCATGGACTTCTGTGGATCCAGGTGGAGCAGCAAATCCCGCACACGTTCAGGGTCGGTCGGGAGTTTGTCATTCCCACCATCATGGTCCTCCTGCTCAGGGCACCCAGGGTCCTGAAGTCCATCATCAGCGTTGAAGATGAAGGCATAGAAGGCGTGAAATGTTTGTGCTTTCCTATGTCCTTGTCTGTGAGGTGACCTTTCCCATCAAGTAGAGGACCTATGTTTTCTTTGGTCCTCCTTTTTCTGTCCACATATCTCAATAAAAAGTTTGTTTTTTGTTTGTTTGTTTTTTTCCTCATCTCCCACAGACCTGGCCAGCTTCAAGTCTAATTGGGCTTTGGCCACACAAGTTCTCTCCCTACAGACGTGAACAGTGTCCCTGTATTCCTTCCACGTTGCCTGACCCTGCTTCCAGCATTTTCTTTTTCTGCCCAAGCTCCGGTAGAAGATCCCTGGTCAGCCAGGCCAGCCTTCTTTGTACATCTTCCAAATAAGAAACAAAAGCAAGGTGCATATTTGTAAATATTTTCTCAGAGCCTACCTTGTATATGCCATTTACAGTCTAAAAGATCTGTAAATCTCTTGCTGATTTTGTTTCTGTTGAATCAGAAGTATTCTTGTATTTGAATTCTCGTATCTATTAACTTTTATGTAATGGTATCTCCATTGAGACAAGCATTGCCACTTGTCAACAGCATGATACAGCGAGGGTCGTGAATGCAGAGCCCTGTTTGCATTGCTAGCACATAGTGGGTTTCAGTCAAATTTTTGGCAGCTGTAACACGGACACTAAAAGAGACGGACTTAAGCCAAGCGAAGCAGCTAATATTCAACTTTATCAGTGTTGAACATTGAGTCAGATTCTGGGCTGTGAGTGGTTGAACATCTTTTTATTGCTCCATAACAAACTCAGTAGACCCAGGAGAAGCCGAAGTACCATTTGGTCATGTCTGAGGTAGTCTTATAAATTAGAGGTCTGTTCTGAGCATTCACTGTAGTGTCTCGTTCTTGGGATTGGCAGGGAAGAAAAAAAAAAATAAAAAGCAATGTGTGGGCTCGTGTGCTTCTAGGGCCACTGCAGGGGCCAGGGGAAACCTGCTGCCCATGTAAAAGTAAACCTGCAGCACTGTGTCACATGTAGCAAGGGGAAAAGAGTGGAAGAAGCAGCATTTAATTATTCAAGACCTGCAAGCTGAAAAGAGTTTCAGGATGCTGGGCTGCCAGCTGGCCAGGCGTGTGTCACAGCTTTGTGGGCACTCTGCTTTCCCCTCCTGCTTGCTCTGGGGAGAAAGGTAGATTACATGAGTGTGTGTGTGTGTGGGGAAAATAAATCAATATTTTCTGTTAATCCAGTTCTTGGTTCTTATTTATTCTGGTTTTGTTTGCTGGGAGATCTTAAGTGTTGATCAGTGACCAACCTGATGACATTATTTTGCCTCCTACAGAACGACAGCGCTTTCAGGAGCACAAACCCAAACAGCATCAGCCCCACATGGGCTCTCTGTGCACGGCCATGAATGTTTTCCTGCACCTCCTTGGCTGTGTGCTGTGGGACAGCTCATGATTGAGCCATTCTTCCTGACGCAGGATTTATTACTGAGATACTTGATGCTGAAGAATTTGCCATTGTCAGTCTTGCATGCTGTGCCCTGTTACAGCTACGGTAGGCTTAAAAGCTGAGAAACATCACATTCATTTCTGAGATACCAGGACAGATTCATCCCCTGATGTAGCCGTGCCAAGTGCTGTGGGATTATGCTGGGGATAGCTTTCAGGTCTTTGTCTCTTAGTTAGTACATGTGGTGGTGGTAGTGGTTGCTTCTGCCTTGATTGTTATTCTGAGGTGGAGAAAAGCAATTTATCTAACGCCTCTGCTATCTGCTCATGCATTGGTCCCAGTTTCTAAATATCCCCATTTAGCACGTGCCCGCCTGCTTGACCTGGCAACAAAAATGATGCGTTGGCATTTCTGACACCAATACTGCCTTTTTACCCGTCATCCTCAGGCTAAATTGAAGCCTTCTGTGTCACTTGTTCCTTGCTATGTTTATTTGTTTTGGTCTAGTCTTCAGAGAAAAATCGAACCGGCTCTGTGTCTCTGTCTTATTACTGCCTGCGTGGGCTGGGCCCCTCTGCATCATGTGTGGCTCCTGCCACGTCCTGAGGTGCTGCAGCTGAGCCCTGCACCCTCTGCGTCCCACCGCTTCCCCGTGCACAGGCACAGAGAGGACGAGGTGGGTGGTGTGGCTGGGCTGGAAGCTGCGTCTTGCTGCAGGGCCTTGTTCTGCCCCTGTGGCTGCTGAGCCAGGTTAAGCCCTCTTGCACGGAGCCTCTTTGGCAGCCGTGCTTGTGCCTGGCTTCCCGGGAGGCCCCGAGGCACAGGCGAGGCTGCTTCTCCTGCCTGTTGTCTCTTTGCGCCGCTCCGAGTGGAGCCTTGCACTGAAAGCAGGGCCGGTTCGTGGATGTGATTATGTGTGCTGGAAGCGGCCCTTTTTGTTCTATAAGAGCCACTTAATAAATGTCACTTATTTGGTGACTGTTGAGTGCGTGGCCTTCTCATCAGGAAGTGGCTGCCAGCCCCCGTCGTGTTCTGGAGTCACAGCTGTGTGATGGAGGAGGAGGTTTGCCACTCGCCGAAACAAGACGCTGCAGTGTTTTAGTGGTAGCTGGTGTAATACTTGACTTTCCTTCTTCGTTAAATCTACTTATTGCTGTGTTTGTGCCGTTTCAAAGTTATTATTGGATCCCACGACGTAGGACGAGGGTTCTTGTACGAGAAGTTTCTTCTGGAGAAAACCAGGCAGCTGCGGAAGGGGAAGGTTTGGCAGATGGTGCCTGTCCCTTTGCAGAGGCGTGCTGTGTGTTCCTGCGTGGCCGTGGGGAGCTGAACGAGCTGCAGGTGAGATGCTCCAGCTGAGGCATTACCCGAGGCCGTGCTGTGTCAGGGCAGCGTGGCATCCCTGCCATCCCTCTGCCTCGTGTGCTCCGTGGCGGGTGGAAGGCTCCTGTGCACAGCCCGCTGCTCTGGGGGCTGCCTGGGAAAGGTGCTCAAAGAGCAGTTCTGTCCTGCACCCGAGCAGCCAATTGGCAGTACTGGGTGAATTTGTTAAAATTTGTCCATTTGTTGAAATGTTCTGAAGTCTGCGAGGTGCACTGAGCTCAACTCCAGATCCCATGAGCAAAGCAACCAACATTCCAAGTATATAATGTGTTTTTGTCTAATTTTCCACATGAAGCTAATCTTGCTTTCTCATTTGGCTTGACTCTATTTATTACAATGTCATTCCTTTCTCACTTTTTTTTTCCTGCTGTGGTATTCAGATTTCATAGAATCGCTGAATGGTTTGGGTTGTGAGGGACCTTAAAACCCATCTAATTCCACCTTCTTGCTATGGGCAGAGATGCCTCCCACCTGACAGGCTGCTGAAAGCCCCATCCAGCCTGGCCTTAAACACTTCGAGGGATGGGGAGATTTGAGTATTAGCTTAATATTTATCTTCTAATAGTTTCTGAACAGCTGAGTACTTGCCTCACTGACAATGACACTGACCTGGCTTTGGCTGGATTGGAGGCTTTCTTCATAGAGGCTTGTATGGTGCAACGTTTGGGGTTTTTGATGACCATCAGTGGATTAACACCAGGGGTTAGCTGTTGCAGAGCAGCGCCTGCACAGCCAAGGACGGCACTCAGTGCTGGCGTTTCTCTTCCCAAGGAGCTGATGTGTGATGAGCCGTGCTGTTCTGCAAGGGGCTGCCCCCCTGCCTGCTGATGGGAAGCAGCAGTGAATTCCTTGTTTTGCTCTGCTCATGGACAACTTTTGCTCTGCCTATTAGGCTGTCCTTACCCCCAGCTTCTCACCCTTCTACCTTTGTGCTTCTCCCCCGAGCCTGCAGCAGGACAGGGAGCCAAGCTGCCTGCCAGTGAAGCCCCAGCGGGCCGTGCCATCAGTAACCTGCAGCACCGGTCGCTTCAGGGAGTCCAGACAGGCTTCATTCAGCCTTTGGTGCAGTGCTTGTGAGTGACAAAATTAGCTCAAACTGTTATTTGTTAAAGCTGCTGCCATGTTAATCTTAGTGATGCCATGGCTTCTGCTGGCATGTGGGTTAGCAAGACGCTTCGGCTGCGAATGAGGGCAGGTTCTGCCTTTGGAGGAGTCTCAAAGACCTTCTCTTACACCTTTGCTTTGAAGATTTACACCAGGCAAATCTGTCCCATTTTTTCCATTGCCAGGCCTATCTTCCAGGTGTTCTCTTATCCCCGGTTGCTCTTCTGGCCTACTTTCCATCCATGACACATTAAAAGGTGACCAGCTGTCAGTCTTGGCTAGCATCAGGAGCAAAGCTTCTGTGCCTCAGGCTTGTTCCCTGGGGAGACCAATAACTGTCCTGATGCCCTCGGGGTTGTCCCTCATCCACTCCCCACCACAGCATGAGCATCTCGTCCTGTCTTCCACTCCTGATAAAGGTCTTTACTTGCACTTTGCAATAGTGCTTCCATTTCCCTTTGCTCATTTTCCATTGCTCATTTTGCTGATGAAACCAAGGCTTCGAAGGCTCAAAGATGTCAGCGGTGGAGCAGTAAATGGAACCCAGATCACATAATTCCTTCTCTTCTGCTCCTCCAAATGAATCCACGCTCTTTTTTTTTTGGATATGTGTTTCTTCTGCAGTGTACTAACAAGACATCGAGCTCAAGTACAAGAACAGAAACATGGCCAGGGGGATTTGCACTCTAGGGAGCGAGCATCTGTCTGTTTCTTTGGGGTAGTGGGAGAAGGGTTTCCTTCTGAAGGGCATTATTCTCTGGCAGATGCCTGGGAATCAAAGCTTGGATGGTGCTGTTCTCTGTGGTTCCTTGGAGGGTGAGAGGGCGTGCTGCAGAGTGCTCCCCGTGCCGCAGTGCTGGGCTTCTGTGAATGAAATGGGTGCCCTGTGCTGCATAAGCCCTGTGTTGGCTGCCTGTCCCATCTGAGTTACGGTCAGGCACCTTTCCCAAGAAATGCTCTCTTTAAAATTGCATTTTTGTGCTGATGAGGCACTCATTTAGGATTGGATCTCTTGTGCTTGTTGCCTCCTTGAGGCAATGCTCACTGGTGGAACTGGGTATTGGAGGAACTGTAGGGCAGTGGCTCCTGGCCACCCCTCGGACATCCATCCCCTTGCTTGGTACCTGGGAGACCATCTGAACGTTTTCCCCCTCCGTGTGTGTGTCTCAGAAATTCTCGAGGCCATTAAGCTGGGTAATTTACATGCTTCTTGAGCCTGTGCCTAGGGAAATATATTTCACAGGTAATTTCAAATCTCTTGGCGTGTGGCAGAAGTCATTATTCTAAATAGAAAGGGGTTGGTGATGTCGTAAGCCCCATCGAGACGACCGCAGTAACAGCTGGGCTTTGTCTCCTGCAGAAAAGAGCGCAGGGCAGTGGGGCGGTGGGATGTCAGCTGGTTCGGGTGTTAATGTCGATACTTGCTTATAAAGCAGAAGAGAATTATCTCGTAGTCTTAGCTTTTGGTGTTTATGCGGGCCAGGAGGAGCTGGGCTCTGGACCGCTGATGGGCAGATGAGCTGCCAGCTCTGGTGCTCGAGGGCCATCGTCAGAGCACAAACATCACTTCTGGCTCTGCTGCTGGAAGCGTCTGGCTTTGGGACTACTGCTTCACCCCGGAGCTCAGTTCTCCCCTTCCAAAAAAAGGAAGATATCTTTGTCAGATGCACCGGGAGGATTAGCCAGTTTGATGTTGGTCGGTCCCCTCACGGTGACGTTTGGGCTCTTGCACCATCCACGCTGTAAGCATGATACATGAGGGGAGGGCATGTGGGCAGTAACCGTGATCACTGGAGCTCGGTCGTGGGTGCACTGCTTGTTCATTAGCTTGAGGCATCTGGTGAGGAAAGGGACACGGCAGTGCCTAGGCTCCAGCAGAATTTCCTGCACACCCTTCCCTTTTGAAGGGGAAGACAGCTTGTCGCAGATCAGAGACTTTTCTTGCTGGGGTGGGAACCCCTAAGGTGCTTGGCACAGCATCCTTGTGCCCAAAAGTGCTCCAGCACTGCATCCCCAATCCACAGAGCTCTCCAGGACAGGAGTGCATCCCTTTTGGCACAAAAAGCCAGCTGCTGCTGGCGATGGGGAAAATGGCCATGGTGGGCCAATGTGCTGAGCGTGTACAGCAAGGCCTGGGGGTACTTTCTGAGTCTTCCAGTCTGCTTCCACAACTGCAATTCCAATAAGCTTGTGGCCTTTACAAAGGAGAGGCTGTATTTGCTTTTCCCCGTGGAGGGAGGAGCATTCCTCCCAGCTAGGAGGTGACCTGTGAAAGCTGCCAGGTTCCCCCCTGCTGCTGCGGTGCTCACTGGGACCAAACCGGGCTCCGTGCCTCCAGCATCCCCGCTGCACTGCACGTCTGGGTGCCACCTTACAAGCGGGGAGGTCCCGCAGACAGCTTTTAGATGTGTATCACCAAGTAGTGAGGTAATGGCATAAAACGCAGTAAATTATTATTTTTTTAAAACGCTTTCCACCCCCACCCCTTTTTTTCCTTTCCCTGCTGAAAGGAAGCAGCACAATGAGCAGCTTCTGGAAGTGAAGGCGACTGCATGCGAAATAACAGGGTTCTGGGTGTTTGGCTGGCGAGGGATGCAATGAGTGAGCATCGCTAAGTGCTTTATAATAACAATGATTACGGCGCGCTCTGAGGAGCCAGGAATCTCTCAGGTAGGGGAATGGTGTGGAGAGGGTTGTTTAAGGTGGGGGATTTAACTAGCTAGTCATCTACTGACAGCGACACCCAGGCAGACCCAGAGGACGTTTGGCTTTCCTCTTGTAGCAGAAGATCTTGGGGCAGAGGCTAACAGCATCTTCGCTTGATAAAGAGAGGTTGGAGACAAATTTGGCACAGGTCTGACAAGTCAGCGGTAGTTCAGACTCCCTAACGTGGCTTGTGTTTTACTGATCTGATTAATCGTCGCCCGCGTAATCCGCTTCTGAGCGGCTGAAATCTGATGGGAAGGGTGGGTGCTGACAGCAGTCCTCCAGTGTCCTGCGGCTAGTGAGAGTTACCCAGCTTGCTGTTTTCAGCCTGCTTATGTTTTGCTGCAGCTCTTCCTAGAAGCGTGACCCTCGCTGGCGGCATCTTTGGGTGGAGCACCTCGAGTGAGCAGGAGCTCTCTGGGAAGCTCTTAGTGGCTGTGGTCAGTCCTTTATTCCCTGATTGTCGCTGTGACATACCATTTCTCCCTCACCCTTTAAGCAGCACACTAGAGAATGGGATGACTACAATGTGTGCACTCAGAGCTCCTTTCCAGCAATCAGGGCTTGGCACTTCTGTATCATGCTTAGCTTCGTAGCTTGACTGGACTCTTTAAACAAATGGCCAAAGCGAGAGCAATGATTTTATTTTCTCCACTCTTTTCTTATTTGCATTGCCAGGAGGTGGTTGTTGTAAAGCACCCTCAAGTCCTGAGGGGCCTGGGTCAGCTCGGATACTCATCCTGTGGCTGAGCAACGCTAGGGGAGCACAGGGCGACTGGTAGCATCTCCTCGCAAAGCTGTGTGCGTGTCCTTTAGGTGACAGTGCTCCGGTGGCACGGTACAGAAGCATCGCCTGGACTTTTTTGTCCCTGATGTGCTCAGCTGACAGCTGTGCTATATCTCCAGGCTGTGCAAAAAGCTCTGCTATCCCCAGCTGAAAAGTGCGAATCCCGCTAGGTGCGGCTGTGCTGTCTTGTGGGGTGGCTCAGCCTCCCATCTGGTGAGGAGGATTTACTGGAATGAGCAAGAAGATGCAACGATCTACCCTACTTCTGTCTAGCTCCCAAGAGAGTCATGAATTATACACGGAATAAACAAATAACCTGATATGTCTGTCATTATATCATAAAGGACTTTAATAATTCATGCCGCTTGCAAAATCCTTACTAAGACCTACCCTCTGTAACCTTATCTTTGCGGTGGGGGATGGGAGCTCTTCAGCCTCTACTCAGATTGTGTCTGGAAAACAGGGAGGGAGTCGGTGAGGGGAAAGTTTTTGTGAAAAAAACTTCATCTGTGTAGTGGGTTGCAAAGAAATGTGGGAGAGTTACCGGCCGTGGGGGGTCTCAGGGGGTTCTGAAAATGACAAGTGGCTGCACTGGGTGAAATTTATGCAGATAGCTTGCTTAATAAAGCTGACGCCTATTCACTTCTTTATTAATTCATTGTGTTTCAAGTCCAGATTTGTGACAGGCTTTGAGATCAGGAGCCCAGTCCTAATCCTGTGCGGTGAGAGTGCAGCCGTGGGGGAACCCATGGGCTTCTGCTGCTCCTGATGTGCATCAGCAAGCGTGACAGAAATCTGGCTTCAGATGTAAAATAGGAGCAAGAACACAGCTTTCATAAAAGCAGGGATACTAAGACTTTAGGTTTGTTTTGGCTCCAAACATACCAAATGTCAAAGCACTGGGACTGCCCGCTGGAGTGTCTGTCTGTGGGACTGTCCTCGTGGCAGCAAGAGCAGCTGGTCTGGATCTCCAGATATGAGTAGGTAACTTACTCCTGCTGTAAGGCCACCAACTGAGTATTTTTTATGCTGCTGGGAAGCAGCTGGAGTATCCTCTGGGCATGGCAGAGGACTTCTTGCTGAGGCATTTCCCTGCCCTGACTGCAAACAGCAAACCAGCCCTGTCAGGGTGCTCAGTTCGGCCTCCTCCTAGAGAAAGAGGACTCGGTGGCCATGTGCTGAGACCAGATTCATCCCCTGAGACTGTGAAGACTGATTCCTGCACATCCTGTGCTCGGGGATCCCGATACGGAGGTGCCGCCGTGTGATGCTCTGACCGCCCGAGTGCCCATCGCGGGGTGGCCGTGTCGTGGGGCGGGTGGGAGGAACGGGGTTGTCCGTGGCTGAAAGAGCTTCTTGGGAAGCAGTCTGCCTTCTGGCTGCAGGAGGTGTTTGCTGTCAGCATGTTGCTGTTCATTTTATTGCAGTGTCGGTGAGAGGCATGTGCTGAAAGGTTGGATCAAAGGGGTCCCGTGGCTGCGTGGTGGCCCCGCACAGCGCATCCAGGGACTTCTTCCTCTTTCTCTTGGCAAACCATCTACAAACAGATTGATTTTCCTCAATCCTGCTCTTACGCTTTGAATTATTCACCGAATTATCCTTTGGCCTACGGCTTCTTTGCATATCAAGTACTCAAAATCAGCTTTTTGTAAAGTTTAAAATTCAAAATACTTTGATTGGACACGTAGCTCTCCAAGAATGGTTACTGTGGTTCTCTCTCCTGCTGGGAGGACATTTCAAGTGGGCTCCTGCAGGGATCTGCCTTGGACCTGGTTTTAGTCAATATTTTCCCTAATAACTTAAGCAATGGAATGGGCGATACGCTTATAAAATTTGCAGGCGACACTGAGCTGGGAGGGGTTGGATGTATTTCGGAAGGCATTATCAGAACTCAAAATGATTTAGAAAAATTGAACGGAGAGCCTGATATCAGCAAAAATGAAATTCAGTGAAAACAAATGCAAAGTGCTGCACTTAAGGAGAAATCCAATGTGCAAATACAGGCTAAAAAATATCTGTCTGGATAGCGGTGTGGCAGAAAAGATCTGGAGAGTTATAGCAGAGCACAAACTGAGTCGACAAAGCGCTGCTGCAGCAGAAGGGCACGTTTATTCTGCAGCATAAAGCACTTCCCAGGACAGGACCGGGGAGGCGATGGGTCGCCATGCAGCACCATGCTGGACTTCTGAGTGTCTGATCTCACTTTTTGGCCTGAGCCTTTGGAGATGGGCACAAACTGTAGGGATCCAGAGCTGGGCAACAAAAAGGATGAGGTGTATAAAGCAGTGCAAAGGAGGGAAAGTTGGGGGAAGAAAAAAGAGTTTGGAGGAGGAGAGAATTAAAGGGCAAAGGATGGTACAGAACAATGACTTGGCAGTTCTTAGGAGCTTGTCAGAAGAAAATTGTTTTCTGTCTGCTGTAGGTGGGATAAGTGGAAGAGGGAATTGAGATTTAGGGTGGAAAAAGTGAAGAATGGAACTGGAATAAGATACTCTGGGAATCCTGGGCTCACCTTCAGCGAAGGATTTAAAGAACAGGTTAGACAATGCTTTGTGTCCCAGTGCAGCTAATTGTGGCAGAAGAATTCCCAAGGGCCCTGCCATCCCATGCGTGTCTGATTGAACACTGACTATGTGCTCCATTTCCACAGGGAGTTTGGCCTTAGATATTTAATACTTCTGCTTCCCAGTACAGAAATCCTGATTAAGGAATGGTTTTCCTATTGCCTGAAGTCTCATAGGTGGCAAGCTGGTGGTTGCTGTTGTTTTTTGTCACAGGTACCTGCATGAATATTCGTGCTCGAGAACTGTTGATGAAAAATCTTCTGTACAGTTGTTGGATTGCTTTCCCTTCCCTTTCTGCCCAGCTCTGTCTGTCCTTCAGGCTGAGAAGACTTCCCAGTTACCCTTGTTATTATATTGGAGTACTTTGGGGGGGGCATCAAACTGGGATCAGGATGGATTTGGTAGGAGGTTTGCCACTTTTTTAGAGACATACCTTTCTATAAGAACTGGAAAGACAACAGATACACAAACTTCTGTGCCTGCTTCTTTGTGCTTAGAGTTGAGGAAAACAAAGTAATTTGGTGATAGAGCTGAAAGCAGAAAACATATTATTGTCTTTTCCCTTCGTGTTTCTTAAAGATCTGCCTTTGGATGTAGTTTTGATATCAAATTGTCCTTTTCTTCCCTCCTATAATAATATCAAAGATCCTTTCTTATTACAGGGTAGACCAGATGGCAGGGGTGAATAACATCTTGACAAATTTTAAGAAAATTTGCCTGCTGGACTTGTCTTTCCAACCTCTCCTTTATAGAAACACCTGTGCACATACTTTAAATTAAAAAGGAGTCAGAAAATAACAGTGTGCGTGGCTTGGTAACGTCTGGAAGCATGGCCAGTAATTTGTTTGGTTGTTTTGTAGGCAGTGGGTACTCTCTGGAAGTTGTATCTTAAAAAAAATACAAATAAAACAGAGCTTGGTTTTGCTCATCATGTAAATATTAGCTGCTGGGGGGCTTTACAGCCTCGGTGTGTAAGAAATGAAGGAAACTCACAGGACACGAAGTGCGCACGTCCACGCGTGCACCTGTGTGCTGCCACGTGTGCCGTTATAGGTAAGGATTAAGCATCGTGAAGGGCTAAGCCCATTATAAGAAGTTCCCGCACAGCAAAAATTAGACAACACAGTAATTAATAACTGTATTAGATAGCAATATTTGGGCACTGAACCAAAGCGCATGAATCAGAGTGAAACATTCTTGGCTGAACACGCTGCGTGAAGTGTGGATGCTTGTACAGAACACTGAGTATAACTGGAGAAGCTCTGGGGCAGTATATCTACCGAGCAGGTAGTTATTTCCTCCGGTTCTTTTTATGTTTGGATGAATCTTTCTCTTCTTTGGGCCAGGAAGGCAGCAAGAGAAAAGGATGGTGTCTCCTATTATTTGACTTTTTTTTTTTTAATTTATTTTTTTAGCATTCTCTCTTGCCCACAGCCAAGCAAGCGCTCTCCTTAGGCTGCTCCAATAAAATAGAGAAAAAAAAAAGAAAAAAAAAGAAAAAATGAAACAAAGAAAACTATCTTCAAGCACATACCTTGTTTTCATCCTCCCATTACCCTTTCCCTGCACCTTTGCAGGAGGCACCTGTGAGGGGCCAGGCGCTGCTCCATGGGCCCTACCAGGGGCCACCCCAGCGGCAGCGGGATGCTGGGGGGATCGCAGAGCCCCGTGCTGGGGTCCCCACAGCCACTTGTCTCACCCGGGGCACCCCCAGCACAAGTAAGGGGCTGTGTGAGCAGCGGCGAGGTGCAGGTGCCGTGGGTGCAATGCTCTGCTTCCTGCCTGCTGGACGTGTCTCCTGTGCGATGCTTGTCGCAGTGAGTATTTTTGAAGCTCTGCTGCCTTTTTTTTTTTTTTTTTTAAAGCCCATTTTATCTCATCTTTAGGAAAAATCAAATATGCAAATGATGAAATCAATTAGCATTTTTGTAGTTTTCTTTGGAGAGACAGAGATAAATGGTGTTGTGTTTCCAGAAATCATTTCTGTCCCTTGTTACATGTTGCAGAAGAGGTTGTAAAATATACAGGGGAAGGAAACAATTATTTTTTTTTAACACAAGAGATAATAGCGTATGTCCTGAATGTGCATGGTCATGCTTGTCCATATGGAGAGGCATTAGGTTGGAGGAGACCTCTGGAGAACCCGGTCGGAGGCAGAGCCACACAAGGTGATGGGTTCATGGATCAGCTGTGCGGTCCCCCGCTGTGGAGGGGATGGGCTGGGGGGGCTGCCCGGCCACCTTGCCCTCCATTCCTGCTTGGATTCCAGCTCCGAGAGCTTCTCCTCACTACTGAGGACCTGGAAGTCGCCCTCTGTTTAAAGGGAAGATGGAGCAAGAGGCTGGTGCAGGGGGCCTCGTGGCTGTCCGTGAGCAGCACTGCATCCAGGCCAGCGGCTTCCCAGCGCGTGCATCGGCTGTGTGCTCGGTGCTTTATTGTAAATGCCACTTCACAGGAGCAGTAGGGGACTCCAGGCTGCATGTTTTGAGGAGTTATCGCTCCTCGAGCCCTGTAACGCCACCTGAGGCGTGCAGTAATGGCCCAGGAATGCAATGACTGTCATGTCTTATTGCTTACAGCTTCCATATGAGACACGCTTCGAAGCGAAATCTCCATGTTCATAATAGGCTATCAATTTCCTTACCCTCTTCATCCTTGCTACAGTCTTCTTCCATAAAATCTGAAGTGCGGCGGCTGTGGGGCAGAAACAGGAGGCAGAAGGTCAGCAACGACAGAAGAATAATGGGGTTTACGTGTTGATTTTCTTTGCAAAGGCGGTTTTCAACCCAATATATGGCAAGCGAGATGCAAACACCAACTCAGGATGTGGCCTGAAGAATTCCAGCCATGGGCATTGCTTGGGCCATGGGGATGTGGCAACGGGTCAGACACATGCAAAACCTTTGGCAAGTGGTGTGGGGAAAGGGGTGTGCTAGCTGGAAAAAAAAGCTCGCTACCTGAAAAGCTGTCATATAGCCGTGCTTCTAGAAATCTGGCATCAACTCTGCAGAAATCCCATGTTTTTTCACAGTGTAGTGCACATTTATTTCTGGTTAGTGGTTTCTAAAGGCTTACCAGGACTCCGAGAAACCACAGGTCAGTAAGGCTGAGAGCCAGGTAACGTGAGGCTGCGCAGTTAAAGCAAGTTCTGGGCTTTCTCATGAATGAAAAATCTGGTGGCTTTTCCCTAAAATAGTGCTACTTTTTTGGGGGCAGGGGGCGGAATAAGTTGTAACGTTATTTTTGAGCAAATCTGCTGACTAAGTTTAATTTTAAATCTCAGTCTGGTTGAGCACTCAGTGTCTCTCTTGCAGATGCCAGCAGAATAACGCCGATGCCTCTGTCTTCCCGCATCCCTAGCCCTCTCTGACGGCTTGGCTGGACACGAAACTTGTGGGGATGTGAGCAGTTGTTAGCGTTGGTGGATACAGGTCGAGATGGGCTGCAGTTTTTGCGTGGCGTGGTGGTGTAGGTGTTCCTGGAGGGAGCTGGTACGGGCAAGTGTCACCGAGTGGCAGGATCGTACCCAGAGCTGGAAGCAAAGGGAAGGTGTTAGGTCCGTAAGTCCTCAGCAGGGCGTCTTCAACCTGTGGCTGAGTGTGAGCATATAATTGATTTTTTTAATTTATTTTGGTTCACTGGATAAACTGGGGGGAAAAAAGAGCTCATAAAATCACTTCTGGTGCTTCAAGGCATATTTTGAAATGAATGACTTATGTAGAAATAAATAATTTTGGGGGAATATACTTCAGTAGATTTGTGAGTAACTTTGGCCAACCTGAATAAACCTTTGATAGCAAATAAAATGTTTGACTGGAGAGGGGGGAAAGAAATCCTCTGGTTTTGATCCTTTGTCTTTACACGGACAGTCCCTGGGCTTTGCTTTGTCTCCTTTGGGTGAGAGGTGTGCCTGCTGGCTCCTATACCCATCACCTGGCGTGCATTTCCTCTCCTCCCCAGTAAAGCTCCAAAGCAAAAAGACAGCGTCACCTCTGCAGAAATGTTAGAAATGAAGTAGGTTATACTGGTAAATGCTGAAGATTTGGAGTGTGTGGTTAAATTTTGGTTTCATCCATAGCCTCTGTTGTTACTAACTGGCCTGTGCAGCCGTCTGCTGGTCCCTCCTGCCTGCCTTTCCTCTCCTCGCTCCCCAGCAGTGCTGCTTCAGCCCTGCTTCGAGTGTGGAGTTGATGGTTGTCTCGAGGTTGTTTCTGCTCTGGTATTTTTGCCCAGCTTGCTCCACTTCGGGGCAACGCTGTATAATTAGGAGTCCTCTGTGTCCTTGCTTCTTAGTTGTTTCTTTGCCTCCTGACCTCCAGGAAAGCCTCTCCAGTGGCTTCGCAGGGCTGAGGAGTGCACGTACGCTGTCTGGGGAGCTTCTCGTGGTGTGAAGAGTGAAAACATTCTGTGAACTGATGGAAAGAGCAAAAGCCCCAAGCTGCTCAGCTCCCTCCCAGCTTCTCCATGCCCATGTAATCCCTTTGCCATGATGCTGGCCTTGCCTTCTGTCCCTTTTATTCCTTCACTGCTTTCTTTGTCCGTTGCTGTCTTTAGGGACGAATGTTGCTGTGGAGAAAGCGCCGGCTGTGGTAACAAGTGGGGTAGAGGCAATCCAGCATCGCTCTTCGGGGCCAGATGGGAGATCTGACATTTGCGTGGCCAGGGGCTGGAGTCTGGAAATCTCATTAAAAGGAGGAGGGTTATCGAGTTCTGGGGCTTTAGGAGAGTGGTTTTGCTGTTGCTTTAACTTGATGGCATTGCTGTAAGCGAAAATCTGTGTGGCTGCCTACACGGGGGTGTCGTGCGTGCCGGAAGGATTGCTGTGCAGGGCTCGGGATGGAGGGACCGAGGAGGTCCCCAAAGGGGGTCTGGCAGGCACTGCCAGGCTCAGCAGCCCCCAGATGCCGCAGCAGCGATCTGTTGGTGCTCTGGGACGGGCGCCTCTCGTCCTGCATCCCTGCTGCAGCAGCGAGCTGCCTTCTGCAGCGGGCACCGCAGCGCTTAGACCTCATTCAGCACTCCGGGCTTAAGTAATTAGCTACTGCCACTGTTAATATACGAAGGGAAAAAAATACACTTTGCAATTTTTGTTGTACTGCTTCTTCCCTCTTCTCTCTGCGGTGCCTTCTGCATACGTTGTTTTGGAGTCCTGAAGCTTACAGCCTGCCCCAGCCATAGCTCTCAGACGCCGCCTGTTCTTGGTATTCTGCCTGCGCCCGGGGCTGCAGGAGCAGAGCTGTTAACATAGCTGAGGGCACTGATTTCCTCCCTCTCCCTTTAATTACCTTGCTTATCTACTGAGTGTCAGGGCTCTGACTTTCTCTCTTTCTTTCTCTCCCTTTCCTCCTCTCGTTCTCTCTGTCTCTTGCAGTATGCAGTACTGGGCCAGAAGGCTGGAGCAGGAGATTGATGGAGTGATGAGGATATTTGGTGGAGTCCAGCAGCTCAGAGGGGTAAGCTGTCCGTCTTTTACCTGTGCTGCCTTCCTCGTAGCAATGAACGTTCTCATCTGCAGAAATCACCTGTGTGAACACTTGCAGCAAGTCACCTCTCAGCTCACTCCATGTGCAGGGGCATGGCTGGCTGCGCTTCTGGTTGCAAGTCGATTCGATGCCTTCATCAAGCGTGTGGCTGTGCGTGTGTTTTGCATCTGTCTGTTCCTCCAAGGCTGCATGTCACTGCTACCCGAGCATGTACCTGTGTTTCTATATGGCACGCTAACTGCACCTTCCACCCAGCCGTTCTTCCAGGGACTGAAGGTAGTTTAATTTGTGTTTTAGTTCCAAACTTTGCTGACAAAGAAGCGTTCAAAGGATAATTTGGACTAGCTGTTGAAAGTTCTGCATTTGAGTATAGATTGCAGGTAAAGCTGTAGCTCCTGGCTTCTGTCCTCAGGCGCCACAGACCAGAATGGATGCTGTTCCCTGCCTCCTGCTCCCACCTCTGGCTTAGCACAGGGCCTGGCTGCAGCGTTGGCAGGAGCCAGATCTGTTGCACATCCTGGCAGCGATGGCTCAGAGCTAAGCTGGGGCAGTGACAGAAGGATTTTTTCGTGCTCTGTAATCTTTAGGATCCCTCTGGGTTCCCCTTCCCAGCCCTGTTGTCAAGTTTAGCTATTTTGAAATGGAGTAAATTGAAATCAGGGTGACAACACTAACCAAATTAGTTGAAATTAGGGTGACAAAACATAGAGGGCACTTGTATTTCTCATGGCAGTGGCATGTTCTTCTTAAAAGCCAGTGGTTTGTGGGGCTCTCCCTTTCTTACACCAGTGGCTGTACAGGTTTCAACAGAACTGTTCCTATTCTATACTGCTGGTTGTAATCCATTGTCTAAACACAGAAGTTGCACTGGTTTCTTTTAAATGCACTTTAAAATGAGTTTAATCGAAGGCTTGCAAAGCTCTTCATAATTCATCCATTCATTTACATTCATATTTGAGCTTCAGAATGGTTTATCTGGGTTTCGCTTGCATTCGTTTCCCTGGAACTGATACAAACTTCATGTGCAGCGTGGAAAGCATGTACACCATTTTGGTTTTACCAAACCTTTTTGATTGCATTTGTGCATTTGCGCAGCGCAGTTTGCATGTTGGCAAGGTGTTACAATCAGAGCCAAGGATGCAAATTCTCCAGGCAGCACGTAGGCACAAGAGGCACCATACTCTTTCGCAGAGCACATTTAAAAAAAAAAAAAAAAGCTACTACACTTTGTACATGTCCTCTCTTACAATTTATTCTTATTAGCTTTGATTTTGCTCCTTTGCATGTTAAATAGGTATATCATGTAATTTTTTTAATGCTGTAATTAAAGAGAAATTACACCTCCAATTTGCCAGCACTTGACTCCTATTGGCCAGTCAGTCAATTACAGGTAAGAGAGCTTCCCACTTTTTCTGTTTAATTCTTCTGGTAGAACATAGTGCATCACGGCAGTGGATTAACACAAGATAACCTGACATCAGAAGGACTGAAGTTTTGGGGGTTTTGTGTTTTAATTTTTTTTGGAACCTTCCTCTGAATTGAGGAGCCGTGCACAGTTACTGTACCTGTTGAATGCATAAACCACCAGAAGCCAAGAAATGAGCTACTGCAAATTCTAACATGCAGCTGTTAAAGCACCAGTAAAGCCTAGTGGAGGCTTTCTCTGGGTCTCTATGGGGGAACTTGGGATGTGGAGTTCAGGTTTGATCCGTAAATGGAATATTGAGTGAATTACACTTCTCATAAAGACCATGTTGCTTGCTAGTGCTCATGTGAAATTACACAGAGTGCTTCATCCTGAAGAACGCAGAGCTGTGCTCACAGCAAGTCCTTCCTGCACACATGTGCCTGGGTTGCAGTATGGGAAGTGCTTAATGTCATAGTGGCACTGTAACACACTTGGGGGCATGAATTTTTTTAAAAAAATCCCTATTCTGCGTGGTGGAAATCTAGTGGGTGGCGATGAATTTGTAGGGTTGGAACTCAGTCTGGGTTTGGAAAGGGCACTGCCTGGGCATGGCCTGGATGAACTTCACTGACATGGAGCCTTGCAAGCAGGATGAAGGGTACCAAGCTGCAAAGCTGCTTTCTGAGAAACAGCAGGAGCTGGAAGAACCATCTAGCTGGAAGCACCCACTGGGACACCTCAGGAAGGTTTATCATAAAGGAGGAATAGCCCTGTTTGGGGCAAGGAGGAGTGAGGCAAATGGGGCAGGTAGATCCTGGGAGCAGAGCCTGATTTTAGCCAAAGCTTGCTCATCTTGTTCAGTTTGCTGCATTAGTCTGGGACATTCCAAGTGTCTGCAGACTCCCTTGGGGTATGCAGAGCATAGGGAGGGGTATTAGAGGTGGGGCAGAGCTCTGGTGTCGTAGAAGGCCAAACTGATCCTTCTGAAGCCAGGAACCTGTAGCGGGACACGTTTGTGCAGCGTGGGAGCGCTGGGGATGGTGCTGTGCCAGGCACGGAGCTTCCCTGCTCAGCTAGGGCCCGGCTGGCACTGTGACAGGCTGGTGAACGGTAATGAAATACCCTCCTTAGGGTTTTGTCAGGTGCACTTATACTTTTCCTTGAGTTGCTGTGAGTGGAAGTGGACCTGCTCTTCGGTTATTGACTGAAATCGTATAACTGTTGTGGCATATGAGGCATGAAATTTATTGTCAGAAATATGGTGTCCGGGAACATAACGGTGCTGAATATTTTATCTTGCTGGAGTGCTGCCCACCCGAGAAGGGTTTTTTTATTTTAACTCTGAAGTAATTTCTTAGAGTTGGGGTACTACGTGTCGGATGTCACTGCTTCGCTCCCCTCGTGCAGGTTGAAGAGGCAGTCATCTCGTGCTTCTGGGGACGTTATCCAAGCTTATTCCTTTCAGATGTTTCTCTGCTGGAGGAGAGTGCTTTTCTGTGGCAATTAGAGGAGGGTGAGAAGCTCTGAGATGCAACAGGGTCATGCCAGGGGGCTTGCCTTTCATGTGTGAGACACCTCCTTGCTTCTCTCCTTGAAGTCCAGACCTTGAAAACATGTACGTGTGGTGACATTTACACTTACATCTGAGTGCTGTCGGGAGGACTCTGACCTTGCTGAACTGATTCCCTGCACGGTGGAGCTGGTGCTTGTGGTACAGCATTGTGTTTGTTGGCTGGCCAGTTCCTCCAGGCGTGCCTCAAAGCAAATCCCAGCGTGTGGAGAGATGAGGGCGTGCTGCCTTTCCTCCCCGTCCTCGCCGCCCTCGTGGATCACCAGAAATAGAGAGCAGAAATCTGTACAGATATAACTGGCTGGCACAACAATACGTGGAACCATGAACTGCTATCTAAAGAGGATGAAATTCTTCAAATAATTTTATTCTACAGTAAAGAATATTACATTAAAAACCCAGTTCCCCAACCTCTATTCTTTTTCTTAGTGACCTTCTCCATGGCTGCTGTGGACTCTTCATTACTTTGTAGGACAAAAAATGTTTGGTTTTGGCATTTCCTGCTACAGTGCACCAAATTTCTGTTTCTTCAGTATTTTGGCACAAGTAAATGTTGTTCACTTTTGACCAAAGTCAACAAATTTGCTATTTTTTCAGTGCTTATGCTGTAAAACGCAGCATCCATAAGTAGGGTTATAAGGAGGACCTGGGGAACTACAGGCCTGTCAGCCTGACCTCAGTGCCAGGAAAGGTGATGGAGCAGGTGATGGAAAGGGGAACCTGGCTGTGTCAGGAGTAGTGCAGCCAGCACAGCAGGGAGGTGATCGTCCCCCTGGGCTCTGCTCTGGTGAGGCCGCCCCTCGAGTGCTGGGTTCAGCTTTGGGCCCCTCACTCCCAGAAGGACATCGAGGCCCTGGAGCGTGGCCAGAGCAGGGCTGCAAAGCTGCTGCAGGGCCTGGGACACAAGTCCTGTGGGGAGCGGCTGAGGGAGCTGGGGGTGTTTGGGCTGGAGAAGAGGAGGCTCAGGGCAGACCTCATTGCTCTCTGCAGCTCCCTGAAAGGAAGGAGTGGGGAGCTGGGGGTCGGCCTCTTCTCACAGGTACCCAGTGATAGGACCAGAGGGAATGGCCTCAAGTTGTGCCAGGGGAGGTTCAGGTTGGAGATGAGGAGACATTTCTGCTCAGAAAGAGCAGTCAGGCATTGGAATGGGTTGCCCAGGGAGGTGGTGGCGTCACCATCCCTGGGGGTGTTCAAGGCAAGGTTGGATGTGGTGCTTGGGGACATGGTTTAGTGGATGACGCTGGTGGTAGGGGGATGGTTGGACCAGATGAAGAGTGCTGAGGCAGGATGAACAACGTGCAGTGCAGCATTAGGGCTGGTGCTGGGCTTGGGTCTCTGCACTGCTGTTGCCATACCTCTGTGTTGTGTCCCTTTGCAAATCCACCCAGAGGCCTGATGCTGGAGCTCTGCCGCTTCCATCCTGTGCTGGTGCAGCATGCCCTGACTTACTGGTGTGTCCTACTGTGCTGGTGCCTGTGGTGGGACCAGCCAGAGCCACCACCTGGGGTTGTTGTGAGCCTCCTTTGCCGCAGAGTGGGCTGAGGCTGCCAGTCTCCTCTCGCTTGTTACCTAAATTGCTAGATCCTGTGTCTCCTGAAGTGAGCAGCTAGCTCGTCAGACCTCCTCCTCCTCCTCCTCAGCATCTTTTATCCGTGGCTGCCTGTTAATGGGCTAGTTTCTTTGAAAATTACTGAGGAAACCAAAGCCTTCACAATAGCTGGGGAAAAAACTGAGCTGTGTAAGTGCTGAGCTCCCTTTCTGCACTTCTCTGTGCCTTTCCCGGTTCTGCAGGAAGGCGTTAGCAGGCGCAGGTGGGTAGCAGAGCTGGGCCTGTCTGTGGCTTGGATGAGCAGAGCTAATGGGCCACTTTGAAGTCCGAGCAGCTGTTCCTGTAACCACCTTCCCTTTTCCCTCAGAAGGGCAGAGGCAGTGCTCAGATCCGCCTCACCCACATACGAGTGGTTGCTGGGCTTAGCTTCGGATGGCACTGAGGAAACACCCGGTCCATAACAGTCCAGATGGCCCTCCCGGGCTCTGCTGCGAGTGCTGTGGCAGAAGTGGATGGACTTTGTCCTTGTAATCAACATCTCATTTTACTTGAGTGCATTTTCATTTCTCTGTCTTCTGTTCTCGCTTGTTACCTTATGCTGTTTTCTCAGCTTTGTCTTTGCCAGTTTGGCATCTCTGCCTGGCAGCAGTGCTGCAGTTCATTGATCTGGTCTCTTGTGAAAGGGGAGGACAAATCCTGCTGGCTGGGGCTGGGGGCACAGAGACCAGGATCTGAGCAGGTGTCCCCGCACCATTGTCTGCCTCACAGCAGCTGCCTGTCCCTTCTGCTCAGCACTCCTCTGATGTCTCACCTCTGGTTTTCGAAATGTGGCCGTCTTTGAGTTGAGGCAGCCACAGGTGAGGAGCTGTGATTGAGCCCTGCAAAAACAAGAACTTAGTTTAAAAAAAAAAAAAAAGGCACAACCTCACCACATATGAGCAGAGTTCTGGCTTGGATCTGAAGAGCTGAAGCAGCATCCACCTCGCATGCTGCTGCAGTCGCTTGCAGTAGCTCCCCTCCTGTGATGGGGTCTCTGCAGTGCCGAGTGCTTCACGTGGCTGCGGGAGCTGGTACAGAGCTAGCATCGCCTTAATGCCAGCACTGGGAGGCAAGACGCTTCTGTCAAAGGGGCTGCCGAGGTTTTCTCTTCACCTTTTTGATCTTGGCTAACTATTGGCACAATAGTAACTAGCCTAGGTCTTCCTAGGAGGGGTGTAATGCCTGTTCTGCTCACTCTTGTTATCCCTGGATATAGAAACAGTTACCCAGGTGTTCACTAGGCATGGAGAATTTGGGCAGCCTTTATGGTACCTTTAAATGAACCCTGTTAGAGAGTCGCTGCACTGCATGCACTGAGGAATGCGTCTGTTCTCTGCAGCTGCTGGGTAGGGCAGGCCCCGAGAGGAGGGCAGAGCTCTGCTCCTGGGACACGTGAGGCTCGTGGCAGAGGTGGGAGTGGGATGCCAGCCTCCCGAGACTCAGTCCAGCACCACGATGTGCAGACTGACCTGCAGGACTGCAGCAGAGCACACCCGGCTGTTTCCTTTCGAGATGTCCACCTCCTGCTGCAGGCTGGGGAGAAGCAGAGCCTGGCGCCTGCATTGTGTGCTCGGGGCAGAAAGGAGGGGGCCGAGGGCAGAGCCTGCATGTGTCTGCCTGGTGCTCGCTGTTCCTCTCCCCGTCTCCCCCCAGCCCACTTCTGCACGCTGTCGCTGTGCTCTCCCCGTGTTTGATAAGAGGAAGCGCGCGATGCCAGATAAACGCGTTCCCGTTCCAAACAGCTTGGGTTTATTTTAATCTGCCTGGGCCGTTCAGCAGCCTCAGCACTGCTCAGCACCGGCCGTGCAAGGAGGGGCATTTCAACGTGCTCGTCCTTACAGCAGCTTGGTTTGGGAAGGGAGATCCTCCCTCACCCTTCGTGCAGGCCGGTGCCTTGCACTGCCAGCCCCTCGCACCCATCGTCTTACTTGTCCCTCTTCCTCCCTGCGACAACCGCGTCGCATCCATACTGGAAGGGAAGATGTCAGGGAAACATATGCTGCAGCTTTTTGTACATTTGCATAATTTGAGTAACGTGCATGAATAATTTATAGCTGCACGTGGCCCTGCCCCGAGCCGCTGTGCCCGTGCCGTGCGTGGCCAGGCTGCTGCCGACGTGGGAGCCCTGCTTTGAGAGAGCAGGCGTACTTGGCAGAGGAAGATGAGGCTTATGGTTGTCGGGGAGGGCAGGCTGGAAGTCTGAGGCTAAAAGGCCTTCAGGCTAGTCTCACCTGTGCTATTTCATGAATCCTGACCCCAGCAGTCAGTAGCAGCAGCAAACCATTGCCCAGGCACCGTCCCGCTGTTCGCCAGCTCTTAGGTGCGCGAGTTCTCAGGCTGGAAAGCTGAGAGTGCCAGAGGGGTTTCCTAAAGGAGTGACCTGGGTGACCAAAAAGGCGTATTCATGCTGTAGCAAATTTTAGTTTAAACTACATTTGGTCCTTCCCAATTGTTTGAAACCCTTGGCTAGAAAGCAGAGTGCGAAGGGGAAGGAGGTGCAGGCACACATGTGTACGAGCTCGTTGGTGTTACCCACTGGGAAACCGAGGCAGATGGTCGAGCTGCCCACAGCCGTGTAACAAACGTGTGGTGTGACCTGGGCTGCTCTCCATCGGGTGTACAGTGTGTGTCCTGAGGGGAATGTGTGTGGAGGGATGACAGGCACAGAAACAGTGCTTAAAGCCCTCGCTTTGAACCCTTTCGCTCTACAGAATTACTCTGGAAAGATAATATACCTGCAGTTAGTTGGTGAGTTAGCAAAAGCAGGGGATTGCTGCTGAGTTTTATGGAGTCATTTCTGATTTATACTGCTGTCAGCGACAAGTGAAATGAGCCCAGTATTCAACAGACTGATGTTCAGGTGTGCATGCTCCTGAGCGTGCTTCTCTGCACATAGTGTCCAAAAACGTCCCCGACGTACTTCTCCAGTCCGCGGCCACGTGGCTGCGATGCTCATGAATATTCAGCAAACTGCTGCAGTTGGTGGTGCTGCCATTATGCAGCTGTGTGAAGCCTTGGGGATGAGGAGACCTTGGTTAACGTCTCCAGAGATGTCTTGGCCTGGTTGTCCTGCCCCTGGCCGGAGGAGGCTGTGTGGTCCTCACACCTTTACCTGTTCAAAACCAAAGGGCAAAATCTAGACCAGCCCTACTGGAACGCAAAGTGAACAATTAGGTGGAGATCATCAAAGTTTGCCGCTTTACAAACAGACATAGATTATTCTTTAATGGAAAGGTAATTGCTTTATTGTTCTCTCCAGATGGTTCTTTTCCCTTTCATTCCCAGGGGAATTGATGTAGCCTGGGATTCAGTCTCCTGTGAGAGGAGCTGGTAACCAAAAATGCAACTCCATCACAGGTCAAGATAGAAAATAAAGAAAGAATGTGTGTTCCATCATAGTTTCAGGTTTTAGGCATTATTTATAGGCTGCAAGTGGTCCTGTGCTTCTCTCCCTGGTAGGTTGGTGGGGCCAACACTTGGGATCAGCCCCTGCAGAATCCCATGATCCGGCACTTCCAAATGCTGGGCTGCAGAGCAGCCTGTGTGGAAACGTGCAGCTGCACTAAAAGCTTTAGGGAAGGAAACTGTTGTTAGATATTCAGGGTTATTGTATGGGGGAAGCAATACAATGTCATTTCTCTGTCATTCTGTACGAAGCAACGGAGGAGGGCTGGAAAGGTGGGGGAGAACACAGCAGAGGTGAGCTTTCAAAGGCACATTTGTGGTTTTTATGTTTTAGTGTGGCTTAAACCTGGTAAACGGCAGCTGCAGGCTTGCATGTTAAGTGAGCGCGTTTACTGCTTCTCATTACAACAGATTACCTTTGACACCTGATGTGAATAACTCAAACGGCACCCTTATTGCAAACACCCCGCTGTGCTGGCCTATTGGCCCGCAATGATTCTGCTGGTTTGGTTACTTATTTCCTTCTAATTATTTAGAGTCAAAACACTACTAGGAGCAGGGAGAGATAGAGGAGTCTGATATTAGACCAGCCTGTTGGCATTGGAAATCCTGGTGATCTGCTTACATGGGAGAGCTTGACTCAGAGGCTGAGGACATCAGGAAGGTAAGCAGGTGAAGGAAGGAGATGAAGCAGGGAGGCGATGCTGAGGTTATGGGTTCTTGTTTTCCTTCTGTTGCTCCTTTGGGCTGAGCAGCTCCAACTGACACAAGTGCAGCATCTCCTTGTTCTGATACATCTGGAGGGGGTGTTTCTGTGTGGGGATTTTTACTTGTCTGCTGCTTTTGATTCAGTTACTCATGGGGCTTCTGGTTTTACTTTTTTTGTTTTTTAATTGACCTTTCATACCTGTAAGCATCCGAGACAGATGTCTTTGTTCAGCGCCTACCATAACCAACAGCATCATGTTCTGGGGGCACTGACCATAGGATACACATCAAATAAGAGTGCTGGGAAAAACCTGGTCTTAATGAAACGTGGGATTTCTCTGTGCAAAGAGGTGCTGTGAGTTAGAGGCGTGGCTGTTTCTACCAGGGCAGTTCCCTAAATGCCCGAGTGAGTCCTTGGATGATGGGTGGCAGGATGAAGGTGCTTGTACGTGTCAGAGGAGCCACTCTAGGGACTGTGTAAGCTGTAGCATTAATTCTCATCTGTTGGATGCCCAAGCAAAGCCTCTGCTTGTCGCTGGGAGCAAGGGAGCAGGTTTTCCATTCCTTGCTGGGACTGTAAGGCTAGGTAAATAGAGAAGGAGGAGACAGCAGGGGGTTACATGGCTTGAGGAGCATACAATATTGTAATGATAAACGCTGGATTGCTCTTTAAAACAAATAGGCCATTGAACACACTGTGGCTGGTGAACAGAAGGGAAGAAAGGTGGATTTAGTCCTGGTTCTTCTAAAGATCTGTTACACTAAAACTCGCTTTGCCGTTCTGCATGCTGTCATCTTAAATTCTGGAAGTTCTTTCATTCTGTTTTTGTCATCAGGAATGACACTGGACCTGAGGTTAGGGAGCTGGGATCTTCTAAGGAGCCTCAGTTCCTGGTTCCCCTGGCACTGATTAGGCTGGGCCTTATGGTACTGCTTGTGGGGAGCACCAACAGCTGCTTGTTTCCTGCCCTAGCAGGGTGAACCTAGGGTGCTCCAGACAACGTGTTTAAAATTCAACCTGTCTTTTGTCCTGTGCCCCTTCTGCGGAGCCTTAGCGTTTTGGAAAATCACGTTCCTCTCCATTCCTCCCTTTTGTAGTGGGGGAAGAGATGGGTGCTGTACATCTGGTGCTAACGGACAGGAGGTATATGCACGGAGAGCATTCACAGCATCAAAACAGCGTATGCCTGGTTCTGAGTATAAATGATAGCTCCAATATATTCTTATACTCTGCGTCTTGTTGTTCATTGAAAAAGAAATCATAGCATGATAATACCATGCTTACATCTAGTGCATTTCATGGCTGATTATTAAAATTACTTGCAAACAAGTTTGCTCTCGCTTCCCAATATAGGAAAGGAAAACATCACAGTCTGTATGCTGTGAGAAGGTAAATTGAGGCTTAGACGAGGGAAATCCCTACTCTGCGCACTGAGTCTGATGAAGGGCTGGGAAAGGAACTTGGGAATCCCAACTCAAAGACTTGTCTGCCTTAATAACCGTTCAATTTGTCACCTCTGGCTCATTACTACATCTATCAGCACTGAGCAACAGATCCTAGGAAATACGAGTGAGAAAGACAAACCCTCAGCTTTGAATTCTCCCTTCGGAGACTTATTTCTGGCATGTTTCACAAGCGGCAGCTTCTTTTTTATATTCCTGGGGTTTATAATGTGGTGTTTTCTCTGCCACCCTGCGCTCGGCTCCCTCCCGTCAGCAGGTGATGTGCCTTGGTTCTTGCCTCGCCTCTGCTGTTGGTGAGAGTTTGCAGGGCTGTGCTCCTGATGCAGTGCCTGAGCAGCGCTCGATTGCTAGTTTTCCCTCCTCCTTAGATGTGTGCTAGCTCTTGAACGACATTTTGAGGTGCCCGAAGCATTCTGTGGAAGAAAATTAATTGGTTTTGACAAACCACAGCAGTCCCTTGGGTGCCTGGGAGTGCAACATTTATTGAAACCAGGCAGGAAATCAAAACGCTCTGGTGTTCATTCACCTCTAGTGCAGCTGTACGGAGGGGGAAAAAGGAATCCTTAACCTTGTTCTGGATTTCCATTCTGACATTTGGATCGTCTGCTAACTTTTTTAATAAAACCTTCTTCTTTTAAAAGAGTTCAGTGGTCATGAAAGATGCCAGAATGACGGCCCAGGGACTAGATGATCTCTGCATACCCCACAGAGCAAATGCAGCATCAGGGCAAACTTCCTTGCTGTCGTGCTTCTGCCTTGACCTACAGCACCCCAAAGGAGGGAAGGGAATTGCAGTTTTTCAGCACTTCTCAACTTGGCCTCTCTGCTTATACAACTCAGTGAGGACTCAGACTCCCGCTATTGCAGAACAGCATTAAGGAAGGATTTCTCATCGCAGCTGTAGCTGTAACAACTTCAATGCAAACCTCCAACTGCCAGCCCTCTGCTAGCAGAAACCATCTCCTGGCCCCACTCTTTCAGGAGTCTGGCCTGTCTCCCTAACATATGGGTTACAATCTGATTCATCCCTAAAACATATGCTGGTACCCGGAGCGAGCTGCGACCGTTCTTGTTGCAGGAGATGGCAGCCGTGCGAGGTGTGCTGCGGTGCCTGCACCCACGGCCACCTGGGTGCCCTTAAGCCAGACACAGGCGTGAGCTCCCCTGTCTGCTCTGCACAGGCTGGTGTTGGTGGATCACCCTGAAAAATAACCAGCAGGTCTTCAGGATGCTGAAGGCAAGCCTGGAAGATAAGAAGTGCTCGTTCAAACAGGTAGCTCCTGCCTGGTTGTGGTCCCCAAACACAGTTGGTTTCATTAGTATGTGGGCTGCCCCTATCAGACTTTAAGGTGTCCCTGAGTACAGGGGGAAGCTGTGTTAGGGGTGGTTTGTGCATGTTCTTGGCAGCAGTGTGCTGGGATGCCAGGATGAGGAGCCAGCCTTGCCCTCAGAAACCCTGCAGGCTGGCTGAGGCCCCTGCTGGTGGTTGGGGTGCTGGAGATGGGGAGGTGATGAGGACGGAGGAAGGAAGCGCTGGCTTCTCAAGTCTTGCTCCAAATTGGCTCCATCTTGGTGGCCTTGCACAGTAAGGCTGGCTCCTCTCTACTTCATGCTGTTTTTCTCCATCCTTCTTGTGTCCTGTTTCAAAGAGACAAGGAGTCATTGCTCTCCTACCCCCCCCCCCCCAAAAAAAAAAAAAAAAAGACATGAAAGACGGTCTTTTTTTCAGGTGAAAACTTTTGGCCTTGGTGTTTTTTTCCGAGCTTGGGACCTAGCTGGTGGCTTGTCCTGGTGGTTTATGAGCAGGCTGTGAAGCACTGCATTATCTGTTGCCTTAAAAGTCCCCTATAGAGGGAGGCCACAGAAAGGGAGTCAGTGATCCTAAATGCAGCTGTGGCAGATCTGGATGGGTGCTGTAGGAGAACCAGCCCTTGTACAGGTGGGTCAGCGTGTGGAAGGCTCGCAGGAGGAGTGGCTGTGGCGTGCGTGGCGTGGCCGTGCTGCTCTTTGGACCTGCTGCAAGGGCTGCTTCTTTCCTTTTTTCCTTGTCCAATAATTCTGCATTCTGGAATAACAATTATCTGCTTTGGATATCAGTGTCAGTAGGAAACTGGTTCCAGCTAAAACACTAGATTAACTGCTTCGAAGGTTGTATCCCAGATGCCAGTAGTGACTGATACTGTTGAGTGGTTTCTAGCTAGAAAAGCCTTTGAGCGCTGTCGTTTTTCATGGGAAAACTTCCCATATGCTTCTCCAAGAGGCTTTTCTGGGAAATTAAGTGATGTGCTGTATACAGTGATGGCATGAATCCAGGGAAGTTTGTCAGTACATCTGCTATGACATACTTAAAATGGAGGTGCTGGCAGTGGGCTTGACCTTGGCCTCAGTTCCTGCTGCAGGAGCAGGATTTGCCACCCAGCTATTGCTCAGAACCAGCGGGACTGCTGTGGTGCTCTGCATGAGCAGCAAAATGCTGAAGCTGGGATCTAGGAGGATGCCGTCCCCAGGAGAGTGGCTGGCAGTATGCTCAGCCTTGTGGTACACGAGGGCTTTCAGCTCCTGGTGGGATGTAGTAGCAGAGGCAATGCTCTGGGCAAGCTTTGAGGGTCATGGGAATGGAGAGCTTTTGATGCAACTGAATGGCACTTTCTTTTCCATCTCTTGTTTGATCTGATGAATTCAGATTAAATGAAGTTCTCACGAAGACCATCTGACTGTGTAGGGAAAAACCCAAGTGTGCTGCCACTCCTACCTGGGGCAGCAGGGCAAACAAATCGGGAGGGATCTCAGAAATCTGTTGTGCTAGATGTAGCTGTGTTGGGTCTCCAGGCTCTTGGGAAAGGAAGGGTACAGCACAGATGGTGAGGTGGGGAGCTTTCACATCCCCTGCAGAGAACAAAGAACACCTCTGGTGGCTCTCCCCTGCGCACCTCCCTGGAGCTGAGCCTCTGTTGGAGGCTCCTCGCTGCCCTGTGCCCGCAGTCCCGAGGCTCCTGCTGCTTCGCATTAGAGCCGTGTGTCAAGAAACCCCAGCTCCTGGGGTCAAGTTCTAAGTGTTTGCTTCTTTATCAGATATTTACTTAGGAGGATTTCATTATACTGAATCTACTGGCTTTGAATAAATTCACATGCAGTAAATTTATTCTTTTTCTTTTTGAAGGGACTGCTATGCTGGAGAAAATTTTAAAGACCATTTATACCAAAAGCAATTACTTTCCCGGTGATTTTGTATGTATTTTACTGCAGATACTGTATTTCTATTTGACTATGAGCTTTCTCCCAAGTGCCACTGCTGTGCAGGAAGTGGTGAAAGTTAGCTGCCTCAATCTCTGCGTGCTGGTGTTGGAACAAGCTCCACCTGCCTGCGTTAAAGCTGCAAGTCAGCTGTACCGGAGTCCAGGTGTGGTTGCTTCCTGCAGTGTGGGTGGGTTGGTTCGTTGCTGGTGTGTCCATTTGCTGCTGAGTCCAGTGTGTCAGCTGCTGGGTGCTGGTCTTCTCCAGCAAGGGGGTGGAGGTGAGCTGATGTGACCCCTTGGGGCACCTCCAAACCTTCACCACTCGGTCCACAACCACCTGGGAACTGTGTTCTGCGACAGGGACAAGCTGAAGCGTAGGCAAAAGCAGATTTCTGTATGATTAGGAGTAACATAAACACGTTAAAAAAATCCATCTGCAAAAAATCCATCCGCAAATCTTGAATATGTGGTGGGACAAAGCTAAATTCTTCACTTCAGCAGCTGGCTTGCTCTGGCTATGTGCTGTAACGCCATATATTGGTGTCTCAGTTTGCTCACTCTGTGCTCACAGGATCTCCCGCAGCCCCTTGACTGTGTCCAAAATAAAGCAGGAAGAAAAGCTGAGCAAAGAAAGTAGGCAGTCTGGTCTGATAATCCATGCAGTCCTCTCTCAACTGGTGTATGTTTTATGTCCTGTGCCTTAGAGGAAAGAGAGCAGCCAGAGAAGTCGTTTGTCACCTCTGTGTTGGACAGTATAAAAATACTTGGTAGTTCCTGTGATTAAAAAGCAATGCTGTGGGGCTGGAGGTCTGATTTACCAAAATTACTGGTTGTGTAGATATTGATGGTGATAATAACTGTCCATCCCTCCACTTAAATGCCGTCCTACCATTTCCAGAGAGCAAAGTGTGCATGAATCCTTTTGAAAATGGACAAGGGAAAATTGGGGCACATGCACAAAAGAGAAACAGGCTCATATTAAAATCCAGAAGGGTAGAATTTTTCTTCCCTGACATGAGTTTCTCATTAACAAGATTTGTTTCGTTAAGAAATGGCTTGTTGACTGATATATAAAAAAAAAAAAAAAAAAAAAAAAGAGGAAAAACAAAACAAAAACCTTAAAGAAGCCCTGTAAAATTGCAAATTCTATATTCCATGCTGGATTTATTTTTTTTATGAAACCAGTAATAGCTATAGTGCATGTCTGCATATTTCATCAGAAAGCAAACACTGTTTTTAAAGGGAAACGATTATACAGGAAAAAAAATGTAATTATAAATGTCTTCTGTTATAGTGTACAATAAGCGTGCTCAGGTCGAACTCTAAAATGAACAAAACATTTGTTAGCTGAGCAGCCCTGGCTAAACCTTGTGGCTAGCTTTAACCCCTACAATAAACTGAAGAAAGAATCATGTAGCAACTCTCCTATTATTGTTGCATTGAGCTAGATCAGAAGTAATATTTATCTGAATGTTTCTATGCTTTGAGGATGCATAGACAATGCATTTAATAATTAAGATCACTTAAATTCACACTACCTAGAGGAGTAGAGAAATGCATGAGGATGGTGGTTGGTGGGGGGAGGCATGTTATATGGTTTTTGGTGTTTTGTGTTTTTTAAACTTTCCCCTGTTTTTCCCCTCACTCTTTGATCAAGAGAGGCCATGTTTCTTGGTGTGGAACTAAAGTTTGCCTGGCCCCAGCTCTTGTTGAAATCACCAGTTGTTGTTCTGCAGACCTCACTGGCAATTGCAGAGGCCATGTGTGTACCAACCCCAACTTCTTCAGCACAGAAAAGGAACACGTTAAGCCACTTCTGGTGTGATCTGGAGTTGGGGTGAGCACGTTGAAAGGCTTTCTGGGCTGGTTGTTAGCCAAGTAAGCCGCTTCTGGCTGGGAGAATCACATACCACATGGGTTTTGACCTTTTTTTTTTTCCTAGCTTGGCATTTTGTTCCAGGTTTCAAGACAAAGTGAAAACTAATTTCTGGATCGGGCAGGAGGTCTGCTAAATTTCAATTAGTCACGTAATTCAGCTAGAGCACAAACCTGAGCTGGGGTGCTGGCAAAGGAAGGATGGTCTTGGAAGAAGAGCTTTTGTGGCACAGGTAGCAGGCAGGCAGTCGGGACATCTGTGCTTGGAGCCTGTCCCTGCCACCAGCCTGGCAAGGCCCCTCGCCTCTGCGTGGCTTCCCCACCGTAGAAATAGGTCGGTGGGCTTCCCTCCGGCCGTGAGCACTTCCAAATTCACAGCTGATGAAAGCCGGTAACACCTGCCTCAGAGAAATCTAGGGGCAAATTGCCCGCCGTTTGTCATTTTTAAGTAAAAACCAAAGGAAAAATAGGCACGCTGATTGTTTTGTAATCGTGTTTGGAAGCTGACACTCAATAGGTAGAAATGAGCCTGTACTGAAGGTAACGAAAAACTTTGGGCACATCATTTCAAGCGGGCACTACAGGGCTTTGCTCTGCTTTGCTAGGATTCATAGAAAAGTGAAATTTGGCAGATGTCTGGTTTCAGCTTTTGTCTGCTATTACAGCCCTCTTTATGGAGAACCAGCAAGCCTTGGAGAAATCACACAGGTGAACTCACTTAAATCTTATTTTCTTCCCCAAGCTTCTGAATGGGAGGGGTTAGGGCTCAGGCTGCTTCTAGTTGCTGGGGTCTGCCTCAGTTCTTGTTACTTCTCCCTTGGAAGAGGGAGCAGAAGCGAAATTGGTGCTGCAATATGAGGTGGCCCTGTTTCATAAGGACTTTCAGAGCAGCTGTTGAGGACAAACATTAGCCTAAGAAGGTCTCCAGGGGTTGGCTTTGACGGAGGTAATCTTTCTTGTAATGCTATTGCTAATGTGGATCTCTGTTAGCTATATGTAATAATTTCTTCCCCTGTATTTGTTCTGGGACATCTCTAGGGCTGCTTTTATGTGCTGTAGAATATTTACCATGTTTTTTTCCTCTCTGTTTTGTGATGGTCTTACAGGACATATCTATTGCAGACCTGTTCTCTTTTAACTGCGTGGTGTTCCTCCCTTATCCCTCAGAGCAGCTTTTCGTACGCCTTCTCCCTCAGATGTCCTTCTCTGAACATTGCATCTCTGAGCTGAGGGTACTTCAAGTTGCAGTTACAGATCCTGCTCCAGGTATTTGCAGCATCAGGAGCAGGGGGGAGAGGAGTGGCACAGCCTCAGTAACCTCTGAATCTCCCTGGTAGCTGCTGTTTAGATATTTCTGTTGTCCAACAAATGCTTCCATGCTTCGGATTTATGTGAAGATGTTGGACTTGATGATCTTGAAGTTCTTTTCCATCCTAAGTGACTGGAAAAAGGAAAAAGCACGTTTGGGTCAAACAAGGCGCCCTATGCCATGGTAGCTGTTTGTTCCCTGCTCCCTTAGAAGCAGCTCACAGCCTCAAATCCTGCAGCCAGAGGGACGTGGTGGGTCAGTGGGGTTGCCCAGGCTGTCCTGGGGGTCTTCGGAGGTGCTGGGTGCTGGCCAGAGCCAGGCCCTGCTGCCTTCCCGCAGACCTGGGGCCACGTCACCCATCTGTGGTCTCCAGGAGGAAGGGAAGAGATCCCGCTGACCAAACTCGATTACTTTGTCAATGAGGATAAATGAGGATCATAATCCAATTGTTATGGCAATTGAAATGCAGCAAACCCGAGGCACCTTTCCAAGGCTTCTATATTTATACCTCAGTTTTTAAAGCAAAAGGAGCAGAGCAGCTTCTCCTAGGCTTGCCCTGCATCCCCAGAAAGCACACTGCAGGCTCAGACAAACCCAAGGTAGCTGCTGGGCACCAACAGGACCATCCTGCCGACTGTGTCACCCCTGTGACCGCCTTGCTTTGTAAGCTTATTTTCAAGGGATCTTGTCCTGACACTGATCATTTCTGTAGGGGTAGATGGAGTCTTTTGTTTGAAATCTAAGCTCATAGTTTGTAGTGTGCCTCGTAACCTCTGCATGTTTGTAGCATTTAGGATTATGGGTGGAGGAATTTTCTGAAGGTCTGCAAGCAAATCCGAACAAGCTTGTCTATTAATTATCGGGTCCTTTCAGGTATTTATCTCGGACAGTTCTTCCTACATTCCAGCTGATAATAACAAGAAGATAATGAAGACCAAATTTTCCATTGATGTAATTGCAATCTTGATACAGGCGGTATTGGAGGCAACCAGGTCATACTTTGCGTAAATTATTAATGATTGTTGTAGCCTGGTAATTAGATACGAAGTGAAGTCAGCTGCACAGCACCAACAAAGTGGGGTCTAATGTCGCACTAGACCTCTTTGCAGGCGATTTGCGTGCAGGGTGCTTGTTCTGCTGCCTCGGTGGCTGTTGCAGACGAGGTGTGGGCCACGACCACTTGTACAGGGTAGACCAGATGGCTGCCATCCTCTGAGGTTACTCCCCTGCCTTGCTGCTGCTGTGACCCCGGGGGAGAGGTTTTGCAGGGAGCTCTGCAAACACAGGGGTGATGCTCCTGGAGGACTGATCTCTCCCTCATCTCCTACACAGCGACCTGTGTTCCTGAGCTCACTGCAAGTCACAAAATCAATTACAAATTAAAGGCCAGATTCATGAGTTCGCTTCAGCTGCTCTAGTAGTATGAAACAGCTGCAAATTCGGCTTTTATGTGTTAGTAGCTTTGCCTTTAAAAGCATTTTTAAATGGTTTGAGATTGATGCTTAACTTCAAAGTGCTAACAAATCTTGCATTGCAAATTCCTCCTTGGGCTACTTGATTACTTTTTAACAATTTTGAAAACAAAGGAAATTCCTTGGGGGAGAAAAACTGTGCTAAGGTGAATAATGTTTTGGAGCATGCATCAGTGGAATTTGAGCAGAAGCATTACAGTTCCAACTTGGAGCTCTAAACCCTGAGTTTGCCTGATTTTTGAATGTGTGCTATGATGTATAGTTCTGTTAGGCTAAGGAGTTCTCAGAATAAAAACAAAAGTCTCAATTCCGCTCTCCAACAAACCAGTACAATTTATCTACTTGTTAAATTCATTGAATCATGTGAGTTTGGTTTTTAAACTGTGGTTATTTCAGTCTTATTCTTCATAAATTTCATTATTACTCTTCATAACAGTCATTCTTCATATTCTTCATAAAAGTTCCTCTTCTGCCTTGTTCTTTTAATCGTATTAAGCAAAAACATAACGGTCATGATTAAGATACTTTGGGCTCTTAAAATATATTACTTAAATTCACGTTAATACACAATGCATTTTAAGAAGTCTCCAATCATATATCCACCACGGAATTGAATTTCTGGAGGGTTTCATTGTTCATCTCAACTTGCAGGTACTGCTGGCGTTTGTTTCCAGTTCAGTCTTAAAACATGAAACTTCCTGACTTCATCATGCATGTTTTTGCATGGTGCCTTTTACATATTTCAGAGTTTCTAACATGCCTTCATAATGCTTTTATTTGGGACCAATGGCAACTCATTAGGACTTACGGGTTGTTCTTTTTTCCATGTTGAAATTGGTTAGTGCTCTTCCCATTTAGCTCTGCCTTAGGATAAACTTAATGCAACTGAAAGGGTCAGGAGAGTAAAATGTCCCTGCCACCTCCAAGCTTTAGGTGCCTAAAGGCCTCTCTGTGTACCCATGCACAGTTTGGGCTCTTACTGTACAGTACAGATATGCAATATATATATATATATTTAAAGTCACTTAATGCAGAGCTCGCTGTTGCCTGGCGCAGCTCCTTGGTTGGCCTGGGGAAGAGCCATCATAGGCCTCCTTACTGGAACAAGTGAAAATCTCACTGCTTCCCCCAAATGAGCAATATGCTCTGTCAGAACAATAAAAAGTGCACACGCACATTCGCCACAACCTGTATAATCATCACAGCATTTGTGTAATTAATCAGGATTTGAGGGAAATGTTCGTATCTATGTATGTGAAGCAAGGAAGAGCAGTCCTAGGTAATCCCAACCCCTCTGTCCCCTTGTTCCAGGTGCTGGGAATGTTCAGGGGCTGGGAAGAGGCCAGGGCTTGGCTCCTTGGCCCCGTCAATCCAGCAGCCTGTGCTGGGGGGCAGGAGGTGGGTGCCTCCTGCTGCTGGTTGCTCCTGCACCCCAAGAGGATTTTCCTACTTTTAGACCAGACCGTCAGGGTGAGGCCAGAAGAAGCCTTGCATCTTTGAGATGTATGAAAGCTGCCAGGCAGATCTTGAACGCTTTCTATAACCTGCATTTATCTGTATTTTGGCTTCTTTTTGAAGGCCAAGCTTCCTCTACCTCCTTGGATAGGACTCCTGCTATTCGCAGAATCCCTGCGTGGGTCTGGAGTTTGTCAAGTAATCTAATTCATTCAACATTTGGAATTACTGTGCTAAAAAAAAAAAAAAAAGTAATTTATTTTCTAATTATTCCCTGTCTTGCACAACCGTGCATCGCTGAAGTGTTGCTGTTTAAAATATTTATCTCTCTCCGCTGCGTGATCTGCTTGAAGGCCATGGAGGGGCGATGAAATAAAAGCGCTCGTTCCCGGCACAGGCACATTACTTTGACTTGTCTTGGGCTGTTTTGACGTCTCCCTGTAAATACATTTATTTTTCATTAGGATGTTTCTGGGTTTGTGGCATCCAGGAAAGCCAGAGCCATTATGCTGCTCATCTGTTAGAGGCAAAATGAAGATAAACAAGTGTAATGAACTCCTGCCGAAGCCGTTTCGCTGTTGTCTTTTCCTTGCTGCAAGTGTGTGTGGATACAGCCTCCTTCGTGCAGGCTGGGTGGGTGCAAAGTGCTGCTGGCACCTCGTTTGCAGGATCCAGGCTCTTGGGGCTCGGCTGTAGCGCTGGGAGGGCGCAGGGCTCGTGCCCGGCTCCCTGCAGGGAGCCCTGCTTCTGGCCTTGTAACCTCGCTCCCACCCCTGGCTCCTCCGTGTCCATTTAGCTGCCTCTGCAAATTTTTCCAGCTGGCCTGGATTTCTCAGGCACTCTCCGATTCAGGCGGTGTCTCCGCCTCTTATCTTTAAGAGCAGTTTCCTCCATCCCTCTGGCTGTGCTGCAAGGACGAATGCGCTGGAGAGGGACACGGGGACCGGGGCTGTGAGGTCTCAGCAGGCACCAGTGGGGCTGGGGGCACTAGGGGGGCTGCACAAGACTCTGCTCACTGCTGACCTTCCTTGTGCAGGCCCCATCCCGGCGGTGGGCTCAGGACATCCCCCTGGGGGCTGTGGCACCGCAGCAGGTCCTCGGTGCGGTTTGGGGTTGGTGGGGAGGGAGGTGAAAGCAGCCAGGGACTGGAGCACAGTTTGGAGCTCGGAGAAATCTTGGGAAGGATGGAAAGTAAGCAGCAGAGAGGCATGAAGGGGAGAATAAAAATGAAAGCGAGTATTGAGGGTTGTGGGGTGGCAGATAGGCTCTTTCTTCTTCCCAGCCTTTCAATTATTTCTCGTTTATTTGCGCCCTTCCTCCTGCACCCAGCCCCACCCTCCCAAGCTGACTCGCTCATTGAGTCTGAGCGAGTTTATGCTAAATTTTAAAATAACTTTTTTTTTTTCCTTCCTTCTCTGAACTGCTAATCTCCCAGGCTGAGGAATCCTGGGACAAAGAGGAGTCCGCAGAGTGGAACTCTGTAAAATTAGCTTTTGCAGTATTAGCACAGCCACAGCTTCGGGAGCTGCATCCCACCGCCCAGCTGGCAGCCTGCCTCCCTCCCTGGGGAGCCTGTAGGCGGGAGAGCCTTCCTCCTCCTCCTCCTCCTCCTCCTCCTCCTCCTCCTCATCCCCCCTCGCAGCCACCCTGCTGGTGCGAGGGGAGCAGAGAGGAGAGGTTTGCACCCGCTTCGGGGAGGGTTTAATTTGTGGTGTCACTGGCCCTCCTGCCTCTATTAAAACACTTTCTCCTGCGTGCAGTTGGGGCTCTGGTGCCTCTGTCCCCTGGTGGGGTGATCAGCTGGGATCAGGGTGTGGGGGTGTTTTGGGGTGAAGGCACTGAGCAGGGACCTGGCAGGTGCTGCGTGTCGCCTTCCTGTGTGTGCTCAGCCCCGTGCCTGGCCCTGGGCAGCTGATTTAGCCTCTTGGGACCTCCACCTGCAGGTTTTGGAGCAGGGGTGGGTGTTGCAGGCTTGTGAACCACTGCGGTGGGGAGAGACCAGAAGCAGGGGGGCTGTGGGGCTGCTCTGGGCACTCTGGGTACCTGCGAATGCACCTTTCTCTTCTGTTAGGAGCCTGACCACGAACCATGCATTGCCTTGTGCCCTAGAAACCCTTGCAGTCCCTATAAAAACACAGCTCTGAAAGGGCTTTTAGGGCTCGACAAGGCAGCACTATGGTTGTTTTTTTTTTTTTTTTTATTTCCATGCAAGCAATGAATGGATGATACCCTAAAATCCAGCTTAGGGCTCCTTTTCATCACTTTGTGTGCCCCCCGGGCCTGATCTCGGTGCAAGAACTTCCCTTGAGCAACTTCCACCGGCGTTTGCTCCCTGCAAATCACCTGCTCAAATCCTCTCCGTTGCCTGCATTTCTTCATCCCTCAGTGCTTCTGCTGCTGTTTATTAGCTCTCGGTGTGGCACCTGGGGAATTTGTTCATTGGAAAAGCAAAATGAAGTTGTGTTACAGCCTAACACACGGAGCCAGGTACTCGCAGCCTGCTGGGCCTGGAGCAGAATCCAGCGCTGCCGCTGCAAGCCTCCCGTTTCCCCTCCCAGCCCGGCTCAGCTGATTGCCTTCTATTTTTCCTTGTGGTGTTGTTATTAATAATCATATAGCAATCTCCTCTGACAATCACAATCATTTCCTGGGAGAGAGCGAATCCAGGCCGAGCACATCCAGCTACCCGGCGGCCTGAGGCTGTGCTGCCAGCCTGATGAACGCCGCTGCTGCACTCGGTGATGCTGGAAGCTGTGCTGGGGGGGTTCAGCTCTGCCTTTCCCCTTGAAACTGGCTGCAGGGAGGAGCCGTTCCTGTCGAGGATAAAAGGGGACAGAGATTTTGGTGGGCAGCTGTGAGAAATCTCATGTGGCTGGGTGCCCCTGCCTGCAGAGGTCGGGTCGGTGCGGGGCTGTGCTGGTGTCCCCAGCACGGTGCTGCGAAGTCTGTGCCACCAGCGAGGGGCTTTGCAGGAGATTTATCAGGAGAGGAGCAGACTGAGCCCTGCATGGCTGTACTACCCCTTCTCCAAGCTGCTTTGTCCCCCCATAAGCTGCGTCCCGGGGAGCTCTGCTGTTGGCATGGTGAGGAAATGGGGGTGAAAGCTTGTCCCCAGAGCTCCCCAGTTTCTCAGTTTTTGCTCCCAGCTTGGCTCTGGGGGCTCGCAGGCACTGTGTGCTGCCAGGCTGCTCCGCTGGAGCAATTTCCCCTGTTGCCGTTCCTGACAGCAGTGCTTTCTCTCCGAGAAGCATCGGGCTGCTGAGTGTCTAGCAAGCTCAATTGGCCTGGATGGATGGGACGAGCCCGCTCCTCCGTTCTCCAAATAGTCACTGCCAAAGGAGAGGTGGGCTGCTGGTCAGGACGGCGTAGGAGGTCATAAAATGGATGCTTTGGAGAGTCGTGTTCTTGAGCAGAGGAATGCCAGAGGTGTAGCGTGGGGATTTGGGCTGAGATAGGCAGCCTGGGTGGGCTTTGGCTCCTCTTCTCAGTGCAGGTACGGGGCTGGAGGGCTCAGATGCGCATCCCTGCACAGCTGCGGCTCCCCTCCGGTGCTCCGAGCTCCTCCACAGCCTCCTCCACCACCGAATCCAGTGAAAACACCAGGTTTTTTTGTCTGGTGGGGCTGGCATGGTGAGCTGTGCAGCGGGGTAGCGGGCACATGCACCACACCTGCGGGTTGCGGGGCTGCTCGAAGCGCAGTGCCCAGCACCCGTGGAGCTGCGTGCTGTGGCTCGGCTGCTGAAACGAGGTCAGGACACCCTGAGGAATTCAATTAACCACGCTTGACCAGGACAAACTAGGGCACTGGCAGCGTGAGCTTTTTGGCTAAGGTGAGTCCGCGGCCTGCTTGGTTGGCTCTAGGCTCAGCGCCTTCATTTATTTCACCTTGGATTTTTGTAGTTTTGTTCTGGATTGGGAGCAGAAAGCCCAGATCGGAGCTCTCCTTGTGCCCAAGAAGTCTCTGCTAGGCAAGGCAGCGAGCGGTGCACCAGGGCTGGGCTGGGCTGGTGTTCCCGGGGCCACCTGGTTCCCCTCCTCTCCTTCACATTCCCGTTCCTTGCTAAAGCCAACTCTGACACGCGTTTGTCTCTTCTGTATTTCCTTGTGGATCTCGCTATGAAATATTGTGAAGTGGATCCTGTTTTATGTTACAAGCTGTTCGTAATGAGATTGGAGAGAGATACAGCGTTTGACTGCAGTGGCTGTTAATTTTAATATGCTGTGACTCTCAAGGTAGCTTTTTTCATCCGACATTGAACTTGCTCGCAGCTGCTGCTACAGCCTGCGTGGGGGGACGGGACGCGGCACCTGAAACAAACGGGCTCAGCGAAGGACAGAGGAAAGGGCTTCGTCACCATTTCGTAAAACATGACTTGTGATTTTCTTAAATCACAGTGCCGGCTTGTTCAGAGGCTTGTGATTTAACAGCTCGGAGAAAAAAAGTTTGGCAGCAGTAACAGGCACAGGAGGGGGCCTTAAAAACGCACCCGGCTCTGTGGGGCAGAACACGGGCACTTGGCAGCAGCACCCGTCCTGCGGTGTGGGGCTGAGCAGCCAGGGTCCCCCATGGGGCGAGGGAAGGAGGGGAGCACGCCGGCAGCGTGAGGCCACGGATGTGCTCTGAAACATTCCCTGGTGGCTGAGTTAGGCAGAGGTCGGTGAAACGGAAAGATGAGGGGGGTTAGGATGGGGCACGGTGGTCAGGACCTGGGAGGAAGGGCTCAGGAGCTATCGTTCAGATGCTTGAGGCAGATTTTTGCTTATGTCCTAAACCAAAATACACTAAAAGCCCACTTGTGTCTGTAAAGCATCCGCTGCAGGGAAACCCTGAAGTGGTACGAAAATGTTCCCACTGGGGATCTGAGCGAGCTGTGTTCTTGTTCTCAGGAACCACTTCTGGATTGAAGCTCACTGAGCTTTGGGAGCAACAAACAAGGTTTTTTAAGTTTTGCTGTTTTTCCTTTTTTTTTTTTACGGCTCTTGAGCTGAGTGACTGCTCTCAGAGTGCCTTTTAATTCAGAGAGCGAATGTCGCCATTTGTGTTCTGTTTGTCAGTTGTCTGTGAGCAGCAGACTGTAGATGCAACCGTATTTGATCATTTGTCAACTTTCCCTTTTGTGCTGAATATCTGATCGCGCTTGCTGAAACCTCGTGCCGCTTGTGCTGGCTCCACTCGCTGCGGCAACGCTTGCAGGTGATGAAAGAAGAGAGGCTGGGACGTGGCTACTGCACGGCTGCGACCGAGCGTTTGTCAACAATAAGGTACCAGCTCGGCTCGCTAATAGCAGACAGCAGGGAGGAGGTGGTTCCCGCTTCCATACGCAATTACTGGCTCCCTGGATCTGTGGGCAGACTCCAAGCACATCGAATCGTCCCTGCACGCGATCCCCTGGCACATAGCTCCTCTCCCCAAAAGCCTGAGGGCCACGGGGCCACGCTTTGACCTGGTTCCTGCTGTCAAGAGCTGCTTCCATTTACTCGGTGAAAAAATCTGCCTGGCTGGCCCTGAGGGGCCCGTGTCTGCGACCACGTCTTGCCCTGCGCAGGCGCTGGCACGCAGCTCCCCAGCCGCATCGGGCTGCGCGAGCAGTGCCAAGGTACTTGTTTGTAGGTTCGGGTTTTTTTCCACTTTTGTGCCTCATCAGAGGCTGCGTTGCACGCTCGCACATGGCATATCAGGTCTCTTGCAGCACACTTCATTTAAAAAGCTAATTTGTAATTGCAAAGCAATACACATGCTCCGACAGCCCCCTCCTCTCCAAAGCAAACAGAAACGCCACAGAGAAATAAAATAAAATGGGATGAGAATTATCCATGCTTGCTCTGCGCCGCTTTTTGTCGACTGGGGGGAAAGAAGGGGTGGCGTGAAGTTGCTAAAATAAATATAATAAAAGAGAAGAGGAGAACAGCCTTGGCCGTGTACTCAGCATTGCTGCCAGGGAGAGGGGGGTCAGCCCTGCCTGCCTCTGTGCTGTTCCCGGTGGGGTGCAGAGGGAAGGGGAGGGCCAGGCTCGGCGCTGCCCCCTCTTTTTGCAGCATCCCTGCAAAAAATAAAATAAGCAGGGTGGAATTAGGCCATGTAGCCTGTGGTAGAGGCTCTGCTTGTTGGTATTGTTAATGGCTCCGCTCAGAATATTGCTGACTTCCTGAACAAAAGCAAAAAAGCCACCCTTACAAATTAATCGTTGTTAATACTTTGCGCTCACTTAGCTGTGCACGCAGCCGTCCAGGGTGGAAAACGCTGATTCCCTCATCTGACCGCTGCGGGAAGAAAAAGGTTGGGGGGGCACATGCAGCTCTGCAGCTCCTGTGCTGGGGTTTTGGGGTGCAGCCGTGCCCGGGGGCGAAATGCTCACTGGGGGGCTGAGCCCCCAGGCTCCTGGGGTAAGCGTTTCAGCAGCAAGTTCTCGGCCTTTCCATGCTGTGACTTCTTCCACTCCAAGCACTACCCGTGTAATCTCCTGCACATTGCAGAGCTACTTGAAACGGCTTCTTGCTTTAATGCTTGCCAGATTCCCCCCCAGCTGCCAGGAAGAGAGTAAGCAGCCGCTGCCTGTTCTACTTGAGAAATTCAACTGCCAAGTGGTTATTTACAGCGGGCAGAGGAATGAAAATGTTAAATGAAATCAATTGCTGGCAATGTGAAAAAAAGGAGGGGGGAAAAAAAAACAAAAAACCACAACCCTTACAAAGTCAGGATTATGCTGGCTCCACGATGCAGCCACCTTAAAGGGATTGTGGACAACAAACAGAAATGTGACAACGGCAGAAAGCTGTGCCTGCGTTAACGCAGCCTCGTGCTGACTTCAACTTTTGTTTCTGCTTAATCTCCCTATTCTTGTCCAGTTTGGTCCCTCTCCTAGGCAGCGGGTGAGGAGATGGAAGAGCTTTGTGGAGGAAGCTGGATTGTGTTAAAACAGTTGTATCAATTCATTCCAACATCAGGCTCCCTGCCTGGATTTAACCTGTAGGTAAATTAAGAATTAAAAACTAAATGAGCCCTATCTCCCTGACGGATGTTGCATTTTGCCTGAAAAATGAGGGTTGCCATTGTTATTTCTGCGAGCTTTTGCAGGGGGGGAGGTGGAGGGAGGGCTACCTGGCAGGGCTGCTGGCTGCTTCACTCCTGGCTGGATCGCAAGTCAACTTTCTTTGGTGTCAATCCCTTCCTTTATGTGGAAGCCTCGGGCTCCTCTGCGAAATCTCTGCAGAGAGAAGCGAATCACAGCCTTGCATTGGGCAGTGTGGCAATTAATCAGCCGTTTAAAAGGAAGACCTGCTGTCTTATAAAGCAATTAAAAGGGAACTGGTTGCTTGTGTAACTAATTTAGTGGGGTTACTAGTAAGTTAAAGATCCATTGTGGAGAGAGGAGCTGGAGTAAGTCTCTGGTACGGGGATTTAAAGAACGTGTTGGAGCCATGGGAGCACCAGATCTTCTTCTAAAACGGGAATCTTTAGTTTGCAGCCACATGCTGCAGTAAACGCTGTCCCCTCTGCTTGCCTTGCTAGAGCACTTGGCTGGAGAAAGTGGGTTTAACTCTTGATGATGAAATGCTTTTAAAATTCCTTTCTTCCTGAAATCTTTGCCGGATTTCTGGGGAAGAGGAGGAGAATGGTGCTGGCTGGTGCCCGGAGGTGGGGGGTCTGTGCCTGGCCACGCAGGGCGCTGAGGTGGAGCTCACCCTGCTGCAGGATTTAGGGCCTTCAAGCCCGCAGTGTCTTCGAAGAAGAGTCTGTTGGAATGCCAAAATAAAGAGATTCATGTTTAATTTTACCTAATCCACCGTGTGCAGCTAGTTAGAGCAAAGGCAACCTAGAGGAATCAGGACTCTTCTTCAGTCTTAGTGATGGTTTTGCCTCTGTGCTATCGCGACGTTGCCGTGTGGCTGAGCAGCACCGACCGCTCGATACCAAGCGGGGTAGCTGTTGCTAATCCCTCTTTGCAATTCCAGTAAGCAGGAGTAATTTTAGAGTAGATCCACGGTAGGGAGGCTTGGTATTTCCAACATTTCATGTCTGAAAGGCGGGATGGGGTGGTGGGGAGGGCTGCGGCCTAGCCCCAGCCCTTCCAGCAGCAGGCCCCGCCGTGCAAACGCCTCCTCCCCACATCGTTTCTCCTGACCAGCCCTCGCTTCGGTCAGGACTCATCAGCCCCCATTCCCCACACCTCATCCTTGCCAAACTCTGAGCGTGGGCTCGCAGCCGTGGGGCTGCCGTGCCTGCCGAGCCGGCCCTTCAGCTGCACCCAGCAGCTCGGCGCCCGGCCCCTCCGCTCCGAAGGGAAACGGCAGCCTGCTGAGCCAGCCCGCAAATTGAGTTTGAAGTCTTTAAGTGGGAAAGAAAATTTTTGTGACAAGTGATTTCCCTGAGCAGGTGACAAACGGTAATGAAGCGGGGTGGTTTGGCTAGGAAGGTTTCTGACAGCAGCTGCGTTCCCTTCCTCTCCCGCAAGCAATATGGGTGGGAGAGGAGTCCTGGAAACCTGCCTGTGTGTGCAGGGTCTGCACGCTGGGCCTGGGTTTTAGCTTTCCCATCCTTTTTCCCCAAAATATCTCAGGTGATCCTGTCGATAGGGCGGGTGACTGTTTACCTGCTGTTTAAGTCGCTCTCTCCTCCCAGCAAAGCAGCGGGATGTGAAAGGCTCGTGGGCAGATAGCACCCCGGGAAAACTGTGTGACACAGGGGAAAACTGAGTGACACAGGGGAAAACTGAGTGACATGGGGGAAAACGGTGTGACACGGGGGCTCCGAGGTGCTGGGATGCACTGTCGGTAGCACATCTGTGTGACTTCTTCCACCGGGGTAGCTCATGCAGCACGAGGGCAGGTTTGGGCAGAAGAGCAGCCAGAAGCTCATTGGGGAAAGCTGAAGCTGCCCGGTGTGAGAGCTCCGGTGCTGACAGCAGGAAGCTGGAGCAGGGCAAGCCGCTGTCGGCGTTAATGTGCAGGCAGCCGAGGATGACAGCACTCAGAGGAGCGGTGCAGAGGGCGAGGAGAAGCTGCCGTGCCTGAGCAGCACAAGGTGTCCCGGCAAGGACAGCGCCTGGCCACCTAATGCCTCGTCTGTGCTGTGCACATACCCAGGCAGCAGGATTTTCTTGCCTTGGCGGGCTAGCGATTAAAAATCAAACCAAGATAAAGGACAGAAGGTAGCAGCCCTTACGCAGGCACGTTGCTAGCCGAGAGGTTTCTGGGGGCACTGCTTTGGGCTGGGGATGCCCACTGGAGGTGAGGCAGGGAGCTCTGCAGGCCAGCTGCTGCCAACTCTTTGGGTTTTTTGTTCCCTGACTGCTGGTTATGCAGCACGTGGGTGTTTTTTTTTTTCCTTCAGTACGATGGCAGCTGCTGGTGGAGCAGCACTGTGGGCCTGTTTTGTTTCGGGGTTGTGTGCTCTGATGGGGTGGTGCCATTTCTGCCCGGGAGGCCCCAGGGGAGCAGCCACGGTCTGGTCCCTGGGCTGCTGCTGGGGTCGAACTGCCCCTGACCAGCGCCTGCCCCTCGGGGCTCCCCGTGTTACCTGCTAATGGGATTTCTGCCGCGAAAGGGTAGTGATGAATCACCCAGGCTAGACGCTGCTCTCTAAGGCCACCAGCTGCTGACCTTCAGGACAGCCAGATTTATACCGCCGAGCAGGTCTTGAATTCCTGATGCATGGGGCCGTGCTGAGCTGGGATCGCTCAGCCCCAGTTTGCTCTCAGTCCTGTGCTAGGCTGACTGATCTGGCTGCCTCTGCCTCCGCCGCTGCTTACACAGGCTGGGATCTGCAGCAGCACTCGAGGAGAGGAGGTGGTGGATGGTACCCAGGCCCTGGCTGGGGCTCCTGGACCTTGGAGCTACGTTGCAGGTGGTCCCTGCAGCTCTGTCTCTCTCTTCTTGGCTGGGCATCCTGCCCCTGCCTTGTCACAGTGCCTCAGGCTGTTTGTGGGACCTGTCCCCACCAGCCCTGCTGTGCTGCAGGCACCCCCAGCTCCTGGCTCTGCACGGAGCAGCCCCGTTCTCACTGCTGCCCGGCGCCAGACATGGTCCTGAGGGTGTAACAGCATGCAAATCCAATAATTCTGTGCTTGGATCCTCAGCCAGGCTGCTTCGCTCTTCTTGTGCCTCTTCACATCCCCTCCTTGTACCTGCCCAGAGTTGCTGGGCTGCTGGCGTTTGCGGTGTGCTGTGAAAAACAGGTCGTGTTCTGCTTGGGAGTCGTCTCCCAGGCAGAGAAGAGGATGAGGATGCAAAGCCTTGGTGCGGGCACGAGGAGCTGAGCAGGAGTCGTTTCTTGGATGCTCTAGGTGCGTGTGGACCGGGGGAGGGATCAACCTGAGCAAGTGATGCCAGCTGGAGACACCAGAAGCTTTTTAAAAAGAGCTGGAAAGCAACACAAAACCCAACACACTCGCATATTCCAAGCAATGCACGTAAGCAAGGCTCACTTTTACATTTTTCAGAGCAGATTAGCGATTTTCTAATTAGGGAAAGAGCCGAATATTGAGCACTGAAATGGATAAGCGACTTAAAAAGAACACAGAAAATTGCAAAGTGAAATCACTTAAATCAGCCTTGTCTCCTCCCCCCTTCATGCTTGGTATGCTGTTTATCTTGGCAAATAGGGGGAAAATAAATTCCCTGGAGGCGGCACGTGCACATTGCTACCGGAATGCATCAGGTATATCTGTGCGGGGAAGTAAAAGCCCCAAACTGCAGGTTTGGTGTCAGCCTTCTGGACCTGCAGGGGCCGTGTGAGCAGGGCTGGAGCCTGGGCAGTGAGATGTGCTGGAGAGGTGCAGAAGGAAAGGACCCCTGGGGATCTCTCCTTACGCCCTCGTTATTCCAAAAGCAAAGGAAAAGGTTAAGAAAATGCTAGGGAGGGTGAGCAGGCAGGGCAGGGGTGTTGCTGAGCCCCAGGCAGCGCTCGCACGCTGCAGCCACGGCTGGACAGTGAATAAATGTTAGTGGGCACTCTCTCCCAAAGCACTTATCACTGCTCTCATCCAAGTGGAAAGAGGAAAGCAAATAGATTCTTGGATTGTCTTAAAGGCGCAGGGAATAGGATAGGATCAGTCTATTGGATTTGTTGAATAAACTACAAAACCCAGATATAATTCTCTGCAGACTCAGGGTAATGGACTATATTGTATTTTGCATTTCAAGCACCAGAGCACTCGAACTGAGCTGTCAAAACTGGTGGGCTTGTTTGAATTAACTATGCCTCGAACTGGGCACAGTATTTTTATGACTTACTTATGCTCCAGCAGGAGCTGCGCGTGGCTGCAGCATGCGTGGTGCTCGCTGCTGCCCAGGGAGGAGATCTCTGCCCCGCAGTGCTTGCAGCAGGCTTTGCATACCCTGGAGACAAAAATCTGCTCTGAGATTTGTCTGGAAAGCTGACTGTGCATCCAGGACTGTGTCAGCAGTGTCCCAGAGAAGGGGAAGTAGCTTGCTGGGTGGAAGCTCCTGGTGTAAATCCATCCAGAATTGCTCCCACGTTTGGGATTTGGAGTTTGCCGGCGGCTCTGCAGGAGCTGAGGGCACCCCCTCTGCCCCTTGGCTCTCAAGCCTGGTGTGGCTGAGATGCTCAGTGGCAAAAGGTGTTGAAGTGGGAGAAAAACAACAAAACCCAGGAGCCATCTGCCCTGCAGCAGGCTCGGGCTGTAGCTTTAAGCCATCTCAAAGAGGCATCGTCATAGCCCAGGAATTGTATTCGGGTCGGAGAGCCTTCACTGCTCCACGACAGTTGCCTTGTGTGCGTGCAGAGCACAGAGCTCTGATAACGTGAACAATATCTGCTGGCCACTGGTAAATTAAAAGAGCCTCGGAGAGGTGTACATTCACCCTAGGATTTGTTCCCATTTCCTTCCCCAAAGATAGCTTGAGAATTGGAGATTTCAGCTGCGCGGTTTGCTCTCGGGTATTGAGCTGTAATGAACACAGTTGTTACTGGGCAACTACTTTCACAGCAGATTTTGTGGACAAGAGAGGACGTTTTAGGGGCACTTGTTCTCCTTTGGCTTCGGGGAAGCAGACGTACAGTCCCTGGAGCGTGGTGCTGCTCCCTGGCCATCGCTGCTGCTGCTCTGGGGACAAGTGAAGCTGTTTGGCAAATGCCACCTCTGCTTTTATCCCTCAAGCAACAGGCTGGAGAGACTCGGGTAGCATTCTGGAGGGGCAGCCCGTGCCTCAGCTGTCCTCCTGGGTGTCCCTGTTTTCTCCTGTAGCAGAGATGCTGGCTGGGAAAAACCAGGAGAAAGGCGGCACGGAGGGGGTCCGGCAAGGTCTCGCCGCATTTGTCAAGCAGCAGCCAACTCGCCCCGCTCGATGCCCAGGCGGGAAATAAACTTCCTAAATGAGTATATTTACTGCAAATGAATTTGTACCAAATCTTGTATGTGCAGCGAAATCCTCTTAGATGAGCATCTGATAAAGGATTAAAACTATTAAGTGATTAAAAAATCCCCTCCGCCAAATGGCGAAATATGCAGATTACGCGCTGCTTTGTTGGTTTGTTTTTCCCCTCGGCTTTGCTGTTCCCACCCTCCTCGCCTCATCCAGGCACGGGGAAGCTCCTCTGCCCTGCAGGAGTAGCAGGGGGGTCCCCAGGCCCCAGACTGCCTCCTGGGTTTCTATTTAGTACGGGGGTTTTTCTTCAGGGGAAAGACTGGGCACCGCTGGGAGGCTCCTGGGAATTTGTAGGTGAAGTCAGTAGCACGGGGAGCAAGAGCTCAGCCCCACGGGATGCGTTTGGCCTAACTCTTTGCTCCATTTCACCAGCCGAAGTTAATTTGAGGAGCTGCAGGAGCGTGGAAGAGAGCTGCAGCGTCAGAGGGCAGGGTGAGACCGGCCCCGGGTGTCGGAGAGCTGCTGTGCCCGCACCACGCGGGATGCTCCCAGGTGGAAAAAGCCTGCTGGCACCAGGCTGTCAGCATCCAGCAGCCGGGGCTGCTGTGGCTTTGCATCCTCACAGGGCCTCGTCCTGCCAGGAGGAGGGCTGGGGACGGGGGGCAGCCCCCAGCCTGACAAACCCAAGGCCCTGGTTTGGGCTGCGGAGGAGAACCGGCCGCACCCACCGCGCTCTGCTGCAGGTGCCGGGGGGTCAGGCCGGGGGGACACAGCTGCTTCGTTAGCGTAACCCTGATTAGGCAGTTCGGGGCTGCGTCCGAGTGCAAGTCATTAGGAGCTGTCAGCAGCCGAGCGTTCAAGTGGAAGGATGGGAGAGGAGGAAGGGAGAGCCACGGGGGCTGTCGCAGCGGTGGTGTCGGCGCAGTATTTATGAGGGGAATAAGCCTCTGGTGTTTTATGGCCCGTAAGATGCTGTTTTCTCCGGGTCTGTTTGATTAGATAGGATTATCTCAAGGGCTCGAATGGCACATCATTGATTTCTGCTCGCTTTGATGGGGACGTTCAGCAGCCCCCATCTGTACCCGTGCTGGGGAGGCGCTCGGAGGGGCCGGCCGCGGCTGGGGGCAGCCTGCTGCGGGACTCGCCTGCTCTCCTGCCCCGTGCCCTCGGTTTTGATTGCTTTGGGGCCATCACTCACTGTCTCCCAAAATGAGGAGCTGTGGGATGATTCTGTCCATGTGATGTTTCAGGGAGAGCTGGACACAGGCAGGGAAAAAAAAAAAAAAAAGAAAAAAAAAAGAGAGGGGAGAGGAATTGAGCAGCTTTGGGTGGAGGCTGGTAGGACTTTGTAGTGCCAGGCCTACAAGAAACCAAAACTGGCCTCATTTTCTAGTTGCTGTAACACTGTGGGAACGAGTCATGGTCGAAGACATGAGGTAGGGGCCAGATTTAGGTTTAGTGGGATGTGGTGGGTTTTCTACCTGTCTGTGCCCTATTCCTTATTTAGGATTCATCGCTCATGTGGAAACCTTGTAAAAATCCCATCCCAGAGTGGGTACCAAAGCCTCGGAAACCTCACCTGGGGGTACAGGAGTGCTTTGGGAGGGCAGCGTGAAATGAAACGATCAGATCCCTTTTTTGCCCACACAGGTTGGAGGCAGAGGGGTGCAGAGCGCATTTCTCCGACAGGCTCGCAGTCTTCTGGCCGTGCGCAGAGAGGTCTCTGTGCTGTGGAGGCAAAGAGCAGGGCAAGAGGAAAAAAAAAAGACAGGCTTTGCTTTATCCCGGCCCATTAGGCTTGGGAGAAAGCAGCAGCGCTGGGGCCAATTGCCCGGAGGACTGCAGGACATCTCGTGGTGCTTAGCGCACGGGGACGAAGCCAAGGATGGTGCAGAGATGTGGGGAATGAAGGAACCGGGGTGGGTTTGGGCACTGGTCCTGCTGGGGGGATCCTGGCTGGCATTTTGGCTCCCGTTACCCTCAAGGCTGGTGGGACTTGTGAGCAGAGGAGCATCCCGACCTTGTGGCCGCCAGCGTCAACAGCGGGGCTGTCTGCAGGAGAGGCTGGCGTGCGCTGCCGGCGCTGGCATCGCCCCCGGGCGTCTCCGGTAAAGTTCAGTGACTCTGTTCCACTTGGCATCACAGCGCCGATGAGCTCGACAAGCCGAGGGGACACTGAAAGCCCTGTCCTTGTTCACTGCTCTCCTGGAAGCAGGGCTGAGGGAGGGCTGGTGGAGAGGAGCGGAGCAGGGCCCTGCGGCAGCGGCACTGGGGCAGGCAGCGAGTCGCTGTGACGGAGGAGAGGGTGGCAGGGCCGAGTCCTGCAGAGCTGGGCTGCTCAGACCCCGGGGTTCAGTCCTTCTCATGGAAACTGCATTCCCTTCAACCTTCTGCTGCTTCTTTTGGAAACCTTTAAACCCTTTTCCCCCCTGTGCTTCTGAAACACATCTTTTTTTCATTATTATTTTTTTTTCAATTCAGGGCAAGTGCTGGTGCTCGGCTCCTGCTGGGGAAAAAAAAAGTGCTGGAGCCTGGCACCTGCCGCTCCCTGCTCGCCCTGCCCTGATCAGCGACTCGCACCCAGCACGTGGGCACGGGAGGAGCTCGCATCCAGCACACGAGAAGCCACGGCTCGGTTCTGCTGCTGGGGTTCAGAAGGTGGTGCTTGGATCGGGCAGAGCGAAAAGAGTGGACAGATTGGGAGCGAGGCAGAGCCCTGCCAATCTCATTTCAAGAAGGCCCTTGAGGAGCCATTGGCAGTGTTCAGCCTGTCCTACCCCTTCGCCGTTGGCTGAGGAGCGTCCAGGGCTTGCCACTGCAGGCGTAAAACCTCATCTTAGGCTCAGCGAGCCCTTCCAAGTGCCTCTCCCCTGAGGCCTGGAGGTGGTACAATCAACTGCCAGGCTGTTCAGAGCTTGTGGTGTAAGCCCAGAGCTCAGGTGGGCACCTTGGACCCTGCATCAAGTTACTGGAAAAAAAAAAAAAAACAAACACAAAAAGCACAGTCCCTGGGGAGTGAAATAATAACCTGCAAATTCCCTTTACGTCCATCCGCTGGGACTCTTTGCTAGTGTTAGTACTAAAAACGGTCCTGCAGCAACAGTGGGCTCCCTCCTCCTCCTCACTCTCGCTGCGGTAATGAACACACTCCCCTTCCCAGCCATATCTCTCCATTCTGAAAAGTTTTAATCAAACAAACCTGGCAGACGCACTCCCGAAAGGAGGATGCTCTTTGTCAGCCAAAATCTGTGCCTGTTCCATTTTCTTCCGACTTAATTTTCCAGAGATTAAGATCCTGCTCATCTCCGCTCTCAGAACTTGGCTGCCTGCGTTTTGTTTGTTGGTTTTACTCCGGTGGGTTTTCCTTCCTGTCAGCAGTTTGCTTTCGAAGAGCCTGAAACCCCAACCTGGGGACGCAGCCGGCCGTGGAACCGGCGGGGAGCTGTGCCTCCTGCACCCGGCATCACGGTGCCCACACGCGCCCTGCGCTCCTGCAGCGTGGCTCGGCGTTGTCTCCCAAGCGGCTTTGGCGTTGTCTTGCCGTGCAGTCGGTCTTCTCTGCTTGCTGCTGCCTTGGCTTCGCCCTTTTATGCCAAAGCTGTGGTCGATCGTAGGGATTTGGAAGGTGGGTGAATCGCTGGTCGCAGGCTCGCAGCGTGGCCGAGGCTGGCAGGGACCCCTGGAGGCCACCTGGTGCCTCCCCTGGTGCTCCAGCAGGGCCACCCAGCGCCAAGAGCCTGGCTCCATCCTCCTCACTCCCTCCCCTGGAGTGATTTGAGACACAGACGAGCTCCCCCTGAGCCTCTTCTCCAGGCTCAGTCCCAGCTCTCCCGGCCTCTCCTCCCAGGAGGGACGTTCGGTGCCTTCAGCATCTTTGTGGCCCTTCCTTGGCTCTCTCCGGTCTGTCCGTGGCTCTCTTGCCCTTTGCCACATCTCGGGTGTGCTGCTGGGTTAGGGACAGCCTGGTGGCCGGCAGGACCTTTGCTGCAAAGAGAGTGCCCCTCCCTGCTCAGCATTTCGGCACTTGCTTCCAGCCCTTCCCATCGGCTTGGCAAACAGCTTGCCTGTAGCTTCAATAAAGCCCGGGGCTGATGGTCCTCTGCTTAAAGTTCTCCTGGTTTGCCTTAGGTACGTTTGGTGCCAGGAAGAGCATGAGTGTTGGGGAAAATGCATCTTCCGTGAGGAAGACTCCTGTGTTTATGCCAATTGAGGGAATTGTCCCTAAATCTGACCCCCCGCTGGCCTCTGGGGACTGGTGTGTGCGAGGAGTCAGAAATACCCAAATATTGCTGGTGCTCCTTGCTGTGCAGCCTGTGCAGATGTCTGGGGTCAGTGGTGACAAATTATGTAGATCCCTCCCCCTTCCCACTATCCTTTCTCATTTCCATTATCTGCCTTTTGTAGAGGCTGTAATTTATTGCATTTTGCAACCTTGTAATTTATGGCTTTTTTATAATTCTTTCCAGGCTTTCAGAAGTAACAGCTCCACGTACCCCAGTGCATTTCATTGTCACACTTGAGGCTTTCCCACCTCCCCCTGCACTTCCACTCTTTTCTTGTAACTTGCCTGTTTACTTGCTAAATTATTATTGTGCACTCAATAAAAATTGCATTTAAAAAGTGATAACTGAAATGACATTTAACATGGAAAGCACTTAAGCATAATTACACTATATGCATTACATCATTTTGTGACAGTTAATAAAAAAAAATATCTGAGCAGGGTTTTTTGTTGTTGGGGGCTGTAGTGAGTGAGTGCTGGCATTTCAGCACTTCTAGAAAAGTGGTTTCTGCTTTCACTGGAGGGCTTTTGTCCCGTTTTTTTGGGGTTTTGTCTTCCTTCTCGCCTCCCCCCTCGCTGGTACCGCAGGTCTCCTGTACCTGGAGCGGTGGCACAAGCTGCGGGAGCTGCCCCCGTCGCGGTGAGGGATCGGGGCTGGCACGGCGTGCCCCGTGTGGTGTGATTGATGGCCAGCTGGCAATTTTTATGGGGTTGTTTATTTGGATCGGTGGCTTGAGCAGCCTTATTGCAGCTTGCCCGGGCACCAGGAGCTGTGGCGATGGGGAGGGGGAAGGACATGGCCGGCCCTTTGGTGGCAGCGGTCCCACCGCGTCTTGGTCCATGGGCACGGGCGAAGCTCCTGCTGCGGGTTGTGCCCTGCGGTCATTTCTTCCTTAGGAAGCTGCTGGGGGCTGGAGCCGTGAGCGAGGCACTTAATGTCCTTGCTTCGCAGTGTCCAATGACTCCTACAGAAACGGAGGAAGCGTGCCAACCCCTGGTGACCCCGCGGCTCATCTCCTCGCCGCTCTCACGACTTGGTTATTAGATTACCTGCAAATCACAGCTCCTTGACCATCTGCTGTGTGAGACTCCGCAGCTCGGCCCCAGCAGCTGTCCAGCCTGGCCCTGCACGCTGTGCTGAATTCCTGAGCAGCTCCGCCCTGCCTCCCAGCCCAGGTTTCTTCTCCCTGCCTTCTCCTCTCCTTTTCCTACCTACGTGCTGCAGAAATTGGCCTGTGAAATGTTTCAGGAGCAAGCACATCCCCTGCCCTTCTTCCTTGGGAAGCAAGAGGGGCCTGTGGGCCAGCACGGTCACCTCCAGAGCTTTTGGTTTCTCTGCTCCATGAGCTGAAGAGATGAGAAGGGAGCCCTCGAGCAGGAGGGCACGGGAGGGGCCGAGGAAACGTTAGGAACCCAGCGAAGCGATGGCAGGAGCCGCAGAGCCTGACATTTCCAGGCTGCGCATGAGGGATTTTTGGAGCAAGTCGAGATCCGGAGCACGTGTGCTCTGCAGCTCGGAGAAATGAGCTTCAGGAAGCAAAGTCCGTGGCGGGCTCGGACACGAGTCCCTGAACTGGAAGGGCAGTGGGCTTGTAGGGAGGTGAGGACAAAGTGGAGGAGTTCCTCTATTTAGGGAAGGGGAGAAAGAAAAAGGAAACAGCGAGCACATTGTGCCTAGGAGAACCCTGCATTGCTCTTCTGTGTTAGTCTGACTTGCCCTTCATGTTAGCAAACTGCTAATCGCTTTAAAGGTTTACGGGTCATTTTATTTAAAACGTTCACAGAAGCATCCTGAGGTTGTAATAAAGGAGTTCTGTGAATTTGGGCATTTTTCCCCCTTTTTCTTCCAGTGCACACATAACTAGAAGCCATGCAGAGGCAGCAATAATGAATATAGCTGGGAAAGGAATCTCCTGGAGAGATTGCTCTATGCGTTTTCAAGGAGGAAAAGGCATTTCTGGTTGCTTGCATTTTTTTATTATTATTTTTCCAAGTTGAGCATAAAAGAAAAATGGAAGAAATATATCGATAAAATCCTCATCTGCTCGACAATCAGCCTCATCTGGGAACTGCTTGGTGTTATCTTGGCTTAATTCATTGGCAAGAATAAAAAATTATATTTAAAAAAAAGGCATTAAAATGGACATCTCTTCTGAGAGCACTTAATTCTTTGCAACAAGAGTCAATTATGTCCTATTGAGCCAGCCTCATGCAAAACCACTTACTTGTGAAATTTCTCATCCTGATGGTGTTTTTTTTTTTGAGATCCGGGGTTGTGCTGGCACCCTTTTTTTGGAGATGGTGGCGTATGTGCTGTCCGTCTGTCTGTCTGCCCATCGGCACGTCACTCAGGTGTGCTGCACGGGGCGCTGCGATGTTGCCGACTTCCTCGTTTTGGCAGGAATTAAAGTTGGGTGAGGAGACTTACAGATGGTGGAGAAGGGAGTGGCGTTAGGCGGAGAGGTGAATTGTGAGGCACGTGTCCCATTGCAACGTTTGTGGTGAAAATCTGGCGATCCTTTAAGATGTCTATTGATCACCTGAACACACAGAGATATTTGTGGTCTATATCAATGTCTGGTTTTATGACACGAAAGCAGTCAGTGCTGTTGTTTTGGGGGTAGAGTTCCCAACCTGCTTTTCCTTGGCTAACCTCTGCTACAGGGCAGCCCTCGGGCTGGCTGGCAGCGGCGACGTTTTGGGGTGCACAGGGGTGAGCACGGTGCTGGTGCCGTGCTGCGGGGCCCCGTTTGGGATCCGCTGGCTTGGGAGAAGTTGCTGTGGGGTGAGCAGGAGGCTGGGTCCCACGGCCCGGGAAAACAGCAGTGGCTGTTGTAGAGCTCGCTGCTTCGCTTTGGGAGGAGAGTTACAGGGTGGCATGGGAAGGCGCCTGCTGCATCGCTATCAGCCGTCTCCCTGTTGCAGTTCAAATGCCTCAACTGGAGGAACTCACCACCAGGTTGCCTTTACAGCGGTTGGAACTGCTCGTGTTGCTGCTGTCATCTAAGGAACGCTAATTAACATCCTGGGCAAGGGGGCGGAGAGTGGGAGAGGGAGATGCTTACGGTCTGTAAATGTCACTTTGCTCTTCTGGCACCGTCCCTCCATGGAGGGGATTTCTTTCTCCTGGTTCTTGTTCTCCCCCCTCCCTCCCACCATCCCGGAGTGAAGCTGATGGCTGGGCACTCACGTTACCCAGGGCACAAACACAGCTCTCCTCCTGTGCCCGCCTGCGTGGCGATGGGTGAGTGTGCAGGGTGTGAGGGAGCGCACGCACACAGCAGGTACGTGGTGCTCTGAGCGCAAGGGAAGCCGTGGCTGGCGGGCATGAGCCTTTACCAGAGGAGGAGGCACGTGGCGGGCTTGTCTGTGCTACAAGTTTCCCATTCCCCTGATGATAAGCCACAAGCAAATGGGGATGAAATCAGAAATTGGCAGCATGCTGTCAGGAGGGATTAATTTCTGTCCCTGATTAACTTTCTGTTGGAACAGCAGGAGACTAATACTTCCCTGTGCATGCTGCCCGATGCAGTTCCAAGATGTTTTCCTGTGCAGGGTGGATCTGAATCCATCCCAATTTGCTCTCCCCTGGTTGTGTTATCTTAGATCCGAGCGGCAGGGCCATCGCTCTGGGTGCGTGATGAGAGGCCACGTGCACGCTCCCTGATGCTGATGGGAAGAACTGAGAAGATCTGCCGGTATTTTGTGGCTCTGGCTGGAGACGTCCAAGAGCTCTGTTTCTGCTCGTAGCTTTATTGCGCCTTTCGGTCCCTGGAGGCTCCCGATGGAATAACAGTACTCTGTGTTCGTGTGCTGCCTTTCCTCTAAGGCTTCTGCAACACTTGGCAAAAATTAATGATAGATATTTCCAAAGAGGGAGGTCGGGAGTGTTGTCACTGAGAAGTCCCGACACGAGAAGATGAATTTGCCCAAGATCCTACAGACAAGGCGGGACCGTGCGCGTGGCGCAGGGCAGGCAGACCCGGTCCCCTCTCCCTTCCCTAAGTGTCAGACAATCGCTCTTGGCACAGACCTGGCAGGACTTTCTTGCCTGCAGCCTGAGCCCCCGTGTGCCATAAACCTGGGGTCTGTGAAAGGTGGGTCCGTGGGCTGTATTTTCCCATCAATTTGAAGGGCTCCTCAGCAGGCTGGCGGGGCTGGGAAGTCACAGCTGCACCCACACGGCTCTGTGGGGCCGTGTGCTGGCAGAGCCTGCAGCAGGGGGCTGCAGCAGCAGGCTGGGGCTAACGGCTGCCCCTGCCTGACCTCTGCAGGTTTTCACTGCCATAATCACATATTTTGGGTGTGACGATGAGGAAGGCACCCAGCTTTGGTGGGTGCCCAGGTAACGTTTTGGTGGGCTGCTCTGAACAGCACCCTGGCGAAGAATCGACCAACTGCATGTCCTACTTGTTGCCTTCGGTGGTGTTTTAACCCAAGACACCTGAATGGAAAACGCTGCCTTGTGGGGAAAGAACAAAAGCAACCGAGGTTGTTAGCCTACAAGAGTAGGAAGTGAAGTGGGACATAAATCCTTGAGTACGTAATGGGGCACAGCAGCATGAGGCAGAAGTGCCTGTTCTTCATTAATTCTGGATCTTTCCACCAAGAACATTGTTTTAAATTGCAGCAAGGGACTTTCAAATTAGGCATCATAAGACGTTTTCGAGTGAGATCGTGGGACATCGGAGAGCATTTTGTCTTACAGAGCGGTGAAATCTCCATCCCTGGGCGACCTAAAGAACAGCTCAGAGAAACACGGTAGGAGTAACAGCGATAGTTAGGTTAGAAATGACACATCCATACTGCCTTCAGCTGGGGTGTGTGAGGAGCTTGGGACTACACGGGTTGATGTGATCCCTTCCAGCCCTCTTTTCCGCGATGCTGCAGAGGTTTCTAGGTCTTTTCATCGAGTTTCTCCATTCAGATGTTGGCTCTCTGGAGGTTGACTTCAGAGGAGAGATCCTGTGGGATCTATGTGGGTGCATGTCCATCCTGCCCCACACCTCTCCAGTGACAGTGCTGAAAACTGAAGCAGGTGGTCACCTTGTTAAGTAAATCTCTAGGTATTTGGGGTATTTTTGTTTAAGTCTCCGTTTCTCACCCCACCCCGCTAGCTCAGGGAGCACCAACAGGAGAAGGGATAAACTTGGCAATGCGTGGAAGAAAACTGTCTACAAATCTACTCTCCATCTCCCATGGGGATACGGCAAAACTTAACGAGCCTCTGCCCCAGCAGCAGGACTTCATATTAGACATTGCTCACACCTTTCCAACAGGCTGGCTGGGAAAATGCTGGAGGAGATCAGCTGGGTCGTTGGGCTCTGCCTCGCAGTGGGTAGGAGCAGGGCTTTGGGCTGGGTCGGCCCCGCATGAGCCGGAGGGGTGGATTAGGCACGGGTCTCTTCCAGCCCTGCTCCCAAGTGTCTGTGGATTTACAGAAATGCTTCTAGTGCTGGAGATTAGGGAGAAAAGCTTGTAAACATGAATCCCTGAAGATCAGAGAGAGCCCCAAAACCTACATCAAAAGGTAAATAAAGAGAATTGCAAAGTTGCTATTTTTAAAAGTGCTGCATTTTTTTTTCTTTTTTTTTTTAATACATCATTACACTGCAGAAAGCTGTAGGGGTGACTGTTGCTGTTTGCTGATGTGTGCTGGCCTAGATTGCAATCGCCGTACCTCTAATACGAGGTTGGGTTTAACGCCACGTCAGTGGAGTTATCCGGAGTTTCCATCACCAAGAGCCACGGCCGGCCTGTGGTAGCCAGCCCTGGGAAGAGCAGGCGATGCGAGGTGAACGTCGCTTTCATTTGTGTTCAGGCAGAAGAACAGCCTGCAAAATACGGCCGAGAGCCTTCGTGCTGAGGGCTCAGCCTTTCTGCACAGCCCTCCCTACGAGAGGCGGCAGCTTCTCTGGCGCAGAAGGTGGAGCTGTTTTGGGAAGGAGGCCTGGGTTTTGATTTCAGGTCCCGTCTCCGAGGATCTGAGGCTCTTCGGGGCTGGGGTTGCCCAGTGCCAAGCGAGGAAGCTGCGCGTATTCGGGGTGCTCCCAGGGAAGGAGGAGATGCACGGCTGCTGGGGAAGGTGCCTCTGGCCTCTCCTGTCGCAGCGCCGTCCCTTCCTCATCCCTCTTGCTGCCAGGGAACTCTGTCAGGCCAGGTCCCTTTTCAGGTCGGGGTTGGCTTTTGCAATTTCAGTGTCCTAAATAACCTTGGAAACGAAGAAGGAACAAAAAGGAAAACACAAGTTTTAAAAGGCCCAGCAACGGGGAAGAAAGGCAGAGGTGCAGCCACACGCAGAGCCTGGGGGCCAGCTGAGAAGCAGAGGAGGTTCTCGCTCAGCCTTTCCCTAACCTTCCTCATCTCTGGTTCATCTCATCCTCGTGCCCTGCAGAGCCATCGTTCCCAGCACAGCCCCTGCCCCACCACGCCTCCTGCCCCGTTCCCGCATCTCCTCCTGGCCCTCCTTTGGTGTCCCCTTCCTCCTGAGCCCCTTGTCCTGCTGGGTGCAGCGTGGTGCTCCAGCAGGGCGCGTGCTGCCTGCCCAAAGGAGCTCTTTGACTTCTTTTGTAGTTAAACTGATGACCCATTCCGAAATTGATTTTAATCCTTGCTTATAGGTAAACCGGCAGGAAATTGAGTTGAGTTGAACCGATATAAATCAAGCGTGCATTTGTGGAAGAGCTTCACGTGGAAGGATTTGCACTGCTTTATCAATGTACCTTTTGATCTGATATATCCCTTGCTTTGGTACAACATAATTTTATTCTGGTGGTGACAATTGGGTAAATGGGGTATGATCCATAGTGCAGTACCAGTCCTGATAGGAACAGCATAAAGATGAAATACAGCAGAGCAGCACATCTTCATCCACGAGAGCATCCCTCCTGGGGTATTCCAGGTACAATTTTAGTGATGCTGATCTGAAGATTTACAGCTGTTCTGTATGGACGTGGTTTAATGAAACGGGTTAAACTCTTCTACATATATCCTGAAGGAAAGCTGTTCAGATGTATTTTAAAAATACTTTACTTTCCTTTCTAAAGCTTGTTTTTCTGTGCTGGATCACCGAGAGAACAGCTAGAGTCAAAGATCAGGCTATTTTTTGTTTTGGCTTGTTCGTCATGTTTTGGTGTACTGCACGTGCGTGTATTTTTAGAGATCGTGTGATCTCTGAACGCATCTGGGTCTGGCTGGGGGATCCTGTAGCTGCTCTCTCCCTCTTACTGTTAGCACAGCAGGCTGCGGTGGGCTCGAGCCCTGGCCTGGCAGCCAGACCCACGCCATCCGAGCACCCTGGGGGTGCAAGAAACGCCTGGGCAGAGCGGGCATCATGGCGGAGCCCTGGTGTTTTCAGCCACGTGATGAGTTATTTTCAAGGCGCTTCATCTGAAAGGAGAAGACCGGATTTGGAGCTGGGTGTTACTGACTAACCCAGCAGCAGATTCAGTCTTTGCAGATGCCCAGGCAGCTCTATCAGGCCGAGTGCTCCCTGTCCAGGGCTGCTGAAGGCTGAAGGCAGCTTCCCAGGCCAGGAGAGGTTTTATATAATCCAGGCTAACCGTGCATAGCCCTTTATCCCTGTCTAGCTGCTAAATTGTGCGTAGCAGTCTCAGGCCCATTTCGGGGCTGGCAGGCCTGAAGTCTCATCCCCAGAGGCTGGTGATCCCAGAGGATGGGAGCTGTGGGTGCCGGTGCCATGCGAGGCAGGACGGGAGCGCTGGAGCTGGTGCCACCTTTGTCCCTGGGTGGGTGGCTGCCCTCCCGTCTGTCCCTGTGCTGCTGCTGCCCGTTAGCAGGCTCTGTAGTGAGGGATGGAGACAGTTCTGTGGTTTGTTTGCTCCAGTTGTAGCCGGCCATCCCTGAGGAGCAGCCTGACTGCACGTTTCCCTGCCCCGTTTCTGCAGGAGAGCAGTGGAGAGCTGCTCGGAGGGCGCGCTCTTTGCATCAGGTGTGTGCAAGGAAGGAAGGAGCGCAGCAGGGAAGTGGCGTTGCGCGAGGAGAGGGAGATGGGGTGAGTAAATGTCAAGCTGTTTGCTTCCTGCTCTCCCTCTCGAGCACAGCCGCAGGCTGGGAGCAGCCAAAGGACAAGCAGAGGAGGTGGCAAGGGGCAGCAAGGCCTCTGCAGGATCCGGCTACCCGAGGGGAGCCCCAGGGCTCGGGGAAATGCTGGTGGAGCCGTGTCCTCGGGGAGAGGCTGGGGTGAGCTCCCAGAGCTCTTTGTTGTTGGGGTCAGCTCCGTGCAGCCAAGCACGAGCCAGTTTGCTGCAGGGCTCCCGCTGCTGCTGCTCAGTAATACCTCGAACGGCGAGGAAATGGCAGGACCCCACGAGAAGCGGGGTGAAACTTGGCAAGGGCCAGGCTGCCGCTCGTCTGGTGGGGACCACCAGATCCCAAAGGCCCAGGAGAGGCACTGGGTGAGTGGCCGAGCACGCAGGGCCTCCAGGGGAGGGTGTCCTGCTGCAGTCTTTGCTGCAGCAACCAATTCCCTTTGCAGAGACCATATCTGGGTCACTACATGAAGCTGATCAGCGCGGGTCTGGCTGCAGGAGTTTGAAATATCCCTCTGAGCAGGAGGATATCGCTGTCCCCTGCTGCCCTGTAATGATATCCAGGGGAAAAAACCTTTTGTTTTTCTGGCATTTGGCCTCTGTAGGGTGTGCCATGGCACAGCCCCACCTCTGGTGCAGGCAGGGTGCAGGGGACGGGGCTGTCGTGCCCTGAGGGGATGCTCTTTGGTCTGTGGCCTCCCTCCCCTGAAGGACCCGTCCTTTTAGGTGTGTTGTGCCAGGGGTTTCACGGCGCTGGGTGCCCGCCCAGGGAATTGGGAAGTGGCAAATGCTTGCTGTAAGCCCTGACAGCTCGCTGGATGTATAGGCTCAGAGGGAATTAATAGCAGAGATGAGCATCATTTGTTGTGCCTCGGGAGCAAGGCAAACAAGTGAATTTAGAGAATGAATGCTCTGAGGCGGTATCAGATCTGCTTCTTCGATTATACTGTTGCTGCTGCGAATGTGTATTGATAATTGGTTGTGTTACCAGCTCTGCCTTTTAGTAAGGCTACTTAGCACTTCGCTGCTGTAGATCTTCTCAGCTGCTTACAATTGCACTACACTTGGAAGCGTTTGGGATGAAAATGGGCTGTCTCGAGGCATTTGATTTTCCTGCCCCCCTCACCTGCCACCATTCCTTTCTTTTTTTTTTCTTTTTTTTTTTTTTAATTCCAGCTCTGTAGTTTCTGTTGTTTTGCCCACGTTAATATCTCCCCGGCTCCTGCCAGCTCCCAGCTCAGTCTGCTTCCCCTTCTGGACCCCTTCCCGCGGCCATGCCTGGCCCCTGGCTCCCACATACAGCCGCAGCGCTCCCCACGCTCCCATCCGAGGTCTGCAGCCGTGACCCCGCTCTCAGTCCCCATCCCCACTCCCCTGGGCACTTCAGGGGCAGGGCTGCCAGCCCTTCTCCCCCCGAGCACCGGTACGGTGACCCCGAGGTCACTGCTGGCACAGATTTCCAACCCATGTCCCAGAGCAGCGGGTCAGAGGAGAATTTCAATGAGGACGGCTGTCTGGTGTGGACGAAACTGAGTGCAAAAACGACAAAGCAAAGACTCCTTCGTAGCTGAGGAATCGTTCTTTGGCCAGTAAATTCTCCCTCACGTTCAGCTTGAGGAAAAACCCGGTATGGGAAATGTCACCTTAGATAGGTAAAGCAACCCAACGCGAGTTGTTCCGCTGGAGCATTTCCATCCTACCCTAATTGCCCGGAGCACTGCCGCTCATCCCCCTGTGCTCCCGTGCGCGTATGGTCACCGTTAATTCATGCTGGATTGCTCTAATTAGCGCCGATGAACTGCCTGGCCAGGACGACTGCAGAGCTCCGCAGCTGCAGGGAGCGTGGAGGAACATCTCCTGGTTTCTTTTTCTGTTTCTCCTCCCTTGCGGACAGGCACCGTTTCTGCCCGTAACCAATAGGAGCCAATTTTCTGTTTCATAATAGGAAGGCACTAATGTCAGGACGCCCTCCTTACCCAAAGCGTTCTCCTTGAAGATTGCTCCTCTTTGCTTTCCTAATTGCCGCTGCTCAGCTGGAGGTAGCGCGCGCCTTCCAAACACATTATTTTGTTGTGCTGTTACTTACCAAAGGGGAAAAAAAAAAAAACAAAAAAAAAAACAAGAATATGAGAGAATATTGCTTTGCGCGGAGCTTTCCCCGCTTTAACCCTTTGTGTGCTGACGTGAGATGCTTTTCTCTGGAGCAGGATCTGCCTGCAGCTTTGGCTGGGGTGGGACACCTAAAACCCATCCCTGCTGGAGCCTGCGGGTGCCTCTGCACCGTGGCCTCGTGCTGCAGCATCGCCTGCAGTGCAAGGCAGGAGGTGCCGAAATGATGCAGAGCACAGGTGGGTTGGGGACCAGAGTGGTTTGAGTGGAGCCCTTGCAGTGAGAGCCTTGACTTGCTGCGTGTCTGCTTGCTGCTCTCACAGGTCAGTCACCACGGAGGAATTTTGGGCAGTGCAGTTTTCTCCAGCAGCTTCAGGAGCAGTTCTGAGCCTTCTGCGTGTGGTCCCACTGGTGGAAGAGCGCTGGGTTACCAGTCCCAGCAGCCTGGGGATGTGGCTTGAATCCCACAGGGTTTGGTTGGGTTTTGGGTAAAACTAGGTGCCTGGAGCAGAGCTAGGATGGAGGGACGGCCTGTCTGGGTACAAGGCTGATGAGGGGGAAGTCCTGTTAGGAATTTTGTAGAGGTGTAGAAGAAAGGAGGAGCTCGGGCAGAGCAGGGACTGCAGCGAGACTTGCAGGAGGCAGTTGAAGCCTGCAGATTAACCCTGCGGTTCTGGAGGGACCGAGCAAAGCCAAAAGAGCATCCTTGCACTTTGTTCAGAGCATTCTCCTGGGGCTTCAACCTCTGAAACCACTTTGTTTAACCACAAAAGGCAAGGGGAGGCTGGGGGGGGCAGACCCCTCCTCAGCTGCTTTTCAGCGGGCAGGGCTGCTTCCTGCTCAGCTCGTTACCTTCTGGAAAAGAAAAAAAGGGTGGGATAAGTAACTCCACAGCGTATCAGAACGGTGTCTTCTGTGGCGTTTCCATCCTGCCCTGAGCTGCGTGCTGTGCCCCATCTCACCACCTCGGTTCAAAGAACATCGCCGTGTCCCCAGGGCAGGTGGGACGCAAGGGTTCAGCTCCCAAGCAGCACGCAGGCTCGGGCCAGGGCTAGGTGTGTGTGGCGTGGAAGTTGCAGTGAAGTCTGGAGTCAGCTGTGTCCTTGGGGAGGCCCAGGTCTCCTCGGAGGGCTTTCTGCTGCTGGATATCTTCATGTCTGCAAGTCCCGATATTTGCAAGTAGCCCGGGAATATTTGGAGAGAAGCAGGAGGTCTGTGGTGCGCGCCGCATGATTTTCTTCATGCATCTTGTTTAAGAAAAGATAAATCACGAGGACTTCTTCCTAATCTCAGATGATTGCAAGAAGCTCTTCTCTTCCTCCCTGTATTGGTGGCACCTGATTGTGCAGACGGAGAGTTAACGAATCAGAAAGTGCTCCGAGGAGGTGACCGAGAGGTTGGCGACTCAGAAGCCTTGTGCTGGGACTGCTCCCTTCTCGCTGGGGCAGTGCTGATGCCCACCACGCTCCCTTTGGGGCTGCCTCTGTCCTCCAGCTGAGTGATGTGGCTTGGCAGGGCAGGCCCCGGGGTCCCAGCTGTGGGTTTTGAGTGCAAACACTCAAATCTGGGTCACTGCACCTGCCCCAGACGTGTCTGTGCCTCTCCCCGCCTTCCCCACCAAGGCCTGGCTGGGTTCTGGGCTAGCTGGCAAAATCCTGACTGTCTGAGGGTGCCACATCGTTATGGCTTGCTTGGAGCTGAGGTTTTACCCCACGACCCCTGCTCCCCTTGCTGCAGGTCCTGGCACCCGCTGCTGCCTGTGTTGGGGCTGCCAGGCTCGGTATCGGACTTGGGAGCTGCCGGTGGCTGTAGGGGCGTGTGGAGATGTGGAAGAGCACAGGAGGAAGCGTGGTGGCTCTGTGGGACTGCTGGTTCGGCCCAGCAGAGCTGGGCAGCGAGGTGGGCAGCTCGGCTTTTATGTGAGGGGATGCTTGTGGCCAGCACGTGTGAAGGAGAGGACCTATGAAGCAGGTGCCTTGCGTTTTGCTGGTCGCAAAGCCTTCCACTGCCTGATTTCCACAGCTTGCGTTGTTGCCTGATCCACGTGGCTGAAGTTCTTCTGTGGCAGAGGTCTGGCTTTTCTGTGGCAAGGCTGCTGTGCATCCCCGTAACACTGACTGTCTGCCTTTCGTTTTCCTTCGTAGATCTACAACGAGAACAGAAACCTGTTTGAAGTCAAGGAGAATGTGCCCAGGAAGTTAGTGGAGAAGGTTGCAGGAGACATCGAGAGCCTACTGGCCAAGAAAGTCCGTGCTTTAAAGGTAAGACGATGGGCCTGTGTGGTAATGCTCCGAGTGATGCATTCAGTTTTAAGAAAGGTGTTTGATGCTGTTGTGGCGTTATGGTCTCGGCTTCAAAGTAAATCCTACGGTTGTGTGGCCTTTTCTGGGAACTGCATCCTGCAATTGCTCTTATTCATATGGATGTTTTCTGGAATATGTCTCAGCTGTCATGCAAGGAAGTGTGGGTCTACTGTAGGTATCTTCTGGATTTTTATTTTCTGGATTTTTCATCTTTTCCCGCTGGCATGTTAACACCTGAAGGTGCTGCCACAAGAATACGAGTGACAGCAAAAGCCTGGCAGCAAATTCTACCCAGTCATTTAACTGGGTATGTGGTAAGTGGGAGCAAAGGTGCTTCCAGTGTGCCTACAATAGCTTATGAAAGCGTTTCAGACAAGTAGGGTGTTTTTTTTCCTGTTTAGGAGAGCATGAACTGAAATGTTTGTGCTGGTGCCTGGCACTTGAATCCTGTGATTGACTGCGTGTGTGAGTTGCCCTTCTGGGTGCCGACGTACAATTCCAATCTGCTGTCCTGGTTTGTAATACTCCTTTTAAAATGAGTTCACTTTATCTGTAGTGGAGCCAGGTAATCTGCTCGTGGTGCCGGCGCTGCAAAACCCGGCAGTGGCTGCAACGAGGCAGCAGCAAGGCTCTGCTCCACCGCCGGGCAGGGACGAGCCATTGCCTTCCTGGGGAAACGCAGGCACTCTCACCGCTGCCGTGGGGTTGGGATTTTCACATCCAGGAGCTGTAGCAGCCTCTCAAATACCTGCCTGCAGCGAGCAGGATGGAGCCGTGCAGGGCACCTCTGGCAGCACAGCCCACTGGTGTGGGGTGAGGGCCACGGGGAGGGCTCGGAGCAGGTATCCTGGCTGGTGCCTGCACATGGGGTATGGCCACAGAGACTCCTGGTCACCCCTCGGCCTGACGGGCAGGAGTGGGAGCACAGGACAAAGCCCCGTGGTGAGGGGACGAGTGGTGCGGCCTCCAAGCTGAAATAGGGCAGTGAGGGGCCACTGTTTAGGGCAAGAGGTGCCAAGTCCTGGGGGTGTCAGAGTCAAGGACCATCAGAGGGTGACACAAGGTGGCTGCAAACGTGGTGTGCCCCTGGGCTCCGGCGCTAGGGCCAGGGCAGCAAGGCAGAGCTGTGCCCCACGACTGTGCTGAGTGGTTTCCACGGTGGCATCTGAATTCCAGCTGACTATGTTTTTTCTTACCCTTTGCTACAACTCACAGATTCAAAGAGAGTTTGTGCATCTTCTGGCGCTAGGACCTGTGCCTGTGGTACAAATAATCTTGTTTGTCTCCCAGTCGGACTTCCTTTTCCTTTGGGTTTTTGGCCAAGAGAGGCTGATGCATTGCTAAGGGCTCACCTGCTGCTGCACCTAACCGCAAGGAGCGGTTCTGGCAGCACTGGCTGGGCAATCCACATGTGGTGCTGCTGGAATCCACTGACCTGAATTAGTTCTTTCCAGAGGGCTCCTTCAGAGCACAGCTGCTGGATGGGGGCAGTTTCTTACATCCAGCTCCCCTGTGCATACTGGGTGTCTCGGGTTGGTGGTGCTGACAACATCTGGAAATGGAGATGGGTGAGAATTTGGACCTTCTGAACATCCTCCACGTTGTGCTAAGCTTCTCCAAAGGACAGGGGCTCCCACAGCTTATTCCCCTCTCCAGCCTCTGTTTTCTTCTGCCTGAACTCTCCCCTTCGTTGATTCATCTCTCACGGAGTCGTTTCCTCCCCTTCTCTCATGACTCACAAAACTGATGATGACTTCTTGAAACATATTTTTCAGCATCTGAATCAGGTGGGACTCCGTGTATCAGGGAGGGCAGGTGAGGAGGGAGAAACGGAGCCTCTCCTTGAAGTACAAATTGCCACGTCACTCGTGTGCTTGCTCTGCTGAAAAGTTGCCTCCCTGCTTCCTTTCCTGCAGAAGAGGGCAGGGATGTTTCCTGCGCTTTGATGAGGCTCTGCAGGACAGTGCTAGCCTTTGGGCACACAGAAGGGATGCTCAGTGCAGGAGTGGCGCTCTGATTTATGTGGTGATTCAGCCCAGCCATCAAAGAGCTCACTTCCCTGTTTCTTAGTGAAAATATGAACGCGTCGCTATGAAAGTTCAGCTGCGTGCAGAGCATTCATTAATGACACTTGGTTTCTTACCTGGCGTGTTGCATCTCTAGGGCCAGAAGTCGAGCACAAGGCACTAACAGGTGGCCATGGTGCTGCACCGTGGGTCTGGCCCTGCAGGACCTCTGACTTCCCACCTACATTTCAGAGGAGTTGCTGGGGCCAGCAGTGTGTGGCAGCGAGGGTGATTGCTTCCAGAAAATCCTCTGCGAGGAGCTGGTTGTTTGGTTGCTGCCCTTCCCTTTTTGTTCCAGACCATCAGACCTGATGTCGGCCTCATCCTAGGACAGAAAAATTCCTAGGAAGATGTTTTTGCAATCCCCACCCATTCCAGAACAGCATCTACAGCTGGTTCCCAGGGGGCTCCTACCTTGTGTCCCATGCAGCAGCCTCTGCTTGGCGGGGATTTGCATCAGCTCTAGCTTTCCTTTTCCCCGGTGTCCTCCAGTGTCCTTTCTCCACAACGACCTCGTTGCTCTGAGCCTGCCCTCACAGTCTGCTTTAGGGTCTCTTTTGCATTTTGAGGAAGTTCAGGGGTGAGGGATAAGGGAAGAGCAGAGCAGGTGGGTACCTGCCCGGGTACAAGCTCAACGGGCTCCTCCTGCCCGTGCTGGTGAGCTTGCGCTCGTTAGGGCCAAGAAAAGCATCTTCTTCTACCCTGTGGAAAGGAGCGGGGTGGCAGATTGCCAGCTGACTGCTGGGGAGTTCATGCCTGTGTGTCATCCCTGTTGTGTTTTCCTTGTGCTGGGAATCACAGCTGGCTGGCTCACGGCTCGACATCATCTGAGACTGGAATTCAACAGGCTGTTGGTTCGCCAAACACACTCTTTTGCCACTCCTCTCCAGCTTAATTTTTCTCTCTCTTCTTCGGTGTCTCAGTGTATTGGAGCCATCCTGGCTTTTCTACGTGTCCTGAAAGACGTGTACCTACAGGCTAGGACTTCTCTGAACTCGTTTAGGGGTCCCACCGCCTTCGTTTTTGTCTTCCAGGAGTCCTGCTTTCAGCAATGCTGTGGGCTCAATGACTCTTGGAGCAAGGGAGAGGCAGAAGTGCCTCCTGCCCCGTTAGAGTGTGCTGCTGGCAGGGCACAACTGAGCCAGGGCAAAGCTGTCACCTGGGGGAACGCACGGGCTGGGTGCCACCTCTGTGTCCCCAAACCTGCAGGGCATTCTTCAAGCCCTTTGGTTGCCTTCTCTCAGCGCAGCCTTTCTCGTTTTCCCCAGTTCCCCAGCTTCCCATGCCCCTGTACCCAGCCACTTGTCTCCCCCGCATGCCCAGAACGAGTGCCTCTCTCCTTCCCTGCACTTCCCACATCCCTCCCTCCCTCTGAGGGCGTGCTGCTGCCCTTCTCGCTTCGTGCTCTGCTGTGGCTCGGGCTCGGGTGGCTCCTGGGTGCCACACCGTGTCCCCAGCTCCATCGCCTGCCCGTGACCACTGAGGAGATCTCCGCAGCCTGGACCCGCTTCCTCGCCTGTCCTGGAAACTCACACAGCTGGGATCAAAGCGAGAGGCTGGCAGCGGGGCTACGGAGGTGATGAAAGACTTTGGGAAGTGTCGGTGCAGGTGGCTGAGGAGTTGCTTGGCGTTACTTCTGCCGCACAAGCTGAACGCCTCAGGTAATTCTGTTGCTACCAAAGCATCTCTGCAGTAAAAGGTTGGTGGTAGGGAGCAACCCCAGGAGGAGGTCGTTGCTCATGGCACGCCGTCTCGGAGTGCTCCCCCTCTCCTTCATCTCTGGGGACACCCCGGATCTGTCGAAATACGTGAAATGCATGAGCTGTGCCGCAGAGTCTGTCCCTTCCCAGAGCTCCGCAGACTGGGGGAGAAGGGAGTTGTGATTTGATGGAGGAGGCGGATGAAAGATGGAAATTTTAGATCCTAGGCTATGTTTTAGGCTTGTTTCTACTTTTTATACAGTTCTTGTGAAGGCTGCTTGGGATGATGACTGCTTCATCCTGCACATATTTAAACACAGACAATTTGCTTGCCTCCTGAGAACGGCACATCCCACAGTTTACCAAGTGGGTTATGCCCTGAAGCGAGCTATTTATACGCTGCGACCTGCCTGAAGGCTGCTGTCTGTGCTGGCGTTCCCTCCAGAAGGAGACCTCCCTCTCCATGGAGCACGGCACAAACCCCTGGGTGCTCTGCCACTGGGCACCGCAGGGCTCTGGGGCGGATATGGAGCTGCAGCAGGGCCCGGGGTGGCCTTTTGGCTTTTTGGCAGCACGGTCCTGGCGGTGAGGCTGGCGGTGCCGGTGTTCCTCCCAGCAGGTCTTCATCCCGCTGCGGTGCACATGGTAGAGCTGGGGCCGCCCTGCAGGGCCTGAGGATGCAACTGCTCTTGGGAAGGATTCGGGGACTCGCTGTAGGATCCAGGTACCTGTGCTAAGCGTCGAGCAAACAGGCAGCAAGGTGGCATTTCACGCCCCAGAATTGATGGTGTCTGCGCGTGTACATGGCACACGGGTGTGTGTGCAGCAGGGCTGGTGCACCCAGCGTGGCTCCGGGCTGCTGGGAGAGCTGGCAGCACTTAGCAGTGGTGAGGGGAAAAGTTTGCGGCTCTTGTTTGTTCTGTTGTTGTGGAACTGAGCTGCCTATTTTTGTTGCTATGTATTTAGCTCCCGTGTGGGCTGAGCTTGTGGGGAACAGGAGGGCTTTGGTAGGAGGGTTCACCGCTCCTGCTCCTTCAGCCGAGGTGTGAGAGCTCGCAGTGTTTTTCGCTGAAGGCTTTGAGATTTTCCTGCAAGAAGAGTAGGAAAACCCGCACTTGGCATTTTCTTTTGCAGAAAAATGAATCACAGAGTCACTAAGGTTGGAAAAGACCTCCGAAATCACCTGGTCCAGCCGTCCACCTATCACCCACCAAACCACGTCCCTAAGCGCCGCATCCAACCTTTCCTTAAACACCCCCAGGGACAAAGGAATACAAAGGAAAAAATCTGGGGAGTTTCTGGTTTTCTGCCAGCGTGTAGCAGGAATGGCTGGATGGGTTTCCTGGGGCTGGGGAGTCTGAGCTTTAGGAGATGGTGACGTTCCCCCCTTCCTTTGCCTGGTGCCCTGAGGAGGGGTGTCTGGAAGAGCCGGGACTCGGTGCGCAGCGAGGGTGTTGGTCTGGGGATGAGTAAGGCTGGAGTTTTCCGAGTGCGAATCTCTCAGTTTTGTCTCCGATTTCCACCTACCGCCCTCACGTTTTGGGTTTTCCCCCTTCCTGGCGTTTTCTCCTCGCCTATTCCTTCCGACGTGAGGGTGTAGGCAGCTCTTGGCCGTGCTTCAGGATCCTCTGGCGGCAGGCGGGGGGGAGCCGGGCGCGGGGCTGCAAAGCGCTTCCCGAGGCGGCTTCTCGGGGTGAGAGCTGGTCCGTGGGGCCGTGTGGTTGTGTTTCAGTCCCAGCTGAGTGCTCAGCACACCACTGCTTGGCTGGGACGGGTTCCAGGCTCCATTTACAGCTGGCACGAGCATACATCAAAAGTGCAGAGGGGATTTAATTGGACAGGTTTATCCCTTTAACAATTCCGATCGCCCCGAGATTTCCCTCGCAGGTACGTGGTGAGCACAGCCTTTATCAGCTCTTCTGCTTCCTGATAGGGACAATAAAAGGTTTCGCTTGTCTAAAGAGCTGCAAAAATTGGCACGCAATGAAGCATCTCTCAGCCCTCTTCCGAGCAGCTCTGTCAGAGGAGGCTCTGCCCTTGTGGTGCGGGCAGCACCCTGGTTTCTCTTCCCCCATCCTCCTGGAGGCTGCCTGTGTTTCTGGGGGGTTTGGGGGCTCCACCACGCACACGTGGCCCACGTGCACGCTGCTCCGGCTGCACAGCAATGGGCACGAGCCTCTGGCTTCGTCCTGCATCCCTTTGGCACCCGTGGAGGAGGGCCCACGACCGGCATCCACCTTGGTTCGGCTGAAGCAGCGACCGGTACAGATGTGGTCTCTTCACCTTGGGGATTAACAGCGACAAATCCGTCGCTCTTCCCACTTTGCTGATTGCCACTTGGTGGCTTTTGTTCCGATTCTATTTTTAATTCCCTCCTAATCAAATCCTGGCCGACTGTCCCCGTTTATTTATTTATTTGCTCGTGCACATATGTGTGTGTGCGTGTGTGTGTGTCTTCTGCCGCACGATTGTTCTTGGGCTGGACCTGCTCCAGTAATCCAATTTGAATCCAATCTCCCAGGTCTGGAATTCTAATTTACAGATTGCAGAGGGGAGCCGAACAATGCCCGCGCACCAGGACGGTGGTTTATTGTCTAATCTAATCAGGGACAATCAGCTGTTTGTAACGAGTCTATCAAAACTGTATTGGGCCGGTTTGCTGAGCGATGTAACCGGCTTTCTTAATAGCGCTAACACGATTTAGGGCTTCCTGCACTTTCATGCAGATTATGTTGAGCGTTTCCCTTTCTTCCCCCCCGAGTGCCTGGCAGCAGCCCAGCCCCACGTGCCGTACAGCTCCGCGAGCGCTCTGTGGCTGTGGGGCTCCGCGGGGCACCGGGGCTGCTGCGATCCCACTGGGACAACCCCGAACCCGCCAGGGTCTCAGCAGCACAAACACACCCCGAGCTGCGGGCAGGGGGCTGAAAAGCAGCACTTCTCTTCTGCTGAAGCCTTCAGTGAGTCTCCCCACCGGGTCTGAGCCTTCAGGGTCCTCAGGCTGCCAGCAAGGAGTGAACGGAGCAACTTCTGTCCTCCCCTGCCCGTGGCAGATTGAGGCTGTTGCTCACCTTCTCCCTGGGCATTCACTTTCCAAATTTCGCACAGCTGCAGCTCGCACCTCCTTGGGCAGGGCTTTGCAGCACCCTCCCCATGCTGGAGCAGTAGGGGAGCCAAAACCAGGGCTGTAAATGGGCTCGAGTCTCTTAGCACAGCTCTCCGACCCGGAGCAGAGCACTCGCTGCGTGCAGAGGGAAGGGAGCTGCACGTGGGGCTGCACATGGCTCCTGCAGCCAGGAGGAGGAGGAGGAGGAAGGCCATCAGCTCCCTGCAATGGGACGGGACCTTCCTGCCTGCCTTTCATCACTGTGTGTGCCTTGCCTCACCTCGCCTGGCTCGCACCCCTCTCCAAAGCAGTGCGGCACCACCCAAGTGAAGATATCGAGGTCCTGGAGCCCTGCGAGGCCGGGTGATGATGAGTTGTGCTGAAAGAACATTTTCCTTTCCTTCCTAAAGCACCATGTTGTGTCTTTGACAGCTTTGACAGCTTGCGTGTTGTTTTCCAGTTTCTCCTGGTTTCTGAAGCACTCTCCGCAGAGGTGAAGGTAACCAAAGCCATTGACGTTGGCAGGGAAATTCAGAGTGTTTGCAGTCCTTGGGAAGAAATGATTGCAATGGTGGCAAACTAAAGGAAGCCATGCCACCGAGAAGGGGATTTATTTGAATTTCCCTGGTTGGTTTCAGCAGGAGAAAATCCATTTCCATGGCTGGAGTGGCTTCTGTGTCCTATCCTGTGGCCTCATGACTAGGTTGTGCGTGGTCGGGGAGGGCAGGGGGGTCTTTGTTCCCCTGGGATTACTGCCAGTGTTACGGGGAGCATGCAGCCCCACATTTGTGGGTCTGGTCCCCATGCTGGGAAGCTCGGCCCCTGCTCCTGTGCTGCTTTTGTCCTTGGAGAGCTCGCTGAAGCCAAGGTCTTGGCCAGAAAAGGCTCCCACCCATTTGTGCTCTGGTTTCTTCTCATGCCTTCTCCCCTGAATGCTCGAAATGCGTCATCTGGGATGGAAGGCTCTTGTATTGAGTGGGAATAATTGACCTGGGAAGAAAAACTGAATCATTTTGAATTCAATTCCAGCTGAATGAGGATTTTTTAAGGGTTTCATCCCTAGTTGAACCAAAAAATCAATTATTTGTATGGCTCTGTTTACGGACAAGTAGGGAAGTTAAAGGTTCTGATGACTGAGGGGGCGGAGGCTTGGTCCTGCAGGTTAATGGGCTTGCGTGAGGCTTTCTTCTCTCAAAAGCTCTCTTCAAATCCCACCTTCTTTTCCTAAAGAAAGCGGATTTGGCAAAGCCCCTTTCTGCAGCCCACAAAACACAGACCAGCACTGGCGTGGCTCATCTCGGCGGGTGTCCTATGGCTCGCACAGGCTGGGGACGCTTGCCCAGCACCTGGCTTTCCCTCTGTGCAGCCGTGCGAGCCTGAAACACGTCGGTGTCCGGCCCTGCCCCATAGCAAGGAGCTGCCCTAAGATTCCCAGAGCAGCCGATGTCCATCAGGTGTCTGAGTGCTGCTGTGGCAACGCGTAAATCAGCTGTGACATCTGGCAAATCTTAATGAAAAAAAAAAAAAAAAGGCAGCAAGAACCTAAACTGCACGTACAGCTGTGATAAAGAGCCAGAGATAACGCTAAAGAGATGCTATCAGCTTAATGCAGGTTTGGTGCCAGCGTCTGTGGCCTGCTCTTTGCAGAGCAGCCGTCGGTGGCCGCTGGGATTGCAGCAGCAGGCAGAGAGCTCCACGCGTCCCGGCCCCCCGGCACAGCGGGGAGAGAAAGTGGTCGGTGGTAGCAACAACTTCACTGAAGTTGTGCTGCGAGCAGTGCTTCGTGCTGCGCACCAGTAGATGGCACAGCTTTTATATCAGCTAATTATAGAGGGAGAAAACGCGGGTCTGAACGCTTTCTGTGGCCAGTCGTCGCCGTGCCTGCCTCTCCTCTCACCCAAGCGAAGCCGTCTCTGCTGATGGAGGAGGTCGGGTGAGATTGCAGAAGGTACTGAGCTTTGCAACACCTGGGGGGGCAGTGGGAAACCATCATGGGGAAGAGAAGGTAGATGGCTGTGCAGTTAGAGGAGCATGGAGGCAGGTAAGCAAGCCTCCAGGTGCTGGTAGTTTGGCTTCCCAAGCTCACTGCGGCAAGTGGCGAGTTCCCGTAGGACATTTGACTGCTCCAGCTTCATGCACGGGGAAACTGAGGCCTGGAGATACCACGCTTTGTCCTTGATTCCGCTGGGAGCAGGAGCTGTGCTTCCTAATTAACTTCTGGGACGTCAGCTGCAAGGTGTCCTTCATGCTGAGCTGCTACAATAAAATCTCCCTGGAGCTCAAAGCTCTTTCTCCGTGCTCTGTTTGGGTTTGGCACCATTGTTTCCTGGCCCCTGCAGGCTTTGAATGTGAAACTTTTTAACAGAAAACATGAAATACGCTTGGTCCCCTTCTCTCTTCCACAAGATTTTTTCCAAGCCACGAGGTTGCGGTGCGACCTTTCCCCTATGATTCAATCCAATTTCAAGGAAAAGTTGGCCAGTTTGGGACCTGCTTTAACTTTCTTTGCAAGCCCTCTGTGTCCCACGGAGACCACGGCTCTAGTGAGAAGATCTGGTTCTGTGTCACCTTGATGCTTCCTCACACATTTTGGTTAACAGTGCCCTGTGTGTTTGCTTTTGCCAGCTCCCCCAGCGTGTCCTGGGAGACACCCAGACCCCAGGTTGGAAGCAGTCTTTGCCCCTAATTTCTGCCTGCTGAGGATCTTCTCACTGCTGAAGCAGTTTCTTGCAAGGGGATGGAGTGGATATGTCTCAAACCTCGAGGGCCTGGAGTGCATGTTGAATATAAAACAGCGTATGTATGCGCCGCTGTAAATAGAGTTGTCACTCTAAAAGAAATGGGGTTTCCAGTGCTTGTCAGATCACTTTAAAACCATTTTTTATTACTAGATTACGTTCTAAGATAAAGTTTATTGTAGCAAAAAAAGAGGGAAGGTTTAGGATTTGACTGCAGATTTGGAAACACACTTAAAAATTATGAAGTGTCTTCGAGCCTTAGCTGAGGACAGCCTCCCTGCTTCAGCGTTTGCCTCCCTGGTGGCTCCTGCCCAGCTGAGATAGAGGAGGATGTCGGTGCTCAGCCTCCCCCAGCCAGTCACTGCTTAAACCAAGTGGTGTGATGCCGTGTGGACACTGGCAGAGAAGGTCCAGCTCCCAGATTAGCGTCCTGCTCAGGGACAAAATCCCTTCCAGGGTGTCCCTGCCCTCCGGGAGCTCTGCCCAACACCCCGCTGCCCATGTGCTGCTCTAACACCACCGCCCAAGGGAGGTCTCGTCAGCCCCAAGGATCGATCCTAGCCATGTGTTGCCTTTCTTCTCCACAAGCATTGCTCCTAAAACATTTTTGCTTTCGTTGTATCCTTCATGCTCTTACTTGTGCTGTGTCTGAAAGCAGAGGCACCACCGGGTTGGTGTCAGCTCCCAGCAGCTATCAGTAACATCGCCCTGTCTGAGACGCTTCCATCTTCTCCTCCTCGTTTTCTCTGGTGGTATTTGCCTACCTTTGATAGGCAGCAGTGGAAGGACGAGCAGGATGTTGTTCTCAGCTGTTTGTTTGATGCAGGGCTGTCCTGCAGCGTACCAGGGAAAACAGCAGCCTCCTCCTCCCACCAGACCGACTTCAGAGTGGCGTTGTTTTGCATCCATCTGCTCCATCTACTGTCCTCGTTTAGACACCCACCAAGTGCATCGCAGGCCAGAGGCTGTAAGAAGCAGCAATTTGCAAACATGATCCCAGCGCTGCAGTCCCCAGTGACGTGCAGAGTGAGCGTGGCACGGAGGGGCAAAGAGCCCAGCAGCCTGCGCCCGGCAGGGGTGTCCGGATGCAGCAGAGCCGCTGCCTCCTCGCCACTTTGTGGGTTTCAGCAGGACCTGGCTTTCTTGAACATTGCACAAGGACTTCAAAGAGAAGAAAGTCAGCTGGATTTAACCCCTAGATTGGCAGGGAACCGTGCTTGCCATAACGTCTGGCTCCAAAGAGCTGGGTTCATTTGTGTAGGGATTATTGGGGATGGTCCCCACTGCCGCGCTGTTTTGAGGGGGTTCTCCCTCACCCTCTGTCTCCCACTCAAACCCACAACCTCTGCAAGGTCCCAATCTGAGGAGCTGCTTTGCTCCTTCTGTGCTGAGCATCCCTGAAACCTGCGCTGTAATAGCATCCCTGCTAATTATATCACTGCAGATTTATTTCATGGTAATATTATTGCTGGCCTCAGGCATCACCGCTATCATCGGGAAACATCGAACGATCGCAGCTCCTTAGCTGCCTCCATTAAAGCCGGGAGAAGCGTCTGGGCCTGTTTATAAGTTTTGCCTTTTGATGAGAGCCGAGGATTGATGAGCTGGTGGATGTGAGGTTCGCAGACTGTGCCCTGGAGGGAAGCTTGCCGAGTCACAGCAGCCATAAGGTGCAGATGGCAGGAGCGCTGCCTGAATGCTTATGCAGCTTGGGAAGCAGGGAGCGAGTCGGGAGCATCACCTTTATCTCCGCAGGGCAGCCCTCGCCCCCTCCCGGGCTCCGAGCAGCAGCCAGCACAAAGCAGCGGTGCTGCTTCCCAGCAACAAGTGGGGGAAAAGGGCGTTTGCCCTGTTTTTTTTAGCTGGAAATCAAATCCTGGGGCTGGCGTGCTGGATCCCAAGGCATCGTGCTAAGAGCGTGGCTGGAGGTGGGTGCCAGATCTCCAGGGTGGCTCTGTCCCTGTGCGCCGGGCTCGGTGCTGCATCCACCTCCGGGACGGGACACAGCTGGTGCCAGAGACCCGATAGGCACCCTCCGGGGGATTTCTGCTGCATTTAGTACAATATTTCAGAACACGTCCAGATACCACACGGGTTTGTTGCCCTGCTGGGCCAGCAGGGCACTGAGCATCCCGGTGGCCCTCAGCCAGCCACCCAGGGAAGAAGATTTCAGATCCGAGACGTAGCTGATGTGGAGAAGGCGAGGTGGCAACTTATCAAGGTCTCTTTCAGAATCCATAAAAGCAGATCAGTTGTTATCGATTTTACTGTGTCTGGCTGTAACGTCCTTTTTGGTTACGGTGAGCAGTGCTCCAGCACGGGAGCGAGCGGGCCAAAAGCTTGACTGAAATGGGGTCAATAAATTATGTGCAGACAAAAGGCACTTACACGCAGACTGCATCAAGTCTCCTGGTAATTTCAGCAAAACAGTCAGAGCAGAAATACGCTGATAATTATTTAAATTAGACTCCAAGCACTGAGATTTTTTTCTTCAAGTAACAGCACTTCAGCACTTGTCCAGATGAGTGCTAATTTACCCAAATGGAAAGGTTTATTAAACATGCCAGCCAGCGCTTTAGTAATATTTAGGACAGCAATTTCGCCTTATTATATCTCTTAACAAAGAGGACACGGGCTCCCTGATCCAGCACCGGAGCAGTCGGGGGATGCTGGGCAGGATCCCTGCCAGCCCTGCCTGGAGGCGAGTGGACGTGCATCTTTTCGGCCCCTTTGCTGCCTGCAAGCCCGGGACCCGCCTCACCTGAGCAGAAAACATCAGCAGGCTGAGGGGTGCTCAGAATCCACACATCTGCTCGGTGCGGGAGGCACTGCCACGTTTTGGAAACGCAGTTATTGGCACGTGGTGTCGCGGCGTGCAGACAGGCAGGTACGGCCGAGTCCAGGCTGGATGCTGCTCCATGCCTCTGTCCTCATTTCACCACGTTTCACCACACTCTTGAGATGAAGCACCCTTGGCACGTAGGCTTTGCTGTTTCCCAGAAGACTGAACATTTTTAATTTGTACATTGGGGAGGCTATTTCGCCATGCCCAGTGGTTCTGCTAAAATATCCGGTAGAAGTGGTCCGCTGCTGTTTGGCTGCGGGTGCAGGTGTTTGGCGCTGTGGTTCCTTCTAGGACTTAGATGGAGAATTAGGACTGCTCGCGTGGATTAAGGGAGAGGTGGAGGTGGTCTTGAAGTGTCTTGTCCCGAGATTCTCCTGACAAAGAGGATGGCTGTGTTGTGTGATTTTTTTCTTGGAGATCCATCCAGAGGGAAATATCTTGGAGGCTTTGAAATTCTTCTGGCTCCTCCAGAACAAAACCCACCCCCTCCTTTATGTGTGCCTGCTCACCAAGGCCATGAGAATGGGAATAGTGTCAAAGGCCTGCGCTGTGTTGTCCATGCCTTTAAGATCTTGTTGAGGCAGAGAGGCAGGACCAGAATTTTCAGAAGGACTTTGCTGCCACAAGTTTTAATAGGAGTTAAAGCAGCAGGATATGCACAGAAGCTCAGTAGCTTTCTGCTGTTCGCTGTATCATTAATAATGGTATTTTTTGTGATCTGATTGCTGGTGGTATACTTTTGCCCAGTGCATTGTAGCTGCATTTTCCTTTACTGAAAGTTTTTCCTCCTTGCTCCTTCCATAAATGTCTTCTCTCTCTCTCCTTCTTTTCTTCCCCCCCCCTCCCAAGATTGCTGTGTTGAGCTGTTACACCGTAAATCTTGGGAGTGTCTGGAGCTGAGTTTGAGGATGATTTGGCAAGGGGGAACCTATTGGAGTCCTGGGTTGTAAATTCTTCCAGAACTGAGCTGCAGGATTTAGCCAGCAGTGATGGGAAGATTTTGGCTCTGTTCCCGGCACTCCTTCCGTCTTCAGTCCTGTCGGGTGAGTAAGAGGTGTCAGAGCAACGAGGGGAAAGGCTGGGGCTGCTCCAATGTGCACGTGCGGACACTGAATCCCCCAGAGGGGAGACAGAGAAGGGGATCTTCTCCAGCCCTGATGCAGAGGCTCAGCGATCTCCCAGAAGAACTGGAGCCCCCTCAGGCAGGTCGAATATTCTCAGAGCTGCCATCCCTGCTCCCCAGCACGGGTGGGAAGGAGGCCAGGTTTGCATTGTGGACAATACCAGCCCTTCAGCATGTGCCGTCCTGCAGGGCAGCGTGTTGAGGAACGGCCTCACCCAGCTGTGGGTGCTGCCTGCAGGAGCCGTCCCTGCCGGTGCAGCTTCGTGAAGTGTAAGAGGAGACAGCGAGGGATTCAGTGCTACTGTCCTAGCAGCACCCTGATTGGAAGCGCTTAACCTCCTCTTCATTAATCAGCTTGAATTTTATCTAAAATTCATCCTCGATGAAGGCAAATTAGGACGAGTGCTGCTGCTTCGGTCTCGGGCTGGGAATGACGGTGGTGCACGCGGGTTGGGCAGCTCTGTGCCGCGCAGCTCGGATCAGCATCACCGTGCTCCTGGTGCTCAGGTTTTGGTGCGGGGCTTGGAGGAGCTGGCCCTGTCCCACGTGTGCAGCTGCCCCCGGAGGGAGTCACCTTCCTGCCACGATTCCCTGCGACATGGACTCCTGGTACTTGGAAGCTCACCGTTTTTTCCGCTGAGGTTAAGGCTTTGGTGCTGGTTACACAGACCCCGATGAGTGCTTGGCCTCGTGGCCCACGCTGCCTTGCCCACAGAGAGCTTTTGCAGCTCCTGCCACAAGGTTACTCAGAAAAATCAGGCAAATAGCCAGGCACACTATTAGAAGCTGGCCTAACCACGTTTTCTTCCCCCCAGGGATGGGATGAGTGTCCCAGCGGGGTGTCGCAGGATGGGTTGGGTTGGGAGGGACCTCAGAGCCCATCCGGTCCCAACCCCTGCCCCCAGCCCCATCCAGCCTGGCCTTGGGCACTGCCAGGGACGGGGCAGCCACAGCTCCTCGGGGCAGCTCTGTCCTAACCATCTGGACAGCGTCTGAAGCGCGTGGTTAATCGTTCGTGGCAGGATTTCAGCCGTCCCCTTTCCTCGGGAAGAGGTAACGACCGCGAGGCACTTGCGTCTGAACTCCTGCCTCTGTCTGGGAGCCGCGGGTCCTCTTCCAGATGAGGCTCCCTCCTGATGGCTGCGGCGATGAGGCAGGGAGCGCGGGGCTGATTGGCGGAGGCACTGCAGAAGGCTGCTGCCTAATTTCCCTAATCCGTAGCGCTCAGCCGAAATGCAGAAGTGCCGGCGCTCATCATGCCGCAGCTGCAATTTGCATGGGGAGGGAGAGGAGGGAGCCAGGAGAGGAGCGGGCTCCTTCTTGCTGCCTGGATCAGTGGCCTCCCCTCCTACCAGGGGTGTAAAAGAAATGGTAACGTCACATTCTGCTCTGTTTTCTCCCAGTTTTCTTCCTTCTCTCCCTGGTGGGTAGCATTAACCTCCAGGGACATCGGTGACTTCCTAGCGAGTAAGGCCGTCATTCGCAGGCTCCCAGGAAAATTAATTTCAGTGGCAGTAGCCACTCCTCAAGGACCCTTTCTCTCTTAGGACACAGTTTTTTAAAGCAAGTGTCCCAATTCCCAATGTTCCTCCTCCTCTGTGCACCTGGAAGGTTTTTGTAGCCTGGGTCTGACTCCCTTGAGCAAAGCCCCTGGCTGTGCTTCTTGTGGAAGTGCCTGAGAAACCTGCTCCCTGGGGGCTGTTCAGCAGCAGATTAACAACTTCTCCTGTGTCTCGTGAAAGAGAAGAGTGTGGTGAAAATCAGAACAAACCAAGTTTTGCTGCGCCTCTGGAAACACAGCTCATGAGCTGGGAGTCAGTCCCTGAAGTCCTTTCCCCATCGAGCCTCCAGCTTCGTGCTGTGCCTGGTGCCTGGCACGGGAGCGACTCGGTGCCACAGAGCAGCTCCTAGGCCAAGCTTCCCCACAGCCTGCACCTGGTCTAGCTGCTCAGCCAGGGCTTGTTGCTTGTGGGTTGCCTCCTTCGAAGGAGGAGCTGCCAGTGCAGCCTCCAGTGCAGCCTTGCAGGTCTCCAAGGGTGAAGGTTGTGCCCCTGGGCCCCTGTCCCAGTCTTGACCAACCTTACCATGATTTTTTTTCTTCTGCTATCCATCAGAATTGGCCCTGTTGTGCCCGTTGGCTCTCACCCTGCTGCTTTGCACCTTCAGAAGGAGTTTGGTTTCAGCACGCTGTAGCAATGTGCTGAACTGCCTGCACCCTGCCGTATCTCCCTTCCAGCTGCTGCAGGAGTGGGTGAAGCTGTGAGTACCGGAGCCTGTCTGACCGTCTGGCCAGAGCCTTTCTCTTGGGTCATCTCATGCTTGGTGCCTCTTCCTTTGTTCTTTGCCAAAATAAGCCAAAATAAGGAGCGCAGGGTAACTAAACAGGAGCACGGGGACTGCCGAACCGGGGGCAGTAACGTGTAGAACAGCGTGTAAGGGAAGTGTCACCCCGACACGTTTCTTGTTGTGGCTCTGGAGGGGGCGAGGGGCAATGAATGATTCGTCCCCGCCTCGCAGCGGAGGGGCAGCGGGTCGCCTGCAGCCCTATCTTCTGATCGGCGGCGGCTCCGTCTGCTGAGGTGTTGCTAACCGCCTGTAACACACACCGCTCATTTCTCTGGCACGCTCGTAACCTCTGCTGATTATTTATAAAGGGTTAATTAATAGGATTCTGCTCTCAACAGTGACCCAGCGAGCTTTGTTTCTGGTCCTTCAGTGAAAGTAACGGCACTCGTACGGAAAACATCAGCAATTTATTCTTGAGAACGTGGTTTTGAGGTGCTGTATCAGAGCTCCACGAAGATCTGAGTGTGGCATCTACCTCTTTCCTCTGATCACTGATTTTGTAATTTTATAAAAGAAAGCAATCAAGTTTGTCTCATTTTATCGGTGCTCATTGTTCAATTCCATTATCCTTTTAGGCTTTTCTCTTAATGTCTGTTCCACTGTTTTAGGAAGGCTTGAAATTAGACTAATTCCCCAGATCACTCTTCTCCCAGTTTTAAAATTGAGATGAAACAGATTAAGATTATTGAGTCCAGAAAATCAAAAAGACAATAAGGCAGAAGTGTTAATGTGCTCAAGGAGACCATCCGCGTGGTCCTGTTAGCCCCTGCTTCCCAAGGAAAAGCACGGGGTATGGGGTGTAATTAAAAGGCAAGCGGGTCTACTACAAGTTAATGTGTTTTTTTTTTTAATATGGCTTGTAACTGGTGCGGGACTTGTTGCTCAGAGATGCTGTCAGAGCAAGAAATGTAGCAAGATGCAAAAAAGAGAGGAAGCTTGCTATGGACGCGAGCGGTAGCTCTGATGGTGTGGCTGTAATAATCCGTGCTCGTGTAATGCTGCCGGGGTAATCGCTGGGTTTACATGAATGATGGAGGTTTTCAAGATCAATTTGAGCATCTGTAAATTGAGCCGAGGAGAAGATAAATGGCCCGGGCTGCTCTCTTTCTTGCTTTAGGAAGATTTAAGCCAATAATTAGTGAGGGCAGGAAAATGATTTCCCCTCCTGCCGGTGGATGTTGTGAGACGCGTGTTTGCCAACTTTCAGGCTGAGGAGAGGAGAGCTGGGTCTGCCTTTAGGCCATTCGCAGAATGCCACTTCCACTGCAGCAGTCCCTTCATTTTTCCAGAAAAAAAAACTTTCTGGTCGTGCCTTACCTGTGCAGCACAGGCTGAGATGACCTGAGCACCAGGGCTGCCCCTCCTGAGCGGGCGCCTCCTGCCCTGCCCTGAGCCACTCTGTGTCTGCAGAGCACAATTTGTAGGGAGGAGGAGCAGCTACTCCGCTTTTTTTCAACTCTGTCGGCTGTTTGAATATGAAATATAGGGTTTTGAATTAGTAATGGGAGGATGAATCAGCCCCTGCTCCAGTGGGAATTTTGGGCACGAGAGGTGTGTGCGCATCTTCGCTATCGCTTCCCTCCCTGCGCTTCATTATCGCTTTCTGAGCCTTCTCCATTTAAAAAGAAACATTTTTTTTAAGTAGGCAGTAGGGTTTTTTTTCATGCACTTTACCCCTTCTGTCAATTAAAAGAACCTGACCCCTCTATTTCCATTTTCTGGAATAAAAGTAGTAAGTTATGTCAATTTGGTAGTCAGTGTGTGGAAATCAGAGTGTCTGTGAATGCATATTCTCTTTGATTGCCTGCATTTAAGCCTGATTATGTTCAAATCACCCAAACATCACAAAGTGCTATGGGAAGTATAATGATCTGTCATCAGAGGCAGACAGAGCGATGGAGAAACAACTCTTTAGCTTTTGGTGGAACCCAAAGAGTTTTACACATGGGCTTTGCAGGCTGCCAGCCATCGGGGGAGCTGAGCGCCGTGGTGCTGCTTCACAAAGCTTGGAGGTCTCCGAAAGGTCTTGAAGGCCTTGGAGTCTCACCTCTGGGACCTGTGGGCCTGACGATCTGCCAACGTTGTGAGCGTTTGTGGGATTAATGCTCTGGGAAGCAGGGCAAGCCTGGCCAGCTACCCAAGCCTGGCTAGGGGCTTCTTGCTCAGCTCCTGGCTTTTCGTGGGCACGTGGTGGCGAGCAAGGGGACGGCTGCACCCTGTCTCCTTCTGCGCTCAACCAGAGGCTGGGCCACTTTGCATTTGAGCTCTTACATCTCCAGGGTGCTCCATGTCCTGCAGGTGGGGGGCACGTGGCCGCTTCCCACCCCGACACATCTGCTGGGCGGCTCGGGGAAAGCTGGCACCCCTCTGCCTGCCTTGATTTTTTTTTTTTCCTGCAATAGGGCTGGAGGGCTTCTGAGCCAGGAGCTCTCCCACACGCGTGCAGATGTATTTGTGCTGCACGGCCACTGTGGGGACCTCGGGGTGCTGCCCCGGGCCCCCGGCTGCCGCAGCGGAGAGGTTCCCGGGCAGTTGTGCCCAGGGCTGTGCTCGTCCTGGCTGCTGCTGGTTTAGGGCTGTGCTCTCAATCTCTTAAGCAAATTACAAAGGAAAATGGTTGGTGCTGGGTTTGTGGGTTTGTTTTTTTTTGTTTCTCCTTGTGCGCTGCTAGTTTTGTGCAGGGCTGTTGTGCCGGATTTTCTTCCTTTTATGCTCTTGTTTTTCAGCATGTCTGCCTTTTTCCTCTCTCTTTATATTGAGATTTGTTCTTTCTTTTCTGGAAATTAAAATGCCACATCCCTGCCAATCCGAGACTGAAGCTAAACTGAGACTAGATTTGTTTCTAATTGAGATATGAAAAATATCCTGCAATAATGCCTTCAGCGATTACGCGGGGGAATATTTTGATTACACTTGTTACGGAAAGCCCACATCCTGCCACTGCAGGATAAGAGGACAAACGAGAGCAGCCTTTCCACCACGAGGTGTCTGTCCCCAGGAGCAGGTGGCTCGGGCTGGGGGCTGTTGGATGTGCAGAGGTGTTGCTGCGTGCTGTGCCCTGCTTTGCTGCGAGCCTTGGGGCAGAGCTGGCAGCGCCGTGTGCCAGCCAAGTCCCTTCCCGTTCGCCTGTCAATGCCTTGTGTTACTGAGCCTAAATGCCCTGCCTGCACCAAATGGATTTGCTGGAAAATTGGTGGGAGTCTGTAAATCGGGGAGAAAAACATATATCTTGTATCTAATCTTGGGACAGAAATGTTCTGGTGGCATCCTCAAATGAGCGAGCCCAACGCCGCTGGCAGCTCTGCACCTCTGGGGTTCCTGGTGTCAGCCCCACCGGAGCCCCCTGACCCGTGTGGGGTCCAGGAGGACCCATCCAGGGTCAGGATCCACACCCGGAGCTGCTCCTCGCCCTGCTCTGCACAGCACGGGGGCAGTGCTTGTCAAGCGTTTGCTCAGCTGGGCAGCCCCGAGTGGGTGAACCCGTGCTTTTGTCTCCTCCTTTTTGTTGCCTTTTTTTTTTTTTTTGGCTAAAAGGTCAAATTTACATTGAATAAATCTGCGTTCCGCGCTGTAAAACCAAACGGAGCTGCTTGAGGGCTTGCGAGGGGCTTTGCCTGCTAACCAGGGCACTCCTGGGAGCACTCACTTGTGCCTGGGGGCAGGTGCTTTGCCCTCGAGTGCTGCTGTGTGCCGAGGGGCAGCACGGGGTGTGCTCAGCAGCCTGCTCTCCGGACACAGCATGCCCTTACGCCACCTCCATCCGTGTGCCTGTGGCCAGCCAAGGGGCTTGAAGAGTCTCTCTCTGTCTTTTAAAGCAAGGAGCCCTTCACTGGTCAGTCAAGGGGATGGTGTCTGCTCCAACAGCCACCTTTCATCCGCAGGGAAGCGAACAGGGCTGCTCATAGTGAAAGGCCAGGCTGTGTCCTGGGTGAGGAAGAAAGGGAAATTGTTTTGGGGAAGGGCAAGGAAACCTCTCCAGGCTCCCTAAAGGGCTTAGAACAGGAGATAAGTGCAAGTAAGTGTGGTAGAGGGAGAGGCATATTTTGCTGCAGGAGATGAGTTGTGGTTATCTTCCGTTCCTTCACCACTGTCCTTTATAAACGCGTGTCATTGTGTCTTCTCTTCGCATAATTATCACTTTTTTTTCCCCCTGTTTTATCCTAATTTGTCCAAGTGCGATGCGATTTCCTGGTAAATGGGGAAGAACAAATCATTCTTCACCCAAAGCCGTGGCAAAACCTCCGAGGCAGAGCAGTGGGGCCGCGTTAGCAGCGTGCCCTCGTGGCTGCTGCAGGGAGGAGGCAGGGGGCCGGCAGTGCCCTCGTGCAGTGAGCAGGGCAGCTCGGCTGGCAGCGAGACCTGAAACCCAGAGCCCCCGGGGAGGTGGCCACTGGCGAGTTTCCGAGGCTTTTTAAGAGCTTTGTGACTCCCCCAGCTGCTGCTTGGTGATTTATGGGATTTGTGATGTGCTGTTCCACGGGTCCCACCCTTGCTGCGGTTCAGCGAGCTCCTCGGTAGCGTGGCTGATCGTACGGCAGCGCCTTCGAGCTCTTCTGAACCCGAGGGTGCTGCAAACAATCCTCTCATGCCGGTTGCTGAGAGAAGGAGCCGTTCAGGAGCCGCCAGCTGCTGTTTTGCAGCGCTGGCAGGGGTTTGGGAAGGGGCAGCCCCATGTGAGCACGGCACTCGGGGCTGGGAAGGTCCCGTTGTGTTGTGCCCACCCTGCTGCTTGTGTGCCAGCATTGCCGTGGTGCTGCTGGAGGTAAAATTATGGCCACGGGGACAGCCCCCATAGAGTGGGGAGTGGGGACGGCCCCATTAAATGGGGACTGCCTGGCCCTCAGCTGCTGTGCGGGGCGGTCACGGGAGCCACAGCGTGGGTCTTGGCTCTGCTGCTGCCTCCTGGGCGAGTTTGGATGGGTTTCTAAATATGTAAAGGGGCCCCGGAGGATAAAGCTCTCCCGTGTCCTCTGCTGTGAGGATAAATTCATAAGTGACTGTGAAAATTTCCAGCCCTGCTGCGAAGGGCCTTGGAAATACCTGGAAAGGACAATAAATTTCCAAGCTGCGAGCACCGCTTAACCTAAGCTGGTTTCCATGGTCTCTGCACTGCAGTGCTGGGGGTTTGGAGTTGCTCTTCCATTTGTCCTTCAAAGAGCACAGCGAGGAAAACAGCTCCTTTCACCACCCCAGCGTTCACTCTGCTGGCGAAGGTTTGTTCTCCTTTCCCACCGCGTTTCTGTGCTCCCTGTGTCCGACCCCTGGTGCCTCGCCATCCACCAGCAATCCCAGCGCTGGGAACTGGTGGGAGACCAAGGAGTAGAAATAAGCCTGGGGTGTGCATTGCATCCCCAAACTGCCCCCAGCCATCTCTGTGACAGGCTCGTACAACTCGCTGCTGACAAAGCTGCCCCGGCTCGCTTTGGAGAGCGCCGCCTCGCACCTGCAGACAGACCCGGCCCGGAAAGCAGGGCGTGCTGCGGTGGCAGCTTCACCCTTTGGAAACGCTTCCAGTTTGACTCGATGTGTCAGGCAGCTCCTGGGATCGTAACGTGAAAGGGTATTGTAGGAGAAGCTGTACTCCCAGTGACATTTTTAATCTCTCATCTCTCCCAGCTAACGCGTTTCGCTGATCAGTTTGCCAGGCGGAGCGGCCTCGCTGGCAGTGCAGGGTCTGAGTCCCTCTCTCGTCTGCCTTACATTCTACACGCGCTGCCACGTGGCTTAACAACTGTGTTTTTCATGAATAATTTGTTCTCCCCACACCAGGCAGCCTGTGTCGCTCTGCAGCCGGCGGATCTGCACAGGGGACAGCCGCGTGCACCCAGCAGCCGGCACCGTGGCCCCGGCACGTACCCGCACTCCAAACGGGCTCCTTCCTTTCTCCATCCAAGCAGCGTCCTTTGCACGCTCCCACTGCCTCCAGCTCCCGAGGCTGGTGCAAGTTCCCTGTTACAAGGCTCTGCCAGCAGCTATCCCGACAGCTGAGCCTGAGCCGTGGAGGTGAGACCCGCCTCGGGTGGGCTTTTTGCTGTGGGTGCCCAGCGGGGGCTCCTCGGGGAGATGATTTCCCAATAGGAGCAGTGCGAATTGCTGTGGTGCCACCAGCTGCTGTCTGTGTGGCTTTCCCGGGGCTCAGCTGCATCTCGAGGCAGCCAGAGGAGCCGCTTCAGTCCTCATACTTCAGCGGAGCAGAGAACAGCTTCCACGGACTGCGGTATTTACCCTGGCAAGTTCTTGTTAGTGCTCTGCTATTGACAGAATCGCGCAGAATTTGGATGTGCGATTTGCTCCTGGAGGACCTCAAAGCAGCATCCGGGTCGTGGCAGAAATCAGCTCCTATTTCTGGCCTGGCATGACCCAGCTCCTGACCCTCGGGGCGCAGAGACGTGGTGCTTGCCAAGCCCTTCCTCGGGAGACCAGCGCAGGGTTGGTTGTCTCAGTGAATTTTCTGACTTTTTTCCTATTTTGGTCTAAAGTTTTATCACTGCTGACCTTTCCCACCAGTCCTGCTTCCAGAAATACTGGAGTAAGTCTGATAAAGCTACCCCCTTAAAATAAAGACATAAATACATAAAAAGGGAAGTGGGGAGGGAAGTAGATAATTTGGCACCTGACCCAAAGCCTGTGAAAGTCAAGGCGAAGATTTCCAGCAGATCTTCTGGGCAGTGAATCGGGCCCTAGCTCATTCCCCTGGCTCACAGTGCTGGTCAGACCCAACGTGGTGGGTTATTTACAGGTGGGGAAACTGAGGCATGGGGTGTCTGAGCCAGGATTGGGATCCGGCCACGTGGGAGCCCAGCACCCAGGCTCTGCACGCCCTGGGCAGGAGAGGAGCGGAGCGAGAGGTGCAGCAGCCCCACTGATGGCTGGGGAGGGCCACAGTTCTGCAGGGCCGAGGTTCCCCAGTGCCACACGGGAGCTTTTTGCTGGTTGTGAGCCAGTGACTGGGACCTGGAAGCCCTGCCCTCCTCTTTTCGATGTCCCTGAATGCTTCGGGTGAGCCGCCGGTTCGGAAGCTCCAAGGCAGGCTCTCGCTGTCGGATGCTCCTTGGACGGCAGCCCATGGGCTGTCACTGCTGCTGGCTCGTGGTGCTCGGTGCATGTTTTCAAATACCAAATGGAGTTGTTTGCAAATGCCTAGTAAGTCCCAAAATAGCCCCAATTTGCTGAATTTTGTGAATAGGACTCAGCCCACTCCAGCTACAATAGCAGCCTGCCTCCGTGCCTCGCTCCAGCTCTGCGGAGGTACAGCAGCGAGCGGGGTGGCAAGCGAGGCTGGCCGAGCAAACGTTATTATTCCAGCCTGCTGCACAAACAATGGATGCTATTTGTTTTGCTGCCTTCCCCAGCATCCGATTTGTGTCGGCTCCGGTTCTCTCACTCCATTCCTCGCCTCTCTTTTTGTGGCTTTCCACTCTTTAGGAATTCAGTGTCCCGATGAGGAGCCCTGTTCGGGTGCCGGGTGCTGGAGGACGGTCTCCGGGATGCGCCTTGCCTCCGGTCTCGCCTTTCCCCTGCGTTTGGGTGGGTGGCAGGGGTGTGTGGGGTTGTCTGTCTGCAAGCAGCCTTCCTGCTAACCAGCAGTGGCGTGTCCTCAGTCGCCTCGGATCAGGAGCCTGCCTTCCCCCCTCGCCCCGAGCTCCTTCCCTGGCTGTGATGTCTGCACGCGGGGACGTTCAGCGGCTGCGGTTTCTTCTTGCTGCCCACAAAGGCGGCGGTGATGGGCAGTGACAGGCAGGTCACGGCCTTGGGAAGCCGGCGAGGAGCGCGCCCTGTGCCCTGCTCTGCCTCCCGGCCCCTCGTTCCCCTCGCCCTTTGCCATGGAGCCGCAGCCGTGGAGCTGCCCTGCAGGCTGCCGGAGGTGGCAGCCGCTTCCCTCTCCCCAGGGGTCTGGTTCACGTGAGACAGCATTTTATGTCTCTTTAAGGTTCTTTATTTATTCATTATCTGTTTTATTCCTCTTCCTGCTTCCCGTGAGCCCGTGTGAGCTGCTGGGGACAGGAGGGTGCCCACAGCTCCAGCCCCTTCCCTGTCCCACCACCCGACCCCGGCGTCCTGCCCTTTCCCTTGGCCAGCAACTGCCGTGGGGACAGCAGGCCCGTGTTCCTCCTTGCTGCAGGAGGAGAAGCATTGCTCGAGGCAGGGGAAGGAGCAGAGCAGCTCACGTGCTGTTGATGACATCCAGTTTAGCGGAGCAGAGGCAGCAGAGCCCCTGCGAGCTCTCGTTCCGGAGCTCAGGTGGAGGCAGGACGCGCCGCAAAGCCACGGGGCTCGTGCCACGCTCCCCTCTACGGCTCGTGGCTCCTCAAACCAGGAGCGGGGTTGGGGAGGGCAGAATTCGTTAGCATCTTTAAAATGTAAAAATAAATGATGGGGAAAAAAAAAAAGTAGAAATGCTGTCTCTTCGGATTTGCTGCAGTCGGATGGACTGCTGGTCCGCGACAAGCAGCCGCTGCCCGGCGGAGACCTCTCGGCAGCTCGCTGCGGTAATTGCAGGGCACGGCTCTCAGCATCCACATCCAGGCTTGGCATCTGTATCTAATCTGAAAATAAGTCACTATGTATCTCATCGAAGGAGCTGCGGCCGCTTTTATTTGCTTATTCTGAACGATGCTGCGCTCTGCCGAGAAGCAATTTGTTTCAGAGAAGCGCCCTGCGTCTGCTCGCTGCCCCGCGTGGCCCCGTGCCCCTTCGCTCCTTCTGGCATGGCTGGCATGCCACAGGGACGGGGCACGAGGAGGTGGCCCTGTGGGTGGCAGGATGGCCCCAGGTACTTGTCTGGCTGTATGGCATCCTCGTGACCTCGAACAAAACGCCCACAGGTGGTCTGGTGCCTCCGTTCCCTGGCCGTGAAGGAGAGCTGGAGCAGCAAGTTGGGAGGTCTCTGGGTTGCAGGGAGTGCCTCCGGGTCGGTGGGCTGTCAAGAGATGCCCGTAATTTGGCCTGGATGAGTCAAGCGGGTTGGTTTTTTGTCCTGCTGGAACTGCCTGAGGCCGCTGCGTGGCCTGCTGTGCTCAGCTCAGTTTGGTCTCTGCGGCCGTGGCAGCCCCAAAGTGACCCCAAACAAAACCCGGTGGCTTTCCGCGTACGGCCCTGCCCCACATCGCTGGCTTGGAAGCTGCAGGAATCACGCATTAAAGCTTCGTACCGTGGCTGTCAGCACCACGGACGTGCTCTCCCGAAGCAGCAGCTGAGCCTCACGCCGTGGGGTGGGCGAGGGGCTGCCCGGGTGGGCAGGGAGACGCCGCCCCGCCACCGTGGGACGGGAGGAGAGCGCTGGTTGCGTGTGGGGCTGCTGACATACGGCAATTAGGGAATTGATTTCCAGCCCGCTGGTTCCCCTGACAGGTTGCTGAACCCCAGCCAGCACTTCGCTGGAAGAGCCGTCGTGGAAGAGGAAATAATGGGAATCTCGTGCTTTTTATAGCGCGAGCAGCGCGCCTGGCTGGCTGCGGCGAGCCTGCCGGCCTCGGCACGCAGGGAGCTGCCAGCGGGGAGCGGGGAGCTGGGAGCCAGCCGGGCTGATGGCAAGGAAAGGGAACGAGCTGCCTGCCCCAAACCCACCTGTTTGGGGTGATTTCTGAGAGCTCTTGGTGATTGTGAAGCCCGGCTTGTTTGAAGCTTCAGCATAAGGTGACTCCAGGTGCCTGAGTCGCTTGGCCAAAGGTCCCTAGAAAACTCCTAGCCTTGCACCTGAATGAAAAGCAGTGCAACAGAAAATAGGCATTTTTTTTCTTTAAATCTCTCCCGGATGTCTGTGAAGCAATGAACTGGGAGAGTTAAGTCATTTCTTGAATTTTTATAAAATTACTCCCTTCTCTAAAACTTCTGCTCCCTCCCTGATGGGCTGGACGCGGGCAGCCCCGGGGAGGGACGGGGGGCAGCTGGGGGAGGCGGGCAGCAAACGGCCGCGTGGCGGTTTCATTTTTTAACGAGAATTTAATTTTTATACGAAAATCTAATTTGCTCCAAGAGGAAAGGGTGGGCAGCGAAATGGGAAGGAAGCAGAGCTCGGGCTGCTGACAGGAAGCGTTTTGGTGATTTTTACGTATGGGGCACGGCACCAGCTGCGGATTACGGCCTCAGGGGACACAAGCAGAGCGGTGGGAAGGGCTGAGACCACTCGATGAGACCCGCCGTCCTTTCCTGATCCTCTGTTTGGGCAAGTTTTGTGCTGTCTGGAGCCTGGAAATCGGCTATAGCAGGATGCAGCTGGTCCAGGTCCGCTCAGCCTCCTGGGCCAACTTGCTGCCAGGAATCCTCCCTGGGGACGCTGATGCTCCCCAGAGTTTTGGGGAGAACCCAACCTGAGGTCCTGGTGCTTCCTCTGGCACCAAGGTGCCGTTGGTGCGAGGGAAAGGGACGAAGTGTCTCCTGCTTCTTGCCACAGCTTCAACGTGCAGCTCAAGGTCACCAGGCTGTTGCTTTCCACAGATTGCATTTTCCTTTCCCTTTTTTTTTTTTATTTTTTATTTTTTCCTGTATTTGTTGCTATTGTCAGTACGGGGTAACAGACCAGCCGGATTCCTAACCTGCAGGTAACCCAACCTGGGAGGGAGAATTTCCATCGGGCATTGATGAGCGTGGCCAGAAGCTGTCAAGGCCAGAGCTCTGCAGCTGGGGCTGTGTGAGCAGGCGGTGAGAGGCGGCCCTGCAGCCGTGCTCGCCGGGGTCTCCGGAGAGCTGCACCCGCGCTGCACATGGTCAGGGGCACGCCAGCCCCTGCAGACCCCATGGGACCTGGCAACGAACCTCGGTGTCCCCCCAAAAGGAAGAAATGTGTGACCCCGGTTTATAAACGTGAGATATAAGCTGGCTCCATGACTCAAGTATAAGGTGGTGCGACAACGTGTCCGAGCCAGCAGCATGCTTTCACAAGGGGATGGAGCAGCAGCAGTGTTTTGGGAGGGTGCTGCTGCCAGATCAGCCTCTCCCATTGCAGGGGAAGCCCAGCAGCCCCGAATGGCCGTGGTGCAGCACAGCAGCAGGGTACCATCAGCTCGTGGCTGCCCACGGTGAGGCAACCGCTCGAGAAGCTCCTCTGCACTTCTCTCTGCAGCTAGGTGAAACAAATTAATAGTGCCACTAATACTAAACGACAACTGAGCCCTGCTGCAGCATCCAGCATAAACCCAGTGCCCTTGCTGTGCTGAAGCTGCTGGTGCTGAGGCTGGGAGCAGCCCTGTAAGAGGCGAGCTGTCGTTACTTCTGCGGCAGTGCTGTGGCTGCTGCGTTTCTCCGGAGCCTCTTATTCCTCCTCGTCTCCAAGCACATCATCATCGAAGGGCCGCTTGTCCCCTCCCCGCAGCACAAGGCACCGGGTGACAGAGCCGAGCTGGAGCAGCTTCAGGAGGCAGCACACAGCTTCAGGGAGGAGCGGGAGGTGTGTCCTGTCCTCAGCATCAAGCCTGGAGTGCCTTCGCTCCATGGCACTTCGGTTTTATACAACAGCTTCTCCCTCCCCTCTGCTTGTGTTACTGAACCAGCGTCTTCCTGCCTGGCGCTGTGCTTTTGTGGCTGTGGCATGTGCTCCCCTACTCATTTGGGAGTCACGGGTGCTTTGGTGGGGGGCAGTCAGGGCGAGGAATGGCAGGGTTTCTTCACTGCCTTATTTTCATTCTGTGATAGCAAGGATGTGCTGGAGGGCCATGCCGGCAGGGCGCTCAGAGCGTGGCCGTGCAGCCCTCACCTCCGTGCCACACGTGGCCGTGCCTCATGGGCTGCGTGCTCGCAGTGGCTGAGCTCCTTTCCAAAGCATTTGGCTGCTCGAGAGCAGCTGATCCCGAGGCTGGAATCGTTCTTGCTGGGAGAACAAGCCCCGGGCCCTTTCTAGAGAAGGTATTTAATGGCAAGCAGCTTGTGCCCAAAGCATGACCTGTGCCTGGTGACGCAGGGAGAGTGCTGCTCTTCTGCCAGTCCCTGTCTGAACACCCCCAGAGCAGCAGAACGCGCTCCGAGGACCTTGCAGAGGAAGTTCCCAAAGGGTTTTGCAAAGTGCCATTCCTCCAAATAATTTTCCAAATGCCATTTGTACTCTGCCTATGGTTTTATTGCCAGCATTAAGAGCACAAAGAGGTTCTTTCTGTGGTTCTTTCTGGAGCTAACTACAAGCAGCTGTTCTGGTTTGAAACTCAATTTCCCTCTTTTATGCTGAAGTCAGCCATATTTCGTAACAAGAACTGCTCTCCCAACACAAACGGAGTCGGGGGGACCGCGCTGCTCTGCGCCAAGCCTCCCTGCTCCCCGTTTCTCCCTCTGCAACCCCAACCGGCCGTGCTGGGACAATCGGGGCAAGAAGGATGAGCAGTGCTGATGCGGATGGCGTGCTAGGAGCTGTGCTGAGTCTCGCCAGCTTTCCAGCCAGGCACAAACCCAGGCGAGTCCCTGGCGCTGTGCTCGCTGACCTGAGCTGCACCCAGCCCCATGCGGAAGGTGGAAGGCGCCGCAGCTGGCGGCTCTGCCCCCGGCCCGGGCTGCGGCGTGCTGCGAGCCTCATCCCTGATTAGTGTTGTACTCTCTTATTTTTGTTAAAAGTAACAAAAATTGAAGCCCAGTCCCTGTTCCGCGATGTGAGTAGCATTTAAAGTTGATGATGATTGCGGTTCTTTTAGCTTCTTTTGTTGCACAGGGTGGTTTAGTATGTTTACCCACAGTATTTTTGGCATGTGGGTTTCACAATTTGTTTAGCAATGTCAATACCATCTGGAACATCATCTATTTAAAGTACATTAGAGAGATGAGGAACAACCTATCATATTTTTCCATAGGGTGCATCAAGATTGGAAACGAGAGTCGTTCCGAAAGGTTTAATGTGAGAGAGGCGTTGGCGGCACCGCGCGCTCGCCTCTTCCCGCGAGCTGTTGCGGCTCTGGTGCCGTTCCTCCAGCTCTGATCCTGGCTGCGCCGTGCTGCTGTGCTCCTTCTGCCTCGGAAGGCAAGTAGGGATATCGTAAAGGCACGCCAAAGGGACGGTACCAACATCCTTGGAGTTATGGCCCTGAGTCGAGCAGGTTTCCTCGCAGAGGGCACATGGAGAGGACATCAGAAAGGGGCTGTGCTAAAGGACGTGGTGGGGTCTGTGCCTCCACGGCTCAGGGGCTGAGTGAGCGTGTTTGGCCCCGGTTACTGCCCCAGGAGGGTGCCCTGAGCCAGACCTGCTGCTGTGCTTTCCCTCAGACCCCACTAATGTCCTCGCAGCACGCTCACAACTCCTGTTAACCCCAGAGATTCGCAGGCGGGTGGCGGAGCTCAGCGGTCCGGCCCCGCGAGAGGGGAGCGAAGCACCCACACACCTTGGGGACAGTGTCATGGGATTGCTTTCAGGCTCTCCAACTTCAAACGATGGAGGAGATGATTTGGCAGCCGTGCTGTGTGAGAGCTGAGCGGGTCCTGGCCACAGGGTCCCTGTGGTGTGCCCACTCCCAGCTCGGCGAGGCCGTGTCCCTCCGTGTCCCCAGCACCTTGCTGCCGCTTGCAGTTCACAAACTAAATTGCTAAAGGGCGCTCTCCTGCTCGGTGTCGAATGAGAGTAATTGAATTTCCTCTTCCCTTCGGTATTTAACATTATTTTCAGGTCCTGTTGGCATTAATGAGAGAGACTGGCCGTGGTTTGCATAAGGATATTTATAGGCCCCTATGCAGATGAGAAGCGTCGCCTCCCCACATCATGTGCCTGGCTAAGGCAAATAAATTTCACATCGTTCCTTTGAACTGGGTCACCAGAAACTTCAAAAATATTCCTCAGATCGTTTTGATACAGGTTACTTAACAAGGGAGATAAACTAGTGCTTCAACACAATTGTAGGAAGAAATGGATTTGCAGAGCCCGGGGCTGTTTCAGCGCGGCGGAGTCTGTTCTGATGCACGCTCTTCAAAGCCTTGCACATTTTGCCAGCCTTAGCATTTTTAATCATTTTGCTGGCTGGCATTAGCCTGGTAATAGTATCAAAGCGCTCGAGCAGATGGGTGACTGTTTCGCCACGGCCACTAGCACAGAGCCGAGCTCGTCAGCCCCTCTCCCTTCAGCAGCTGCTAAGGGCAAACCCTCGGCGCTGGCCCGAGGAAATCTCGCGGCTCCTCCAGCCGCAGGAAGGTCGGCTTCATGCTGCGAGGAGGAGCCCGTGCTAAGTCCTGCCTGCACCCCTCCGGCATCACTGCACGCAGACGAGCACCCACCCTTCGGTGGCCGACCAGAATTCGGATCCAGGTCGTTGTTAAAATAACTGCGTGCAATTAAACGGAGCGGTGACACGCAGACCTCGCGGCGTCTGTCCTCCTGTCTATGTCTGTCTGTCTGTCCTCCAGCCTCACCCACCCCTCCGTCGCCTCCTCCCGAGGGACGAGGAGGTGCTCCCAGCCAAGACCCAGGGCCCCGAGGGGAATGGCTTTGTTTTCAGACTGCAGCCCCCAGACTTATTAAATGTCCCAGCTGTTGTCAGACTGGGGATACGTGTGCAGTGATTTGCCACGCTGACACACTCTCCTGGGGCTGAAAAAGTCATCCAGATCCTGCTGGTACAGCCTCCCCAGACACTGTTGTTGGTAGATTGCTGTGCCGTAGCATTTGTGTGTGTTTTTTTTTTCTTTTTTTTTAATAGCTTACTGAGATGTTCAGATGAAATGATCCCAATCCCAAATTTCAGCCTTTCTACACAGCTTAAAAAGGGAAAAATGACGAAATTTCAGTGTCTAGCTGTGATGTTGTGATGAGGTACCCAGTGCAGAGCTCCCTCAGACACAGATTCTGCAGACACAAACCCTCCCGTAGGCAGGAACCTGAGGGAGGGAGGACGGCTTTTCCCCTGCCACACAAGGGGAGCAAGGTCCCGGAGACCTGGCTGGGTCACCCAGCTGAGAACCATGTCCTGGGCTCCCAGGTCCCACCTCTTCAACCCGCAGAGCTGCTGCTGGTGGTGGTGATGCTGGTGGCTGGTGAAGAGCTGGTGAAGGCAGGGTGTCCACGAGGCAGCTCCGCTCCCTGGATTAGCTTTGGGCGCAGCGGTGTTATCAGTGTTTGGGGCCTTTTGCCTGGGCTGGGACAATAAATCATAGCTACGTTTAGATTAATCATTTCTCTGCATCTCCGTGTGAAGATAGCACAGATTTCCCCGTCGGGCTTCCTGTAAGTCTCCCCGACTGTGTGCAGAGAACATTTTCCTATCAAGGAAACTAAATAGTTCATCTGTGCTCCCGGCTGTCCTAACGTGTTTGAGAAATCTTTAAAAAGCCCAAGAGAAATAATTCCGGATTATTGAAAGCAATTTGTCTTGGAGAAGACGAACGTGCCTGCATTTAGCTGTGCCTCTGTATTTGGGGTCCCTGAGCTGTTCCCAGCTCCGGACTGCTCACTCCCTTAGCCCGAGCCCATGGTGCTGAGCTGGGATGGAGCTGCCTGCAGCCCGTCCTTCCTCCATCTCCTGCTTTCTGGGGCCAGCTCCCAGCCAGCCACGTCCTCCCGGGGCTGGGCATGCAGCAGCGAGCCGTGGCCATCCTGGCTCAGTCGGTGCTGGCCCCGTGGGGAGCACAAGAAGGAGCAGCAGGTGCTCTTAGCCCCCAAAACCTGTGCCAGAGCCTGGTGGGAGCCCGCTGCAATGGGGCTGTGCAGCACGAGAGGACCTCAGGCTGGTGGTGGAGGGAGGTGGGAGCTCTCCTCTGCGGTGCTGAGAGGAGCTGCTGCGTTTGTCAGGGTGAGCTTGAGGGGGCTGAGACCTTCCCGTGGGGAAGGGCCCTCTTTAAGGCACGTCTGGAACACGCTCGGAGAGTTAATAATACAAAAAAAAAAATACAGAATAAAAAGGCCTGGCTTCCTCTCCCCGGAAGACTTTAATGAAGGCTCCTACGGAGTGTGGCTTAATCGCTGTGAAATTATCACTTCATCTGGGCGATCGATCTCCGCGCCTATCAGACCCCTCCGAGCAGCGCCACTGCCATGGCAGCTCCGCCACGCGGCCAGGCTCCCCCGGCACCCCCCCCCCCAGCGCTTCAGATAACATTGAGGGAATTTTTGGACAGCCACGACGAGATGGTAATCCCGACAGATGGATTCGCCTTAGCCTAACAAAGGCCGGGGCGCCGATAAATGAAGGCAGTGCCAGCGCTGGGGCTTGCTGCGCTGGTGGCGGAGCCGCCGAGCCTCTCGTCCTGCTGCAGCGAGGCGCCGAGCTGCCTTTCTGCCAGCTCTCCCTTCCCTGCTGTTCAGCAGAGCAACGGGAAGGCAGCCTCCCAACCTCAGGGGAGGCGGGGTGGGCTGGAAGTAGGACAGAGATCCTGAATTACTTTGCTGTAGTCACCATCGTGTTATTTTTTAATTCTTCTGGGCTGCGTGCAGCTATATATCTCCCGTTCGGAGTAATCCTATTTGTGTTGCAATCACAATAGAATTACTGCGGTAAGCATCAAAGCCTGTGTAGGTCATAAGCGTTTTGTTCCATAATCTCCACGTGATGATGATGATGATGATGACCTTTTGCTGTCTGCGTTTCCGTGTACCTGCGTCTCGTTCTTATTAAATATCCTCGCATTGAAATCTCTTGCTAATCTAATCTCCCCATGTGGCTGCTATGTAATTATCTCATTTCGTAAAATATTGCATCTGTCATTCTCCCTCCCCACGTTTGCAGCGGAGGGAGAGAGGGGAGCAGAGAAGCTGCGGGAGGAGGGAGCAGGAAGCGCCCCAGGGTGCCGATCGGTGCGGTGCCGCCGTGCCACCTCCCTGGTCCCATCACCACGGGTGGGCAGCCAGGAGGAGGTGGCCTCAAGCAGGAAACATGCGCTGGGGTTTTGTGGTGCGTTTTGTTTTTTTTTTTGAAGGTTTGTGGTTTGGTTGGTTGGGTTTTCCCCACCACAATTGCTGCTCTGATCCCGTTTCCCCTCTGTGCAGATCCCGGCACGGATGGAAAGCAGGGCTGGTCCGCGCCGACCGCGCTCCACGTGCGGGGCTTGGTGCCAGCACCAACGCTGAGCCCAGGGGGAGTTGTGCCTCTGGGAAACAGCTCTCAGGCCTCCCCAGAGCAGGAGCCGAGAGGCTCCCTGGCTGCTTGCAGGACGGACGGAGGTGGTGCTGACCCAGCTCTGGAGGTGGGCGATCTGTGCAGCGTGGGGTAGGGCCCCCCGGTGCCCCCCGAGCAACGGGCGTCTGAAAATGAGAAAATGAGCGTGCAGCCATCTGTAGGAACGTGGAGCTTTGGGGAATAAAGAACCACGGGGCTCCCTTTTTGTAAACCGTCCCCAGGGAAGGACCAGAGCGCATCTGCTCTGGCAGGTCCTTTCCAGAAATAGCAGGTTTAATTAATCATCCTGTTTTCTTTTTTTAAACTATTTAAATTCTTTTTCCCCTCCAGGGATAATGCATTGCTGCCTTTTAAATAAGTGCCGCAGTTTCAAACTCCTGCCATACTTCTGTCTGGGAGCACATCTGTCTTCTGTCTTGGAGCACATCTGCCCGTGCCTTCCAACCCATCGCTCCCACGTGTTGGCACAGTGTGAAAATCTGTATTTAGGAGCGGGATCACATGGACACTTCCAGGCTGCGGAGGGTGTCAGATGCAGAGCCCTTTATCTTCTAAACCCCCTTATCTTTTAATTCGGAGACGTTTTTGTCTGACAGTTCATAAATTAGAAATGTTTCTTAGGTGACTTTTTGCTCCCGGTTCATATGTATTCCGTGTAAAGCTTTTCCAGGCATTTGAATTCTGGGGAGAATTATGCAAAACCAGCAGCTCTGGCTTTACGTTCTCATGGGATGCGCTCGGCATGCTGCAAACCGTGACGCTAAAATTAGTGACTGTGCACTTTAAAAACACTGAGCTGTTCAGAGAGGGCTGTGAAATTTCCCTGCATCCCTGCGAACACGTCGGGTGCGTTGACTTAGCACTCTGAACCTGGGTGAAGTTCACGTACTGCTGACCTGGCGCTGTGAAGGGCACGGTGGGGTGAGCAGCGGGGCTCCTCCGGCACGGGGCACAAGGTGCTGCACCCCCTGGGGACGTGCCGTGGGGCACCCCGCAGGTCACCGCGTCCTCCCTGCCCGTGTCTTCTGCCTCCTTCCCACGGTGCAGCACGGCCGTGCCCGTGATCAGAAATGTTTTTCTTTGTTTGCACTTTCTACCTTCCCTCCAGTTCACCTCCAGACCCTGCCTGCTTGTTCCTGCCCCGTTTCACCTGCCCAAATTCTGCGACTCCCTCCCGGGGCCCTTCCCACACTTCTCCCACATCTCCAAGCCATCTCCCTCAGAGTGCTGCTCCCTGGGGCTGCTGCCCGTTTTCTCCTCTCCCTCTGCAAATTGTCATCTCTCCTTCCTTCACTTTAACAACCAACCTCTCCGAGGCTGCTGCCACTTGCTGTCACCTTTTGTCCCGCTCCCTCTGCTCTCCCCGAAGCGCACTTCTCCGTGCAGCGCGCCGGGAGTGGGATCCATCTCCTGCCGGCAGCTCTTTGCACCGCCTCCGTGCGGTTTCAGTGGCCATCTAGCTGCATATATATTGATAAGGCGCAAGGAGTGCAGAGGACAATTGAATTGCCATGAGTGGAGCATGCATCAGTGTTCCTGACAATCCAGTAATTAGCTGGCATAGAAGGGTGAGCAGCGAAATGAGCCCAGCAGCTTGTTCGCGAGCGTTAGGGGATGACTCCTACGGCGTACCTGCTTTCTGGCCTGACATCTGGGGCTGCAATGAGACCTGATGGCTGCTTTCACTTAAAGTCACCGTAACCTTGGAGATCACTAACGAGGAGCAAACGGACGGACAGCAAGCCCTGGTGCAGGCGCTGCTGGTCTGCAGAGAGGCGACACGGCAGCATCAGTACCCGTGGTGGTGCCCCCATGTCAATGTCCCTGTTTCCTGGCCCCCTCACCCTCATGATTGGGGTTGTTTCGCAGGCAGCACCCCAAAGCCTCGTTGTTGGAGGCTGTGGGTCCCCCTCCCTTCTTTTCTCTCCCAAATTTTCCACGTCACCACTAGCGTGCCAGGAAGGCTGCCTGGAGGTCTCTGCCTTGGACACTGGTGTCCAGCCTGGGTGGCGAGAGCACCGCTACGGTACCTCCCCGCAGGCTTTTAGGGAATTAACCTGCTGCTGGAGAATAAGGGGGGAGATGGGTGATGGGTAAATGAGAGATTGAAAGGGATGGAGTAAGTTTTCGTGGTGCGGGGAAGCTGCAGTTGAATTCCCTGGAGGATCGGCGCTGGTTGGTGCCTGGGAAAGGAGGCTGAGAACACAGCGGCGGTGCCTGACCAAAAAAGCAAACTGGAAGTAACAAATTTTTAGGAAAGAAAGAGAACAAAACCCAGAACGCCGTTACAGGCCATTGCACAAGTTTACCAAGTGTCTGCATCAGAAATGCTGCGTGCAGCTCCGACTCCCTGCTGCAGAGAGGAGCTGGGACAGAGGAGGTGACCAGGGCGACGAGGTCTGCAGGAGGGGGCGGCCCAGGGGAGCACGGCACAGGGATGGGCACTGGGAGGTCACTGGGAAATGACTCCTCTTGTTTCTGCTGATCAGATGCTGGGGCATCAAATTAAATTAACAGATGGCAGGCGTGGCGCAAGCGAACAGTGGCTCCTCTGTGGCATGAGGGAGGAGAACGGTGGAACTTGCTGCCAGATGAGTTTAGAAAGGCTCCAAAAGTAATTAGGCAAATTTGTAAGAGGAAAATACCATCAGGACTGCTGCTGGCACTGCCGTTGATGAACTCGGTCTCTGAGTCGTGGGATGTTGGAGGGCAGGAAGGTGCAGGAGCATCGCCACGTGCCAGCGTGGGCATCCCCAGCGTCTGCTGTCAGGGAGGTGGTGCTGGGCTGGGTGAGCCTTTGGTCGAAACTGGTTCATCTCTTCTTCAGGTGGCCTCACCCTGCTCTGCCGGGGACATTTGGGCACATTGCACGTCACGAAGCAGAGCAGAGGGTTGCCTTTCCCCAGGGCAGCACCAGCATCTCTGTTAGGCACTGGCTGAGTTTCAGGGCACGAAGGAAGGTGGGTCGCGTTGCTCTGCTCTCCTGCCTTCACAAAGGTATGTCAGACTGCTGCGTTCACAAGAAGGACCTGTATAGTTGCTAAAAGAGGTGGGAAAAGAAAAAAAAATCACATTAGCATCTTACTTTTGTGGCTGTGGGTGTGACCTGCCCCTGAAATCCCGTTGGGCAGCCAGGTTCACACCACGGCCAGCGTGCTGCTGTCGTGTCGGGGAGAGTGTGGACATCGAATCTGGGCAGGGAGGGGAAAAGGAAAGCAAAGAAACAAGGAGCCCAACTTAAAATCTCCGAGTGTGCAGTGTTTTGTGACTAATGCTAGCGTAATTGCTGTCATGCTTTTAACATAATGCTTTTATCTGACAGATAGACTCCTTCTTCTGGTCATTAATCTCCAGGGTTTCTAAGTCAGCCAGAACTGGTGAGGCGCAGCATTGGTGCCAAAGCGCGCTCGGAGGTGTGCGGAGCAGCCGGGGCAGCAGGGCTCCTGAGCCAGCCCGGGCCTTGGGCTGCGTTACCCACGGGTGTACCTGCAGCATCAGTCTGCACCCTCCAAAATCCCGGTGCTGGACACAGCTGTGCATATTCTTCCTTTTTTTCTTTTCCTCTTGATGCCGCCTTGCCCTGCCGGCCAATGAACCCTCCGTAGCAGCGTGCTGTCTGACACGCCGACCCTGCCAGCTCCCTCGCCATGCCAAAGCTGCCTCTGGTAAGCACGTGGGGAGCGGCTTCTCCCTGCTCCTTCCCCGGTTCCCAGAGATTCGTAGGCACAAAGGCCGGCAGGGATGCTTAGAGCTGCTGAGTCTGACTGCCAGCTTCTCCCAGGAATTCCTGCCCCAAGCCCGTGCCTTCTCTTGGAGCTGGGGAGCACCACGGAGGTGGCCCTGGTGGCGATGTCTCCACGCCTCCTGCAGCGTGGGGTACGTGGGTTTGTGCCTGGGTTATTTTCAGCCTGCTGAAGTGAGACAAGGAGGGTGAGACGAGGAGGGTGATGTGCTGAACCTGCTCCCCGTGCTGCTGTCTGTCTGCTTGCAGAAGTGCCCTCTGGGCAGCTCGTGCCAGGTCTGTGCTGTTGGAGGCTCCTGGCCATGAAGCAACAGCTCCAGCGCTGGCTGAGCCGCAGCCGGCAGCGTGTGCTGGAGGAGAGGCAAGGCATCGGGCTCCCTTTCCATGAAATCGTCTCGCTGTCTCATTTATTTGCTGCAAAGGTCTTAAAATGTCACCCGGCTCCCCGAGCCATCTCTCTGTGCACAGGATGAGCTTCCCTGCTGTCTCCTGGCCGCTCAGGAGGAGCAGCCCTTGCAGAGCCGCAGGCTTTGCACCAGCGCCTGTTTGACGTGACAGGAGGTGACGCCGCTGCCAGCCGCGCCGGATTCTGCAGCACGAGGATGCTCTCGAGGCTGCTGCAAACCTGAGCAAGGCTTTGGCTGCGAGGTCTTTTATACCTGCTGAGCCTGAAACGCTCTGCAAGGTGCCTCGGTAACGAGGCACATCCCATCCGCTGTGACCAGGGGTGGCAGAAGGGGATGGGACGGGCACTGGGGCTGCTGCTGCCAGGAGCCGCCGGGGATCGCGTGAGGAGAACGGGGACGGCCACTCTGCAGCACGTCCCCGACCCGTTTCCTTCCTATACCCCATTCTGCTGCCCACGCTGCTTTCTGATGCCAGCCTTCCTGGGGCTGGCAGCAAGGCAGAGAGGGCAGTGAGCAGCTCCCCCTGCTCTGCTCATCCTCCTGGGACACGCTGTGCTGCCGGCACCCGCAGCCCTGCTGCTCTGCTGCTGAAACGCCTCCGACCATGCAGTCAGAACAGTTTTGACGTTTTGGGGCAGTGACATTTTGCCCAGCATTGTGTGTGGCTGGCAAAACTCGCTGACAAAGTGCCTAAAGGTGGCCGGCTCTCCGTCAGCTTCTCTTGGGTCTTTATTTCTGTTTCACGCTCCCTGTAGGCAAACCTTAGATCAGTTTGGAGAATCGGCTGTGCGCGTTAAGCCAGGTCTGAGCTGCGGCGGCACTCGGGACTTGTTGCTGTGCCCTGGGGGTGCTGCAGAGCAGGAAGGTGAGATACCTCCTCAGCCCCTGCAGGGTTTATTGCCGGCATCACCGCTCTCTTTTTGGGATTTGGCAACTGCTTGTTTCCTGCACCACAAACGCAGCACTGGATTTGCTGAGAGCCTCGGGGGCTGCAGTGGCAGCAGGGATTTGGGCACTGTGCTCCCCCGCGTGCTGCTGGGTCCAAGCGGGGAGGGAACCCCAGGCATCAGTTTTGAAGAGAAGCTTTTCCAAATCTTGCCAGATTTGGCAGAGAGACCGCCTCTTTGCTTCCTCTCTTTCCATTTGGTGGTGTACTCAGCCACAATCACGCTTATGTCTCACGCTGCTCCGGGGCATCCGTCCCCAGGAGCAAAGCAGCCACTGCGAGCCCCCCGCTGCCTGATGTCCCACTGGGCTGCCAGGCTGCCGCTCCGACCCTCCCCTTCACCCCTGCCCCTTGGATCTGCAGGTGGATTTGCCCTGCGTAGGGAGAAGAGGGCTCAGGAGTGCTGCCCTCCAGCACTCCGAACAGGAACACTGCTGAGCTCCACACGTAGCGCTTTGGTGATTCCCTCCGTCATACACACGAGCAGACCGCCTCCAGGTCGCTGTTGGAAGGAAGACCTGGCGTTAGAGGAGCTAGGACCTCATTGCCCACCACCACCGCTCCTACATCACGGGCAGAAACACCCCACAGGAGGCACGCTCAGGTGGAGTGTCCCCAAGCCCCTCCGTCACGTCCCCACGCGGACCCCACGAGACCAGCGGCGCTCCCCAGTACATGGCGAGCATCATGCCTGCTCCAAGGCGGGGGCTGGACTGAATATTGTACTTCTTTTCCAGTCTATGGTGCCATATGGGATCACACCATCAGTCAATTACGCGTTCTTTCCGTATCTAAATAAAATGATTTGTTAATTTGGGTGAGCGATCGCTGCGTGGCCGGGATGCTGCTCCTGCAATGGCGAACAGCTTGCGCGCTCGCAGAGATGGATAGCGAGCCGCTGCCACTGGATACTTTCCGGGGTTGTTTTCAATTTAGCTGTGAATTGACTGAGAAGAAAAATGTTTCTCTTGGCGATTTGATAGGCGCAGCTCTTCTGACAGATGTTGGTGTTTATTATCCCACTGGGACAACGTTTTGTAGTCTGGAATTGCTAATTATTTCCGAGGCTCGGTGCTGCGCGAGGAGCAGGACATGGCTGCAGGCAGCCCGCGGGGTTTGGGGAGGTTTCTCCCCGTGGCAGCACCCATCCCTGCCCCGCTCCCCTAGGTGCCCGCTGGCATAGCTGCGTCGGGTGCAACTAAACCCGTATTTGGGGTTCCAGAACCCAAAATACCGATGGAGCTGGCGCATTTCTCTCTGATTTCTGAAGAGCTGTGCCGGTGTTTTCCATGGAGCGGCCCCTGGATCTCGGCCCGGAGTGCTTGATTTTAACTTCTGTCAGGGCTGCGGGGAGGGGAGAGCTGGGAATAAAGGCTAAGAGGAGAAGTGATGGAAATCTCAGCTGGCTGCAGGAGAGATGGAGAAGCAGATTGTAGTGTAGAAGTCTTTGATTGACCACAGTACCATTTTGTGGCTTTTTCTCCCTCTCTCTGGATAAAGCTGCACCGTGACATCCATGCCATTAAATAGGCCATGTTCAAAAGAGAAAATTGCTGCTATTTTCCCCCTTTACTTTACTGCCATAAAAAATTGATCCCACATCGCATCCTTATTTCAAAGACTGCTAAAAAAAAAAAAAAAAAAAAAAGAAGAAATTCTCATTTTGGTTTCTGACAGCTGCATAAAGCGTTTTTTAAATAAAAGGGACACGAAACATGGAAAAGAATCTCGACCCTCCCCTTCCCCTGAAGTTTTGGCTCTAGAAAGATGCCCTTATTTTGGGAAGTGGGTGGAGAACGCGAGGGTACCTGCCACCGTGGTGTGAGACGGGATTTGGTGTCTCCCTTTTCCTGAGGTTGGGGATAGAAATTAAAACTTGGCTGGGAGCTGCGCAGCAGCTAAAGCGGCGAAAGCCCTTGCTTGCCCAGGCTCAGGCGTGGTGGATGCCTTCAGGAGCAGAGTGCTTTTGGGGAGGCGATGGCAAAGAGCCCGTGCCGAGGTGGGAGACAGCAGGGTGGGGAGCTGGGGCTGGGGAGGGGGGCTGTGTACCACCAGGGCAGCGGGGAGTCAGGCCGGGGAGCGCGTGGGAAGGACGGAGCAGTGCGGGACGAGGCAGCCTGGCGCTGGGGGAACGGGCTGCGGAGAGCAGGGAAAGGGAGGTCAGTTCAGCTCTCGCTGGAGGATTTAATTATCTTAATAAGAATCATCCTATTTAAAGAAGATGCTCTTCTGTAAAGAGGATTAAGCAGAGGGAGCGCTGACAAACCGCTGAGTGGGGCTGCCAGGTCTCCAGCGCGCAGCAAGCTGCTGCTCTCCCCCTCCCCACCTGCCTTCCCAAAAAATGACCCCTCTCCCGTGCTCACCGGGCACAGCCGGGCCACAGGCCCCATCTCGGGTGGTTGTCCATAAAAATCCACACTGCGTGGAGGAGATCCCTGGGGAGAAGGTGGGTGCAGAAAGGAGGCCGGCGCCTCGCTCGCTGCTCACGCGGAGGGCTGGCTGCGGTGCAAGCATCCCTGGTGATCCCGGGGACGAGGCCCTGCGAGGGATGGGGAAGGGCGGGGAGAGCACAGCGAGCTGTTCGAGCCGGGCAGTTTGTGAACGTGAGCACCAAAGCAGGAGCAGAGATGCTGCGTGCCCATCGGCGGGGCTGTCAGAGGCGCCGCTAGGTCCAGCCCCATCCTCTCCCCGCTCGCGCTGCCATCCGCTTGCCGTGCGTGCCCAGCAGGCCTCCGGGTCACGAGGCTTTTTCCTCCAACAGGACCTTAGGGAGATGACAAACGGCCAGACGAGCTCTCCAAAAATAGCTCGCCCATTAAAAAAAACTCAGCTTCCGCTGCAATGTTAGCAGGATTAGCTGTGTGCAGAAGTGCAGGCTGAAGGCTTCGGTAGGCTTTGCCCTGGTAATATGTCTCTATTTTCTCCGACTTGATTTCTCCAGCCAGCCTGGCTCTGAATGCAATAAATTTTGCTCTTCTTTACACCTCAGCTGATGAGTTATTCTTTGGAACCCTGTGTCCTTGGCTATCCAGAGACCCTTTAAAGCTAAATTTTGTGCGTGCCGCCTCTGAAGCCAATGAAGTCCTTACAGAAAGGACTCGCATGCGCGCCGCTATTAAGATTGAAGGATGTTCTGGGGCTGTCCTCCGTTCTCCAAATTGATCTCTCTTTTTTGTTTTTTTATTTTTAATTAACGGCCTGGCCACACAAGGGGGTGTGCTAGTCACATCTATTGGGGTGCCACGTGCAGCGTGCCTGTAGGGCATCTGGCTGTCACCAAGGAGCAGCCCCATGACCTTGAGGACTGGGCAGCCGTGAAGAGACTCGGTGGAAGGACAAGAGCAGGGTGAGCACACGAGCTTCCTCTGCACACTGTGGACTGGCCAACAAGAGGTGAGGCAGTCTGAGCTGGAACCGCTGGCTGTAGGATGGCCGCGAGCTGCTGACACGATGCGGCTCGCAGGGGCTGCAGGCTCCCTGGGTGGAAATGCCATCACGTGGGGCTCTGGTGAGCTGCAGCTTGCAGCGGAGATTTATTTATTATTTATTATTTATTAGCGTGGTGCCCTGGAAACTGCAACAGCTTGGGAGCAGCTGCCTGTCCTCCTCAGCCATCTCGGTGATGGGGTAGCAGCTGCCGGGACAGGGAGACGTGGCCACCAGGAGGGAGGTGCACGGTGCCGGCTGTGCCTGCTTCACCTGGGATGTCATGCAAGGAGGGGGAGAGGGATGTTGGGTCTCAAGCACAGCATCAGCCCCAGAGTAAGCAAGAAATTCCAAGGCATCGCTATAGGCTGGAAACCTGAAGGCTTGTGACCAGGAGAAGCCGGAAAGCAGCCCTCGCAGCCGCGGCAGAGGCAACCAGGCTGTCTGCAGGACGCTTCGTTAGCAGTTTCTGAAGGGGTGCTGGTGCTTGGTGATGCTGGAGCACGTCCCAGGGCACCGTGCCTCCGTCAGTGAGTGCAGCAGCAGCCGCTGTGGCTGCGAGGGCAGAGCCCGTGCCGCTCGCAGGTGCCGCTGCAGTTGCAGTGCAGCGCCTGTTTGTTTTTGTTGTTGCTTTATTTTTTTAACCGCAATATAAACCCAATGTGTCTTTAAGGCCATGCATGTGTAGGGGGATTTGCTGATGGCTCATCTTTCTAGCAGGCTTTTTCAGCTGAATGTCGGTTTATTGCTTTTGCAAATTGTCTTGTGCCTACACAGAACCGGCTGCCTCAGCAGAGGGCCTTGCCAACAACGTGCTCTATAAAAGGGTTATTAGGATAACAAGAAAGAAAACAGAAACCTTTGCAGAATCATAACAGTGTAGTGTATCCCCCCCCTCCCCTCTTCCCGTTTATTACCCTCAAGTGCTTCTGAGTTGGACTTCAAACCGTTGCACGGCTGCGTATGAGCAGCAAGGTTAAAGTACCCTAGACAGGAGCTAACTCTTCTGCAATTATGTGATCACTGGCATAGCACCAATCTGTAGCTCATCGTAAACATCATAAGGAAAATATGCACAATTTGCAAATTAAAAAGCAATTGCATCTTCTCTGCCCAAGTCAGAAGCCTTCTGGTCTTGGGGTCTCACCAGTGCAGATGACCAGAGCATCATTCAGGTCTCTGGCATCAGTTCTGCAGCACTAAAGCCTGGTGCTGGATGTTTTTGTTTTATCTGATGTATTTTTTTTTACCAGGCTGGGGGAATGTTTTATCAGACGTTTCTGTTTTCCAAAAGAGCACAGATTTCACCAGTAAAAGGAAAAAGAGCAGAATAAGGCAAGAAAAAGCAACGGGTGTCCTCTGTGATAATTCTGAAATGATGCTCTGTGGTATGGAGAAGGAAACATGAAGGGAAACGTTCAGGTTGACACACTGCAGACTTGGCTTGCTTGTTGTTTTTCTAACTTTCTGGGTCAACTTCTGTAACAAAAACCCCTTATTGGTGCTGTTCTTCTTATCTCTGCTTGTGCCTTGCAGCACTCTCTGCAGTTCTCATTTGAAACCAGCTGGGACACACAGAGACTAAATGATGTGCTGAAGGTCATGGGAAGCCACAGCTTTGAACCCCCAAATTGGCAACCGGCCAGCTGGGCTCAGTGGCTTTTTTCTGTTGCCCATTTTCCTCAGGGTTCAAGCAACTTCATTGCTAATTCTGGGCTACACGTGTGCCAAGGTAAAGCTTTTGGAGGTGAGTCTTGGAAGCTCATGATCGAGAAGGGTTTGCACATGCTTGAATACAGCTTGCAGGGCTGGCCCTGGAAATACCCAGCTCTGAGCACCCCGCAGTTTGGTGGGCAACCACAAATCTTTCATGTGAAACCAGGTGTTTTGGTGGAAAAATGATGCAAGTTGCATCCTCAGTTATTGCTTTTCCCCTAGCTGTAGGGCAACCTGAGCTGCCTGAAGCAGAAGGCTTCCCATCTCAGCAAAGACAGGACACCACATCCTGCTTGCTCCTGCCTCTACCTTCCCCAGCCCCATTACTTGGACTCTGCTCGGCTCCATTTCTCCCTCTCCCCATTCACAGAACTCTTTCTTTTCCCTCCTTGCTTTTTCCACTCTGCCACGGCCAGTAGAAGCGATGCCTGGTTCCGAGCAGGACATGAAGCACGAGACATGGGAGGCAGAACCCAGCTGTCCTGGGCGCATGTGGCAGCAGCTCTGGGTGCAGCTCTTGGGACATCTCCTTCCCCCTCCGGAGCACATTTCCCAGCACAACTCAAACAGCATCTTCCTAAACCAGGAGGCAGCGCCCGCCGTGTCCCCGTCCTCCTATCACCCCACAAAGGCCACCTCCTGTCAGCTCAGATATCCCGTTCCCATAGCAATGCTTCCCCTCCACTGCTTGCGCCCAGCATGCGCGGAGGAAACGCGTGACGAGCTCCGACGATGTCCTTGGTGCTGCCTGGCGGTGACAGGCAGGGCAGGGACAGTGACACTCCGACATCTTGTACAGGATCGTCCCCCGGGACAGCTCTGGCAGTGGAGGCACCCACCAGAGCGATTCTTGGTGAGGTGGCAACCTAACACAGCTGCACGGAGAGGGGTCGGTGGGAAGAAGCCGAGCCCGGTGTCCCCGGGGCTGAGCTTTCCTGTGCTGGCCCAGGAGGTGCATGAGCATCGGTGGTTGCAGCAGGCAGCGATAAGCAGCTCAGCTCCACTTAAGCCGGCAATCGATAGGGGATTAATTTGTGTCGAGAGAAATGTGGGCTACAAAGGGAGGGCTTGGTGGGATGGCGATGGACGGGACACGGGGATGACTGGCAAATGCTTCATTCGCGTCACCCTTCAGCGCTCAGCCACCAGAGGCCATCAAAATCACAGAAAATCATCAAAATCAGTGATAGCAGAGTGCTTGTGTTGGATGCTGCTGTGGTGGCTCGTGCTCTTCGTGCTCGAGGAAGTTGGCTTCATTGGGCTTGGCCATGGTGTGCCTGGAGAGCAGGGCTCCTGTGGCCAAGCACGTGGTGGGGCTTGGGCTTGTGTCCTGCTCCTCCAGAGCAGATTTTGGAGAAAGAGCTGTCATCCATCCTTTCCCTGAAACTGCGTTTTAGGCCCTGTAAAACTGAGAAGTGGCACTGAAGGAGGCCATCACCCCAAGAGGCACGGGGCACTTGTTCCCTGCCACAGGCCAGAGGAGAGGTGCCTGCAGCCCGCACCTTGAGCAGAAGCACGATGGAAGGAGCAGGCCTCAGGCCGCAGGTTGCGTGTCCAGCACACATCCAAACTCCTTCCGACCTGATACCACAAACGTCTCCACAGTGTTGATTCCCCCATGGAGAGGACTCAAGAGCAGGGCCTGATCTTGTCTGCCCAGGAGCTTGGGAGGGGCAGAGCTGTAAGGTGCCAGGACCACACTGGACCTTCTGGCCTGTACAAAAACCTCCTGGTGGAGGATACCACGGAGGCTCAGAATAACCGAGGTGTGCCCGTGGCCTCCCATCGCTGCCTGTGTCGCCGGTGCCCCGGCGCTGAGCTCTGCGGCCTTGGGCCTAGCAGCATGGTGGTGGCCGCAGGAGGCTGCCCTGGGTTGATCAGCAGGGAGCAGCCTTGCCTGCCACCCAGGATGTCACCTCCCGAGGGGCTGTGTGCCACCAACACGTCCCAGCCCTGCCGAGAGCTGGGAGGCAGGGTCTGGGGACAGGGCATTGCCTCCGGACCAGCTGCTGGGGTAGGCGAGCCACTAAGAGGCCCAGCAAAGGCTATTTTTTTGCAGCTGTTGTATTCCAAACTGTAGTGAAGTCGGAAGGAAATAGTACTGTGATGGTTTTTTCTTTCCTACGTGTTTTGTGCTGATACTGCACATGTAGAGCAGGGGGTGAAACAAGCCAGGTGCTGCTCCCAGCTCCTGTTTCACCTTGTTTTACTTTCTGGGGAGGTGATGGGGAATAAAAATGTTATTCACTTTTCTCTGAAAACTACTGACATTTTTCACCCATCTCTAATGACAGAAGTAACCTTTCAGTGTAAGCTTGTTGGAGGAAAACAGTTATATTGGATGCTTTGGTATTAAAATTCTGCTCCCTCTGTTTCCTCTTCATGCATTTTGTGTCTCTCCTTCCTGCTGTTATTTCCACACGTCCTCTCTTTGGCCAGCCTATCCAGGTGGTGTCAGGAGCCTGAGGAACATTTCAAAAAGGCAGAGAGAGAAAGAGAAAGCGAACAAGAGCAGCGGTGAGGTTCGGTTTATCTTAGATAAACGAAAGACACGAGCTCATTCTGCTCGCTTGGGTTTGACGCTACATCAAGCAACAGCTCAAATTCGTGGTAGGAAATTGTAGACCTACCACAGAGATACTGCACACATTTAAGCTCCCGTCCTCCTGTTGCTTTGTATATACATTGTCTGCCTGATTTTAGGATGCAAGTAGAGGCGTCTACAACAAATAATATAAAAATCAATAGCACGGGAGCTTGCAAGAGCTCGTCTGATGGGTCTGCCTTTCTGCAGGTCGGGACTCCAGGAGAAGGCATCCCGGTGCTCTGCTCCTGCAGCTTCCTGCGTGGCATGGTCCTGGAGGGTGACACGTTACCCCGGGATAAATGATCACACCCTCGTGTTCCAGTTTATAAGGTAGCAATCAGATCAGGTCAGGTTTATGATCCACCTAGCTTATTACTATCTCCATTAGTAGCTGGTAGCAGATGTTTGGAGAGAGAAGGATTATTACTCTCGCAATGCGTACTTAGCTGGCAGATTATTGAAATTTCTTTCTAATCCTAAGCAGTTACTTGGGAGGTATAAATCCTTGAGTGATAGCACTTGCATTCCTCTGTACTTTGATCTCAGCTCGCATAACCAATGATGCTCTCCGATTAATCTGATTTTTGTTCCTTAAAAAAAGTCTCGTGTCCTCGACATCTCGAGGCGTTGAGTTCCACAGGGAGCTATGTTTCTTGTCATCAGATTTGAGCGTTTCAATCACTGAGCTCAGAGGTATCTTCTCTGTTACGTGGGGGTTTACACCTCTCTTTAAAACCACTTTTTCCTTTAAGAGAATCAAATCCCCTGAATCTTTTCTGACTGTTGCTACCCGAGTTCCCCCGTGCTCCGAGCAGCTGCTGTTGTTCTTCTTTGCCCCGCGTCTGCCTCTTCTCCCTGCTCCGCACGAGCAGAGCCACACACTGTCACAGATGAGGGACCCACTGATTTATAGGCCTACAGGCTAATGTGACACTTTTATTTACCGCCTCTTCCTGAGCACAAACTAGTGTCTTTGGACCATCACTTCCAGTGAGATGTTTGTGCTCCAGAGTGCCTCGATCTCTTCCTTGAAAGGTTGCAGTTAATTCTGAGCTCCATCACCACGCGTGATGGGTCCTAATTGTTGTTCCCAAAAAGCACTGCCTTGGATGTGCTTGCCCTGGGTTTCATCCTGCTGCAGGGAAGAGCATGGTTCGAGGTTTGTTCGTGGTTCAGGGCATGAGGAGACCCCAGCAGCTGAGTGGTGCTTTATAACCATAAGAATCTGGGTCCAAGGAGCTGAACAAATGCAGTTTCAGAGGTCCTTGGAAGAAAGGCATTGCCACAGGTTTCCTTGTGGAAAATTTTCACTCTTCCTCACATTCTTGGTGTTTTTTTTTTCTCCTTTCCTCCCATTTGGACAACAGAAAATTAGGATATGACGGGGAAGGTTGAAACAGATCAAAGTGGTTCTAAAGACTGCAAACCCAGCATGGCCCAACACTGCTGAGGTGTGTTAAGAGGAGAAGAACACCAACTGATGGTGTCTTGTCCAGGCGAGGTGGCGTAACCCTCGCTCTTCCTCGCTGCTGGCTCTGGGCCCAGTTCCTGGCAGCGTGCTTCCAGACGGACACAGAGAAATGACAGATGGACAGAGGGACAGAGAGAGCAACCAGAGGATTAGAAAGCAAGGGCCTGCTTGCAGATATTAGAATTAAAGGTTTGTTTTGTCGGGAGAAGGCTGAGGTAAAACACGGTAACAGCCTCCAAATACATAAAAGGTTCCAGTTGCAGGGAAGGAGAAAGTAATGAACCGTTCTCCATGCACGCTGGAGATGGGATGGGAAGTAATAGGCTTAAATTGCAGTGGGAGAGATTTGCCTTAGATATTAAGAAAAACTTGCCAACTGTAAGAGTAGTTAAGCACCGGGATAGATTGCCTGGGGAGGCCGTGGGAACTCCATCACCGGCAGTTTCTTGAAAATAGGTTGGAAAAATACTCACCTGGGAGGGCTTGGTCCCGCTCGGGCACGTTGTGGCCCAGTGGATGGACCCCAGAGGGCCCTTCCTGCCCTGTGTTGGAGGTTCCTGCAGGCAGCCCGTGGCCACAGTCAGTCCTGCCATGTAGCACTGTCTTGTAGCTTCCACGGGCTGTGTCTCCTGCATGGCACTAAGCCTTTTGGTGTTTTCCTTTACGTTCATTCCATCCTCCACTTGCTAGCGGCAAGCCAGCAGGGCAGTTTTCTGTCTGCACCCGTGTCTGAGGGTCTCAGCTTTCACCTGGGTAAATGCATGCTCCTTTCTGCCAAGATTTTCAGCCACGTGAAAGCGGGACACGCACACATCCTCGTGTGTGCTGGCAGATCGGCACCTCCATGCTTCTCTTGCTGTGAAACCTTTGCGAGCTGGTGATATCTTGACCTGGAGGTTTCTTCTGGCTCCAGCTTTCCAGATGCTTGCACACTGAGCGAGAAACACACGAGTGGCCCCGCAGTCAGTCCAGCAGCAGCAGGCAGTGGGCAGGACGCAATCCTTGCAGCAGGAGGTGGGGTCCCTGCGCTTTCTTTTTGCTTAGCTGCTTGCCCAGCACAGCCTTCAGCAGGGCTCGGGCAGAGCCACATCTGCAGCACTTATTTATATATTTTTCCTCCCCTCGCTTCTCGGAGAAATCAATTCCATTCCCCCAAACAAAGGCAAAGGCCTTGAGGAGATATTGATCTGTGGCAGAGCCGGAGAGGGGAGTATTTGTGACACAGAGATGCTCTTTTGTAAGTAAAAGATAATTACCAGATCATGGGGACACTCGCTGAATGGGATGACATTAAATAGGCATCAGGGTGAAGGGCACTGGGGCTCTGAATGAAGGATTAAAATAGCGCTCTCCTCCCCGCCGGCAGCAGCCCCTCCTCTCCGCTTTCCCCTGCCCTTGCTCTTTGTCCCACTCCTCACCCCTCACTCTCCTGAAGTCCCCCAAATCTCCCCCATCCCAGCTCTCTGCCCTCTCCCCCGGCTGCCTGTGCCCTGTCTGCCTGCTCCCATCCCAGGCACGGTGCGGCGCTGGCCCCGGCGCACCCACCTTACCCCTTCGCCCATCTCTGGCTGGAGCTGACGGGTCACTGTTCCCAAAATCAGGGTGACCCAAGTGGCTCTGTCCCAGGGAGCTGGGGAAGGAACTGCCACGTCCACCTGGCTCAGAGGGAGGAGGCATTAACATTTAGAGATGAGTATCAAGCAAGGAAAAGGGTTTATCCAGGTACGGCGAGGGCGTGGACACATTTTACAGTGGGTTGGGAAGGGCTCTGGCTCATCCCAGTGCTCTCAGGGTCCTGAGAGCCTTCGCTCTCCTTGTGTGAGGCTTCAGATGGTGCCAAGGGACTGCACTGGGGGGTGAGGCAGAGGGAGGGCGGCAGAGCCACGGCACGCTGAGGGCACAGCCGGATTCACAGTGCAACGTGGTGACAACTGGGAGAGCCACAGGCAATCGAGTCTCCTAAATTATCACAATGCAGTGCTGCAAAACAACCCAAAATGTCACAGCACAGACCATCCCTTCATGTTTACACTGCCAGCAGGCTTTTACTTCCTTGGTAAGACACCACAAACGGATTGCGGTGCATCGGGAACCCCAGGTGGGATGAACCGCCCTGGGACGGGCCGCTCGGGACCGGAGGGAGCAGGGAGGCTCCATGGGGACATCGGGAGGTGACCGTCCCACCGCCGGGTCCCAGCCAAGCCCCTGCCTGCAGCCGCCTTCAGGCTGGCTCTGCAGCTTCAGCTGCTGCGGTGCTTTTGGCTGTGCCCCTCCCGGGCAGCAGTTCCCCATTTGGCACTTCCTCGGCTCCCTGCAAGGCTCGGGAGGCAACGCCGGAGCGTGAGCGAGGTGTCCAAGCAGCGAGCCGTGATTTCTGCGCATCCATCCACCAGCAGCTCCCTCGCCCAGCCCTGGCCTCGCCGTGTATTAAGTGCCTGCCATCAGCAGGCAGGAGCTGGCTTCGCAGCCCGACCGGCACCGTGCAAAAACAACGGAGCGGGGAAACCTTGTGCCTTTAAAAGAAAAAAAGGGGAAAAAAAAAAGCCCATTACCATTATTGAATAAAATACCAACAATTTAAAAAAAAAAAAAAAACTCTTTTAAATATTGTTGCTGCATTTCCAGCTGTTAAAATCTTCTGTATTTAGTTATCATAATAACAAAATGCCGAGGCTGATTTGAGCAGCGGGGAGGCAGCACCATTATTCAGAAGGGTTTTAAATGATCGGGTTTTCTTCGGCGCAGTGGTGCTCTCCTGCCTATTAGAAGTCCCTTTGTTGCCTCGGCACCTCCGGCCGGGGCGGCGGGGGTGGCACGGCGCGTTGGTGGAGGGCCCTGGCGAGCTCTTAGCAACTCGGCAGCCCCCGGCTTGGCGGAGCGGCGAAGGAAGGTGCTGTGCCGCCGCGGGGCTCCTTGCCGCGGGGAGAGGAGGAAGCGGTGCCGCTGGCAGGGGTGCCAGCGTGCAAACGCCTCGAAGGAGACCTGCAAAAGTTCCTGCTCGTGGGTGTTGAGGGAATACAGCTGTCGCTGGGAACGTTGCGGCGAGTGCTTAAAATAGCAGGAGCTGGCCGGCTCCATTTTGCTGGTGCGGCGCAGCAGCGGTTAGGAAAGGCTGGGCTCTGCTGCTGGCACGCGCTGCTTGCGACATCTCCTTCATTTCCTTCCTATAGAAAAACGCTATTTTTGTCCCATCTCCCCAAGGCGCTGAGGCTTGGCAGAGGCGTTAGGAAGTGCAGGAGGATGCTCAGCAGCATCTTCAGCGGGTGGGCAGAGGCGGGCGGCTGCTGCAGGCGGGACCACGCGGGCTTTGCGCAGGAGGGGCTGGCGGGCACGTGGGGAGCGTGTGGGCACCCATCGGGACACACACTGCAGGTGGGGACCGTGGGGAGCAGGCCACGGAGCTCAGGACAACGTGGCTCCATCGGAAAGAAGAAACCTGCCCCAGCCACCGCTGCTCGGTGACACCCTTGCTGAGGATGTGCCAGCTTCTTGGTGCTGGGAGATGGCTGCTCTGCGTGCTCAAGCCCACGGTGCCTCCAGGCAGGGCTGGAGCCCCAGCAAGCCTCAGGAAGGAGCGAGGCCGAGGGAGGACACGGCCTGAGCCTCCCAACAGCCTCCTGGCAGCTGCCCGGGCACCCGCAGGCCATGTAAACACGCGTCCCCATATTGTCCCCAGCCTCCGCGCCGCTGCGGCGTGTTCCCCAAAAGGTTACCTCCAGCGAGCGGCGCCTTGTGGGTAATGAGATGCAAATTGATAGAGAGACAATAAGGCTGTCTTGTGAGCCGTTCCGACGGGGGCCAGTGTTTAAAAGTCAGCCTGATTGCCTCTCTGGCAATTTGCATAGCATTAACCGGAGAGATTTTCTTTTTAAACTTGAACTTTTTTTTTTTTCCAGAGGTCACCTCAAACTAATTACATCTCCGAGGCTGCTTTACAAAAGAGGTCTCTGTGGATGTGATTACAGGGTTTGGAGTGTAAGGAGGAGACTTTCCTGGCATGGGGAGGGGGGAAGGCCCCGTCCACGTGAACTCGGGCAGCTTTTCGTGCCTGCTCGGAGGCCAGTTAACAACAGAGCCCCGCTCACTGTTGTCGGGTCCGTGTGGGTGCCGGAGAGCAGCACATGGGAGGTGAGAGCAGCAGGGCTGGAGCACGAGCACCCAGAAGGGCTCCATCCCCTCCCTTGTCCCCTCCAGCGAAGGCACAGCCTCCTGCCTGGCTTCTTCTTGGCAAGTTTGGGGACAGGACTGTGCCCTCCTGGGACATGCGGTGAGCGAGGGCTGGCAGAGCCAAGTCCTGGTGTGTTTGCACCTTTTCCTTCACCGCAGTGGAGCCCAAGCAGGGTTTTTGAGGTGTTTTCTGTTCAGCCCAGATAAACGTGGGCCGGGAAGTCGCCAGCACCGCGCTGGGCCAGGGGAAGGCCTGGGCCTGGTGTCGCGGCAAAATGGCTTCCCGGCCTGCCAGCCGGCAGCTTCAGCACAACCGATGCGAACGTGTGGCCAGCCACAGCTTTTACGGAGCCGCTCTCATTATCGGGCCTGTCCTCAAGACATGAAGCGCGCGTTTGGTGCTCAGTGATCCCGGGCAGGCGTTGGGCGGCCCCTCCAGCTGGCGTCTGTCTGACGGGGCCGCGGTGCTCAGCCCTGCAACGCGCAGCCCCCGTAAGGCAGCTTGGGCGCGGCGGTGGGTTTGAAGAGCCAGCTGGACAATTTTATGACCATTAATATCATTTGTAGTTATGCCGGCCATGACTATGATACAAATAATTAAATCTCATGCTTCACGGCGTCAGCTGATCGCTTGCTGCAGTCGGGAGCGAATCTCCGACGTGGAGCCTGCGCGCCTGGTTAACTCCAGGCGTGGGGCTCGCTCTGCACTCCCCTCCCTCGGGGCTCCTTCCTCACTGCCCTTTCTCCTGGCTGCAGTCGGGAGTGAGCCCCAGGGATCCTGCTCTCGTCCTTCGCTAAAGCACAGCAAGAGAGGTCGCCACAGAGGCCCCTTGGCAGGGTCTGGTGCGGCCGGAGGCAGGCCCACGTGAGTCTGCCTCGTGCTCTCCATCAGTGCCTGCCCGGCGTGTCCCCAACAGCCCGGCCAGCTGATGCCGGGGCCCTGACACCTCTCCAGCTTCCCCCAGTCCTCCCAGCTGCTGTTTTTGGAGGTGCTGGAGAAGCAGCTTACCCCGTGATGGCAGCCCCGCTCAGGTGGCATTGTGTGCCCCCACCCCAAGGTCCTCCGGCCTCTCATTCGTTTGCCTCCCACCTCCTGGCCATCCCATACCCTGCGTCCTTGGGGTCTGTCCTGTGGGCTGCCTCAAAGCATTTGTCATTTCCCACCAAGCCAGCGTGTGGCCATTGCCTCCTCCTGCAGCAATCTTCAGCCTCCTCCTCCTCCTCCTCAGCTCCTGAAGAAGCTCCCCCTTCCAGCTCCCCTCGGGCAGACCATCTCCTTCTCCCTGCCATCCTTCCCTCCTGAGTTTCAGCATGTTGGCCGAGATGCCAGGCCATGGAGCAGAGCTCTCTGCATGCCTGTCAGCAGTTCCAGTTCTCTTGATGTTTTCTCCATCAGCCCCGTCCCGGGGGTGTCGAGCTGGTTCCCAAGTCTTGGGGACAGAGGGCAGGTGCGTGGTGGCACCTGGGCAGCTCCAGCCCTGCTGCTGCGATGGCTTTGTGCCTTGGCGAGGGAACTGGGGTGGGGAAACGGAGCAGAGAATATTTTTGTATTTTTCCTTCTTTTTTTTTTTCTTTCTCTTTCCTCTTTTTTTTTTCTCTCTTTCCTAAAGATTGAGTATAATCAGAGCTAATCAGAAAATTATGAGCTGTCTGATTGCTGATTAGATTCCTAATGTTAATATAGTCAAGAAGCCTCTCTTAGTGTTGTATTTTAAGAGAAGTGTAAAAATAACGTCTTAGGAGAGAGTCGGAGCCGCTGGAGCAGCAGGGAACCCAGCGCTGGCTCCAGCGTTTCACCGCTGGGAAGAAATCTGGGCTGGCAGGGAGGGAAGGGACGGGCAGGATCCATCACCAGGCACGCTGGAAGGGGCACAGGAGTGGGCAGTGCTCGGTGCTGCTCAGCACCATCATTGCTGCCCATTCTGGTTTCACAGGTGTGCCAAGCTGTGCAGTCTGGCCACCCATTTCTGAGCTTTCCACTGCTCAGTGTCCCCGTGCTGGTCCCCAATGTCCCCGTGCTGCTCCTCGATGTCCCCGTGCTGCTCCCTGACGTGGCTGGCAGGACTGGGCAGGCTGAGCCTGTGCAGGGAGCTCACCCACGCTCCTTTCCGAGACGCACAGGATACTCAGTGCCAGCCGAAGACCCGGCCTGTAGGTTTGCAAGCATCCCCCAGCAGTCCCCATGAATGGCTGAGCCATTGCAAAAATCTTTAGGGCATCGCAGGAGCAGAATTAGGTGGGGATGCTGCGTCGTGGATAGAAGCCTTTAGTCTGGAGAAGACCTGTAGGACCATCAGGTCCAGCTGCCACCTAACACGACCACGTCCACCACGTAACCACGTCCCTTAGCACCACACCCACACACCCCTTAAATCTTGCAGGGACGGTGCCTCTGTCCTGACCCAATCCCAGTGCCTCAGCAGCTCTTCCATGCCCAAATTCATCCCGGTACCCCATCTAAACCTCCCCGGTGCAACTCGGGGCCGCTTCCTCGCATCCTATTAGTTACCACCTGAGATAACAGACCTGAAAAAACGCAGCGTGCTTGTGTCAGGCACAAAGGAGCCGGGTCTCTGCTGCTCCTCACCTCTCCTTTCTGCCTTTCCACCTTCCCTCTGCAGCCCCCAGCAGCACGCACGGCGCTCACTCCCCGGCTGAATGGCAGGCATTGTGCTGCGGCACAGCGATGCCCCCGTTAATCAGCTCCTCTCCATTCAGCGCCTGCTCTGCCTCGATTCATCCCGACGGCGGTGCCGTAGGACGGACCGTGCGCTGTAATTGTCCCCCATTGTCACCGCTTAATAACTTAGTATGATGTTATCGCAGGAATTGTTATGTGGGTTTTTTTTTTGCTAACTTTGATGAATTATATTTTGTTCTTAACGCATAATAATGTATTTTAAAAAATCAGGGAATGGTGAAAGGAGGAAGAAGTTAGCCAGAAGTCTGCTCTAATTGCTGAGCAGGTTCAGCAATACCAACGTCTGCAGCCTGCGGCTGGGCTGCTTTGGCTTCCAGGAACGGGCCTCTGCCTCCATGGGTGGGACGGGCAGAACCCCACCAGGTATGAGCAGCTCCCAAGCGTTTGCCAGCACCTCTGGGCTTACAGTTCCCAAATCTTCATCTGGCAGGGGAAGAAAAAACCCGAATTTACGGCAATAAGTAGAGGGAGCCGGCTGGCTACGCGCAGAGCTGCCCGGCTGGGAGGCAGGGGAGGGCCTGGGATCGGCGAGGTGGAAGGCACGCACCCAAATGAGTTTTTCCCTGTAACACATGTCCTGACCTTTTTTAAAAAATGAAATCCATTTTTATTAATTTTTTCTTTTTATCACATTCGGCCGTGCAACATTAAAGATACGGCTGCAGAAAAGGTCAGGAAACGTGTAGCTGTTGAAATCTTGTTCCGGCTGATGGCTTTTCCCTTAGGGGAGCTCTCCTGCTCTTTTCTCCTCCCCCAGCCTGGTCTTTAAAGCACAACGTGTCAGGGTGCCTGCGTTTTTAGGCTTAGCAGTGAGGCAGAAATGCATGCCTGAAGCGGGACCGAGGGGACGGCCCCGCAGGTCCTGAAGTGTTTCTGTGTTGAGGCTCATTGGGGAAATGCCAGAGGAGCATCGGGGCTCGGGGGAAGCCAGAAAATGGAGAGGCCTGGGGTGAAGCCACGAGGTCGCAGCTCCCTGCTTGGTGTTGGCATCAGGCCCGGCCTCATCCTCAGTGGGGTTTGCTCCCGCTTGGCTCCTGCTTGTCCTGGCCCCCCGAAGGAGCTGGTTGTGCGCTGCACTCACTGCGCTGGAAAAAGGCAGAGTTAACCCAAAGCTGCTCAGTTTTAGGCTGCGGGTGAGAGGATTTGTGAGTGGAGGGCCAGACCAGCGATGTCCCTGTGAAGGCCGTGGGCAGCCCATGCCGAGCAGGCAGCCGTGCACGTGCGGGGTGCCCCGGCTTTCTGCAGCCCGCACGTTTTCGCCGTCTCGCTTTGTTTGCAAACCGCTTAATTAGCCACCCGGCACAGGCAGAAAACGCTCGCAATTATTTTGAAAATGCCTCAAAATATTCCTCGGCGCGGCTAAAGCAGATGTAGGGTGTCAGCAGGCTGATCGGAGCTCCGGGCGGTTTGTTGACTGGTATCTCACACGCGCCAGCCCAAATACCTCCCGGTATTCATGGCACAACCTGGTTCTGGCAATCGGGGGCCGCAGAAGGGGAGCCACCAGCATCATTTCAGGGAGAGCTCGGCTAATCCACAGCAGCACAGGCCAGTGCAGCCGTGCTGCGTTCCTAAAAGCGATCCCGAGGCTGGCATCCAGCTCCAGGATGTGGGATTTGGGGTCAGAAGGGCTGGGTTTGGTGCCGGTTCCCTTGCTGGGCCCTGTGCCGTTTTGGTGCCTCCTGTTCCCAAACAGCCGTTCCCCCGAGCTCTAAGTAAAATCGATTTTTAAGTGAAACTATCTTTTATAATTGCCGGTGAAATGCCTTGTGGTTCTGGTAATGGATTTTGAACTGTGACAAGTCCCACTCGATGATCGGAACTGCAGCTCCGCGGATTATTTGAATGTGATTTAGGGAGCGTCGCTGGGCTGAACGGGCTGGAGCTGGAGCAAGGAGGGGCTGGGGCTGGCGCTGGGGTGACACGGCGACTGGCACCAGGGACCTCGGGCCATAAGAGGGGCACCCGCAGCCCCTCTCCCCTCTGCGGAGCCGCTCAGGGCTCACGATGCTCGTGCTCAGCCCTCAGGAGCACGGAGCAAATGGGCGCAGGGCTCCCCGTTACTGGGCACTCTACAAAAAAGTGGGCGAGCTTCCAAGGGAACTTGGTTTCCTTCTCTCCATCAGGTATTCCCCGAGGCTTAGGCAACGAGGATGCCTGATTTGCCTGAGTCCTGTTTATTTTGGGACACCGGTGAGGTGACACGAGGATCCCCCTGGCAGCTTGCTGCAGCAGCTCCATCCCTTTCTAGCCCCAGAGCTGGGGCTTCCTAGCCCCTGCCTTTCTAGCATCTAGAGCAATCCGGGTGATGGGGCAGAGGCAGGGCTGCTCCCTGTCCTTGGTTTTGGAAAGCAAACATCTGCACTGGTGGAGGATGGAAGCACTGGGAGGGCAATAACGCAGAGGTGCTTTTGAGGGCAGACAGAGCCAAAGAAGAGAGGCTGCGCCAGGCTCCGGCTGCACGGGATGCCGGTGTGGCAGCACTGCCCTTCTGCCCTTGAAGCTTTTCCATTTGCAGGAAGTTCAGCTCTGTTCCGGAGTCCTGGAAGATGCTTTTGGGGTAGGAAAAGCTGGGCAGTGCTGCTCTCCTTTTCCTCCTTCCCAGCGCTGGGGTCCCACTCCACACCCTCAGCACGGCACAAGCACGGAGATGACTGTGCCTTCGCCTCCCTCCTCAGGTGTCCGTGCCCAGCTCCTCGCTCCAGCTGCTGCAGTGCTCCGGTGAGGCCGGTGCTGGTGTTTGGTGCCTCTAGAGGAAGGGGAGCAGGGGAGCAGGAGCCATGAGAGGTACTGAGGCGATCAGCACAGCGGTGTCTTCAGGGCTCCTGGTGCCACGGATTACCTGTGCCAGGTCTGCAGCAGCTCCAAGGCTGGCAGTGCCCTGGGTTTGGGCTTGTGGCCCTTGCAGCAGCACGAGGAGGCTCGCTGGTGGCCTGGGTGGGCTCTGAGGAGGGCTCACCACTGCACCAGGCCCCAGCGGTGAGCACCAGCTGGGCTGGGAGTTAGATTTGGAAGTCCTTGAGGTATTGGCCACCTGCTCTTTGCTGAGCACCGTGCCTTTCTTCGCCCTCCGCCAGGCAGGAGAGTGTTGGCAGCCAGCCCCAGCCCCATCCCCAGCCTCCCGCAGGGGTGGGCAGGATCTGGGCATGAGGGGAGGAGAGAAGGGCTCCAGCCACCCCGTTCCCTGCCAGCACGGCCCGTGCTGCGTGGCGGAAAGAGTTATCGACAAACAAGTTAGGGCCGTGAAAGAGAAATGCTGCCGCGCTTTGTGGAGCCGCCTCCCTGATCAATACCCGGCCGTGGCTAAGCCGGCTGCCAACTGGATTGCAGATGATGGCTGCTGGGGTAATAAGAGCCCTGGGATCAACTGTCTCGGAGATTATTACAGGATGAGATGCTTCGCTGCCTCGCGGTGTTTACTGAAGATTTATATTCCCTGGGTGTGTATCGGGGGGTTGTCTTCCTGTGCTGCTTGGCGATTTCGGATGGGGCACACACCGTGCCGCTGCGGGGCACGCGGGGTTGTGGTGGCAGTCGCAGTTTGGGGTGCCCCAGGCGTGGAGGAGAGGCGTGGTGCTGGAGGAGAGGCTTGTGCCGTGCTCCTTCCTCCGTCCTGGGGGAGAACGGGCTGCCAGGATGGCTCCCGGGGCGCGTTCCTGCCTGGGCTGGGTGTTGCTTGGCTTCCTCTTGTTTGCTTTGAGCCTTCCCTTGTTAACCTTTTCCCTGTGTTTTGTTGCTTTTGGAGGAGGGCTGTTACGGCGCGACGCGCTGCGAACCTCCGCGGCCCCGCGGCGAGGGGCTGTTTGCGTCTTCAGCACGGATCTCTCCTGCCAGCTGTTTGCTCAGGTGCTGCAGGTTAATGCACTTCGTGCCGCTCCGGAGGCGCTGAGATGAGGGTGATAACTGAGAGCGGAAGGGAAAACGAAGGCTTAGCAGCAGCTGCTCCCCACCGCAGCAAAACCAGCCGCTCGGTGGCTCTGGGGAGAAGTCAGAGCTGGGAAAAGCACCCCAGGCTCCCCTGTGCACGGCGGGGAGGTAAAGAGGGTGCGAAGCCGCATTTCCCAGCCTCTGCTCACCTTTCAGCTGGTGCTGAGCTGGAACAGCAGGAAATGCAGCTTGGAGCGTGTTTCAATTCCTTCCCATGGGCAGCGGATCGCAGCGTGGGTAGATTAATCTGTCTAAGCCTCCAGTTGATGTGTTTTTGTAGGGCACAGCAAAATGAGCAAAAATCCTCAGCCCCCCTGTCCTACCCCAGCTCCGCAGCTCCCCGGGAGCCTTAGCACGGGTGTGGGTGCTTTATTTCCTTGGGGACGCGTGGGGCACCGGGGTGGCACTCCTGCTGTTCCGCTGCTTGGCCACCCATTGCAGAGGGTTTGCCGTAATCCTGCTCTATAAATCCAGCCTTGGCCTTGGGGCTCTCCGTGTAGCTCTCCAGTCTCTGCTCGGCTGCCTCCCGAGTTAAATCCACTGAGCTGAGCGAGTCGGGAACATCCTGGGCATACTTATGTGCCACGACTGGGCTGGGAAGAGAGATGTAGCGGGGAGCATCGGGCCCTTCTCCTTTGGAAAGCCACGGGGCAAGCAGCAGCCCCCACTGAGCATGAAGGCGACCGGGGCGCGATGGAGACCCTGCGGCACCTTCCCCCCGCAGGCCCCCCAACAAACAGTCACTGTCGGGATCTTGAGAAGGCAATCCCTTGCAAATCTCCCGCTGGCCTTTTCTGCCCGGCAGAGCTGTTTCAGGTCAGTATTTGCAGCCCCTAAATCTCCTCTCCGTAGCCCTCGGTGGCTCCTCGGAGATGAACCGCGCTCCTCAGAGTGCGCCGGCCGGGGCAGTGCAGCCTGCTGGCAGTGTGGCCCTGTCCTCTGGCCACGCTGGCAGGTGGTTCACTGTGGTGTTTTTGGTATTTTTGGTAATTCCTCTAATTGTTCCTGCTGCTTGAACCGCACAAATAACAGCCACGTGTGTCCATGGAGGACATGGGACGAGCACCGACAGGGAGCAGCGATGCCACTGGGGTGGCGGAGCCCCGCTGCTGTTTCAGGAGCCAGTTTCCATTCACCCGCTGGCCGTGTCTGCAGGCAGGGCTGTGCTCGGGCTGGGAGCACGCAGGAGAGCCCAGGGCACACGGCACTTGCTGCAGCAGCGCTTCGTGCCTGCGAGAGAGCAGCTTTCGGTGGCCCGAGCACCCCGGGCATCTGGCAGTCCCTGCACGCAGCACGGCTGGAGATGGACCGATTGATCCGCAGCACTTGACAAATAATGATTTAATCGTTAGTAAGGATTAGAAATAATCCTTCAGCTGTATCGATCACGATCACATTATTCACGATGAACTATTCCCCGAGCCTGCCGTCGTGGCTGGCCCCACCGGGCACCCCTCGCATCTTGGAGAGCTGGAGGGGGACAGCAGTGGGTAGCAGAGTGGCAGTGCCAGCCTCTCCCTTCCCTCCTCGAGCTCTCAGTCTCCAGCACCATGTTCCTCTCCCCCTGGAGCCAAAGGAGCCCGTGCAGGGCTGGCACAGCACCCTGGTATAGCCGTGCCACCCTACTGCCAGCTCCCCTATCCCTATAATGTGCCGGTTATCCAAAAAAGAACATCTGGATTATTTTCTTTTATTTTTTTGTAAACAAAGTTTTGTCCAGATCGACTTGACAAATTAACATTTTCCAGTGGAAAAATATATTCCGCTGAAGTGCCTGTAGCGGGTGCAGCAGTCACTTAGTGCACCATTTGCAACACTGCAGGCACTTCGCACGAGGCAATGAATAGTTAAAGATGTCCATAAATCTTCCCCGGGCCCGCAATAAACAAACATGCTCTTATCAAGTATAGAAAAATGCATATTTCATCACTGCTGCCTTAAATGCGACTCGGAATAAATGCTCGCCTTTAATCAGCCATCTCAGTGTATAAACAGAGCACAAAAGCTGCTGGGGAGGGGATGCGGGATTTGGGCCACAGCTTTTGCTAGCTTGGAGCTGCAGGGCGTCCTGCACACCACACGCCAGCCCCCCGGGGGCAAAACCGCCCCAAAAGGGAGCGATTCCTTGGCTTTTCTGCCTGGCCACCATGTCCCTGATCCTCTCCTCGCAGCGCCCCGAGCTGGAGGCGTTTAACTTCAGCACCCAGCCCATAGCTGCTCTCCCCCCGTGGCCGCCAGCTGTTGAAAGCAGGCGCTTTGGAAATCAAGATGAAAAAAAAAGGAGATGAAATGAGGAGGTTCTGACCAGCCCGGGCCGAGATTGCGCTGTGATGGAACACACGTTCCCGTGCACCTGATAAGAACAAGCCCTCCACGTGCCAAGATTCACATCTCTGCCCGCTCGTCCCCTGCCCTTCGCTGCGCTCCTGGTGCCTGGCGGAGGTGCTGAGCGATGAGTTGGCAACGCCGGGGTCTTCTCCCCTCCATCGTGCTTGGGTCTGGCTTGGCTGCTTCTGCAACTGAGCCCCGGGGCTGTGCCAGGAGCTCTTTGTGCTGGGGCTGCTGCCCCGCTCTTATGGGATCCTGGGGCTCAGGGGGTGTCAGTAATTTGGGGACCCGCCGATGACAGCGGTGCCCGGGGAGCGAGGGATTAGCGCTGCAGCAGCGCCGGCAGCAGGGCGCATCTGGGCTGGCTGCGTGTCACCACGATCCGTGAGCTCTCTCGGGAGCCTTCTTGAGATGACACAACGGCCTCGTTAGCCTCATGGCTAATTAATGCCGTACTGATCAGCCGAATTGAGGTGGTGCAGCCCTGAGCGAGTTCAGGTGGCAGTGGTCCTGCTGGGAATGCCGGCTTGCTCCGAAGCGGGGAGCAGCACAGCCCCTTGAGCCAGGCAGCCCTTCCCCAGGCACTGCTGCCTGCACCATCTCCTCCTGCCCCAGCCACGTCCCCTGCTGCCACCGGTGTGCCCCAGCTCGGCACGGGCACTGCCCAACTCGTGTCACATTCTCCACGCTCACTTTTCCTCTCTCTCTTGCTTTGCAGAGGCTGGCCAACGCCGCGGAGAAGTTCCAGAAAGCCCACCACTGGCAGGACAACATCCGGGTAAGGCTCCGGCTCGCTCGCCCCAACCTTCCTTCCACTTGCCCTCCTGGCCCCTGAGCTCCCCGAGGTGCTGGGGACGCTCACGGTGACACTCACGGTGACACTCTCCATGTCCCCTTCCTGCTCCCTGTCCCTCGGCCCTTCCCTCCTTGCTCCCCCTGATTTTTAAAGCGGGTGCTGCCCGTGCCACCTGGACTGCCCTGCCATCCCCAGCCCCAGCCCTAATGAAAGCCAACAAAGCAGTTCTGGTGGGAGCAGGCAGAAGGTGAAGGTTGAGCAAAGTCAAGCATTTCGGCGTCAGGTTCCAGGGAGGGGTTTTCAGGGTGGGAGCAGCCGGCCTGGCGCTGGCAGAGGGCAGGGGCTCACGTGCCAGCCCCGCCTGCGGCACCCGACAGCAATGCCAGGCAGGGCTGCTGCTGGGGGAAGGAGCAATCTCGGCTGGGAGAGGGAAGATGTTGTTTTAATGATTGCATTTGACTTTGTAATTATGGCAGTGATAACGCTCAGCGGGAATCTGAAGTATTCTGCCTGGAAATGCTCTCAGATTCTAGCAGTAATACAAAAGGAAGGAAAGATTGTTTTCCTTTCGGCGCAAACGGAGCCTACAATAAAAAAAATCCGAGCCACCCACCCCTTCCTCTGGGTTGGGCCGGATCCTGCCCTGCCGCGGGACCCCCCTGCAGTAGCCAAGGGGCCAGCCCTGCTGCCGGGTCCTTTTGGGGTGCTTTGGGGTGAGTGCTGCCCCTGGGAAGGACACGGCTGTCACCACCGGGTTCCCAAAACACATTCCTCTGTGTGACGAGCCCCACACTTGGTCACCAGTGGTGTTTGTCAGAGGAGGAACCTCTTCTCCTTCACTGCGCCGGTCCCTGCGTGTGGCTGGGGCTTTGCGCCTGCCCCTGCTGCTCGTCCATCACCAGCAAAGGGGGTTTGGCCAAACGAGAGTGGTTAGATGTCTCCACGGGACTTGCAGAGCCGAAAGTGGAAAGAGAAGTTGTGGGGGAGAAGAGAATAGGACCTGAAGCCAACTCCTGCTCTAGTAGACTCTCCGGCCGTTGGTGAAGGCAGCCACGTCAGTGTCTCTTGCCTCAGTTACAAAAGGTGAGGTGTCCTCGCTGGCTGTCCCGTCCAGCAGACAACTGTCATTGGTACCCACGGTCACCAAGGCCTTTCTGCGTGAAAGCGCTGCCGAATTCCTGTCACTTCTTGCCTGAAGATGAGTGGAGGAGACATTAAGACATGGAGACACGCTGGTGAGACATGGAGATGTGCTCACCAACTGGGTGAGCACAGCAGCTGGGGTCGGATGCCCCTCCAAGCTCGGCAGGACCATGAGCCCTGGAAGAAAACCTCCCCTGGGTCTGTCCCTCAGCAGTTAAGCAGGTTTTAGCCCAAATTTCCTCCCATCTTACACAGAAACGGCTGGCTTGGAGTTGAGATGCTTCAGGTCCGGGCGAGGTGGATGCTCAGTTTCCAGCCTGGCTGCTGGAAAACCCACATTTGGCGCCGCTCCTTCTGTCAGGTTGTTTGTCCCCAGAGCCACCCGTGCTCAGGGCAAGCAGAGCCGAGGCAAGGACACCGGGGTGCTTCTGCTCATTCCTGCAGGAGCCGTGGGTGGCTGCCATGCCACAGGTCCCCCTCTGCAGCCCCAAATCGCTCCCTCTCCTCCCAGGGCGGTCTTGGTGATGGAAAACCACGCCAGGAGCAGCCGCAGCGCTGGGGAGCTCTTGGCTCATTTTGCCATTCACGGCACAAACCTTTCAGAAATCCACTTTTGCAGGAAAAAAAAAAAAATATTTTTAACAGCACCGCTTGCCACCACTTAATCAAGGTAATTAGGAGCGAGTCACCCAGAAACAATGTGCGGCGATGCGTCACCGCGGAGCTCGCCGCAGCTTTATCAGGACAGCCCAGAGCAGGCTGGGGCGCTCGATGGACCGGCGGCTGGAGGGCTTTGCGAGCCACCAGGTCGTGCGTGCCACCTCCCGGCCCTCCGCATCCCTCCTGCCCTGCTGCAGCCGGGGCTGCGCCGGGCCCTGCCGCGGGGACACCCACGGGTGACGAGGACCGCGCAGCGCCCGCGGTGTCACCGCTGGCCGCAGCTCTCCCTTCCCCTCGCAGCGTGTCATTTTATAACCCCAAGCTGGAGTTTATGACAGATTGCACCGAGCGCGGTTATTTTTGTGTTTCCATCTGAATGCGTGACGGCAGATGCTGAGTGTTTGCAATGCATTAGTGCTAATGGCAGGACCATTAAACATTAGAGTCGCTCGCTGCAGATGGGTTGCTATGGAAGTTCAGGGGAAAATGAAACAAGAGCAGGAGCGCAAACGGCTGCCAGGCTGCTTCCAGCAGTCGCTCAGAACCGATCTCTGCACGCAAAGTTTCTTTTCCTCGCTGGTGCTGGCTTTTTGGTTTTCCCCCCTGCGTGCCCCTCCCAGACCTCAGCAGCAGGCGCAGGAGCAGCGGTGCCAACCCCCCCCTGCCCTGGCCGTGCTGCCCCTCGGCCCCCTGCTCAGCCACCTCCTCTCCGACCCACTCTGCTTTCCCTCAGGGCTTTCCCTCGGGGCTCGGGTGCTTGTCCAGCCCTTCAGACCCTTCCCAGCACCAGCAGCCCGGTCTCGGCTCTGTGCATGCACAGAGCAGCAGGCAGGGCTCAGCACCATCCCTGCTGGAGGTGCCCCCCCGAAATGAGTCACAGCTTGGGACTGATTTTCCCTGCTCCCTCAGCTCCCTCTTCCTCTTATTTTACCATGCAAGGCCAGAGCTCGCCCACGCCTCGGGGTCCCCAGCCTGGGCGCAGGGCGGTGACCGCCAGCCAGTGGTGGCAGCCGAGCCTGTGGGCACAGGGACCGTGGCCAGATCTGGAGGATGGAGTCAAAGGCGCAGCCTGCAAAATGCTTCTCAGGGCAGCGTGGTGGCACCGTGTCGGTTTGCTGGGCGGCCAGAGCTATTTGTCCCTTTAAGGGACACTTAGACACTGCAGAAAGCCAAGCCCACGTTTATGTGCACTTGGCAGCATTATATAAATTGCCTTTAAAAGTTGACTTCTTTATAAGCCATTTTCTGCTTCATAAAATGTTTATTACTGTTGTTTTTCTCCCAGTTCTTCTTCCTCGCTGCATTTTTTCCCTGCTACACCAGAAAGCTCTCCTCTTCCTCCTGCTGCCTCTCTGCCTCCCCTCTCTCCCTGCGTTTCAGGTGCAACGTGCTTCTTTTGGGCTCCATCCCAGTGGCAGGGAAATCATCTCAGGATTTAACTCCCCTCGCAGGGCTCGGCACATTTCAGCACCACGTTCGCTGTGCTGTTTTGTCCCTGCTTCTCCGAGCGTGTGATTTATGGGACAGCTTCCCCGTAACAAGCCCACATGCCACCCCTTTATGACGGGCGTATTTCCCAAGCAGATTCCCACCTAGCACGCTCGCCGAGCCGCACTGGGCTGACGTGATGGCGTAATTTACACCCAGTGCTTGCCATGCTGCGGGTGAGGACGTGGGGGATTGTGCCACATGCACCTTGCCTGGAGGCACCAGGGCTGCTCCAGCGACCTCGATCGGGGCGCTTGAAGGGGTCGTTGCCCTGCAGACCCTTTCTCATGTACAAGCACTCGCCACCTGTTGAGCTGCAGGTAGAGCAGGCTGCAAGAAGGGCTGTCAGAAACGTCACTGTGGGAAATGCCATTTTTATTTCTCCAGCAGGGTTTTTCTTCTCCGGGCTTTTGCTGCCCAAAATGGTCCCGCTCGGAGCCACCGAGCAGCTCAGCCACAGAGAGGCACAGCAGGCATTGGGCAACCAAGCAGCAGGCTTTAGGCACGGGGTGAAGCACGGCGCTTTCTGCTCGGGGTAGGTTTGGGGTCGCTGTGCCGTGCCGTGCCACAGAGGTGGCAGAGGGAGCCCAGGCCTCCCTGCAGCCCCGCGGTGCTCCCTCCATCAATAATTCCCACGTGCAAACAAGGAAGCAAATAACAAAGCCCAGATAATTTCAAGCTCCATTAGAAACGAAACTCAGGGGAAAACGGGATCACTGTTTGCCAAATGGGGAAGGACAGGATGAATAGCAGAGATTTCTCTCCCAGGCTCTCGGTGGGGACTGCAGAAGAGCCCGGCACGGTGGTGGGGGAGCGCGGCTGGGTGCCCCACTCCGTGCCTGCACCGCGAGCAGCAGCCGTGCCGCGCCGTGCCGAGAGGCTGCTGGCTGTTTCTCTCTCTCCCCCAGTTTGCTGTTTTCCAGGGCTGCACCAGGCTTGGCGTTCAAAGCCTCCTTAGAAGGGCAAATGCAAGTTCCTTATCCCCGTTTCATTTTTCTCCTCCTTTAATTACAGATCCTACTTATCGGCTGAGAACAGAAAGATCGTCGCCGTAACCTTGCACTTGCCCTTGTAGAAGGTTTACCTAAAAAGTTAGAAAATAAAATCAAATACTCTAATTTGCAGTCGTCTTGCCATTTCAAACCCAGTTTTCATTACAGCACAGAAAGTGCATTGAAGCTGTGTTTATAACCCCCTTTTAGATAACAAATCACATTTTCTTTTGGCTGGCGAGTGTGTAGAATTGATATTTTTTTTTTCAGTTTAATGGGTTTGTGTGTTCAGGAATGATCTCCATCAACTGAGAGTCTTTATTGTGTTTGATATAATGTCAGCTTTCATTACGCTCTGAGAATTACTGTGTTAAAGCACCAACCTTGCTGTAGAGCCATTCTGGCCGAAAGCAGAACAAGAAAATCATTCACAAAAAAACGCGGGGCCGCGCTGTTCGCTCTCCAAAGAAGTGGACGTGCCTCGAGGGGCTCCTCTCACCCTGTTGGTGTGGGATGGACTGTGCCGTGGGCACGCCAGCTGCCAGCTCTCCTCTGCACCACGCCGTGCCATGCCGTGCCGTGCTGTGCCGTGCCATGCTGTGCCCCACGGGGCAGGGTGTCCCGGTGCCCAGGAGGGGAGAGGCAGGCAGCATTATGATGCCTGCTTCCACCTGTCCTTGGGAATGGGCTGTGCTGCTGAGTGCGCTAAGGGGGCTGGCATGGAGGGGCCTGCGAGGGGAGATGTTCTGGTGCATCCGACAGCCCGTGGTGGCTGTGCCTTGGCAAAATCACAGAATCACAGAATTTCTAGGTTGGAAGAGACCTCAAGATCATCGAGTCCAACCTCTGACCTAACGCTAACAGTCCCCACTAAACCATATCCCTAAGATGCATCACAGCGTGGAAAATGAAGGGCGGCTGTGAGTAATGCCCCGTCCCTACCCTGCCCCACACACCACCGAGAGCTGTGCCAAGCGCCGGGGGCTGGCTTGCGTAGGAAAGGTGCATCTATAAGCAAATCCTGTTGCTATTTCTGTGTGCTTAATGGGTCAGGGACACAAAGAACTCTGTAAATATTTACTGCCCGTTATAAATGCTTATGGCAGTGGAAGGAGCTGTGTGTGAGCGGAGTGGCTGGTGCTTTGCGGGCTCACCAGCTCCCTTTGCTCTCCCCAGGCGCTGGTGGCACCGGCCCCGGGCCAGGAGGGCCGGGCTGTGCCCAGGTCTGAGCAGCCACCAAGCGCCAACACCTGGCCTGTGAGGCTCCAGCGTGTCCTGGGTCACGGCACAAACCGTCCCCATCCCCTGGCTCCGTCTTCCCCACCGCCCTCTGAGTTGCTCCTAGCAGCCTCAGCGGCAAACCGCTGCAGGATTTGGTTCTTCCCGAGCTAATGAAGTCTGGAAAGAGATTTCACGGCCACAGGGGTCACCCACCCGTGCTGCCTGGCAGAATGAAACCCGTAGCTGGGGGGCTGAGAGGGACCAAAGTAAACGCAGCGCAGCGGGAGCTACCTGCACAGTCTCACTTAGGAGCTGCAGTGCCCCCAGGGCTTAGGATTAGCAGAATGACCCTTACGGGACACCAGCAAGAAATCCAGAGGGGGACAGCAGATCCACGGGAGAAGGATTAGATCAGCTCGGGTGAGAAAAGCTGGAGAAAGAGCTACAGAGCCCAGCATGAGCTCAGGTGTCAAAGGCTTCAGCTGTGCCCTCAGCTACTGCAGAAGTGATGGTGGAGGCTGTAATTCGCCCTAGTGAGTGTGGGGTGCCCAGTGTACCCACTTTGACCAGGCACTGCTGCCCTGGGGAGAGGGCTGAGCCCATGGCACGGGCTGCAAAGCACCCAAAGCGCCTCGTCCCTGTTAGGGCAGTGCCAGCTGTCCCACAAACACGAGCCCCGCAGCTGCAGCCTCCATCCCAGGCTTCTGTGGGATGGAGGCTGCAGCTCCATCCCGCAGAAGAGACGTGCACCACTTGCCACCTCGCCGGGCTGATAACAGCGCGGCTTCAACCCCGCCGGGCTGCAGCGCTGCCATCAGAGTGCTGACCTTTCCAGTGTTATTTTTAGTTGCTGGAACTGTGAAAAAAAAAAAAAAAAGTCCTATTTCAGTGCCTGTGGAGGCTGGGGAGGAGATGGTGCCCTCTCCCCACGGGCTCTCCACTGTGCTGGCACCGGAGCCTTTCCAGCCCTGGTCCTTGTCCTTGTGTTTCGGAGCTCAAACCTCCTCTCCGAGCGCGTGGCACGGCTCGCAGTGCTGGAACAGCATCCTCTCGAGCAGCTGGAGAGAAATCGGCTTGTAGCTCTCAAGCAGCTCACAGGCTGCTTTAATTAATTAGCTTCTCGTGTAGGGGCTGAGCTGGAGGAGCGGGAGCACTGGGGCTGTTCGGGAGGACCCAGGGGAGACACAAAGGGCCTGGGTTCCCCAGCAAGGTGCTGGCCCGGGGCAGCCCCGCAGCCCCGTCCAGGAGCGGACCCCAAAATGTGAGGGCTTGGTGCCGGCACCCTGCTTCCTGGGTGGCTTCACCAGCTTGTGCAGATTGCTCCGTGATTGCGCTTAACTCCCAAGGTAATTTCCAGGTACCTGAAGACTAAAATTACCCCGTGCTTCTCCCACAGCGATGCTCGCAGTGCCGTCACGCAGCTGGTGTGGGGGGTGACGGTGGAGCACACGGGCAATTAACCCAGTGCCTGCCTCCCCTTCACCAGTTCAAACCAGCAAAGTGCTCCTGCACAGGCTCATTGGCAAGAGGCGAGGGCTCTGCCTGGGGGCTCTCACCCCGAAATCCCTCAATATCTTCCCCCACTTGTTTTCTTTATTGGTATTTATTCTGGAGGACTCCGGAAATACCAGTGCTATTTACACAGGCCGTGTGCTTGATTTAATGTGGACCAGAGGAGGAGGAAGAGAGGATTAGGTGAAGAAGAAGAACGTGGCTTTAAAGGCAAATATGAAGGAGAGGAAATTGTGGGGCTCCCTGCTTCCCCTCGGGAGATGCCAGCATCCCTGGGATGGCTGCGAGGGGCACGGGATGGGGTTGCAGTGACGCTGGCTGTCCTGCACAGACCTCATCCGAGGCATGGAGCGGGGACAGGAGGGCACCCGACTGCTCCTGGCGTCATCAATGCCGTGGTTTAGGACTCCCCAGCCATGGGGGAGGTCCCTGATCCCCAAGGACCAGTGACACCGGGGCCGGTTCTTCCCCTCACCACCACGGTAGCGGGGCCGCCGCGTGCCAGCGGGGAAGGGAGCTTTTTGGAGGAGCCGACGGGAGGTAAAATGAATAACAAAGCACCTTCTGGATGGCTGTTGTTAGTCACACTCACTTCTGATTAAAGATCATTAGACATGAAATTAGCTCGTTTGTGTTACGGGTCTCCCAGGGGTTCCTTTAATTACGGCGTGCAGATGGCCGCAGACCTGGGGGGACGCGGCGCAGGCAAGGGGCAGGGGCGTGCGCGGGGCCGCGGCGGTGCGAGGAGGGTGCCGGGAGGCCATCCGCAGAGAAATTAATTTTTTTCCCTCTTCTTGTTGTTGTAAACCCCTCAGCATTTCACAACAAATCACAGATAATTAATAAGTACATTCCCTTAATGACTAGGCTTTTTAATAGCAGAAATTGGAAGATGCTGCTTCGTGGTGGGTTTTTTTCTTTCACTTTCCCCTCTCGGCTCTTCCTTATTGCGGCAGTCGGAGCCGGAGGGGCTGCAGAGGAGGATGCTGAAGCCAGCGTTGGCAGTCCCCATCCTGCTGGGGCGTCACCAGGAGCAGTGAGCCAGGGTGCTGAGCGTGCTGGGGACAGCCACGCTGTCCCCGGTCCCCAGCTCTGGTGGCACGGCCACCCCAGGCTTTCCTCCAGCAGCCACTAGGGGCTTTGCCCCGGCCTCACTCCCCTCCTGGGTGGCTCAGCGATCTGCCCCCATCTCCTTAAGCTGGGTTTCCATCCTCCGTGGCTGCTCTGAGCGTGGCTGGCTTGCCTCTTTGATAATAGCAGTGCGGAGCATCGCAGGGGAGAGAGGTGGTTGTGCACGGCGGCTGCTGCGGGCTGCTGGAGCAGCAGACAGACGTGTCACCCCCCCATCGCCGCCTGCCTTCACGCTCGCATCCCTGCACGCAGAAGAGAGCCCCCAAGTGCCCTTTAATTACCCCTTTTGATGGGAGATGAAATTCTGTTTTGACAGTATTACCGCTCCCTGAATTGCCTGCCTCTTTATGAATGTTATCAGCTGCCTCACGTCCTAGCAGGCAGGCAAGAGTCTGAGCAGACCTTTCTGCCTAAATAGCTTCTAAATACCCCAAATTAACGACGCGCATTTGCGTGGAAGCAGGGATGCTGCTCGCCAGTTTCAGGCACGCGGGAAGGAAGGGACGGCCACCCCGCTGCGCTCCTCTGCCCAGCTCTGCCGCAGCATCCCAGGTGCGGGGACGCTCAGCCGTGTGCCACACGGGTGGCACCGTCCCGGGGCTGTTTGGCCACGCAGGAGGCAGCCAGGTCCTCGGAGGGCAGGCACAGGACATGGAGGGTCCCAGCACTGTCCCCATCACAGCCTGGGGCAGGCGGTGCGGTGTGCCCAGCGGTGCGGTGGCTGGTGGAGGCGCAGAGGGATGGGTGAGAGGGAGCGGGGGCGGTGATGGGGACCCCCGGGGGTCCTCCCGCGATGGGCACTAACCCAGCTCCCCCCTCTCTCTGCAGGAGGAAGACATCGAGTACTACGACTCCAAGGCAGACACGGAATACGTGAGTACCGTGAGTACCGTGAGTACCCCTGCTGCGCCGCGGGCACGGGCTCCTCCCTGCGACCCTCTCTGGGGCTGTCCCACACCGCTGGCGGGGCTGCCCCGGGGGTCCCAAGCTCCGCGGTGGGCACAGCGTGGCTGTCCTCATCCATCTGTCCCCCAGCGCTGGGCCCGGGAGCAGCCGGCTGGGCAGGTCCCTCTGCTGCTGCCAAAGTTTCTAAAATTAAAGCCGGCATCTGAAATTCAAATGAAGAGCAAATCTTTAATTAGAGACCGAAGCTAATTCTCTGCCCCCCTCCTGGCACAGCCGTCCTGTGATTTCTGGCAATCAGGGCTCGAAATCCGCACCCGACAGCTCCGTGCTGCCCGTGCCCCCGAGGGGGCTGGCGTTCGCCCGCGTCACCCACGCTGGTGGCACGCTGGGGACATGATCAGCAGGGCCAGATCCTGCCTGCTGCTGTACGGGCCCCGCCAGGAGCAATGTCTGACCTGGGCTTTGGGCAAGCCCAGGACGGGTCTTGCATCCTCACTCCATCCCACCGCGACTGTCCCCTGCATTAAAGCAGATTTTGGGTCAAAAGTGGAGAAAAGGAGATGGATGCTGAAATAAAAAAGGAGGGAGATGATACCAGAAGGTCTGAATCGAACTAAATAGCGGCCTTTCCATCTTTTCTTTATTTTGCCTCAATTCTTATATTTAAATTGAGTAGGATCTGGCTGAAATGAAGTTAGTTCTGATAGACAAAGCCTATTCAATGTAACTGGGACTTATTCACCAGCCTTATGCCACGTTTTAACAAGGGGGAGGAAGAAATGAGCTTCCTATTCATTTTGCTCGCACTATCTTCCTAAACAGATTCTGGATTTCATAGTGGTTTTTAACAACTGGGATAGCAGAAAATTTTCCTGGGGGACCACAGGGCTCTCCACATGTTTACAGAAGCAAAGTTTTCACCGTTTCCTGCTAGCAAGGGATGCAAAATTCATCCACGGAGAAGCATTGAAATCAGCAGGCTGGGTATCACAGGCAGAGCAGCGCAGAAATGAAGCGATTTTCAGTTTTTATTATTCTGCGTGTGACAGGGGATGATGCCGAAATCAGGCCAGCGTCCTCGGGGATGTGCCGTTCTCTGCTGGAAGGGTTTCCCGGGCTGTAAAGCCGGGTTTTGCTGCTGCAGTTCAGAGTTGTCCCCGTGGCATGGCAGCACCCATCGGGGCCTGGCGTCTGCCCTTTGGGGGGACGTCCCCATCCCTGTCCCCTGCAGGACTGTTCCCCCTGCGGTGCTTCTGGCAGCAAACCTGGGCTTCGTGCTGGGTGGCTCTGCTGACCCTGCGGCACCCAGAGGTGGCAGGGCTGGAGGGGGCCTTTGCTGCGGCCACGCCGGGGGCTCGGAGTCATTTCTGGGCTGGGAAATGCGGATTTGTGCCAGCGGAACATGCCCGTGGCGGGGAGCAGAACTTGGCGCTTAGAGCAATTAGAGGTCGGAGCTTTTCATTTTGTCGCCCTCTGAACAGAATATTTTCGCTTCTCCAAGACCTCTGGGGATCTGCTCTGCGTGGTGCCCGGGGGCTGCAGGGCTCAGCCATGGACCTGCTGCCCCGGCACCCTGAGCACCCCCTGCCCACCTTCCCCCCTCACCAGCCCCGGCACCGCTCATCGGCTGCACAGAGGGGAGGGAGGAGGGGGAACGAGCCCTGAAATGTCAGCAGCAGATGAAGGGTGTTGGAAAATTTAATCTTCCAACTTCCTCGACTCATGTGACATTTGGATTTCCTCCCGATAAGCTATCAGCCTGAGAAGTTTCTTTCTTTTGCCTTTTTTCTTCTTTTTTTTTTCCCTCCCTCCCCCCCCCCTTCTTCTCTCCTCTGGCTGGTAATTTAAAAATAAATGGTCTAGAAAGATCTCTAAACAGTACCTTTGGCAAAGATTAAAAAAAAAAAAGAGAGAAGGGGGATCGGGGAGCCGGCTAGCAGGAGAGGCTGATTGTTATTTATAACCTGTGCTGCTGTAAAAGCAGGAACGTGGCTGGAGAACGCGCTGCCTGCCTCCCTGGCATTAAATTGCTGGATTTCAGGAAAAGCTGAGGAATTTAAGGTGGAGAAGGGCCCTTCTGCAAGTGCCTGGGGTCCCTCAGCCGGTGCCTTGGGCCTTGCTGTGGGAGCCGAGGGCAGCCCCGCGGCCCCCACCTCGCTCCCTCCCCACCCCGTCTCACCTCCCAGAATCCGGCCTTTCTGGCAAAAGTAAGAAAAAAAAACACACCCTCTGATTTTCTAGTGCTGAGGATGAAATGCTCCCGGGCCCCAGGAGCAGCAGGGCGTGCTGTCACCACCTCTCCTCCCCGCCACCTTCTGTGACCTTGGCGCTGCTCGGGGCCGGCTGCGGGGCCTGCAGCCACCCGCGGCCGCGTGCTCGGCGTCCTCATCAGCCCGAGCAGCCGCAGCGCCTAGAAATTCACATTTCGCCGGTTTTTGATCCAGATCAGTGGGAAATTTCCACAGATGATGAGATATTTTGAGGTGATCTGCCCTTGCGAAGGGCTGCGGGTAGGATGGGGGTGCCGGGGTGTAGCCGGCATGGCGAGGAGGGACGAGGCGGCGGGGCCGAACCCACAGGCCGCATCAGCCGGGCGTTTGTCATCGTTGCTGACATTTAAGCAGCCCTCATTAGCGGCGGTGGCTCGTTCCCATGGAGATGGACGGGGGCGTTCGCATCCGCTGGAGCTGCCTCGCCGAGGCACGGCGGGGCTGTGCCAGGTCATGCGGCCTGAACCCCAAACTGCAGCGGGGGCGCCGCTCCTCTGTGCCCCCCGTCCATCGGGAGCAGATGGAAAGGGAATCGCGAGTGGTAAAATTTGGGGTAAAACCTGCCCAAAGTGCTGGCTCCTGGGTGTTCCTCACTGATCTGAGGAAAACGGGGGAGAAAAACTACAGAACCACAGAATCGTCTAGGGTGGAAGAGACCTCCAATATCCCCTAGTCCAACCTCTGACCTAACACTAACCAGTCCTCCACTAACCCATATCACTGAGCTCTACATCTAAACGTCTTTTCAAGACCTCCAGGGATGGTGACTCCACCACTTCCCTGGGCAGCCCATCCCAATGCCTAACAACCCTTTCGGTAAAGAAGTTTTTCCTAATATCCAACCTAAAAGAGCCCTGAAACAGACTAGAAACAGGCCGTGGCTTTCCACCCAGCTCCTAAAGCCCTGGAGGTGGTGAAAGTTCCCAGCACGACGGCTCCTGGCTGAAGCAATAAATGGGTGTGATACCGAGGCATCGCCAAAGAAAAGGCTTCTAGCGGGGTGTATCAAATCAGGTATTAAGATCTGTAGCATCTGTTTGTGTTCTGTTGGACCTATCTTCACATTTCGAAGATAAAATAGATGTTTTGGAGTCCTTGTGAAAGGAAATGATGAGAAACGCTGCAAAATCCAGCTAGGGACCCGCCAAGGTGCTCTCAGTTAAAGCGATGTAAACCCAGGAGAGCTTGAATCATTTTCTCCTTTGCTCTAATCCACCAATTTAATGTGGGATTTCTTCCCCTGGCCCCATCCATGTGGTTTCCTTCAGCCCAATCCAGCACCGAGGTGCTGCTGCCCCTGCCTGGGCTGGCGATGGCTTCGGGCAGCTTCATCTGGGCAGCGATGACCCCGTCCCAGGAGCCAAATTCCTCCTGGCCTCGACAGGGCTATCTCAGCTGGGGTCAGGAGATTTATGGATAAAGGGTAAACGTAGCTCGGATACCATCAGCTCGCCGTGGGTCTGCTTGCTGTAGGGGTGTCAGTGATGCATGAAGTGTCCTGTGTACAGATAGCTGCGTATTTGTCTCCGAGATCTATACATACGCCTCTTTACAGCTCCATGAATGAGAGCAGCCAGACAGCACCGAACCTCGGAGAATACAAATTAGCCCCTCGCAAGTGGGTGATATCAGGGAATAATGATAAACACGGGACCGGGAATTATATCCGGGGGTTCCGGCTCCGGTGACACTGTGAATAAACTCAGCAGTGCGGGGGGAAGAGCGGGGAATTGATGTTCCTGCTGGCGGGGGTCGCCAGGGCTCGGGAGGAGATGTTTGGGTGGCAAAGCAGAGGTTTGGGTGCTGTAAGTTCCCCAGGGCAATGGCTTTGTCCAGCGTTTGCCACCTCCCTCCAAAGCCCGTCCTCAGCCCTAAATGAGGCCCAGCAGGGACACGCCAGGCTCACAGCACGGAGAGCTGAGCCCCATGTTTGTGGCCGGACCCGCTCGCTGGGTATCTCGCGGCACGGCCGCGGCCTTTTTTCAGCCAAGGGCACCAGGCGAGCTCTTCTGGGGCTTCGCGGTGGGTCAGGCAGCCAGGTTCGTTCCTTTTCTCAGGATTTACGTGAAATGGAGAGTGTAATCTGGATTTCAATCTTGGCGACGTCGCTCCGGGGAGGCAGAGCCGTCCCCTGCCTGCTGCTGGGCTCCCGCAGCCGTAATTGAGTTCAGCATCTTTCCGGGCGGCCGGCGGCCCCGCGGTCGCATCGGCTCTGCGGCGTGCTGACACTGCCGATGCGTCTGCTGGAATTAAAAACCAAACCTTGCATAGCAATCCTGTTATTCTCCCGAGCTGTGGCGAATGGTTTTGCCACCCTCCCAATGTCAGGGGAATGTCACCGCCTGGCCGTCTGTCCCGAGCCATCACGGGGGAGGTGGCATCTCCGCGCGTCCTCCTGTGACTCCGGCTCTTTTTGGGAAGGTGCTGGTGGGAGAGCTGATGGCTCTGGGGAGCACGAGGGGCAGCATCCTCATCCTCATCCTCCTCCCGCCCTGAGCCTCTGGTTGCCAGCAGCTGTCCCAACCCCTGTGCCCACGGCAGGGGTGCAGCAGCTCGGCGGGCTCAGGGCCGTCACCTTCCCCCGGCTTTCCTCGCCCCCAGCACAACAGCAGATCTCGTCTCCCTCCCTGCACACCCATTGCTGTGTCCTGCAGGCACGAGCCGAGGTCCACCCTATGTCCCCAGGGGCACTTGTGGCTCGGGCAGGGGACGTCCCCATGCTGCCACCCAGGGCCCCTCCGCTCGGTGCTGGGGGAGAGGAGCGGCCGTGATGGAGGGAGCGCGCTCCAGCGCCGGCAGTGGGGAATTTGCCATCTCTCCACCATAATTAAATATTGTTTGCATTGCTTATTGACAGAGCGTTAAGCTGCACTCCGTTTTAATTTGTTCTTTGATAGTTGCCTTTTGCTGCTAATTGATTTTCAAGGCTTTTTATTATTTTTTTTTTGCCCGGGTGGGTTTTTTTTTTTTCTGGTTTCAGACCTGCCGTGCTACCAAGCCCAGTGCCAAGCCTCAGCCGAGCTCAGCCTCCCCAGCCAGCGCTGCCAGTCTGCGTGGGGTGGGCTGGCGCTGGCTTCGGGTGGGGACACCCCACACACGTCCCCAGTGTCCCCACGCTCTCTGCTTTTTCCCCAGGACGATCCTGATGGAGAAGAGATCGAGCGGGAGAAGTCCAACTCCCTGAAGCTGGAGTTCACCGACGACGCCAACTTCAAGACCAAGGTTAACTACTCGTACGCCGCCGTGCAGATCCCCACGGACATCTACAAAGGCTGTGAGTGCCCTCGACCCGCTCGGCTCTGTGCTGCGAGGCCGGGCACAGCCTCCACGTGGCCGGCTCTCGGTGCCACAGCCCTGGGGACCGTGTCCCTGGGGTCCCTGCCAGGCCCAGTGGCTCTCAGCTGCTGTCCCCCAGTGTTAGGGACCCGCTGGGTCCCTGCGCCTCAGCAGCTCCGTGCTCGGTGCGGACCAAAGGGGTGCATCAGACCAGGGTGGCAGGGGGATGGATGGAGGGATGGATGGATGAGGGGGCTGTGCAGGATGACACGGACACGCCACACCACCTTGTGGTCCTGGACCAAGCTGGCGTGTCCCCACAGGGTGGTGACAGTCCCCGAGCTTGCAGAGCTCTCCAGCCTCTCCCTGCCGCGGTGGCACACGGTGACAGTCGGTCTGCATTTCCCTCTAGTGGCTGCTCTGCACAGAGCTGGGCACCGCTCCCGGCCGGACACCGGCTCCCCGCAGCCCCTGGCCTCATCCTGTGCCCAGGCACAGCCCCTGCTGGCCCCCGCACCCCCTCGCCTCCCCTGGCCCCTCTCGGTGCCACTTGGTGAGGTGACAGGGGCCGAGCTCCTGCTTCTGCCCCGCACGCTCAGAGCCGCATCGGTGGAACGGTTTCACCCCGAGAATGAGAAATTGCAATTAGCTTAATTAGCGAGCCAGCACAGGCCGGGCAGCTAATGGAGCAAATCCTGAGAGTGGGGGGAGATGAAATAGCTGGTACCCCGAGCCCCCTGCTCACCAACTGCTGCGGTGCTGATGCCCGGCCAGAGCCATGCCAACCCCTGCCTGGCTGGGACACGATTTGGGGAGCAGCACGGGGCCACGGGTCTGCGGGGACGGCGGGTGGGCTGGGGACACCGGGGACACGTCCCCGTGGGGCCCGCTGGAGAGGCGCTATCGCTGCCTGGCACGCTGCTGAAAACCCTGCGGAGACGCCCTCCGCCGTCACCCCTGGCTACACACACAAATTACATCCTATATGTGTTTTATTTACTGTGCCACTTTTAATTAAAGCCGCAATCTCTCTCCGGCGGGGCGGGGCTGGGCTCACCCTGCTGGGGACGGGGACGAGGTGGGGACGGGGACAGGAGGGCGCAGAGCAGCCGCACCATGGAGCATCTCCAGCCGCCCGAGCCCTGTGTGCGCACAGATGCATCGTAGGGGCCGTGTTTGTGCACGGGGAGGGCACATATAGATATATATGCATATATTATGAGGGTGTATATATATCTATACATGTATGTAGGAATGTGTCAGCCTTTGTGTGAAGTCCCTGGGCTGTGGCCGTGTCCCAGCGTGGCCCCAGGCTCGGAAATGGTTTGGGGGCTCGTGGCAGGAGGCACGTCTGGCTGGAGTGGTCAGCGGGATATGGGGACACTGTGGGGCTCCCCAAGAGCTGGGGGTGCCAGGAGGGTCCTCGTGCCCACGGGGACGTCCTGCTGTCCCCACGTGCTGCCCAGCAGCTTCCCCGCGCTCCACCGGCCCCGTTTAATTAACCACGGGCGGCGGCTGCCGGCAGCTTATCTTCTGCTTTAATAGCTGAATAATTTAAAGCCTCTGTTTGCCGGCATCTTAATTGCTTCTGCGTCAGGTGCGGGGGCCAGCAGGAATGCAGAGCAGGGCCCGTGCGTGGCCCGCTGGTGGCTGTCCCTGGCACCGGGGCTGGCACGGCCCCAGGAGGCATTTGCTGGGAGGGGGGTGACACCGCGGCCGTGGCCGTCCCCTCCCGGAGCTGAGCCCCTCAGGGGGCAGCAGGGGGGACGCGGTGAGGGCTGCCAGACCCCTCTGGGGTAGGGGCAGAAGGGACACGGCGCTGTCCCTATCCCCCAGCCGCCCGCTCTGTGCCTTGCAGCCACCGTCATCCTCAACGAGCTGAACTGGACGCAGGCGCTGGAGGACGTCTTCATCGAGAACCGCAAGGAGGACCCCTCCCTGCTCTGGCAGGTCTTCGGCAGCGCCACCGGCGTCACCCGCTACTACCCCGGTGCGTGGCGGGGGCGTCCCTCTGTCCCCAGGGTCCCCCCCCAAGCGGGGACGGTGTCCCTGGGGAGGTGGCAGCGCCTCGCTCACCGCCCACCTTTCGCCCGCAGCCACCCCGTGGAGAGCCCCCAACAAGATCGACCTCTACGATGTGCGCAGACGGCCCTGGTAAGGGGACAAGGACCTGGGGGGGGAAGTCAGGAAGGACCCCCCCCACCCCCCGTTCCCCCTCCCTGCCGCCCCCCTGCACGCCAGACTCCGGCTCCGGGAGCAGCCAGCTCTGTCCAATTTTCATTTCACACATCGTTGGCATTGGAAAATGGATACAATAACACAGGCAGGGGCATCCAAGCTGCAGCTTTCATCTCCCGCTCCCCTCCCCTCTCCCGGCGCCGGGAAGGCAGAGGGAGATGGAGAGATAAATCCTCAGATCCAGATTGAAGCAGGTAGAGCTGCCCCCTGCGGCCCCACGCCCGTGCCTGGCCCACGAGCAGCGTCCCTGCAGAGACCCCGTTTAAACGGGGCTGCGAACAGCTCGTGAAGAGCCAAGGCAAGAGGACGGGGTGATAAACGCTGAGATGGAGCCAGCCGGTGCCGAGTGAGAGCTGCGAGCTCCGGTTTGGCTGTGCACCGAGCTGAGCATGACGGAGCCACGCGCCGTCAGCCCAGGCCGACGTGTCCCCAGTGGACCCACGGGGCCATCGAGTCCAATTCCTGGGCTCCCAAAGGGCCACCCCAAAAAAAATCACTGCTCTGCCCACCTGCGGCTGGGGGCTCAGTGATGCCGGGGGTCCCCAAAAAGCATCCGTGCCCCTCGGTGCCCATCAATGCCCCGTTTCCACCACATGTCCCTTGCTGCTCCTCGACATGGGCAGGGCACGGAGCTGGAGCATCCCACAGCCCCGTTGTGCCGAGCCCAGGTCGCTGCCCGGTGCTGGGTTTTGGGGACGGGGGGGTGCCCGCAGCCCTGGCACCCCTCTCCGCACAGGGTGCAGCCCCGCCAGGCCCTCTCCTTGTCAGAAAATGAAGTGTCCCATTACTCAGGTTAATTACCTGTGATTTCTCTGCATTAATACTAACTGCTCTCTGCTGTTAGTCAGGGCTCTGCTGCACCACACAGCCCACACCACCCCCAGAGCCCTCTGTGGGACACAGCGGGTCCCCAGGCCCTGCTCCCCAGGTCCCCGTGTCCCCAGTCCTGCCTCCAGCCCCCGTGGGGACAGGCAGAGCCGTCGCAGCGCCCAGGACCGCCAGCGCCGCTCGCTTCCCTTCCCCTCCCTTGATAAATGGCCCTATTAAATAAAGCCTTTTCCTGTGGAGCCCTGGGTATTAATCTGAGCGGGGCACCCGGAGATAAATGCGCTGCCACAACCCATTACGAGCAGCATCTTAGTTTGCGGGGAGCCCAACGGGGGGAGCGGGCGGGCACCGAGCCCCCGGCCCGGCTGCAGCCACCCGGCAGCGACCCCACAGCCAGCGGGGAGGGCCTGGGGCTCGGGGGCAGCAGGAGGGGGGACGAGCAGCAGATCCCATCCCCATCCCGTGGGCTGGGGGCATGGCAGGGAGCAGCCCGGCCGCCTCTGAGGGGCGAGGAAGGTTTCCCTCGTTGTTTTCAGGGGGGGGATGATTTACGCGTTATCATTATTTTTCCTCCTGGTAGCTAAAAATAACCTCATCAGCCTGGCCTTTGAAGCTCCCGGGAGGGGGGTAAATAGCATCTTAATAGGGCTGCGTGTGTCAGCATAATCAGCGCGCAGCAAAGGGCCCGCGATGATGGAGGAGTTTGGCATTTAGAGCGCGGCAGCGAGCGGCAGCGTGGCCGCACCGCTCCTCGTCCTCGCCCCGGCGGGGTCGCGGCACAGCTGCGGGACCCCCCCGCCCCAAATACTGACCCCTCTGCGCCCCGCAGGTACATCCAGGGCGCCTCCTCCCCGAAGGACATGGTCATCATCGTGGACGTGTGAGTAGGGCGGGCGGGTGGCGGGGCTGCGGGGACCCCCCTGCCCCCCTCGGCCCCGCGCTGCCGAGCCCCCAGCTCCCCTCTCTGCGGCCAGGAGCGGCAGCGTGAGCGGCCTCACCCTCAAGCTGATGAAGACCTCGGTGTACGAGATGCTGGACACCCTCTCGGATGATGACTACGTCAACGTGGCCTCGGTGAGCGCTGCGCCCCGCGGGGTCCCCGGATGCCCCGTGCGCCCAGCCAGGGGAGGGCAATTCCTTCACCAGCACCCCCAGAGCCCCCTCGCCAGCTCCGGAGCTGCCACGAGATGAACCCAGGGGCTCATCCGTGCGTGGCAGTGGGCAAAAAGCACCACGATTGTAGGGCTCCTGGTGGAGCTGCCCTGGTGGTGTCGGGCAGCCGAGATGTGGCATCGGCTGCTCGTGGCTTTGGGAGGGCCGGGCCGGTGCTGCTTGGCAGATAAGACAAGCAGAAAAGTCCTTTCTGGCCTGAAAATCCAGGCAGGATGAATTGCAGGGGCTTTTGATGGGAGAGGAGGGCTGCGCTGAGCAGTCCCTGCCACAATTATCCCTCAAAGATCTGGCAAGTGCTGTTTCTTTTGATGGCTTTTACAAGAAATCCTCCCAAACCTGCTGCTGGACGCTTTTCAGCTCAAGGCCAGCTCAAGGAGAGCCACAGCCCAGCAGCAGCCGCAGCCCTGGCGCGCTGGAGGTCGGATCCTGAACCCAGCCAGGGCAGCCCCAGGCTCCAGGGCTGGGGGAGACGTGCCGGGCTGAGCCCTGCCCCTCACCCCGCATGCCCCCGAGGGGTCTCAGGAGGTTTTGGGGAGCGCTGGACTCGTGGTGGCCATCACCCCGTGGACTCTGCACCCCTGAGTGCAGCCTGGCCACAAGCAAAGCCAGGGGGCATGGTGGCATCGGTGGCTGATGGCTTTGGCTTCTGTGACTGCACCAGGTTGAGGTCACCCTGGTGTCCCCACTCTGTCCCTGTGCCACCAGGACACCACATGTAGGGTGCTCCAGCCCCTGGGTGCTTTGTGCCCACCGGGGCAGCCTTTGGGTCCCCATCCCCTCTCTGAAACTCGCCGCCCTCTCTTCTCCCTCCCAGTTCAACGAGAAGGCGAAGCCAGTGTCGTGCTTCAAGCACCTGGTGCAGGCCAACATCCGTAACAAGAAGGTCTTCAAGGAGGACGTGCAGGGGATGGTGGCCAAGGGCACGACCGACTACAAGGCCGGCTTCGAGTACGCCTTCGACCAGCTGCAGAACGTGAGCTGGGGCCCGGCGGGGAGGGCAGCGGGGCTGCGGGCTGGCAGGGGAGGGCAGGCTGCGCCCGTGGGCCTGCCCCACGCGCCGCCCCTCTGCCTCGCAGTCCAACATCACGCGGGCCAACTGCAACAAGATGATCATGATGTTCACGGACGGCGGCGAGGACCGGGTGCAGGACGTCTTCGAGAAGTACAACTGGCCCAACAAAACGGTGAGCGCCCACGGCTGCGTGCGGCACGCAGCCGGGCACACGCGCGTGCGCACGGAGCCCGGCCCGGCTCTGGCTGGGAGGTGGCATCGTGCAGCAGGACCAGCTGGGATCCTGCAGCTTTATTGCCGGCTTCCGCCTCATTTGCCAGGAGCCATTTCCCCAGCCTGCCCGCTCCTGCTCCGAGCCACTGCCCCCGTAATGGGGCGGCTGCCGCGCCGCTGCCAGCACCGACCTTGGTGCGCGGGGAGGGACGGGGCCAGCGGGTCCCCTGAGCACCTGCCCCGGTGGGGACGCACCCCGGGGTATGGGGACGGGGCTGTGCACTGCTGGGTGAGCCCAGGGACCCCCATAGGGTCCCCGGTGCTGCCCCCGTGTCCTCAGGGTTGCTCACGGCCGCGCTGTGCCACAGGTGCGTGTCTTCACCTTCTCTGTCGGGCAGCACAACTACGACGTGACCCCGCTGCAGTGGATGGCGTGTGCCAACAAAGGTGAGCAGGGGGCTGGTGCTGGGTGTCCCCAGGGCGTGTGGGGCCACCCAGCAGGGTGCAGGCACCTCGCACAGCAGGATGGACGGCAGGACAGATGGACTGCGGGGTGGCGGGCTCCCTACCTGCATTTCTCTTTCTTTTCCAAGGTTACTACTTTGAAATCCCCTCCATCGGCGCCATCCGCATCAACACGCAGGTGAGGCAGGGTGCTGGCACGTGGCAGCAGGCAGAGCTGCCCTCCCCAGACACCCCAACGTGCTGCACAGCCCCAAAATGCTGGCGAAGAGCATGATGCCACTGGAATAAGTCATCCTCTGCAGCACCCCCTGCCCCTTTCCCTTACCAGGCACCACTTTGTGGGGTTCCCGGCAGGGTCCCCACTCTCCCCTCGGGGACAGATGTGACCCCAGGGCTGCTCGGCTCTGGAGGCCCCTTCCCTGCCCCTGCTGCTTTCCCAGCACGGAGCAGAGCGAGCAGCACCTTGCTGGCACATCAGCACCCCCGCTTGGGGATTCCTGCTGCAGCAATTCCCCTCGGATATTGCCAGCAGCAGCCGCCGCTCCCGGGGCAGCTCCTGGTGCTGGCAGCACCCATGGGTGGCGGGCAGGGGGCACCCGGTGCTGAGCTGTGATTTGGGAGCAGGGCATCACCAAGCGCCGGGTGCAGGGCCCCGGTGTCACACCATCCCCTCTGTCCCCACAGGAGTACCTGGACGTGCTGGGCAGACCCATGGTCCTGGCCGGGAACCGAGCCAAGCAGGTCCAGTGGACCAACGTCTACCAGGACGCCCTGGTGAGGACCCCGGCCCCGCGCAGCCCCCGCAGGGCCACGACGCCCGGGTGCCAGCGAGGGGCTGGCTGACACCCTGCTGTGCTCACACAGGGGCTGGGGCTGGTGGTGACGGGCACGCTGCCGGTGTTCAACCTGACCGAGGACAGCAGCGACAGGAAGGTAGGAGCCACCCTGCACCCTAGATAGGGCACTGGCACCCCTGGGTGCTGCCTGCTGGGTTTTGGGCAGAGCCTGAGCCCTGACACCACCGCCCTGCGCCTCCTTCCAGAACCAGCTCATCCTGGGCGTGATGGGGATCGACGTGGCGCTGAACGACATCAAGAAGCTGACGCCGCGTTACAACGTGCGTGGGGGGTGTTCCCCATCCATCCCTGCCCCACGGCTCCCCACGTGCCCCACGGCCCCGCTGCGGTGTGGGCAGCTCTGGCAGAGCTGCAGCAGCACTCCTTGGGGCAGTGACCGTGGGGGCAGGAGGGTGGCACTCGGGGACACAGAGCAGAACCATTCACAGTCAGTGGGAACTGCCCAGAGGACAAAATCCAGAGGCAGGGAGAGAGGAAAAAGCTCTGGTTTTCCCTGCCCCTGTGTTCCCATCACAGTGCTGTGCAAAAGGGGGGTTGGCGCTGAGTTTGGGAGGTTGGAGAGAAAAACAAAAACAAGTCTGCAGAGCTGATGGGTGGCGTGGGCATGGCTCGGCACGCAGCTGCGCTCACCTGTCCTGTCCTCCCGCAGCTGGGGGCGAACGGCTACGTCTTCGCCATTGACCTGAACGGCTACGTGCTGCTGCACCCCAACCTGCAGCCCCAGGTGAGCAGGGGAGCGCTCCCCCCACTGCTGGGTCCTCACCTCTGCCCCCCAGGGGGGGAAACTGAGGCAGGGAGAAGCGGAGCGGCTACTGGAGGGGATTCATCACTGGGCACCGGGCAGGGAGCGAGGCAGCAGCAGCGAGCAGGGTGGATCTGTCTCGCTGGCAGCAGCATCCCTCTTAGCTCATCAGTGGTGTTAATGGGCTGCCCAGAAGCAGGAACGGGGGAATTTCTGTCCCCGTTCTGCTTCAGGGGATGCTGTGCCCCCGGGGTCTCTCCCACCATGGCACAGAGAGGAGCGGAGCCGCCCCGCGCAGGCTGTGAGGAGTTTGTCTGGGCTCAGCGGCGGCTGTGGGCGCCCTGAGTCCTTCCCGTGCCTCCCTCTCTGCCTGCAGATCATCAATTTCCGCGAGCCGGTGACGCTGGACTTCCTGGACGCCGAGCTGGAGGACGAGAACAAGGAGGAGGTGGGCAGAGCCTGGGGCAGGTGGCGGGGCACGGCTGGCACCCGCTGCCCCGGCACCGATCCCCGCCGGGTCACAGTCCCCTGGGTGGTGCTGGGGGGCCCACACACCCCGGCCGGGCTGCCCTCAGTCACCTCCCCCGTGTCCCCCAGATCCGGAGAAGCATGATTGATGGAAACGACGGGCAGAGGTTCATCAAGACCCTGATCAAGTCCCTGGACGAGGTAATTAGCAGGGGAGGGGGGCACAGCCGGAGCCACGGTCCTGGCACCGCGGAGCCCTGACTCGCTGCCTCTGCTCCGCAGCAATACATCGACGAGGTGTTCAGGACCTACACGTGGGCCCCCATCAAAAGCACCAACTACAGGTGAGCAGCTTCGGCAGGACCCGTGCTGGCAGGGGGACGTGGCCTCGTGCCCGAAGCTCCGGAGGTCCCCGAGGCCACCACGAGTGTGTCCCAGGGACTGGGGGCTGCAGGTCATTGCGCAGGAGGTTGCTTTGGAGGTGGGGAGCAGAGCTCCCTCCACATTTACAGAACCCCCAGAACCATCTAGGTTGGGAGAGACCTTCAGGATCACCACGTCATCCCCAGCACCCGGTGCACCAGACGCTCCCGGTGCACGGATTCACCCGGAGCTGGTGCCCACGTAACAGTTTTCTTCTTTCTCCCCAAACCGGGCAGCTTCTGGCTCTTCCTTCGAGGGCTGCGGCTCTTCCTGGCTTCCTCCCTTGTGTGGGGACAGCTGGTCCCTCCTCCACGTGCATCTCCCTTGGTACCTGGCAGGCACTCGGTACCCTTGGTACCCGTCTCAGCCTTGGCTGGGCAGGCTCCTCACCTCCCCTGTGCTCAGGGGGTGGCCCCAGGACATCCCCGGGTGCTTCAGGATGACACCGGGAGCTCCAGGATGTCTGTGGGTGCTCCAGGAATGGTCTTGGGGAGCTCCAGGTGCCCCCTGGTGGTCCTGGGTGCTCCAGGATGTTGCTGGGTGCTCCAGGATAGCCCTGGGTGCTCAAGGATGTCCCCAGGTGCTCTGGGATTTTCCTGGGTGCCCCATGGTGGTCCTGGGCGCTCCAGAACATCCCGGGGTGCTCCATAATGTCCCTGAGTGCCCCAGGATAGCCCTGGGTGCCCCGGGATGTCCATGGACAGCCCAGGACATCCTCGGGCACTCCAGGACACCCGTGGGTGCCTCAGGGGTGTCCCTGGGTGCCGCGTGGTGTCGGTGGGTGCCCACATGGGACGGCGCCGGGTGGGTGCTGAGCCTCACGCCACCCGTCTGCTTTCCCCTCCGCAGCCTGGGGCTGGTCCTGCCGCCCTACAGCACCTACTACATCCAGGCCAACCTCAGCGACCAGATCCTGCAAGTGAAGTGTAAGTAGCCCTTGCCCTCCCCGTGCCCCCCCGCACACCCTCTGCCCCGGCCCCCCCAGAAACGGCTGTCGGGGGGGGACAGAACGAAGCGAAGCCCGATGAGAAAAGGGATGAGAATAGCTGTGAGAGGAAAGCAAAATAATGATGAAAAATAAAGAAAGAAGTTAAAAATAAATAAATAAATAAATAAAAGAGGCGTGAGGAGGTGAGCGCACACACGCTGAGGCAGGGGCCAGCTGCGCCTGGGGGTGCCAGGGCTGCACCCCGGCACGATGTGCCCCCAGCACCCGAGGGGCAGGCGCCCGCTGGGGTCAGGGAGCGCTGCAGCAGCCAGAGAACTTGCAAGCCTGTGAAAGTCTGCATGGGTCTTTTCTTTTTTTTTTTAATTATTATTATTATTATTTATTTATTTATTTCCTTCGTTTTATTACGATTCTTCTTTTGCTTTCGACCATTCTTCTCGTTTCGATGAGTTCGCTTTGGGTTGCTTTCGATTTTTTGCCTTTCCTTTCGAATTAATCCGTGTACTTGTGTGTTAGCCTGGCCCCCTCTCTCTCTCTCTCTCCCCCCCCCCAACCCCACCCCGGACCCCAAACCCCTCTCCCTTCGTCGCGGGGCTGGCGTGGAGCCCCCAGCGACGCCCCCCGGCCCCTCCGGCCGCCGTGCGCCCCGCGGGGACCGCGCCGGGCCCGTCCCGGGAGGGGGGTCCCCAAACCCCAAACCCCGCTCCCCCCCCCCGCCTCCCCCAGCCTGGACTTTCTGCATGCCCCGCTGACGCAGCGAGAGCGTTGCTGTATCAAGACTGTTGCAAGTGTTTGCTACTGACTCTCATTTTCCTTTGGAGTACTGAATATATATCTATATATTTCTCTGGTGATATCTTGGCATCTTTTTTATTATTTCACTGTGGCCTTTTGGTTTCTTTACTGGTTGGTTTTATTATTTTTTTTTTATTATTTCTTTCCTTTTCTTTTTCATGTCGTTTTTTTGCAAGAGGTTTCCTTTTGGTATGATTATGATACACAATATTTTTATTCAAACGGCGATTGAATAAAATATTGTTTGTGCCCCCCTTCCCCCTTTCCACCCAACCCCCTTTTTTTTTGTTTGTTGTTTTTTTGTTTGTTGTTTTTCTTGCTTTCTCTCTATGGTGGATTCACACAGTACCAAACATCAAAATGAAGGGCAAGTATTTTCAGTCTCAGACCACTCACCTTCACCACCCCGTCCCTGCCCCGTGTCCGGCCCCCCCAGCCCTGCCTCCACGGCTCCCCCACCTCTCCCCCCCCTGCTTGCCCATCTCCCTGCCCGTTTGCCGAACCTGCAAACCACCACCGACCCCCTGCCTCCTCCTTCCTCCTCCTCCTCCTCCTCCTCCTCCTCGTCCCCCACTCCTCCAGCCCCCCCTTTATTTGGAAGCAACATGTCTTGTTATGTCCATGAGAGCTTTCCCACGGTTACCCCCACTCCCTTCCCGTGCATCGCTCCGAAATCCGACCTGACACCGCTCAAGAGCCGGTCTCATCCGAAACCCTTTCTGATTGATGAGGTTTTTCGTAGCCAGCCCTGGATCCTGCTCTTCCTCCTCCGCCGATCCCTCTTCTTGCCGCCCTCTCCCTGCTCTCACCCCTCCAGCTCTCTTCTCCCCCCCCCGACCCCGGCTCCTTCGCTTCCCCCCCTCCAAGACAACTCAACCTGAACGGGATAGGGCTGTGCAGAGCGGGGCTGGGGGGTGTGGGGTGGGGGGACAGGGCCCAGGGACCCCGGCGGTGCCCTCAACGTCGCTCCCGCCACCACCTTCACCCTCTGGGTCGGGCTTTTTGGGGCAGCCCCCGATGTCCCTGTGTCCCCTGCTCCACGGGGAGGGCATCGGCCCCGTCCCGGTACCAGCTCTCACCCCGGGACTTGGAGCCCCTCGGCGTGGAGGGGGGGCTCAGGGCGGTCACCCCGTGGTTGTCACCGATGCCACCCACGGTGGGACGTGGCCCACGTCCCCCTGCCATGTGGGGTGCATCCCCTGGCCTGGGTCAGCCCGGCACCCGCGTGGCTCCGGGGGGAGGACGGGGAGGGGACAGCAGGGACAGGAGATCGGGGGCGGCAGCAGGCGGAGGCGCGAGCGTCCCCCTCAGCCCTGTCCCATCAGCCTTGAGTTGCCTCCTCCCGGCGCCCCTGCGATGGCGATGCGGATGGGCTCAGTACGAGTGTTTTGTACTCCTCTCCTCCTCCTCCTCCTCTTCCTCTCATCGGCTTGTACCCAGCCCCTGCCTACAGCCCTCGGAGAGCAACAGTCCAACCTCCGGCCGGGCCGGGCCGTGCAACGCACTGAGGGGGGCGGCGGTGCCCGCCGGGGTGGGGGGGCGACACCGTGGGGACCCCGGGGTGTCCCGTGGCACCTCCCCACGCACGTCCCCGGGGGGTCCCGCCGCCCCGGGGACGGGAGGGGGGTGCCCGCGGCGGGACCCCGCGGTGCGTTGCGCGTCCCCTCGCCCCGGGACGAGCCGCTGGTTGGACTGTCCTCGTCAAGGTGCCCGGTTTGGCCATGCCGATGCCTGAAATCTCCTTTTCTCTCTGACGACCAAGTGTTTCGGTGGTTCTCCTGCGCCCACGAGCACAGCATGCGGTTCCCTCCCGTTGTCGATGACCCTAATAAGAGAGAGACGCCACCAGCCGCGCATATATACGCACGTGGACGCGTGCCTATATATGTGTGCGAGCGCCTGCACGCGTGTCCCCGCGTGCCGCCCCGCCGAGCCGAGCGCGCTCGCGCCGCCAACCAGCCAATTCGGTCCAAATCCTCCCAACGTGGGGGGCGGCCGGCCGGCACGACGGCCTTTCCTTTCTCTCTTGTCACCGACGCAGCCGGTCTCTTTCCCTGCCCTCTCTCTCTTGTCTGTCTCTCTCCCTCCTAACGCCCCCCGGCGCCCCCGTTGGCAGCCCCCGCCGGATAACGTCGCCTTTCTGTTGCAGATTTTGAATACCTGCTGCCAAACAGCTTTGAGTCGGAGGGACATGTGTTCATTGCTCCCAGGTAGCTCTGTGTGTGCGCTTGCTGAGGTGTGCATCCCCTCCCCGGCCCCGCTGACCCCCCCCATTCTCCCATTCTCCCACCTCCCATCGCCTCGTCGTGCCTGTCCCCCGCTGCTGTCTGTGTCGTGTGCCCGCGTGCCGTGCGGTGACGGGGGCTGCGGTCCCCCACGGGGGCGGCGCTGCTCGTCCCTGCCCAGCCGGTCGCGCGGTGCGCTCTGTATGGACGCGGTATATATGGACGCGGCGTAGCCCCGCCTGCGCGCGTGCATATATAGGTATAGTTTCTGAAAATCCCAGACAGACAGACAGACAGACAGACGCGCCTGGGTTGGGAGGGACCTCGGAGATCACCCAGTTCCAACCCCCGGCCATAGGCAGGGACGCCACCCACCAGATCAGGTTGCTCAGGGTCTCTTCCACCCTGGCCTTGACACCTCCCGGGATGGGGCATCCACAGCTTCTCTGGGCAGCCTGGGCCAGTGGCTCACCACCCTCTGAGGGAAGAATTCCTTCCTAACATCCAATCTAAATCTCCCCTCCTTTAGTTTAAGACTATTCCCCCTTGTCCTGTCATCTTTTTTTTCAGTCCCCTTCAAGTACTGAAGGGTTGCAATGAGGTCTCAATGAAGTCTTCTCTTCTCCAGACTGAACATCCCTGGCTCTCTCAGCCTTTCTTCACAGGAGAGCTGATGCAGCCTCTGATCAGCTTTGTGGCCCTCCTCTGGACCCGCTCTAACAGCCCCACATCCTTCTCATGCTGGGGGCCCCAGGCCTGGACGCAGCACTGCAGGTGGGGCCTCAGGAGGGCAGAGCAGAGGGGGACAATCACCTCCCTCCCCTGCTGGCCGCTCCTTGTGACACAGCCCGGGATGCAGTTGCCCTTCTGGGCTGCAAGTGCTCACTGCTGGCTCATGTCCAGCTTCTCATCCACCAGAACCCCCAAGTCCTTCTCTGCAGGGCTGCTCTCAATGGGTTCTTCTCCCAGTCTGTCCTGTCTGGGATTGACCCGTCCCAGATGCAGCACCTTGCACTTGGCCTTGTTGAACCTCATTAGGTTCATGCGGGCCCACTTCTCAAGCTTGTCCCGGTCCCTTTGGATGTCATCCCTTCCTTCTGGTTTATCAACCACACCACTCAGCTTGGTGCCAGCTGCAAACATGCTGAGGGTGCACTCAGTCCCACTGTCCATGTCGTTGGTAAAGGTATTAAACAGCACTGGTCCCAGGACAGGCCCCTGAGGGACACCACTCATCACCAGCCTCCACCTGGACACAGAGCCATTGACACCACTCTCTGGGTGCCACCTTCAAGCCAACTCCTTATCCACGGAATGATCCACCCAGAAAATCCATCTCTCTCCAATTTGGAGACCAGGATGTCATGTGGGGCCACACCAGAGGCCTAGCAGAAGTCCAGGCAGATGACATTGGTTGGTCTTAGCTTGCCGACCGATGCAGTCACTCCACCGCAGAAGGCCACCAGAGTGGTCAGCCACGATTTGCCCTTGGTGAAGCCGTGCTGGCTGCCTCAGATCACCTCTTTGTCTTGCACATGCCTCGACATAGTTTCCAGGAGGATCTGTTCCATGATCTTGCCAGGCACGGAGGTGAGGCTCACCGGTCTGTAGTTCTCTGGGTTTTCCTTCCTACCCTTTTTAAAAATGGGAGTGATGTTTCCCCCTCTTTCATTCACCAGGGACTTCACCCAACTGCCAGGACATTCCACATATGATGGAGAGAGGCTTGGCGGCTACATCAGCCGGTTCCCTCAGCACCCTGGGGTGGATGTCATCAGGCCCCATAGACTTGTAGGTGTTTAGTTTCATCGGGTGGCCTCAAACCTGCTGAGTCCCTTCCTGTTGTCCCTCACCAAGCTCAGTCCCATCTGTGCCTTGGCTTTCCTGATCCCATCCCTGCACATCTGCACCGCATCCCTGTGCCCTTCCCAGCACACGTCCCTGCTCCCACAGCCTGTGCATTTCCTTCTGGTGCCTCATTCTGACCAGCAGGTCCTTGCTCAGCCATCCCAGTTGTCTGCCCTCCCTGCCTGCCTGTTTACACGGGGGGCTGGAGAGTTCTTGTGCGCTAAGGAAAACCTCCTTAAAGAGTCTCCAGCTCTGCTCAGCTCCTTTGTCCCTATGGACAGTGTTCAGGGGGTCTCAGCTCCTAGGTCTTTAAATAGCTTGAAGTTTGCTCTTTGAAAGTCCAGGGCCTCACTTTGCTCTTTGCCAGGCCCTGTATTCCTCAAAATCACCAACCCAACCAGGGCATGGTCACTGCAGCCCAGACTGCCTCCAGTCTCGACCTCTTTCTTGAGCTCTTCCACGCTGGTGAGCACCAGGCCCAGCAACGCTTCTCCTCTGGGCGGTTTGGCTCCTGCCTGGAGCAGTTATCCTCAACGCAGTCTGTGAACCTCCTGGGGTGCTCCCAGCCCTGCAGCTTTCCCCGCAGACACCCAGGAGGTCGAAGTCCCCCGTGGGGATGAGGGCGTGCGAGCGCGGCGCTTCTTGCAGTTGCAGCATGAAGGCCTCGTCCACAGGCTCCATGGATCAGGCGGCCTGGAGAAGGCCCCAGCCACCAGCTGGCCTTTATTGGGGCGGTCCTCGACGCACCCACAAGCTCTCCACCTGCCCGTGGCTGTTTCTCAGAGGCTTCTCTTCACAAATAATCCCTTCCCTAATGTAGAGAGCAGCACCCCCTCGTTCCCTGTCCATCCCTTCTGAGGAGCTTGCAGCCCTCTCTCCCGGTGTTGCAGTTACGTGGTCGGTCCCACCACGTTTCCATGACAGCAATCAGCTCGGATTTGTCTAATTGCACCGTGGTTTGCACTTCTTGCCTGCTTTCTGTGCTGCGTGCGTTGGTGTCAAGGCACTTCGGCGGGGCAGTTGGTCACACCACGTCTCCAAAACTATTCCTGATCACGCCGGGACAGGTCACGCGTATTTCCCAGCTGTTAATTAGAGGCACAGTGTTCTCAGGCGTGCTTCCTTCACTCAGGGGCGCATCCCCTTCCCCACCATGGCTAGTTTAAAGCCCTGCAGATAAGCCCAGCCAGCTGCCCAGAGCACTCCTGCCCCACCTGGACAGCTGTGCCCCATCTGACACCGGCGTACCCCAAACCTTGGGCACGGCACCAGCCTCACATTTATGGGGCCTGCTGGTGGGTACTTTATGGCTGCGGTTCGCGGGGACATAAGTGGGGCGATCCTACAGCACACGGCTGCTTGCAGCACCCACGGGTGCCCCATGTCCTCAGCGGTCATTGCTCAGTTTACTGATTCGTTATAAAAATCACTCAAAATGCACAGCTGAAGAGCTGTCACAGGTGGCTTTGGGGTTGTCTCAGGTGCAATGCGCCGGGGTGGTGAGGTCTGAGAAATGCAGGAGCCAAAGCAGAACCTGAAGGAGAAACATAAAACTGCTGTTTTTATGAACCCAGCCCATCGATGCAGTCAGGATGGTGCCAGAGGTGGGGCAGGAAGGAGTGTCTCTGCCCCGCACTGCCCCCCGGGGCTGTTTAGTTAGGAAGGCATGGGGTCAGGGCGCAGCAGGGGTGGGCACGGCTTTTGCAGCTTGATCTGCAGAGCTTTGGGTGCAAAAAAAAAAAAAAAAAAGGGGGGGGTCTGGAACTCAGGGTGAGCGCTCCACATCCTGGGAGCAGCTCCATGAGCCCCCTCCCTGCCAGCACGAACCAGGGGGTGCCCTACAGTGTGGTCATTTTCAGAAACCGTATATCCCGTGTTCTCCCCATGGGTGTGCAAGTCCCTGTGTCCGCGCGCGTCCGCGTGGCCGTGCAGGTGGCTGCTCCCCCCCCGAGCGGGGACGCGGCGACCCAGGGAGGGGGTCCCAAGTCAGCCCCCTCCCCAAAATCGCCCCGGACATGCCAGCAGCTGGCCCTGGGGTGCAAAGGGCCGGGTGGGCACTGTGTCGCTGCCCTCCCCGTCCCCAGGGTCCCCACCGTGAGCCCAAGGTAAGTCCTGCTGCCGGTGGGTACAAACGGGGACACGGGGCATGGTGGCAGAAGTGGTGGCACTCTCCCAGTACGGGGAGAGCAGGGGCAGGGGTGCATCAGTTTGTGGCAAACTGGGCAAACTGGGATGCCTTCAGACATCATCCAGCACCTGCGAGGGCAGCCCTGGGGCTCGCGCACCTCCAGGGAGGTGACAGCGCCTTGGTGGCACCGCAGTGCCCACAGAGGTGACAGAGCCAGGGGCACGGCGGGTGGCAGAGCAGCCCGCAGCCCGGCGTGGCTCTCCACGGGGCGAGGAGGTGACACGGGGCCCGTGGGCACCTGGCCGGAGCCCGGCAGGAGAGGGGACACGAGCACAACCAGCGCGGGGGGAAAACTGACCTTACCTTTTCCATCCTTGCGAACCACAAACGTTGTCACCCAAACCCCAGAGAGTATTGCAAAGACCTCGACTTGTCGGATAACAACACCGAGTTCCTGGAGAACTTTATTGCCCTCATGGAAAAGGTGACCCCAGACTCCAAGCAGTGTGAGTAGCCAGGGCCGGCTCGCAGCGGGGCGCGGGGCGTGGGGTGGCAGCGCCGGGGCGCGGGTGGCCCTGCGGGCACCGGCCCTCACCTCCTGCTCCTCCTCTCCCAAGGTGACAATTTCCTCCTGCACAACCTGATCCTCGACACGGGCATCACGCAGCAGCTGGTGGAGCGCGTCTGGAAGGACCAGGACCTCAACACGTAGGCAGGGGCCAGGGGACCCTTCCCCGCAGCCGCCCCTGGGGACGCAAGGGCAGAGGGGCTCAGGGACATCGTGGGGTGGGACAGGGGACAGGGACGGAGCCAGGGGGGTGAGCAAAACCCTGCCAACTCCCGGCATCCCCGTCCCCTCTCCCTGCAGGTACAGTCTCCTGGCTGTCTTCGCTGCCACCGATGGGGGCATCACCCGCGTCTTCCCCAACAAGTGAGTGTCCTGGCGGGGTTTGCGTGCCTGGCCCCTTGTGGTGACACATCCGATGGCAGAGCTTGGAACAAGTGACATCCACGACTGTGTCTGCTCCTTTCCAGGGCTGCAGATGACTGGGAGGAGGAACCGGAGCCCTTCAATGCCAGCTTCTACCGCAGGAGCCTGGATAACAAGGGCTACATCTTCAAACCGCCCTACCGGGATGGTGAGTGCCAGCGGGGCGCCGCGAGGTGTCCCAGGCTGGCCCTGCGTGTCCCCTCATGTCACCCCTGCCCTCTGCAGCCGGATACCGGGGGCTGGATCTGGAGAACAACACCATCGGGATCCTGGTGAGCACCGCCGTGGAGCTCAGCATCGGGGGCAAGACGCTGAAGCCGGCAGGTGAGCAGGGGCCGGGTCCCGGTGCCGCTGGGCTGGGGACAGCCCTGTCCCCACCTCGAGCCGGGGCTGACCCCGTCCCCCCCGCTGCCTGCGGCTCCCCTTTGCTCTTCCCCAGTGGTGGGGGTGAAGCTGGACCTGGAGGCCTGGGCAGAGAAGTTCAAGGTGCTGGCAAGCAACCGGACGGACCGCGACCAGCTGGGTGCCCGGCGGGTATGCTGGGGACAGGGACGGGGACAGGGACAGGGAGAGGGACAGGGACTGGGCTCTGCTCAGCGGGGTGGTGGCTGGGGAGCACTGCCGGGCTGTGCTGCCCGTGTTCCCTCTGGCTCACTGGGGACATCCCGCTGGGAACGGGTGGCCCTGTCAGGGGAGGACGGCGCCCCTAACCCCATTTCGGTTGACAGTGCGACCCCTCGAGCAGCTGCGAGATGGACTGCGAGGCCAACAACAAGGTGGGTGGTGGGCAAGGCTGGGGGCGCAGCGGGGGTCCGGTGGGGGGCCTGCTGGCCCCTGTCCCCTTTCTTCCCCCCAGGGTGACCCTGTTTTCCTTCCCCAGGACCTCATCTGCGTCCTCATTGACGACGGAGGCTTCCTGGTGCTCTCCAACCAGGAGGATCACTGGTACCAGGTGAGCGCTGCAGCCCCCAAAATGCTCCTCTCCTGGGGTGCACGAGGGAGCTGAGGACTCCAGCCTCGTGCCACACGTGGTGTTACACACCCCCCGAGTCCCCACCGTGGGAGCCCTGGGGGCATGGTGCAGACCCATGCAGGCTTGGTGCAGACCCAGTTTGCGGTGTCCCCATCCAGGTGGGCAAGTTCTTCAGCGAGGTGGACGCCAACCTGATGTCCGCCCTCTACAACAACTCCTTCTACGCCCGCAAGGAGTCCTACGACTTCCAGTCTGTCTGCGCCCCCGAGGCCCAGAGCAACACGGGGGCTGCTCCCCGTGGTGTCTTCGTGGTGAGTGCCCCCAGGGACCCGCGGGGCGCCCCGGCACCACGCCGGGACCCGCTGCCTCACTCCTGCCCCTCTCCTTGCTCGCAGCCCACCGTGGCCGACCTGCTGAACCTCGCCTGGTGGACCTCAGCCGCCGCCTGGTGAGTGCCATCGGTGCTGCGTCCCCTCCCTGGGATGCCCCTGGGGGACACCGGCGCGTCCCCAGGGCCGGCACAGCTCACGTGGCCGTGCACTGCGTCCCCAGGTCCCTCTTCCAGCAGTTCCTCTACGGCCTCACCTACAGCAGCTGGTTCCAGACGGGTGAGTGCAGGGACGGGGACGCGGGGGCGGGCGGGTGACATCCCCCTGGCTGGGGACACGTGGCCCCGGACCCTCTGGGCCCCCCGTGCCCCCCGTGCCACCATCCCACGGCACTGTGCGGGCGCAGAGGACGTGACGGCGGACAGCATGGAGGCCCGGGAGACGAGCTGCATCATGAAGCAGACGCAGTACTACTTCAGCACCGTCAACGCCACCTACAACGCCATCATCGACTGCGGGAACTGCTCCAGGTGGGTCTGTCCCCAAGGCTGGGGGGCTGCGTGGCCCCGTGGGCTTTGGGGACGGGGTGGTGACCAACCTCACGTCCCCACAGGCTGTTCCACGCGCAGAGGCTGGCCAACACCAACCTGCTCTTCGTGGTGGCCGACAAGCCCCTCTGCAGCCAGTGCGAGTCCGTCAAGCTGCTGCAGGCGGAGGTCAGGGGTATCCTTTGGGGGGGCGTAGGGGGGGTGTGGGGTCGGGGGGGGGCTGCACCGTGGTTGGGGTCGTCCCCGCCACCGCCACCCTGGTCCCCGTCGTTTCCTTGACCCGCGAAGCTCCCCCGAGAGACCCGAACCAGTGTGAGCTGGTGGACAGGCCCCGCTACCGGAAAGGTCCCCACATCTGCTTCGACTACAATGCAACCGTACGTGGGGGGCGCGGGGAGGGAGGGATCGGGGCGGGGGGCTGCCCACGGGGAGGGGAGCAGAGCTCTGGGGGATCCCTGGGGGGGGCTGAGCCATGGGGTGACCTCCCGGGGGGGGAATGGAGCTGTGGGGGGATCCCCGGGGGGGAGATCAGAGCCCTGGGGGGACCCTGGGGGAGCAGAGCTGTGGGGGTCTTGGTGGGCAGCACCGTGGGGGTCTGGGGGGTGGGGGCAGGGGACGAGGCACAGCGGGGTCACATCGGGTGCCCCTGGGGCTCGGCGGCAGCTCCGGGGGTGCCCCACGGCCGCTCTCCCTTTGCCCCCCCAGGAAGATACCTCAGACTGCGGCCGAGGGGCTTCCTTCGCCCCCTCCCTCGGGGTCCTGCTCTCCCTGCAGCTGCTGCTCCTCTACTCCAGCGCCAGCCGGCACCCGCTGCCCCCGGCCGCCTGCCTTTAACCCGCGCCCACCGCCCTCCTGTTCTCTCAGCCTCCATCTCCATCCCCTCCCGAGGCCCCGGCGGGACGGGAGCCACCTCCCTGGGGACCCCCCTCAGCCCCAGGGACGCCCCCTCCCCTGCGCTCCCCACGGCCGCATCCAAAGAAGAGCCGGGGTGCGGGCAGGGGTCCCCCCAAAAAAAACAGGAGGGCGTCCGGCCGCCCCGGCCGCTCGGACTCAGAAAGCCCCCGCCTTGTGCCCCCCCCCCACACCGCATCATCCTTCTCCCCCCCCCTGGTCCCTCGCCTATTTTTTTAGCCTGAAGATTTTAAACCAGATCTTTCTACGTTGAGTTTCAGCCTGGAGAACGACGGCGGCGTTTGTGGCCAGCGACGAGGACACGTGGGGAAAAACAACAACAAAAAAAAAAAAAAACGAGAAAAAAAAAAAAAGAGGGGGGAAAAAATATAACCTGAAAATAGGGAAGGTGATGGAGACGGTCGGTATGATTTATCGGGGGGGTACCCGGCCCCCCGGGCGTGCGGGAGGACAGCGGCGGGTGGCAGCGTCCCTGCGGGGAGCCAGGCGTCGCCTTTGCCGGGACGGGGCCGAGCCCACGGTCCCCGCTCTCAGCTCATCTGCTCTCATTCATCCTTGGGCACAGAAATTGGGGTGAAAAAGGAGGAAAAAAAAAAAAAAAAAAAAAAAAAAAAAAAAAAAAAAAGTACTTTTTTTTTTTTTTTTCTTTTCCGTTCTGCAGATCACTGTGAAACCCTTCCCCGTCCGCCCGCCCCAGCCCTGCTCGGCCCCTCCGTCCCGCCCTGCCAAAGAAACCGCGTGCCGGCCAGCGGGACCGGGCCCCAAAGGGACGCGCTGTGTGTCCCCAAACAGGACGGGACGTGTGTCCCCAAAGGGGATGCGCCGTGTGTCCCCAGATGGGACAAGCTGTGTGTCCCCAAATGGGGTGTGCTATGCATCCCCAAAAGGACACACTGTGTGTCCCCAGTGGGACAAGCTGTGTGACCCCAAAAGGGACGCGCTGTGTGTCCCCAAAGGGACATGCCACCTGTCCCCGAGCCGCCCGTGTCCCCAGCGGGGCCGTGCCGGGTGCCACCAGGTCCCCGCTGGGTGCCCCCAGCTCCAGCCCCACGGTCATAGGGTTTTTTTTTTGGGGTGGGAGGGATGGGAGGGATGGGGGGGACAGGAGCAAACCCACGGACCACCGGGGACAGCGGGGAGGGGGCCGTGGAGGCGCTAATTAGCGCTGGGGTTAATTACTGGTCATTCCGCTTGTAGCTTTCTCAGTGTGTGTTTGGTTACTGTCTCTGGGACCCGTGTTTGAACAGATGGCTCTGTGTTACCGGGAGTGTGTGTACTGCTGTAGTCTAGTTAGGTGCTGCGCGAGCCCCCCGCCACTATACAGACCCTATAAATATGCACATGTAGCCTCCTTTGCGGTAAAATCCAGGAGCGGGGGGGACGGCACGGCCCCCGCCCCGCCAACCGGGGCCGTGGCCTGCCCCTTCCCCACCCCGAAAGCTTCTCTCTGCTCATCCAAAAGGCTTTGGGTTGTTTTTTGTTTTGTTTTTTTTTTTAATTAGTTTCCTTTAATTTATTTTAATTTTTTTTTTCTTTTTTTTTTTTTTTGTACAGAAGAGTCGGAAAACTCCCCCCCCCCAAAAAAAAAAACCAACAAACAGACGATTTGTAAGATATCGTGCGTGTGACTCCTTGTAAAATATTTTCAAATGGTTTATTACAGAGACTCAGTTATTAAATAATGTTCATATTTTCACTTCACAGGCGGTGGCTGCGTCATTTCCCTTTGGGGGGGGGGGGGACAGGGACCCCGTTGTGTCCCCTCGCTGTGCCGGGGCCTGGGGGACACAGCAGGGACCTGGGGGGGACGCGGGCAGGGCACGGGTGGGTTCATGAGGCCGTGGGCAGGGCCCCCGGGCTCCCCCCGCCCCGTGTCCCCTCGTCCCCGTGTCCCGTGGGGCCGTGTCCCCTGTGTGTCCCCTCTCCCCGTCCCATGCCCACGTCCCCCGTGACTCCCCCATGTCCCCCGTGTCCGTGTCCCCCTGGGGCAACCACCCCATGCCCACCTGTGCCCCCAAACCACATCCCCCAAACCCCGTACCATGTTCCCTGTGTCCCCCGTGTCCCTTCCTGTGTCCCCATGTCCCCCATGTCCACGTCCCCTGTGTCTGCATCCCCCATATCTATGTCCCCTGTGCCCCCATGTTCGTATCATACTCGTCCCGTATCCCGTGTCCCCTGTGTCCGTGTCCCCCATACCACATCCCCCATGTCCACATCCCCCATGTCCATGTCCCCCATATGTCCATGTCCCCATGCCCCTGTCCCTGTGTCCATGTCCCCATGTCTGTGTCCCCTGTACCTGTGTCCCCCATACCCACATCCCCCATACCTACACCCCCTGTGCCCCCATGTCCACCCCATACTCATCCCATGTCCCCATGCCCATGTCCCCAACATCCATGTCCCATGTCCGCGTCCCCCATACCTACATCCCATGTCCCCCATACCCACATCACACTTGTCCCATGTCCCCTGTGCCCCCTGTGTCCCCCATATGCCCGTGTCCCCCTATCCAAGTCCCCACGTCCCCATGTCCCCATATATGTGCCCGTCCCCCCCTGTGTCCCATGTCCCTATGTCCATGTCCCCATGTCCCCATTCCCCTCCCAGTGGGCGTGGCTCCCCTCCTCGCCCCGCCCCCTCCCTCCTCACGCCCCGCCCCCTCCCTCCCACAAGCCCCGCCCCCTCCCACACCCCTCCCCTTCCCCCCTCCCCACCCCGCGCATGCGCACTTCCTCTGTTTGTCCGCGCCCGGCCTGGCCCAGCGGCGGGGCCTGACGGGGGCCGAGCGGCGCCGGGGCCGGGCCGGGGCGGGCAGGGCAGGGCCTGGGACCGGGACCGGGCCCGGTGCTTTACCGGGGGGGGTCCGGCCCCGCCATGCGGCGCTTCGTGCCGGTCTCCCGGCAGCAGCTGGCCCGGGCGCTGGGCGGCAGCAGCGTGGTGGTGAAGGCGCTGAGCGGCGCCGTGGTGCTGCTGTACGCGCTGTCCTTCGGCCTGGACACGGCCTCGGGGCTGGCGGTGACCCCGGGGCTGCTGCTGCCGCCCGGCTGCCGCCTGTGGACGCTGCTGACCCACGGGCTGGTGGAGCGGCGGGCGGCCGGCGTGGCGCTCAGCCTGGGCACGGTGGCGGCGGCCGGGCGGCTGCTGGAGCCGCTGTGGGGGGCGCTGGAGCTGCTGCTGTTCTACGCCGCCGTCAACGCGGCCGTGGGGCTGCTGGGGGCCTGCGCCTACTGCCTGGCCTACGCCGCCACCTTCCGCCTGGCCTACCTGTTCGAGGTGCGCATCCACGGCGCGCCCGGCTTCCTGGCGGGGGTGCTGGTGGCGCTGAAGCAGACGATGGGCGACAGCACGGTGCTGCGGGTGCCGCAGGTGAGGGTGAAGGCGGCGCCCACGCTGCTGCTGCTGCTGCTGGCCGGGCTGCGGCTGGCCGCCCTGGTGGAGAGCGCCGCGCTGGTGTCCTACGGCTTCGGGCTGCTGTCCAGCTGGGTCTACCTGCGCTTCTACCAGCGGCACAGCCGGGGCCGCGGGGATATGTCCGACCACTTCGCCTTCGCCACCTTCTTCCCCGAGATCCTGCAGCCCGCCGTGGGGCTGGCGGCCAACCTGGTGTACGGGCTGCTGGTCAAGGTGAGGCTCTGCCGGAAGACGGTGAAGCGCTACGACGTGGGCGCCCCCTCCTCCATCACCATCAGCCTGCCGGGAACGGACCCCCAGGACGCCGAGAGGAGAAGGTAACACCGGCCCCGCGCTGCTGTGGGCCCCGGGGGGGATTTGGGGTCAGGGCGCTGAGGGGAGCCTCCTCCATGGGGCCGCCTGCTGGCACGCACCCGCTGCAAGCTGCCCGCCCGCTTCCCAAGCCAAAATCACAGCACTGGGGCCAAGCAGGGGGTCCTGGGGAAGGGGTGTGTCGGGCAGCGGGGCGCGGTTCCTGCTGCCGTGTCCTCCCCGCCACCGTGGCGCAGCAGGAGGCGAGCTGAGTCAGCGCCGTGACCCGGCCCTCCTGCACGTGCGGCAGCAGCTCGGTCACGGGGTGAGGTGCCAGCTCCCTGCTCGCCTCGCTCCCCTCCGCTTCTGGAGCAGCCCCCGAGCACAGCACGTGGCGAGGGAGCTCTGCACGTTGCACCTCGGTGCCTCTGTTTGGCTTCCCCTCCTCTGCCACGGCCCCAGCTCGGTCAGCCCGTGGGTGCTGGTCGCTGCTCCCCCCACCACGGGGCTGTGCGTGGGGTGAGAGGAGAGGGGAAGAGCAGGTACCACGCTCCCTGTCCGTCCCTCACCCCGCTGTCCACCCGCTTTTACCCCACAGGCAGCTGGCCCTGAAGGCGCTGAACGAGCGGCTGAAGCGCGTGGAGGACCAGACGGCGTGGCCCAGCATGGAGGACGAGGAGGAGGAGGTGGTGGTGAAGAGCGAGGGCCCGCTGCCCACCGAATCCACCGCGGCGGGGAAGGCGGCCGGCCACGAGAGCAGCCTGATCAGCTTTGAGGACGCCCCGTCCCAGCCGTGAGCTGCGGCCCTGCCGGCCCCGTCCTCCCTGCCCAGCTCCGCGGGAGAGCCGCCAACGCCCGCACGGGGACGCTGCCTGTGGGGACGCTCCCGGCCCGGGGACAGGGGCTGCCTCAGCCCAGCGCCGAGGGCCTGAGCGCCGTGGGGCTCTGCCTCTCGCTGCCCCCCCAGCGTGGATGTGGATGCCCGCGCCGGGAGCTTTGTTCCGGAGGGAGACCTCGGGCCGGTCCGCGCAGGCTGACCCCTGCTCCGAGGCCGCGAAGGGACCTCCTGGGCACCTGGGGAGCCAAGTCAGCGAGTGGCACCGCGCTTCCTCGCTTCTCTGCACTCGAAACTTCATTTTCTCCTTTCTCGATTTCGTTTGGTTCCTGATCTCGGGAACGGGAAGGCTCGGGGGACTTTGCGGAGTCCTCTGCCCGTTCCCACCCTCCTTCCCTCCGCCCCGGCAGGAGGCCGACGGAGCTCCCACGTGGGGCCAGCACCCGGAGCGGGGATCGGCCCCGGCCCCGTGGCGTTCATTCCGTGGCGTTGGCTCTCCTCTGTTTCCTCTCCTGCTGCAGCATTGCCCCAGCAGGGGCTGGTGCCCTCAGCTGCCGCTCCACTAATCCGTTTGCCAGATTATCCTAGAAGCTGGAATTAATTTTTACAGCGGGGCACACAAGCTGCTTCCTCTGGCACCGGGTTTCTCTCCTTCAAGTAGAAATGGGCTCCCCCTTCTGTCCTGCTCCCTCCGCGTGGCCGGGCTGTCCTTGGCGAGGGAGGGAGAGGCTGCTCCCCAGAGCTCCTCGCCCCGGGCTCTGGGCCGCAGCCCGCGGCGGCGCGAGTTTATTTTTCTAAAGGACCACGCGGGAAGGTTTTGTCACCCAGGGAAAACACAGACGTTTCGGTATCAATAAACAGTTCTTTGAAAGAGCAGTCGTTGGCCTCTCCACGCCGCAGCCAGGGCACCGAGCCGTGCCTCGAGGAGGAGTTTTCTCCCCAAACAGGGGCTGCTCGGTGCCAGGGATCTGCAGGGGCCCTGCCGACCACCCACCTGTGGCTGGTGCCGTTTTGGGTGCTCGGGGGGCTTCAGTTTGGCCCTTTCTCTGGGGCAGTAAGGAGGCCGTGCCACGCTGTAGCTGCCTGAAATCTTTATTGAATAAAAGCTCTGGATACAGAAGAGTTTCCAAGCTCGGGCACTGCTCCCAGCTCTCCGGCCCTGCCAGGAGCACGTTGGGGAGCAGCCCCGGGGCCATCCCAGCACGGCCCACAGAGCCGTGCGACGCTGGGGCCAGGAAGGCTGCGGGCTGTGGCGGGAGGAGAGGTGCTGCGGTGGCTTCCAGCCTCCCCGAGGGTCGCTCTGCTCCAGGAACCGTCCCCGGGCCCTGCCACCAGCTCCCACCCGGGGCTGTGCTGAGGACAGGAGCCCATGCAGCTGCCTGCTGAGGTCCCTCCTGTGCTTGCGCTGTTCCATGCACCCGTAGGAGGACGAGCCGGCCCGCGGCAGGCTGCAAAACACCCCCCGGCCCCCGCCAGGCCAAAACCTCGCCGCAGGTAACCCCGCGGCACGGGAATTTGTGCATGGACAGGGAGGGAGGGGGAAGGAGCAGGGATCCCCGACCCTCCCCTGCCCAGGGCCGGGGACCGGCGGCATCCCCAGCTCTGGGGCATGTCCCAGCCGCTGCACGGGACTCACGGGAGAGGCTCAGTGCTGGCTCCGCTTGCGGTACAGGTAGGCGTTGCTCACCTGGTTCATCACCACCAGGCTGCTGAGGAGCGGGCAGAGCACGGCCAGGTACCAGGCGGCGCCGCTGACGGCGGCGGTGAACCAGAGTGAGCACATGCCCAGCACCAGGCTGGCGCAGCCCAGCAGGTAGCCCACCAGCCCCGCCGTGGCGTGGTACAACCTCAGTTTCCCCGGCGGCCAGCCCCTCGCCAGCTTCGGGTAGAGCAGCAGCAGCCCGCCGAGGCTCTGCCCGCTGGCGTACAGCACCGCCAGCAGCCCGGCGCGGCCGTGCCAGGTGTGGAAGTGCCCCTTGCCCTGCAGCTCCTTGTGGTACGCCACCAGCGCCAGCCCCAGCAGCGCGCACAGCAGCGCCAGCACCTGCAGGGCCCAGTGCGCCCGCACCTTGGCCTTGCGGGACAGCGAGCGCAGCGGGGAGGCCTCGGGCGAGAAGACCAAGAGCGCCTGGGTCAGCAGCAGCGAGAACTGAGGAGGGGAGCGGCGGGGAGGGGGGAGGGAGGGAGGCTCAGCGGGGCCCTGAGGCGCCCCCCGGGCCCGGCCCCGCCGCCCCCCACTCACCGCCAGCGCCATCAGCAGCGGGTGCCAGGAGAAGAGGCCTGCGGGGAGCGGAGACGTGGGGCGGGGTGGGGCGGGGGCGCGGCTCGGGGCCTCCCCGCTCCTCCCCGCACCCCCCCGGCACTCACTGGAGCCCGGCCGGGCCAGCGCGGCCACCCCCGCGGGCAGCCCCAGGGACGCGGCGTGAGCGGCGGCGGCGGCGGCGGCGCGCAGGGAGCGGAGGAGCCGCGGCTCCCCCTCGGCCGGCAGCGACATGGCGGAGCCGGGAGGGCGGCAGCGTCGCGGGAGGGGGTGAGCGGAGAGCGGCTATTGGGCGGAGCGGGTGTCAGTCAGCGCGCCCGCCGCGGTGATTGGGTGGAAAGGGTGGTGCCCGCCCTTGAGGCCCGCCCTTCGTGACGCCGAGGGGAGGGAGCGGGGCGGGGCGGGCCGGCAGCGGGGCGGCCATGGGTGGGAGGATTGAGTGCGTGTTCTTCAGCGAGTTCCACCCCACGCTGGGGCCCAAGATCACCTACCAGGTGCGGCGGCACCGGGGGGGGAGAAAGGAGGGAGGGGAGCGGCACCGGGGTGGGGGGGCGGAACGGCAGCGAGGCGGAACGGTTCTAAGGGGGAGCGGCACCCGGGGGGACCCGCGGCGAGGGGACACCGCTACCGCAAGGGGGGCCGGCGGCGGGGAAATGTGTCCGGCGGGGAAATGTGTCCGGCGGGGAAATGTGTCCGGCGGGGAAACAGGCACCGCGTGGGGCTGGTTCCGGGGTGTGTCCGTTCCGCTGTCGCCAGGGCGCTGTCACAGAAGCCCAGAATCACAGAACTTCTAGGTTGGGAGAGACCTCAAGATCATCGCGTCCAACCTCTGACCTAACACTAACAGTCCCCACTAACCCATATCCCTAAGCTCCACATCTAAACGTCTTTTAAAGACCTCCAGGGACGGTGACTCCACCACTTCCCTGTGTCTCCGCAGGTGCCCGAGGATTTCATCTCCCGGGAGCTGTTCGACACGGTGCAGGTGTTCGTCATCACCAAGCCCGAGCTGCAGAACAAGCTGATCACCGTGTGAGTGCCCGCGGCCCCGGGGGGCGAGGCAGCACACCCTGCTCCCCATGGGGCTCCAGGCTCAGGCTCTGCTGCCTCCCCCTAGGACGGCCATGGAGAAGAAGCTGATCGGCTGCCCCGTCTGCATCGAGCACAAGAAGTACAGCCGCAACGCGCTGCTCTTCAACCTCGGCTTTGTCTGCGACGCCCGAGCCAAGGCCTGCGCCCTGGAGCCCATCGTCAAGAAGCTGGCCGGCTACCTCACCACCCTGGAGGTCAGCCCCAGGGCTCCCCCTCCTCAGCCTGCCCCGCGGTGCCCCCGGGGCAGGTTTGTGGCTGAGGAGGGTGCTGTGGGGCTGGCACCCACACACGGAGGGACCTCGGGGTGCTGGTGGTGGCAGACGGCCAAAAGATGGGGTTGTTCCACTATGTTCAGTGCTGGTGCAGCCTCACCTTGCATAGTGCATTGTTCTGGGCTTCCCAATCTAAAAGGTGCTTGAAAGCATCCAGAAGAGGCAATAAGAGTGGTGTAGGGCACATCCTGTGAGGAGAGGCTGGGGAGACTCCGGTTGTCTGGTTTGGGGAAAAGGAGGCCAGGGCAACCTCATGACTTTCTGCAGCTCCCTGAGGAGGGGAAATGCAGAGGTAGACGCTGGTCTCTTCCTCCAATAACAGATGTCAGGATGCATGGGAACAGCACAAAGCTGCAGCAGGGGAGGCTCAGGCTGGTCATTAGGAAACATTTCTTTATCGTAAGGGTGGCCAAACACTGGGACAGGCTTCCTGGAGAGGTGCTGGATGCCCCATGGCTGTCAGTGCTCAAGGGACATTGGATAACACCCTCAGTAACGTGCTTTCACTTTGGGTTAGCCCTGAAGTGCTCACACACGTGGCCTTGATGTAGCTCCCTTCCAATTGAATTATGGTGTTGTGTTCTGTTCTGAATTTTAAGGGTTACAAATGCCCCCAAACTTCTCTGTGAGCATTCAGCAGGCCTCTCCTCTTGTAGGTCTTGAATCAAGCAGGGGGCTCCCCAGCCTCCTGCTTCCTTCTTGCTCTGCAGCTTTATTTTGTATTTTTTCCTGGGAAGATTCTTGCTTTGGTAGTGGTACAGGGTCTTCACTGCACATTCCAGCAGCAGCCTGGCTCAATTTGTTGCTCTGCTAGAAGGAAGGCTCACTCAGGCTGACAGAAGGCAGCATCTGGGCTGCGCGGCTCCTTAGTCAGTGACCCCTCTGGGAGGAGCTGACTTGACCTCCTTCCTGCCTTCTTTAGCTGGAAAGCGGCTTCATCTCCAATGAGGAGAGCAAACAGAAGCTGGTGCCCATCATGACCATCCTGCTGGAGGAGCTGAACGCCAAAGGAAAGTGCACCCTGCCCATAGGTAGGTGCTGCAGCGCAGCCCAGCCAGGCAGCGAGGGCAGAGCGGGGCTGAGAGGCAGCAGCCGGCCCTGCGCTGCTTCTGGCACTTTGTGCTCACGGCTGGGGCCTGCCCGAGCCAGCCTGGCTCAGAGGGATGAGGTTTCTGGCCACAGCCACCTTCCTCCACGTAGCTGGGAGGCGTTCTGGGACTGCTGGCTGCAAGCTGCAGGGCTTCCTGCAAGAACTCAGGCTCCTTCCCTTCCAGATGAGTCGAACACCATCCACCTGAAGGTGATCGAGCAGCGGCCGGACCCCCCCATCGTGCAGGAGTACGACGTGCCCGTCTTCACCCAGGACAAGGACGACTTCTTCAACTCCCAGTGGGACCTCACCACGCAGCAGGTCCGTGCGGGGAGGGTGCTTAGGGCATGAGCTGCCCCAGAGCTCCGTGGTGCCCAGCACAGCTCAGCGCTCCCCACTTTCTGTGCTCGGTGCTGCTGGTGACCTGGTCGCTGAGCACGCCAGGGGAGCCTCGTGGGCAGTGGGGTGATGCTATGGGTGCCTCCTTCATGATTTTGGTACCTGTTACCTCCTGTTCCCCTTCTCAGATCCTGCCCTACATCGATGGGTTTCGGCACGTCCAGAAGATTTCTGCTGAAGCCGACGTGGAGCTGAACCTGGTGCGCATCGCTGTGCAGAACCTGCTGTGAGTGCACAGGGGGATGAGCCCGGCCCTTACTAGGGGTGGAGGGAACTGGCCGGGATTTGTGCCCCTCTCACCTCTCCCCTTGCCCTGCAGGTACTACGGGGTCGTCACGCTCGTCTCCATACTCCAGGTGAGCTGGCAGCCACGGGTGGGGTGGCCCCATGGGGGACACCCATCGTCCTCCTGAGCCATGGCAAAACCAAGCTGCTCGTCCCTTGCTTCCCAGTACTCCAACGTCTACTGCACCACGCCGAAGGTCCAGGACCTGGTGGACGACAAGTGCCTCCAGGAGGAGTGCCTGTCCTACGTCACCAAGCCAGGTACGCTGCTCCCGCATGGCGTCCTGGTGCTTGGGGACCCATCTGTGGCAGCTGACAGCATCTTGTCCCCACAGGGCACAAACGAGCCAGCCTCCGGGACGTTTTCCAGCTGTACTGCGGCCTCAGCCCTGGCACGACGGTGCGAGACCTCATCTCCCGCTACACCCTGCAGCTGCAGAGGGTGGACGAGAGGTCGGAGCCCCATCGGGGGCGTGATGCGGGAGGGCTGGGGGAACGGGCAGGGGATGGAGGAGACGTCTAGGGACTGAGCATCGCGTCCCTCTCTCCCCTGGTCCCCCCAGGAGGCTCATCCAGTTCGGTTTGATGAAGGGGCTCATCCGGAGGCTGCAGAAATACCCCGTCAAGGTGGCCCGGGACGAGCGCAGCCACCCGGCGCGGCTCTACACGGGCTGCCACAGCTACGACGAGATCTGCTGCAAGACGGGTGAGGAGCCGTGGGGCGGGCAGGGAGTGCTGTGTGCCCGGGGGTGCTTTTGGGGTGTCCCCCCCTCACCTTTCGGAGCCATTAAACCCCAGAGGAGTGGCACACGGGGTCCAGGTGGGGATGGAGGAGCTCAGGGGGGGTGGGATATGAGGTGTGAGGAGGGAACACGCAGCACTGATGCCAGGCACCCCATTTTTCCCCCCAGGCATGAGCTACAAGGAGCTGGATGAGCGCCTGGAGAATGACCCCAACATCATCGTGTGCTGGAAGTGATGGAGCCGGGCCGGCTGGGGCGTGCGCCGTGTGTGTCCCCAAGTCGTCCCCCCTTGTCCCAGTGCCCCCTGTGTCCCCCAGTGCCCCCCGTTGTGTCCCCACACGGTGCTGGGCGCCCCCAGGGCGCGGCGAAGGCCCCAGCCGCCATCATGGCCGCTGTTGCCATAGCAACAACGACGCCGCCATGGCCGCTGCGGGGCCGCTGCTGCCCGCCGAGGTCGAGGCGCTGGTGCAGGCCCTGCGGGGCACCGAGCTGCGGGATGCCGGCGGGCAGGGGTGCGGGGGGGTCCCTAGGGGTGGGGGGGGGGGCAAATTTGGGGTGTCCCCAGTCTGGGGGGCGTTGGGGGTCTCTTGAGGGGATGGGGCCCAGTGGGGCTGAGGGGTGTAAGCATGGGGTGTCCCTCTGCGGGTCTGGGGTGTGGGGTCCCCAGGGGCTCTGGGAGGGGGGTGAGCAGGGGTCCCAGGGGCTGTAAATGTGGGGTGTGCCCCCCCTCCTAATATTTTTAGGGTCTGGGAGAGGTGTAGGGAGGGGCACCAGGGCTGGGGCTGCCCCAATCTGGGGTGGGGTGGTGGGAACGTGGGGCTGTAAATTTGGGGTGTCCCCTGAGGACTGGGGATTGTGGAGGTGTGAGGAAGGGTGTGAGCTGCGGGGTGACCCCGCTGCCCCGCAGGTGGCTTCGGCAGCACGAGAGCGTGGAGAAGCTCAACATGCACGCCATCCTCAGCGCTGCCGCCGGCCAGGAGCAGCTCCTCACCGAGCTGCTCGTCAGCCACGCCAAGGTGAGCCCCGGGTGGCCGGGGGACACCCGGCTCTGCCCAGCCCTGTCCCTGCGCCCCCAACTCTCGGCCCATCCCTGCTCTGTCAGGAAAGGCGGCGGCGAGCACCCCAAAATGTCCTGTGCCTGACTGCAGGGGCTGGGTGGTCCCTGATGGAGGAGTGCAGGTTCTCGGGGCTTGCCCCACGCGGGTGCTGTGTGCTCCTGGTACTCCTCCCAGAGTTTCTTTGTGTATGAGAAAATCACAAACTGCATCGTCAGGAGGGATGGTGTGAGGCAGGGCGGCGGGTGGGGGCAGCAGTGATCCCTGTGCCAGGCCCTCAGCCTCCAGCTGGGATCGGCTTTTGGACAGCGGCCAGTCTGGGGATAAATCGTCGATGGTGAAGAATCTGCTGGCAAAGATCTTTGGTGTTTTGCCAATGTTGCTTTTTTTTTAAAAAAAAATAATAATAATAATTAAAAGCCAAGCTGTGGTATTCCTGCCTGTTGGTCTCCGGTTCCTCTCTAGGTGCTGGTTTGTGCTGACCCCACTGGCTGCGGTTCCTTGCCCCATATCTGCGTGGCTCAGCCACAAAATAAATAGCCTGGGCTGCACAGGGTCGTGTGGGGCCCTGGCACTGCCCAGACCTCGGGGATATTTTCCCTTTTGTAACCCCAGCAGCACTCTCTGGTCTCTGAGAAAAGCTCAGTGAAGAGCTGTTGATTTGTGATGCCTCCCCAAAGTCTGTACAACTGAATGTGGGTGATAAAACGTGGCAGTTGTGTTGGGAAATAGCAGTTCTGCCTGGTCCCCTGGCTTCCTGGGCTTTCCCACTCATGTAGTATCTGCTGCAAAAGGAAGGCTCAAAAACTGGTGGTGTAAGAAAGCAAATTGGTGCTGCGTCGTGTGCCCCAGGACTGAAACGGCCGCGGGGCGCTGGGCACCAGCCTGGCCCCTCTGCCTCGCACCTGTCTGAAAGGCTCCGCTCCTGTCCAGATTCCCATTCTCATCGGGGAGCTGATCTCAGCAGAGGTCTGGAAGCACAAGGTCTTCCCCGTGCTGTGCCAGCTGGAGGACTTCCACCCGAGAAGCACCTTTCCCATCTACGTGGTGGTGAGTGGAAACTGGGCAGACGCTGCTGTATTTAAAAATAAATCCTGCGCTGGGGGTCTCAGAGCTGTGATTTTACCTCTCAGCAGGTTGAGATGTTGCTCTAGACAGCAGGTTCTGTACCTGCTGGTTAACAGACCCCACAGGACTTTGTTTTGTCTGGTAAAGCCCCTGGGATTTTGGCAGTCCCTGTTATGTCCTTGCCTTTTCCGTGACCGGGAGCAGATCGGTGCCTAGAAAATTGTCAGAAGTGCCCCCCACACACACCTTGCTTCCTGGAGGGGTGCTGAGGAGCCCTCTCAGGGAATGGCTAGACCCTTTTCCCCATTCTGGCTCCTGAACAGCTGTTCCCCGGGGGTATTTGCAGCACTGTTTTTTCTCTGGTGGTTCTAACCACAGCTTATGTGCCTCCTCATTAAAAAATAGACAAAGTAGCTTTTTCTTGATGAGAGCTGAGATCCCTCGGGCCACTCTTGGCAAGAGAGTGATCTCAGTAAGTTGGCTTCCCTGTGGAGGTACGCAGCCCTTGATCTAAGGCAAATCTGCCCCAAAACTCTGAACTTTTAGCCAATTTTCATTCCAGAGTGACACCTTGCTGGGGAAGGGCCGTGTCTTCCCCGAGCAGCTGTTTGTCTGCAGCATTGCCTCAAGGCAATTATCTCGTGGTTCCTGGTCTCAGGACAGCACTGTCCACGCTGGCTTTTGGCCACAGCTGTAGAAGCAGCTTCTCACCCCGCACCCCATCCCATTGCCCGTGCCACCCACTTGCTGTTTTTTCCCCCCACAGCTGCATCACGAAGCCTCCATCATCAACCTCTTGGAGACGGTGTTTTTTTACAAGGTGAGCGTTCAGCTTGCTGTAGCATAAGGGTGGGAAGTCACAGCTGTGGGGGCTGGCTCCCTGTGAACCTCTTGTCGTTGTGAAGGAGATCTGCGAGTCGGCAGAGGACAGCGTTCTGGATTTGATCGATTACTGCCACCGAAAGCTGACCCTGCTTGCAGCTCGAAGCACCAACGGACAGGCAGCGACCCAGAAAGAGCTTCATCCCAAGGACCTGGCCAGCCTGTCGTCCATGCAGGTGAGGAGAAAGTCCTCTCGCTTGCTGGGGACACAAGTGATGGAGGCAGCAGGCAGCCTGAAGAAGCCCAGGCAGGTTTTCTTACAGAGAAAGCCTCGGCTGCAGCACTGGCACCTCCTGCCCTTTCCGAGGCACTCTGGTGTTACAGATCATCTGTGCCCAGCTCGGACAGGCTGCGTGCTCCTCCCTCCACCCCACAGCTGCGCTTCCTCCCTGCCTCGTGACAGTGCCAGCTTCAGGCTGCCTGCAGGACAGGTTTTTGAGCTGGGGGGCAGCTGGAGAGTTGATAATTAGGCAAAGTAATCAGTGCAGGGGGTTGGCCGTTTGCTGCTGCTCTTGAAAGCTGTGTGGTTCCGTCTCCATGGAGCTGGTGAAACCTCCTGACCTCAGGCTGCCACTGGAGCCAGCCAGGGTTAACCGTGAGAGAAATCCCATCCGTAACTCCACGTGTGACACAGCTAGGGATTGCCCTGATGCATTTCCCTCCAACTTCCTCTGCTCTCTGAGGAACGCCTCCTCTCCTCGCTGGTCCGGGCCAGCAGCGAGTCCAGGGCTGTTCCCGGTCGGGTGTTTCAGGGTGGCTGCTCACAGATTTCTGCTGTGAGAGCTCTTTTTGCTTCCCAGCACCTAAATTTTTTTCCTTGAGCCGTGCAGATCACGAGGAGCATCTGGAGAGCTGGAGTTGAAGCGATAGCCTGCGAACTTGGCAGCACCTCCCCTCTGCTCCATCCTTTGGCCTGCTGCCCGAGCACGTGCTCCTCTCGCAGAAAGGGGAAGGAAGCGGAGGGCTCCTGAGCACAATGGGGATGTTTTCCAGGAAACGCTCTCCCAGCTTGAGCTGGGGGGGGGGCGAGGGCTCTGTGCTTTGACACAGCTCGAGGAAGAACAATCCTCTCTGGCTACTTGGGCTCTGAAAAGCGCTCGCCTCCCAAGAAGCCTGGCTTCCTCCGATTTATCCCAGCCTCTCCGCATACAATAACCCCGTGCTACAAAGCAGCTCCTGCCCCCTCCTGCATCGCGGGGCCCCTTGGCTGTTACAGCTGCATGCCGTGGTGACCCTGGGGCACTGCTCCGCTGACACCCAGCAGCACCGATGGTCCCTGCGCCGTGGCAGCAGCGCTGAGGTCCAGCCGCCAGCGGGAGCTGTGGGGAAGCGGGGCTCCCATGGGCAGCCCCACGAGCTCTGCCACTCTGCCGGGGGAGCTTGGAGAGGGAGGCGGTGACCTGTGCGAGGGGGAGAGCCCGAAATTTCCAGCTTTCCTGGAAGCTTTAGGGGAACGCGAGCGGCGTCCACTGGGAGCTGCTGAGGTCAGAGCTCTGCACGCAGAGCCGAGAGCTGGCGAGCAGCTGGGAGGGGAGCGGAGAAGGAATTGGCACCTCGCAGCCCCGACGTCGTGGTGGTCTCAAAAGGGGCTGACTCAGAGGGTGTGCGGGCTGCTAGCCGGGGCGCGTGGAGGATGGAGGTGGTGCCCACGCTGACTGGAAGCTGGGTTGCGTAGCTGTGGGCTGGGTTAGCCACAGGGACATATTCTGCTGGCCCTAAGTGAGCTGGAGGGGAGAGGCAGCCCCAGAAAAGGGTCAGATCGGGACTGCGGCTGTGCCTGGGCCAAGATTCTCCTCCTCGTCCTCGTGATGATGCAACTCCCCTCTCCTGCAGCCTCGTGTGTCTCTGCCGGGCCACGAGGTGATGCCAGGGAGGGAGAGAGCAGCAGTCTGGGACTGTCCTCTTGCAGGGGGTGGCACTCCTGGCACCGCCGGTACCCCCTGTGGCCTGTAACGGGCAGGGAGATGAGGGATGAGCTGCAAGCGCTCCTGTCCCTGCTCTGGCAAAGAAGCAGCGCTGCTGCAGTCCAGATGAGAACCAGAGTTTGTTCCATGGGGTTTTGGTTTCCTCCCCAGCCCGTGGTTGCTGATGTGCAGCCAACAAGCTGCCTCCTCGTAGCTCCGGGGAAACGGGGCCTGAAATCCTGAGTCTGTGCTTGCCCCTCCGCAGGAGCTGCAGAAGCAGGCGGAGGCGATGGAGTTTGAGATTTCCCTGAAAGCCCTCTCGGTGCTGCGGTACATCACCGACCAGGTGGACAGGTGGGTGCCCAGGGACGTGCCCTGAGCAGCCCTTTTTGATGTTCCTGCGGGTTGGAGGCCTGGGCGCCCTTCAGCCGCTGGCTGTGTCGGTGGTGGCAGCGGCGCTGTGCCCCGGGAGGCGAATACAGCAGCACTCCGCCCTGCTCTGTGGTACTTGTGGGAACAGGAGCTGCTCTGACCATCATTGTTTTTCTGCTGCCTCTCCCAGTTGCCTCGGGGAGCGTTTGTATCTGTTCTGGCCGTGGTCTGAGCGCATCATTTCACCCCTTCTATCTCCAGCTTGCCCCTGAGCGCGCTGACACGGATGCTGAACACCCACAACCTGCCCTGCCTCCTCGTCCAGCTGGTGGAGCACTGCCCCTGGAGCTGCCACGAAGCAGGTACAGTGCGTCCTGCAGCTCTGCAGCCAGGCAGGGTCCCCACTGCCCCCCAGCTTCCTCGCAGCGCCCCTCTGAGCGGGCACAGCCTGTGGGAAGCAGCGCTCCCCGCTGCAGCCCTGCGAGGGGAAGGAGCCTCAGCAGGGGTTCACAGCGCGGGCAAGAGAGGAAGAGATTGTGGGAAGCACGTGGCTCCGTGCCTGCTGAGAGGAGCCCAGCTGGATGCGGGGCTTTCCTTCTTCCCCCGGACAGGAAACGCATCCCTTCTCTCCGCCTGCAAGCTTGGGGTGTCAGAGGAGCTTTGATCCAGGGCCCCGAGGGAGGGATGGGAAAGAACCAGAGCACAAAGGCATTTCCAGGCTGTGCAGATGCAGGGTTACATCCTCCTCCATCCCCCGGAGCAGCACAGCTGCTTGTTGTGTCATGTCTGTTATGGTCGTGCTGCTTCTGGCTTTCACTGGCAGAAGAACCTCAGGCAGAGCAGGTACTGGCCCTGCTGATACCCCAAAATATGCCTCTGCAGCCGCTCTGCTGGGCCCCCATCATCTGCTAGTGTTCTTCAGTACCTGGCCGAGTACAGAAGGTGGTATCACAGGGATCTTGTAGTTCCTGCCACAGCCCTGTTGCTTCAAGACGCGTTCTTTGTGCTTTCCGTGCTCTCTGGTGCATTGGTGTTGTACCAGGAAGGCTGCTGTGCTGAGCAAAGGGCTGGGGAAGCTGAGGGAGGCAGAAACTGGGGGGCTCGCCTGAGCCAGAGCAAGGAGGTGAGCGCAGGGCAGCACCCCACCTCCGAGCTGTCTCTCCCTGGAGCCCCACGTTTGTCTCTCCCTCAGGCAAGCTCAAGAAGTTTGAGAACGGTGCGTGGCACGAGGTGCCCCCTGAGGATCAGGTGAAGATGACCAAGCTCGACGGGCAGGTGTGGCTTGCCCTCCTCAACCTTCTGCTCAGCCCCGAATGCCAGCGCAAATACCGCTTCGACAGCTTCAACAAGAGCCAGCTCCTCAAGGTAGGCTCTGTAGGGGACAGCGGTGTGGGAGCAGCGGGGTCTGACACCGTGCCAGCAGCACAAGGGCTGCGTTTGCCTGGGCACTGCTAGGGACCCCCATGAGTTGCTCTGACAGTGCCCCTGCAGGTGCCCAGCACACACCCGGAGCCCTCTCACTCCTCAGCCCCATAACCCAGCTCTGGCTCCCCTGTCCTGACCTCTCTCCCTTCGCTCTTCTCACCCCCTGCGTGGCTGCAGCTCCGGGCATTCCTGACAGACGTCCTGCTGGACCAGCTGCCCAACCTGGTGGAGATGCAGAGGTTTCTGAGCCACCTCGCAGTGACAGAGCCGGCTCCGCCGAAAAAGGATCTCGTGCTGGAGCAGGTATGGGGTGGCTCTTCCAGCTCTGCTCTTCTCTCCAGCTGCTCCGCTTTGATCCTTGTCACTCCCTTCCCCTTTTTTTTCCTCCTGCCAAACTCGGCTCTGGAGAGGTGGCAGAGTGTCAAGCACCCGTGTCACTGTGACACCATTACTGCCGGCTCAGCTGGCTCCCACTTCATCCGCTTCTCCTGCCCTTCCTCTGCTACAGCTGTGGCCAAGCAGTCACTCCTCATGGCATAAAAGCTGGGCTGTAAACAGCTGTCGAGACTGCACTGAGTCGTCAGGGTGGTGGCTCCGCAGGGCAGAGACAACCCCAGCTCATTTTAACTGATAACTGTTTGACATTTATCGTTGTTTTCCTGCTGGATTCTGGACTTCCCTAGGAAGAGCCCCTTCCACAGCCCTGGCCAAGGGCTGCTTGGCACGCTGCCTGCAGAAAAACGCCAAGGCAGTGCTCTGAGGAGAGGGGCTGGAGGCAGACCGATTCCCTGCTGCTGCCTGGGGCTTGGCCGATGGGCTCTGAGCGTCTTCAGGCATCGTGGGGTCCGTGCGTCTTCCAGACTGTGAAGCTGTAACTCCTGGAGAAAAGTGTTTCTGATGCCTCCTCGTGAGCCGAGGGGAGAAACTCTGTGTGTAAAGAGGAGGGCAGGTCTCTAAAGCATCTCCGTGCACCCCAGTTTACCTGCCACCGTGTCAGTGGGGCACAGACAGGCATCTGTCCCGCTGGGGACCTCGTCCAGCCCTTGTCTGGGCTGCTGCTCTTCGCCACAACTCCGCTTTTGGGCTTGCGTTGCTCCTGCCTCCACCAAGGGCAGGCAGGGGGAGCCAGCTGGAAGCGCACGCACGGGCTCCACGCTCTGCCCAGCAAGCAGTGAACTCACTCCCTGTCACCGAGCCAAGCTGAGAAAAGTCTTTTCCATTCGGTTTCTCCCCGAGCAGCCTCCTCCCCTCCCAGGCCTGGCTATTTTTTACTTGGCTGGAGCTGCCAGCACCGTTTGAAGCATCCTCCTCCTCTCCTCGCAGCACTGGGCCGACGCTTTCCCTTTTGCAAAAAGCAGCCCTTCCCCTGGTGCTCGCCTTCGGGGAAGTGACGAGTGGAAAAATCTGCTCAGGCAAACAGCTCCGGAGTGCTGGGTTCACTGCCTGGTGCAGTGCTGAGAGCTCGGGGCTCTGTCTGGGAGCTGGGGCCTCGCAGCCAAGCTCCTGCTCCCGAAGGTTGTGCCCCTTTCACCTAACGCTCCTCACCTCTGTCAGGGAAGGGGATCCGGCCCCTCAGGGTAACCAAAAAACACGCGCTGTGCCTGCACCTCTGCGTGCTGCCTCTGCTCACCCTGCTCCTTGTCCCCGGGGCCAGCTGCCCTCCTGTCCCTTCCCGTCCCTTGTGCTGCCACCTTCCAGCTCTGCCTCTCCCGCCAGGTGCCCGTCATCTGGGACCACCTCCTCAGGAAAAACGCGGGCAAGTGGGAAGCCATCGCCAAGCACCAGGTGAAGCACGCCTTCAGCCCCACCGAGGAGGAGCTGAAGCTCCAGGCACGCAGGTGAGGCCCTGCCCCGTGCCCGGTGTGACCAGTTGTCCCAGTCAGCAGGGACTGGCAGTGCCACAGCTCCCTGCTCGCCCCCTGTCCCCTTTGTCCCCGTTGCAGGTGGGCGCAGACCTACAGCCTGGACCTGCTGGAGGCTCTCGCCCCCGACAAGCCCCGATGCCGGGTGTGTGGGGTGGAGGCAGCCAAGCGGTGCTCCCGCTGCCGCAACGAGTGGTACTGCACGCGGTAAGGCAGCCCCCAGCCCCCCGTCACCCCACCCTGCAGAGGGGACGTGTCCCCAAGGTGCTGGTGGAGGGGATGCTGGCGAGCACCATGCTCCTGCTGTGGGGTCGGGGTGTCCCTGCAGCACTGGGGGGTGGTGGTGGCACCGCTCAGCTCCCGGCAGAGCGGGCACAGCCCTGAGCCGCGGCTCCCCCTCACAGGGCGTGCCAGGTCCAGCACTGGCCGAAGCACCGCACGGCCTGCAGCCTGCTGGCACAGGCAGCGGGGACAGCGGGTGCCCCGTGAGCAGGGCAGAGCCTGGCCTGCAGGAGGAGAAGCCCCTCGGGACCACCGGGGTGGGCTCACAGCAGCCCCTCCCCGCCTGCTGCTCGCCGAGCCCCCTGCAGCCTCAGCCTCCCTCTCCCCACCACCCCCTCTTCTTCTGCACCCTGTCGGGGCTCAGCTCCCCCTCTTTTCTCCTCTCTGAATGCAATAAACCACTTCCTCCCCTCCCTTGCACCCGGGGGCAGGTTTTTGTGTGTTGTTTTTTTTACTCCGTGATGCAACATGAGAAATCCTGGAAAACCTGAAAAAGAGCTGATACCCTTGTGGTTACCAAAAAAAGTCGAGCCCACCCCACACCCCAGCCAGGGTGTGAGCCCGTCCCTGCGGTGAGCGGGGCGCAGAGGCCCCCAGGCCACCTCGTGCCGTTAGAGCAGCAGGGGCGGGAGGCAGAGGATGTGGTTAGCACGAGGACCTGAGCGAGCAGGCGAGGTTCTGAGGTGCTCAGCGCCTGCCATCTCCCAGGCTCCCAGGAAGATGCTCTCTCTCTCTCTCTCCTGGGACGTCAGCAGCAAGGGCTTGGTCCCAGAGCACTGGGGGGGATCCCAGTGCTGTCACTGGTGTCACTGGGGCTTGCAGCAGCCCGGCTGGGAGCTGGGCTTTGCTCCCCAGCGGCCAGATTGGTGGAGGTGGCGGTGCCACAGTGTCACAGGCTGCGTTTTCTCACCTGGAGCAGTGCCCCCTGGCAGCCCCCGGGCACGGCTCGGGGGTGCCGCTGCCGCCGGGACCCGGGGGTGGCCCCGGGCCGATCGGGGCGGCCCCGTCGGGGAAACTGAGGCACGGAGCGGGGCAGCTCCGGTCCCGGGACCGCACGGAGCGGGGCCGCCCCGGGCCCCCCGCCCCGTCCCCGCCTCCAGCCCGCCCCGCAGCCCGCAGCCAGCGGAGCCGCCGCCGGTTCAGCCGCCGCTCGCCGGGGCCGGGGGGGGGCGTGGAGCGGCCCCGGCCGTGCCTCAGTTTCCCCCGCGGTGCCGCGCGGCTCCCGGGGCCATGGAGCTGATCGAGCTGCGGGAGCTGCAGCCGGAGCCGCGGCCGGGCCGGGGCCGCTTGGAGCGAGCCAACGCGCTGCGCATCAGCCCGGCCCGGCGGAACGGCCCCGCCGCGCGGCCCGAGCCCCGGCTGGCGGCGGCACCGGGCACCGGGCACCGCTTCGAGCCGCGGCGCCGCGGGCTCCACACCTGGTGCGACCTCTGCGGGGATTTCATCTGGGGGGGCGGCAGGAAGAGCCTCCAGTGCCGCCGTGAGTAGAGCTCCCCAACCCGGCCGCCCGCCACAGGGCACGGCGTCCCGGGACCGAGCATCCCCCGGTACTGGGCATCCCCGTACCGAGCATCCCGGGACCGAGCATCCCCCGGGCAGCGGGCACCTTGGGGCCGAGCATCCCTGGACCAAGCGTCCCGGGACCGAGCATTTCCCCAGGCAGTGGGCGTCCCCATACCGAGCGTCCCCGGTACTGAGCATCTCCCCGGGGCAGTGGGTGTCCCGGTACCGAGCATCCCGGTACCGAGTGTCCCCCTGGGCAGTGGGCATCCCGGTACTGAGCACCCCCCGGGGCAGTGAGTGTCCCGGCACCAAGCACCCCCAAACTGAGGGTCCTGGTCCCAAACATCCCCCCCACAGGCAGCCCGGGGAGGGGACAGGGGCACCCCGGTATCAGCAGGCAGCACAGCACAGCACTGGGTCCCACGCGGGTGCTGGCCCTGGGTGCCCCAGCACAGCGTGAGCGGGCAGCACCCCCAAATCCCCCCCAAATCCCCCGGGTGTAGCTGGGGGTCTGGCGGTGCCGGTGTCCCCACTGTGCCCCCTGTCCCTGTCCCCAGACTGCAGCTTCACCTGCCACTACCGGTGCCGGGCCCTGGTGCGGCTGGACTGCAACGGGCCCCTGGGCACCGGGGACGAGGACGACGGCACCGAGCAGGAGCTGGAGAAGGACACGAATGTGGTAGGGGACGTGGGGCGCACGGAGGGGGGGGGACACAACCCAGGATGGGCTGTGCCGTGCCATGCCGTGCTGTGCCATGCCAAGGTGTGCTATGCTGTGCTGTGCCGTGCTGTACCGAGTCGTGCCATGCCAAGGTGTGATATACTGTGCTGTGCCGTGCCATGCTAAGGTGTGCGGTGCCGTGCCATGCCGTGCCAAGGCGTGCTATGTTGTGCTGTGCCATTCTGTGCCGTGCCATGCCAAGGTGTGCTATGCTGCGCTGTGCCGTGCCATGCCAAGGTGTGCGGTGCCGTGCCATGCCGTGCCAAGGCGTGCTATGTTGTGCTGTGCCATTCTGTGCCATGCCGTGCCAAGGCGTGCTGTGCTGTACAATGCCGTGCCATGCCATGCCGTGCCGTGCCGTGCCGTGCCCCCCCGCAGCCCCGGACCCCCTCGGGCACCCTGCCCGGGTGAAATCACCGCCGGAAACGGGGCCGCGCCGCGCCGCCCCCGGCCCGCGTCAGCTCAACGGCCGCGGCGGGGCGGAGCCGTGCTGAGCCGAGCCGGGACAGCAGCGGGGCCGCGCCGAGCCGAGCCGAGCCGAGCCGAGCCGGGCAGCGGGGAGCGGGCAGCAGCGAGCCCAGGCTGGGGTCGCGACAGGGACCGCGCCGAACCGAGCCGCGCCGGGAGCGGGCCACGGTGCCGCGCCGAGCGGGGACCGAGCCGAGCCGAGCCGCGCCGGGAGCGGGCCGAGCGGCGGCACCGAGCCGCGCCGAGCCGCAGCCGAAGCGCTCGGGGCGCAGCGGGGCCGTGCGGAGCCGAGCCGGAGCGGCCGGGCTGGCGAGGGGCAGGGAGAGCCCCTGTGCCCGGGCAGGGGCCGCAGCCGTGGCCGGGACCGGAGCCGGGACCGAGACCGGGGCAGGGCCGGGGGCGGCGGCCGGGGGCTGCGGGGCGGCGGCGGCGGCGGCGCTGGCGCTGCGCTGGGGAGGCGCGGGGGGCACGGGGGGCAGCGCGGCCAGCAGCGGCTACTGCAGCCAGGAGGACTCCGACTCCGAGCCCGAGCTCTTCTACACCGCCCGCACCTCCCTCGGCCGCCGCCCGCGCCGCCGCCAGGTCGGTCCCGGGCCGCTTCTGACGTCACGGGGGGTGACGTCACGAGGGGTGACGTCATGGGGGGGACACGGTGTTGGAGGGGGGTCGGTCCTGGGGCAGCTGGCTGCGTGCCGGGGCAGCGCGGGGGCGCGCATGGCTTGGGGCGGGGTGCCCGTGGGGTGCCCATCGGGGGGGGTTTTGGGGTGTCCATGGGGTGCCTATTGGGGGTCTTTGGGGTGTCCCTGGGGTGCCCACGTTGGCTGCGGGGCGCCCGTGGGGTGCGCGGGGCTTGCAGCACGTCGAGCAGGGCGGCGAGCTGTCCCCATGCCCAAGCAGGGTCCCTCCAGCAGCACTCCCGGCTGCGCTTCAGCCCCGCGGCACCACGGAGATACTCATTAGCCAAATACTCATTAGCGGCTCCAGGCGGGCTGCCCCAAACCCCCGGGGTGTCCCCATCGGGTACCCAGCCCTGTCCCGGTGCCGGGCTGGCGGCTGCCTCGGGGACACCGCCGTGATCTGGGACGCCGGGAGGGGACATGAGGCCGGTGGCTGAGTGCCAGGGCTGATGCAACCCCGCACGCCCCGTCCACTGTTCACGGGGTAGGGCCACGTCTGTGCGTGCAGTGTCCCCCCGGGGTGGCTGCTCAGCCCCGCTGCCCTCCCGCAGGATGAGCCCAGCAGCTGGGACACGGCCGAGCTGGACCCGGCGCAGGTGGAGCAGCGCATCAAGGAGTACAACAGCCAGATCAACAGCAACCTCTTCATGAGCCTGGTACGGGGACATCGGGGGGAACGTCGGGGACCGCGGCGCCCTGCCCTGGGTCCCCTACTCACCACCCCTACGTCTCCCCCGTGGCAGAACAAGGACGGCTCCTTCACCGGCTTCATCAAGGTGCAGCTGAAGCTGGCGCGCCCCGTCTCCGTGCCAGCTGCCAAGCGGGGGCCTGGGGGGCGGCCGGGGCAGCGCGGGCCGGGGGTGAAGCGCCGCACGTCCTTCTACCTGCCCCGCGGCACCGTCAAGCACCTGCACGTCCTCTCGCACACCCGTGCCAGCGAGGTCATCAGCGCCCTGCTCAGGAAGTTCACCGTGGTGGACGACCCCCGCAAGTTCGCCCTCTTCGAGAGGTCCGAGAAGGATGACCAAGGTAGCACCTGGGGGGTCCCAGTGGTGTCCCCACAGCAGCACCGGCCTTGTGGTGGTGGCCCTGTGGTGGCAGCACTCCCCGGGCAGCAGTGGCCCTGTAGGGTGGTGGCCCCCCTGATAGTGGTGTCCCCATTTGCATCAGTGTCCCCACAGTGGCAGTGTCCCCCGTGGCGGTGGGTGGTGTGTCCCTCTAGTGGTGGCGGTGTCCCCTTGGTGGTGATTGTGTCCCCATGATTGTGATTGTGTCCCCTTGGTGGTGGTGGTGGCAGTGTCCCCGTGGTGGTGGTGGTGTCCCCTTGGTGGTGATTGTGTCCCTGTGATGATTGTGTCCCCATGATGGTGGTGATTGTGTCCCTTTTGTGCTGACTGTGTCCCCTTGGTGATTGTGTCCCCGTCATGGCGGTGACTGTGTTCCAATGATGGTGGTGGTGTCCTCATGATGGTGACTGTGTCCCTTTGGTGGTGACTGTGTCCCCTTGATGATTGTGTCCCCATGATGCTGGTGCCATCCCTATGGTAGTGGTGTCCCCATGACGATGACCGTGTCCCCTTGGTGATTGTGTCCCCATGACGCTGGTGCCATCCCTATGGCAGTAGTGTCCCCCTAACGCTGATCACATCCCCGTGGTGTCCCCATCCCCACGCTAGCGGCGGCGTCCCCACGGTGCCAGCAGCACCCTGGCGGTGCTGACCCACAGCCACCCGCCCACAGTGTTCCTCCGCAAGCTCTCGGACGAGGAGCAGCCGCTTCGGCTGCGCCTGCTGGCCGGCCCCAGCGAGAAGGCGCTGAGCTTCGTGCTGAAGGAGAACGACAGCGGGGAGGTCAACGTGAGTACGGGGACAACGTGGGGCCGGGCGCTGCGGGGTGGTGACCCGCACCCTGCCGTGCCCGGTGCCAGGCGCGCTGTGCCCCGCAGTGGGATGCCTTCACCCTGCCCGAGCTGCACAACTTCCTGCGCATCCTGCAGCGCGAGGAGGACGAGCAGGTGCGGCGCGTCCGGCACCGCTACGCCCGCTGCCGCCGCGAGATGCAGGACGCCCTGGCCACGCGGGCAGCGCGGTGACCACTGCCGCCACCACCGCCACCGCCACCAGCACCAGGACGGACGCCTGCCGGCGGGGGGACGTCGCTGGGACGGGACGGGACGGGATGGGACGGGATGGGGCGGGGGGGACAGGAATAAAGCGGCTGCACCCCCGCGGCTCGGGCCTCTCTGTGCGACTTGTGGCGGCGCCGGGATTCGAACCCGCGGCCTCGGGCATGGCGGGGAGGGGAGGGGTGGGGTGGGGTGGGGTGGGGTGGAGCGGGCGCCGCCGTCACGTGGCCTCCCTGCGTCACGTGGCCTCCCCGTGTCACGTGCAGGGGGCGCCGCCGCGCGCCGGAAGTGTCGCAAGGCAGCAGCGGCGGCGGAGGCAGGAGGCGGCCGGGAGCTCGTCGGTGCCGCCGCCCGGCCCCCGCCCCCCGCCCCGCCTCGGGGCCCCGCCGCCGCCGCCGCTATGGGCGCCAGCGGCTCCAAGTCGCGGGGGCTGTGGCCTTTCGCCTCCTCGGCGGCGGGTGGCGGCGGCGGCGGCGCCGAGGGCCCCGGCGGGCAGCAGGCCTTGGCCAGGCCGCGGGGCGCGCGCGCCGCCACCCCCTTCGTGTTCACGCGCCGCGGGTGAGAGAGGGGACGGGAGGGGGGGGGGGGGCGTTGCCATGGCAACGGGGTGAGCGCGCGGGGCGGTTGCTATGGGGGTGGTTGCTAGGGGGCCATTGCTAGGGGGCCGTTGCCATGGCAACGCGGCCGCCGCCCGGAGCGGGCCCGCGGCGCATCCCCGGCCCCACCGGCAGCGGCTGGAGCCGGGAGCGGGACCGGAGGGGCTGGGACCGGGCCTCACGGGACCGCACGGGATGGGAGGGGCCGCCCCTGCCACCGCCTCCCCGCCTGGCCCCACGGATGGCCCGGAGCAGCCGCCCCTCTGACGACCTCCTGCGCCTTCCCGCAGCTCCATGTACTACGACGAGGACGGGGACCTTGCCCACGAGTTCTATGAGGAGACAATCGTTACCAAGAACGGGAGGAAGCGTGCCAAGCTGAAGAGGATCCACAAGAACCTGATACCTCAGGTAGCGTGCGCAGAGGGGTGGGGGAAGGCAGGTGGTGAACGTCCTGCTTGCGCCCGCGGTCCTGGCCTTGCAGCAGCTCCTGCACACCTCAGGGTTAGGAGGAAACCTCAGGGCACCGTACTGCAGGGAGGGCGTTGGCTTTCTGCTTTTCCCACAGCTCCTACTCCCGAGCTACGGCTGCTGGGCGTCCCAGCTCCCCCACGTCACCTTGCCAGGCAGTGGCAGAAGAGGGAGAGATGGTGACAGTCTCCCAGCTCCCTTTCCAGGGAGGAGCAGAGCCCCGGTCCTTTAGAGCCACCAGGCCGGGCGGTGGCTCACCGAGGCGTGTGTGGCAGGGTGCAGCACCAGGCCGTGGCAGCCCAGCACCATATACCTTCCCTGAGGCGCAGGTGTTTGCACAGCTGTCACATCGCAGCAGAGAGTTTGGGAGCAGCAGCCAAAGCCAGTCATGTGCTGACACGAGTGTGCCCATCCCCCTTCCAGCTCGGTGGTGACAACAGTGCTGCCAGCGATGTTTTTCCCTCTTCGGAGGTGCTCAGGATTTAGTGCTCCCTCGAAATAAGTGAACGTGGTGAAGCCAGGCAGGAGGCAGGATGCTAATTGGGGTGCCGGAGAAAGATAACTAAAGTGTAGGGAAGCTTCTCAGGGGTGTAAATGGTGAAAAGGGAGGAGGAAACCCAGCTGCAGAGCACCCCGCAGGAGTCTCTCAGGTACACAAAAGGGCAGGACGCAGGTGTGAGCCCAGGGGGAGCTGTTGGTGTGCTCCAGGGGTGGGCAGCCCCCAGCAGGACAGGCTCTGCTGCTCTCACAGCGATGGGGCGTGGGCAGGGAGCTGTGTCCCAGCCCTTGGTGCAGGTTAAAACCCACCCAGTGGGAGAGCTTGGCCCAGCTGGAGAGGGCACAGAGCAGCTTTTCACAGGGCCAGGTTTTTCTGTGGGCCTTTATCCTGCTCCTGCCAAGCAGCCACGTGCTTCTCGCCCCGGCGGGCACAGCGCCCTGCTCACGCTGCCGCCCGGCGAGAGGGTCCTGGCGGTGCTGTGACAGGAGGACGCTTGCCCCGGGGCATGGGAAAGGCGCCTGTAGCTGGCGTGGACGGAGCCTGCATTCAGCAGCATCCCCTCTGGACAGAAAGCTGCTTTTCTTGCGTGCCAGCTGCCCTCGCTGCATTCTCTCAGAGAGCTCTTTTCAGTCTTTTAAATCCCGTGGATGCGAGGTGCCGGGGGAGCAGCCCAGGCAGCCGCTCTCTGCCAGTCACGCCTCAGCTGCTGCACGGGCAGTGCCTGGCAGAGCGGCTCCCTCCTCCCGCGCCCGGCTGCGCTCCAGACCCGGCGTGGGCGGCAGCGGCCGCGCCTCGTTGGCTCTCCAGGGATGGGGGCAAAGGGCAGAGCGCTTCTGTGTTGCACTCTGCGGGTACCTGGTGCCACGGCGGCTTCAGGGTCTGGTTCCTGGAGGGCACGGTGCCCTCTGTGGTGCCGACACCACGCGGGGCGACTTGCGGAGCTTCATCTGCCCCCAGAGCACTCGTTCTGTCCCCCTGCCCACTGCCCTGCCTCTCCTTTCAGGGTATAGTGAAACTGGAGCACCCTCGCATTCATGTGGACTTCCCCGTGATCATCTGCGAGGTGTGACCGCCGGGTGCTGCTGCCCACGGGCGGGACTGCCCCGAGTGTCACCGCACGAGGCTGCCCCGAGTTCCCGGCGAAGCGGAGGGATGAAGGAGGACGCTCGGACACTCAGACGTGGATTGTGGCTCTCCCCTCGCCCGGGGGCAAGGCGGGACGGAGCGGGCTCGGCCGGGCTGTGCTTGGCTGCTGCTCCTCGCAGGAGATGGGTGACCTCGTGCAACGACTGCTTACAAACACCCCTGCTTGAGTCAGAAGACTTGAAATCTCTTTTGTAGCCTCTAGCCGACGTTCGGATGGGTGACTGGAACTGCACGCGAGCTGCTGCGTTTGAGCTGGCAAAGGGAGAGCGAGCCCGCGCTGCTCAGCAGACAAAGCCCCCTGCTTCTCAGGTATGCCCCGGGAGAGCCAGGGCAAGGTGACCGCTGCCCGGCGGCGAGGTGGCCGGCGCCGTGGCGCTGTGTGGAGCTGGCTCTGACGGAGGGGGACCAGGAGCCGGGCCGGCAGCACGCCCGGTGGGTGCTGCGCTCCTCTCGGGGCGGAGATCGGGTGCCGTTCCCTCGGACCTCTGCCCCTTCCCCGTGCGCGTTCCCCGCTCGCGCTGCCCGGCCGTGGGGCCCTCCGGGTTCCTCCCCGCCCGCGCCGCGGGAGCGAGTTGGCTCCTGCAGAGCACGGCCCCTCGCTGCCGCGGGGCCGGGCATCGCCTCAGCTTCGCCCTCCCTCCCGATGGGATCGGCCTCGGCAGAGCCCGGCAGGAAGGAAATCATCGCTTCCCTCCCCGTCCCTCGCAAACAATCGCTCGCTAGGCCTGCCCCGGCTTGGAAATCTCCCTGGCCATGTGAACCACGGTTCCCCCCGCGCCCCAGCTGGCGGCAGGAGGAGAAACGCCATGCACTTTAACGGGAGGCTTTCTGCTCCGCTCCGGAAGGTCCTGCTCTCTTCTCCTCACCCTTCCTGCTCGAGGCTGGGGGCGCCTCAGCCACACCCAAAAATCTCCCCCCCACCCTGCCAGCGGGCCCCGGGACTCCGGGCCAGCTGCTGCGGGACCGGCGACGGCCCCGAGGAGCCTTGTGTCAGCCTGCCCCGCAGCCCGCTCCCGCAGCAGCCCGCCCGGCTTCCCTGCTCTTTCATCCCAGAACTTATTTACTTTCTAAGCACTTCAGACGTTCGCTACCTCGATTATTATTTTTTTTTTGATTTAAGCTGCTGGCGCTTGGCCGCCGGCCCTATCGGCGTCTGCGTTGGATGTATCCAATCCCGTATCCAATCCCGTATCCATCCCTGTGCCCAGCCGGAGCGGCCCCGGGCGCGGGGCCACATTCCTGGCTCCGGGGAGATAACCGCGGCGTGGCTGTTGCCGTCTTCCTGTCACCACCTCTTCCCTCCGCGTCCCCCACCCGCTGTTCCAGTGACAGGGCGGGCACGGAGGGCGAGGCGGATGTGCCGGGCAGGGCTCCAGCGGGGAGCTGGTCTACACTGTGATGCTGGGCGCCTCTCTCCCCATCTTTTGTTCTCCCGCTTGCTTGAAAGAGTCTGTCTTCAAACAATCCCCCTCTGAAGAGTTTCTTATTCACGCCACCTGCTCCGAGTCAGGCTCAGACCGCAATCTCCTGGAAAACCGCCTCTCTGGGGCCGCTTTGTTCTCGCTGAGAGGCTGCCCTGCCCCTCCTCCCTTCCCCCAGGGCAGCGAGCCGCGCTTCCCCCAGAAACTCGCCTTCTCCCACCCTCTTCTCCCCGCCGAGGAGAGGCGGCGAAGCCGTGCGGGCAGGCGCCGATCTGCCTCGCCCTGCTTCTCCTCCCCAGCCTGGAGGGTCCTCGGGAGCGGCTGAAGGCACCCGGAAAAATGTGAAGATCGCTGTAAATAGTATCTGTGTCCACTGTGTCGTTGGAGCAAGCGAAAAAAAAAAAAAAGGAAGGTTTCCTTGCCGTGTGTTATTTTTTTTTTTACCACCTCTGTGCAACTTTGTGCTTCCCCGTGTGGATGTGTAGCTGAAGCGTACTCACCGACACTAGGGTTCTTGCTCCTCTAGCGTGTGGATAGGAAGCGGGGGGGTTGAGAAACGTACACTATTTATGGCCCTTCCTCTGCCTCCGAGTGCATCTGTCTACTTTTTGTTAAATTTCAATAAAATTGTTTGTAGATCCCGCAAGGTTGGGAGCAGCTCAATGGGGAGGGCCGCGGCCGGGAGCCTGCGCGAGGAGGGAGGCTGCGGGGACCCGAGGAATCTCAGCTTCTCCTCTCCGAAACCACAGCCGCCTCTCGCTGCCTGCTGCCAAAACGGTGGCGAAACCCGGCAGCTCTCGGCGTCCTCCGGCACCGGGTGGGGGCTCGTGAACGTGGTGCTGGATGAGTCCGAGCCGCTAAGCTCTCTGCTCGCTCACGGATTTTTTCCCAAGTGGGCAGGAGCACGTGGAAAATGCTGCTCGGGTGAGCACCAGCAGGGAGGGCTCCTGCTGCCGGGGCCGTTAGCGGTGCCCCCTTCGATGCCCCGGCTTGGGATTTGGGACCTGCCGCTTAACGAGCTGCTGGGGCCGGCTCCTCTTCCCAAACCGAGTGGAAATCCTGCCCTGGCTGCGTGCGGCCGCGCTGCGCTGACTCAAGCCGAGCCCCACGGGGACAGGATCTGCGCGTCCGCTCCTTAATCACCCGCCTGACAAATCGGAGCCTCGTCAGTTGCGCTCAGCTAACGAGTTTCTCATCGCCGGCGTGACCCCACGCCGGGATGCCGCCCGCTGTCCCGGCCCTGCCGGACGGAGCGAGCATGATCTCAGCGCAGCCCTGCATCCTGCTCGACCCCGCAGCCCCGCGAGCCTTTTCCTGCCACCGCATGTGCCTCGCATCATTTCCTCCACGCCGGCCGGCTGGAAAACGAGCCGCTGATGAAAGGTTTCATGACAGCAACCTACACAGCTCATGGGGATGCTGCCACAGCTCCCGGAGCACCGGCTCTGCCCGCTGTCCCGTGGGGACCGACCCCGGCGGGGACGGCTCGCGGTGTCCCGGCGGCGGGCGTCACGGCCGGGCGCGGCAGAACAATGCGGCCGCCCTGGCTCGGCCCCGGGCAGCTCCACGTCCCGCTGCGACACGCGGCCGGGCCCCGCTCCTGCGCCCCCACAGCCCGCCCGGCCCTGACCCCACAGCCACCGCGGGTGCCACCCGGCCCCCGGCACACGGGGTTGGAAAATTTGAGGCGTTTTCTTGCGCCTGTTTACGGCCCCAGCAGGCAGCACGCAGGGGAAGGGCAGTGCCCGCCGGCGGGTGGATTTCTTGGCTCTTGGCGTGGGTTTTTTGGCAGGGTGGTGGCAGCTCTGCTGGCGGCACCGTGGGCGCTGTGGGATCCCAGGCTGGACGCGGATGGAGCCCCAAAGCCACCCGCGGGGGATCGCCCGGGCTGGACCCCACTGAGGGGACGGGGACGGACTCGGGGCGGTGACACGATGGCGCTCCCGTCCCCGGGGAGCGCTTCCGGAGATTCAGCCCCGCTTCCTTCCCCGCGCCGGCCGGGCTCGCCCTGGGCTTCCCACCCTTGTCCGGGCTGGGTGGCTCCTGGCCCCGCAGTCCCCGTCCTGGCTGCACCGGCAGCGGGTGGGTGGGGGCCACCGCTGCTGCTGGGGGACGTTCCTGTCCTCGTGGCGACTTCACGGGGACAGGGGGTGAGCAGGGGCAGGGATGGGGACACCGCGGGGAGCTGCCATCCCCGTGTCCCCAGCAGCCGGGGCTCCTGCAGGGCACCGAGGCTGGTCGGGCCCTGTCCCCGCTGCCTGCCGAGGGGACACCAGGGCAGGGAGGGTCCCGGCACAGCCCGTGTGTCCCCGCTGTGTCACTCCGGGAGCAGATGGCAGCGGGGCTGTGGTGGCCCAGCCTCTCCGCAGCTGTCTTGGGGCTGACTTCATCCCTGCTGGCGGGGACACTCGGGCGCTGCCTTCCCTCCTCTGCCACCCTGCTGCCCAGGCGCAGGCAGGACGTGGGGACAGCCACTGCCACCGTGTCCCCGCATCTGCCACTCCCTGTCCCTGTCCCCAGGGATGGGGCAGGGGGCAAGCAGCAGAGCCAGCAGCACCGAGTGTCCTGCTCAGGGCGGCCTGGCTCCTGGTGGGGACACATGCCACAGCCATGGGGACACCGCTGTGGGGACACCACCTCCATGGGGACACTGCTATGGGGGGACACCATGGCCATGGGGACACCACTGCCTTGGGGACACCACCTCCCTGGGGACACCATGGCACTGGGGACACCACTGTGGGGACACCATGGCCCTGGGGACACCGCTATGGGGGCACACCACCACCTTGGGGACACCGCTGTGGTGGGACACTGCTATGGGGGGACACCATGGCCATGGGGACACCACCGCCTTGGGGACACCACCCTGGGGCCACCAGCACCCTGGGGACACCAGCACCCTGGGGACACCATGGCCCTGGGGACACCACTGTGGGGACACCACTGTCCTGGGGACACCGCTATGGGGGCCACCATGGTCCCAGGGCCACCACCCCCATGGTGCCCCCCCCCCCTCCCCGGTGCCACCTCCCCGGGCCCCCCCCGCCCCCTGGCGCCCCCTGCCGGCGGCCCCGCCCCTCGCCCAGGCCCCGCCCCCCGCCGCGCGAGGCCGGCCGGGCCGTACCAAGCGCGCTACGCGGGGGGGGAACCGCTCCGTTACCGGGGCTCTGCCCCCCCGGTATCCGCATCCCGGCCGCCCCGCTCCGCTCCGCCGGCACCTCGCGGCCAGCGGCGCCCCCGCAGCGGGGGCTGAGCCGCGGGCGGGGCCGGGCCGGGCCGTGCCGGGCGGTGCGGCGGGGGGCGGCACCCCCGCGGCGGCGGGCGTGGTGCGCGCCGGGCGCCTTAAAGCGGGCGGCGGGGGGGCGGTGCCGGGGGTGCGCGGCGGGAGCGGGGCCGGAGCGGGCACCGGGGCCGGGCAGCGGCTGCGGGGAGCGGCGGCGGCGGCGCGGGCGGGCGGGCGGGGAGGGGGCGCGGGGCGGCAGCGGGCTCCGGCGCCGGGCCCGCACCGGGAGCGGGAGGGGGCGGCCCCGCCGCACGTGGCTGCCCCGCGCCGGCCGCGCCCCGGTGGCTTTGTCCCGGACAAAGGCGGCGGCGGCGGAGGGAGGGGAGCGGAGCGGGGCCGGGCTCGCCCCCCGCCCGGTGCCCGCACGATGCTCGGGGGCTGCGCGGCGGCGCTGGCGCTGCCCTGGCTGGCGCTGCTGGCCCTGGCCCGGCAGCCCCCCGAGAAGCCGTCGGCGGCCCCGCTGCTGACCCGGCGGCCGTTCCTGGTGGCCTGGAACGTGCCCACGCAGGACTGCAAGCCCCGCTTCCAGGTGGCCCTGGACTTCAGCATCTTCGACCTGCAGGCGTCGCCCAACGAGGGCTTCGTGGACCAGAACCTCACCATCTTCTACAAGGAGCGCCTGGGGCTCTACCCCTACTACACCAGCCAGCGCGTGGCCGTCAACGGCGGCGTGCCCCAGCGCAGCAGCCTGGCCGAGCACCTCGCCCGGCTCCAGGAGGGTATCGGCAAGTACATCCGCTCGCCCGCCAAGGAGGGGCTGGCCGTCATCGACTGGGAGGAGTGGCGGCCCATCTGGGTGCGCAACTGGAAGCCCAAGGACGTCTACCAGGAGGTCTCGCGGCAGCTGGTGGTGCAGCGGCAGCCCCACCGCTCCCTGGAGGAGGTGAACAAGCAGGCGGTCTTCGAGTTCGAGTCGGCGGCGCGGCAGTTCATGGTGAGCACGCTGCGCTCGGCCAAGAGCTTCCGCCCCAAGCAGCTCTGGGGCTTCTACCTCTTCCCCGACTGCTACAACCACGACTACAGCAAGAACAAGGAGAGCTACACGGGGCAGTGCCCGGACGTGGAGAAGACGCGCAACGACCAGCTGGCGTGGCTGTGGAGGGAGAGCATGGCGCTCTACCCCTCCATCTACCTCGACCCCCTCCTGGCCTCCACCCCCAACAGCCGCAAGTTCGTGCGGGCGCGGGTGATGGAGGCCATGCGCATCTCGCAGCAGCACCACGATGGCTACAGCCTGCCCGTCTTCGTCTACACCCGGCCCACCTACATCCGCAAGATGGACGTGCTCAGCCAGGTAGGGCTGGCAGCGGGGCCGTGCTGTTGGGCTGTCCTCATCCCAGCCATGGGTGGCCTCAACCCATGATGGAAAGAGGTTCTGGGCTGGCCGGAGTGCTGGCCGCTGTCCCCACGTCCCCTCCCTTGGGAGGTGTCACTGGACGCATGGGTCCTTGTAGCTGGGACCCTGAGCTGTGAGAGCCCTCGGCTCCTGCGCTGGTGGGTCCAGCCCCAGGGAGGAGGGTCTGGGTGCAGGCTCCTCTCTGAGGAGCCAGGACAGTCCCCTTACCCCGTGGCATGGGTATTTTTGGGACACCCTGTGCTTCATGGGCTTGTGGGCACTAACCAGGCTCTTGTCACTGCAGCCGGACCTGATCTCCACCATTGGCGAGAGTGCAGCGCTGGGTGCAGCCGGGGTCATCTTCTGGGGTGACGCAGACTACACCAAAAACCGGGTAGGTTTGGGGTCTGTCTGGGTGAGGGGTGGGAGGGCACTGACAGCTTGATGACAGGGCGTCCTCTCCACCTGGGATGCACCCTGGGGCACCCCAGCACGCCCCTGCTGACCCCTTCTCTTTACCCCAGGAGTCGTGCCAGACCATCAAGGACTACCTGGAGGGGGACCTGGGCCGCTACATCGTCAACGTCACGACGGCAGCGCAGCTCTGCAGCACGGTGCTGTGCCAGGGCCAGGGCCGCTGCCTGCGCCAGGACAGCTCTGCCGACGTCTTCCTGCACCTCAACCCCAGCAGCTTCCAGCTGCGGCGCCGGGACGCGGAGCATCCCCAGCACCCCCTCCTCTGGGCCGAGGGCCGCCTGTCCCCCGCTGACACCCGCTTCCTACGGACCAATTTCCACTGCCACTGCTACCAGGGCTGGCAGGGCAGCAGCTGCCAGCAGCCGGCAGGACCCCGTGGGGGAGCCCCTGGCCCCCCAACGCCCATGGGACTGGGGGTGCTGCTGCTGCTGCTGCTCCTGGGCTGGCGCTAGCCTCGCTGGACTGCGACGGGGCCCCCCAGCACCCCCTTTCTGCAGCGGTGTAGCGGACCTGAGGGACACTGGCCCTAAATCGCCTGCTTGGCAGCTTATTGGGGTTAGGGGGGGGTGGGGGTCACCCCTCTCCTGCCCTGGGTGCTGGGGGCTGGTGCCCACCGGGGGGTGGCTGGGGATGGAGGGAGGGCACGGGGGGGGCCTCTCCTGTTGTAAGGGGAGGGACGGGGGCGGCGTGGCCGCACCGCGATTAAAGCCGAAGCGGCGCCGAGCGACAGCGGCTCCTTGGGGCTGGGGCTGGGGGGGTGCTGGGGAGGGGGGGGGGCACACACGTGGAGCACCAAGGGCGCGCCCCCGTGCGAGGCCACGCCTACCGTGGCGTTAGCCACGCCTACATCCACCAGAGGCCACGCCCACACCCGGATTTGGCGCCACCCCGCGAGCGTGGCCGGTGCCGGGGGGGTGGCGCGGAGGGCACCGGGCGGTCCCGGCGCGGCGCCGTCCCCAGCCCGACCTTGTCCCGTGTCCCCCCCACCTCGTGTCACTGATTAACCAGGGCCCGCCACCGTGCCAGCCTCCGGTTTCCACCACCGGGACCTGCAGGGGCCCCGTGTCCCTCCGGGCTGCCCATAAAAGCTCGGCGTGCCCCCAGCGCGCCGTCCCCGGGCACCATGTGGCGGTGGTGGCACTGCTGGACCCTGCTGCTCCTGCCCACCCCAACCTCTGCTGCTACCACCACCGGTCCCGGTCCCGGTCCTGGTCCCGTCCTCGCCGGCCGTCCCTTCGTCACGGTGTGGAACGTGCCGAGCGAGCCGTGCGCCCGCTGGCACAACGTCACGCTGCCCCTCGGCGTCTTCGACGTGCTGGCCAACGCGCAGCAGGCCTTTGTGGGGCAGGACGTCACCCTCTTCTACAGCCAGCGCCTGGGGCTCTACCCGCACTACTCCCCGCAGGGTGAACCGGTGGATGGGGGGCTGCCGCAGAACGCCAGCCTGGCCGCACACCTCCGCCAGGCTGCCTGTGATGTGCGGAGCGCCCTGCCCGATGCCTCCTATGATGGGCTGGCCGTCATCGACTGGGAGAGCTGGCGCCCGCTCTGGGTCCGCGACTGGGGCTCCATGGACATCTACCGCCAGAGGTCGGAGGAGCTGGTGAGGCAGCAGCACCCGGAGTGGCCCTCCAGGCTGGTGGAGAAGATGGCCCAGCAGCAGTACGAGGAGGCCGCCCGCAACTTCATGGAGCAGACGCTGCAGCTGGGCGAGCGCCTGCGGCCTGGCGGCTACTGGGGCTTCTACGGCTTCCCCGACTGCTACAACAACGATTTCGGCAGCCTGCAGTACAACGGCAGCTGCCCGGCGGTGGAGCGCCAGCGCAACCGGGAGCTGGGGTGGCTCTGGAACAGCAGCCGGGCGCTCTACCCCAGCATCTACCTGCCCCCGCAGCTCAAGGGCACCGGCAAGGTGCTCAGCTATGTCCGCTACCGCGTGGCCGAGGCCTTCGCCGTCCAGGACGGTGTCCTTGCCGCCGCCATCCCCGTCCTGCCCTACGCCCAGATCGCCTTCGACAACACCGTCGACTTCCTCTCCGAGGTGGGGCTGGTGGGGATGGGGTGCGGGGCACTGGGGTGCTCTGGGGCTTTGCGGCACCATGCTGGGAGAAGGTGGCTGATGGCTTGAAGCCAGGTGGCTTTTGGTGGGGTGGCAGCGTGTCCAGGTGACCTCTCCTCTCCCCTCGGGTGCAGGAGGACCTGGTGAACACCATCGGCGAGAGCGCGGCTCAGGGCACTGCGGGCATCGTGCTCTGGGGGAGCTCCAACTACAGCACCTCCAAGGTGAGTTGGGGAGGGGAGGCGGGACGGGGACCTCAGGACCCTCATTCCCACCGCGATGGGGCTGTGATATCACCTTCCCGTGCAGGAGATGTGCCTGAAGCTGAAGGACTACCTGGACGGTGCCCTGGGCCACTACATCGTCAACGTGACCACCAGCGCCCAGCTGTGCAGCCAGAGCCTCTGCTCCGGCCACGGCCGCTGTGTGCGCAGGGGGGACCAGGAGAGCTTCTTGCACCTCGACCCGCTCCGCTTCGCCATCGACCTGTCGGCTGCCAAGCCCCAGCCCATGGTGCGCAGCCTGGCTGCTGGCGTGGACACGTCCCAGCTGGCCGAAGGCTTCAGCTGCCAGTGCTACAGCGGCTGGCAGGGAGAGCGCTGCGACACCCAGCGTGCCTCCCCGTGAGCCCTGCCCGCGTCCCGTCCCCGCCCCCGTGCTGGGGACACACAAGGTGGGGAGGGTGGCACCGCCTCGCACCCAGCTGGGAAGGAGAGGAAGCAAAGCCAAGGCTGAAAATAAAACCGCTCTGCAAAGCTCAGTGTCGCTGCGTCCTTCCGCTGTGGATCCGGCTGCTGGTGGTGGCAGGGTTGGTAAGGGGACAGCCAGGGCCACCCGTGACACTGCAGGGTGCTGCAAAGGGCCTGGCAGTGGGGTTTGGGGTCTGGCAGCACCCCCTGATGCTCCACAGCAGGCTCGGCACGCTGTGCCCATTCCCTCTGCTTTGCTCCAGCCCATACAGAGCTCTGGGTGCCACTTCCCTGCCACTCTCCCCAGGCACCTCCCCACGTGGAGAATTGTCCCTGCAGGAGAGGACACGACGCACAAGGGCATGCCGGGCATTGTGACTGCAGAGTTGAGGAGTCAATAAAGCTGTAGCTGAATGTTAGGAAGAGAATTAATCTGAGCCTCCAGTTTTGAAGAGGCATAGAAGTACAGAGCAACGCAGGGTGAAGATGGTTTCATAAAAGCAGACATGAAGGAGAACTGCTAGGCAGGGACTTGATATTTACTCCCAGGACCAGGTCAGGCATCAGCTCATGGCTGCACCTTGGTGATGTGCTACAGAAACGACATCTACAACTCGGGGAGTCCTTTTCCTATTACCTCCTGCTCTAAAGCAGCTGTGGGTCTCTGGTGCCCCTCCTTTGTCCTTACAAGCCACTCTCAAAGGGTTGCATTTTTATATTTTTCAGCTGATGAGTTCAAAACCTACTGAAATACTTTGGAAGATTTTTAAATAGTTTAGAAATTTTTCTTTACAACTCTTTCAAGTGCAGTGATAAAAGCTCACCTGTGGATAGCAGGCATCATTTTGGCAACAGAACAACACTGACACAGAAACATTTCCAGACATCCCTTTACACGATGCTCTCTCCAGAGCATGAGTGTCTTTTACAAAGCAGTTGGCAACATCAGCCTCCCACCTGAAATAATTTGGGGCTGGCTGCCCATACTTTCATCCTTGTGTGTACCCCAATAACAACCTGATTGATTCCTGCAGAGACATCATAAGTATCCATCCTGCTCACATCTCCTTATTAGTTTGACTAGGAATCGGACAAGGTAATGATGGAGATGCGATTGGACCCTTTGGTTCCCTAGCCACAGGCTTCAGAAGCATGTACCACCTGATTGCCAAGCTCCTTCCCTCAAAAAACCTAGTCATAATTGGATTTTGGCCCAGAAAGAATTGTCTAATCTAATTCTCACAGCAAGAACTTGACAAACGCTGTGTGTAAATATTGGAAACAATATTATCTTAGTATTTTCTGTATGCAGAATGTGATTCAACTCAAATGCTCTGAATGCGTCCCTCCCGAGCTACTGAGAATCTGGTATTTGTATCAAAGTTCACCTTTCTATTCACAGAAGGAAAACAACTGTGATGTCCAAGTCCTTGTTATGCCTGGAAGGTGTCACGGCTCCGTACTTGGAGCTTCTTGTCATTCCATGTGCTTCAGGTGTTTGGCTTCTGGATACCTGGTGCGGTGTTAGGGGCTGCTTTGGGGAGTCTCGTGGGCATGGAAGTTTAGGCTAATTCAGCCCATTACCTGAACAAAGCACTGAAAAGGGCACCAGGAATGAGACACTGCCTCTCGAGCTGCAGAAATGTCTGAACGCTGCCAGGAGCTGCGTGAGCACCACGAGAACCCTGCCTCCAGGTGCTGGCTCGTGGCTCGCCTGGAGCAAAAGCCAGGCTGGCAAGGTGGACGAGCTCTTTTTCTTGGTGTTGAAATAATGTAAGCCTGGGCTCCAGCAAGGCTTGTCACCTTCAAGTAGTAGTTTTCAGTGTGTTTAAAAGGATTTGTGTTAGTCATCCTTACAGTGGCTGTGCCTCCAACCTTGGAGGCCAGCTTATGGGGTAGCCAAAGACACCCGACACTGGGTGTCCCATCACCAGCTCCTGGCTCCAAGTAGGACAGGGACACGGTAGGGACACCGTGCACAGACAGCGGTTTTCAGGGTGGGTGAGCAAATCTGCAGTGCTCAGATCAGCACTGCTCCAAGAAACATGGACAGTTGCTTAAATCCGTCCTTACAGAGCCTGTTTTTTCATTTCAAAAAGTATTTTGTTGAGTATTTTTGGTCTAGGTAAATTAAGCCATGTTCTGTCTCCAGAAGATAATCTATCTTCAGTGCTTAGCATGGTTTAACTGTCCCAGACAGTGAAAACTGAGTTGCGGATTGCTCTGAAATGAGGAAGAATGTTGTAGGACCTAGAACAAAGATGCTAATGGTCAGAAGCCCTTAAATACTTTGGTATGACTAGGACATGAAGTAGTTTAGCTGAAAGGCAAAGTACAGATTGAATAAAGCATGGAGATCGCGTAAAAGAGAAAGAAGAAAGCCCTCCCCCCCCCCCAGAGAAAGGCTTTTCTGACACAAGTTGGAAATAAGAGGGCTGTTAATTAGGTAATAAGAATTCTCCTCTACCTCATACCCTGACTAAAAACATCAAAATCAGTGCAGAGGAACTCCCTGCGCTGCCAAACATCACCGTCCTCAGACACTGCTTGCAGCTCTGGCTGTGTGTTACCAGCCCATGCTTACGGTTAGCAGCAGGTGACCAGGGAGCACGGTGGCACCTCGTGAACAGTGCTGGTCCCCCACCAGCCACCTCTTGCTGCGGGGGCTGGAGCCAGGATCCCTCTGCCCATGCTCCTGGCCGCTGGGTGCATGGAGCTGGCGTGAGCCCACAGCTCTTCTGGACGGCATAAAATCCATGCTGAAAGCAGCCTCAGGAGCTGTATGGCTCAACATCAAGCATGTGGGTCTTTGAGGTGCCCGCTATTCTCACATACGTGCAGCAGGGGCTCGTGGCACCGTGTGCTAGTGGCTGTCCCTAGCTCTGGTTGCTTCGCAGGCATGCGGGGTGCTGCGGTCCTGGGGGAGATGCTGATGGTGCTGGCTTGGCGGTGCTGGAGGTGTCAGAACAGTGGCGTGCTTTCGGTGGCGATGTCGGGAGAGGCTGAAGGTTTTCTGTCCTGCTTCAATTTCAGCTTGCTTTGTTTTGGCCAAAGCTGGCCCCAAACTGTCCAACAGGACAGAGGATTGCAGCCTATTTGGATTTGGCGTTTGAAAACCTCCCACTTCTGTTCTTTTGCTTCGTTCTGGTGTTTCTAGGAAAGATCCAGACCTCTGGTCTTTCTGGGGCGCAGACTCCACAGCCGGCCTGTGCGGGACAGACCTCGCTGCAGGGGCACCAGCGCTCCTTCCTCTGGCTCAGCGGACTGCAAGTTCAGAAGTTACTTGGAAAAAAAAAATAATAATACATTGCCAACCCTGAGGCATGGCTTGCTGGCTCTCAGCAACTGTTTAGACATCCAGCCCAAACAGCAGAGCCTGCTTCAGGTTATGTAAACAAAAATGCCTCCGCGCTGGGAAGCTCGCTTACCAGGAGGCACAACACTTGCGCTATTTGCAGCATCTCTGCTGCTCTGACTTGGCAATAACTCCTCTCCTGGTTATTTTCCACCCTGGGGTTTTAAAAACAGGCTCATCAGTGTCCTGTGCTAGTGCTGGCAAGCCAACAGGAGGGTTATCAACAGCCCAAGGAGCGTCAGACTTGTGAACCGACTGGCTTGTGCTTTATAGAACACCCTGCGGACGAGTTTTCCTCCCATGACACGTTAAATGCACAGGCACACAGCGCTCCAAGACGCTGCTCTGATGCTCCAGTGCTACACTGTGGGCAAACTTAAACACTGAACATTATAGCAAATCTGACGGCAAAGCAGTTTGCACAAACTGCCAAGCATTTGGCTCTAAGTTTTCTTGGGAGGAGAAGCCTGATTTGACAGATTGCTAGCTGTAATTCCCAATTAAGATGAAACAGCCACAATCCTCTGTCCTGTTGGGCAGTTTGAGGCTTGCTTTGGCCAAAACAAAGCAAGCTGAAATTGGGGCAGGAGAGAAAACCTTCAGGCTGTATCTGACCCTTGGTGCAAAGCGCATGTGCTTTGCTATCTTACTTGCTTTAATATGCATCACCAGATACCTGCACGACGCAGATCCCAGCCGAGATAGCAGGGAGCTGAATAGCTCCAGGCCCAGCTTTTCTCACCCCAACAACAAACCTGCAAAGCACAGCACGATAGCAGTACCCAGCACAGCAGGTGCAGCTCTGATGGCAGACAGACGGCAGCCAGAACCCTTTCTATGCGGCTGCTGCAGGGCTCCAGCGGGTGCGTGACCACAAATGCCCGATACATGCAGGGTGCAAGGCATCTGCACCGCACTCAGTGCTGTGTTTGCTTTCTCATCACCGAGGCAGGTGGGACAAGGAGTGGGCTGCGTTAAATCTTATTTTTCTTTCACCAAACAGCGGAGGTGGTGACCTTTGCAAATGGTCACCTGAAACCAGCCCACTCCCCCGGGGTGTGCGAACGGCTCCTGGGGCACAGCTGCCTCTTGGCAGCACTCGCTGGCCTGGAGCAGAGCAACCTCACTGAAGGAAGGGACTTTGCTCTCCCCGCACCTCTGCCACCCTAACAAAATGAGCTAGGTGGAACAGATTTTCAGCCTGAAAAACATGCTGGGTTTAATCGTATTGAAAAATACTCATGTTACTTTTTATTTTGTGTGCTAAGACTTACTCAGTTTGCCTTGATTGCAGACAGAAATGGCGCCCAGATTGAATGAACTCATTTGAAAATGACACCCCATGGGTGTGCGAAGTCAGGTGAGCCCAGGGAGAACCACCACCAACATCCACCAGCAGCTACCCTTCAGGATGTTGGGCAGAAGAGATGTTCAACCTTTCCCTCTTTTGCCATGGCCAGAAGGCAGGATCTCCTCCTAAGGGTGCCTCAGTCTGGGTTCTTGCTAGATAAATCCATATAAAGGTTTAAAATAACAAGGAGGTTAATCAGTGGGTAATTCCTAATGGAAACAGAGAATACATCAGACTATTAATTTCTCCCATGGTCTGAATGTGCCATTTATTCCCTCTTCCTCACAGCCACTATTGGAAAGAAGTGCAACACCGAAGCAAGCAACATGCTGAAAACATGTTTAATACCGTAATATTTATGTAATCTTCCCAAGTGCTACCTGTTGTGCAGAGGGGCCACGATTAAAGACACGGCTATTTCTTAGTCAAAGGTTATGGAAAATCTCAGCTGTCCCTGATAGAGACGCAGCACTCGGCTGCAGCTGCACGTACAGTAAGTGAGCAGCACAAAAATAGCCAGGCAAACACGCCAGCAATGCACGTAACGAGGCGGCCCCTGCCACGGAGCCCGAGAAAGGCCAGGCGAGCGCCTGGGGTCTGGGCGAGGGGAGAATTCCCACTTGATAAGATTCAGCTTCCCAGACTTCTGCAGTCTCCAGCCTTGGGGTACCCTGACGTGTTCCTGCGCCTCAGGACAAGGGCCCACGTCATTTTTGCAAGATCTTACTGTCTGGACAGATGAAGGAGTTAAGAGAAAGGAAGAAGGAGGTACAATGTGGTTACATGAATAATTGCAGTGTGCTAACCTTTCGTTGCTGGCTCGACGATGGATATTTCTGCCTTTTACACTTCTAAAAGTTTGCAGTTTGTCTGGGTGAAGACTACAAAATGTCTTTGTAAGGAAAAAAAATAATAGTTGCATTGCCTGGCTCAGCCAGCTACAATACAGTCCTGCATTTGCCCGATTCCCAAGAGCTTTAACAAAAACAAAGGACCAACAGCTTAAACCTTCCATTGAAACCAAGGAACTTGACTACAAGCCAGCTAAAATAGTTATAAAACCTCCCTGGGTTTAACCATCATTAAATTACTGTCATCCAGAGAGAAAGGCTACTGGCTCACACTACAGCAGAAGAAAGTTAACTCGCGAAAACGTCAGAGAAGGGCACAGGACCAAGTAAACCCAAAGGATGACCCTGCTTGCTCGGTTTAATCCAAGAACAAGCTCAGACAAAAATCCCAGGTGTGAGTCGTGTGAGTGCTTATCTTGATTTTTTTGTTCCTTGGATCTCTTCCTCACCACGCCAGCCCAACCAACTCCACCTCCCTCGGGCCCTCCTAGCTCAGGCAGAAAGCCGTCCCCCTGCGTGGCGCGCTGACTACGCGGGTGCTGAGCGAAACCCCAGCTTTCCAACAGCTCCCTCAGCTAAACCCCGTCCCAGCTGATCCGTATTTTGCTTTTAAGAGCGCATGAGCACAGCTCACATCCAGCCTCGCTGGCTGCACACACCGCCCGGACAAGAGAGGGCAAGCCCGGAGCGGGCGCTGGGAGGAGAGTGGCGGCGCTGAGCGCTCACGTTGCCCTTCCCAGCCCGTGGAGCTGGAGGAGAGAATTGGCCAGACAGAGGACAAAAAAACACCGAAAGAAAACGCAGGAGCCCTTTGATCAGTGCCGGGCTGTGCTGCAGCCCAGGCTGGATTACAGGCTTTCCTTGCTGTTGGGACTCGGGAGCGTTTCTTCTGCCAGAGGAGCAGTTGAAGTTCCTGGTGTGGTTACTGAGCTGCTTCCCGCTGGCTGGGGGGAGAGGGGGGAACTTTGAACCCTTTTATCTACGTTAAGCAATGAGGATTCCTTGCAGACGTGTGGTTTTGCTGTTTTTTCCTTCATTTTTTAAGGCCAAGGACAGAAGGATGAATATGCAGGATGGCTGCTGCAGTGGCCTGGCTCTCTGCTCCTCATGTGGCTTCATACCACCTACCAAAATAACATATATATATATATTTTTACACTTCTTTTTAAACATTTTTTTTTAATGGCAATGCTGGGAAAAGACTTTGCTAAACCCAGAAACCACAACTATAAGATGTTTTGGGGAGAGACCAGACAAGACGGGGCTTTGCCCCTGTCCCTGGGGGGGGGGAGGGGGTGCAATTTGAGGATGTTTCTCATGGAGCAACTCCCAGACAGCTTCAGCCAGCAGCCCCAAGCTGGAAGGAGTTGCACACCAAGCCCCAAATCGTGTTTTGCACTATTTCGTCCGTGCCAGTGAAGCAAATGAAGTATCAGTAGTCCAGACGGAATCACAGGGGAGTTAGGGAGGACAACATGTTGCCTAGGAGGTGGGCATGAAAGGAAGCTCTGCTTGGCCCCCACAGAGCCCACCACTCGCACGGAGGCACCCCTAGAAGACGTTCGGTACTCCAGGGGATGCACAAGGAGCTGGATCTTACGTTGAGGGTTCCCCCAAAGAACAGAAGGTTGCCCCTTTGATTCCAGGGCAACTTCTTTCTCCCCACTCCCCCACGGTCCCTAACAATCTGGTTTCCAGAGGGGTTTCTGAGCAGGTCGATGCTTTCTTTAGGTAGAGCCCAGGACCAGGGGAGCAGCAGGAGCTGGGTGAGTCACTCACACACGCGACGGGGAAGTGACACCGCCACCAGCACCGTGCTGACCTCGGGCACTGAGCTTCCTCATTGCAGGGGGCATCATCATCTGGAGATAAGCACATAAACACTCGGTGTTTATGAAAAAACCAACCTTTCTTTCACATGACTTCATTTCTGTGAGTGATTAACGTTCAAGAAGCTGCATTTTGGTAACTGAAGCTTTACACCTCTGGTGATTCCCAGGCAGAGCCAGGACTGTTTGCAGAGCTTTCGGTACCTGCGTTGGCCTGGAACCAGCCCAGGCAGCACTCTTGAAGGGAACCAGGCCAGAGGACGAAGGAGTTACTAAAACCCATCCTACCGCGGTAATAAATAACACATCACGTGGAGTTTAAGCAAAAATACCTACAAACTCCCTTCCCTGCGTCAACCCTTTCGATCTTAAGGTGAAACCCTCCTGCCCCCCCTCCGGGCTGCTGCCCCTCGGGCTCCTCGCCGGGCGCTACGGGGGGCTCGGAGCCCCCCGACCCGGTTCCCTTGGGGGCTCTGCGCCCTCCCCGCTCCCGCACCTGCCCCTTTCCTCCGCGGCGGGGGCGGGCGGCGGCGGAGAGGGGGGGGGGGGGGGGCGCTGCCCGGGGCCGCTCCCGTTCGGCCCCGGCCCGGTCCCGCCCCCGCTCCGCGCCCAGCCGCGGGCAGCTCCGCAGGAGCGGAGGCAGCGGCGCCGATGTGGGGCCCCCACCGCCCGCAGGGCCGGCACCGCAGAGGTAGGACCGGGGGGCGTTGAGGACCCACGAGGGTTTTTTTATTATTATTTTTTTGGGGAGGGGGGAGAGGAGATCGCTACGACCCCGGGTCAGCGGGGGGAGGTGGGATCCGGCCCCCTTCTGGGGTCCCCACTGGTTATTTGCGGGGGGATCCGGGCTGCCCCGTTCCCCCCCGGGCTCTGCCGCAGCCTGGGGCAGGAGGGGGAGCCGGGGCAGCAGCCGGCTGGGGCTTAAAGCCCGGCTCGTTCCCAGTGAAACCTCCCCAGGTGTCCGCCAGCAACGGGGCGGCAGCAGCCGGAGCCAAACGGGAGCGATCCCGAGTGGGGTCACTCGGGGGGAGCCGGGGGGGGGGGGAGCGAGCGCGGGGCTCTCCGCGAGGCTGCCAGTAAGTTTGCTTCATGTGGCCTTACTCAGCTGCGAGGCACTCCCATAATTATGGCTGCAATTAAAAGCAACAGCATCCATTTGCATCAGGTCCCGGTCATTTGGAGCCATCATCTAATGAGGGTGTTCGTGGAGGGATCGCTATGCAGGATGAGGGCACTGCGCGGGGAGCGTTTCGGGGAGGGTTTGAGTTTGAGAACTTTGGCGAGGTCACTTGGAGGGAGGGTCTGCTTGGACGGAGTGAAATAGGACATTTTGTCAGGAAAAAGCACCAAGTTTTACAAACATAGCCCAGCGGCAGGGTGTTGTTGGATTACGTGAAGTGCTTTTAGCAGTTTTATGGTGTTTTTTTTAGTCATCCATCTAATTAAAAAAGAAGAAAAATCAGCTTGGTTACACCAGTGTGTTTCTCAACTGGATTGCATCAATGTTCCTTCTGCTCTTCTGAATCACAGATTTGGTCAGTGCAGCCTGTGCCTGGTGTCTCACTGCCAGCAGAGCACCGCGGCTGCCTCCCAGAGTGCTTGCTGAGGCTGTGGGGTTTCTGTAGGGCTCGAGCTGTGTGCAGCACTCTGTCCCAGCTGTTTTTCTCTACATTGGACTTTTAAACACTGGAAAGCGTGGTCAGAAGGGTTTCTGCTTTTTTTTTTTTTTTTTTTTTTTTTTTTTTTCTGAAGGGAAAGACTTGGTGGGGTACTCTCACCTTCTCTCTCTGTGTGTTATTTTTGATTATGGCTTTGTGTACAGAATATAGGGTAGGCTTGTCATCCACACGCCCTGCGTGGGGCAGGTCCATGGAAAAGCTCACAAGGCAAATGTAGCAGAAATGACAAAAACTCTCAACGTGCAGTGGAGGAAGCAGCAGCCACAGATACGGGAAGTGCTGTGTTCCTTGTGTCTGCTCTGGTTTTTCCCAGAAGCCTTTTTTCTTGTCCCATTTTGGGTCAAATAATTGTCTGCTAACCTTCTGTCACAAGCAGTGCTTGATTTGTGTTCTCTGAGAGCGTAAGAGGTCCAGCGATTAAATCCTACAAGGGGGTAAAAGGGAATAAAGAAGTCTGAAGTCGCTCATCCGTCTTGTCGGGCTCTCTAGCAGCTGAAATTAAGTAAGCTAAGTGGATTCCTGGTTTTACTCAATTTTTATTAGGCGCTCAAAGTGGGGACATGGAAAGGAGCCACACGCGTTGGTATTTGCAGAGGCCGGGGGGTTATTTCGGTGTGATTTGGTTGCACGGAGAGGAAGTTTCTGGTGTAGTGCTGGCCTGGCTCACCCCAAGAGACCGCGTTGGCTCAGGCTGGCTAATAACCAGGCTTGTTCTTGGGTGCCTGCCAAACCCTGGCCCTAAATATTGTAATCACACGCTAATTATGAATACTGATCCCCAGACGTATTTAATGTGCTGCCAGGTGAAGTGCTAACCTTGGAGTCGCTGAGTGTGGCAGCGCGGTTTGGGTAAATTCGCTCCGACCTGGTGGGTCCGTGAGTTCGTGTCGCCGCGACGAGAAGCAATGTTTCTGGTTTTGCATGGAGTATGTCGTGTTACCCGCGTGGTTTGAAGTGCCCTTGAGGTTCTGCTATGTCCAAAAACCTCACTCTCATTTGAGAGGCTGGTGAAGGGGGGGGCTCTTTGTGGTGCTGGCATCTGTAATATTTGAGGAGCTGAATCTGTGCGCTGTGATGAGCCTGAAATCTTTCAGTGAGCAACTTCTGTGGTAGGGCCTGAATGCACACGAGTCTCCTAATTGCACTGACTTTTCTCCACGTGATGGATCAGAGAGCTGTTTTGTAATGTTTTATTAATAAAATTGGATGTATTTGTCATGAGTGTCCTTGTGGATAAAATGTGCCTGTTGCAGCTTTAAATCTGTGCGTGTGGGTATAATTTCAGCACGACTGGTCACTTAGATATCTGAAATGACTGCATGGCATTAGTTTTCAGATGATTCAGGACGTTACTATCTTGTTTACAGGCCATGAAGCCCTTAGTTCCCCTTGTCACTAGATAGTGGACCACCAAACTTCTTCCCAGCCTTACTCTTTTTTCTGATGTGCGTTTTCTCTTCTCTCTGTGTAGCATCAAGCCTCTTTCTTCTCCATGGGCTCAGGGCTGGCTGTGTGCGTGTTGTGCCCCAGCACGGCAATCGCTGGGCTGCCAGGGCTCGGGGGCTCTCAGCTTGCTGTGGGGTTGGCGTGAAGCCGTGTGGTGACAGCGGCACGTCACTTGGATGTGCCGTTCCTGCCCTGCTCAGATGGGCTGTGGTGGGGCAGCTTTTGAAACGGGTTCACACTCAGGTGGTTGCTCCATCTGCAGTAAGTTTTGTGAGCTGGACTTGTCTGTACTGAAACTGCTGAGGCTTGGTTTGATCCTGTATGTGTTTAGGTGCATAAGCAGGAAAGTTTCCGTAAACAGCAAGAAATCCTCACTGCTGGGTGACATACCCAGTTTGCCCATGGGTAGTTCATACCAAGTGATGCAAGGGATAAAATATTTGTAGTGATTTATTTGCAATTAAAAGCTTCCATATGGCTACGCACACCTCTTTTGACATAAATTAAAAATTTGAGTTGTTTTAATGCGTCTGAGATTGTTTTTGACAATTACTGCTGCCACAACAATATTTGAATTTAAGGCTGCCTTTTTCTTCCTCTTACGTTTTCTCTTTTGATCATATATCCATGGAGACCTAATCGATGTTGTCAGTTAATAACAAGCAATATTTGTCATTCATGGGAACCCAATAGATATTCTTCAGCTTGGAGCTCTGCAACATCTACCTTCTGCGCTGAGGAGGAAGAAAAACAGAAGAGACTTGTAGTTTTTCTATTATCAGTGTGAAACTGGTTTCCCCAAAACAATGGGGGGATTTCAGGGGTTTGTGACCTCTTGCAATTAAAAAAAAATTTAGGTGGCTTGTAAGAGGCAGGCTGGTAGGGATGAAGGAGGAGTGGAACAAGCAGCAAGGCAGCCTTCGTGGTAGAGGAAAGCAGCTCTCCTGTTAGTCGAAGTCATTCCTCATTTTTTATAGGAGATTGATCTAGCTGTGTTTTTTCTTTTTCTTCTCTCCCTCTTTCATTTCATTTTATTTTTTCTCTGAGAAATGCCCCACTTGGGGGTTAGGGTATGAAAACTTAAAATTCAAACAGTTCTGGAAGAGGTATCTCCCATGGATATAGGTCTTGTGGCTGTAATTGTTAGTTCTTCCCCAGGTTTGGGTCAGGTCTGAGGACCTGGGCTCATCTAGTGCCAGTCTTGTGTCTGATGGGGAAGGCTGAAGTGCAGGCAGGGTAGCTCTTCTCTCTTGGTAGCCAGTTTTCACTAAAATGTAGGAGATTTTAATGTTTTTGAGACCTCTGTCCTGTGTCCAAAAAGGTTCAAATCGGTTAATGACCCAGCCGTGTGATTCCTGAAGGGACAGGGCTTGAGCAAGCGAGCCTGAACAGCTGATGTTTCATGAGAGGTGGAGGGTACATGTGTTTGCATTTGATCTGTTTTGGTTTTGCTCCACCATCATATCCCATTTACATAGCCGAATACTAACATGAAGTGAATTAGATCAAGCCCATCCCCACTCATATACTGGAGGGAGGCTGTTTATGCTGGGAGATGAAAGTCTTCTAACAACATTAATATTCAGGATTGTGTTTGGGCACCCAAGCCTCCTGGTTTCCTTTTCCTCTAGCAAACCCCTCTGCTTTACCTCGCAGGGAACTTCCACCCCCCCCCCCCCCAGTTCCTCGAGTGTTATTTTGTCTCTTTCTGGAACTACTTTTCAGGCTGTGGCTAATGCTATTCAACAAAATAATGTGGGTGCTCCTAACCTGAAGCATCTGTCACTTGCTTGTCAGGTTGCTACCACTGCTGCTGCGCGTGCTGTTTGCTTTCAGCTTATATTAAAATTTAATTATTTTGATGTGTATTTACATACTGTGGTGCCAGTCTCTCCCATATGCTGTACATGCTGGAGTATGGCCTTCTTCACTCTGCAGTCATTCATTATGATTTATTTTCTCTACAGAGGCTGGTGCTGAAACAAAGCTCTTTTTAGAAATATAAAGAGAATTGGGGGATTTTGTTTTTAAACACAAAGAAAAATGGTTTCTTTGCTAATATTTTGACGGCAACTGTTGTTTGGCAAATGTTTCCCCTTTGCAGCAGTTTTTATTTGTAATATTTCTGTTGTTTAGCCTGCCTGCACTTCACAAATTAGGTTATTTTGGCTGTTGTAATTTTATTATCCCTATTAAGCTTCCTCATCTACGTATTGATCCTGTTAGTCTCAGGAAGCTGATAAGCCATCTAGCTGTACTTGCAAAACACACAGAAAATGAGAAATCTGCCCTGGAGGCTATGAAGACACAGATTTGCTTGCGATTGGGATCATGGTATGTCTGTCTGGTGATTTGTCACCTCCAGTGCTAGGTTTTAGGCTATATGACAGCATTGCAGCTTGCTAAATTGAGGTGAATTTAGCTTTTATTATAAACTGCTGAGAAGCTTTGCTCTAGCTCTCTTGTATTTTCATCTGGATGAATACGCTCCCTTTCCGCAGAGCTCAAGAACATTTCCAGAGGCAGCTGGCGTCATGTATGCTGCGAGGTTTTTTTTGCTCCTTGTGTCAGTGTCAGTTTTCCATGCTGCCTTTCCAGGGGGATTTATTCCTCATTTTCAAAAACCCGCCTTCCAATCTCTGCTGCCTACAGCATGCACATGAAACCGGGAGTAACTGTAGGGGTGGGTGCAGGACTTCAGCTATTGCTTCCACCACCATGGGCTTTTCCATTAGTGACCCGCTTACCCAAACGGCAATATATGCTGAATGCTGTACTCTGTTGGAACTGTACTCACCTCTTTGTTTGTTTGTTCTAGCTCTTGGACAAGTCTTGTCCTTTCAACAACGTGAGATTGTACAACCTTCAACTCAATGTCTGCTCTGAGTCCACTTTAGATGCTTTCATACTGGTCTCTGCCAATTCACACCTTATTGATGGAACCAGAATGTTCAAAGAGCCATGTTTTTTTTTTCCTTGTTCTCCCTGACCTCCCTGCATAGTCACTGCTTCTTCTAACATCTCGTTGCTTTTGCTTTTATGATACTCTTTCCACCCCCCAGCCCATGCTTCCTCCTCCTCCTCCTACAACATGACCTTGCTTTGCTCTTGTCTCCCCGTGCCCTATTTCAGGCGTTCGCATGGCTTCAACTTCTGTTATGTGCTGATGACTCACAGATGCACTCTATACCTCTGACGGTTTGCTTCATCCAGACCTGCATCTGTCTTTCTGCTGGTGTTTTTCTCTTTGATTTCTCCATCAGTAGTAACTCGATATTTCAAACCCAAATCCCCTTCCCATGCTTCAAGAGTTCCATTGTTTTCTTCTCTTTTAAAACGCTGCCATCTGATGGGTAGCTTAATCCTGAAGCCTTTTTGGTTGTTTTTATTCCTTTGGTGTACTTCATGTGCTTAAATCCAATACAAATTCTGCATGTTCTTTATTATCAATGTATTTCTCCTTTTCCAGCTCACCATATAACTTTTCTTTCCCAATGCATTTAGTTAGTCTTTTCAGGTGTTTTTATTTTAAATGGCTGTCCTGAGAAATTCTACTGCTGAAGTCAGTCAATAGCGTTTGGTTTTAAAGATAGCATTAAGTTTCTCTCTTAGAAGTCATCTGCCCTTGCCTTGCTGTGTTTTACATTTAGCAGCACAGCTTTAGCTGTTGTAAACAAGTGGCGTTCATTGTGTCCTAGCTGAATGAAAGATATGTATACAAAAGATATGTATACATAATAAATGCTAAAATACCTAATACCAAACTAGCTGTAAGTGAGCATAATTCATAAGCCTTTCAGCCTAGAGAAGGGTTCTCTCTTTTATTTAAAGTTGCTGATCCTTCCCTCATGCTCCTTTTAACTATACTCTTACTCATAACAGCAAACCCAAATGCTAGGAATTGGGAAGATTTTTTTTTACATGTTTGTGTGTCCACAAAGGAATAGAGAGGTTCAAGGTAACAGGTACATTTTCAGACCACTTTGTAGACGTTGTTCTCATGTAGCCTCAAGAGGCACAAAGACAAACACGCTAGTGAATGCAAGCATGTGTTTGTGTTTTCTTGTTCAAATATTTCAAGCTTCTCTAGCTTTGGCTGTCCTGGGTTGCATCACAGATTCCAGGTAACTGATACAGCTGGGGGAAGTGGCCTTGCTGCTGTATCACCCTACCAAGGAAGAGGAAAATGTTTCAGGGTACACCCACCAGCCGTCCAGAGATTGTGCAATGCTGTACGTGCTGTTGCTGTAGTAACAACACGGGAAACTACCAGTACAATGTGTAGGAACGACTTTCCATGGCAGGTTTACCTCTTGGAAACTCTATATTTCCAGCTGCCCTCTAGACCTGTGAATGCAAATGGGCAATTTGTGCAAACGCCACCAGTTTTAATGTCCTTTTTCTGCTCTTCTTAGGAGCAGCCACCCCCTCATGTAAATAGTTTGAAGTTGCTGGTGTACAGTAAGCTACAAAGGGTTTCTTAAAACTGGGTTGCACTCAGCATGAATAATGGATGTCTTCTTTCCTTTATCTTGCATCATAACAGGAAGATTTAAAACATTGCTTTAATGTTGCGATGATGGAAATAGTTTTAAGACATCTGGGAGCATCACTTGAAGGTCTAGCCTATTTTTTCAGGGAACTCATTTCAGCATGCTCTGAGTTGAAGGTGGGAGGTGGCTGCTTGGATGGGAGGTGTAATGGATTAGTGATCTAGCCTTCCTTGCAGGAACACCATGATGGCCAATCAACATGGTTTTCTCCAGGTATGAATGTAATGGAATGTAAAAAATATCTAAATTAACATGTTTATACATTCAGAAATAATAAAACTACTCTGAAAGGCCATGCTTTCAAGAGTGGTTCCTGTGAAGATAACGAGGATCAGAGTGTTGGTGTAGCAAGGTGTATTTTGCTGTTGTTGCTGACGTCAGTAACGTGCATGTGAATATCCCTGGACTCTCATGCGGTTCCTGTGTTGGTGACATGACCTTCTGCTGATAACACATCTACCCCAAGTTATCTTGATTGCCTGATAGGTTTTATATGCATACAGCACAATGCATGCGTTCAGTAGAAAGCTATTCAAGGCTTTATTGATACAATTCATGCAATAAAACCCCTTATATAGCAAGTGCTTGCTTCTTGATCGCTAGGTTGTTATGCTTTTGAAAGCACATAACCATGCTGGAATCAAGCCACACATAAACAGTGCTGTAAGGGATACATCATTGTTTTGCATGCACAATGAATATCTATTATGATGTTTCAGCAGATGATAAAGGAAATATAATGAATGCAAATTAGTGTGGGAATTAGTCCTCTCTCCAGCCAAGAAGTGTGGCTGAGGCTCCTGAGTGCTTGAGCCCTGTAAGATCTTCCCCTGTGTCAGATCTGTTAGAATAGGTATGAACTTGTTTTCTCACTGATGTACTTTATACCAATGTCTTCTGTTTAGGTGATTTTTTGTTTTTCTTTTGTATGCTAAGGAATATTATTTTATTTCAGCTTAAGGAATCTAGTGTGTGTATTTATACAGCTTTGTCAGTATGGGATTTAGGATGTTGTTTAAATCTAATCCCCAATTAGTACTGAAGAGATGTCTTGCTCCTAGTAGTAGCTCACTCTCATGTAGAGTGTGATGACTTTTTTTTTTTTCCCCTGAATCTCATTAATAGCTTGGACTGTAGCCAGGAAGTCCAATAATAAAATAAACATTCATAAAAATAACATCAATAGGTGTGTGTTGTTGAAGCCAGATTCTTTTAAGTCCTGAATCCTTAAGGCTATGTTTGTCTTTGAGGTAGCAGGTCCACTTCAAAAGAACTAATTTTTTTTCCCTTTAGGCAGTGATATGAAATAGGACATGGAGTGAATGGTACCAGTAATGCACTTTTTTCTTCTCAAAAGAAATGGAGTAAGTGCTAGGCCTGTGTATCAAAATATCTGGTCCTCTTGATTACAGTTGATTTGGAATCAGGTGCTAAATGGAAAGACAAGTGGAGATGGTATGGGGAACCTGCTGAACCCGTAATGTGGGATGCTTGACATTTTTTCAGGACTTAGTGGGCTATTTCTCATTTTTGTTGGTTTGACTCCTGTGATATTAGGCTGAATAGGAAAACAAAATGGATGGTACTTTTGGTTGTGGAGAAAACCATTGGCAATCTTGAGGAGATGGGAAATCTTCATTTAAGATGGTGACGTATTGGAAAGTTCTGAGAAACTGACCTTAGAAGGCATGAATCAATGTATGTCATTTTGCTGTGATGATATTACAGCTCTCTTCCCCATTTGCTTACTGTGCTTGCTAAGCTCTCTATGGAGGGAACTCATCCTGTTCTCTGTGGGAGGCTGTGTGAGAAGTTCCTTAACTCATGAGGAATCATGAGTTAAACGATGCATGGTTCCGAAGGCAGGATGATGGTTCTGAAGGCATCATCTTTGTCATCATCCAGGAACTCACAAACAGTCCAGGAGGAAGAGAGCTGCCTTTTTGGCTCCTTTCACAGCAAGGTCGGGTTAGTTCTTGCCTTACAGAGGTGACAACATACCTACGCAGCTTGTTAAAGGCATCTCTTCCACTGAGAGAAAAACCTGCTGGGCCTGATCCGTACTTCAGGAATATAGGAATTGCCCAGGGGAGGGAACAGTGTGTTCCCAGCTGAGGCACTGATGTAATAAGCTGTCATCGAGAAGGCCAAGCGTCCCATCTGCTCTATGGCAGTTTTGGTCATTATAGCTGAAACTCAGTGCAGGTGCAAGCTTGGATGCTGTCATTACCCTCGAGCAGCAGCTTTTCACCATGTATCAGCACCACAGCTAGTGCTTGGTCAAAATGAAAGCAGCACTGTTGCTTATAAGGTGTGTGGGGAGAAATCTCTCCCGTTCCACCCAAAATCTAGTTCTGAAATGCTGGAGTGTTGTTGCTTGTGAACCAAAAGTGTGAAGCATAGCTGTGTGTTTGGTCACCATCTCTTTTAATTGGCTCGCAGTGTTGCAACTGCCTTGTATATTAGATAGCTGTTGCTGGCAGTCCTCAGGTTGTTTAGCTGAATTAGTTTATGTGATCCTCTAATCCTCCTTCCAGCTGCACAGATCTGACCAATGAAGGACCACTGCAAGCCTGCTAAAGGTAGATGTGACATCATTTTTTTGTTAAAATAGAAAATCAGTTATAACTTGGGTAGGAATTATCCTGTGGGCTTCATACAAATACTGTGACTCAAGCACAGCAGGCTGCCAGTTAGCTGGGTATGGCCACCCGGCCTGCGTGGAAGCAGGGAGTGTTGGTGGGACGCTGGACAAGTGAGAGATGTGTGTGCCTGAAGACTGTGCTGGTGCGTGCCTGTGTTTCTGAAATAATGTTCATGCAAATTTTGTAAATTCTGTATTCTTTGCAAATTCTGTATTCTTCTGTGCCTCCTTAGATTGTTTTAAAATAAGCTTGTGTTGTGTGGCTGAAGTCTTTTAGAGTTGTAAGCTGCAGACGTGTACAGCCCTATCTGTACCCCTTTTTAAAGGGGGAATAAGGGCTCTTAGCTCTTCTCTTTCCTCTCACCATTGCGATATGTAGACAGTGAAGATGCTTATTTAAAGGTGGGATCATTCATGCTAATTCCTACCTGCTACTTTCAGCTGGCAGAGCAGCCTGCTACTTGCAATAGGGAATGCTTGGATTTAGGCTTCTGCTAGCTTTTTACTGCCAGTTGTGTGCGTAGAGGTTGGATGCTGTTGGTTTCCTCAAAGTGCTGAGTAAATAACTGATAGTGCAGGGAAAAAAACATACCTGATGACATTGTGGGAAGAGAATTGCTTTAGAGAAATGGAAGTGTTAGGTTAATCAAGAAATAACATTTGTTAGTGTTTAATATATACCAAAAAAAAAAAAAGGAATTTTTTTTTCTGTGTTTGGTTAAGGGGAAAAAAAATAAGGAATAGCAGATGAGACTTTTCTTCCTCATAACCCTTCTGCAGCCTTTAACTCTGCGTCGGGAGCTCAGCCCCCGGAGCTGGCACCCTTTAACACCAGCCCGGCCCCCGGGAAGGGCGCAGCCGGGCGGTGTCGGGGTGCCGCCTGCCGGCCGCCCACGGAGCTCGGCCCCGGGCTGGGGCGAGAGAAGGGCTTCCCCGGGGAGAGGAGAGGCCGGGCCCACAGCTGACCTTTGTGGTGCCAAAAGGTCTGGGAGTTTTAGGGTTGTGTCCTCCTTGTAGGCATGCCGGTGATCCCGGTGGATCCCTACGTGCTGTCGGCTTGCGGTGTCTTGGAGAGCACGGCCAGCATCCCAGGGCTTGTTTAAACAAGGGTGATAAGAGGGGAGCGAAAACGGAAAGCTTGTGTTTTACCGTCTCTCTATCTCGGAGGCGTTCCCGTGTGTATTTCAGGAACTTCCCCGAAGAAGGCAGATCTCGTTTTGCTGCGAGTGGGAACAGGATATTGTCACGGCGCTCCCAGCTCTGCTCAGACTCAGCTGAAACATTGCACATGCCTCATCTCCAGGGCTTGGCTCAGCGTGCTGACTTCTTTGTAAATACTCTCTTTCTGTACAGCGTGCCTTGTGACCTCTGGCTGGCGGTGTGTTCTTTAAGCATTTTACAAATATATTTTCCAGTAGCAGAATCTTCTGCTCTGCAGAAAGGTTTGTGAACTGGTTTTTCATGACCTGTATCTGTTGAGCTTGGCGTAGTGAGGGCGTGGACACCTGGAGGACTGGAAAGTCTTCTTTTCTCACTCCAAGCAGTGAGCTGGTGCTGCCAGAGAAATGGTGGAAAGACAGAAGCCATAGATGTCGGGTGGTTTATGGGTGTCTTACAGGCTGTCAGGCTACAAAGTGACATCTTGAGCAGGGAAAAGAGACCCATGAAAGTAAGCTGCAGATATAGTGGAACTCTATTATATAGTTAAAATACAACCCTGCTTATTTACAGATAGAATATAGGGTTTCTGTACGATCAGGCAGGAGCCTTGTTGCAGTCTCCTCTTTTCTCTTTCCTTGTCTCAGAGAAATAATTACCCCTGCTGTATGCATGAAGCCATAAGACATTCCTGTCTTGTCAGCCAGTTGTTTGAAAACAATAAGCAAAGCTTGGTTAGGTGGCTCAAGCGTGCTCTGTTTCTATGCAGCAGTTCCTTTCCAATGCTGCCTTTCTCTGTGGCATTTTCTCTCTTCAGAGAGGTGCTTTTGCAGGTAAGATTTCAGCTCAATGTGGCCCTGAGAGCAGAAGCTTTGCGTAAAACCCTTCTAAAGAGTAGAGGCTTATTTGTGGTTTCCCTGTAGCAAAGCCAAGTCTCCAACAGTTCACCTGCGGAAACCAACTTTGTTTCTCCAGCCTTTCTATTAGGACAGGGGTTGATGACGAGGTGATTGTGTAGAAGCTGATCTCCATCACTTATCTGGAGTCTACTTGAGCAATGGTTGTTTTGTCTTTGTCTAGGAATTCAACATAGTGCCCTTGAAAACAATGTTCTGAAAGAAGACCTCAGGAGTGGCACAAAATTTCTGTATTCACTTTGTCTTCTCAGTAAAGCAGCCTATGACCATAACCATGAGGTTGTAACAGCTGGACAAATCCTTATTTAAGTTTTGCACAGGTGCCACAGCCTTAAATCTGCCAGAGCAAGTTTGTGTGTGGTATGCCTAATGTTTGGGGCATGATTTAGAAATTTAGAAATTTGGTAACTCACCCTGCATGCCTTTGAGGAATGCTGTTCTTGTATTAACAACATCAGGTCAGTGCTTTCAGGTGTGAGGTAGGTCTGAGTGGAGTTTGGTTCTTGTGTGCTGCGTGGATTTGCAGAAAGGAGAAACAAACCTCATTTGTAGAGGCTGGAGGGAGATGGCACCTTGCTGTTTTCTACTTAATGAATGCATGACAGGCCTGAGAAGTGCCTTTCCAAAGCTGGCATGAATCTCCTTTTTCTCTTAATACTTTGTTAAATTAATTGTGGACTTGCTGTATTTACTGGAGGAACTGGTAAGAAAGCTGGAGCATCCCTGTGGCATTGCCCTGATCAGAAGGTTGAGTCAGACAAATCGGGGCTGATGCTGGACTCGATCCTTCAGCTGGCTGCAACGCGACGTCAACACACAGGTGATGGAGCAATGGATTTGACCTGAAACACAGATTAAGCTGCTCCTGCTCACGGGGCTTTTGGTATCTTTTGGAAGTAAATACATGCTTAACAGAAAAAAAGACGGAAGCCTTCAAATGTTCATAAAGTCCTTCCTCTCTCTGCTCCCTGTTTTCTGACCCTTATAACGTAAATCCTGTAACCCCTCTGCCCCCCTGCGTCAGCTATCGAGTCAAAACAAAATCAAGAAAGAATTGCTAACATAAAAACATAGTGCAGGCCCCAAGGGCTGAAAACTGTAATCAGCCTTGAAGAGAAGGAAATGAACTTTGTGAAGAGGGAAGGGCAGGTCAAGCACACATGGGTTTGGAAGAACAGCATCAATTTTCCTGCAAGCATCTTACCCAGCGTCTCTGGGGACAGATTTTTTTGTTGTTTAAAAAGCTACCTTTTGGCTTGCGGTTGAGTAGAAAAACTGAAAATGATCCTCAGATGCTCGGACTGACTAGTATTTAAATATGTGTATTCACACAGACATACTGAGTCATGTTTATACATGTGTATGTGCTAATGTCAAAGTGTCTGAGTACCCGATAGGTAACAAAAATGCATGTTGTGTTTGACCACTGTAAGCTAAGTGCCCTGAGAATCTGTGTGTAAAATACGAAGATGGAGGTGTGTGTAAGAGTGAAATATTCACCTCTGTAATGACTTTGCTTAGTCCGGGTGAGGCTAATCCAGCAAGTCCACCAATGAACATAGGTGTGGGGTTTCTCGGAGCTGTAAAGCTGGTAATGTTGATGTGAAACAGGGCAGCTGCATGCTGCATTTAATCCACACCACTACTGCAGAACTGTACTCTTCCACTGCACGTTGTGAGTTTATTTTTGTGGCTAAACAAGACGTTAGGAACTTGCTGTTTCCTTACGATTTTCTGCACCAGTATTAATTTAGCCTTCCTTGTGACATAGAGTGTAACTGAACGAATGCATTAGGCAGTGCCTGATTTTCTAAACCAGGGTTTAGCTGACTGGCCGTGGGTTTCTGTGAAGCCCTAACACTCCTTTTGGAAGCTTTGTGTGGAAGTGTTGTTCTGGGGGCTGACTGTGCTGGCTGCCGAGAGCGCACTCAGAGGACTGTCCCCTGTGGGAGGAACCCCACGGAACCCCACATCCACATCCTTCTGTCCCGGCTGCGCTGTGAGGGCCGCCTGGTCCCAACCGAGCCCGCTGGCAGGCAGGTGGCGCCGCCGCCATGACGGGGCCTCGCTGCCCGCCCTCACGGCGGGGGCTCGAGGCTGTGAGGGGCGGGCCGGGCCGGGCCGTGCCGTGCCGTGCCGGGGGGGCGGCGCCGCCGGGAGCCGGGAGGCGACCGAGGATGGCGGCGGCGTCGCCGTCGCGGGAGCTCACGCAGAACCCGCTGCAGAAGACGTGGGAGCCCTACGACAACGGGCTGCCGGCGGGGCACAGCGCCCAGCGCGGCGGTGAGCGGGGCGGGCACCGAGCCCCCGAGCCGGGGTGGTGGTGGTGGGTGGGGGGCTGCTGGAAGGGGCATCGCGTGGGGCGTTTCTTGTGATCGCTGCGGTTCCGCGTTCGGTAGATGCTTCCAGAAGAAGGGCCTAAACATATTACTGTGCTGTTTCTTAAAGCCGGTGCTTTATCGGCCATCTGGCGCGGGAGTTAATGGCTCCTCGTATTGCGGGGCTCGGAGGGGTTGGGCTGTGGCGTTTGTTAGCAAGCTGCCTGGCAGCGTGTGGTGTGTTTTCATGCTTCTTTAACTCTTATTTAGGTCTCGCAGAGGTTTCGTTCCCCCCTTCCAGGTTGCGGCGGCCCTGCAGACAAAAGGGGCTTTGTGGCGAGCTGTGCGCGGTTGTCACGCAGGACGCGCTGTGGGCTCCGCCGCCGTGGCAGGCGGCCACGGGCTTCTCCTTCGTTGCGTTGCTTTTCAGCCTGTGCTTAAAAAAGGACAAAAAATAAATAGCCTAAACCGTCTGGATTTCTGCTGGGTAAGCAGGCTGGTGTTTCGGTGTGAAACGTTGCTCCAGCATCTGCAGAATCGCAGGCACTAACAGGAGAATGCCGCAGTAAGGAAAGGTTCGGGAAGTGTGTGTGGTTGCTGTTGTAAGCAGGCAAAGGAGAACGCCTCATTTTGGCTGTAACACGGCAGCTCTTCTCCAAACAAAACAGCATTTATTACGGCTTTGATGCAAACACTGTGCTTTACCAATACGTGAATACAAATAAAAGAACCAAGTCCGAAATCGCGCATTGGTCACGTGCAGCCTGGTGACATATGGAGTCTTCCTGATGGAATTATGTAGTTTCTCTCGACTAAGAAATTAGATTTTAAAAATTTATTTCCCAAGTCTTTTTATTTTTGTAGACTTTCAGTAATCTTTGGATGCCCATGATCCATGATAATTGAGAAGCCTTTTAGCTAGAAAGCCGGGTTTGGAGGTAGTTGTTGTTTTTTTTTTTTTAATCCTGCTTGTATTTGCTCTCGCAGTGTACCTCCAGTACGTCTCCAGCCATTTGTGCTAGCAACTAAGTTCAGGCAGCCTAGAGAGGGGCAGGACTTGCTCTTCTGTGATAAAAGCCATCTCCCTTGCATCAGCCTGCTGAGAACACGCTGTAGTTTTTCCTTTGTCCATGTCCTTTATCCCCCATGCCTGCATAGGACGTGTTGCCTCGTGCTCTGATGAGCATCATGACCCACAGGCCCTGTGGCCAAGCTGTGGGACTCAGCACTGCCCTGACGGGGCGATGCCTTGGCAGTGCTGGGTTGACCAGTTTCAGTCCTCTGCTGTTGCCTGTACCTGGGTTAGGATTATTGCTCAGAAACGGTGAGCTCAAGTCTAGAGTAGTTTGCTGGTCCTCAGCTTCCTGGTGGGTGCAGTGAAGCTGGTTGCTCTGACATCTCCGTTTCTTGGCTAAGCAAGATGAACTCCTCAAATGTCTTTTTGGTTGAGTTTTTAGTTCATCGTACTGCTGATGACATTGACCTGCACCACCTGTTAGTCTTTGTTGTTCTAGAAGGTGGCTGAGCAGAACTGTGCATACTTCCAGGGGAGGACACAGCAGATCTGTGTTCAAAGGGGCTTACCTACTCTTAAGTGTTTTTTCTGTGTTTTTCTAAAAGTTTAACAGCTGAAATTATCTGAGGAAGAAGAAACCTGGTTAGGTGTGTCTGGGTTGTAGCTGTTGCAGGTCTTTGAAGCGCTAGTTCTTTGAGTCTGTGCATCAGACAGTCAGATCATCAGTCATTGAGGAAGATCAAGGAGTTCTGACTGCACGTACCCTACCCAGCAGACTGTGCTTTTACAACTGCTAAGATGAGGAAAATAGAGATAATTATTCTAAAGGACCTACCAAAGTAAGACACGGGCAGTAGAGGTGTTCATTTCTACTGATAGCTTCCACTCATCTTCTTGTGGTCTGTTGTTAAAAGTTTTGTCTCTAAATGGGTTGCACCGGAGCTACTCTTGGCATTGGCTGTTGGACTTCTACAAGCTCAATGAATGGGCTTCAAGCACAGGAATTAAACATAAATAGCAAAGTATGCTACAGTGAAAGCTGTTCTGAGAGACCAGCAGAGGATGTTTACAGAGTGGCAGATAAACGTTGAGCTTCCTATGGTTAAAGATTATTCCCCCCCAGCTGCGGTTAACAGCTCTGTTTTCCCAGAGCTGGAATTTGGTCCTTCTAAAGAGTTTTATTTGCTGTTCCTACAGCAGTGTGGATGTACATCAGGTCCAAAAAGAAACAAGGAGTATCAAATTAAGGTCATCTTTGCTCTAGAGAACTCTGCCCTGTGAGCTGACACTGCTTTTACGTATCGGTAGTCCCAGCCCTAGGAACTGAAGATGGAGAAAGTGAATGAGGTCAGGATGTACAACAGGGCGATCACTGGTGGCGTCAAAGCTGTAGGAAGCAAATGTTAGCCCAGAGCAAGTGGGTGGCAGAGCTGCTGCGAGCAGATGGTGGCACAAGGCTGGCCGCCAGAGGACAAGTATGAATCCCTCGTACCAAAGTACTGTTCGAAACCAGTGGCTTGGAAAAAAGAGAGGGGAGAAATAGAAGAGGATGGACTCCTTCAGGTATAGGAGAGGGAGGAAGAGCACCAAGTGGGGAACTTTTCACTGCAACATGCAAAGAAGGATGACAAACTGTTGGTATTGATCAACAGGAAAAGGAAAATAATTAGTTAAATTGGATAAATGATATGGGAAAACATGTGAGCCTGGTGTGGTTTGGAAGAGTGGTTGTGTTGGCATATAGTTAAAGGTATTTGTGTGTGAGCCTCTGAATAGTACAGGAGCAGGCCTGGCACTGAAGGCCATTGCAACAGCAGGAATCCTTCAGTAAACTTCACATGGCTAACTAGAGCAGCCTAATACAAAAAAACTACCTCACTGTAAATATTAACAAATATGGGGAAAAAAAAGTCTCATTTTAGGTGAAAAGGGATAGTTGATAATATGGTAGGTAGTGGATGAACTTGAAAATAATCAACTCTGTTTTCACGTGATGATGCAAACTTGGAGGGCTATTGAAATTCTGCGCAGCTGATCTAGGACATACAGTGTCCCAGCTCAGATTCAAAACCTTCTTCAGTATCTTGCATTATTTCACAATAAGAGTCTTAAGAGGCAAGAAATTAGAATGTAGTTTATTTTTTCCTTGACTGTTCAGTGTATAACATTAGAAGGAAAGGCGGTTGTAATTTTACACTGAGATGCAGCCTGCTGTGTTGTTCAGTGTATATTTTTAATTTTTTTAGCTGAGGTGATGACTTTGCTTAAATTTTGATATTTGGTTTTAATGTGCTTTGTCACTTGGCCATTTCCCTTCACTGACTGCTGTTGTGCGTTCTTCACAAGGTTCTTTACTGAGAGGGTGGTCGCGTGCTGGAACAGGCTCCCCAGAGACGTAGTCACGGCACCGAGCTTGTCACGGTTTAAGGAGCATTTGGACTGTGCTCTTAGTCATATGGTCTAAATTTTTGGGTAGACCTGTGTGGAGCCAGGAGTTGGACTAGATAATGATCCTTATGGGTCCCTTCCAACTTGGGGTATTCCATGACTCTGTGATTCTGTGTGTGTGTGCTTGTTGTGTCCCCTCAGTCAAAAAATACATTTCCTTTGGATGCTGCTGTTTGTAAGCTTGCAACATTATGTGTATGTATTGCAAACATATATTTTCAAGAAAAAAAAAAGAATAAAGCAGTAGAGCATCTTCCTTATGTGACAGCATACAGCCCTCGAAGTTTTGTTTTGCTGTTCTGACTGTGTATGTTCCTCTAGCAAAATTAATTAACGTTGATGGCGCATCCCAGGTTGGCGCTGGCAGAAACCCTCAGGGTTTGTCTTCCTGAAGCGGTGTTAAAAAATGAGTTGGGTTTCTTGAGAGTAGATTGTGCCTTGTTTCTGCAGTTTGCAATGATACGCTCCTTTTGCTTTTGTGCTGCAAGCTTTTTTTTGGTGAAGTGAATGATGGAGGGGTGCCATGTAAAGGGAAGTTGAGCATTGTGCCATTGGGAAAGATGTTAAACCATAGAGGCTTCTTTATTTGGGGAGTTAGTTATATGCTACTTGTGTGGTTGTGATTTTTTTTAATCAATTCACATCCTCATGTCAAATTTGCTTATGTTCCTTTAAAGGAAAGGGTGAGTTTTGAGACACTGACATTTTAAATGTCATTTGAATGAATGTTCTTTCCCGCTTGCAGTAATGAGCGTTTGCAACATTATTGAGAAAGTTGCAATCAGATAACATGGAGGATACTTGACATAACTTTGAGTGTTGGGTAGATCTTTAGAACTTACCGTTTTGCTTTAGACTTGACTATTTTACTGAGCTAATGAGCAAAATTCAGCCTTTTGAGCTATACAAGGTGATAAAGAAGGAAAGAAAAACCAGTGTTTGTTGTGCTGAGTGTTACCTGTGTTTATAATGCTACAGTGAGGCAGAGAAGGAATAAAAACACTGCTGGAAGGGGACAGTCGGGCAGCCTGGCACCTTGTCAGAACAGGAATGCCACTTGTTAGATCGGGACCAGCCAGTAAGTCCCTTGGGTTCTGCCCTGGGGTCACACACTGAGCAGCTGTGCAGAGAGATCGGAGCAGCAGATGGGACTTGTGTGCTAATCTGTCCCCATAGGCCTCGGATACAGGCAATTTTGTTGGGTTTTGTACATTCTGTGAGGAAATCTGTGTGAAAATGCACATGAGGTGCCAGGCTTGGGCAATAAGTGGGAGAAAGCATCATGAGATGGGTAGATTTGTGTGGCCTGCTACAAGAAAAGGAAAAGAGTTGAGGTAGGCTGGGTTTAATGTCAGCTGGTAAATTCTGCTCGGCCTGGTTGGGAAGCCAGTGTGGCTTACACAGGTTCATTGGAGAGCAAGTGGACCTGAGGCACTGTGTGCAGACTTTCTGTGCAGGTCCTGATTTTTCGTCATTGTCCCAACAGTTATTTCACTGCAGTATTACTCTGATTGTTTAAAACTCGAGCTGGGTATCTCAGATGAAGGACCTTTCACATTGGCTTCAAAGGTTGATGACTTCCCTTAAAACTTCTAGGGGCTCTGGTTTTCTCTCACCACATTTATTTATTTATTTATTTATTTATTTATTTATTTATTTTGTGCCTGCAAAACCAGAAGCAAAGCTGTTAAGCTCAGTAAGCACTGTCCTCTTTGCACCTCCTAGACTTTGTTTCCCCAGAGCCTGCCTTCCTCCTGGAGTCAGAGTTCCCAGGCACGAATGTGGGACAAAGAGGAAGACGGACAAGAAAATGTAATCCTTCTTCATAGACTTGGGCACAGCAAAGTTAACTTTTAGGGCTTTTATCAGTGTTCTTCTGGAGACCTGCATGTGTGTGGATGGATCTGCTTTGGTTTGCATTCAGTCCCTTGTCACACTCATTGCATGGAGAGTAGCCTCTCTTTCACGGGTTTGAGGTTAAGTACACCTTTTGCCTGCTCTCCTGTGAGAAGTGGTGTTGTGTCCTTTTCTTCCCGTGTGTGTTTTAAGAAAGTGCATCTGTCTTAGCTAATTTGTTCGTTCTCTTCTGACGGACTTGCTGTGCAGGATTTATATGTGTAACTTAGTGGGATGGGACTTTGGGTGAGTCCAGGCTTTGGGAATCTCAGGCAATCTCAGTGCAGCAGAGCTCAGTTACACATTACGGTGAGACACTGAGGTTTAGTCTCTGGGAGGGAATGGGCTCCTCAATGGAGAGACTGAGGAAACTGGTGCACATCTGATTGTGGTATGCAAGTTAATGCCCTTTGAAATACAGAATGTGGACGATCTGTGAGCCACTTTAGTATCTTCTTTCTTTTTAGGCAGTTCCTTGTAGCGGTGATAGATTCATGCAAGGTATCCATAGTTTTGTACCATTAAAACATGCAAAACCCTTGTCATTTGAAAGGAATGCCTCAAGGTGTTCAGATTATAGACACAAATTCCTCCAACTTTGTACAGTGATTTTTTTTTAAATTAAAAACTCTCTCTTTGATTTAAGAGTGATTATGTATATCTGTACATCCAATGATTGTGCTTCATAGCCTAGCATACTCATGCTTTATGTATTCTACTAACCAACCAAGAGCAGTTAAATTGTGCTGTTTCAAGAGAGGTTTTTTGTTAACAATATTTGAAGGAGAAATCATAAATACTGAGCACCTTGTCACACCATAATGTACTAAGCTGCATATGTCATCCTTGCTTTTCTCCAAACCAAGAAAAGGTTGAACAGTGTTGAGGTGGTGTCCTAGGGATTTAAAAGTTATCTTAGAAATTGTGTACACCTTGCAGTTTCCTTTCAATGCAAGCACTGAACTGAGGTGCATAGGGGCGTATGAAGTCCCTAAGAAGGTCACATCTGTCCTTTTTGCTGTTGTTTTTGTATGTCTTAAACCATAGCTGAAAAAACAGTTGTTTCTCGTCTTCTACCCATATACAACTTGTGTGTCCAGCATTGTACTGCCACTGGTTTTCCTTTCTGAAATTCCACACAGCCTACGAATCCCAGTTAGGTCCACTGTCCTGCTTAAGAAACCCCTGAAACAGGGCGACAATGTGCATGAGCTGCTTGAACAGTCACTTCCTCTGAGAGCACACGGACTGTAATTTGCTGCTGCAGTATAAGCTTTTGCTTTGTGGGAATGTTACTGCTAAGTAACTGTCTTCTTGGTTTTCTGTTTCAGTATGTATGACCAACTGCCCTACTCTGATTGTCATGGTGGGTCTGCCAGCAAGAGGAAAAACCTACATCTCGAAGAAGCTGACACGATATTTAAATTGGATTGGAGTGCCTACAAAAGGTGATGGACTGACTTTTGTTTGCATCAGAAGAGCAGGGGTGAGGCTAGGAGTTTTATAACCCTAATTCCCAGTAATTTTGTTGCCCAGTTTGACTACTTAGAATCTGTCTGCTTTGATTTATTTATTTATTTATTTTTAATTTTTTATTTTATTTTTATAATTTAAAGTAATACACATTCTGTGCTCTGTTTAGATGTTTATTGATCAAGTTCTAGTGGCTGTTCGTTTAACTCCATATTCTGACAGACGCCTAAATCAACAGTGTCCTTTTCCCTTAACACTGTGGTTCTTCATTTGCTCCCCCCCTTCTCTGTATGGGGCTGAAAAGGAAGCTTGTTTACAAGCTGATGAGCAGTCAGCACTTCTGGGTTAAAGTTCTGGCTTCTCCATCTTCTTTTCTCTGTGAACTTTGTGCAATGTGTAATTCTCAGTTAAACAATGTGTTGTTACGCAGTATTTGTGGAATAGGTTACAGCTGTGTCTTTGAACATAAAGAGTGCAAGGAACTGAACCAGTCTCATTCTCTTAAGGACTTTATGTGTGTTTTGAGTGGGAAGCAGTGGCTTAGGCTGGTTACACCGTGGCTATGTGCTCGTGTTGAGCATTCTACTATGTGAACTTTGAAAAGCAGAAATGTAGTACCAGGCAACAAATAAAATATTGTCCACATCTGACTCAGTGGCTGGTTGAACATATCCTGAATAAAGTAAAATAGGTAGCAGTGGACTGTTTCAGTTATAGGAAGCAGCACATCAGAAAATATCTGTGCCTGTGCTGCTTAACAAATTGTTACGACACCGATGCCTTTCTTTACAAAAATACAGAACATGAAGTTAGTACATGGGCTTCCATCCTAGGTTGCTGGTTATGGTTTGCCTTTGTTAGAAAGTGTGATGGGGTTTTCTTAGAAAACCACTGTCTGATAACTGTGGTCATCAGTGATGCAATGTTACTGAAGCCAAGATCAATTTAAAATACCTCACTGATGGACTGGATCACATATGGCCTCATGCTTCCTTTTTGGGATTGAATCGAAGAGTGATATGTGATAGCTATCGAGTTTTACTAACATCTGTTATCCTCTGGCTCTTAATGCATTAAAATTAGTAAAAAAAAACTTAATACAGTTTTTATCCTCAGACAGATGGTTAAAATTATTAGTTCATGTAAACCAGAGAAAAGATAAATGCCGTCTTTTCATGTAACATGCATTAAGCAAGCTGCAGAGTTCAAGAACAAACCCTGCAGGTAAATAGCCCAGGGTTGATGTTATTTAAATTTTTAAGCCATCAGTTCTGTTTTGTCTTTTGTTCCTTCCAAAATCCTTTGTCATTAAGAATTTTAAATGCTTAAAAACACAAAGGACTTCTGTCTGGGCTTTTTGAAGGAAATGAGGTCAATTAGATGCCTGAATAGAATTGTATTTCAGTGTGGATTTTAGATACTGAACCTTCGGAAGCTTTTTGAATAGTTTTAGCTGTGTGGTAGTTGTGATAGCAGTTAGCATTGTAAAACTCCACAGAGGTAGGTGCTAATAATAAGGACGAAAGATTATGTCACCAGATAGCACTTTTTCCTTTGTTGTGCATGACACTGCTCTTGCAGTAGCTATTATTTGATATAAAAATATTCATTTTTGTTTATTTAAAGGGCCATGGTTTGACAACATGGGCCATCTGAACTTCTTGCATTTTCTTCTTTTTTTTTTTTTTTTTTTTTTTTTTTATTCTTACAAGGAATCACCTTTTCCTGTAGCCAGTATGGCCAGTGCTCATTAAGCCTGTCACAGAATAACCTGGTTTTGGTTTATACTATAATCCACCTCATACATCAACATTGTAGAATTCAAACAAAACTCAAATTTGAGGGGACAAATAATGATTATTCTTTATCCTCTCCTTGCCTTCATCCAAACAGCAGTCTATATGCTTCTGTCAGGAAAATTTAAGATTGAGCTTTTTAATCCTGTGTCTTTTTTTTTTTTTTTTTTAATTCTTAATTTCATTTCAGTAATGATGTCTGTTATTTCTTTCCCTAGAAATGAAGTTGGGCAAGTAGTGATACCTTGGCAGCTTCTCAGAGTACTTGTCTGATCTAACATTAAACAAAAATGCTTAGCAGTTCAGCAGAGAAAACCTATAGGTCAGAAAACAAGTTAAACATTAATTACATTTCAGAGACCTACTTTAAGAGCTGTTGAGTGAAGTTAATTAGGGTACAATGTCATTGCCTGCTGTGCTGCAAAACAGAGCTGCCTTGCCCTAATCCCCTCTCTGATACAGGGTGACACGTAGACACACGTAGACCTTTGCCCAGATAAGGAATACCTTTTCTTTGACCACCGCTAACAGATGATAGTAAGATTGTGTTCAGTACTTATAGTGACATTTCCCCCAATTTAAGCATTTAAAATATTTTTGGTTGTTGTTTTGTTTTAGTGAAAGGAACAGGGGTTGTGAAATGGTATATACTGATCCTTAAGGAGTAGAACTATTTTAAGGAGCAAGGTCCTTAAGAAATTGTTTCCACAACTTGAGTGTCTTTTATCAAAAGCAAGGTGGGCTAGTCCTGTATAGAGCCCTTCCTTGCTTAAATAAGAGCCGAAAGCTTTGGGAAGTGCTGTCAGAATATTGCACATATGTGCAGAAGGGAAAAGCTAGATTATTTGTAGACTACTGAAATAGACTTCCAGCCACCCTCACAAAACAGGAAAAGAGATTTCTATTGTTGTTCAGGCGAACTGGCAGAGAGAGGCATAGCCATATGGTCAAGTGACTCCACTGAAGCTGCCTACAGCTCAAATATGCTTTTGCCATTTCTATGGTCTTTGTATTTAAAAGGAGAAAAAAAAAAAGCACACTGAATTATTTTATCTTCTCAGGTAGTTTGGTTTCAAAGCTGTCATAACATTTATCCTTTTTATATGAATACTGTTCCCACTAACCCTGTTTTCTTCTTGGCAGAATTTAATGTTGGTCAGTATCGTCGAGATTTGGTGAAGAAATATAAATCTTTTGAATTCTTCCTGCCTGACAACGAAGAAGGCTTGAAAATCAGGAAGTAAGTTTTGAATGTGTTTGGCTATACAATGTGAATTGTATTATAATGGTACTCTGTAATTTGCTCTTGAATACTGCTTTGAGTTTCATTTTTGTATGCTTCAGAAGACCCTTAAGAGACTGCAATATGAAATGACAAGGAAAAGAAATCTAGAAGGGATGGAAAAGTGATTTGTTTAGACTCCTTAAAACCTAGGGTATTTTTTTCCTAACTGCTTCAGTTGAAGCATCAAAATGTGAAGAAGATAAATACTCAAACTTGATTCCTTTTGACCTTCTGGTAAGCTGTTGTTGATATGGATATTCCAGGAAATTTTCTCACAAAACAAAGGAGAAAATTATTATTTTTTTACCTCTTTGTCAGGTACCAGTTACTAGGCATGACCTTTTCACCATCTAATTCCTATAATGCCGTTTCAGAATGGTTGTGTGGATCCACAACCATTGATAAAGAAAATGAAAAAACACAGAGCTCCTTTTCTTTCAGGATTGCATACTGGGATTTTTCACCTGCAGTACTTTGAATGTATTTGTCATTATCCACTCAAATGAGCAGGAGTGACGCACTAGCACTCTCTCCCTGAGATTGTCTTTTTGCCCTCCACACAGGTACTCCATGCACTTAGCCCATTGCAGTGCCTGAGCAGCTGCAATACTTTGCTAATATTGTACAAAGGAAGGTGAGCTTGGGGTAAGCATTTGTGCCCACAAGCACTTGAGGCTCCCCTCTTTCCTGGAAAGAATCTGCTCTTCAGTGTAGAGAAAGTACCTTTGGAAGAAAGGATAGATGAAGAAAAGATCAGAGCTAGGGGGAGCTGCCTTTCTTATGGAAGATTCAATAGGATGATCTTTTGATTTTCTTCATTGTACATTTTTGTATGCTCAGGAGAAGAGTTAGTACACCATGAAGTGATAAGAAAAAGAGTTTCTAGAGGAATGTAAATGTCATTTGTTTAGGCTGGTTAAAATACAGTGTATTTTGTTTTTAGTTGTTTCAGGTCAAGCATCAAAAATACTTGGACTTTCCTGCTGTCTGGACTTTGTTTTGTGGCTCCCCTTCTGCTTGTCCTCTTTCTCTTCTCCCTTCCTTTCCACTTCAGCAGCAATTAAGGACTGCTATAACCTGCATAAAAGCTTCTGAACCTTTGTAGATGAGTGGTGCATTAGCCTTGCTAGCATCTGCCTTTTGCTTAGTGGTAGAAAGAAACCTTTATGTGCCTCCATGTCACCTATTAGACTAAATGGTGGGGAATAGCCCATGAAATGGGCTGTGTGAGCTAATCTGCCTAGTTAGCAATGAGTTTATATTTATTTAGTGAAGATTTGACTGATGAATCTCAGTTCCTGACATCTGTTAGCCACACTAATGTGGAAATACTGTCAGGATTGAAACGTTTTCTTTTTAAAATAAAGTTCTGCATTCAGAACATACATAAAGAGAGTGGTGCATTTCAGTCTGGAAGTTAGAACAGAGAAGTAATGCACAGAAAGGCTGTTGAAATGGGCAGATTCTTCTGTTGGCCCTTCAAACAGATTGTCGTTCTTTGAAATAAATGGGGCATTGCTCTATTAATGAGCAAATCATACACAATATTAATTTTGCCCACAGTATTACTTATGTGTTACAAATCATAATGGACTTTGGAGATAACACCAATGCTGGGCAAATAGGAAAGTTGATAATGAGTTTATCCCTGTCCAGATTTAACACAAGTATGAAGTGTTGGGGTTGGATTTTTTTGGTGTTTGTTTCTTCAGCAGTCTCCAGTACAAATTACATTGGGTTGGTGATTACAATGGGGTATTATTTTCATGTCTCTCTCTCTCTAATACTTGACACTAACTTCGTTTTGCTCTCTGTTTCAGCAGATTTTTTGCCATAAGCAATTTTTACGCAATAGTTAACAAGAGAAGCAAATTACTGAAAAATGCTTGTAAGGTCTATTGTGGCCTCAAGTAGAAATGAATGTTGAAACAAGATGAAAGGCTGAAGTTAATTTTTTTTTCTTTTCTCTTTGAGAATCAAACTAGGAAGCAACTATCTGTGAATAGCTGTTGGCTATTCTGTGTTGATGTCTAGCTGTATTGGTTGCCCAGAGGAGCATGGGACTGGTCTTTTAGGCAGATAGCCATCACCATATTTCCTTACTAGGGCTTTGTTCACCTTTGTCGGTTTTCTCCTGTTTCAAAGAGGGACTGATTGGCAATATGTGTTTTTGAGGGAGTTGATGTAATATTTCCAGGGCACTTTGATCTCAAGGCATGAGTGATAAGATGACTTCTACTAGCATTTGAATTGTCTTTTTTTTTCATTCTTAAGACAGTGTGCCTTAGCAGCGCTGAATGACGTCCGACAGTACCTCAGTGAAGAAAACGGGCACGTGGCTGTAAGTTTCTTGATGAAGACAAATTCTTGAGATCTTTCTCTACAAAACAGTGTCTCTCGGCTGGGTAATATGCAATCTGAGTTATTCCAGTATTTCTTCAGTATATCAGATTTTCTTCTTCTCTTGTAAATTAGATCAGCCTTGTTGCTGCAATGAAAGAAGCACTGAAGTTTAGGGTGAGGATTATACTGGGCAATCACCTTTGATTTGAGGTGTTAACTGGGGATAGGATGACACTAATAAAATTGTCTACCTTCTCTACTCTATGTAATGTTCTGTTAAACACATCTGTACATCTGTTTTTTTGTGTTTGTTGTTTGTTTGTTTTTTTTGTTTTGTTTTTTTTTTTTTGTTTTTTTTTTTCTTGCACTTGTTTTTATTTGATAGTTTAGTGTTTCGAGTGAATGGTAATGACTTATTGAACAAAAAGCATCTTCAGTATTGCTAGGTAGTTTTGTTATTGACACTGAAGAAATCTCTGAAGAGAGCAAAAAAGACTCAGTTTAAATTATGGTATATCTGAGTATTTAACAGGATGCAAAATATAAGAATTTCAACAAACTACACTGTTGTGTATGTTGTACATTCACCTGAAATATATAACATTGCTTTTTTAAAGACTGTACTGACACAACTCTGGTGTTTTTATGAACTAACAGGGAAAACCATTAGCTACAATTACAAGTTCTGTTGTGCCTATGAGGTAAACTTTATACTGTGGTAAAATGCTGGTATGTTCAATGCTAAACATATTTTCTCAGAAAAGCCTCTGCATTTTTCCTTATAATTCACAGACAGGATTTGCTAGTCTTGCAGGTCTTCTGCATAGTTTTACACTTGTATTTTCAGTATCATTGATTTCACCATCTTTTTTATGTATTCTTTGGCTTGTTTTCAAGCCATTAAGCTGTTGAACTGAGGCACCTTTTAAGAGCCACAGCATTAATCTCTGACAAGGGACTGTGAAAATTCAAAGATTTCTTTCTGTGTATCACCAAGAGAAGCTGCTATAGAAATGTAATGTAGCCTCCATTTGTGATCATCTGTGTTCAGACTGAGATATGTAAGAAGAGCATGGCCTTGAGTCAGATAAAATAAATTTATTTTCATAATTACGTCTTTTTTTTTTTTTTCTGGGAATAGCAGTGTCTTGACTTAATAAAAGGTAGCAGAATGAAGGGAAGGGAATTATTTTTGTTGCATTCCTTCACATTGAGGGATTTTGAACTCTTGTTTTTGTTGTCACTGACCATTTTTCACAGGCTATGATGCTTTTCTAATTCTTCCCTTGCTCTTTCTCTGTAATTATTTTTAGGTCTTTGATGCTACAAATACAACTCGAGAACGTAGAGAAACTATTTACAAATTTGGAGAAGAAAATGGGTATAAGGTGAGTCAAAAAGCAGAAATGTTCTTAGTTAATGTCTGGACAAGCATGGCGGTGGTAGTTTTGCCCCATCGCCCTGTCTGTAGTCTGAGTTTAGACGTGCACTAGCATTAGGCACATCACTGCTAGATGTACAGTCAGTGTGGTGTTTTGTGTCCTCAAGCATTGCTTGTGATGAAAAGTTGCCCCATGTTCATTTTTCTTGTCTTTTAATGTGTACTCTTCGGAGCTAATCTCTTTCATGCTAGGGCTTCACTTGCATTGTTCTGGAGGTGTAATTATTAGCACACTGTTAGCAAGAGCTATTAAAGCTGTGGTTCTTAGTGTTGGCCAGGTTTTTCCTGCAGAAACATGTAGGGAAATCTGCGTTAATTCCATGCAAACCAAAGACTTCCTGTGTCTTTCTGCCTTCTGTCCAGGATTGTTTTGCATTTAGCTGTTTACAGCAAATGGAAGATTATTAGTAACCTTGCATCTCCACAAACCTTTGAGACAGCCAAGCAGAAACCTCTTGAGTGAGACTACTCCATTAATTGAAAGGTTCCCACTTTATTATTTCAGAAGTGTCAGTTACCGTTTGTATGGCTGAACTTACATCCTCTCCATTTATTTCTCCGTCTTCAATCCTAAATTATTCTCACTCCAAAATGTTTCCACTTACAAGCATTGATGGGGCAAAGGGTGTAAAGCATGACGCTTCAGGGAACTGTAAGCCATCCATTTCTGCTGAAAGGGCCTGGAGAAGCAGACCTTCTGAGTCAACGGAGGAAAGTCCAAAGCAAGCGCTATTAGAAAAGAGCATAGAAGTGGTCAGCCTGCTGCTTGTCCATGTTGGTCTCCATCCAATTTATCTTCTTTTCTTCCTTCTTTCTGTACATGTGACTTCCTGTTCGGGCTGAAGACTTTTTTTGTGGAGTCAGTTTGTGTAGATCCAGAGGTCATTGCTGCAAACATTGTGGTGAGTACAGGAAAGTTTGCTTTAACTGCTCTAAGTCAAAAGGTTTAAAGTACCTCAGTATGTATACAAGTACAATTGTAAGAACTTCCAGTAGCAAAAACTGTTAGCTCCCCTTAGTGCGATACTTTTCATTTATTTTCCTATCTGTATTTATCCCAGAAGTTAAATTCCGTGAATAACAAATCTTCTTGCTCTACATATGTTCTAATTAACAAAATAAATAAGTTTTTGTGTTGTGTTCTGCCCCTGCCCTCATTTACTTAAACTTCTATTAAAAAGGGAAATAAACTTATGTACTACTCTCCTGTTTTTGTTTTAAACAGCAAGTGAAGCTGGGTAGTCCAGACTACGTTGATTGTAGTAACGATGAAGCAACTGAAGATTTCATGAAAAGGATAGAATGCTACAAGAACTCATATGAGACGTTAGATGAAACTCTTGACAAGTAAGAGATTCAGTATTACAGTGATCACAACTGGGTTATAATAAGACATCTCATTAAAGGTTGGAGGATCCCATATTAGGGATGGGGGCTTTCTAGTCATGGTTTTCATGTCCTGACATCTTTTTCCACTGGTAAATGAGAGACAGGTGACTCTGGAGGTGTAGCCTGAAAGCTTGTTTGCTTGAGGGAAAATTGGCTTATGAGTTTATTCTGGGACAATGTTCTTCCTGATTTTCCTACTTGGAGAATGCTTTGATTTTTCTGGGATAAAACCACCATTTCTAAATGATTCCAGATGAGATGTACTGGTCAGTTGTTGCTTTTTTTTTTAAAAAAAAATAAATATATATTTTTAATGTGTAGCAGGGGCCTGGGTGATTTGTAAGCATAACTTAATTTGTTGACATGGCTTGGATGAATTTGGAACACATTGTTCTTAAATGTGATTCCTAAATGTATTCATTTACCCTTGTAAATAATGCTGTACATGCAGGGTTGTGAGAAAGTTTCATATCTAGATTATCTGCCCTCCTGCCAAAGCATTCAATTGTTTTTCATTAACTTTCAACATTATAAAGTAAGTTAGGGTCAAATCATGTGAGGATGAACCCTGTTTCTGTTGGTACAGTCCAGGATTTCATTTTGAGCTGCAGTCATACAAGGGGCTCCTGGTTTGTTTAAGGACCAGTGCTATAGGAAGGCTGAGCTACATTTTAATGTAATTGACTGTAAGCAATGTGAAGCTGGTTCATTTAGACCAGTTCATGCATGAAATGTCTGTGATGGACCTAACTGTTATGCCTGTGTGAAACAGTAATGATTAACTCCAAAGAATACAGTCAAAGATGAGATGATGATGCTTGTTTCTCACACCTCCATTTGGTTTTATTACAAATATTCTTGTGTTATTATAGTGTAATGTCTCATGCATCTCCAGAAAACAGTGGTGGTTATTTTCAGCTTATTTGACTTTTGTCCTCCTTTAAATTAGATGCTACTCTGAAATTGTAGCTTAGATGAGAAAGGATAAGGAAAGAAAATTGAAATTATAACCTCTCTGATGCTGAGAGAAAGTAGTGGGGTAAATTGCGGTACTGTTAATAAACGGTTGTTAGAGTGGTTGAGAAAATGTCCTGCTTCAGGCTAGCGCCTAGTCCTTCTGATGCTTCAGGTTTTCTGGAAGGGTTCCCAGAGACCATGACTTTATGAACTTGGGTGCAATCAGGCAAATAGTTGCTGTGGGAAAAAGCGTTTGTAACCTGGAGAAAAATATTGAGTATCATAAAACAGCTGGAAATCTTTTTGAAGCTGCTGCTGTTGAGTGCCTACACTGAATTTGCCTGTCAGTAGAGGGATGGTTTCCCAAGAACAGGATCTAGATTTGAGACACAGACTGCAAGTGAGGGGAACAAAAAAGGAATTTTGTGAGGAGCTCACATGTGGAAGAGGAATAGAATTAATCTTGTGCTTCCAGGGTACTGCGATGTTCCTGTCACCATTTGAGGATTATCCCTTAGGACTACTACATATTCCATGGGTAATGGAGGGTTTGTTTATTGCTTTGGCTTGTTTTCTCTGTGTTTTATAGTGAGAGAGGGCGTGGGAAGATTGTGATTATTTGCTAATAGGAACTATATGGAATCTTCATTTTTCATTGTTGTTTGCTTATGAAAGGGATCTTTCTTATATTAAAATTATGGATGTTGGAAGGAGTTACCTTGTGAACAGAGTGATGGATCACATCCAGAGCAGGATTGTCTACTACCTCATGAATATCCATGTGACTCCTCGGTCAATCTACCTCTGTCGACATGGAGAAAGTGAACTCAATCTGAAAGGGAGAATAGGAGGAGATCCTGGACTGTCTGTCAGGGGTAAAGAAGTAAGTACCTCCAGAAAAAGCATGCCTCTGGGTTTAGATTGTATCTCTGCATGTGTGTACAGCCTGTGCTGTGTAATTACAACTTTCTGCCTCTACACCCTTTTCCTCTTAACAGGTTAAAGATTTTATTAGCTGTGTACATGGATGGACACGCTTTTTGCTGTGATTTGGTATCAGCTCTTCTGTTTGTCATTGATTTAAATTCCTTTTTATCCTAGATCACAAAGAAGTTGTCAAGGAGGCTATAACTTGAATTATATTTTTGTAAATTCCTAACTTGTTTGATAATAGGGAAAATTCACAATTTAAAGGTGAAGGGAAAATTCCTGGAGATAAAGATAAGAATGGCCGAACACTTGTGTCTTCCTTGTACTCCTTTCCTTCCCTCCCCTGTTCCTCTTGGCTTAACAGAACATGTATTTTTTTTTTTTTTAATTATTTTTTTTAGGAAAAACTTGACAGATCGTGTAGAAAAGTTATAATGAGCTTACAGAGGCTAGAGCCTGCAGATTCCAAACTGAACGTAGTGTCCTGTTTCTGAGCCCTCATCCAGTGTCTCATGGTTTTTATTTCAGTTTGCCAAGAGCTTGGCACAGTTTATTAATGAGCAAAATATCAAGGATCTGAAAGTTTGGACCAGTCAGATGAAAAGGACAATTCAGACTGCTGAAGCTTTGGGAGTGCCTTATGAACAGTGGAAGGTTTTGAATGAGATAGATGCAGTAAGTCCATCTTTTGTAAACGTCTAAAATGTTTCTTTCTGTGCTAGGGATGAAGGAAATGTGTCACTTTATAATAGCATGCCTTTTATGGGATAGAAATTCATTTAAGCAGTGTTTCCAAGACGCTAGAAAAACTAATTCCTGTTTAAATATTTTATAAACATGTAATAATTAATTTAATTTTGGTTTGACTTTCCTGGTAAAACATTCCCTAGTAGAATAAACAGTGCTAAGAAATTTTTGGTAGGGGGGGGATTGGAAAGAAAGACAAAACAAACAAACAAAACCAAACTGGTGGTTGGCACTTTCCAACTGCATCCTTAAGATACAAAGGAGCTGTAACAGATAAAATGGAACCTTGCTCACATAGTGACCTTGCTTGCCAATGTATGTTGCTTTACTCATAGAGTGATTTAGAAATTCATTGTAACGGTGTCTGGGTCCAGCCAGGTGTTGTATTTGTCATGCATGAAGATGTTCTAAGTGCCAGATTAAATGAAAACAATTGTCAAATGACATTTACATATGATCTTACTATCAGAGTAATATCTGCTTTCTGCATTGTTGGAAATGTGCATATTTTAATTATTTGTATTACCTGTAGGGCGTGTGTGAAGAAATGACATATGAAGAAATACAGGAAAATTACCCACTTGAGTTTGCACTGAGAGACCAAGACAAATATAGATACAGATACCCTAAAGGAGAGGTATGCTATTTTTTCTCCCAAGGTGACTGAATTCCTTGTCTTCTTGAGTGCAGGCATGCTGGTTTTAGGAAAGAGCAATGTTTTAAAGTTAATTAAAAGGTTGTCTCTGTCTCCAGGGGAAGGCACACAGAGATTTGTAAGGACAGAGCTTGAAACCATTTAGTCTGATTCAGGGCTTGAAAGAAAAAAAAAAAAAAGATTTAAAAAAACAGTTGAGGTATTTGGTCTTGTGAGCATCGTTTTGGTGCTGGTCCTGCAGTGATACTGCAGGAAAACTAATTGCAAAGTTTCAGCATATTGCACATGCAAACTATCAAGATTACCTTTAGATTACCTTTTCCAATTCATTGTTGTTATAGATGATAGTTACTCTACAAGCAGTTAAGGCTGAAAAGCTACAGAAATCCATAGTCATATTGGTCTTTCGCTTTAATAAACTCCTTGCCTCTGGGAAAGTAACTTGCTGGCAGCTTATCTAAAGCAAAGCCATTCCAGTGGAGCAATTACCAGATGCCACATGGCCTGGGTGTGGGTGCTAAAGGCTTAGGATTCAGGGCAGCAGGGCAGGAGAGTAATTCGAGCAGCTGTTCTGTCGTTCGTGTTGCACCCTTGGTAATGTGGAACCAGAGCTGTGAGATCTTTCCCTAGCAGTCAAGAGTAATCAGGGTGATGAGGGCAGCATGTGAGCATGTGCTTGCAGGTGTGACCCCTGTTTTACTAATGAGGCAGTCATTCAGCTGCAGAGTTCTCCTAATCCATTGGAAGAAGAAGTGTTTCTTTTTTTTGAAATGAAGTCGCCTCTGGGATGGTGGCATCTTGCAGCACTGTGTTGCCTCAAGTGGTCTGGTTGATCTTGGTGGTTGTCACGAGCAGCTTCCGTGCAGTGGGTACCGGTGGCTCCCATGACAAGGGCTGGATCAGCAGGCCCCACGCCTGCCTGGGACGAGGGGAAGGCCTTCTGCTGCCATCATTTCCTGCTCTGCTGGGCCCCAGCGACGTGTTGTGCTCCCTGCGTGTAATGCGTGACGCATCCTGGAAATATTGTTTGCTGTGCATGTGAAGATTAACTTGAGTGCACACGTATAGAAACCTTGGTGTTGACCTGCAGCAGCAGATTTGCTGTGCGTGTGCTATTCGGGACGTGGTGTGAGAGTGATCCTGCCTCCTGCTTTGTGACTTGAAGAGACGGTGGCTGCCATTGCCATACCAGTTTGTCTAGCCCATGGTTTGTTTTCAAAGGGCAGCCTGAACAAGTTAGGCTTTGTGAACTGTTTGTGTGATGGCTGTAGGCTGGGCTTCCCAGATTTGTGCTTGGAAGAGAGATGCTTTTGAAGATGAGGTATGGAAAATATTGTGCAAGACTTAACCTGTACATTTGCAGATGTTCTGAATTAAATTCTAGGGATTTTTTTTGGAAATTCACGAACATAGTGACTAATTTAATAAAGCCCTTCCATGAAGGGCATATATTTTTTTTAGTTATATGTGTACTCTTTGATATATGAAAGATCTAAATGGTGGTTTTTAATTTCAGGAAAATTATTACTGCAATAGTTGCCAGCATCCTAATATAACATTTAAAAAATGGCTAATGTAAAATTAAGTTCCAATGTATATACATATACCTGTTAAGTGTTCCCTTTTTAATATGCTATGGTTTTTTTCTTCCCTTGCTTCTCCATCCCCAGTCCTATGAAGATCTTGTTCAGAGACTAGAGCCAGTAATTATGGAACTTGAAAGGCAGGAAAATGTGCTTGTCATATGTCACCAAGCTGTCATGCGCTGTTTGCTTGCATATTTTCTTGACAAGCCTGCAGGTAAGTCTTCCTAGATAAGTTACAAATGGTCTATTTTCCTCTATTAAGTTAGTTTGAAAATTAATGAGTAAGGTTCCAAAACGTGAATTCCACCATGCCATGACGATAAAGGGAATTGTTTGTGCTAGGCAGGTATACAACTATAATTTTTGATATTTGATCTGCTCATGTAGCTTGGTAGGTGGTTTTATTGAGCTGCTTCTCACCTGAAATGCTGTGACGTTTGTTTTTCTACTCTGTCTTAATAGCATTTCTGTTGTATGCCAGGGAATAAAATAGATACACTGTCAGATAAAAAGAAACTTTTGAGTGATTGGCCTGTAACAGAATGATAGAGGTAATGTTTTTGTAATCTGTGTTTTTTATATATAATTTGGTGTTTCCTTTCTCAGAGCAACTGCCTTACCTGAAGTGCCCGCTACATACTGTCTTAAAGCTAACCCCAGTGGCTTATGGTAAGCAGAATTTCCAAAAAGACTAAATATAATGTTACTAATGTCTGTTCCATTGGTAAAATTTGTGAAGTATTTCAATTAAAACATCTATTTTGCAGTGAAAGAGAATCAAACAGGCCTGATTTTGCACGTCTGCCTGTGCAGCTTTGTTAGAATCAACTAATCTTTTATTTTCTTTGTGTTATGCCAAAAATATATATTTTTATTAGCGAGGGTCTGGAAGTACCAGTGGTTGAAGCTGCTAGTGGAAAATTGTCTTGGATATTCAGCTCATAGGCTGTTTCACTAACGTGTCTGGCAAAGTTGTGTCACTTAGCTCTGGTACAGTAAGATCTCAGTTTCTATTGATGTGTTGGAGGGTATTGTGTTTTAGAAAACAAGCAAATCTAAATTAATGTAGGTTTAACATATTATGAACTGTTCCCCTCACCCTTTAAATAGTTTTGTTCTGTCTTCCTGAAGTATTTGTTTGTAGACCTTCAGGAGCTTTTCTCGTTTGTTGCTGCTGGCATGTGCTTGTCAGCAGCTATTATTAGGGCTTAGCCTGGGGGCCTTAGCTGAGATTTGTTGCTAGCTTGTAGAGTTCAGGGTATGGGTTGCAACATGTACTTCTTACTGGTTGTAGGCTGCTTGCTAATTAAGTTTTGCTTTAAGTTTAGCATGTGCCTGCTGTTAATTTTCTTTAAGTGATGGCTTAATTGTATTTTCTGGTACTTAATCACACTTAAGACAAAGTACCCATGAAATACATTACCAAAAAAAAACCAACCAACCAAAAACTAGTTGAGTTATTCATGGAAAATGCAAACTTGTCTTTGATTATCTGCTCTGAAAGAGGCAGTCTATAACCATACTTAGTTTTGGGTTTAGTTTCAAATAAAGTTGAGACAGTAACTAGTGGTTACACTGGGAAATGTCAGAAGAGATTTTTGTCATTTAATTGCAGTTAGCTCCTACAGTAAGTAGTAACACTCTGTGCTCTGGTGACATCTGGTGTTTCTAGCCTTGCATGACAAGCTGAAGTTCTGAAAATCAAGATGTAGGACAGTTAATACTTTTCTAAAATAGTCAATTTTTGAAAGTTGGAATATCTCGATTCAGTAGTCATGGACTGCTTCCACAGAGAGGTAGTCCTTTGGTCTTTTTTGTGTGTATATATTTTGTTTGTTTGTTTGTTTTTTGTATGTGTGTTAGTTTTTTGTTTTAGTGGGAACTTGTGTGACTTTGCTCATAAACTTTTAAGAGGGCTTGGATGTTTTCAGTGCTTACTTGCACTTGAAATGAGGAAGGAAAAGAAGTAGTATGAAATACTCTCCTTGACCTTTTGACTTCAGTGAAAGAAGTGCTGTGTTTCTTTTTTAAAGTGTTTGAAACGTGTCTGATTAGGATGTTTCAGTTGACCCACTTCCTGGAATTTGACCATCTCAAAATACAGGGACTGTGTGAAATATTTCTGCACTAATACTTCTACAAAATCATTTCAAGTTGATGCCTCACTTGGGCCCAGCAGAGCAGGATGCATGATCAAACGTGGTGCGTTTCGCACCTTCCAGCTAATCCTGTTCTGGGGAAGCATCTCCCTTAGGGGTTTGCTCTTCTTGGTGTTTGAAGCTGCAGTGTCTGATCTTTAGAAGGGGAACTCTGTTAGGGCCTGACAGCTGGATGAGGATCAGTTAGACCCTTACAGCTCAGCCCAGGGAGTGCAGTGTATTTATGGGGCGGCTGAGGAGCAGACGGTCTGTTTGGGAACACGTGGGGGAGAGGAACTGCACCTTGCTGTACTTAGAAACTTGCACATCAGTAGTTAAAAGTGAGTTAGGAATATGCACGTCAGGACTTAACTGTGGAGTAACTCACGTGCCTCTGGTTTATGTTTAAACTTTACCATAGGGAATTTTTTTTTTGAGGCCTCTGTGTAACCAGGCCTTAGCAATGGCCAGCATGGGAGATCAGAGCTTTCTTTTGCTCAGTTGCAGGAATCCATGAACAGAAGGATGACTAGGGTACTCTCCCAGTGTAACAAGCATGCTCCCCCACAATTTATTTTTTTTGTTGGATATTTCAGATTGTTTGCCTTCCTGTGGTGGTTGCTCAGTGTTTGTGATAAATGGGGTTCCTCAGAATCTGCTTCCCCAGGGAAAGGCAAATATTTGCCATATTACTTTGTATTAGTCTATTGAAGTGCAGTGGCTTTCTAAGGAAAGGCTTAAGTCACCTCTTTCTGGCATGCAACAATCTTTTGCAGTATGTTATGAATTCAGAGTTTTCTGTTCACTTATTTCCTAAAGACTTAATTTGTCATTTGTGGTGGATGATTTATGTATGATATGTCAGGGGAATTTAACTATTAATGCTGTGTTAGGTAGCTTTATAAAAACCATGTTCATGTGAGATCTGACTGTGTTTGGCAATTTGATGTTGCTTAAAATGGTGTGGTCACAGTGTATTGAGTAATTATTCTCTAAGTGGGTCAGCTTGTACTAGCTAATAGCTGTGTCTTCTGAGCACTTAATTTTTCTTACTCTCTGAAGTTTTCAATTTTGGGGTGAAGAGGAGAAGATCCTCTCCAGAAGGCAACTTTAAATTCCAATATAGCTGCAGATTAAGACTCTTGTTTTGCACACATGAGGAACAGGAGTTGCTAGCAACACAAGGTGTACCTTGTAATCATTTTCATGTTCTAAAAAATGGAAGCATTTTGTTTTCTGTACTACAGTGAAATTCTAATAAGTCTAGGATGTTAAAAACCAATGCAAAATTACAGAGAAGAATTTTCTGATTGGATGCTTTAGTTTCTGTATGTTTAAAAGTGGGAATTTGTGTTTCAAAGAAAATAATGATAAAGCGAAGGTCAGAATTGGGGATGGATTGTAAGACTGAGAACTGTATTTATCCTGGCAAAATAGATTAATTTCAATAGACTTATTTGTTCACAGTTTGGGAAATTCTGGTATGAATCAATGTTGAACCTTTACAAACTGAAAATTAGATTAATTAGATTGCATCTTAACTGTGACTTCATTTTTTAAAATGGTCAAATTCTAAAAATGTTTTCTGTCAACAGGATGTAAAGTAGAATCTATATTCCTGAATGTTGAAGCTGTAAACACACACAGAGATAAACCTGAGGTAAGAATATTTTTTAATCAGACAACTTGACATAATGTGCTGAGCTCTTTTCCGTTGTCCGTGTGGTTAGAAATGATTTGGTAACTCTGCAGAGCAAATTTAATTTCACCTATTTACATTTTACAGGCTTTATTTCTTGTGTGCTGCTGTGGGGGTGGGGATCCTTTTTATTGAGCAAATTTACCTACGAGCTCTAACAGAAGTAGTGGTTCATCTTTAAAAAAAATAAAATATATATAGAGATGAATGAGAATTTGAAGACACGATATCAATCTGAAAACTTTAGTTCTTCCAGGCTTTGTCATTCAGCGTAAGTAGAGTACAGTCAAAAAAAAAATAATAATAATAAAAAAATCTGTTATGAATTACTTTGAATATGCTGTTGTTACTTATTTTGGAGAGTCGGTAATGAAGTCATTAGGTTTTTTCATCACTGTGATTATTACTGTACACTTAGTAAAGCAGTACTGGTGGTGCTGCCAATGCTGGAGCAGAACGCTAGGTCTCAGGATACAGCAAAACTGGGGAAGAGGAAATTTAGTGTGTTCGTAAACTGGAAGTGGAGGTAGAATGGCAGGCTGTGCTAGCTCTCTATTCTCTCTGTGCCATGTGCTTGGGCTGATTGTGCTGCTTGTGCAAAGCTCTTAAAATAGAAAAGTTCTATTGGAAGGGGCCTTCAAAGATCATCTGGTCCAACTCTTCCGTTGCTGCATTATGAAAGTTATGTGAAGTGTGACATGATTAAAAATTTCCTGTTCCCTTGCATGTCCTCATGCTAATGCCACTAGGTATGGCAGTGGGTCCTTGCTGAGGGTATGAGCCATGCCTACTAGTGAATTAAAAGTCAGTCTGATAAAGTGAGAAAAAAGGGCTTTTCAGAACATTCAGTCATTCAGAACAATGGTGAAAAAGAATATAAAGATAAATGTGTTCTTTATGTGTGTTTACAGTACGGCACAAGACACAAAATACCTTACTTACATGAGGGTACACGTTCGTGGTAGTTGTGCACAAATGCTGGAGGAGTCTGCAGAGAACTTTCGTTTCAATGACTCAGACATTTTGAGTATCAGAATACTGACTTTTGGTCGTTCATAGCAAAGACATTTTCCATCCAGTAGTCATGTTACTTTTTTCCTCTGTCTTTCTCTTTCCCTCATATCTTTGTGCTTTACCACTTTCACATCTTCATTTGGTTTGTTATGTTCATGAAATCTGCTCTGATTTCACAGTGCCTAAAAGTGTCGTGAAAATAATAATAATAAAAAAAGATGTCTTAGAGCAGGTGTTAACATCATCTATGTTAAATAAGGCAGATCAAGTGAACATCTATAGTTTGTCTGATAAAATACCGGTGCTGAATTTACAATGTGCTAAAGTTTCTTGGGAATTGCTGTTGAAAATACCACTTCTCTAACTGAAGGCATTAATTTTGGGGGAAAGCTTTTAACATGTTTAGCAAACTGTGGTATACTGGCATGGGAGTGTAGTTGTATTTCAGGTGCAGGTAGGGGATCATACGGACAGTTGCACTGCAGTGCACACAAAGGCACAAAGCTGTTTGTTTAGAACAGAAATAGATTGACATAATGAATTAAAAAAAAAAAAATAACAGCGATGTTTTTAATAAAAATCCCCTGAACGCCCTTCTCCCTGTCCCCAGAAAGATACCCGAAGCAGTGGAGTTTCGGTGGTGATATGTTGTTCATTTAGGATAGCTGGATGGAGGGGCGGGTTGATCCTGTCTGCATTTAAACACTGCTCAGAGGGCTCTGAGAGTTTCAAAAGCTTTCATTTACATAAGCTACTCAAATGGTAATTGTTTCTGTTAAATTAAATTTTCAAATACTCTATTGAAGTCAAAGCATTTAATTAAGTTTAGCATCGCAGATAACGACATTGTTAAACAATGAAACTATTTGATTAAGAATTGCTTACTGTACTGTTCTGTGCCCCCACAAGTAATTTGTAGTCCGTGTTTCAGGACAACGTGCTCCTTATCTGCTTCAGCTGAAAAGACGTATTTTCACACTGCAGGCAAAGTACTGGAGTACTTGTTTACAGTATGTGTAAACCTCGTTCTGTGAGGATGATTTGTCTCAAGTGGATTGAAGCTGTGCGTTTGTCAGCATTGTAGCAGCTTAAGTTCCTGACCTTTTCAAATGAAGGAGTCCAGTCTTTTTACTGAATATAAATCAGGGGAACTACTCGAGCTATTGCTTGGGTCCTCTCTTCGGGTCAGGCAGCAAGTGCTGGGGTAAAACATCTACTTTGTGCTTCTGTCTTAGGTGGTAAGTGACAGAAAGGGATATTGCTCAGAGCAACAAATCCAAATCCTGTTTTTCCTTTTTTTTTGGTGGGGTGAAGTGAGGGGGGATTATTGAAAGCTGAGTTTGCTTACCACAGCGTCAAGCGTGTCAGCATGAAGCCTGAAGAATGTGTTAGCGGAACTGGCAGTGGTTTAGTCTAAAGCAGGCCAAATCCTAGATCAAAGTCTCAGAAAGATCTTCAGCCCAGTTTCTCATAATCTGCGTTCTTGGTAGAACGGAGAATAGCAGCTAAACAGCCTTCTGGATTTACGTGAGGTGGTACCATGGCAGGCCTGATTCCTGAGACTTGTTCTGTGTGGCCAGAGTCAAAGCTGTGCTGCCTAGCGCGATTATTTTTTATTTTTTTTTGGGGTGGGAGGGAGATTTTGTTTAAAATAATTTGATGCACTGAACATCTTACTTTTTTTTTCTCTCTCTCCCTACAACCTCTGCAAAATGAGGTGAGATCTAGTCAGTGCAATCAGTCTTGAGCCACGAAGGTGTCTGGGAAGAGGCAGGTATAACACATTGCTTATCACACAGTCAAAGTTAAAGCTTGGGAAGGAAGCACGTGGCATAGTTTAGCAAAGCACTGAAAGTTTGCTTATTTGGATGGAAGTGTACATGCTGGAGTATGTGTTTAAGTGGATTCCTGCCTGGGCCCATAAAAGACTTCCTCCTAAATGGGAATGACTTGAGCTTTTGGTGGCATCAGCATGGGATCAGTGATTACTGTACGTACGTTTTCCTGCTGTCTAGTTCTAGGACACCAGCCAGCTGTCAGTCTGCTGCATTCTGGGGCGGGGGCATTAAAAATTAAAATAAAAATCTCTGCTTTTCTGTAAATGCAGCTGTGTACTTGTGAAGGTGCAAGTGATTGGTGTTTTTGTTGGTCTTACTGCTGCGTGATAAATATTCTCCTCTGTATTTTTATTATTATACAGAATGTAGACATTTCCAGACCTCCTGAGGAAGCTCTTGTAACAGTCCCTGCTCATCAGTGAATCCCGTGTCCTGATCAACTATCGAACTTGGGGTGCCGTTTTCATCCTACTACTTCAAAATAAATTGAAAAGCAAATCATTCCAATCACTTTGAAATAAAGCAAACAAAAAGCCCACAAAACCCATAAACCCAACAACTCAAAACCCAAAGTAAATCTTTGTGCAGTGCATGGCTTGAAAAAATTATCAAATCACAATAAAACTGCATCGCCCTGGTTAATTTATTGCGGATGGGTTGTCAAACATTAATCAGCTGACACTGGAAAGCTGTTTTTGTAAACTGCTGTAATGCAAAGATCCTGCAGCATGAATTTTTAAAGCTACTGTAACAGCCAGCAATCATTTGATGTTAGCTGAAGTGTGTTTGTGAAAACTGTGAAGCACGACATCACGCATGAGATACGAAAAAGCTGAAGTTTGTTTTCTAGGCACCATTATTATCTACTTCAGTGCCCTCGGGAGTGATTGGACTGCTCCGTAGCGTAAAATAACAATCCATAGTTACTGTACAGCCTTAATCCTGCTGATCTGTAGCACTAGTTTCTAGATGTGCTAATCAATGATGCGCTGTTTGGAAGAGGGTAGCAAGTTTTCTCTTTAGGCTGCAACAGTTATTGAAGGTACAGGAATGTGTAAAAGTGTTTTTAATATACGAATGACTTCCCGTAACAGCTGTTCTGCATTAACTGGGCTTCAGAGCTTGCCTGTTGGCAGAAGTGATTTTAAATTTCCTTTCAGTGAGAAACTACAAAAAAATCCGTGGTTTTTGTTCTGCTGAAATGCAAGGAGTGGATGAGTGCCTCGGTGCAACCAGTGCTGGATCTGATAGCGCTGAATTTTACCCAGGGTGCAGTAAGAAGCGTTGACTGTTTCACAAAGCAGAAGCAGCGTTAGGCAGATTATTTGCTCGCTAGGTTGTGACTTGCCTTGAAAGGCATGGAAACAGGAGGTTTTTCCACCCTCCAGCAGGCGCATGATCTCAAAACAGCAGGGTATGCATCCTAAACAGAATCACAACAAAACTTCTCCCAGGCTGGAGGGACCGCAGCTTGTTTGCGATGTGGTGTCATGCCTTGGCTCCCTTCTCTGCGATGTTACGGTGGGCAAAGCGAGATGGTCTGAAGCATTGTGCAATCGAAGCAGCTTTGTTTATGTAGCATTGAGGCTGGGGAAAGGCGGTAAATCACCGAGTCCTTGAGCTGTTTTCTGAGGGGGGTCTTTGTGTCTTGAGCATAAGCAAGAGTGGCATGTTGTGGAACGCTTTTATCTGCTGGGGAGGTTTCTCATACGGTATGTTTTTCCAGGACTGGGGTTTTGGAAAAAAGTGTTACGCATTTGCACTTCTGAAGTTACACTGCAATTTTCTGAGGTTTATAGCATTCAGGAATGTCTAATATAACTAAAGAGCCCCTGGACGGAGGGCCTCCTGCTGTACCAGTTGATATTTAGTTAAAGCAGCATGGGCTTGGCCTGGGGGAATGGGAATTCTCTTTGTTGTGATTATGATGTGGGAGTTCTTGTCGCTTTTCTGTGTTTAACTGATGCAGCCCCTTGGATATGCCGTGGAGGAGGAGACCTGAGCCTGCTGTACCTGCTAGCACAGTTAATTAGGGAGCCCGGTTGCTTCTTTCTGCCTGACTGTTGAGGTGACGTCCCTGAGAGGTCACAGGGACACGTTCCACAGGTGCTGGCAAACCACTCAGAGCTGGCTTGGATTGCTTTCACCTCTGTGGTCTGTGACTAAGGACATACTGTGCAATTTTAAGCTAAACACGTTCAATTTTGGGTTAAAACAAAATCCACACAAAACAAAACAAAAAAACCTCTTGCAGATGTGTATAATGGAGTAACATGGGATTTAAAAGCAGTTTTGCCCTCTGAGGGGTCTCCTATTACGGCAGCATTGCTTAGTAGTCCTCCCTAGATTATTTTCTTAGTAAAAGAAAGGCCTAATGCTGAATGGGAAGGGACAGTGAGTTCTCTGTACAGCTCACCAGGAGGAACCTGGCTGATAAGAGCACTTCTTTGCATGGTCCGCTTTATGCTTGTTCTTCAGCTGGGGATGGTCCTTATTAACTTCATCTGTTTTGGCTTTCCTTGTGACTCCCGTGCGGCTCAGAACCCTCTTCCCTGGAGGAGCCCTTTATTGCAAAATCTTCTGGCTTTGTTGCGAGGATTGCATGTAGCAAATCAGAATGGAACTGAAATGGCAGGCTGTGCTGTCTGGAAATCTGTAGCACTTTGTTTCTGGGGGATGCTTTGTTCTGTAGGGGGGGAAAAAAAGCACAAAACAAGGGAGGGTATGATGAGGAGAGGAGAAGCAGTGGTGTCGGAGTGTGTTTGAGTTGATCTGTTTGTGTTGAGTCGTTCCAGAGAGGACCCGGTGAGGTGCACCTTCTGGTGTCTCACCCAGCCAATTTGAGCTTTTTATCTTCTTTATGGATATTTTTGTGGTCTAAGAAACCTTGGCCTTTCTGAATCTTAAAAGAAATGTGCCTGATAGCGCTGTCTGACTTGATGTCATGTTCCAAGGCTGTGGAGACCCCATACGCCTTGGTAGAAGTAGCATTCGAAGCCAGGTGCCTGTCGTTTGGATTCCCCCTGCTGCATTTCCTGCGCTCTCCAGTACACAGCAGCAGTGGTGCTGTTCCAGGACTGTAATTTTATTCAAGTAGGTTTGGGTAAGGTGCTGCTGGATGGCTGTGGGGACACCTTTTGGTCCTAAAAGTAAGGCTAAAACCTCTGTCTCCTCTGTAAGCAGCAGCATGGTTCTCACTGCACACTTGTCTCTCTCAGTCCATGTGGGAGCACAGTCCCAGCTGCCGTAATTAAACCTAACGTGATTGCTGTGGGTAGGAATCCACCTTCCATTCGAGGGGATGGTGATCCCTTTCGAAGTCTCGCTTCATCTGGTCTTGAGCTAGGTCCTTCTTTGTCTAATAAGCCCCAGGGTTTATTTATTAGGCTTTGTCCTACACAAGTTTTGTTTCTTCCACGTGGCAGTTTGCTGTGCTTTGCTTCCACAGCCTTTCCCTTTTCGCCTACACTCTGGAGGACGTCTTGTTCCAGCTTTAACTGCATATCTGTGTTCCCTCTTGTGGCTGTCCCAGCCGCTAGGATGCTGCTTTTGTCTGACACACCTTATTTAACTCAATGAGAGGAATCTTTTGCCTTGACCACGTTGTTTCCTCTTAGTTTTGCGTTGTAGCTGTCTAGTTCTTGTTGCTTGTGGCCTTAATTTCCAGTACCTCTGGATTCCTGCATGTTGCTCCATTTCATGCTCCATTTAATTTTCTTTGAATCAACAGCAGATGCTCAGCTTAAAAGATGTTAGCCAATGTTCTCAGATTGCCTGTGGAGACATCTCCACGGTCTCAAGGAATTTCTGGGTATGTTGCATCAGTTGCTAAGAAAATATGAACAAATAAAAGAAATGCCAACACAGTGGTGGTTTTTTTTTTTCCATTGTGGTCATGCAGAGTGTGACTTGTTCTGCCAGCTCCTCTTGTTCCTAGATGCCAATGCTGTCTCTGTATCCTTTGCTCTAGAAGGAATGCTGCCTGTGGAAGCATCTTTCTGAAACAGGAGCATTGTTCGCTTTCCTCAGAGAGAGCAGTTGGAGAGTGGGGCAGGCAGCATTTGTGTGTGCCCAGGCAGTTTTACGTGGTGTGCTTATGGTGGAAAATGGGCTGATTTACCAAGGGCAGAGAGGAAAGGGCTGACGTTAATACAGGAGAATCAGTGAGGGCAGAAATGACGTTAGCACACTTTAGCCCTGAATCAAATCAGGTACTACTCGTTTATCTTGTTTCATTATGGAATGGCTGAAAATCCTAGAACCTGGGGTTGGAGAAGGGAGTGGTTTGCTTTTCGTGGGGTAGTTTTGAGGGATGGAGTTGTGTGCCTGCAGGCTGGGAGCAGTACCGAGTCCCCCTCTCTGCATGAGGCTCTTCTCCTCGAGCTGGACTAGAGAGACTTGTTTTGAAAGTCAACTCTAATCAACATGGTTATAAAACCACTGGAACATTACCTGATGTCAGGGAAACATGCCAATCTGCCCACATGTCCCAAAGTGCATTTAAACTTTATGTTACCAGCTCTTTAGGGAGTTACTCAGGGTTCCCAGTGAGATAGCTACTTACAGACACGACCAGAACAGCTTTCTGGCTGTCGATGTTGAGTCGTTTCTTGAAGCATGCTTGACACAAAGGAGAGGTGACTTCCCCTCCCTCCAAATTTTGTCAGTTTTTGTCTGGTTTATGACTTTTGCTGTGTGGTTTAGTTTTTCTCTTACATTGTATGCATGTCTGAAAGGCTAGAAGTGATTAGAAAAAAACGATTAAAAACTGTGGTTATAACTTATTTTTTTAAATATAACAGTGTAATCTCCATATAGTGTGGAGAGACCTGGTGTGATATGTGTCTTAGAGATGCTATTTGAGAGAGCCTGTGTTGTGTCTCAGCGAAGCACGTGGAGGCTGGGACTAGGTCAGAGCCTGGCTTCTGATTTCTGGGCTGGGCTGGGACCTTTCGTTTCGTTTTACAAGACACATTGAGGAAATAAGCATCAAAACTTGCTTAATTTTTGTTTTGTGTAATAGTTGTGTGTTGAGCCAAGCTGTGGCTGATCACGAGACTCAGGCTTTAAAGTCCTTTTTGTCTTTAAATTTGCAGAATGTAGGCGTGGACCGATCGAGAGAAGAAGCTCTGAGGACAGTACCTAACCATCTATAGCTGCAGTTCCTGGTGGCAGCAGCCCTTCCTCCACCACGACAGCGTTAAGTAGCAGCTCGGGTCCCTGAGAGCGGAGACGGCGTGCTGAACGCTGAGCAAGTTGGAACAAATGCGCCTCCCCTTCACTTTAAGACATTTCGAATGTGATTCAGCTTCTTTGGAGGAAACCTGTAGTTCTGGTTAACTCCCAGTGCCGAAAGGTATTGGTAAAAAAAAAAAAAAAAAAGATTTATAGAAGCAGAGTAATGTTGGTTTTAGGTCTTCATATGTAAATTTGCGCAGTTTCAGTAGCTTTTATTGTTCATCTGTGGAATACTGCAAGATGGCTAATTGCCCGTGTCAATTTTACTGTCAGATTTTAACTAGATTTTACTTTCTTTAATGTTTTTGTAAGAGTTCCTCTTATTTTTACTGTGAATGGTTGCCTAGCATTACATGAAGATTTTTTTTTTTGATGGCGTATTTAACAGGTGAAATTCTGCATTTTGAGCATTGGAGGATTCACGTTGCAAAACTACTTTAAATCGGAAAGCTCATCAGTCACGTCTTACAGTGATCTTTGGTTTGCCAACCTCAAGTTAAATTTGCATGGGATGGGGAGACTTGCCCCTTTCTGCGGTGCTAGCAAGATTTCAATGTATTTCCAGGAGCCAGATGTATTTAGATCACAGTGGAGGACACTATTAAGTAATGGCTGTGGGATGAAAGTGTGAGTACAGGAGAGCAGCCTCAGGTAGTGAAACTAGAAAGAGAAATGCCCCTTCTGCTGTGGCCACAGCCGGGGATGAGCAGTTTTCTGAGACTGGGAGGTAGGGAAGAAGGATTCAGATTGCCAAGGCTTGAGAAGCTGCTTTTCTTACTAGTGCTATGACTTTTTGGCAGTTTTTGGAATGAATTTCAACATGTATGATTCTCCTTATAGCCACATCTAACATGTATATCAGGAAACAGTACAGAAAGGTAAGGTAGCATTTAACCTTTCTTACAGCTCATGCAAGAAAAACTGCAGGTAAATTCTGAAATTGTTTTTTAACAAAGCGCACCTACCCTTTTTTTAATTGTTTTTAAGCAACCTTCCACTATTTAAATTCTTTGCTGCTCTTTTATATTTCTCTGTGAAACTCCAGTGCTAAAAATGGAATTTTGTATGTCTGTTGAGGCTACGACCCTCTAACTGTACTAAATCAATGTATTTTGTATGTGTTACCAGACAACTGAAGTGAGCTGCCAACACTGTTGCTGGCTCTTAGTTCTTGAAGTGAGAACTATCTTTTTGTAGATAGACCGTGCTTTTTTTTTTTTTTTTTTTTTGATTTAAGGACTTTTCTTCAACTGATTGAACTTTTACCATGTACATTGTTGATTTTTTTTAAGAAACTTTTATGTTTGTTTGCTCAATTCCTGTGTGAAATAATGGGCCCTCGTAGTTTTGCAGGCAAGGGCTACATTGTCTTCTGTTTGTGCAGGGTTTATAAGATAATGTGCTGCTGTTGTGATTTGTTTTAATAAGCTAATTTCAGCAATATGTTCAGCTCTGGAAGTAAGCCATATCACATCGCTGGGTTCCATTTCAGAAGAGGAATGGGTAGGGCGTGAAATGACCAGAAACACTTGCTTCAAGTGCTGCTGTCTAGAGCTTTGTGTGTGTGATCCGTTAGTTCAGTAACGCGCATTTCAGATCTTTGTTAATTCAGCTGTGTTCATAGCTCTTATCTGAGGAGAGAGACCACACAGCGCTACTCAGAGTAGTTAATTTATTGATGCATAGTAAACAAGGCCACCTTTGTGGCAAAAGTGTAGGAATAACATCCCCCCCCTCTGATACCGTGCGTGCTTCGTGTGGGAAGCGGGGCAGTGCTCCAGGCAGCCCTCGCTCCTCCGAAGCTCTGCCATCCAGCCATGACCAGGAGTTGTCTGACAACTTTAAATTGAAAGAGTCAGGGTTTATTCTGAGTTACAGGCAACAGATCCGGGATGCTACATCAGAAAAGCAGGGTTTTACTATCAGGGTGTGGTACTTGAACCCGGTTGAAGAAATGTGGAAGGAAAGGTTTCCCTTAGTGAGAGGGGAGCCAAAAGGCTGCCCGTCTGCACTGGTAAGCACAGCTGGAGGTGTCTCCCCTTTCTCCTTTTCTTTGTTTTACCTCTAAACTTTCAGAGGTGCTGTAAAATTCCCTGAGGCTAAATGTTTTATGTATAGTAGGTATTTTTATAGCCTGCTTTTGAATATACTGTGATGAATGTTTTACTAAGTGGGTGTTCAGTAAAAAGAGTTGTATACAAGTGTAAATAAACTGTTATGCTGATACTTGAAGAGAAAAAAATATGAAGTTGTCTGTTCGACTTTAGGAAGGTACTTAAACCATTGACTGCATCTGACCCTTTCTAGCTGGTAAGAGCAAATGTAGACAATGAATGTAAATTTGAAGCAGTTCTCCCCAATGCCTAACTACCTTTCTGGGGAGGCACTGTTATGAATGGCAGATCATCGTCCCTGTCTAAAAGCTGCGTCTGTCCTCCCTTCCTGTTCCTGACCATGCAATATTGACCGATCTGTCATCGATAGGGGAGGTAAAAATCCTTGTCCTGGCCTTGCATATTTATACCCACGTGTATTTTACTACCTTTTGACTGTTAGTACACTTGCTGGCTCAGATGCAGTCTTTAGAATGGGGTTAAACTATCTTTTCTTACAGCATTGGCCTTCGTTGTAATCTTTCAGACAAATGTAATCATTTGACGTTTGATCCAAGTAATAAAGATCAAATGCTACACCTTGCACTGCTGTGTTTCTTTCTGTGTCTGTTACAGCAGCTGAAGTGCCAGGTGAGGGTTCCTCCAGGTTAGCTGGTTTCCACAGCGTTCTGATGTGCAGGAATTGTAGCTTGTTTAAAACAGCTTATACATATAGATAAGAGTTAAGCAGCCGGTAGAATAACTAACTTTACTTAAATTTCAGTTATTTTATCTGAGTAACAAACTCAGTAACTGAGGGAAAAGTTGGAAGAATGCATTAAATAAAAGCACATCAAGATTTGTCCACACAGTGGAGCAGAAAGGTAAGAAGACTATTAGCTTCTCCTTGTGACTGGTATTTTAAGATCTGACTCATATGCGTAAAGTTACACTGTTCTGACATAGTCTTCTAGATGCTGCTGGTATTTTTCAGAAGGTTGAAAATCAACAGCAAAACGCTGCCTCCTGGTATGTATTTGCATGTATAGGTTACACGGCCTGTAATTTGCAGGGGCACTTGTCATTCTGAAAGATAAGGACAAAATTAACAGTTTGTAGTTTAGCATTACATCCTCAAATTGTTGCATGTTGTTGATCACTATGCTTCTGTGTGGTATTCACATTGTATTTTCTCTGCTATGGTGTTTTTTAATATGTTAGTGTTTTCTTTAACTGTACATTGTATGGTTGTGTGGGAGGCTTCGTTGTTTGTTTTAACGAATTCAGGCTGATTTCTGGACCAAAACAAAACAAAAACAACAAACAACTTTAATTTTCAGTATGTTATTAATTTCTCTGTGTAGTGTGAGGACTCTCCCGGACTGAGATGCATGAACTAATCTCTCTGTCTACTGCCCACCAGGTGGCCCTCGGGCACAGCTGTTCAGCAGAGGCAGTCCAGAGGCCGTGCAGCTGTACAGCCTGCGGTGCTTTCATTTCTGGTGGCTCCAACCTGAGCAGGCTCCTGTAGCAGGTCAGTGCCCCCATTCAGATGGTGTAATCAAGGTGCTGCTGCTGGCAAAGCATACAGCAGCTACTACTTGGAGGAAAAACACCTCAACCGAGGTCCCGCTGTAGAACTGGACTTTTAACAGTGGAAGTCATATTTCCTGGTGGTATGCTGCTGCTGGATACTTAGACCAAACTGTCTAATGCTTCTCCTTCCTCAGAGTAAGTAAGTATTTACAATGACCACCAAAGCCTGGCACACAGAGGAAAGGAGAGGAGGAGCTCTAGAATACTTCCCAGCTACACTGCAGCTGGAGACCTGCAGAGGTCAAAGTTGACTGGAATTACTCACTCTGTCATCAACTTTTTTAAAAGCCCTTTTGGTGGAAGGGAAAAAAAGGTTGTTTCTAATTTTTCCCAGACTTGTAAAGCTAAAGACTTGAGGTTTTTATTAACTGCAATAGTCAAGGATATTATCCATAGGAGTGGCACTGGCTGCTTTGGGTAAGAGACTCCAGCATAAGAGCGGCACTTCCCCCTTGCCACGAACAATTAAGCATCTCAAGCTTCCAGACTGTTCTATGAATCTTTGCTTTTCCTTAATTCTTCGTTTCCACTAGTTCTCCTAAAATATTTGTACTGTCTTTATAACTGAAGAGGGCTTGCAAATTATTATTTTTTACTGTAGATTAAATGAACTGGAGTTTAACTGAATACTTCTAGGGGAAAAAAAAAAATCATAGCCAGGAATGAAAGTTTAACATAACTTTCTTTTAATTGAAGACAAATAAAAGAACCAAGGGCTCAAAACACTTTTAAAAAGACATATTACGTTCCCCAATGTCTTCCTCCGAGCAAAATATACAGCATATATATATATATAATATAACTACATTCAAGTAACCAAACAATTTACATTTTCCCAAATAGAGAAAATAATGCACATGATTCACATACCTTAAACCCAACCATGCATAAAAGAACACTGCCAATAAATCAGCAGCTAGACATAATAAATCACACTATTGTGTTATTATTCTGAAGTATTGACAACATCGTTGGAACGGTAACACTTAGCACTTGGAGTTTTCTGTTCTTAATGTTTAACCCTGCTTTAAAGTCCGACTGTTCAGAGATCATTTTTCTAAGATCTGTTCAAATTTAGGGTTGATAAAAGAAAATCCATCAAATGCAGACTGATCCATAGACTCGATCAGGTTTTTGTCGCTGTAAGATAATCTTGGCTTTTCATTTAGAAATTCTCTGTCGAAGTTGTTGTAGTCACTTGCTGACTTCTGTGTTAAACAGAGAGGGAAGATAGTTTGAGACAATAGTTGCAAACTTTTTTTTTTTCCAGAAAAGATTGCTAAATATGAAAGCTTAACAAATTATTTTTCAAACCATGTTGAAGAAAATCCCCTTGCCTATTTTAAATAATACTATAACATTACAACTGGGAAATTACTACTTGTTGGTTGAAAACAAACAGCACTGGGTTGCTTTGGAAAAGAACCACCTGGAGATGTGATAACATTGCAATGAATTAGCCAAATATTCTATCTTGACAAAAATCAATGCATTTACGTTTAAACCCAACATTCCTTGCCATTAACAACATTTTTTAATTTCTGAAGCATTTTAAGGTCTGCTATTGCAGCTATTGTTCAGCTATTGCAGCTGCTCTGTGTCTAGATAAAACTAATATTTATACATATTTCCTAAGAATTCATATTATTTAAGACTATGTTCTACATTCTGAACCTTCAAAGCTTATGGTTTGCAGGATTCTTAAACTTCCAGAGCCCATCTGTATGGGGAAATGCAACATGAAGCCTCCTGTTCTCAATTGGAACACCTCTCCTGCATCAAGTATGTAAGCATTCTTTAAAATGTAGTTTGCTTCCAGATTGTTTTATCCATTCTGGTACTGGAGTGAAAGAAAACTGATTTGAATTTTTAATGGCTCGCGATGAAGCAGTGGAAGCCTGTGGTGACACAGATCAAGCAATGCATAGTTTGTTCTTTACACACTTTTTCAGGTGACACTAGGGATGTGCATTCAAAGTAGCTGTAAGTTCACCAATATGGAGAAAGCATCTTTTTCTGAGCTGGTCTAGTTAAAGTTAACTATCAGTAAGCACTAACAGTGCTATCAACAGTGCTAACATCAGTGCATACAAAACATTGCATTCCTCCATTGATTTGAAAAGGATGGATGGCAGCACTATTCATTATTTTCCTGAAGACAACAGTAGTGAAGAGGTTCCTTAAAGCTGTACAGGAAGATGGTCTTAATAGGAAGATTTTAGGGTAGAAAAGATTTCAGGTTTCAGAATGAACTACCGTAACGATGTTTGGAGGATTCACCCATCACCCCTAAGCTGGTGACCAACAGACGTGTAGCATGTTATAGGAACACAGAATAATCCACGTACCACTTTTGGTTTGAAAGGAGGGTCTACCTCCCTCTTCTCTAATGCTGCCCAGTTGATGGTTTTGAAAAAAGGATGGTCTCGGATATTCCCAGTGATCCCGAGTCGTCTTGTTGGATCTCTTTCAAATAGCTGCAAGACAAGATAGCCAACAAGGCCTTACATCCACTCAAAAGGTAGGTGGCGGTGGAGGAAATAACTGGTATACTGCTGAACAAACAGAAGTTGCTAACTAACATTACTAACAGACATTAGTATTAAGCTTACCTGGCTTTCCATTTGTAAAAGTAATCTGCTAACATGGATAAACAGCTCCTTTTACAAGCCTAGATTTGTCCCTCCCTGGAGGAAATACTGGACCTTGACCCACTCATCAATCTTCAGCCTTACCTTTTCTAGTATATCTTTTGATTCCTTGGTAATCCAGCGTGGGTAGTGAGGTGTGTCCACTCGGATTGACTCGAACAACTCATCTTCATCGTCCCCATGGAAAGGGGATTGTCCAATAAGCATCTCGTACAGCAGGACCCCAAATGACCACCAGTCCACAGAGAACGTGTACCTCAAGCCTTGCAGAATCTTGTTCCGCAGAAGAGGGGCAGGGGAAGAAATACGGGTAATTAGTAAAAGACAGAAGTACATACAAAAAAAACAGATCAGTGAATTTAAGAGGCAATCTTTAATAACTAGCATATCTAGGGGAAAAATGCAGCAGTCTGAGAGGATTGTTGACACTGAAGTACAGCTGTAGTTTTCTGCTCAGCTGCTGTTTGTGGAAATGTGGACAGCTCAGTGGACAGATCTTTGCTCTCATTCTGAAATTTCCTCCATTGACTTTAAATACCATGTAGTTGGAAAACATCTGCTCTAGTTTCATTACAAGATAATAAAGTAGGGGAAGGGAGGAATGTGTGGCAATGAAAGCAGATTATTAACCAACAGACTTTGACATTTATAGCTTTAAAAGCTAACTACCTTATTTGACTACTATGCAAATCAGATAAAAAGCCAACTCTGAACACAATGAATTTAACTCTCTAAGATTCTCCTTTGAATTCTGGCTGCTTTATCATCTGCAGTGCACATGCTCATTTTGCAGGAGTCCTGCATGTATGCTAGCTGTAAAAGCAGAAGAGAAAACTAGTTTTTCAACAACTGAAATTTTTAACATTTCAAAACCTATTAAAACATTGTAGATACTTGTAAATATTCTATCTTAAGAACCCTCTACAGAAGAAGGCATCTAATTTTTTTCTATGCTTGTTGTTATTATTATTACGTTTTGGAACTATTATTCTCTAAAGGGAAGAAAGATCACAATGGCCATTCTAACATCACTCTATTAAGTGGAGCCCTGCAGTATGTTGCAGTGATGTACTGACCTCAGGAGCAATGTAGTCTGGGGTCCCACAGAATGTGCTTGCCTTGTTCTCACCAACTACATTTTCTTTGCACATTCCAAAATCAGCTATTTTGATGTGGCCTTCTTTATCGAGCATCACGTTGTCCAGTTTTAGGTCTCTGCAAAAGGTATATGAAAAAAAGAGGCATCTTTTAAGGACAAGTATGTCATTGTTGTATTCAGATACATGCAGTTTCTTCACAGATGGCAAGAAAAGAATTATCTATCAACATAATACCTGCAAAATTGTACTTTGGTACTTGGAAGATGGTAAGGAGAAAAGAAGAATTATCTCTTGTAAGCATAATAAAGTGGCTGAGGTGTATATATAGCGTGCCCATATAATCCTTGTCATCTGCTTTTACATCCAAAGTCACACCCAGTGCTTCTGTTGCCTCTGGACAGAGGTGTGAGTGAACGCCTCACCAGCTAACATAGCAGCACTACACCGGACTGTGTAGCTCAAAAGAAGGATTATTGGATTCTTGGGGCATTTGGCACAAGCATGAATATTCAAGGCTTTCCCAATTTTAATATTACCTGTGACTTGCTCCTAGTTACGGCATGAGGGGGTTCATGTGCTGTGGCCACAGTCTGTGAAGTACCTATTCATGCCTTTTTACAGAATAACAATCTTCAATCAAATAAGAGCTTTTTAACAGCAGTTTCCAAAAGCTACATTCCCTCCCTTTGACTGCAAAGTGTTTTTTGTCCATCTGGCTGCAAAAGCGCATACCGAGGAGGGCAGGCTGAAGGGAAACTGAACAGCCCTTCTGCTTACCAAGAAAGTCTTGAATAGGGCAGATTTTACATAAGAACAGGGCACTCTTTTCTCTTTGTTAACTTCAGCTTACAGTATCAGCTACTTACGCTGCCAAAAGGGTGAGCTGCAGCTTGAACCAAGAGCCCCTGCTCTAACGCAATGTGCTACAAACCCTGGGTTTGGACATCAGCTGCTGTTCACCTTGAGTAAAAATATATTTCTGAGACAGGAAAAGCTCATCGTAATGTAGGGCACTGCACTTACCTACATGCAACTTCTAAAATCTTTTGTATGGGTGTGAAGGTGTTGCATTGCAAGACCTACCCAAAACCACTACCTTCGGGGTCAGTAACTATACCGGTAAACTTCCTGTGCAAGAGGGAAAAAAATACCTTTGGTTTTGCTGATGTCCTGTTGATAAACGGTACCAGTTTGTCTGAAAATATTTCATACTGTGAAATTTCACTCTAGAAGCACTAATTTAACACAGGGGAATTTAACAGCAAGCCTAAAAATATATAGAAAATTTGGGATGGAAAGGCTTCCTGTGGATAACAGCACGTCCTGTTTGGTCCTTTCCCATGTATAAACCTGCAGGAGGCAGTGGGAATAGAGCTGGATGCATTAAGCACCTTCCCAGGCTATGGTTGTCTTCTCTGTGAGGCAGAAAGGCTTCGAAGAATCAATCACCTTTCTTCATCAACAAGTTTTCTGGTAACATTGATCCTCCTTACAAACACTTTTTTTGGTGAAATACAAGTCTAACTTCAGAAAACTGCTTCACAGAGTGGTGCTCCACCAGACTTTCCCTGTTTCTATAAATAGAGGTGGACAATAGCGGACATCGTGGGGCACCTTTACCTAGGGCCATGCAGCATTTGCTCTCAAGCACGCACCTGTTATCCTTCATACCTGTTTGTTAGAGGTAAAAACTACCTGAGCAAGTAGTTACCAAACAGGGTTTTAGAGCTGGGGTGGGGTGAAAAGGCTGGAGAATAGAAATTAAGACGAAAAAACACATCTTAAAAACAAAACAAAAAATTCTGACCTCCTGTAATGTGGATATTTACATTAAGAAACTGTTGGTCAGGATCTGCTCCTTGCTGTTTAAGAATCTGGTGAGGCAGAAGCATCAATTCTCTGCTTTCACATGGAAAGTAAAAGCAGAAGACTTCCACCTCAGTGGTTTTCCAAGACCAGTAGGAATTGAGACCCTCAAGGACACTCACCATTGCCACCAAACTCGAAAGACTCGTGATGTGAAGGGAGTGCTTAAAAATAACAGACAAAACTGCTTTTGTGTAATGTAAATAACATTCCATCATTCTGGTTGCCAAGGAAAAGACACAAAGATACAGATTCATCTCAGGCATGTTAATGCCCTTGGAATAACATCAGAACTCTGACAGACAGCTTTTACTCGTTACATCAATCAGTAACTCAAGCATGCATGAAGTGCTAAGACAATTCATAGGTCCCACGCTGGTGCTAGCTGCTACTCACCTATAAATAATGCCTTTGCTGTGAAGAAACTGTAGCCCACACACAATTTCAGCTCCATAAAACCTGAAAAGATCAAAACATCTTTTACTGGCTTGCTCAGTTAAAACATCAGACAAAGCAGCTGGCCAAAAGAGCTGCCATAAACTTCATGCAGTGAAAATCACTGTACAGTTCTTTAAACACTAGGAAAGAGAAATCGCATATCTAATATTACACCTGTATTTATACGGATGGATGCTATAATCTGCAAGTTAATTTTCACCATGCATCTGTGGTATCTAACTCCAAACAGTAAAGGGGCCACCAGCTTGCTTTAATGCTTCATTCCCCTTCCATTGAGGAACACTGTCCCTTTTCTTCTCTTTCAGTTTTAGGAGAGAGATGTATATGCCTTTGGAAAGATAGCTGCTGGGAGGTCAGTACTCATGGGGTGGCTTTAGGAGGGATGGCACATTAGTGGCTAAATTTGAAATGGGCCTCACCTACCTACGCTCATATAGCCACCCAATTGCAGAAAGAAAGCATTGCTGTTTCTCCTCAAAAAGGGGGGTGTTAATCCACAGGATGTGAGGAAAAACTCTTAAGGAATGCTTTCTCCTGCTCCTAGAATGTAAACTTTGTAATTGTTAAAAAAAAAAAGTGATTTCCACTTCTGTATTGCAGAATGAATGTTGACCCAAAACTTGAGAAATATGTACAGAAAATTCCAGGAGAAGCTGCTGGAAGTTTGCTGAAACACAAGTAAGTTGGGGGACTTTGTCCAGGTTTCTGCTGGGGAGAGTCAGAACAGAGCTAACCCTGACCCACAAGGCTGGCTACTGCAGGCTGCTTTTTATGCTGGTCCTCTTGATCCGATCCAATCTGATCTGTATTTCCTAGCTAGCACAGTGATGCAAGCTGTTTTCCAGTCGGTTACACTGGTGCTTTTGGGCAGATCCATTACTCCACCCTGCGTTACATTTAAGGTTTTTCATGAACCCATTCAAATTGTTCTAAAACTAAAAGTTACAGTTAAAAGATGCAAAACCATCATATAATTCTAAGTCTTCAGCTTCAGTTACCTTCAAGCCATAGCTAACGGACAAAATGGCACTTGTTAAATGAAGTGCTTTCCCATTTTAATTAGTATCTTGTGGAAAGTGCAGCTTATCTTCCTGTACTATTATGTCAACTTATCAGTAATAGTGATATATTATTTACTAAGTTCCCCCTCCTCCCCAGTGCTGTTTTCCTAGGAAATTAATTTTTCCATGACAGTACAGCATTAGTGTGCTTTAAGACCGTGTGTTTTCATTGCTGGCTCATGTTGAGGTTTACCTAGCATCTCCACATACAGGTGTATCCTTTCAAGCAAAACATCACTCTGCTATGCAAATGAAGGAAACCTAACTCAATACGTCATTAAGTGAGCTACACTGTATCAAACTAATGCCTATAAAACACATTTTTTTCAACCATCAGACACGGAAACACAAGTGAAAGACTAACAGCTAAGTGGTGCAGAACTAGAAGTAGTAATACCACAAAGATTATAACAATTCACGGGGATAGGGACTGAAGTGCTGTAGACTTACGTTGCTCTGTAGAGATCAAAACGCCCTTTGTCTTGTATGTGGAACATCAGGTCTCCCCCATTCAGGAACTCCATAACGAAGAACAGATGATCCTGTTTGCAAATAATCAGAGAATGGAAACATTATTGATGCTATCACAACCGCACCTCGAGTAGCAATCTGGCAGTGGGGACCCAGCAGCCACTTCCCTCCTGTCCTATTTCTGTTTCATGCACCCCTAAGAATGCATGAGGCATGCTGCAGTAGCATGGTCTTGCAAGGCTAAGGAGCTCACCTCGTATTCTGTGGGCTTCTAGATTTAATATAAATATACGTTCAAATATATTTCCTGACTTCTACCTGTGACAGTCACCTTTGTTCCCTTCACTGAGGATAAAGCTAGGATCAAGGTTTTAAATTAAACTGTCTCTTACTCCAGATCATGTAGACGTTACTCTGATCTCTTCAGCATATCTGGGTATCACACTTCTATTTACTTTCCACCAGGCTTGTGAACTATTACACAGAACACAAGAAGGGGGGGGATTTAACTCTTGTATCGCTAAAGTTATTTTCACTTGACTGTTGGTAATAGCATCCATTAGAAGGCAGCATCTGTTGTGCTGCCCTCGCCTTCTTTTTTTTTCCTCCCCTTACCTTTGTCTGGAACGTGCAGTAAAGGTGCGTGAGAAATGGATTTTCCCATGCAAGTGCTAAAACCCGCTTTTCCACCATGGTACATTCCACATCATCATCAATTAGTACCACATCTTTTTTCAGAGCTTTGATAGCAAAGAATTCGTTCTTTCCTTTCAGCTCAGCAAGCAGAACCTACAAAAAAAAAAAAAAAAAAAAAGAAAAAAAAAAGAAAGATGAGATTACAGCGTGTGTAGCAAAGCCTGTTACTGATGGTATCAGTAAGGAGAAGTCAAAGGTGCTTATAGCAGTTTGTTTTTTTAGTAATTGTGGCAGCTATGCAAATGGTGAGATTGGCAAGGTGAAGCTGCTGGGCATAGGTGTGAGGAGACAGGGTACAAGGACCTTGTAACACAGGCACAGCAGCTTCCAGGGCAGTTTTTCTGTCAATGACTTGTGAGAGTATGAACAGAGGACGTGTAAAGTCTGTTCCTTCATTACAGCTGGAGTTTCACAGACAACAGAGTCTGTGGAGGTCACATCACCCTTGGACAAGCACAGAGTAAGCAAGGAGCACAAGGAGCAGAGGCAGACGGGAGTGGAAGGTCACGCTGCTGTCCCACATTTCCCCTGCCATTGCACTGGAGCATTACGAGGCTGTTTTGGTAGACAGCATGTGAACATAACTGCCCTTTTGGATAAAGGGCTATTTCTCTGACTGGGTTGTACCCCTTGTACATTATGAAACACTTCTGAGTTCAGACAAGCTGCAGGTAAAGAACTTCTAATGTCTTTGACAGAGATGGCTGTATTTTACTCTCTTAAAATATTATCTACTCAAGTGGCTGTAAGACGTTTCTGGTTAACAAAAATAGCCCATAATATTTCAGAGATCAAGCAAGGCAGTCACCTTAAGCTCTGTAAATTTGTTACATACCTTTCCAAAACTTCCTTTCCCTAATACTTTATGGAAGACAAAGCTGTCTATGTTGAATTTTCTCCTGCTTGCAATTCGTGATGCTGTCTTGGCTGTGCTTCCCTCCCAGAGTTTATCGTACTGGCTGTTATCTCCTATTGAAACAGGGAGTTTAAAGTTCAGTATATGCAGAAAAACTGCATGACTCAGATTGTCTATTAGGAATTAAGTACTGACATACTATTTCAGTTCATCTGCTGCTGGGATACTGGCAAATCTAAGCATACAGGTCAAATCATGTAGTTTACAATAAAGTTTAAGTTACTGAAGCATATTTCTTAACGTTGCATTTGGATCTGTGATTGTTTCTGAAGCTGGCTTTAAGTAACATATAAGCAGGAATTACAAAAATAAAGGGTCCTAAATTTCCCCTATTGCTAAAATTCAGAGCATAGGTTAGAGAACAGAATACTTCACAAGGATGGCTTGTATTTTCTTCTGTTAATAGAAAAAGAGTCCCTCTAAACAGAGAGGCCATGAAAAGATCTGATTTATGCTTGATTCTGGCTAAGAAGCATGAACATACAGGTTAGGTTTGATTATATCGTAAAATTAGAAATCTTTTAATTTTTTTTTCCACCCCTGCTGCACAGATCTCCTGTGCCACCAAGACACTCTGATGACAATCATGAGATGATACTGGGTCCTGCACTTTGGCCACAACAACCCCATGCAGGGCTACAGGCTGGGGGCAGAGTGGCTGGAAAGCTGTGCAGAGGAAAAGGATCTGAGGGTGCTGGTCAATGCTTGCCTGAACACGAGCCAGCAGTGTGCCCAGGTGGCCAAGAAAGCCAACGGCATCCTGGCTGTGTCAGGAGTAGTGCAGCCAGCACACCAGGGAGGTGATCGTCCCCCTGGGCCCTGCTCTGGTGAGGCCGCCCCTCGAGTGCTGGGTTCAGCTTTGTGAGACTTTTACAATGCTAGAACTCTTTTAGCAATGTAAAACCAAAACCAAACCAAACAAAAACAACAACAAAAAAGTAAACCCTTATTCTGAAGCTGAAGCTTATTCTTTATTCCAGGCTCTTGAAGTACCTCAGCTGTTTAACAAACTAGTCTTTTGGCTTAAATCCTAAAACTTGTAGTATTGTACAAAGGCTTCTAACGTTCTGTGAACAAATTGAGTTAGTTAACAATATTCATGACATTTCAGTTACAGAAGGGAGAGAGGTGCATTGTAGTCTGATTAGTGAGCCATCCTCCGCTCCCACCATGGGGGGCCATGCCACGAAGAATAAAGCGAGCATTTTGCATAAAAGTGGGTATGCTCACGGACTAAAAAAATACTGGGGTTTGTCAAAAACTATATAAGCATTTTGTGTGGCCAGGTAAAAAGAATTACGTGCATATTTTTTAAACAACGCTTGTTCAAAAAATATTATCTAACATAAGGCAAGAATGAATAAATAAATGTGACAGTTTGTACAGTCTAGTAGGCAAATGGCTAAACAAAAACGTTTTTTTCTCACCTGTTGTATCTCCTCCTTTAGGTTTCTTATCAAAATCTTGGTAAATACCAACACTTTCTACAGATCCAGAATCAGACCTTCGTGTGGATTTCTGAGGAGGAAGGGAACATTTGAAATCATATTTGCACTATTACTTTAGAAATATTTACAACAATAGCTGTTAAATGCAACATGATGGCAGATGGCAGTATGATCATTTCTTTTACATAATTAACTCCTAGTACATAATTCTTCTCAAAACGCAGTTCGGACTATTTAGCCACACTTTTTACAGCTTCAGCCAATTGCTTTACTTCCTTCACTGCAAGAAAATATTAAAATTCCTGAACAGTCTATGTAATTGTCTGTTAAAAAACTATGAAAGTTATAACAGTTTGAATCCACAGTGAGAATAATTGCTTGCTTTGAATCCACTGTGGGAAAGCATCCCCTTGGACTAGTGTTAAGGTTTTGAAACACAAGATGGGAACCACTGTCACTCTGAACATGCTGAAGGCAACACGTGACGTACTTCTTGAGCACATGCAAACAAATTTTATGTATGGAAGATCCCCAAGATCAAGTTTTACTAATGAGCAGATCGAGTTTTTTCTGTGTCGTGAAAAAGCTGGTGTAACAGCTCTCGCTGTTTTCAAAGTAAATATCCTGTGAAAGCTCAGGAATGCTCAGCTCAAAGGAAATACTGTTGGCTTTTGCGATATAGTCTCCTGTTTTAATTTCAGAGCTTGTGTCTGAATCTTTATTTACAAGTCAGAAGTTGACAGTAATCCATACACAAGAGACGGCTATGCTGCAGCAGGAGACTAACAATGTAAACTGTGGGGCCCATGTTAATTCCAGAGGATTCTTCTGTGTGTATATATATTGGATTAATAAAAATGGAAGCTCTCTGCTCTATTTCTTCTTACTTATTTAATTTAGCATTCAAAGGGAATTCTAAAGTTGAAGCATGGGTAAACACGCTTCATGGGCAAACAGACTTCAGCTTTATGCTACTGCTGTTTGAATGCAATCAAACACAAGGGGAGAAAATAACCTTGGCACTGTCAAAGAACCAAGCTGTATTTCAGGAAAACACAAACCTTCTGTTTAAAAATTCTTTGTCAGGTGGGATGTTCTTCCCTCAGCTTCTCCTCTAGGCTATTGCCATCTTTGTTAGTCTCTTTATAGGTCAAATTAAGAAGAGAAAGCTGTTTCCATTGCCTCAGGCCCAAATTTCCATTCCTCATAAAAGTGACATGGGAAAGTGAAGTAAAAATAAAAAGCTCTGGAACCAAATTGCATGACAAACAGCAATAAAGCATACCTGGCTAACTTGATTTAAAGCTTCAGCTAGCAACTTCTGGTTTATTCCACACAAATTTGCCACCTTCTTTTGACATTTATGATGCACATTCATCCCACATTCTAAAAGAAATGTACAGTTACACAAGCATCAGGAAAATACCGGCCAACATTACAACAAAATGGCTGTTTTGCTGTGCAGTTCATAAACATTATAGCAAGCCCAGATTAGACACTGATTTATGGTTCTTAATGAAGCTGTAATTTTAGTCTTTAAGCCAATGAAGGCTACAAAAATCTGTTCAAAAGGAAGAAGTTGCAATTGTTTTTTTTTTCTTCTCAAAATCTTTTCAAAAGATCATCTTAACCAAAACCTTAAGAAAAGATCATCTTGCATTTTTGTGGTAGAATTATAAGAATGGTATTTACAGTGAACACTTTAAAGACACTTCTAGGTGCTACTTTGAGTTAGACTCACCAAATTTCAGTTATTCCCAGAAGTAATTTCAATTATATGCAAGATGATACTTCTACCAGGTTTTCCGACTGCATGAGAAGCTCAACTTGGCTGGGTTGTTACACAAGCCAAGTACCTAGTTTTCTCTTTACTAAAAGAGTGTTTAAACAACTCATGCATGAGATAAATCTCACTCTGTCTAACACACATACAAATGCACCGTGTGCAGCAATAGCTAATCTCTAGTGGGGGTCAGAAAGAGACCACACTGGAAAAGCAGGAAGAGGTCCCAGCTGCCTTCCCTCTGCCTCCATACCTTCACATTTGAGTCCTTGTTTGACCAGTCCCCACAGCAGGCTGCCGCAGTGGTCGCAGAAAGTTGGGCTCATGTAGTTGTAAACTTTGAAGCGGTGAGGCATGTCGATGTTGAAACGTTCCTTCTGAAACTGTGGGCAGGGAGAGGGGTGAACCACTTCACCCAAAACAGGACCAGTTTCTTACAGAAAATAGCTTGGATCAAAGCTACAACAATTTAATCCTCCATACCCCAACCTTAACATACTGCATGTAAGAAGGTGGGTCCACATCCCACCCTAACTGGACAGTAATTGAACAAAACCATGCTTTTAGCAGTATCTCTTTACATCTCACCACATTAGCAGTGAACATGAAGCTACATGCATGAACTGCTTGGAGTTTAAAAATATTTGAAACAACTGCATGAGATTTTAGGGTCCTGACAAGAGTGAAACCGATGTTGTACACTGATGAAGGCTGCAAAATGCACACAGAACATCAGGAAAAGACGTCATTTCACCCTCACGATGCGCCTCTAGGTGTAGCAACACACCACACACAAAACATATCCAAGAGAAAACTTCATCATTCTGGGATTTTGCAGCCTGCCACAATCCTTTTTGCTCTATAAATATATCCTTCATCTAGCAGGGAAAGAGACAATCAAGCAATACTACCCTTCTTCGTGCAGGGCTTTTAAGTACTTTTTTTGTTTAAAAGTTTCCTCCACTACACATTTCATATAATCATATAGAGAAGACAGTAGCTTAGTTGTACAGCCAAGTAGCTCCCAAAATGGACTTGGCTGTTTCTACAGGTTTTGATAGTTCAAGAGTATGTAGTTTCACTCTAAATATACTGTTCCAGCTCTTACCATTGTGTCCCTGCTGTTGGCTGCAGTACCAGTACACCTCCCGATGATTTTATCAATACATTTCTTATGAATAGCAGCATTGCATTCTTCAAGACATGCATAAGAAAAAAAAAGGATTTTTTCAGATAATAAGTACATAGGATGAAGTGTTTGCATTTCTTAGCACGTGAGAAACACACTCCTTTCCACCATACCATGCACATCAAAATAATTTCTATCAAGATGATGATTTTTTAAAGCTGTTTCTCCCCCCATTCTCTTTTATCATAACCTCTATTTCTAAACTAAATCTGCTTCCACTTGACAATGCTGTCAGCATTTAATAATAAGAGGACAATATTATGCTTTTGATCCTCTTTGATACCTCCCCTGCTGTTTGGAGTACTGCACAGAGATATATGCTAAGTTAAAAAGTGCTTTTGAATTTTACCGTAAAACCCATCAATAATTGTAATTCATTTTAGAAAAGGTTTCACAAAAGCTGCTGTCATATATGACTGTAACTTTTCAAACGCATCACACACATGAGAAGAATAGCTGAGTCTAAATCTTGACACTAAAATTTCAGGTAGGAATCACAACTTACAGTCTTATGTTACCATGCAAAATTTGTTTCACATCTACTAACAGACATGGTGATCATGCACTGTGCCACGCACATTAACAGATTTTTCAATAGTGAATACTAGATCTATAAAATAATGTAGAAGGTCATACAAGAAAAAGGCAAAAATCAACTTACGTCTACATTTGTATCCCTGCTTGTTGAGCCCCCTGAAAAACAAATGATATAGGAAGTCACATCAGCTTGCTAGAATTAAAGTTTTTATTTTATTTTACCATGTCAACAAATATATTCTTTGCCTACGAATATTTGTTCCAGTTAAGAAACTGATCTAATTTCTGGTATTCAGAATCCTCTGTCTTAGGAAGGCAAGGCTTATAAGAAAAGGTAGAGTGTTTTGAAAGACCCTCACATTAGGAGGAAAACCCCGAAAAGACAAAGTTTCAATTACATGGGAAGTCCTGATCTGACTTACTATAAAAACAGCCTTCCTATGAAAGGGACCCAGCTTCTTGCTCTTGATGGGCCTCTTCTCTGCTGTCAGCTACCTCATATCTCAAAGTCAGCATTATTTTGTCAGTTCCACCCATCTCACTCTTTTGTGAAAGAGCTGCTGTTGGTTACAGGCCAAATTTCACTTGTGATGCTGATGGAATTTTTGCCAGTTTTTTCAGATCTATTTTTTAATGTGAAAGAGATGACTATAGCTCTGAAGCATAACAATACTCATAGTAAATAAATTGTTTCCATCTCTTTCATACCACAGATGAATTTATACGTCATGTTTTGTTTCAATACACCTGAAGCGAATTTTACAATTACTAATCCTTTGAGGGTGGGGGAAGCTTAACACTTCCTTCTTACCATACAAAGTCTTTGCAGACAGAGCAAAATGTGGGTTGTCCAAAGAAGGTAGCAATAAATTCATGATTTTTGATGTAGTGGATTTTCGCTTGCTTGATAGCTCCTCTCCTGTTCATAGTTACTGTTCCTTCTTCTTCCCTCATCGACTGTTTGCAATCTAAGGGGGAGGAACGAAGACAAGGCATACTTTTAACTCTTGAACTTATGACAAAGACTAACACGTGCTTCCCCAAAACCTTCAGTTTGTTTTTCTGTTTTCAGCTCATGTCTCTATTCCATGCATCCTTGCACTGTCAGTCTCCTGCTCGTTCAGAGGAAGCCTTCAGACAACAAGTTGAGAGGAGGAATCAGGAAAAGTTGTACAGCCTTGCTAGAGAAATGACAACTACAGATGTTTCTTGAAAATTTATAAGCTTTGCTACTTTATTTATCTTGTGCATAAATCATAATGTTTTATTGGAAGCAGGAGGTCTTCTCCATCAGTAAAAATCTCTTCATGCTCTGCATGCCCTCCTGAACCTGACCTTAAGTCATCACTGGGCCACATGACTTCCATTTTGACAGAATGATGAGTTTCTTCTGGCCTCCAAGATCATTACACAGTGAGGATAAGTGAAATTTTCAATTAGATATTCCCATTATGCTAACTCATGACAAGTCTTGATGTTGTTTGTCAACACATCCCAGTCTCATTCCTCTCCCTGCCAGCCACCATAGGATTATAAATATATAGTCCTATAAATACTCCAGTAGCAGCAGTATATGCTAGAGATATACAGTAGCATATAGTGCTATACTACATGCAGTGTAATATTACCCAAGGGAAAAAAATACAACAACACATGAACTTTTAAGGATCTGCGTCCAACTGGCTCATACAGGCCCTTCACTATGGGTTCTAGTTATTTCCACTGATTTCCAAGGAAGCTTCTGAGTTTATCTTCCACAAATGAGTCTCTCATCACAATCTTTCAGCTGCAACTCAAGACTCTGTAGTTTTACTTACACATTTTGAAAACAACAGGAGGAGTTTGTAATGGAAATAATCACTTAAAGGTGCATCAAACAAGACTGGGATTACTGGTAATTTAACTGTAGGGCACGTTTCTTTCAGGTAGAGAAGAGCTGATGAGGGTTAATCCCCATCTGACAGGGGGAAAAAAAAAGTAAAAGCTTGAGTCTACAATGGGAGCAAACAGACTGGTAACCACATCAGCTCTGGTCAGCAGCTTCAGGTCATAACCTGGAACAACATGGACATGGTTCCAGGCTGGAGGTGCTGCAGAGCTTGCAAGGTGAAAGCTTCCACGGCAACGGAGTAAGAAGAGTGCCTTAGAAGTATTTTTCCCACTGCCAACACAATTGGTTTAGATTTGCTCCATGGCATTGCTGCCTGGCATCAATATCAGTCAGCACGTTGCTTTCTATATTCATAGAAAGAGATTCCTTTGCCAAGTCACATTAGCCACAATGCCTGCATTTACTGCAAAGTTACCCAGGAGCCCTGTTTTTCTTGTTGCTAGCTGAGCTTGTTCTTCATCATTTTATCAGCTGGCTGCCACTGTTGCTATTCCAACAGACCACCGAACCTGGAGCACAATCTATCATTCGATACCATTTTGAGTCTCCTGAGCTAATTCATCAGCCTGCAGCAGCATTTGACATCTTAGAAAAGAGAGGGCAAAGTCAGTTCAGGGATTAAGGAAAGACCGAGCATTTTACTGCAAAGGAAGATCAATAGAGGTTTTTACCACCAGGTATTAATGTTCTTTTCTGAGAAACTGACCATCTGGTTCAAAGAAAACTCCGCCCTGTCTTTCCCTGAAAAGTTCACAAGGTGCATGATGACACCCTGACACTACGTACACCACTTCCCCTCCAGGAACAGGATTCATTTCTGCTGTTCAAACAGGCTACTGAGTTCACCCAGCAAAAACTCCCATCAACTGCTGCACTTCAGTTTGTCGATGTCTGCCAACAGCACTATCTTTTTGTTAAACCCTGCTGAGCAAATACACAGGCCTCACCCACTCTCCCTCAAATGCTTCAGGAAAACCACACACTGAAATGGGTGCACAAGGAAAATGATGTCGAGAGCTGGTAGAACTTCATATTGTCTGCTCCATGGCAAGGATGTCTTCAGAAGGGGGATTCCATCAGCAACAGCAACAAACCAGAGGAAGGTGTGTTGCTTTTTCACGTGTATTCTAAGATAACCCTGTGATGGAGCAGATTAGGGACAAAAATCTTCCCAATGCCTGAAATCAAAGTGTTAAATGAGAAACAAACAGGATTCACCAGGTCAACAGGATAAAGCTTCACCTCACGTTGATAATACAGCAATTTGGCATTGCTGATATTGCGTGCAAAGTTCCTAGACAACACTTTCGATCAGGGTATGAGAAACCATATGGGAAACATGGTGTTTCTATCCCATCTTGAAAACTGATATTGAACTTAGTAGAAATCTATTAGACTGACATCCATTTCTAAAGGATAATTATTAAACTGGGCTGCATCACTTACTTTCTTCGTACAAAGAAAAAAATCGTGGAAAATAAATGTCTTCCTTAAGCATACTTTGTGAAAAATCCTTGAGCACAGCAAAATTTCAAAATCTGCATGTGAGAACACACAGTCTTCACAAGCAGCTGCGTTATTAAATACCTTTGCCAAAACCAACCAATATATCAAAGCATAGCTGAAAACATTTTTGTATGCTTCTGAAGAAACTGAGAGGTTTGGACAGCAGCTGCAGGTCATGTGCATCTGAACCCAAGATGGCTCTGAAACGATAGCATAGTTCATTTCTATCTGCTATGAGTATGTTTAGCAAGTTAGCATTTAATGTGCATTGCTCCAGAAATTTTTCAGAAGTTCAGCCAAGAACAGACTCAGCTAGGGAACAGAGGCTTTATTTTAGAGATACAGAGAGAATTGACAATTGCAAGGAAGTGAATTTTCCAGCAGCAGGGTGTAGATGGTAAGAGAGAGGAAGAAACGCAGAGGCACAGCCTTTGCTCCTCTCCAGCCAGGACTCACACAGACGAAACGCTTGTGCTGGGCCGGCACACAGTCAGAAACAGTCTCAGACAGAACAGCTGAATCAGCAACTAAAATCCTGGTGACCTCTGCAGCAGCTGCAGCCTGGACCCAAAATTAATCATTTTGAACCCAGCACACACCATTAAACATCATCTATTTCCTCTGTTGAGAGCTATGGTTAATATTTATCACTGACACGCTGTTCACATATTTCAAGGATCCTCCTCAAAACTTGCAGCTGATCTGACAAAACGACCCGACACTCCTTTGGGCCGCATATTCATTAAGAAACCATTAAGCACGCCTGTGAACTAATGCTGCAGTTCTCCAGAAGTGCTGTAACCATAGCCCTGTACACACAACTTCACTGCAGCGCCAGCCCTTCAGGCTATTTTGCGGTCCTTTCAGCCAGTAACATAACATGCGAAGCGTCGTCTGGGAAGCATTTACTGAGCTACCTAAAACAACAGCGCTAGGACTCAGCCGAACTGTAATAAACCTCGAGGCGAGATGTCAAGTCGTCTCAGTTCAACCTCTGAAGTTCAAGGACAAAAGAAAACAACCTCCAGAATAAGCCTACTAGAGCTTTAAAAAGAAGGAATAGAAAAATATTTACCATCTTCAGAGTTCATTTTTCATTTTAACTTGCTCGTTTCGTGGTTTTGTTTATAAGTTGAACAGAGAAAAGATAACAGTGCTACTGTCAGAAACTGAGAACTGGGACTTTGCTTCAAACAGGGCCGGGCAAAACATTTCCTGAGCTAAATGGCTGATCGAGTTGAAAGAGATTTGCCTGAAACTTTACCATAAACTATAAACCGTTCCGACATTTCTGTTCAATGTCTTTTTCTGCAGGTCTACCGCCTTGCACTTGGCTTAGTTTGAAAGTTAAGCGTGCCCTTCAGGTCAAGAAAAATATTAATCTCACAGAGCAATCATTAAAAAGAAAAGGTTATTTCTCACAAGGGAAACCTTCCTGGTACGAACTACCTCAGAAGAGAACTGCTCTTTAACCTGCTCCAGGAAAGGACTGCTTTATAGATCTGTACAGAAAAACATTTACAGAAGTACAAGTTTCCCAAAAGTCTACGTTTCTGTGACACGAATTTGCTTCACTAAATCATTTTGGGTTGTGCAATATTCACAACCCAACCTTATACACAAGGCATTAGTATTGCTGTGTATTTCTCTCTTTTTAAGCCATCTCCTCCATTCTCAATACCTGGGGATTTTATGCTGCTGACACGAAGCAGCAACACCAACAGTCTGATGCTGCACGAGCCATTGCTCTCAAAGCTGGCACAAAACTTCACGTTACCTCTCCCAGCCCAGGAACTAACACTCTAAGTTTTCACATGGTCTCAAAACCACTGCTACGAGTCCTTTGTTGCCCTCGTTACAAAGGCACATACAAAACAAGTAAGAGTTGGGGCATTTCTGCTGTGCTAAGAAGTGTGCTGGGCTCTCCTCGGCGTGCAGACCAGGACACCCACGGACACGCGCCGGGCCTGCACCGCTTTGACCGGCGCTTAGCAAAGCGCTGAGGTGCACGTCACCACACCGAACTACTGTGTCGTGGGCATGAATGAAGCCAGCGGTCTTTCAGAAAAGAGCTAAAATAAAACAGCATTTGAATAAGGTTCGCCTTTCAATCCAGGAGAAGAAAATCCTGGGTCCAGGGTGCACTCTGTAGTGCTTACACCATCTGCAGAGTTGCTGCACTAGTACAGTTTGAGCACAGTCTGTGCCCAGCTGTACAGTTTTTTGTTTTGTTTTGTTTATTTTTTGCTTTAAATTGAAGTGTTTTAGTTAACAGTTCTGATACCTGACAATATGTCTGTGATATATATACACAGATACCTGAGACATATCTAATTTCTTGTGGTAAAACAGCGAATAAACTGGAAAACACCTCTTTTCTTTTTTTTCCACTTTTTAAATTGCAAAGTTACAGAAAAAACATCCTTAAAAAAACACACAAACAAACTGCATCTAAGTCAAATTTCTTATAAACACAGATACTATATTGTTTCCTCAGCTCTACACAACACATCAGCTACCTTCCCAACCAAATACACACCAACTTTGCGTTTATCAAATTACTTTATCTTTGAATGTTTGATTTCCTTGAAAAGAAAAAAATAAGCCAGAAGATGTTTTTATTACATTTGTGCAATCACACTTCTGGATGCAGATTAAGCAGATGCAAGGTGCCACTGAATAACCATCACATCTACCACGTTTTAGAAATAGTGTTTTCTCAGTTAAATGATCAAATCATACCAACTTCTCCACTTCTATCTATGAGAGATCACTTCTGGCTTTTTAGCCCTCATGATGTCTTATTGATAACATGACAACTCTTCCCTAACATGCCTCACCCACACAGAAACCTGCTTTATATCTGAATCTAGACCCATATGATATGCAGACCGTGCTCTCAGAGAATCTGTGCATCCGTTACTTACACCATTATTTTTCAGATATCTCAGAAAAATTCTCAGATCTCACACTTGCCCATCACTCATCACAACAGACACAAAGAAAAACACATTCAAAATATTTGCAGCTCTCCAGTTCATATTCCTCTCCCAGAAGTTGGATCCTTCAGGTATATAATGTTCCCATGCAAATCTGATCCACCTGATAGCATTTGAAGGAAAGAATTCACTAACCCTTTCTCCAGGAAGCTGAAGCCAGGAAAACAGTGATTCTGAATTCAAAAGCAAGACAAAAAAAAGCGTATTTCCAAAACCTCTGAGGCTGCTAACACAGAGAGAGACAGTCGGTAGTACAGTAAGCCACCTCGGTGATCCTGGGTTTTCTTACTCGGTAAGGTCATTAACTACATTTAAATAAACAATGATCAAGCAAAGCATTAAACGCACTGCGACTTCCACCTATTAAAGCTAAAGCTGCCTTACAGAATTAGAAGCTATTTTCAATGCTACAGCAAGAGAACGAGGGGCAAAAAGAAAACAGTATTCTGAAATGAAAGTGGGGGGTCAACATCCTGTTCTCATATTTCACACATCAGAAGACAAGCTTTGATTTCCAGCACTTATTTTCAGACCACAGGACAGGAGACAAAATAAATTGTTCAACAGCTCTAAGTCAGGGAGCTCAGCAGTCCCTGTGTTACAGAGTCTAGAAAGAAAAATGCATCAAAAACTGGGAAAACTTTTCATATGTGCCTCTAAAGTAGCCGACCAGGCTCCAGTAGGCAAAGGGAGCATACAAATGAAATGGCTCAGTGTAGCCCACCATGGAGCAGACCTCAGTAGCAGCTAATTCCAAGAAAATTATTCTCTAACAGTAAATCTGGTAATGGAGCAGTAACATGCTTACTTCTCAACACTGCTGCCTACTATTGAAGCAAAGAAAAGCAGTTTTCTCTAAAGGTGGCAGAATGTGTTCTGCTTAGAAGGAAGGGTTGGAAATCAAAAGCTTTCATCTGCAAAGCAAGCCAAAGAAAGAGTTAGTAACTTCTGTGAAGTGCTTGGAGTTTTTCAAACGAAAGCTACCACCTGTAACTCAAAGGCTCTGCTGGTAGCAATACCTTCACCAGGGAACGACTGAAATACCACTTTCAGAACAAGCCTTTTTTAGCATTTTAGACACTCTGCCATCCAGTTCTGCATGGAAAGGCATGTCAGAGAGAAAACCAAATGGTATGTACATAGGAAGGAATGTGAACAATCTCTGAGCTTTCAACTATTAACTAAGGGTTTTAGCAATGTGAAGAATGGAAGTTAACACAAACATCCTTGTAATGCACTAACAAACTTCTCCGCTCTAGTACTGGTAACAGCTACTCTAACTACAGAAAACATTTAAAGCAGTGCAAGGATGAACCAAAATCACTGCAACGTTTTCCAATTTAGCAAGGATATAGTGACACAAGGGAAGTCTGTGATTTTGAGGATTGTTAGTGTGTTACAGTGTACTAATGTTTGATGTGAGCATTCCAAGTGTCAGACTGAGCGACTTTCCTTCACAAAATGTAGTTGTATAGCTGTATCTTGACAAGCAGTCTCCACTGCCTCAGTGGTTGGGTTATGAAAAAGTTAGTGGTCAGTAACTGCCTGTAAAATGGAAGGTAAATAGGAAGTTCTTGCAAAGTAGAAGATCGAACAGGAACATTAGCACATGAATTTCAACTCGCCAATTAAAGTATGATTGGATGATTTAAAGATCTGTTCAGTATTTACACTTCATCCACTGCCATCTGCGATCCCTAATAATAAAGGCAATGACAAGCATTTTAAAGAGCATTGTATCTATTTTAAATTTATTCTGACAAATAACTAAGTACAATTATTTTAGTACTTATAGCACAAATTAGCTGTTCTTCCTAGCATCTGATGGCAAATTACAGAAGGTTTTCACTTATTCTGCCTCTACTGTTTTTTATATCTGTATGGAGAAAAAGGAAATAAGCTTCAGACTTATTAAATGAGCAACTGAAAAAAAGAATGAAGTTGTTTTTGTGCACTTTCGGTTGAGAAACATTTTGAGCTTCCTGGACAAGTCGATTTCTGTATGTCTTACTAAACTGAGAAATCCTCATAGTATCAGTGCACGCATAATGCCGTGCATGGGAAATCCATGATGAAGTCCAAGATGAAAGTTTTCTAACATCATGGTTCATAACAGCTTGAATACAAGCCAGAATACTACTGGTGCATACATAAACAGAGAGCTTCTAAGCTTTAGGAGACTTACTTTTACTTATGGGCTCTTCAGATTCTCTACACTTAGCTTTAAAGAGTTAGCTTTTCATAAAGGAGACCAAAGTAATGAGAATATAGATAGGCTTTCTTTTTTTTTTTTTTTTTTGCCATTGCAAAGCTAAAATGTCAGCTCTGAAATGTCACTTACTGCATATCACATTCTATCTTTAGCAGCTTTTCCAGCTTTGCACATATGGTACAAAAAACCTCCACGATTTGCTGTTCTGTGAGAGTAGAACTATGTTCTACTGTATACATATGGGAAAAAAAATAAAAACAAAACAAAAAAACACCACCACCAAAGCCCACAAACAATGCTTTTAAACATGCTGCTTACTCTTTCTACTTACGATTTACAAATACAGTATAAAACCATGTAAGACTGATCAGCTAAAACGTCAGACCAATTTAATTCCCAAGAAATAATGGTTTTGTCATTTCTAGCATAGGAAAGTTTTAACCACTGGTTAAGCAAGTTGTGAGGTTTACATCATTTCCTTTAGGAAAATTACACAAATCTCTGCTAAAATATTTGTTTTTGTTAGTGTACCTAAAGCTTTCCCTCTCATAATTAACCATCTCCTCTTACCTCATAGTTTCTTTTCCAAACAGCACGTGTAACTTTCTATCACGTACAACTTGTTCGCTTTTTAAACTGATATGGCAAAACATTGACTAGATTTGCATTTTAACATTTAACCATTCACTCATTGCTACAATTGGTTTCCACAATGAATAAATAGTACAACTGAATCTCAGACCTATTTCCCCGATCCACAAAAGTTTACCACATAAATCAGAACAAGAAAATTAACTTATTTATGCCTATTTAGGGTCTTATTATACTTATCTATTACATCAAAACATGAGGACGGACATACTAACAACCCTAAAATGGCTGAATGTAACAGGAATACAGAGTATGAAGGCATTTAGAGATTAAAAAATGCAGCCCCTGACTCCACAAAACAAAAACACTACAAAACAAATTAACAGAATTAGAAAATTGTACCCAGCACCACAGAAGTTTTTTTTGTAAGCGACATTCCATGTTTTAGAAAAGCAACTGAAAACAAATTTGACATTACCTGCATCTTCTAAAAAATACTGCACAGCCATCAGCACCTTTCCCTGAGGTTGTAGATCAAGCTGTGGAAAGAAAGATATCAACAGTGAAGCATGTGGCTGACAAACTCTCAGGAATTTATACAGCTCTTTTTAGGGAATCAAAGTGTAACATTCAGTAACTATTGGATTACAGTCCTCTTCTGTATCTCACTGCTGCAGCTGAACCAGGTGCTTTTATTCTATTGTTTTTGCTAGTATGCTGCATTGCTTTGATGTCTACCCAAAAGTTCATTGCAGTCCAAGTTCACATTGTTTTTGCATGTTCCTTTCCCTTTTCTGCAAATAAGTTTGTCAGCATCTATTTTTACTTTTTATAAATTCAATTTGCACAGGAACTTAGTTTTTAAAGTCTATACAATGCCGTGTATGTTTATTGACAGCACAAACCATAGAAATATCAAATACCATTGCCTATCATCAGAAAAATAGCGGCAGTATCAAAATTTATTTTGTTTTCCTACCAGACTATTACACATGGTTTCTTTGGAATGTCCTACAGACCAGCATCATTACAAAGCTCCCTACAGCAAAAATAAATGCCTTTTAAGCCAGTTCCTGGGCTCAGAGAGCAACCACTAATGCTTAACCTGCTGCCTTCCTACAATGTAGGAAGCTATTAAGCATGAAAGAGTAGTCTGATTCAGTCTTCACTTTAGCAAAGAGCAAAGTACCACTGGGTTAATAACAAATTGGTGAATGCAACTTGGAAAAAAAAAAAAAAAATTAAAATAGATATATCTCCATAAATCTCACTGCCCTAGTGGGCAGATAAGATACAATTAAAACAGACTGGGTATTAAAAAATGCCAATTGCAGCAGCATTAACCCAAGTAAAATTTTCAGTAAAAATAAATTTGTAAAATAGGAATTCTAAACTGAAATGCCTTGGAAGCAGCTTCACTTTTCTTCACCTTTGGATGAATCACAATGACCAGATCCAATTGAAACATTTGCTAATTGCTGTAATGACTGTTAAGCTTTTTGAAATAGGCTCTCAGTGCAACTTACATCAGTATTTCAAATACCAAAGCCATTGATTTTATTGGCAGTTTCTTGAACTTTGATTGTACATTGCTAAATTAATTGTCTTACAAACTCCTGCCACACACGCTAAAGAGATTGAACACTCATAGGCATAAGGTCTCTGTTCAGTTTGAAAGAAGCATAACCAGGTGAGCAGGGTTAAGAAATTAAGCTTTTCCCTTACCCAGAACTCTGCTTTGCCGTTGCCTTTCTTGCACCGCTCCGCCAGGACTGACACACCTACAGTCACTTCAGATAATGGCTCTTCTGCTGCTTTCATGAGAACAATCTGAATCACACGTCCTTCATAAATGTGGGCGTCAAAAGTTGATTTCCATTCTGGATACATAGTGGGTTTCTTCTGAACCAAAGTTTTTCCTCTCTCTGAAAGCCACACACAAAATAAGAGAAAATGGTAAAAAATCAAAAGGCAAAGTTCACCCTGACAGACAGCGCGTGCAAAGGCAGTGAAGGTGTTAACGTGCCGCCCGAGAGACCAGGAGGAACAAATCCCATTATGGAATTCAGAAGCGGGTTTAGTTATTTGCATCTTGACAGGGAATATTTGCATGTCTGCTTTTTGGCATCAATCTCCATCACATGCCATCTGATCATACTGAATACCTACCACTAGAAGGTAAATTAAGACAGATCTTACGTTGACTTAAGTTTAAATTGATACTAGTGGCTGAGAGATGAAAAGCTTCACATTTCATTAATCCACACCCAAGTTATCCCAACACTTCACTTCTATTCATAAGCAAGTCACTTGATTGACGTTGTACTCTCTCTGCCACGTTTGCCACTATTTAAAAGTTAGTACAAGGCTTTATCAGTCTTCTCTAGCACATGCAGACCCTGCATACTTAAAGGATAAGACTGAAAGAACCTCAAAACAAATCTTTTTTTTCCACTTAAGCTAGTTTCCCGTACGAACATCTCTACAGACTCTTTCCTTCAAGTCTTATAATGCCACACTATTTTTATTAGATAGATAATGATTTTTCTAATATACAATTTTTATCTCTCTTACTACCAGTTAATGTAATTTCTTCCTGTCTTTACCTTAGTGTACCAATCAGCTGTTTTCTGTCCCTATCTATAACAAGCTTCAACCTATTTCTTGACCCGAGTCTCTCAGTAGTCCCATCAACACACCCAAAACGATACAGCCTCCCAAGCACACGCATCCATTTTTCACTCTGACTCTGGTACATGGTGCCACCTCCTCAATGTTGCTCTGATTTGCTCCCGAGCCTATTACTCCCCATTTGTACGCAGGTAACCGAATATCATTTTGTACATTCTGTACAATTTCTGCTGCTTATCAAGATTATTTGCTGCATTGAAAGTGCTTTCTAAATTCCTCTCCAGCTCTGAATGATCCATTTTTTTCTTGATAAGTGTGTAACCTGTTCTTATGATATCAAGGCAGTAACACAGCAGATTAAATAGTTTGACCCTTCTTCAACAAGCTGCAGTGTGATATGCCTCCTAAAATGCAATCAAATTTCCATTCACTTCAATGAGGGAAGAATTAGATGCATCTTATTAAAAAAGGAAAAAAAAAGAAAAAAAAAAGAAAAAGAAAAAGAAAAACCACCACAACTTCCTGGAAACTCAAGGCAAAGTCTGCATTCATTCAGTAATCACTTGCTCAATACCCTTTGCTCGATTGCGCTGAGCTATCCAAATGAGAGGAACAAGTAGCACCCTTTTACTTCTTTATTAGGGAATGCCTGCCAACAACAGCATTACAAATTACAACTTTCACAAGCACACCCAACTCTGCTTGCCAAAAGGCATTCTAAAATGCTCAGAAACAGCCACCTGAGGACCTCCACCATTTCACAGAAAACTTGACCATTCCTCCTCTACTCAGTCAAAAGTTTTTATCTTGAAATTGGGGAACTTCACAGACAGAAAAACAAAAATTCTTAGTGATCCAAGTACAAGGCTCTGGAAGTAGGTTTGGTATTCATAGCTATGGAATAATTTGTAAATATTATGGTGAAAATATATAGAGAAAATTCAAAGAGAACATCATTTAGAGATTATTAGAATAGCCAATAAAGGCAAGGGGAAATTAAGGGTGGGCTGACTGCACAACAAGGGTTTTACACGAGCCTATTTTTTGGATTGCTAAAGCTATACCCTCTCATCATAAAAGCACACTTCAGCCATCATCTTTGGGAACATGAAAAATTGCAGCTATTTGCAGAACCTTTGACAGTAATTCACAGTTTGCAGAAGCAGCAGCAGTTTACAGACATGTCGCTAATACTTTTTGTTGGATTTTTAGAGGGGAGAACTATTTCAGTCCATTCACAGAAGTCTCCCTATTCTCATATCCCAATTAAGATCTGTTTTGAGCAGTTACTATCCATGTTCTTACCTCACATAGAACTAAAAGAAGTTGCCTGAATTACTGGCAACAATTTCCAGCCTGACCACGCTGCTTTTGTAATTAAAATCATACTAATCAAGACTTGTCATGAATCACAACATCTGACTGAAAATGAACACTTCAGTCTCAGAAAAGAACAGCCTTTTAAAACACTTTTCCTACCCCTCCTGAATCCAGGCATCCTTTATTTCTCTGTTAACACTAGTGGCTTCAAAATACTTTACATGTTTGCAAATTGGCTTCATGCCTAATCATTAGGCAAATTATTTTCTTCTCACACGATAAGCTTTTCCTCAATCATGCTTCAGCATGCAAATCCAACTGAAGTTATTCCAGATCTTGTCAAACTGATAATGGGTGCATCCATTTCTTTTCCTGAGCGTCTCTCTTCCCCAGTCAGTCAACACTCAGGCTCATTGCACCCTTCTCCCCCACTTTTCAGTGCTTCAATGATACACGCAAGCAGAGAAGAGAAATGGTGGGATGATTACACTTGTCAGGAGACATAAGCTGCAAAATTTTAAAGGGGATTTATTTAGACCACTTCCACCTCTCCACATATGCCAACAGGAACAACACTTTGTGCACCATTTCTTTAGAGGGTCTCTCAACACACAAAGAAACAGCTGCTTTGGAGCCCTTATCTAAACAAAAAGGAGATAGCTCAATCATGTTGTGAGGAAGAAGAAAATTCACCCCTTTTGTGCATTCTTTGGCATTTTGTGAAGCCCAAAAGACATAAGGCAGGATTTAAAAGGCCCTGTCTGATTCTGTACAGCAATTCGTAGGCTTTTCTCTCATCCTGTTTGGCTACAGTGACATATTTTAGGTAAATGTCCGAAACTATTACAAAGCTTTTGACCAGATCCTGTGAAGAAGTGGTCTTTGAAAACTTAGGGCCTGATGAATACAGAGATGCTAACAAGACCTTGGGTGCAAGTCATTCCAAGCAAATAATTCTGCCAAAACACCTCAGTTACTATTGCAACAAATTATGTTTCTCATTAATAAACCCATCCTCTAATACAAACAGTGTACTGCTCTGTGCTTGAGGAGGGTATTCTTCAATCTGTTGCAGCTCAGATCCCTCTTCATGGCACTCCACTACATCACTATCTCCCTTGCAGAGCACTTGTGCGTGCAGTCTGCTTCTTGCAGAACTGGAGAGAACAACGCTCTATTTAACATTCACAAACCTACATCATACAAAACTCATGACGCACCTTAACTTGTGCAAAAGTGACATTTCAGCAGTTTCAGCTGCTTCACCATGTGTTTTGTGAATAGTTATGTGTTGGTGGTGAAGCGGGAGACAAGAAAGCTTGGACTTCATCCTACCAAGTGCTGAGCACTCTTGCTGCAGGACAAGAAATTTCTAATTAAGAAGCCTCGTTTTATGGTGGGGGTAGAAACAACAGTCATTGTTATTTCTTGCATTCTGAAAGAATGCCCGTGTTGAAGTGCTTAGTGTGACAGGAACAGTAGCACTTGTTACTACTCACAGCCTAAGAGGGATTGCAATATTTCTCAACAGTTTATTCATACTCAGAAAAGCATCACCGTTCGTAACCTCACCTGTAGTCAACGCCTCCTTCATCTTGATAGCACAGAAAGGCTGTAGTTCCCCTTGATTCTGCACAGGTCCCAGCTCAAATGAGTTGAAAGATATCCTTAAGAAGGGGGCCATTGTTCACAGCAATGCTGATGCACACCTGTGTAGAAAGAATAAAAGACTTGGTGTGAGACACAGGAGAAAGCAATACACAGTTCTCAGCCATCATAACCAACACAAACCATCCACTGATGTCTGCAAGTCTTAAATTTGCTTTTGAGATCATAAGCCTAAAACTGGCATGTATTGAAACAAAAAACATCACGTTTAATCAAAGACTGAACTTAAAGACCCACTTTTAACTGTATCCTGTTAAAAATAAGTAGTATTTATACCTTTGACTTAGACCTTCCTCAGTTTTTAATTGGCTGAGACCCTAATCAGTAACAGACACAATTAGATGGACACTCTTATCAAAGAAGTAGTTCACAAACTAAGAGACATCTTAGAACTCAAGTGGACAAACTGCAAACTGTTTTTTTTCTTTTGGGTGTATAAGGTTTTATTTTTCAGTTCCTACACAACCTTAAAACGCTTCAGAATACCTAGATGCTCCAATTGCCAATCAACTCACAAAAGAAATGTCCTTGTTAATTTTACTTATAAAGATTATCCAAGAAACTATTGAACTGTACACATAACTTCAGGGCACTGCAGCAAAAAGCACTACTAGCTATACAGTAAGGGAAAAATGTTCTTAAGCATGATCAAGTAATTGCACTGCATGTAATTACTTGGTCAACATTAACAGGCTGAGTAATTGGTTCGTACATCATGAGTTCAAACTACTTTTTTTCCACTTACTTAATGTGGAAAGTGATGTACCTTCCAGAGAATACCGCCAAACCAAAACACACATAACAACAACACACAACTCCATGCCTTGCTTTGCTTTAGGTGCTGTACTACTCCTAGGATGCATCACAGGGCTACTGATGCAAACTGTGAGACACCAAACTTCAAGAACAGTCTTTTTTTGAAGGTGGGAACACATGCCAGACAAAAGGAGTAGAAAAAACTACAGCAGTACCGTGTCACTTGGTTTAACCCAAGACGCAAGAATCCTACAATTTCTAAGCCAGCAACTGGTGTTTCACTTGTCTTTCCTCGTACTCAAGAGCTCCTGAACTCAGAGCAGATTTCAGTTCACAGCTTGCAGCATGTTCAGCTATGCAGCTAGGCCCTGTAGCTCAGATGTCAATACTTGTTCTGTGAAGCAAAAATAAGGTGTTCAGAAGGTAAGAGAAAACAGTCATTTGCTAGCAAGGAGACACAATCAGTGAATGAATTTGCTAGCAAGGAAACACAATCAGAGTACAAACAGGTTGGATTAGGAGAAAAGAGTTAACAAGTTAATAGGAAGAGATTACAGGAAAAAGAAAAAAAAAAAAAACAAAAAAACAACAGGGCTGAGCTAGCCTTTTATCTGTAGATTGTTAACCAGCACTAGGAAGAGCATTTCAAGCAATACTGCATATGCTTGCATTTTTTATTTTTTAAATTTATATATAAAACAACCTGAGAAGCAATTAACATCCTTCTCATATCTTTTAAGGCCCAGAACAGTCATTTAGTTAAGACTGTGAAATCAGTTTTTGGAGCAAAACAGAAAACAGCTCCTACCACCATTATCTGCACATCATGCAGTCTCCCTTTGTGGAAACCATTCTCAAAAAAATCTTACTACTTTCTAACATTTATTGAGTTGTTTCTTATTAACTGACTGGTTCCCCATCTTCTCTTCTGTAGAGTAGGACAAAGTTAGAAAGCAGGTTTAGGATTACTTGGCACTGCTGCTTTCCCCACTGAGCAACTAAAAGCCACAACTATAATTCATGTTCCCACAGCCTGATATCCATGCTTTGAGTAAAACAACAACACTTCCACACTAATCCACTGGTTAAGATAGCTTGGAACACCAGTTGATGAGATTGGGGATTGGGATGACCCCACAAAGAGAGAAAGTAGCTTTTGTAAAAATTAACAAATATTATCAGATACCTCCCTTTGACAAATGCAACAATGCTCATCAAGAGCTTTAATGAGGAACATATTTTAACTGCTTGAGAGACCTCATGCTCGCTACACTCAGAGATACCCTCAAGTGACGAGCTATGTGGCTCGCCAGTACTGGATAACAAAAAGCTACTACTCAATGTAGATATAAAAGAAACCAGATTTAATAATCTTTTACTTCTGGGGAAACAGCTTTAAGACCCAGTTAGGCCATAGGTAGAAACAAGCTGGGTAGGTCAGTGCGCAGCTCCCACAGGAAATTTTATTTGATAGAATCACAGACTGCAGGATAATTCAGGTTGGAATGAAAAGCCCAGCTAGAAACCACAATTTCCAGTAAGTCTGGAAATCTAACTAACAAAAAATTGGAAGGCATCGACAAAGCTAAACTAACAATTGCACTGATTTCACTCAAATTGAATCAAACTAACATCAGTTCTGAAACAGAACACAAGGCTTGTCACTTGACATTTACTTCAACAGCCAATACACAGATACAATAGAAAGGGGTAGAAAAAAAACACATGGACTTTATATAATCACATAATCTTCCTCATTTCTGGTGGCCTAATACAAAATCTACTTAGAAGGCCACATTTTCCACTCTGCTTCTCAAAAGCTGCATTTTTAGTTTTGACTATGGTTATTTGTTTTAGCTTCACAGTACTTGGCTTCAGTGCAATCTCAAATTCTCACTCAGAAATGCAGTACTAAACACAAGCAATTAAAGGAGTTAAGACAAAACACCAAACCCCAGGAATTTCTGATGATGTTCAAGATGAGCTCAATTTAAAGTTGCATTGAAGAAAAGTAGAAATTACCTTCCCATTTAACAGAAAAACCTCAACAACTTAGTTTCATGTAACAAACTACCTGTTCCTGCCAAGTTTCTCTGTCCTTATACATTCTGCTTTTTTCAGAAAAGTAGAGATGTACAGTAGTCTCATGTAAAATCTCATTATATGTGGTACACTGTACTGTGATGCAGGGAGGTTAAGTGAGAAAGGAGGGCTTGGATTCACTCCTCAGTTACGTTTTCCAATCCCTGTCTATGCTAAGATACTGCAGTTGACATGTACTCGCTGTACTGCTATGAAAAAAACAAAAACATACCTCACTAAAACTGTTTTTGGCAGCAAAGCTCCAGACACAGAGATTCACTTTAATTCAACAAAGTTTCTCAAAATCCCTGCAGAATGTGCTCATCCAAACTTTTGTCACATTTGAAAAGCAAAAACATCCAGAGCAATACGTGCATTTTGTTCACTGCATCTTAGACACAAGCACCTCTCAGGTCTCCTTGACTATTTCTGAAGCGACAGAAAAAGTGTTGACTCTAGTTTTAAGAGCTGTATCTGTCAAGAACTGAACTGCTATAAAACACCAGTTAGGACATGGAGATTTTACAGTCTATTCATATGACCTGTATTGCTGCTAGAAGTATTAAAGCCAAACTGCTTTCCCTACAGGGTGTGATATTATTTAAACAAAATAGTGGAAAAACTGAGATGCAAACTCCAAAAGTACTGCAACTCCAAATTACAGGTTGCGTATATCCAACAGTTGAAAAGTTATCTAAAAAAAAAAAAGGGGGGAGGGGGGGGGGAAAATGCTTTAGTAGCATTGTTTTGCATGCAGTACACTGAGATGACCACCCTGACCTGACTCAATGTGCTCTCTGATGCTGTCCAGCACAATATTCCTTTCCTCAAGGATCCCCAACACACCCTGCTGCAAGCTAAAGTTGTGTTCAACACCATCTGGAGTAGATTATGTAAAGTCCACAGTAACTTCCATGAAGCCTTTGGAAGCTTTTGACTGTTCTTAATATCAAAAGAAAATCAATCATGTTACCATTGACTATAGTAAGCGTGGAGAGATACTGAAAAAATGGAACACCTTCCTCTCAATGCCAACATCTGCTGGGTGAACAAACGTTTGGTTTTCCCACAGAATTGATTGTAATGCTTAGTTTTAAGGAAATCTTCTGGATATAATCAATCTCAAAAAACTCCAAGGAGAATTTTCACAACATCTGCTAGCACAAACTTCATATTGCAGTAACAATCTTCTCCACAGAGACACAAGGGACAAAGTTAAATTCTGCAGTTTCTCTCCTTCCAACAGTGCGCAATGACAACTGGGGACTCAGGCTGCAGCTGAAGGCGTTACTTGTCAGAGTTCCTTTGTTGCTACAACTCTTCCTTGTTGTAAATAGTGAGGACAAGTCACCTCTAACACAATCCAGAAACAAAGAGGCAGTTGTGACTTCTGCATGGAGCAGGAAGTAACATCAAAGCAGTGGAGGAGGAAACACTGACAGAGGCCAAGAACAGAACATTGAAGGGACTGAAAACTGAAAGGCCCAAAGAGAGAGCAGGTTGCTCCATCACCAACACAGGTCTATACATCCAAGAGAAAAGCAAAGGATAAAACACCTCTCTGATTCAAGACTGATTTCCTTGTAGTAGTCTGAAAAGCAACCAAGTTCTGACTTTTTGCAAATGGATGTAAAGCAGCAGAGTCATGTCTTTTCCCTGCTGTCTCACAGAAATGCTCTGGATGGCAAAAAAAAAACGACTGCTTTCTGCTCAGTTCCTCGCTGTGACCATTTCTGAGGACACAGAAATGTTTTGGAGAACACCAACACCAGCAGCCAGCATCAGTGACTGATGGGTGATCATCCCTGAAAATATGCACCAATTCTTTTTTCCTTTTTAAGATGCAAAAATATGAATTATTTTCAATTAGCAAGCTTTTTTTTTTTCTTTTTTTTCTTTTTTTTTCTTTTTTTCACCACAAGAGTTTCTTATCCTCCATTCTGGCAATGGACAAAAGGTTCCAGAAAGACAGCAACGAACTATTGCCCAACTTTCCTTGCCCCCACAGCACTTTCAAAAACATGGCGAAAAACCTGCCTCCTCTTTGTGTACTTCCTACAAAGGTGCTTGTGCTACTGTCAGGATGATAACACAGGAAAGGCTGCAAGTAGAGATGCTGGACATGTGATTAGCATCCTTCATCTGTGCATAGAAATAACGTGCATGTTTATGTTTTTATCATTCCCTCTTATGCTGCTTTTTGCTTATATTAAAGAATAACTCATAGGAAGCAGGTTGGCTCCAGTGCTCAGTTGGCTACAGTACCTATCCCTTCACAGGTATTCATTGAGCTGATCAAAATCCCATCTGCAAGAGAGGAGAAACAGTAATAGTGCTGTAGGATGTATCACTGGACCAAAGTAACAAAGATGGTAATCACTGCTTAAGTTGCAGACTTGCAACTATTCTACAGAGAATTTTAGGAGGTTCTGTTGAAAGCCCTGGCTTCTACCTGGTGTTCAGTGGGAAGAAGTCAGTCTAAAAAGGAAGCCAGTTTAAAAAAGGTTTATTATATTTGCTGTTAGCAGCCTTGTCAAGAAGATACACTGCAGCACTCTATCAGCGGGACTTCCCTAAGGACTGCAGACTGTTGCACTGCTGCCATTCAGCTAAAGGCGGAGAAAGGTACTCACAGCAAATGCTGCGTCACTGTATGTCATGAAACTGAGCACTCACAGATGCCAGGGGCTGCAAAAAACATTATCTCCAGGTACTGCTTTCAAAATTTAAAATCCACAGAGGGTTTGAAGAGCAAGAGCAGTCTCCAACACACAGGGCTGACCTCACATGTGCATCCCTGCAGGAAAAGAAGAAGCAACCAAAGCTACGGCCCCTGCACCAGCATCACCCTTACTGTTATTTGGATTTAGCCACTTGCTATTCAGGTTTAGCCACTCAGGTTACAACTATCTCTTATGGAAAGTTTTATTTACTTCAGTTATTAATTTGACAGCTTCATTTGTCTATGGAATCCAAGAGTAGTAATTACATGCATGAAGCTTCACAGCAACTATTTTGATGAACTATCATATGGAGAAGATTTTACAAACAAAATAAAAATAGACCTTAAGATTTGAACCAGTGGACTATACTGATGAAAGCAAAATTAATTGATTAGAAAAAGCAATACACCTAATGGGTTAGGAAATATTTAACAAAATGCAGTTACCTTTGGAAAGTCAAGCATGAAAAGAATATCTTTAAAGTGGCCCAACCACCTACAACTTCTGCAGCAATATTTCCAAAACAATGTATCTTCATAAAACACTTGGAAATAATTACACCAGAGGACTATGAAAAGTGAGAAACAGATTAATGAGAAATTTAACACAATTCAATTTACTTGCTGTTAAATTTACTGATGAATATATATATATAATATATTATATATATTATATATATATATTATATATATATAATATATATATATATTATATAATATATTTTATATATATATATATATATATATATATATATATATATATATATATATTCTGGTTCATAATTTCAAAATGATAATCCTGTACACTGAATTCTAGTGAAAGTTATATAAATGTTGGAGTCTGTTTGGTTTTTCAAGTAGTGCATGCAGATTGGTTCACAATATCCTATACATGTAGCTTGAAAAAAATGTAGCTACAACTTCCTTCTTCCCTCCTCACCCCATTATTTTCTTTCAAGTACTTCTGCTTTTGCTGGTTAGGACAGGACTAGAAGCATGACATAGTAAAATGTTTCATTATTTGTGTAGCAACAGCATGGGGAAAATCCATCTAGATAAGTCACGTAGCAAGAGATGCTTCCTGGGGTCTCTCCTGCTTGGCCAGAAGCACAGATAATTCAGAGTTTCCGTGCCTCTTTGGCACGTCCAACAGTCCCCAAACTGTCTGAATTTATGGCTACTTTATAAGTGGTTGGTACTTCCCCCAAAAAATCTACTTCCACTAATCCCCAAAGGCCCCCCCCAAAAAATTACTGGTGCTTTCCCTATCTTTATTATGACAAGCTTTTCACAATATGAGCATTAGAAACCTTTTACTGAACATGCCAACTCTAAATCTTGGAAGTGCAAACTCCTGAAAAGCTTGAGGGGAGTGCAGTTAGTAAGCAAGGAAGATCTAGTGCAGACCTGATTTTATTTTATTTTTTTTGGAACACAAGCAGCCCAATTTATTTGAGCATATGAGAACATAAGATTAGCCCAATAACAACAGTTGACTGTTTGAAAGTGTTGTGTTTTTTTTTTTTCAAGTGTGTTGAGTAAGACAAATCTGGGTTCTACACCAGAAGATCAGCCAGTTGAGGTAATTTTGGAGTCTGAAACAGACAGCAGGACAGGCTGTTACACAGCATATGCTGCAAGATAAAAAAAGCGTTTTTACACTGAATGCCCTTTTTTGGAAAGGGAAAGGGAACATTCAGAGCACCAAAGTTGGCTTTTTTGATATTCCACAACTACTACTTGGGGGTGAGGAAGTACTGTCAGCTGCTTTTTCTTTAATAGTAGAAATAGTAAGTTTAATACTTTTTTTTTTTTTTTTTTTTAACCCCCAAGTTCTCCTTCCTCATTGAAGGCACAGGACTACGCAGTAAATGTGCTGTAGGCATGCTATTTTTCACCATTACCAAAATCAGTTCTGAAACAAGATTGCCAAAGAATCCTCTTCACTAACTCAAAGCACAAATACCAGACCTTAGAAAGATGCAAGAGCAGAAACACTACCTGAAGCCCAAAGGCTTTGTTCATTACTTCTGATGGCACAAGCTGACACCAGTTGATAAGCGGTGACTGCAACAACATAGCTGGCTAGTCAGATGTTTCTGAAGCTCTACAATTCATTAACATCAAATCCCATTCTGAAATAGGAGCATGTCCTAAGTATCAGGTAGGAGGCAAATGCTGCCTCTATACACGCATAACTTAGTAGACTAATCAGGAAGCTTTTTTGGACAAGGGAAGTAAGTTGAAGTTTGGGTGCTTTTTGGCAATTAAGTAACACAATTCCCTTCATTTGATAGCAAAACCTTATTAAGGTGAAAGGGATGAGGCTACCCCTCTCCTTCCCTTCATTAGTAGGCTCTGGAGCCCCAGCTCCCTGCCAGGTCTGGCTCTGTCAGCAAGCAGACTCCTGGATGCCTCCTGCATGTCCCCGACCAGCCCTTGGCTCCCACTTCCTCAACTCTGCTCAAGGACTTTGCCTGCATTTAGTCAGCACAAGAAAATTGCAAAAGTTTATCATGTGAATACGAGTTCTCCAAAGGCAGCGTGCAATTCTGCAAGAAGGCTCGGACTTTTCCTCAGACTTTTCCGAGACAGCCAGCAAGCGCTGGGAAAGCTGAGCTACTCCTGCAGCCTGAAGATGTAGCAAACTGGAGGAAGGTAGCTGAAGAGAATCCAGCATTTTGTACAGGATCTATTTAGCTATCACCATAACCATAAAGCAATCACCTCTTCCGCATTCAGCTTTTGATACCAGAGCTTTTTTTCTTCTCGGGCATAACCATCACGCAGACAGCTATCAGCTCATGCTCTGCATGCACAAGGTTAAGTTTCCTCAGGCAGGCTCACTCCGGTGATTTCTGAAGAGCTCATTTTCTTCCTGTCCCACTTCTGAGAAAAGCCTTGGAATTATGTGTTCACAGAGAAAAAATACCACTAACAAGTAATGAAGGCATTATGGCTGAAAATATTACATTTCAGGTCCTTTAAGACCGTTCTTGCCCGCAGGTTATGCAAAGTACTAAATATGCAGCGAGCATCAATTAGTTGGTCTGGTCCATCAGAAACCTCCAAGGGAGGAGCTGCACACCATCCTCACTCCCACTCAGTGTTTTCATCTAGGATTCAGTGTAACATTCTAGGTTTTCTTTCTGGTATATAGCTATGCACACAAAACTTATTTTCTTCACGCTTATAAATTGCCAGGAATTTAAGCTATATTTCCCAGACCAAATAATACAAAGTGCCAACAACATTTTCAAATCAAATGGAAAACATGACAACACTTCAGCTAAGCTTTTACAACCCAAAATACATCTCCCATCTCTTTCCTTGACACAAACTGCAAAATATCATAAAGAGAGTATGCTGATTCCTGCTTAAGAAAAAAAGGAAATTGGAATTTTGTCTTATTTCAAATGTACCAGGTTATTACCTCTATATGAAAAAAAAAAAAAAAAGAAGTGAAAAATGGAAAAAGAGAAATTGTGTATTCAACAGAAACAAAACAAACAAAAGAAAACCACACACAAAAAAAGTCTTCTGAACATTGTAACTAGAGAACAGTTTTACTTTGGGCTTTTGAAAAACCCCAGCAGACTGTGCAGAGTAAGTGCCTCTTGCAGAGTACAAGCCTTCAAGCCAGAAATCTGCATTACCGCCAGCACTATGACCTAACCCTCCAAGTATCTGGAAAGCTACAATATTCATTAGCCAAGAGAACTGTATCATCATTCATACACACTGGAAATCTGCTGCTCAGATAACCTTGTCGGATGAAATCCATATTCAGTTCACGGATGCATGGTTTTTAACCAGGGCTTTTAAAGTAAAAGGACACAAGACTTAGGAGACAAGATTTTTGCTCATTAGCTGCGTATTGAGTTGCAGGAACAGTTCCAATCCTCCCTCCTGAGTGCATTTGGCATTGCTAGGGTTGGTTGTTGTTTGTTTTTGTTTTTTTTGAGAAGCCATGTTCTCCCTGAGGGCCACAAACATTTAGTCTGCTTCAATCAGACATCAGCCAGCAAGACAGGATGAATCTGCTTTGCTGAGTACCATGTTTCTCCTCCTGACTGCTTCCTGGTTCTTAAAGACTCTTTGCCATAGGCAGGAATCATCCTTTTATCCTTTTTTTTTTTTTTTGTATTACTTAAGATATGAAGGTCAAAAAATATGTCAGAAATATAAATAACCAGTAAACATCCACTTATCCAAGACTTTTTGGTTTAATAACTGAAAATAAACAATGAAGCCATAGAAGGATATCTGCATTGCTGCTTATAAAAGAATCTCTCATCTTTGTAACAAAGAGATGAAATAAGCACAACCAAGTGACACTGGGGTATGTACGGGTTGATGCTAAATAATGAATGATTGATAAGGAGAAACTGGAAAGGAGTAAGTGTAACTGAAATTTATTTTTAATTAGAAGTCTTTGCTCCTCCTGTAACTTCAAATCTCCAGCTAGGATTTCCAAAAGCAGGAAAATGGAATTACAGATGCTTTTCAACTTCTCTCTGGGTCATTTTCTAGAGGAAATAAACATTTAAAGCTTTACAGTGGAACGGGCATCCCCAGCTAAAATATATGCACAAAAATATGGAGAAGGCTTATTAACAGCACGGTCAATGAAAGCATAAGGGGTTGTTAAGGATACTTGGGTTATTTAAAAGTAGAACCGAGTTTACAGTGCAAGTTATAGCGTAAACTCAGGGTGAGACGATGTACTATTTAATACCAACTTTATTCCTTCCTTTTTAACCCACAAGATAAGAAGTTAAGAGCAAACTTATTTTTGACCTTTGCCTGAATTCTGTGGTTTAAACAGGTAAACTCCACACACCACAACAGTTCAGATGCTGTTTTTATTAAAACACTTTGTTATGCGTCTATCAGCCATATTAATTTATCTCTGACTAAACAAATAAAAACACATCATTCTAGTACCCTTATTGAGGAAGAAAACGCTTAAATACTGACATGTCTGGGACACAACACAGTAAACAAAGAAGAAAAACTGAACAAAAATCCCTGGAGCTTTAGATGAACCACAATCTTTTTTGAAAAGACAACCACTGCATACTCAGCTATTTCGAGTTTTGAGAGAGCCGAATTTCTCCTATGGGATGAGTGCTCTTAAAAACACCCCCTGGCCACCTTCCAGAAATGCTACTTCTACTCCTGGAAAGATCCAAACTTCTGGAGAAAAGCACAAACCAAATTATTAGATGCATAATGGTCTGTCATGACTTTGTCCAGCTTCCACTCCAGTGCTCATCCTACTAATCTTTTAGAGTTGTCTAAAAATGAGATGTTTGGTTTCCATAAGCAAAACACTTTATACATACATACATATAGATAGATAAGCCTACACACAGAAATATAAAACATATACTCAAGAGCTTCCCTCAACACTGCAAGTCAGCATATGTTCTATTACGTTATTGGGTCACTGCACTATTGAGCACCCTGAAAACAAAACAAAACAAACAAAAAAAACCCCTTTGCAATCTGAATAAAACCTACTTGCAGAAAGAAAAGACATAGGCTACTGACACGTAAGGGTAGCATTAGATTACCCCAAGAAGTACCTGACACAAACTGTGCTATGATTCTGCTCCCAATTCCCAGTTAGTCCACAGAAGCAATGGAGTATGTAATGATTTTCCTACAGACAAGCTTTCCTGGCTCATTACAGCCTATCATTTCCTCCATCACTAAACGGGTAAGTGAGTTAAAATCTTGATTACTTTCCCTGCACCTTTCAAGTACGTCTGACTTTTTGCTGCACGCATTCTCCTGCTGTAGAAGTGCTCCTTTGTGCTAATTCTGATAGCAATCTTTAACAGTTCTTGCTAAATCACTGCTAGCACCAGATACCACCTTGTGTATAGTGTTGTGGTTGGGGAACATACCATTGAGGGTATGCCATTTCTGTTAGATCGTGAAGCTAAAAAGGATGGCGTACGGCTGCTACTGACACAGACATACTCGAGAAGAAAACCAAGCAGCTACAAACCGCAGTGCCGCTAAGGCAGTAGCATACACCACGCACACAATGCTTGGCCCAGTCTTCACGGTGAGATTGCATTTTAAAAAGGGACAGACAGCATAGTGGGAAGAAAGGAAGAAGGGGAGCGAAGCACACAGACCAACATGCTCTTAGCGGTTCCAAATGCAATGTTCCCACTTGCAATTAGACAAGATCCCTTTCTTAACTCTCAGCATGGAAAGGCTCTCAGCATGTCCCCAGGCAGCAGAGTGGGAAATTTGCTTTCCACATGGTGTAATTTGTTTGAGTGGATCTACCCTGAACGGTCTGCCCAGTCCTGCCTCCAAATCTTTCCTCTGTGTATTAGGTCTACCCATACCATCTCGATTCTTTCCTCCTCGAATGCCAGGCAGCTCCTTCATGCTATTTACTCCGCAGCTTACTTAATCACAACTTACTTAATCACCCCAGCGCTTTGTATATCTGAAATACCTTTCACTTCCATGCGGTGGTGGCCACATCTTCAGTCTCAGCTGCCAACTCGGCTCACAGGAGCGAGCAGGGGATGCTGGCACGTAGCTCTCCCGCTGCTTACCGCGAGCATCATCGCCAGCACAGCTCAGCCCCAAAGGCTCCTTTCTGCCTGACAGTGCTCAGCATTCCGCTGGCCACAGGGTGCTGGCACTTCTGCACAGCTCTGTATGTTTGCTCGCACTACAGGACGCTAAGTACATAAATGCTGCTCTAATATTGCTTTTCCGTGTTAGTAATTGCTGCTGAAGCCACAGACTTGCTATGCAACCAGGACCAAGAGGCAAGCCACACAACTGAGAAGAGGCAAGTGGATGTAACCCACTTCTGACAAAAAGTTAGTCCATGTCATGGATAATTTGAGAGTCCTCTGTTTGGAGTAAACAAAACCAAAATCAACTTTGGCCCAATGAACAAACTCTGTGGGAAAGAGATCTGGAAATGTAGCTCTCTGCTGCTAATACACAACCCCACTCTGCCTCTGTGGGAATATTCAAAAAATAAATATTTACTCTGAACTGCAACACAGCTATGCTGAAAACTGTATTAGCTTGTATTGTGAAAATTTTTTAAAGTAGTTTTAGTTTCATAAATATAATTTTTATGTTCATGTAACAAATTTCCTCATGCAAGATGCAGTTCTCTCATTAGAGCACTAGTGGTTAGGGTCCTCTTAACTGCTCTAAAATTGAAACTAAAAATAAAAATAATAAACCTAAAAATAAAGCCACAAAATTTATCTGTCAGAAAATGCCAAAATTGGGGGGTGGGGTGGGAGGAGCACTTAAAATTAATCTGAGGAAATGTGAAAGGGAAAAGGAACCTTATAATTGTCTTGTAGCTGTCAGTGCCCTGTGCTCATTTGTGGTGTGTAATGATAAACACTGGTTATTGGTTAGGATATACAAATATATACCATCTGAACAGAACTCAGATATCCCAAAGAACAAGGATCATTTACATAATTATATCCCCATGCAAAAATTTTGTTCTGCTGAAGTTTGAGGACTTTTTTTTCCCCAGTTTTAAGAAGTTCTGAGAATATTTGCATAAAGCGATCATGGTATTTAATATATATTCAATAAGTACAATCAAGTTTGATATAATCTTGACTACCAAACATATACAGATACGTGTAATAGTATATGATATAGTATATCATATACTATTATATGATAATAATATATTGTATATACATATACAGATATGTATAATGTATACATATAATAATATAACAGACAAAAGCCATTATTGAATTTCCATACCTATGCATAAGTGAAACTGAGAATAGTGTTTCAGCTGCTACTGATGGACATTCAGCACAATGCACATTCCTGTACTTGCTGGGCAGTTTTATATAAATATTTCCCTTTTGGTTGTATTACATTATATATGTATAAATTTGCTTGTGTAACATGGATGTATAAAAAAATTACACGTAGTAACAACTTAAACATCTCAAGAAAATGATACAGACCATTCAAGCTGCTTTCATTTCCCTTTCCATTTTACAGGAGAGGAACTGTAAGAACAAATTGCTGACTTCAGACATTACCCATAAGGACTATGCAGATGTCTCTGGAATACCAAAGCCTGCATCTGTGCTGCTCTGCCCTTCTTTATAGGGCAAAAAGTTTCTTAGAAAATAAAGCAAGTACTTCTCAAGAAAGAAATAGAAAAAATGGTGAAGATAGATTCTTTTTTTATCATTGCAAATAAGCTGAACACATTTTTTGAGCAATTGCATTAATTTACAATGGAAGATAGAATCACAGAATGGTTTGGGTTGGGAGGGACCCTTAAATATGATCCAGTTGCAACCCCCCTGCCATGGGCAGGAACCAGCCCAGTTGCTCAAGATAAATAGAAGACACCCAGCTAGCATGAGCAAATTAGGTGAAACTGATAGCTCCTTTTAAAAATATGGTGCTAACCATACTCTTATCAGCCTGTGCTAATACACTGTGTTAATCACACTGCAAACTGGATTTGTATATTGACCTTTCTCTAAATACATAACATTAACTAAAAGGCTCAGTGCAGCATGAATTAACATTGGCAGACCTGTACAAATGGGGACATTAGGAGGTACAAGAGTTTAAATCCATAGTTATTCCAGGCTTGATTTAAATTTCTGAAGGTTGCTACCTCTGAAAGACTCAGACACAAACACGTAACAAATGGCACAAGTATTCAGTGCTGATGTGCAATGCTGCATAGCTCTGGCACTGCCCAAGAAGCAGAGAGTTCACCCAACTTAAAAGCTGGCCCGAGAGGTTCTGGAGTTTCTGCTCTCTAAACAGAACACAGTGAGATAATCCAAGTAATTTGCAGTAGAGTAGCAAGGTTACAAGACAGTTAAATGTTCTCTAGTATCAACTACTGAAGTCACAACAGCTACACAAAGAAATGGTTATTTCAGATCCTTGTGCAGGCTTAGAGGAGCACGGTGATATATTTATGATCTTGGCGTGAGAGAGTCAAAATAACTTGGTTCAGACTTGTAATCCACTTAGTGCTGACCTTCATGCCCCCTTTCCAGTTTTCTAACATTTACCTACTAGAAAGTTAAGCTACCCAAAGGGATTGAGAAAGGCTTGTCTAGAAGCAAGATGACATCATATCCAAGGATTATAATCTGAAGTCATAAAAGTCTGAAGTTTTACAACTTCCTTCAAAAATAATCAGTAAGAAAAATCAATGTTGCACTGTAAGGAAGGTGCCAGGATGGCCAGTCACAGGTTCCAAGCAGCAACTCTACTTTTGAGGCAGAGTTACTGAACCTATGTTAAGAATTTAAATCAACAATCTTTCAGTAATTTTGGGAAGATGCATTATGTAAGTAGGTTAATTAATTTGTTCTTATGATCAGACATGAGAAGAGGATTCTTCCTTGATATGAGTCATTCTTGCAGAAACTCCCGGCTTCCTCACTTACTCATAAGCCAAGGGCCAACAGTGCTGACTAAGTAAACGTATAGCTCAGAATTGCAGGGACAGGTAATCTCCCATTACAAGTACTCATTAAAAGTTCCAGACACGAAAGTCCTTTTTTTTTTTTTTTTTTTTCTTTTCTTTCAGATCTGAAACAAAATCAGCAAACTTGGAGCTAAGAGTAAGGTGAAAACAACTGCTCTGAATTTCCAAGTAGCATTTCCAGGCACCTGTAGACTGCCTACTCATCTCTGCGACACATATCTATACAATTAAGCAAGAATAATCAACAGGCATGTTTATCAAAAGCTGTTCTTTTCTAGGGCCATGGAACAAGTTTGTTCCACATGGCCTGAAAACCAAAAGTGATTCTATGGTCATGGTAAGAGCAAAAAATATTCCTACCAAGTTAAGAGCTACTTAATATGTCGATAACCTATCATATTTAAAACTTTGTAGCAGCCAGCAAAATATAGTAAGAATTACCATAATACTGTTTTTAAGATGGTATCATGCTAAATGCAAATGCTTGGCCCTCTTCAATTTCTTTCATAGATTTTAAATGCAAATCTATGAAGATCACTTTTTAAAAACATTAGTGGAAACCACTGCCACTCCAAACATTTCCCAAGAAAGATTCCGATGTCCTCTGAAGCCCAGAACAATTTAATGGGCTTGGTGGGTGGCTGGGCATTGGAACCAAACAAAAGGATGATTTGGGGAAAAACTGAAGGGTGCATGAACATGCTAGCTTTGGATGCTACAAATGTATGTCAAGCTTGATGTAGATGTTAATAGCACCTCAATTGACAAGTCCTCAGTTTATACCATGCAGTGTTAAGCATAACCTGCTTATATAAAAACTGCCACCCCTGAAAAACCCAAGTTTCCTCTACCAGTACCTGCACACTAAATAACATTAAATACACATAGCTAAATATAATGACTGATGGAGTATGGAAATCCCAAGGGAAGTAGGAAAAAAAAAAAAAAAAAGCACATACATTATACTAGAAAGATAAATTTATTTTATGATATTCTGTTCCTGATATAAAAACCAGCATTAGCAACGTACATTTTTGCAAGAGTTTCTTACACTATCCACTTAGCCACCTGGCTAGAAGGTGTCTGTAGAGAGTCTTTATCCAGAACAGATTGATGGCAAGACCAGGCTTAAAAACATACTCATTCTTTTCTCCTTTTTCTTGCACACAAGCAAAGAATTATTTTGATCAAAGTTTCACAACACCTCATCTAAATTCCTTACATCGAAGAACACTACAGCCAGGGGTCTTCATTTTTTATTCTGGTACAAACACCAAGCTTGCCTTTGTTTCTTTCAGGTTTCACCATTCGTAGGACTCCCTGCAAACAGTGACTGAAACCTCATATCCAAAAACAAACAAGAACATGGAGAGATTAGATTATATAGCAGTAATCAGTGACTTCTGCTACTACGGAGGGAGGGTTTAGTATCCATAAAAGGAGCCAAGGTCCCAAGAACTGTACTGTTTTCCCTTGAGTTTAACCTTGAATGCACCAGGACCTTGAGCAACCCTTCAACTCCTCTGTTCCTTAGTTAGCCCTAATAAACACATACTTGTCACAGTGCTTAATTATGAAGGCTGGAGATGCAAACTAGAATATTTTGCATGGAAGAAAGTTGTTGACACCAACTTTCACATCAACTTGCAACAAAGCAAAATTACTTGGGCTGAACTAACCCCACAAACCCCAGCTACATGGAAGGGCCTGTATTTTAAAATCGAGACTGTCAATCACAGCCACATCTGCAGAACTGTCGCAGGCCATGTAACTGGTGGAGGAATCGCAGAGAGAGTGGTAGCACTGGAAGCTCTGCATCAACCAGCTGTCAAAACACAGTGCAGCTCTATGGGAACACACCAAACATTCCCAGACACTGCCTGTAAGTTTACAAACACTCCACAGTAACATCTAAGCATCTACCAGGAAAGAGATGCTCAGACACTACACTGAGGGCCAACAGCATAAGTAATGCAAAATACGACTAAGATCAGCTAACAGAGATAAAGAACATACTCAAAAACATAGCTCTGTAAGAACTCAAGATTGTTTCCTCGGTGCTATCTGGTAGCTGAAATAAATGTTGTGGACCACACGGTGTGCAGACAGAAGTCAGCAACAACCAACCCACGAATAAAGTGGAGAGATGTAGATGCTTAGCAAATGACTCAAACATGTTTGGAAGCCAAAAGGGTAAAACAGCTTAGAAAACTGCATGACAACTGTGTCTAGAAGGGGGGCAGGAGAAGAAAAAAAAAGCAACAGGTGGGAGGAAAAGATGCAGAGGAACTTAACAATTATCACTTTTGTTGCTAGCTTTCTCCCGTATTTCCAAACAACAGGTCTTAATCATCCAGGGGACAGACTTTGAAGGCCTGAATTTGGGGACATGGACAACGCATCTAAGATCCATCACCAACAAACGAGCAGACTGCATGCAGTGAGTTCTGGATTACACTAATCAGAGATTTTAGCCTGCTTGCATTTTTCAACTGACAAGCCCTTATGCATATCTTAGAAGAATTGTTTTCCTCTCATCACACCTCAGTTAGCAACTATCACTTCAGGATTTAAATACTACATTTTGCAAAGCTTAGAGACATAAATATTCCTGCTCAAGGAAGCCAGGGGAGTAGACAGGAACATGCAGTTTGTTAAGAAACCATACTAAAGAACAAAGCACCATGGCTGATACGATGTTTAAAATTTTTACCTGATAACTCCTAGTTCCACAACATAGGCCATTAAGCAGTGTGGAAAAAAACAACAAAAAACATTGTGCTACAACTTGGCAATCATGCACTCCACGATTTAAGGGAATAAATAACTCATGCGTTAAGTGTTTCGACCTTAAGATATTGCCAACATCATTTCTCATGCTCCTCAGTGGTGGCGACATCCCTGTCAGGATGCATTCCAGGGACCATGATTAGCTGCTTCACTTGAGCTCCTAAAGAAGTGCACGTCTTCTTAGGAGGAGATGGATGCCAAGACACATGCCAGAAATGGATGTGCTGGATGAAACAGCCCTGAAAAGGATCCCAGCTCTGCAGCAGTTTAAGCAAAGCTGAATTGTATCGCCTTTAAGCTCACAGACAGGAGAGAAGGGATGTTCCTACTGAACTAAGGGGAAGGATGGAAAGGAGTGGTCCTGAGCTGCAGACAGGGAGAGCCCCGAAGAACTGGAGCTGTTATGCCCCTGGTATGCCCCTTCTGGCACCAGACAGGCTCACTTTATTGTGCTCTGACACATTCATAGAAGGTACCAAACCGTAACACCCTAGCACACTGCTGCCCCAGGCAGCTACCATCGTCACCAAGCCCAATTAGGCAGGCTGCCTGCAGCCTTCAAGCCTTACATAAATCCCAGCATCTACAGGAGCAGCAGATACTTTGCCTTTGTTTTCTTCTTCATCTTTATTCAAAGGAATGAGTGGAGAAGTTTATCTTTTGCCTTCATTGCTCATCTCCCTGGCTGCATAAGTCTATTCATGGGAGTCTTCCCTGTCCAGCCTTGCTGTCCAAGCTCTGCTAAGCTCCAAAACCTGCAACTGTGGCTTCTAGAAGCATTTCTAAGCAGGGGAAAATAACATAAGTTTTAGAAAAGATTCATAGAAACAATGAAATATCTATACCTATATAAATCTCAAATCACTTTTGCTAAGGCCTGAATATTTCTATAAGGACTTGACACCTCTGGAGCTTGAAGTTAATGAAAGTCACTTCAGTTGATCCTGCTTTTTTGCTGGACACACTTTACTTGCAGCCCATAAGGACTAGATTTTTAAAATAACTGCTTAAGTTCAAAGGTTCACAGCACTCCCATCTAGAAATGTGCCATTTGCTAAGGCAAGTTTAGATTTTTAGAGCCTGTAGTGTTGATGTCTTACAATGCTGGATGAAAACATTTTTGCGTGAAAAAATATTTAAAATAGAACCAAGTAATGTTGAGGCTTTTTTGGAGGATATGAGGAACATCACAGTGCTACAATCATTCTTTACATTAGTAGTCTGTTGCTGATGCAAAAAATCTGCAAGGACAAGCTAACTTCGGCAGCAGCTCCTACTGCTGATCTTTTCCCCCCATAAATGCTCCATTTCAAGATATGTTTGTTTTTTGGTTTTTGTTTTTGGTAAGGGTGACAGGGGGCTTTTGTTAGGAAAAAATTATATAACAGCAAACCATACATTACAGGATTTTTTAATCTCTCACTTGGTGCTGATTATTGTTTGAGCTATGGTATTTCATTAGATGGATCACTGGCTCATTTCCAAATGATAGTTCCTCTTTTGCCAGGAAGCTTAAGAAAGATTGTGCCTTCTGAGAAAATACCAGGCAACTTTTCTGGAAGCCGACTGACGCTTCACTGTTTCTATTCCACATGTATTATTTGAATATAACATAAATATTTCAGTGTGGCACCAGATAAAAATCTGAATACAAGCAGTTTAACCTCTACAAGCACATAGTTCTATCAGAACACTCCTCTTCCTTTGAAAATACATTTTTGAATGATGAGACAGTAAAAATATACTGTAATGCAGAAGTAGTTAACAGGTAGTTTCCATGTTCTGTGCTCTTATATATACAACTATGAATTAAGTTATGACCTCTGTCACCAAAATGATTCATTCAAAACAGCAATAATAGCCTCTGACATGCATTACAGGCATGACTGCTAGTAAACTCCATCGAAGTTGCTTAACTTCTCTGATTGCTAGACTTGTTTTCAGTTACTTAGAACCATGCCTAAAACTAATCACCACATGAAAGTTCCACAGACTGGTTTTCTGCCTCAAAGGGACAGGGTGTTTTTAGAGTTTCACCCAAAACAACTCAGCTCTTTCTTAGGACAGGGCTAGACATCAGACGTCACCTGGGATGTCCTTTGAAGACACAGGTATAATTAAAAACAAAAGAGGAGATTAGCATCTGAAATAAATGAGAAATTTAGTTTTCCTGTAGCAGTTTTCCTCCTTTAAAATGAGGATGATTCCATGTCTCAACGACATGCCGACTGACTCAAGTTTTTGCAAAGAATGTAAAAAACAAACAAACAAGAAAATTACTACATTCAGAGCCCAGTTTAAGCATATACAAATAAAAAAAAATAATCCCAGAGAATTAAAGGATGAGAACAAAACCCACCCAGGTACCTGCAGCCTTTATGCACTAAGGCAGGAGGTACCATAAAAACTACAGCCTGCACCATGAACATATCCAGAAGGTGGGCCAGATGCAGTTCACATATTAACCTTCATTTGGGCATTTGCCAACATTTCATAAACTCATTTTTCTAGCAAGTGATGGGGGTCTTAACCAATATACATACACTGGCTGGAGTTGGCCTCATTTTGACCCAGTGGGTCCTGCCAACGAACCATGAAATAAAAGGACCTGTTCTACCAAAGGGCAGGAGGACAGAATTTTTTTCACATTGTATTCCTTGTTCCCAGTGACCTTGTTAGGCAATTATCTTCCTTTATATGCGGAAATCTGGAAGCTTGCCACTTCAAATAGCTGCATAATAGATGAAATAGTTTGTCTGCCAAGAGCACTCACCCATCATACCTGTCTTTCACACTTGGCAAGGATTTCCTTCTTTCTTCTAAAACTCTTGGATATAGGCTGCATTTAACTGTGCTCAAGCAAGACAGAAACAGTCACATCATCAGCTTTGGATTTTTCCTTGAATACATGAGGTAACAGATGAGTAATGTGCTAACCCAACAAGCCACCAGATTTGTCTCTCTCAGCACAACAATCTTTACTTCCTGCCTGTTCCTAGTACAGCCTAACTGCAAAAATTTAACTTAGCCTATGTGATTCAAATAATAAAGAACAAAATTAAAATTCTGCAGACTCAGTGTTTACCTCTTTTTTTTTTTTTCTTTAGTAGTATCTTCTCAGACATATGAGTTTTCTTTTAGATAGCCTACAACTTTTGAGACACAGACTTTGGTAAATCTAAGTCACGCTGACAGAGCCCATTCAGGAAGCAGACGCAGCGCGTGCACCTGCCAGGAAATAATAGCTGACAACTGAGCAAAACCGAGAAGAATCCATCTAAATGAGCCTTGTAGCTTGAAAACTTTTCCTGCTTTTCCAGATAAACTGGGCACAGCCAAAGGAGACGAGCTTTCCACACTGTAAATGGAGCAACAATCAATATGAACTGCTTGTTCCTCATTCTCTCGAGCACTCGCACTTTAGTCAGGAGCAATTATTTGAAATAGTGCATGTGGCTCTTGACAAAGCCACAAGTGCTATAGCTTTATTGCACCAAGTTTCCTGAACTTGGACAACTACAATAGAAACGATGGAAAACAAGTGGGAGGGCAGACAAAAGAGGAACTCTTATGTTTTATAAGGGATGTCACCGGGAATCCTTCTTTTGGTCACAAAGAGGAAGCCCAGAGGAAGAGTTCAAAATGATGAAACCTTCACCTTCATGGAGAAGAGTTAGGATTTCGCCATAGATACAACTTTGCAAAATGAAGTAAAGCGAGCACTCCTTTAACAGAGATCTTTCTGTTCTGTAGGAAGTTATATTAGCCCCTGAGAACAGTCTGGAGCTTGAATGCTTCCACAAGCACTGGGGAAGAAAAAAAAAAAATACTAAAAAAAACTACAGTTCAAAGCCTGTCATTAAGTTTCAGCCAAACTCTGGAGCCATAACAAATGCTTTGTAATCTGAAAAAGATTAGAAGGCTGCCATGTTAGGGTGTTCCTGTGAGAGAGAGATAAACGAGAACATGTTAAAGGTCCAAAGTATACCAGCTGAATAAAACCTAATTTGTTATATAGTCCACGATGACACCCTGCCCGATGAGCTTTATTGGAAAAAGCACATTGAGTCCAGCCAACATTTCCCCGAACAGGAAAACCCCTGCCCTGCATATCAACAGCAAGAGAAGCCAAAGAGCGTAACAAAGATCCTTTCAAGCACAGGAAAATCTAACTAAGAAGGACAAAACAGCCACTGTGAAAGAACCAAAACTTCCATACCCCAAAATGTTTTGAAAGGTGGGGTTTTATAGAAACACATTACTTTATTTGTATACCCTTACACCTGACACTAATGTCATACCAGTTCTTTTAAAATATTTCACTAAACAAAACTATCAGGAGCTGCCACAAATTCAAGGCAGGGAACTGCACACACTTGCAGACTTGTTTGATCACAATGCAGTTGCTCCATATTTCACACCAAGTATCCAGATCTCTATTGATTATCCAAAGCATTTTCCTTTTTTTTTTTTTCTGAAAAGGAAAAAGCCTCAATCTATAAGCTACTTCTGCGTATCAGCTCACTGTGCTGTTGCCTGTGTTGATAGCTGATGAAAATATACCCACTGAAAAAGTTATTGCATAACTTCAGCAATTAAAAGAAAAAAAATAATTTTCTTCTTTGAAGAGATTCATACAAGCAAACTAATTACTGTGACAGATCCTGGAAACATCAGATTGCAAACTGCAGGGGACCTTACAGTAACACACAACAGATTCAATTCAGAAGAAAGGAGAAAAAAAGAAGTGGGAAAGCACCCAAACATCCTTATCCCTGCAGGCTGCCTTGAGAGACTTTGTTCTGGGCAAAATGCACCTTTTTGATCACATCGCATTTTTCCTCCAGAGTTTTATCAACCACTGCTGAATAAATTAGATACTAAGGTCATACACATTTTCTGAGACCATTAAATAGTGTTTTCTCCAAAATTTGGACACATGTAAAACCAGCAGTTCCCTATAGCAAATTAAGGGTAAAGATAACAATGACTGATCTCAAGTATTCATTAAATTGCAGTATACCGCATCCTGCTAGCATGTCTGCTGGAATTGGTTATTTGTTTTAATAATGAACTCTTGGTGGAAAAGTAAAGTTTCCTAGGAACTCACATGAATTGCCATGAGTCTGTGGAAGGAAAAAAATGTCAGAGAAAATCAAAGTAACCCAGAAAAGCTTTGGACTGTTTGCTAGTTACATACTATTTAATCACAGAAATTACGCTACTATGTGTCACAGAAACCACAGGGCAAAGAAAAGAGCAAGGTGAATGACAGAAAAATAAAGCTTTTTGGAGTTTCTTGATTTACAGGTTTCACTGCAAATCTTTGTGAAAAATGTCATTTAGAGATAAAAATACTGAACAGCAGCTGGAGCTTCGGCAAAGCACAGGACTAAAAGGCATGGGATAAAAAAATGGATCCTAGGAATACAAAGTGAAAAATGAAAGGACAGTTTGAAAGAATTCTGTGAAATATGACCTATTAAAATTGATGTCACCAGAAGGTCATGTGAAAATCAGTTTGGAAAAAGTACAAAATTTGACGTCTCTAATTTCTCTCATGCTTAAAGCAGTATCAAAATTATGTTTTGAACTCATCAACTTCAATAACAATGTAATTTTGTTTGTTTCTTCTTCTTTCTCAACACTGTCCCCCAACAGGTGCAACGCTGCTGGTTCAAACACTTGCAACAGGAGAAAATGCTTGCCTTCCCTGACGCTCAAATCAAACAGGCTGTTTGGCTAAAGCCTGGAAACCTCCATCGCTGAACCACAAGCTTACAGCATGAAGTAAGGCATAAATAAATCTTTATGTTCAATGCCAGTGAGAGCGCTATTATGCCAGCTAAATTATGACCATACTGGGATCTTAGTTTTCACATCTGGTGCAACATAAAAACTGGTTTAACTGCTTTCAATCTGTTTTTCCTCAAATATTGTTCAAAGACTGGTGAACCCAAGTAATTCAAGTCACTATCTAACTCCTTCCTGATATGCTGGGCTGTACGGCACTCGAGTATGCGTAGGCAAACTGCAGTCCAACAGCATTAGATAAACTTGGTCGTTTTTGCGATAGAAAAAGCCTCCAGGCAGAGCAAAGTGCAGAGGTTTCTGGCTTTTGCATGGGCCATGAAATAAAACAGCATTTTGCTTTCCCTGATGGGCCACTTCTAGCACTGTTGGCACCAGATGTAACTAAAAGGATGAGGTTCATCTCTTACTGGTGCAGCCACAAGCCCCGTACGCTGCTGCAACATCCCCCAAGCACCATGGCAGCCTCATCACTGCTGCCCCTTTGGTCCCCTCTGCTGACCTGTAAAGAACACAGCATTTGGATTTGCATACTTGGAACACACACAACCAAACGTCTTAAAAACTGTTTCAAAGTCAAAGCTCATGCATTTTTTTTTTAATTTTTATTTATATTTTATTATTTTTATTTTTTATGACGTAGGAGCACCTGAAAACACAGAGCCTGCCCACAGTGCATGTGTTGTGCTCCAGAAGGCCAGGTCAGAACTTTGACATCTTTAATACATCAGTGAAAGATGTGTTGAAAGATTAAATGAACCAAAAAAGCTTCTCCAGCTTTTTTTCCAAGATGGCAAAGCCCTCTTTCTCGGTTGCACCTCTCATTCCCTCCCCATCTTATTAACCCACCTGTATTGGCATACAGGATGTGAATTTTTGCAGTAAAGTCTAACTTAAAGGAAAAAAAAATCTTAGAAACTTTATAATACACCATAAAGCCCTAAAGAATGTACAAGAAAACCCACAATGTCTCGAGACTATTTGCTTTTCCCCCAGGATGCTGGCAGAAACATTGACTTCATCTCTGTTCCAGCCTTGATGCAATATTGTATGTCAGCAATTACCCGGAGATTTCTCCAGTTTCCAACAGAGAGGGGCTCAGAACCGGGGATTGCTCTGCAGCACACACAGCCGAGCTCAGCACTGCCAGTCCTGCAACACTGGATGAGAGGAATTAAGCCAGGCAGATGGCTCAGCACTTGCCCTGTGAGAGATGGGGCTGGCCGCAGATGACATCCTACGGTGAGGTCTTCCAAAGATGTTCCTGCATTCAGGCTACTGCAATAGGTAAGACAAGCGACCGATGGAAGAAAAAACAATGCATCACCCACATTTTTCTGAGCAAGCAACCAGCAAGCAACTTACTCCAACAGCACAGCATGTTAGGGGGTCATGAAGAAGCAGAACAGGCTTTTTCTCTGCTATCCAGCACAGAAGTAATTTTTCTGTAATACATCTTGAGAATCCCACATCCAGCCCCAGTCACTGCCCCCAGTTGTTTCATGCACTGAGCACATGCATTAGATGAAGCTGTGCTATAATATTTGTTAACAGGCTTTAAACAACTTCAAACGTATAGAGACCGATGTACTGAAAAGTATATGATTTTGCTTTTTGTAGCTTTGCAAAATTTCCTGACAAATTACTCTGGGAGATTCAATGGTTAAGCAATCCTTAAGTGACATTAAGCAGACTTTCCAAAGTAAGTGTCTGATCAGGAGACCCTAAGTACACGCTTCGTCATTTACTTACTGCAGTCTAGAACTCCAAACAAGGGCTGAAGGACCAGAGAAGTAATACCCAAGCACAGAGACACAAACAGGCATGTTCTGAAGTTTCCTGTAACTTTTACTTATTAGGTAATAGGGTTCCCTTGGTAACTAACGTAAAACTAAATGGAGCAGCATGAGCACACGTTCTTCCATTTCAGTCTGTCTGGGACACCTTGCCTATGGCAAACATTCTCAATTACATGAGCCTGACAGCCTTTTTTATGTTTTTAAGATATAACTCTAGATATGGCTGTCTTTCCTTTGAAGTATTTGAATGCTTGTACTACTGCCTCATGACAGTGTCTGAAAAGCGTTAAGCATGCAGCCCAGCTTGGGGAGCTGTTAATTTAAAACAGAGCTCTACAACCCTCATGGTTTGCTTTAAGCAAACAAACAAAATATCTCTCTGTTGAGACTCCCTCAAAAATTTTTCTAGTATGAGGATCAACTTTCACACTGGAAAGCAGCACCAGAAGTAGGAAGGAAATCAAATTTACAAGGAAAAAAAGATCTAAACCATAATACAACCAGATCTCTCTCTCTCTCTTAACCTGGACTAGAAATTTCTTTACCGAAAGGGTTGTTAGGCATTGGAACAGGCTGCCCAGGGAAGTGGTGGAGTCACTATCCCTGGAAGTCTTCAAAAGACGTTTAGATGTAGAGCTTAGGGATATGGTTTAGTGGGGACTGTTAGCGTTAGGTCAGAGGTTGGACTCGATGATCTTGAGGTCTCTTCCAACCTAGAAATTCTGTGATTCTGTGAAATAATGGACATATCTTTCCCTAGTCCCTAAAATAAGATTTGTTTGTCAATTGGACATAGGTGTCAAGACAGTAACAACAACAACAAAAAAAAAGCAATAAACAAATCACCCTCTAAACTTCAAGTATGCCATCGCTGCATGTGCACACATGCATGCATCAAAACCTTTCAGAAGAATTTAGTGTACACCATCTTTTTTTCAGCAAATGGCAATCCAGTAATTGACAGCTAAATAAATTGAAGGGATTGAAAATAAGTGATTTTTGTTTCTAGTGACTGACGTACATTACAGTCACCACAGACGTTTTCACAGTCTTCTAAAAAAAAAAAAAAAAAAAAAAAAAAAAAAGGGGGGGGGGGAACAATTTTCTATTTGACTGTGTCCCTTTGACAAAACTGAATACATGCTATGTCATGGCTTTCAGAGTATTTTCAGCATAAAAAAAAGATTTCCATTTTAAGCCATTATAACCAAAGAGTACTGCTGATAAGTAAAATCAGTTTTGCTATCAACCAGATGAAACTCAACTCATTGCTGCTCTGGCAATTAATTTCTCATTTATTTCACGTGACCGGAAGGGGTAAGAATCTGAAATCATTTTACAGGTTTCATCTCTCAGTCAGGCTGAACTTTGCTCTAACAGCAGCAGCAGAAGAATTTGTATCCACTTAAGTGGATAATCACTGTAAGTGTTTATAATGACTCTGTTTGCAGAAGCTTTTGTATTTAACTGCATCAGTGTAAAAACTGACTTTAAGTGGAGTGTCACATAAGCTTAGACAAGGCTTAGCTGTGATAAACTGACTCCATTTGGATTTGGCAAAGCTGTTGAAATGAATTGATAACAATGTTATCCAATTTAACTAGATTTATTTTGGCCTAGGTACATTAAATAACTATATAAGGCCACATTTCTTCAGGGAGAAGATGGGGATTGATTGTTATAATAAAAGGCATCTTCTGCTTTTGATGCAGCATTAAGTATTTACCCAAAATGTAAAGCACTGGGAAGTAGTGGAAAAGCCCTATCACTGCTTTAATGGCTTGGGAAAAAAAAAAAAAAAAGAAATTTAGTTCTTCTTAAAATCCATCAAATTATTCCTCATCACCCAACAACAATTCTCAACCTGATGGTTTCAACACTGATATACATATTCTTACATTTTAAAAAGCAGATTTAACCTAATCTCTACCACTTTTAGAAATGCAGTAATTTTCAGATGAGAGTATTTATTAATATTTCCATAAATATATACTTCATTTATATTTCATTTATAATTTTATACTCACTAAATGCACTATTCTGTACTTCAGTTACACAGCACTTGGAATCTAGTATGTTATTTCAATAGCTTGAAACTTGGCTGTAAATAAGATATATGCCAACTGTACAAGAAACGTGTGAAAATACTTTTCTGTCACAATTTTGCCCCTCAAGGAAATAGAGTTCAGTGGTTTTATATATAATCAATTTGTAAGAATCGGTACTGTAGACTTCTTGTCAAGATTCGCTTTTGAAGAAAAAAGGCCATTCCTGGCTGCTGGCTGGGAGTATTTTGAAAATCCACACAGGAACCTTTGACAAAAAACCCACAAAGCTCCTTTCTTCACAAACCATTTCAAATGTACCAAGCACTCCAGTGACAAAGGCAATGTAATGCAGGCCATGAAATGCCTCAGAGCATCTGGTCAGAAGAAAAACCATATAAAGTCAGCACTGCTGAGGCTGTTATATTGTCGTCAGCTCTTGAAACACTAAAAACACTTACTGTAATGTGATTTAGATTTTTCTTCTGGCTTGAGTTCAGAGAAAAATGGCAATCAGTGCTACTACATATTGCATTCCACATCAAACTACAGATCTCAGAAGCTGAACACTGCTGCAAAAAGTTAGCAGCTCTCTGTTTCAAAGTTTTGAAATTAGGTTTACATAAGGCAAAGCTCTAATGATGGAAAGATTGGGCTCACTGTTATTAAGCAGTAAGAGAAGAAGGAAACAAGGAACAGAACAACACACACACGGGAGACTGAAACTAAAAGCGGATTTTGGTCACAAGAGCTCCTTTGATTTGTCCTTCTCCCAGCTAGGAGGTGCAATAACAAAGGAAAGAACCGACATTAGGAGAGAGCAGTCGGCCATAAAGAGCTGGCCTGCTTTGGCTTTGCTTCCCATTCCTTAAATACATATCTATATAAACTTCCAAGCAAATAAACATTTCTCTTTGCCTCAACTGCCACCCACTGGAAAAGGAAAGTAACATTAATCCCAAATTGCAATACCCCAAAATAGGTCAGAAAACCAGTCTGACAGATACCAGTATGGACTACATTAAACTCCTGGGGTTGCCTTTAAAGTCCTAGCAGCACTGCTAGAAATTAGAGAACTTGCAAATTAAACTGAAACAGAAAACAACAGCAAGACTTCCTCTCCCTGCCCCAGCAGGCAGGCACTTGGGCTGTATTACAAAGGTTTTGGGAAGGAGATGGAGTTTGCAAGGCTGAAGCGAGGGGGCCAGCAGCACCTCTGGGACACACGAGGCCGAGGAGGGCAGGGTGGTACCAGGAAGGCCTGCAGCACTGGGGACTCCTGCTGCAGCCAGCTCTGTCTGCCCCAATTTCCCCTTCAATGGATGGCTTCAACAGGTGCACGGGGTCCTGTGCTGAGGCAAGTTGGTGGTGCAGATCCAGTAACCTGACCTTTCAACTTGTAGAGTAACCTGGAAAAGCTTGTTGAAAAGAACAGGATGGTCTCTAAGCTGCCACAGAGCGCTAACATCCAGCCTAAAAGAGACTCGTCCTAACTTTTGGTGTATGTGCTTATTTTAGCTAAAGTACTTAACGAGGCTAGCAATAGCGTAATGAGATATTTGCATGCGAAAGCATGCGTGTCAGATGCGATGACAGCAGCATAACTGCATGTGAAACAGACCTTAAAGTGAGACAAACCATCCTGCAGCCATGCCTTCTGGTGAACCTGCGCCGAGGCTGTGATGGCACCACCACAGCAGCCAGCAGTCATAGCCGAGACTGCTCGGCCAGCCAACACGACTGATGCAGACGTGCCCTGACTTCCCAAAGAAGAAAGCAACCTCTGTTCAAATGAGACCCAATAAATGGGGACAATCAGATTCCCAGAGAACCTTCCATACTTTTCTCAAGTGCAATGAAGCAAGTCTTGCTAACCGAACAGCTACTCTGCAATTACAGATGTGCTGAGAGCTACAAATTGATTGCAGATTCCCTTACTGCAAGGGCCTAAGGGAACTGGAGGAATGAAAAACAAAAATGACTAAGGGCCTAATGCAAGCCCCATAGGGATAAACAGGAAGATGTATAAATCCTTTGGTCCAAATCATACCTTTCTTCAAAAAGGCCTGCAGAAAAAAAAAATCTAACAATATTACCCCATTAAATTTCTCTTCTGCTGTTGGGGAGAAGATGGGGTTAGCCTGTAGCTAACTTCCTATAAAATGGCAGACATCCAGGAACCACTGCAAACACTGGTGTCTGTGCTGGGTTTGGTCTCAGCACGTTCACTGGTCGTGCATGGCGGAAGGTGCTTCTTTTGCAGGGGAAGGCTGTCACGTTGCTTCGAGCTGCATCTCCCTGCTCCCTAGTTCTCCAACAGGCTTTTTCCAGGCAGGACACAAGTGCTGCCTACTGATCCCTTGGTGTTTATCTGTCCTCCCATTACCCTTGTGCTAGCTTTGAAGTAACTAGGCAATCGGCGATGCTGGACTCTCCTTTTTGGCTGAGAGAACAGGAGAAGACACGTCCAAGTGCCAGTGGCTCGCTGTATACAGATCAAGGCTCAACTGAATTAATTTTAACTCTAAAAGTACCTGGAAGAGTTTAGGCCCATGTTAAGAAGCTCCTGCCCCTGGGACACTGCTGCCTACATTAGCCACGATATGCTTGTCAAACAGCAATTGTAGGTTATCGAGGAACATAAGCAAGTGTAATATGAGAGAGTTCTCAGAGCTTCCTGACAGACAAATCTGCCGCAGATATTTGGCAATCAGCATCCACGGGCACTGCAGCATTCCCGACTCATTAGTAAGACCACTTGAGTTCACGGAAGGCCAAAGTCATTGGCCAACGATACACGAGAAAACAGCTGTTGAGCAATTCACAGCTCAGCAAAAATGCTGCATTAATGGACCAGCACACTGGATGTGAGAACCTATTATCAGACTGCTCCTTCTGCTCACTGAGTGGTGCTATTCAAAAAGAGAAAAAAAAAAAAAAAAGGATGGGGGGAGGGAAGATGTTTATCAGTATTGAAAGCATCTATAATAATTTACTCCTTCACATGCAGAGCTACTTGCACGATGGAGGGTTTCATATCCTACTGCAAGATTATTTATTTATTTAATCTATAAATGGAACAGTTAATTATCAACACCAAAAATCCTGGCAGCACCTTCTTAATGCAAGACAACCATCTGTGCTCTCTTACAGGCATGTACGTTAAACAAAATTTTAAAAATAAGCAAGAATAAACCTTACTTTCACAAGAGTTTTCCAGGAATGTACTCTGACAAACAAATGTTCTTTAGCAAGAGAAATACTGAGTTCTGCACTTCAACAGGCACTAACAAAATCAGCAAGGTACAAAATACTCCTCACTCCAGTTACTTAGATGTGCCAGCAAAATGCAAAGTCATCCAGAGGCATTACAAAAAAACAAAAAAGATTGAGATAAAATCTACAGTGTCACGTGACAAACATGACAATCATTCAGTTATTGCACTGTGCCTGTTCGTCTTAGTTTTTCTTCATAAAAGAAGTTTAAAAAAGCATGCAACGGGTTCTACTATCAACTGCTTGGACCATGTTTTCTAAATTCTTACCAAATTTTTGTACAGAGGGCTTTTTCAGAAGAATTTTCTTTTAAGAAAGAATCATAGGATTCCTCCCTTATTCAAAAAAAAAAAAAAAAAAAAAAAAAAAAAGAATCAAATACAGCTTCCTGTTAGAAAAGCACAGCTCACATAAGCTACTGAAGGATGCATTAGCAATAACTTAACTACACTGCCTTTGTACTCATTGGGGAATTTCCCAGAAAAAGGCAGTCTATCGGAGCCAAGCTGAACACTGAGCTTGTCCATGAAACGTTTCAGATCACTTTTTCAAGCATCTGCCTACATCTTCAAGCATCTCAATCTTCAAAAACAAAACAAACAAAAACAACAACCTAAAACCACCACCTTATTATCTGAAAGACAAGCCTGATATCACAACCAAGAATACTTCTTCTCTTGCCTAACCCTGACTATTAAAACACCAGATGCACTGAAGTAAATTAGTATAAAGAAGTACTGACCAAACACAGATTTCACGAATTCCTTAGGCAGAAAAACTACAGCAAAGCTTAAACTGCACTTCCAAGAGAAACCAGAGAATCTGATAAGGAATTTCTAAAATCCTTGTTTGTGTATTCAGATCTAATAAACAGGCATTGATGAGGGGGGGGGGGAAAAAAAAAGATTTTCAAATGCTCAGAAGATAACTTGACACTTGAGTGCTAAAAAATATGCAATTTTCTCTCTTGGTCACCTCATCATTACAAAGCTATCATAGAGCAAAAAGCAAGGCTAATCCAACACAGGTTTGGCTTTCAGCTCCAAATCAGTAACACATAATACTTGATGGCGCAGGGGTGGGGAACAAAGCTGGGGCTGAGGTTTAGATTTACTGTGTATGTTTCAAGATACCCCATACTTATAGCAGGTGGGTGGGATTAAACCAAGCCCATTAACACATATCATTTATGAGGCTGAAGAAGACTGAACACAACAGAAATCAGAGCCACTTATGCACAAATATACAAACCAATCTAGAGGTTTGCAGCCATTTGGGAGATGCGAAACAGGATTCTATTTCAGACAGTTCAGGCAATTCCTCTGAGCCCAGTGAAGCTGGAAGGACTTCAGCCCACACTGTACTTCTCAGAAAAGAGTGGCACGCGTCCTAAGTGGTTTGGGAAGAGTTGTTTTAGTAGGGTCTCTTTTCCACAGATACACACAATGCCTGGTGCAATGCTGACCTGTCACCTATGCTCCCAGAGGCTATCCCAACTCCTCTCTCACTATCAAAGGGTAAAAGTGACGCTGCTTGGTTACTTTTCAACCACCCAAGACCAGATATTGCTCACAGCTCTAAGAAAACACATTAGGAATAGCAGGACAGGAATATATGTTGCATATCTGTTCTGTTCTCACAAGTGGTAGCACCTTGGAATTCAAAATAGTCCTGTTCTGGGGCATACAGAGAGGTGCTGCTTTTTATTTTTCAGGTAAATCTTATATACGGCTCATCAAAAGGCAGGAGATGGTAAACACACATCCTCCTCCCTTAGAAGTCTGGCAAGCATCATGCAAGGCTTAAACACCTAATGTGCATCAGCTTTATGAAGTTATCTGAAACAGTCACTCCAAGAATTTATAGATCACGAGTATTATCAGATGAATACCAACTGCACTTGAGTATCATTAAATAAACTTTTCCTGATAGAGCATTACACTCAATGGCAAAGAAATTACCAGCAAAAACATTAACTGCAGTAAGAGGATACCATAAGGTGTATTCTGCAGTTTTATGCACTTTTTTTAGCTGCAAAAATATCTTTAAAGATTTTATGGCCTGCCTCTTTGCTTCAGAGCTGTGGATATACATCTGCCCTGCTTCACTTCTACCTTCGAGACAGAAACAGTCAAATCCATTATCAGTCAGTAAACAGCAGCAGCTAATTTAATAGGTTCAAAACATAACTTACTGCATGGAAGGCAGGGCACCTTTCTGTCACTGAAAGGTAGACACAGCGCTTTAAATGAAGCATTATCATAATACGTTATCATAAAAAAAAGGAAAACAATCAGTAACATGCAGCTACACACATTGTATTTCCATTCTCCTTGTCAGGGATACTTCCAGTAGCACAGTCTGGTCTAGATGGACCAGAAATACATTTTGCACCACTCTTGTGAAGGACAGATTTGTGATGTCCCTGTGCCAGATCTCTCATTTCTTAACCCTTACCGGTGACTGGTAACAGCAGCAGAACACCAGCACAGTTTCTAGTCGTGAAGGCAGTGCGTATAATCTAGATGGCCCTGTAGAGCTAGAGACAGCACACTGCTTCCTACAGAGCACTTCTGCAAGATTGCTCAAAGAATACCATAAAAAGTTAATAGAGTAACTCAATTCTGTCTGGAGTGGTAATGCCTCTGTAATAAAGCACAAAAACTCTTACAGTTAAAAATAACTGCTTTTTAAATGAGAACATAACACAAGCCATTTCAGCATTACTTTACTAAGGCTGTAAAGAGCTCTCCCAGGCTCATCTCTGTTAATTGTATCTTTGCAAAGCACAGCCAAGCGGATGTAGAGTGATTAATTTTCCTGTGCTGCCCAGAGACCTGCGAATGGGCACAGGACAGATAGTTTTCCCCCTTTCCCTGTTCCTGCTCACCCCTCTGGCTCCGTGTAGAGCTCTACAAAGTAAAATTCTGTACTCAGATCGTTCAGGTAAAGGAAGATTCAGAGAAAGCTGAGAGGTTTTCTCACAGAGTATGGAAAACATTTAAAACAACTGCTGGAACACAAATGAATTTGGTGTTTATTAGATGCCTCTTGGCCAGAACCTGACAACCAGAATGGAGATGCTGCATTTGACACAAGGACAACTCCAGAATAAAAATCCCATTACTTTTCTCAGAAGTGGATGATTAACGGAGGGATTTGGTTCCTGATGAAGTCAGCTAACCCCCAGACTCCACTGGTAAGTCACTTGTCATCTTTCACATTCAGCTCTGACTCATCTGCAATAAACATTTCAAACTCTGCCCTATCCCTTTCTTCCTCCATTCTTTTTATGGTAGGTTAAATATGTACTTCATATATCTAATGAAGGGGATGGCAGACTATAGATACTTCATGCATTTTGATTGCAGCATGCACAGACACATCTGAGTTAGCTTCAAGGAACTTAAATACCTATGTCAATGAACCCCATACAAGCACATACCTCAGTGCTGGCTAACACCTGGAAAGCATTTACACGGCACAGTCCACACTGTGGCTCGTGCCCCTGCAGCTTCACTGCAGATGCTACTGATATTCGGTGGACTGAAGGTCAGCGCTGCACTTACAGCTCCAGTCGCAGTGCAGCTGCAGATCAAGGGGTGCTGCAGGGGCTCCTCTTTCCAGGAGCAGCAGCCAGAGCTGAGCACCAGCTACAGACGGGCAACACGACCATGGGGCAGAGGAGCAAGCACAGAGAGGGTGGCATGGAAGGCCTTCAGATGGAAACCAGGATGAATGGTTAACTTTAACGATTAGGTCCTAAAGTACTCAGTTTGAGATTACCTTTAATGACTGCAGCTTTTAGACAAAATAGACTTGGAGGCCTGAAAGCTTGTATGCTTTCCCGAGGAAAGCTGTTATTTCAATAAAAGATGTCATCTTTCCAGGTTCTCTTGATGTTCCCTTAATCTATAAAGCATCAGGCCAAGTTTTCTTTGAAAGATTCTTCTAAAAGTTTCTCTTTAACAAAAGTAACTACAAAACTTAAGTTTCCTACAGTTCAGAAATAGATTTAAAAGAATTCCTGCTTTACACAATACCTTTTCAACTAGTTGTGCGGTCAATTTTTTTGATTTATTATATAATGCTATTTCGCTATTTCATTCAATAAGAAACTTGTAACCCCTCTCTCATTAGACTTATCTATACAGGAGGGTCACAACTTATGAAATACAAGATGGAAAAGAGTTTGAGAACAGTTCAGAACAATACGAGCATCTTCCTGATCAAATATCTCACACGGATTCATGGAACAGAATTACCTTATGCCGTACTCAGCAACTGCACATACATCACAGCTGCATAAGTGAGAAGAGTTTCCTACGCTTCTGTACCAGCCACTGAGTGGCAGCAATTCCTACATACTTAAATCCATATTCCTAGATGTAAGATGAAAATTTCAAAGTACTGATAACTTGTACTGTTTAGAATCACATATAAGCATACACATAATGCCGAGTGAAATACCTGCTTATGTTTTTTACTTTTTAAATTGTTGGTTTCAAATATTATGCATGTTACTCTGATAATCATACGCCTTTAGAGGTCTGCTATAGTCAATTTTACAAAGAGATAACTGAAAAGATCAGAAAAAAAATCATAAAACTATAAAGATCAAAACCAAAAATGACAATATTTAAACATTTCTTAAACTAAAGCATATAGCTGTATTTTTAAAACAGATTTTTATCTCGAAACCCAGGATAAAAAGAAAAAACAACAACAAACCCACAACGTAAATTTATGCGTCGCAGTCTCTTATGTTTGCTTTTTTCTGCAGAACTCCCTCAGCAGCATCCTGGGGTAACTGAAAATCTGTCTGAAGATTAAATACCCACTTCAATTTCTAATTAAATTTCTAATTTTCAGGAACTAAAATAAGTAGGAAATGCTGCATAAACCTTTTTTAAGTGATGCTTATGAATTATTGCTTAATGAGTTAAGAAGCACTTTGCAGTCTTTTGGTCAGAAACCCACACTGGTTATATTTCTTCCTATTTGATCAATACAATGCTGCACGGCATTAGCTTACGGACGGAAAACTAGGTCAGGTTATTTCCTGGCTTGTTATACAGTTAATGAGACTAATGACCATATGAGGCCAATGTGCAAAGAAGATCTGACAAAAGCTGGGCACAGGCGAGCACGCAGAATTTTGACACGGGCTACTCGGCGAGATGTTTAAGGGCTGTAACTCGGGCTTTAAAGCAATATTTAACTCTGGGAAGAGCACTGGCACAGCTCTCCCCACATTTGCCTTCTCTGTGGGTCCAGCTCTGTCCCCCGAGGCCTCGAGCTGCCGAGGGGACGGCTCCTGGGCACAGCACCCCCGGCCACCCCGCGCTACCTGGGCAGATAACGCGGAGGTGAAGCGGTCACAGCAGCCCCCGAGCAAACAGGTGTCAGGCGAAACCAGCCGGTGTCACAACCCCGTTGCTTTTAGTGCTGATCCCCTCACGCAAACGGGGAATTCCCTAGTGATGAACCGAAAGGGGGTTTTAAAGAGATGCACGCCTGGCACGCCCGCCCAAGGAGCGTTCCTGCTCCCTCACTGTCTGTCACAAATCAGCTGGAAACTGCCCGCTTCCAGCACCGTGCCTCTCAGCTGCACAGAAACTGAGCATCCACGGGGCCGGACGAGGGAGGGGAAGAAGGAAAAAAAAAAAAAAGAAAAAAAAGAAAAAAAGAAAAAAAAAGAAAAAACAACCCCAAAGTTGCTGTTATCACAGCCGGCGCTCGTGCCAAGAGCAAACTCCGTGCCTGTGCCGGGGACACAGCCGCGGGGAGCTCGGGACCTCCTCCCCGGGTCCGCCCTGCCCCGCTCCGGCCGGTGCCCGGCGAGGCGGCAGCGGGGGCGGCCCCGTCCCGGGCTCCCGGTCCCGGAGCACCGCGGGGGTGCGGGCGGCCGAGGGGAGCGGCGCGGCCCCGAGCCCAACATGGAGGCGCCGCTCCGGAGGCAGCAGCAGCACCCACCCGCGGCCGGACACGGCTCCGTCCCGCCCGCCCCACTACAGCCGCCCCAGCACGGCAGCACCGAGCCGGGCCGAGCCAAGCCGAGCCGGGCCGGGCGTCTTTCTCCCCACCGTGCGCCCCACGGAAGCCGGAGCCCGCGTCGCTTCCTCATTCACCCCGGGCCGGGCGGGGCAGAAGCCGCCGAGCAGCGGGAGCGCCCCCCGTACACACACACACACACCCGAGGGGGCAAGTACCGGCACTCACCCGCCTGCCCGGAGCCGAGTACCGGGAGCCGTCCCGGGGAGCGAGCTGAGCGAGAGACGGAGACGGGCAGGCAGCGACCGCCGGCTCCCCGCCGCCACGGCCCGGGCTCGGCGCTCCCCGCCCCGCGCTCCGCCCACGGGCCGCGCACTCACCTGCGGCCGCCCGCCCCACCCCGGAGGTGCTGAGAAAGGCGACCGTGGTGCTGCCTGGCCCCGTCTCCGTCCCCAGTCCCGTCCTCGGTCCCGGTCCCCTCCGTCCCGTCGCACTGGGGACGCCCCAGCCCTCGCGGTGTCCCTCAGTACAGCGCCCCTTGGCCAAAGGCACTGGTGTCGTGCTCGTGCTGCGGGCGCAGGGTCGGGGCTGAGACGAGGAGGTGATTTTATTTTGTTTATTTTGGGCCCAGACGTGGAGCTACGGCTGGGGCTGAGGAGCTGGAGCTCGGCCGCAGAGCGCTTGCTGTGTGCCTCTGCCCTGTGGGGAGCGGCGTTCAAGCTTCCCCACTGCCTCGCCGCACCACTTCCTCTTCCAGGCTCTTATTTAAAATAAATTTTGGTGGTTTCATAAGCCGGGGATGTTGTTTTAATGATAGGGCTAAAGCTGGGTAGGCTCTAGGTCTGTGAGCGCTGGTGTTGCCTCAGCGCCTTTACCACAGGGTGCTGGAGGCCGCAGGCCACTGGTGTCCCAGCCCAGCTGTCCTCAGACTCACACTCTGAGGGATGGAGCTCCTGAGTGTTGAAGTGAGGTGGTTTGGGGTTGGGTTACAGCACAGGAACATGACAAACATAAATAGGAGAGAAAATGCTGCCTTCCTCCTGAAGGAACCAAAGCAGACCTTTGTCATCATTTTCTAGCTCATAGGGGTAAACGTATTACTAATTCGGGTGTAATTACTCTTGCGTTTTCATCTTAAATGAGCTCATTCTGATCTAGCTGAAAGCAGTGATGAAACTCCCAAAGTTTTCTGAGCCGCTGTTGTTTCTCCAGGCAGGTGCCAGGCTGTGTATGGCAGCTGAGGGTGCCAGAGCTGGCCGTTAGGAGGCTGTGTGTGGAGCTGTCTCCAAAACCCACGGCCCACAGGTTCGGTGTCCAGCTTCTTTCCAGAAGAGCACTTCATGCTCAAGAGGTATTCTAGAAGTTCATCGGTTGTTTTGTGTCATTTCAAATCTGAAAGGTTATGATGTGTATGTAACTCAGACTTCTGATTTTTTTTTTTTTTTTTTTTTTTGGGGGGGGGGGGACAATATATAGGGAGCTTAAATTAAACTCTAGTTTTAACACAAAAATACCACCAGCTGAGAGTTCGAGTGGGTACAGTGAAAATCATAGTTTGGTGAAGGCAGCAGAGCAGAGAAGTCTTTGGTTGCTTTTTATTTCTGCTGCAAATTAAACTATGTGGTACTTTGTACGTGTTCTTAGGCCTATTTTAGTGTTTTTTTTTTGTTTGTTTGTTTTTAGCTAACAAATAATAAATAATATTTTCTTGTTTTGGCACAGAATGTTGTTGAATTAACCATAACGCTGTAATAAATTCCATGAGGACCCTTACTTAAAATTACTTGTGTCGCTGCTGAAATCTGAGGAACTTTATATGCATGAGCAACTCATGAATGTTATGTTCGTAAAACTAAAACTACTTTGAATGAGAGGGGAAAAGCGGACACTAACTTTTGCCAAGTGGTTTTCCCCATTTCAATACTTCCAGTGAAGTTTGGCAAAATAAAAAATGTGTTCTGTTTAACGTCCTGTTCATTGGGAGTGTAAGTGGTCAGAGAGAGTTCATTTTAGTTTGTGACTTTACGGTATAATGATGCAGCAAGCCATTTGTTAACTACAGTTGCATTTCAATTATTTAGAGTATCACTTTGGCTGAAGTGTTTCTGAAACAGATAGTCATTCCTGTTTCAGACTGTGAGTAAAGTGCAAGGCTTAAAGAGATTTGTATCTTATGTCTTTGATTAGTCAGTCAGAAGGTTAAATGTTAATTAGGACTGAGTAAAGATGTAAAATTTGGCCTTTAGAAAACAAAATGGAGGATCTTCTCAACTAGTAGGGGAACGTGACTTTTTAGAACTTTGAGGTATTTCCTGGTACTGAGAAACTCCTGCTGACTGATTATTTTGTGTAATTTTGCTTTTAAAACTCAGCACTGCAAATACATGGTAGCACTCTTAGAGCTGGAAATTCTTTCATCAGAGTAGATCCTGATACAACTCAGAAGGCTTTATTAACATATTTCATACTCAGGATAACTGAAAAGGGGACAAAACCCAGTACTGTTGAACAGTATTTACTGGTGTTCTATGTCAGCTTCTAGGTAAATGGTAAGGTATGCCGGATTTCATTGAAATTTCAGGGCACGTAACAGGTAAATCGTTTTAAAAAAAAAAAAAAAAAAAAGGACAGGGGATATGGGTGTTACTCTGTTCTGTTGTCCTGAAATGTGCATTGAGATACTGTTTTAAATCATCCTGAGTCTTTTTATCTCTTTGCATTTCATCTCTCGTGTAGCTGAATAGATAGCACAATAACTCACAAACCCATGGTAAGGCACTGTTTCTGTACAGAAAAATGTGTGGAGATGTGCTATCAAATTAACTAGCAGGGGCTCCTGCAGCTGAGTTCTTTTGAATTCTCCCATTTGGAAAACCTGCTTTGCCTGAAGCCACTTAATTTTTGGCATGTAATGTGGTGATATGACTCTGAGCAATTTCATGAACATATATTAAAAAGGAAAATGGGAAATCAAGCTTTCTGCAGCAAAAGGTAAATAAAATTCATAATGGAGAGTAAGAACTAGTCCCTTGAAGATTTCAGAGATATTTGGGTAAAAAAAAAACATTTTTAAAAAGCGTGTAATTACATTTTGTGAGCTGAATCACTAGTATCTACAGCATCTATTACCTCAAGCAAATAAATCAGGTTTTAATTCTATTGGTAGCTATGTGATTTGGGCAAAGATGATTATTTATGCAGAAGTATTGCTTCAGATTCTACGATGTGACGAACAGAAAAGAATCATGGCAGTTACTGTAAGCTTCTTTTTCACACAGCTCCACATTGTGACAGAGGTTCATTCTCTTTTCCAAGCTTAACCACCAAATGCCTGCTTTCATTTCCCCTTTTCTGGTAGTGATGGGGGTGAGAAAAGAGGAGTCTGGTGATGATCTAAAAGTGATGGGGGTTTCCACTCATTACCCACTGCACGGGTCTGTGGTCTACTGAGTAGATTCTTCTTGAAATGTTTTGATCATTATGCATAGTCATTTATTCAGCTTTTTTTTTTTCCCCTTCAGGGTTAAGGTCAACTGATTTATGTATAATGCTCTTCCTCCAGTTTTTTCTACCTCTCTCCTTCAAGAACACAAATTCTTTGTGGATTAGCCGTGACAAAAACAGCTACTGAATTTCATCATGTGGAGGTCTTGCTGCCATATATGTTTGGGCTGATGTTCAGTTGAAATAGGAATTACCCTTCCTTTACTCTCAAGTCTTGAAACTTTAGAGATTCTTTCCGTAATGATCTCAATTAACTTCTACAGCTTAATTTTGCAGATTATTTTAGTTCTTATGCTGACAAAAGAAGAATTTCTTTATTAGTCAGTGTGCTGCTCCTTGTGATCTGCAGCTGATTTGGTCTTTCTTGCTTAAGGGTTTGCTCCTGTGCAAGTTGCTGTGCCTGTGCAGAGCTGTAGTTGGTGAGCTGTCAGGTGAGACACTGTGGTGGGGTGCTACAAACAGGAGGAGCTAGAATCTTTGTAAGTAAATTTACTATGTTTTAGAACTTGCAGTTGCATAATCTTCTGTGCTTAGTAGAGCTTAAATAACATGACTTTTTGTTTTTCCTGAAGGATGAGATATATGTTAGTTGACTTGTGCCCCAGAATGTAGGGCATTCTGGTGCCAGATACAAGCCTGTGAATTTCTAAATATTTGTATAAGTAACTTATTGCGGGGCGGTTTGGTTATCAGATGTGAATCTTAAGAATTTGAGATTAAAACTGTGATAAACTTTGTCTCAACCACTCTGCAGTTTTCCTTATTTGAAGGCACTTTTAAAATATGGTTCACTTATAAATGAGGCAAGAAAATAGTTTTCTGATGGTTTTGCTGAGATTCATGCCTAGAGAGCGTTACTGATTCTTACAATGTTTGTTTTTAAAGGCCCACATGTTTGAGAAAGTAATTACATGAAAGTCTTGGGCACTTTTTTCCTCTTTTAAAAATAAAATCTATCCCATATGCTTGTGTAGAAGATTTGCAGATGTGATCTGGATTACCCTAAAAATGGAAAAATTTGGGCTACAAATAAAAGAAACCTCAGAATCTCTTAAGATTGTATCAATATCCAACCCCACTGCCTTTTCCTGATGGTAGGGAGCTGATAACTTGAACATGTGAGGCTGTAGTAGTAACTTAATTTAATCAATTTTTTCAGAAGAATTTGTTTAAAATGACTTTAGTATTTATTGCAGACACTCCCTTACATCGAGTTTCAACACACTCGCTGGCAGTGTTGATTTTGAGCAATGCAAGTGGTTCTGCTTCCCCTTCTGATAGCTTTACTTTGCGAAGTGAATAGGATGGTAGAACGAGGAAGTGTATGTACTGATGCAATTTTCTTGCTGACCACAGTCTATTCCTACTTAATTTTATATTTCAGTGAGTATTAAAGCAAGAACTGTTGTGTGTCATAAATAATGCAAACGTGGTTTTCTGACCTCTTGTTTATAAGCTCTCTTGAACAATTCCATTTGATTTTTGATGTTTGTGTAAGCTTCAGGAAATTAAAATCCTGTTTGTGCAGTAGAGACACCATAGATAGAAATAATTCTATCAGGGCAGGGGAGGAGTACTGGTCAGGTTTTTTCTTCTTCCACATCCCATTGAACCCCATTCATGATGGGGATAGGGGATTGCAATTATTCCCCATGAATGAGGAATTCCCTTAAAGTGTGGGTCATAGGCTTGCATTGATTAAGTCCCTGCCCTTTGTACATACCGCCTGTCGCTACTACAAATTGGATGGTTTAGTGAGGTCCTAGGATCAGTCGTGGTGGGGTTGGCCACAGCTCTGCCGGATCATTGAGAAGATGGTTGAACTTGGGGAAAAAAAAAAAAACAAAAAAAAAAAACACATGAAGTTTAACAAGAGCAAGTGCTGGGTCCTGCACTTGGAACAGGGCAACCCTGGCCATTCATACAGACTGGGTGATGAGACGCTGGAGAGCAGCCCCACAGGGAGGGATCTGGGGGTTGTGGCTGACAGCAAGCTGAATGTGAGCCAGCAGTGTGCCCTGGCAGCCAGGAGGGCCAACCGTACCCTGGGGGGCACCAAGCACAGCATCGCCACTCGGTCGAGGGAGGTGATTGTCCCGCTCTGCTCTGCGCTGGGCGGCCTCACCTCGAGCACTGTGTGCAGTTCTGGGCACCACAGCACAAAAAGGACGTGAAACTGTTGGAGGGTGTGCAGAGGAGGGCTATGAAGATGGTGAAGGGCCTAGAGGGGAAGATGTATGAGGAATGGCTGACGGCAATGGGCCTGCTCAGCCTGGAGAAGAGGAGGCTGAGGGGAGACCTCATGGCGGCCTACAGCTTCCTCATGAGGGGCAGTGGAGGGGCAGGTGTCGATCTATTCCCCTTAATCACCAGTGATAGGACCTGTGGGAATGGTGTCAAGCTGAGGCTGGACATCAGGAAGAGGTTCTTCACTGAGAGGGTTGTCGCACGCTGGAACAGGCTCCCCAGGGACGTAGTCACTGCACCAAACCTGGCTGAATTTAAGAAACGTTTGGACTGTGCACTTAATCACATGGTCTGAATTTTTGTGTATACCTGTGTGGAGCCAGGAGTTGGACTTGATGATCCTTACGGGTCCCTTCCAAGGGGGGATATTCTATGATTCTTTTTGGTCTGCAGCTGAAGTTAAATCACCAGTCATGAGAACCAACTGGAGACCATCAAGTCAATTAATTTAGAAATCACATGATTTCAGCTGGTACTAACTACCTGATGTCTTTGCTACTCACTTGAGAGGAATTAACATGCAACCAACCAAGAAATACAGTTCTGCTGAATATGTTTTTTTTTCTGTAAGGATGATGTTTCAAGGGTGTCAGGTATCAAGGGCTCCAACATTCAGGAAATTCTGGCCGATGGTAGTAACTGATTAAGTGGTGAGATGTTAGGATAATACTTGTAAGTTTTGTTTTGATGGGAACCCTATTTTAATTAGAGATATTTCTATGGATCAGAGTTGCATCGTGTTCATTGTGAATTTGGAAGGATTAGAAAAGGAGGAAAGTTCTGCTGGTCAGACTGTAGATCTGGCACTTTCAGTGGCAGCAAGGTAAGGTTGTAAGGGGAGAGCATGTGAGCCTGTCTGCTCTTTGCTTGCATCATGCTTTCCCCCATCTCAACAGTTGCTGGCAGTGGGCAGCAGGGAGGGAGCGAGCTGCTCTGTGCTGTTCCTTCTTCAGTGAATGAGCAGGGCTGGCAAGGCACAGGAACAAATGCTGCAGCACCTGAACAACCCCACCCCCAGGGCTAGCTATTTTTAGATCGTTAGAAGTTATAAATTAAAGTTTCTTCTATTGCTATGAATGATTATTTATCCACGAATACGAGACACAAGGGAGTTAATGTTTTTTTTGCTCTTTTTGTCCACTTAGAATGCGTTAGCTGGAGTATCAGACTGTGCAAACAATAACATGGATCAGTCCCACAGTGTGACTGGAGCAAGGCTTTTGTTTGCAAAAAGAAAAATATGACCTATTGCAACCTGGCATGAGAATATGGGAGTACCTGAATTCTAATTTCATCAGCTGGTTGTGTAATTATAAATCTTAGTTATACCACTGGTTTTTGGCACCTAGTGCTTCTAGCACTTAATTTTCAAATGCTAATTCTTTTCTGCTTGGGTATTTTTCCTTGTTAATGAACAACATCATGCATCATAAATTTGTTTTCATGTTCTTTCAGGCTGTCCTTCCTTATCCTTCTACTTGCCTGTACTCAGACATGTCTGTTTAGACAACTATTGTGTTGTGATAATTGTTTAATTGGGTTTATTTTTGTTCGTACAAGTGCTGCTATCAAAAGCTGAGCATAGTATCAGCGAAACAAGATAGTATGCAGGTAGATCCTAGTAAATACTTAAAATGAAAGCAAGTATCAGTAATGAAACTACAGGTTGTGTGTTTGCACAGGAGGAGGGTGGAATGGAAGACGGGAGTCACCTGCATATGACAGGTCACAGTTTTGTTGAACCACGCAGGGAAGACTCAGCAGAGTGGACAGCTTTGTAATGTCATGGCATAGACGTTGAGTCATGCGAATTCAGGGAGAGATGTCAACAGGTTGCTCTTACCCACACTGCCTGGTGGTGAGGAGTGTTGGTGGAAGCAGCAGTTCTGCACTGAGTTTGCCAAATAACGAGTGGACCAAACTCCTATTACTTGTGCTTTCTTACAGCTACTGGTAGCGGAGTGAAGGGTAGTGTTTGACATTATTATTCTATCAGGTTTTAAATAGCAAAGACACAAAATATTTAATCTTTAGAAAGTGGCTAAAAAAATGATTAATTCCCTGAGGACTTTACTGTGCTTAAAAATAAATTGAGGCTGATAGCAGCAGAGTTAAAGATGAAAAGCCTATCTGCAGCAGAGCTATTTTGCAGATGCGTCTAGAGATAGGTTATATTGTCACAAACACCAGGATCAGTGCTCCAGACATTTCCTGAATAAATTCTGTTGCATATCTGATCTCCGTGCAACTGGGCCATTGGTGTAATTTGATAGCGTTATGTCTCTTGTCTAAATTCATTTGTGAGGTTACAATTCTTCTCTTCAAAAAAGGCTGTAGAGTTGCTACTTCTTGATGCAACTGTGTCTACTAAATTCTAAGGTGTGGCCTTGCTTTTCTGCATTTAGAAAGTGTTTATGGGATCACACACATGCTTCTGGCTGTTGTTGACCTGACCCTCATACAAGTTTAAAAGTAACACCACTGAAAGTATGCATACTTAAATGTTTCACAGTCAGTTGCTCTGGGATCCCTTTTGCTTTTGTAAACTATTTTTTTCTTAATTATCTACAACATCCCTGAATGTGTTTAGATTTTTTTCAGTAGACTTTGTGTCCTAAGCCTCCCCAGATTTTTTTCCAGTCTGATAGGAAATATGGTTCAGCATCAGTCATTCTGATGATAAAGATCTGTGTTTTTTCATGAGACAAAGGTAAATGGAAGACCCACTCAGTATTCAAATATTAACTAGTTTTCATCATGCTGTCACTACAGGAAAGTTTGTTATTTGATTTGTTTGTAGATAACTACAGAACTTTTAGAAGAACAGACCTGCCATACTTCCAGCTATTTTTACTCTCCTGTTGGCTGCAGAAGATTCAAGGCAAGAAGATTCAAGAAGTTGGAAGGCAAGACTTATTTTAATATTTCTTTACTTTTGAATGTAGAAAAGGCTGTATTTTACCTGCAGATTTAGAACTGTCTGGGAGCTTTTATTAGCCAGTTATACGGAACGTGCCAGTGATACAAATCATTTGCAGGAGAAGGTGGTAATGCTTCTCTTATGTTTGTCCAAGCTTTGTTTTCAGGTAAGTCCAGAGTGGGAGGGAGGAAGTAATTCCTGGTCTGGTTAAATGTATATCTTCCTGCTCATGCTTTTCAGGAGGGGGGAAAAAATGTTCTGGTGTTTTGAACCTATACAAGGGCCTGAGAACCATTGTTTATTCCCCGTGTTAATGATTTTGCCTTCCTCCTTAGCAGTAGAATAAATTCAGGTTGACTGAATGCCTTATATTATTTAAATGTAGATTAATGCATTGTATAGTAGAAAAGTATCACTGTGAAAAAGAACAAAGCGGTGTTTCTGAAACAAGCCCATATATTTACATCTGTCCTTTGGGGAAGGGCAGCATATCAAAATCCAGATGTACTGCTTTAGTCTCCATATATCTATTGTGTGTGTGTGTGTGGGGAAAGACCACCAAATTACAAAAAGATGATGCTGTTTAGTAATTCCCTTTTTGGATTGTGTGGGATCACATTTCATAAATGGACATGTTTTGGATAGCCTGTAACATTCCTATGTTAAGGTTTATCAGGTTGTTCATAAAGCAGGATTATTTAAATACTTTTCTTGTTAACTTATCATGCTACAGCAAGTTTATAGCAGGACTAGAAGCAAATGTTCTAAAAATTGCTTGTAGGTAGATGAGGTGAAGTTCCTGCTTCAGATGACATTCTGAGAATAATCAACTAAACGTTGACATTTGGGAGTTGTGAACATGACATGCCATCAAAACCATTCAATTTGCCTTTTTACTGAGGGGGGGAATATAACTTCAGTGTAAGTAGAAGGAAATGGCAAATGCTTTCTTGAATTGTCACAGCAGAATTCTTCTTGCTAAAACCTATATTCTTTTTACAAATTTTGTTAACTAGAGAAGTAGAAGGTTTAGCATGAATGTAGGTATTTTGTCTTTTTTTGTGTGTGTATGTGTGTGTGATGTGAACTTGTCTTGAATTTTTTTAGTTAGCTAAATTACAGGCTTTCATTTTGTTTTCTAGAATACTAGGAGGGAGATGCTCATCTTAGTCATCATGTAACCATACAAAAACAGAAGTTTAATCTGTTTGTGAGACTTAGAGCATGCAAACGTGTAGCTAAAAAGCAATTGCTTTATACTAGAGGTAGAAAGCACTCCTAGACTGCACTGCACTTATACTTGTAAGAACTACAGAGTTGTTAAGGCTGTTCTAGTTGCCTTGAGGAATTATGACAGCATTCCATAGGAGCTCTGAAAGTCCTTTGTGTTTTTGTTTTTTCGTTTGATAAAATGCCACACACACGTATGTGGAGTTCTGTTTTCTGTCATTTTAGGAATAGATAGGATTGACTGAATTTTTGGTGTTTAAATGACTTTCATGTTGGAAAGTGGGCTGTAGGGATATATTTGATATCAGTTTCATTTTTCTAAAGTAGTTATTCCATGGACTTAGAAAGCAATTTTCCTCTACCAGCAGTTCAGAGCACCTGGCATAGGTTCCTATTCTGAATTGCTCTATAGAAGAATGTGTTTTCTCTGCATTAACTAGAGGGAATTAAAGCAAATAAAATAGCTTTTTATCTCTCCCTTGGGGGTGTGGGAGGGGAAATAGACATCTCCCCCAGCTGTTTGGTAGCAAACATGTATAAAATCAGTTTCATTTGACTTTTTTGGGGAGTAGCCAGAAAGTCTGAGCCAAGCTGTTTCTATGTGTGGAAGTACTTTGTACACGGCTTCCACAAGTGGAGGTGAGATGATTTTTATCTTGCGTAGGTGCTGACTGCTGTTGTGGGTACTTGACATCTTCCTTTAGTGTGACTTAACTCATGGGATACTTTTGTGAAGTAAAGGGAAAAAATTCTAAAGATCTGCCTACTACCTGCGTGCTTCTTAACACAAACTTTACAGCTCACTGCTGCTGTAATGAGGAGTCATACCCCTCATCTTTTTGTTCCCGTCTTCTTGTTCTCACTAGGTACCTTGTGCCAGCCTTGATGCTTGGTAGAGTACTCCATTCTTAGATTTAACTCATTAAAATGTCAGTAAGCTGTCCTGGCAAAACCCCTGCATTTTGGAGTGTGTTAAACACAGCATGGCCAGATGGTCAAAAGATGTGATTGTCCCACTAAGTTTAGCGCTGGTGTGGCCTCACCTTTCATATTGCATTGTTCTGGGTTCCAGGGATGTAAAGGTGCATGAAAGCATCCAGAAGAGACAATAAAAGTGGTGTAGAAGGGCTGGAGGGCATGTCCTGCAAGGAGAGGCTGAGGACACTTGGCTTGTCTGCTCTGGGGAAAAGGAGGCTGGGGGCAACCTCATGGCTCTCTGCAGCTCCCTGAGGAGGGGAAATGCAGAGGTAGGCGCCGGTCTCTTTCCCATGTCAGGGAATGGGAAATGCATGGGAATGGCACAAAGCTGTAGCAGGGGAGGCTCTTGTTAGGAGAGCCTTCTTGGTTGTTAGGAAACAGTTATTTAGGGTGAGGGTGGTTGAACACTGGGACAGGCTTCCTGGAGAGGTGCTGGATGCCCCGTGGCTGTCAGTGCTCAAGAGGTGTTTGGATAATGCCCTCAGTAATGTGCTTTCACTTTGGGTTAGCCCTGAAATGTTCACACACGTGGCCTTGATGATCCATGTAGGTCCCTTCCTACTGAACTGTTCTAAACACGGTCAATTTTCTGTCTCTATTGAATTACATAGACTCAATGAAGGATTTCTATGCTTAAGAGATGCAGGATAAATGGAGAACAGAATGACAGTAGCAAAATTTCTGCCTTTTGGCAGCTGGAGCTGTTGTGATGATTCTGAAATGCATGAAACAGCCTAATGTAAAACGATTGAATAAATTAGATTGCAGTTACATGTGGAGTTTAAGTGGTTCAATTTGCATTTGCTCCATGTCTTTTTTGACCATGTGCAATTAAGCATGAAATATATAAGTATGATGTATGTAGGTACATTATAAAGGGGAGACATGCATGTCACATACTGCAACTGCTTGTTTTTGAAGTTAAGCCTGTCTGTAAGTGTGCCCCTGGTCTTCAAGTTGATTGGGGCTGGCTGCTACGTTTCACTCGTCTACCTTCTAAAACTGAGCTTACTCCAAATAGTAAGTGTTTTCAAGATCAGACTTGCTTTTTTCATGAACTGAGTTCCGATTCTGGTTATATGATACTCTGGAGATGGGAGGAAGAAAGGTGTTCAAAGTACTGCTCCCATTCAGGTACATTTGTCTTCTTTTTAAAACTACTACTTTAAAAAATGCTTACAGCCACCTTGTTTGTTATGTTTGTGCCATTTCAGTAAATTATGGAAGTATAATAGCATAGCAGAAAGCTTTAACATCACTGTAATCTGAACTCAAACCTATTTTGTTTCCAGGCAATATGGAGCCTGGAAGTGGGTACTTGAGCACTGTGGCCTGCTCCCACGTACTGTCAGCTGGCTGCAAGTCTGAGCTGGAATCTGGGATCTACTTGCTCACAGGTCTAAATGTTCCAGCTTAGATCCGTCTATTCTTTAACTCATTGCTTTCTTCTCGGGGACTTTTCCTGCTGGTTTTGTCATCTGTGGAATATCCTTCTGCTGGATATTCCTTCTGTTATGTGTATGTTTCTTTGTTCCTCTCTTCCTTTTCTTTTTTGATTTGTTCCTCTTAATTCCTCCTTCTACAGGTATTTCTTAACATGCAAGTACCTATAGTTTTAGTCCTGCTTCTGGTGATCAAATGGTTACAAGATGGAACCTTGTAGATGGCTGAAACAGATGTCCCTGTTGGAGATGGAACACTTAACTCTTCAATTCCTGCTGGGCGTAGTGACTCCAGAGCTGATGGCTGTTGCCAGAATGGTGACAGGAAACTTGTGTGGCTCCTTTTCAGATTGCATTACTTTGTATCTCAGCCTGAAACCTCTCAGGCGAAATTAAGTCTGTTGAGAATAGTTAGCTATCTTCTTAATTGCTTTGTTAATCTGTGAGCCACCATTAGTTGAGATCTGTGCTTGTGCCAAAACCAAAGTGCTGTTTTGAACTAGTTGGAGTAATCCATTCCGTGTGCTGTCTAACAAGGTCTGGGTGAATTTATTTTTAATCCGTAATAGCAAAAAAACCAAAAGTCTGTTTTTCTTTTGGTATGGAGGCAAGAAAGATGAAAAGTCAAGATATTCAGAGAAGAAATTATGTGTGCTCCAGGGTGTATTCTTTGAATACGAATGTATTATTTATGCAAGTCGTTCTTCAGATGGTTTAATACCGGGATGCTTAGGTTATGTTTTATCATAAAGTTGTGATTTTAATTCTTAATCTTTATTTAATCAAGGCAGGTATACAAGTAATTAGGAACTTGCAAAAGATCCTAATAGAAGCACGAGTGCAGTCATCACGAACTGAAAATGCAAGAATGACTCATTCTTCTGAAGTGAATTCCTCATAGATGCTTATCTACAGAAAAAGTACACTTCAGATGTATTTAGATGTACAGAAGTACATCTTAGAAAAAGTACAATTTCAGAGTTGAAATGCTTTAGTGAAAAACTAGTTAAATACTTGGAGCAAACTAATGTGTAGGCACAACAGAAACATGATGATATAGTAGGTGGTAGCATTCATTTATGATAAGTTATAATGGAATTTCCCTGGAACTATGTAATCCACCTACTTGAATGCACAATAATTCAAAAGATTAACAGTATGCGGCAAATACCAAGACATAAAAATTAGCAGGCTGTTGAAAAACATAAGGCAAGTATATGACTAAGCCACTGTCTGTAACTGTCATAGAATTAGAGGATGGTTTGGGATGGAAGAGACTTCAGAGCCCACCCAGCCCCATCCAGTCTGGCCTTGGGCACTGCCAGGGATGGGGCAGCCACAGCTCCTCTGGGCAGCCTGGGCCAGGGCCTCACCATCCTTACAGTAAGGAATTTCCTCCAAACATCTAATCCAAATCTCTCTGCTCTTTTTTAGTTTAAAGCTGTTCCCCCTTGTCCTATTACTTTCTGCCTGTGTAAAAAGACTGACTTGTAGCTCTTAGTAGTTTTGATGTATGCTGATATTTATATATATATATATATAACTTCTTTTGTTCACTTCTTGCCTATTAGCTGTTCATTTAAATATTTTTATTTGTCCATAATGCTGAGCTTGTGTATTTTTTCATTTAAAGCAGCGAGTCTGCACATGACAGTGTAAATGCTGCTTTTGGAGACTTGTCCAGTACAACAAGTGTGATTCATGGAGATATGTTTGAGGGGTATTTTCACAATCCTTTTTTTTTTTTTTTTTTTTTTTTTTGCCTGTTTTAAAATGATAGCTAGCCAGAAATTTGGTATGCTTTGAGTGATTGGGATGTTGAGAAGGCTGAGAATAGTGACTGGTTTGGGCAACTTTGAACTAACTTTCTATTATTACTGGAATTTTAGCACAGTATTCAACGTGAATACTGAGAATATCTGGTATGCTTTTTACCTTTGTTTACCTGATGCAAACTAAATAGCAAAAAATGTAAAATGTGATTTCATGTTTCTAAAGCCTTTTCGTTTTGAGGGGCTTGTTACTTACCTCTTCAGGACCCTAAATCAAACTATGTGAAATAGGTTTCAATGACAGTGTTTTTCTGGTCAGTGGCACACAGTTTAATTGTCTGAGCTGTTAACAACAAACTTAATATTCCACCATGTAGTTTGTCAACAGATAGAAGTTTATGCACTCTGAAACTTGTATTTCTGAAACATATAAGGTTTTCTTCTTGTGAGGCAGGTAATGCATTGGCTGCAATGACATGAAGTGGCATAGAAGAACTAGTTTGTTTCATTATCCTAAGCAATAACAAAACTGAAAGGCAAAATGATAGCAGTACCTGCTAGTATGACTTAATTCACTTAAGTAAAACAAAGAAATAAAGTGCTTAAATCTGCCGATAAAGTAAGAACTTTTTGACAGCTTGATTTTTTTCCAAAACAAACAAAAACAGATTTTTTTTGTTTTGTTTTCCTATATGAAAGGTTTGTTTAAGGATTTCTAAAGGAGCTCGTATAACTGGCCCAGAAGTCATCCATTTTTAATACTACTGGGAGGGGGTGAAATCTGATTTATTTTTTTTCCTTCCCTTCCTCCTTAACAGAAGTGACGTACTAATGACTATGAGAAGGTCAACTGGAATATTGTCCCATTCAGGACAATTTGACTAATTGTTCTCTTTAGCTATTAACTGTCATTGCAGATTGAGGAACGCTTTCTTAGGCATTAGGAATAATTATCTTTTGAACTTAATCCATGTTTTAATACCAATAATGTTCTGGTTTTGGTGAAATGCATCGTGTGTTTTAGTTACAGGAATTGAAAAAACCTCAGTAAATTGAGTAGCTATTTGTTGCTGGGAAATGTACTGTTTTCTTCTTTTTATTTCATTAAAAGAAAGCTACAAAAATACTTCATTGAAGATACTGCAGAAACATCAAAGCAAACCCTAAGGAACTAAAGAAACTCTTGGCTAAAACTATTTGCTTGACAGCATGGAATTATAATTTCATGTCTTAAATTGTACCATGATTGACAAAGAGTCATTGCAGATCACTTTGCTTTTCTCTTTGTGACATAAGTACAAAGCTGTTGTTCAGAGCCTAAAAATATTACATGGCTACAGCTGTTGGCTCAAACTTTCAGTAGCAGGTACATTTTCTGAGAAGCTCAATAAATCAGTGTCACTGGAACGTGTGATGTAGATGCAACAGCTAATTAGATTTGTATTAGTGCCTGCAATATACTTTCTCTGAACAGAAACTCACATAGACTGATATCTACTTGGCAGAGATGCTTCAATTCATCACTGTGAAGAAATTCTTGTGCCAGAGCATAGTGGCACCCCGGTCTTTTTGTGATGATTCCTATTGAAAATCTGTTTCACTTCCAGGTAAATACGGATGTGCACTCGTGATGGGTATTACTTTTGTATGTGGTATATTAAGCTGTACATAATTTCCCAAGTTTCAAGTTTCACTCTGCAATCTGCTGGAAGTTTTGGCATGAGACAGAAAAGCACATAAGCTACTTACCTGAGGTTCAGTGCAGCTCTGGACTGAACACAAGCCTGTCTTGTTTTCCAACACTCGTTAACGTGTAGCTGGTTTAATAGGTAATTTAATGTCATGTTTCAGGCATAGGTTGGTGGAAACAAGTCTCTCATCTGTCATGTGGAATCGATTGAAAAGCCTGGGCTCACCTTTTCTTGACTCTCTATCTGAACATGCTGTTACCACAGTAATGAGGAAGCGGTCCAGTTAAGTATAGGTGGGGGCTGATTCTATCTGAGCATATAGTATTGAGCACGTACATGGGTGTGGGGTGGTGGGAACATGTAGCATCAGTCTGAGAGTGGTGGTGCAGCCATGCTGCTGGCAGGAATAGCTGGCACAGGTACCCTGTGGCTGGCTGTGGCCAACTCATGTGGAGGGCTAGGGCTAGGTGTGGATGTACAAAAGAATTCTTATAGCAGGTCATTTGATGGAATATTGTCTCAGCATAGTAGAGTGATATATCTAGATCTGTGTATTTCTAACCAATCTGATTTGAGGGACTAGAAAGGTTGACAAGTCGTGAGTTTGGGTTTATTAAGACTCTGCTAATTACCTTGACCCAGGTATCTGTTTAATTAGTGTTCTGGTGCTGGTTTCTTATGTTTTCATATTATGTTTCCACCCTGTATTCTAGAAACTTTTGTTTCTTCAGAATATACTTTAGAGAAACGTGCTGGGTTTGGGGATTCTGATTCCTATTATATTTAACACTGCAAATGAGGGAGGGCTGGTTGCACCAGAACCGTGCCTGATTTGGGAGAGTTTGTCTTCTGTGAGCCCATGAAGTTGGAGTGCGTTTCAGAGGGTAAAGTATCTGCAGACTAGGAGGGTTATCATGTGATCACTTGCTTTCTCTAAGATGAAAATAATACCATTTACCTATTGTTTTAAGTTCATTGCTGTCTCCTTACTGTTATATATTAATAGATTAAGTTCAGCTGCAGTGCAAGTAGAATCAAGATAAAGCAACCACACCCGAGTCTGCAAAAGCTGGGTTTGCTTAAGTTACAAGCTGCTGCTGTTCTGAAGGGTTCATCCACAGAGCACGTGCTTGCAGAACATGGTATCTAGTTTCTTGTCAACTTGTGTTTCAGAATAGCTAGCTACGTATCAAGGACCTTTGTTTGTGGAGCATGAAGTAATCTGACACTTCAATTTTTTTTTTTTTTTTTTTATTGTAAGGATTGTTATGTTATTTAGTTATAACTACCGTATTTCTTTTTAGTGAAATGTGTTAAGTGTTGTATGGACTGGAAGAATGGAATGGGAGCTCAGCTCTCTGTGCTCTTGTGGTTTTGTTCTTTCCTTCTTACTCATGTATTATCTGTCATTTATAACCCTGGTAACTTAAAACTCTGCTCTGGACCATTGATTGTTCCAAAAGAAGATTTGATGAAATTCAGCCAGTGTTTAAGTGGGGTCCTGATATACTGGGGTTTCCAGGCTTTGAATCTAGGGATTACAAGATAAAAGAGAGGGGTCTGAAAAGGACACCTTTGAGGAAAAGCCCTTACTGTTATGTTGATGCCTCGCTGCAGTTCTGCACAACCTCATAGAGCACTCAGGTGAAACATCTGAAGTCCTTGATCAGGCTTACCTTTGAGGGTCACTCTTCCTTAAGCAGGGAACAAAAACATTCTTCACTGAGGAAAAAAGATGAAGAACAATTAATATAGAGAACCCTGAGCTCTGTCTGCTGAAAACTTCATTTCAAAGCATTTAAGTCTAGAGTAACTTCTGTAACTTCTGTTGAACTACTGTGTTATGTTATCTCAGACATATATAAAGTACAGGTAAGGAACTTCAAATACAAAATCATTCATGCAAATAGGCCCCAGGGGACATGAAAGAATGCAGGTCCTGGTGAAAGCAAGCAAAGTCTTTAAGTTAGTGACCTTTCTGTACTGTTTATTTGCACTGTGAGCGAAACATCTAAAATGAGCCTTCCTGAAGAAAACTATCTAAGGCAGTGGTGTGCAGGCATGCATTAAAATATATTCAGGACTTTTATCCACAAGGAAGTTTGACATCAAATGGAAATATAGTGCAGAGTTCACTTCTATAGATCCTGAAGCTTGTTTTCTCTGTCAAGAAGATCTGATTGCCTAGGGTGTCAAGTTTCATCACTTAGCTTGTAACTCTTACTCATTGCAAACATCGGCTGCAAAATCAGGATGATTTTCCTCATGAATTAGAAGCTGCTCATCTTAGTCTCACAGAATGGAAAATGCTCACATTTCTGTTTTTCCTGTAAGGAAAACTGTTTTGTATTGTTGTTCCAAATATACTTGCAGAGGGAAATAAACCAAGCTTGTCTTGGACAGCAGGAATGTAATAAGTGGGACATAAGTACAACTCCTAAGGGACATCAAGGTAATTCAACATCTTGAAATAAGTTGGGCTTGAGTTAGATTTCTTGATGAATTGGGATAGCGAATATCATTTAGATGTGAACTTTTTCATCTATATTATTGTGCTTCCTTTCCATTTCCCATGTTCTTTCTATGTGACTCATTCTGGTTGTTGAATACGGTTTTGGGGAGTGAGATGGAATATTTTACTTTAATGAGTCCACAGTAATTGTTTAAACACTACTTTTTTCTTTCAGTAGTGTACAGCAGAGGTGAAAGAAGTTCATTTTTCCTTGTGCTTGTAGCCTGATTCTCTTGTTCTTGTGTTCCATGCCTTCCACTTGTGACTGCCTGCTGGTCTGTAAAACGCTTTCCTAAATAGTTAAGTGAAGTCCAAGCTTCATAAATAGGGAGCAAGGTGATTTTTCAACAAGGAATGCTACTGTTTCCCTAATCCTATTATGTTCTTTGCAAAGTAGGCTTGTCATGTGGACCCTTTTATTTTCAGTTTGTGCTTTACAATAAGCAGAAGAAATAAGTTTGAAAGACCAGAACCAAAACAAAACAAAACAGGATGTTGCATTCTAACCTGATGAACCTGTGTAGAAGTGTGGAAAGAACACTTTTCATCATGTGATTCTTCCCTGTGGTATTTGCCATCACACTTACTGCCAAATGACTGCCAAATTTCAGCTTGAAACTGTCACAGCATCACGACTGATAATTTTGCTGTTGAAGTTATTAGAAATCAAGAAAAAAAAAAAAAAAAAAAAAAAAAAAAAAAAAACATGAAAAGAAGGAATTTGTTTTCTAAATATTTAGAGTGTGTTTGGGTCGTAATTTTATGCTTTTGTCTTGCAGCTGTGGTGGCTAGAAGCTTCAGTGATAGCTGACATTCTTATGCAACCATTTGAATTTTTTGAATTTATTATTAATGACTATTGCTTACTGTGGTTGTACCTGAAGGAGTCCCCTCCAGCAACCATGTTTAAATTCAGAAAATTAATGATTTTAAAAGACATGACCTCTGTAAGGGGGAAGGAAATAAGTAGAAAGTATGGCTGAGTGATTTAGATAATGACACAGTGGTCAGTTTAGTAGTATAGCTTCTTAAATTCAAGATGTGAATATATTGAAGGAGATGCTCATGTAAATAAAAAGGGAGGGATGCCCCTTGGTGAAGGGACAGGTGAGTGACCATGGGTGAGGTAGGCAAGTGAGGAGTAAGGTTTATTCAAGAGGTTGAAAAGGGTGTAAGAAGAGATTTGGGATAGAGAAATTTGTAGAGTAAGGCAGAGAAAGTGCAGCCCAACCCAGAATGATCTGAGTCTGTCTTCAGGATCCTTCCTGAACTGATTTTGCTGGCTAGAGATTTGAAATGTTTTCTTCTAGGTGAAAAAAGAGTTTCCTTCAGGAGAAAAAAAAAATGCAAACCTGCAATACTTTACAATAACGTCACAGATGTAGACGCCACTAATGCAGACTGTTTGGTCTCTTTCACAGAAAGACTTTTTAAAAGATATAGGCAATGCCTTTTGTTTCTTTACGCGTGATCTGTCTCTTTACTTCAGACTCTTTAGAAGTGAACAGGCCAGCTCCAGGGTTCTTCAGGAATGAACTGAGTGGAATGATGATTTTCTCATACTGCCATTTTAAGAACAAAGATTCAGAATAATGAAAGCTTCCTCTCCCCTGAGTATTTCCTAGACAAAAATTATTTAATGCTACTTGACCGATGACAGCAAGTCACTAAAAATTTCACTTTTTCTCACTCCAACGTTTTTCAAAGAACTCTAAGATACTCTTTTTTTATAGTATTTTTAAGATACTTTTTTATAGTATGCAGTGGCTGCCAGAAACATTTGATTAGGCCATTGATTTTAAAAACAGGGTCCATCTAGTTATAAACTCCTCTTGAAGAAGTCTACAAAGGAAACATTTTTTCCTCAAACTTTAGGGTTAGTGGGAATAATTTTTATGACCTGTAATCAGATTAAAATTAAGAACTATATTTGCTTTATCCTTTCTGTCCAAATCACCATGAAAGCTTTATATTGTCTTTTGTTGCTGTGTGTTGAAACACTTTTTTCAAAAGGGTTTCACAGAATCACAGAATCGTAGGGGTTGGAAAGGACCTCAAGAGATCGTTGGTTCCAACCCTCTTGACAAAGCAGGTTCCCTAGAACAAGTTGCCCAGGTAGGCATCCAGACTTGTCTTGAATATCTCCAGAGAAGGAGATTCCACAACCTCCCTGGGCAGCCTCTTCCAGTGCTCCATCACCCTCACTGTGAAGAAGTTCTTTTGCATATTGGTGTGGAACTTCCCATGATCCATTTTGTGGCCATTGACCCTTGTCCTGTCCCCACAAACCACTTAAAAGTATGTATTTATAAAATAAGTTTATAAGTTTAATATGTTTGATTAGGAATACTTAATTTTAATAACACTAACTCGGTAAAAATGGAAATTTATTATTTTTTAATTAGTGCCAGTAAAATCTGGTAGCAAAATGTCATGGCTAAATGAAGGTTTCCTAATGTGTAGAATTAGTACCTTGTACAGTGAGCTGCCAGAGACCAAGCTATAGATCAAAAGCTGAAGCTGATGGAGAAGTTTAGTGCAGTTGGTGACAATTCCATTCTGTGACTTCAGTGGTGCAGAGTAACTTCCTTTATAAGCACATTGGGCATAAGAGAGGTTGGGTGCTGAGGCCGGTGGATGACCTACTGGGTGAGAAGAGTGAAGAAAAACCCTGAATTTAACATGGGTTCCGTCTATCTGGTCTAGCCTGTAGAGGATATGTCTGAGGATTGTGTGAAGCCTTTGACTCAAGCAAAGACTGGTAAATTCAGCTGTGAGTACAGCAATCAGAATTCCAATCCTCTGGCACTTCAACAGTAAAGAACAGGATAACCTGTAATGCAAGCTACCTGGACAAAGCTCATCACACGTAACTGCAGTGCTACTCTCCTGACTTTCCATTCTTGTAGTTTCACCAGTGTGGATTATTCTCTGCTTACAGTACTCGCACAGTGCTGTTTTGCCTGCATGGAAGGGGCAATGTGCTCCCTTCCATGGCACCTATGAAATACAAATAGTCACATTTTACTCAATGTGCATTTGACACCTTTTAGGGTAAAAGTCAAAATATCTTAAGCAATTAAATGTGTATTCTCTGTATTTGGTTTTCTATACCAGGAAAGAAAGTTTTTTCTTTGGAGAAATTTTGGAGTGCTGTATTCTGAACAAGCAAATAATGTGATTGCATGTGATGATGGGAAAACTGTTCTACCCACATAAGTTCATGTCTGCACTGCTATTTATCAAAGAAGTAAAAAAAAAAAAAAAAAAAAGTTTCTATCACTATAGATCAATAACCAAGTGTTTGGTTTTAGGGGGCGTCAGCTTATCACTGTAAATTTGATACCTAACTTTGAAGAACATTTAATTTTCCATGAGTCTATTCCACAATATCCCTCTGATCAATTTCTGCAACAACAACAACAACAAAAAAGGTATATGAAAGAGGAAACTTCCAATCAAAATACCTGTTATACAGTTTTAACTTCCTTGTTTGCCTGACAGTGATTCAGTCTGGTTGATGATGCTGACTCAGGTGTAATTCTTGTTTTTTTATGTTCCTGTTTTCATGTGGATACTCTTACCAGGAGAATCTGTGCCTCAGTAAGATTTCCATGCTGTGACTCAGGTGCAATGTAAGCAATGTGACAGTTACAGGAAAAAGCCTGTTAGTTTCAGGTACCTTGGTATTTACGTTTTGTTTGCGTCTTCAGAAGGTTTCACAAATGTTAAGCCATGCAAGTCTTAAAGCCCCTTGACACCTGAGAAATTAGATTAAGTGGAGCATGCATTTAGCTGAGGAGTATTCAGAGCTTGTCTGGGCTGAGGAACAAAACACATCACCTGACGTTCATACCATCTGGCCTCCAGTTTCAACATTTCTCCTCCCTGAGCCTGCTTGTTTTGTCTTGAATGGTCTGGCCATGCAGACTGAGAACATGTCCTGGAACCTGAAAAAAGCTGCCAATGCCCCAAGGTTTTTGTGATCCAGACTTCTTGTGTCACTGCGAGACTTCCCCTTTGTGCCCTCACCTCTCTTCCACTGCACAGTAAATGTTGCTTTTTCGTAACTAGTGGTGGCTGATTTAAATTTCTTTTGGCACCTCAGGGTGTGCTGTGGTGACTCTGACTGGAAGCCAGCAAAATAGCACCAGTGCCATCACCCAGGTAGGTTTTCCCTGATTAGAAGTTTTATTTTAGTACTTCATGGAGGGGTGTCTGACCAGCTCTGCTGCGTACCTTTTATTCTGTTCAAGTTTGCTTGGTTTCCTGAAGATCTTATGAAATTAATTGCACTGCTTAAAATAATGTGGAGAAAAACCTAAGGTAGAACTATAAGAATAAAGAGCACAGGACCATGTTTCTGTTACTTGCATCAACCTCAGTTTGTAAAACTGTCAATGTTTGAGAGTTTCAAGGACATGTTTTAGTGGAAGGCAGCAGATTTCTTTCCTCCAATTGTGTTGATTCCTGTAGTGTAGTTCACAGACAGTCTGAAGGTCCAAGATAGAAGCAGTAAAGGAGGACAAGACTGGTTCAGACGGGTGAAAAATCCTTTCTATGACTTGCCCTTCTATTACTTAGCCCTTTGAGCTATCAGTTTCTGGATTCATCTTGATGCAGGCCAAATGTTAACACCTATGAGTGATGAACAAGTACCCAAGCAAGGCAGGGTCCCTTTTGGCCTTATCAGAATCTAACTCCTCACCTGTTTCCTCTACTAACGCTGGACCAGTTACTAAAGGGAGTCCCCATTTCTTCACTAAATTATTTCCTTCTGATTTCCTGTGTTTAATGAGTTAACTTATTTTCCCTTGTATGCCAAACAGAGACAAAGCTTCACCCTTCTACTTACACCCTTCTTCTGCTTTTCTTTCTGCACTGAGTCACTCTTGGAGAGAAGTCGCAGACTGTCCTGGCAGATGCTGGTGACTGTGCCATTCTGCAGCAGAGAGGAGCCTGCCTGACACTGTTGTCCTGGAGCTGTGTCAAGCACGCCATGGATACTTTGTAATTTGGATGCTAAAACTGAATGTGGCCCAAGTATTTGTAAGGGAGAGCCAGGAGGTAGAAAAACAAAACAAACCCAGCCTTTTAAGCAGTGTCAAGAGGTTTTGTAAATTTTGCCGCAGGCAAAAGCTGACTTCTTCATTTACTAGACGTTTGGCTTTTCTGTGAAATCAGATATTGCAGTGCTCTGCCTTTCAGTTCTCTTGGTAATGGTGGGAGATGACAATGTATGATGCTTCAGAAGGCAGAGAAACAAATATTTCACTGTCCTAGATAAACCATTGAAAATATGTTTGTACAGCTGTCACCTTTGTCCCTTAGGCTATTCTCTTCTGTGGTCAGTGAGTGTTTCTCATGCGTCTGTCGGATGACAACCCGGGAAGGGACACACCTTGTGGGAAAAGATTCTTTAAGTCTGTGCCCTTTTGACACTGTCCTGAGTGGAGCCATGTCCAGAAATCCTTTATTTTTGCTCAGCCAGCATCTAAAATTCAAAAGTGTATGTTAAAATTAAGTACAGAGAGGACTTAATCAACTAAATCACTTAAATAAAATGCATCTAGGTAGGCATATGCTAGAAAAAGGATTCAAAATTAAGTCTCTTCTCTAGACCTCTGGGCACAGTCACAAATTTAGTGCTACCATCTTCCCTTTAGCTTCTTTATGAAGACAAATGCCTGAAGGTGGATTCTCAAACCTTTCTTATAAGTAATGTCAACCTCATCTGTCAGCAGCAAGAGTGCAAACTGGTGGAATTAAGCAGTTTGTCAATTAAGTATTAAAATCAAGACTAACACCCAGAATGGAAGGAGTTTTGCCCGTTTATATTCTTAGCCTCTGTTTCCACTGGAGATGACTTGTCAGAAAACATATTTGGGATGCCAGTTAGTTACCTGTCTATCATTCTATTGCTTATCCTATTGCTTATCTATTGCTTTTTCTTTTTCTACAGCAGAGGTTAAACACAGACCTGCTTTTCTTGGGGATTTCAGCACAGATGCTTTTCATAGCAATAGTGTCTAGCAGATTAATCAGGATGGTTTTGGACAATTATTAGCTGAATTAACTACTTTCATTTCACAGTCGTGGTCTGAAACTGTTCTGTCGTAACGCTGCGTGGAAGTACTAGTTTGGTAAAGCGAGATGCGTAAGTAATTTTTTTCTCTAATATTACAGCTGCACAGAACACTTCCACATTTTTCTAGACCACAACAAGCAAAAGGAAAAACAAATGCATGTTCCAGGGAAATAGGTGGTGTGTCTGTATGATACGTGGCTGTTTTGGTTGCTTATTTTCATTTTTCTTGCTTCTCCCCCCCACTGCTCTTGAATGCTCTTTATCCATTGGCACACAAATGGAAGAGAGAGGCAATCATAACAGGATGCAGAGCACTTAATCCTGAAGATGATTTTTGGCAGTTCAAATTGCAGCTAATTGCAGCTAAGCAGTAGAACTTCCGATATCACCAGGAGTTTTAGGCATGGTGTATAAAGTTTTATGAGCGCTGAGGTCAGTGTTTTGGGTTTGGAGAACAAAGAAGGAAATAGATACTATGCAGGGGATTAAGTGGAATAATTCTCTTTGTGTGTTTTGGCTGTTCAGTTGTGAATGCATCAGCTGTGACTTATTGGAAATCTCATCTTGGTGCACCCTTTGAAAGAGCAGTGGAAGGAAGACCTGGATTAATGAAGTCTGTACTGTCAACAAGCTGAGAAACACCAGATAGGTTTGATGAAAAAAAAGGCACAAAAACTGGGATTGGGGGGTTTCACCAGGTGAGCTCTCATTATTTTTTTTTATATTTTTTTAAACCCCTTAATTCTGCTAAAACCTGTCTTGGCAAATGACTGCATGTAAAGCTCAGGATTTGTTACCATTTTAAGTTTAATATTGGAACTTTTTTTACCAGGTGTGTAACCTGCTTCCATTCACTTGAAGCAAAGTTCAAGTTTCACTTTCGCTTTGAAGACAGCAAAGCCATTTTCTGCTGTTCATGCCTGTGAATGTATGTACTTAAAATTAAGTAATAGAAATGGGCTCAATTGTCCTTGCCTCTGCCTTTTAAGAATGTGTTTTGTTTGAAGTAGTGTGTGTTAGAGGGACTAGGAAAGCACTTTTGTCAACTGCTCTTGTCAACAAGAGTTATCAGCCCTTGTTTAGAGTCAAGGGTTGTACAGATTAATCATGTAATCATTAGCTATGCTCCAGGCAAGTAGTTAAGGAGGAGTCAGGTATCACTGGGTAAGTAACTGCAGGGAAACCTGAAGCTAATAACATTTCTCTGCTGACGGTGAGTAGTACTACATTGCTTACCAAGTCTGGCTCAGAAGTCCTTAACAGTCTCCTATTTTTAGACCTTGAAGGAGGGGTGTGTCCATCGTCACACTGATGACTAAGCCTCCTGGAGTACTTTGTGGACCTATAAATACAGCGTGCACTATTTTGGTTGCAGTACCTGTAAAGTGGACCAGAGAGAGTGGAGGGAAGTTCTCCTCTGTTTTCAGGTTACTGGCACATCTTGTGCACTGTGCTACTGAACTGCGTTTACATGCAGTGTGATGCTATGGAGGCAACCAAGACTATTTTGATTGTGTAGTCCTTATTTCTAAGGCAAGTGCTAGTGAGAGTTTCTAAAGGATTTTGGCACAATCTGGAGGCAGAGTGCCTCCAACCACCTATTTCAAAGAGAAAAGGCCTGCAACGAACCTGATGGTTACTGTTCTTTGCACCAGATGTTGTGTATGGTCTTAATTGCTGTAAAATACCAATCCTTTTAAGATGTTGAAATGTCCCTACCAATGTGTTAGGCAAGCATTACAAGTCAGAGTATAGCTAGTTAATGTGCAGGGGTACCTCATAGCTACTGTGAGCCTGTAATATATCGTTTTGTTTTTAAACTCAAAGCCCTTACAAGGGGAAGAACTGAAGTGTATCTTCAGTTCATGTCAGAAAGAACTGACATGTATTTTACTTGCTGTTGCCTTGTGCCATCAGCCCTCCTACTTAAATTTAGCCCATCCATATTCATATTGTCAACCTGTAGCTGACCTCTTCCCTCTACTAGATTGACTGCTTATGCAGGTAGAGTCAAGCAAAAGGGCACGTTCCAGATGACTACAGGGCTGTTTTGTCTTTCTAGTCTCATTAAAGTACAACCTGGGTGAAGACTGCAGGGCTGTTCTGTGAGCTATGAAAGGATAAACGTGCTTATGGATCCTGAAAAAGGAGAAGAAATAGGAGAGAAAAAAAAAAACAGTTGCTGCAGTCACTGAACTGTGTTGGGCTCCTTTTGGCAGTGTTGTATAGCAGGAGCTGTACCAACTGTAAGATGGGAGAATCATCCTTTTGAAATGGGGCTATGTCTGTGTGAGGTGGGTTTACGTGGCAAGGTTTTGATGGCACGGGAGCTGCAGGAATGGCCTTTGGTGGTCACCAGGAGCTGCCCCATGTCAGATAAGGGCCAGTTGCAGCTGGCTCCACAAAGGACACATTGCTGGCCAGAGCTGAGCCTTGAGATGTGCTGGCTGAGTTTCTGGGAGAGCAGATTTAAGAGGGTTTAAAAAAAAAGGCAGTGCGACTGCAGCTGGGAGAGGAGTGAGAGAAACCACCTGTGGCCCCCAAGGCTGGTGAGGAAGGCGGGCAGGGGGTGCTCTGGGTGCCGGGGCAGCAGGCCCATGGTGGAGCAGGCTGAGCCCTGCAGCCCCCGGGCACTACACAGAGCAGATCCCCATGCCATGGCCTGAGGAGGAGCCCATGCAGGAGGCCCGGGGGGGAGCCATGCTGGGGCCATTAGCTCCTGACGGACAGACCCCGCAGTGTGGGCCCACATCGAGCAGTGCTCAAAGAGCTGTGGCTGAGGGCAGCCCACGATGGAGCGGCTCAGGAAGGGACCCCATGTGGAGCAGGACAGGTGGAGACCCAAGCTGGGGACTGACTGCAGCCCTGCTCCCTGCTGCAGGGGGGAGGCAGCAGACGGAGGATGAGGGAGGTGGTTTTGGTTGGCCTTCAGCCCTCCCTGCTCTCGTCTGTTTGCAACTGGCAATAAATTCCAGAGGTCTCCCTACGCAGAGTCTGTTTTGCCCGTGACAGTAACTGGTGAATGATCTCCCCGTCCTTACCTCAACCCATGAGATTTTTCATCCCAACCTCTCCCCCTGTCCCACTGAGGAAGGAGAGAGCACGCTGTGATGGAGCTGAGCTACCTATTGATGTTAAACCATGCCAGCATGTTCCTTTGGGCACTAATAAGTGGATTCAAGAATTATTCTTAAAGGAATCTGAACTGTGGCACATTTGAGGAAAGAGCATGAGGGACTGGTGGGAACAGCATTCTGGCAAGTGCAGCTGCAAAAACATGAAGCTGTTTCTCCCTAAAGATTTGGAGGAAAATATTGGTGTTTCCTTTTGCAGCAAGTCTTGGGAATGTGTAAATGGAAAAGAGACAAGGGAGCCTTTACCCTGCCCAACACTATTTCTGAAGGCAGTTTGTTAAGGCATGTGAGTCACACAGTATTATCACAGCTCAGCTCCTTTTTTTCCTTTCTGTGACTTCTTGTCTTCATTTCCATTCTGACAGTTTAAGTCTGTGTGGAAGAATTTTTCCCTCTGGCTCCTTACCCTTTCTTGTGTTCTGCAGTAGTTGCAATGAAAACATACAGAAATCTTAATGATCTTCTAGTATGTGAAAGAAAGGCTTTCCTTGTCATCTCTGCGGAAGGCTTGTGCTTCAGGATCCCAAGAAGAGTTATTTCTATGTTGTCATCTTCGAGATCCTTGCTGCCCTCTTCTCCAGGCCCTGCATCTCTTTGTAGAGTTACCTTTTGTGATGTGGAAGCTGAGTGTAGCTGCTTTTAGTCTTGCCTGGTTTGTATTTTAAAATCCAAGTACTGTAACCAGTATGCACAGGAACAAGAGGATGGAATTTAGGCGTAACTGGAGGGGGAGAAGAAGAAAGGTTCAGAGAAATGAATGGCTTTAATGAAGTGCCCTAAGTTCTCCTTCCGTTTTGGTCCTTAACCTTTCTGTGTAGCAAAATGAAAGCAGTTTTTAGTTCTGTTCTCCACTGAATTGATTCTTGTACGAGGGAAGATGATGAAAAACACAACTCCATTTTTAAATTACAGTTTTCTGAGGTAAAGTGTCAGTGCCACTAACCACATTCAACAACATTATTAGCCGGAGCAACAGACAAGGAAGCAAAATAAAAGGGAAACATGCATTTTGCATCTTGGACCACAGTATTTTTTTTTAATGGTTCGTTTGAGGGATTTCAAAGCTAGAAGTTGAGACATTAGTGGAGTGCTGTTAACTTTCCATAATACTAAAGTCACAGGAGTTTTGTCAGTAAGATGCAGCCTGTCATTTTCAGGGGTCTAGTCAGAGTGGGGATCAGCTGGTGTGTTTTATCCCATTCTCTGCTGAGAATACTGTGTGCTTCATAAAAGCAAACATTTAATGCTTAAACTAACTCAGCTGCTAATGCATCATGAAACTGTGAGGTCTTTGCTGAGGATTTCTTGTCTTTATTGTTTAAACTTTTTTTTTTTTTTTAAACACAAGTTCTTCACTTTTTTTCATTCAGTCTCTGCAAAGCTATCTCAAGTTTCTGGAAGAACATCTAGAGCCATGGTAATTGTGCCCACCACATCATCCTATTGTACCTGACTGAATTTAAGAGGTCCTTTGTTTAGAAAGCACTATTTGAGATGTACTGTTTGAAGATACGGCATAAAGCATGCTAGACAGAAAACTTGTGACACCTTAGGCTATCAATTAAGAAGCCTAGGGTATAAACAAACAAACAATTGGGAATCTGATAGGACAGAAAGTGTGAGCATGTATGAACACATTCATATTGAGATGATGGGTGGGGGTCAATGTACTAGCTAAAAGGGTATGTTAATGTACAAGGTGCGTTCAGCACAAGCAGTGCTTTTGGTATGTTTGGCTTTGTTTGGTTTTCAAATTATTATTCCTTAAATGTTGGATGAATAATTAAGTCACCCAACAGAGTGAATTTTGGCAAGAGTTCTCCTGCCTGTAATGAATACTATTGCAGTTCTTGTATGACTTGATGTGTTGCAGCCATTACATGACCAGGCAGGGACGGTTCCTGTTGTGGATGGTAAGGTGTTCTGTTGTAACAGTGAGAGCAAATTCACAGAGGCCAGATGAACTCTCAAGAAGAGCACCTTGGAAATGCCTAACAAAGGCTAAGTCCTCATCCTCTGCAGACTAATCCTTTAAGGTGTTTCTCTAGTAAAGGAAATTATTTGGGGATTTCATATTGCATGACAGAGTTTATTTTTTAATGTTGTTTCATACACTTTTTTTTTATTATTCATTGTGCCTCCCTACTGGCCTGACAGTGAAAATACATAAAACACAAATTATGTTATAGAAGTTAAAGTGTGAAAATGGGCATTAAATTTTGCATTTCCAAAGCTATGAATTAGGAGCAAATGGGCTGAAGCTGTTAGTGTTGCAGTGTTACGCCAGATACAGAGTGCAGAACTTGGGCTACAGTTTCTGCTTAGTATTTCATTTTGGAATAAGCTATTGTTTCCTTTTAAATTGGAATGATAAATACACTTATTCCACTTATGATCCTGTTACTGTTATTTGAGCATTTTGTGTAGGCAATCTTCCTTGTGTAGAAGATGGGGTAGAATACAAAATAGCCCTAGCAAAATACCTTTTGTTTTCAGAATAACCAAAAACCCTGGCATCTTTTTTTTTTTTTTTTTTTTTTTTTTTGAGTGAGCTTTCTATTTCAGGAGCACTGTGAGGAGGCTTAATGGCTTTCTGCTTGTTCTGTTGTACAGTCATGCACAAGAGCTGTACAAGTCAGCTCTTCCCTTCCTATCTTTTCCCCTGGCATTAGAGAATAGCTTCTCGCTGTTTGCGGAGGAACTAATCAGTGGGTTACATTAGCAAAGCATTTCTTTATATATAGTGAGAACATTTCAAGATGTGTATTCTGTTTCACCACGCAGAGTGCATCACAGAGCGTCTGTCTGTTTAAAATGCAATTAAGAACTACAAAGCCTTGATAGATCAACTGCCTGGGGAAATAATCTTTACTTTGTCAGGAAGCAAAGAAAACTTGTGTGGTGTGTTCAGAGTGAGTTTTTTGCTTTGTTTTAAGAACTAAAAACTTCAAGTACAGTTGAAAATCTGTCTGGCAAAATAGCTGTTCTCAGTCATCTGGAATAGTATCAGCCTCTGCTGGGATGTGTTGGAGATCTCCAGCACTTCAGTAGTGCTTAGGGTCTGTTTTGGGCCTTAAAAAATGCAAATTGATACTACTGTTTTACAAACTGTAGTCTAACCTCAAAGGATGACAGTTCCTAGATAGATTGACCAGAACTACCCACAGATCACTCAAAAGCATCCTACTGTTTTTCAAAGGTAAGTGGTTATTCCTCAGCCATTCTACCATATCAAATGTTGTTGAAAGAAGTTGCTTGAATGCACTTTATGGTACTGACACTCTCTGCCTTCCTCAAACCATTTCTTTCCTTTACAAACTTCATACTTAATCATCATATTATTAATCATCATTATAAGAAATAATATCGCAAAAACACTTGGTTTATGACTCTCCCTGAGACTATCAGCTATTTTCCATGTAAACCTTATTGCATATCTCAGCATATTTTAGCCTTCAGTTGAGATTGTAATTCAATACTATAATAGCTGCTTGTAAATACAGTTTTAAGGCAGAGCTCAAATTTTATGGAAGGCTTTGTTTTGAAGTTTTCATGCTTGAGTATGGCCTAGGCCCTGAAGTCTTAAACGGTCTTAAATTTAACAATATGCATGTACAGAATTTCAGGTCTGAGTCTTATTAGGCCTTTGATTGTCTTTGTCCATCTTTTACATATGAGAAGACTGGAATTCACTTGAACAATCTTCATGAAACAAACTTCGATTCATCGTTTGGTTTTAAGTGAAGCAGCACTTGATTTTTTTTTCAATTTATATTTTTTTGCAGTAAAATTGTGTTTTAACAGACCTGTAGTGTTGTCAGTCACAAGAGTTGCACAGGAGAGGGTTTAGAACTGGCACTTTCCTTTTACCTGTAATTACTGATTGTTCCTGGGGTGCTGTGGATGCCAAGTAACCTGAGTTAAGCTATGCTATTGTCAGCTTTGAATTTTGGTTATGTTTTAGATGTTTTTCGTAGGAGTGATGGCCAGGCCAAAAGAACTTGTAACTCAGTTTTCTGACTAAAGTCTGTTTTGATGACCTGTGTACATACACAGAAAGACATTTTAGAAATGTTTTTCTACCTTTTTATATTTCCAGCAGGCACTTATAGCGGTGTTTTTAACTTCCTTCATAAACTACCCTTCTCCCTGATTGACTTCCTCAGATAAGATAGCGACATTTTTGTGAGCATTGTTATATTTTCCTTGTAGACTCAACTAACTATGCAATTTTTCTGTTTGGCCACACAGCAGAGAAAGATGAACAATATAAAAGAATTCTGGATGGATTTTTAGCTTTGGTATAACTGCATTAACTTTTATTTGCCCTGTGTATTTGATAGCATATTATGGACCTTATATGGGTTTTTATATAGATTTTATACAATCTCTACATACTTGTAGCTGCTGACATGTTCCAGTGGCTTTTCTAAAGTTTGAGTCTATGATATCAAGGGAAGAAGAAAATAAACTATATGATGGATGAATAAAAAGATGTGTGATTGGGAGCTCACCGACTTGTGAGTTGAATCAGGAATCATCCCTAGGTACATTCAAATTGCTCTTCATTACTTATTTCTATTGCTTAATTCCTTGAGTTATTTATTTCATTACTTATTTCTATTACTTTAAACAGCATCTTAAATTAGTTATGAAACCTGTTCCTTAAGAAGAGCCTTTGTGTTCAGCTTTCAGCCGCCTGCATGTATTTCTAGCAATCGTGCTAATGCTTTTGCAGAATAAAATGTCACAGAGTACGCCTGCCTTGTGGTATCTAAGCCTCTGTAATACTGCACAGTCCCAGGTAATGTTACATAGCAGAACATGGACAAGGCCATGTTTAAACGCAGAATAGCTGGGGAGGAAACTTGTGTTCTCGACCCTGCAGAAGAGACATGATTGATGAGCTGGAAGACTAGCTGGAGCAGAGCCCTGCCAGCAACCCTTTTAATTCCTGCTGTAGATTAAAATTTTCATCTGGTCCATTTTATTGGCACACATGAAACACCTAAGCATGGTGCCATCACACCCCTCCTGCTATACTAAGATTGTTGCTACCACAAATTACAGGGTCATGACTGACCAAGAAGGGCAGGGCTTGGTCTCTTGTACCTTTTTATGGCATTGCAAATAGCTATGCAGTCATCCTGGAGTAACAGTGCAAGAATACAAATTACAGGCTAACCCAGCCTGCTGGTGTCCCAGTGCAAGAGTTTATGTTAACTTCACTTTGCTGTTTCACAAAAGGCACTTGGACATAAAGGGAGTGCTGATGTATCAAGTACGTCTCATGTAGGTGTGAAGTGCACTTAGATACTGTTGAAGTTACTGGTAAAGTAAGCCAGCTGAGAATAAACCACTGGAGTTGTGTTGGTGCAGAGCAGTACGCAATAAGGAGAAAGTTCCTGCTCCAATCAGAACTGCAGATGAGTATGGGGAAGCAGACAACAATTAATGGAAGTGAAGTTTAGTCAGGAGAAACATCCTTTTTTCCAGAAAACGCTAACAAAGCTGTGTCTGTGCTTTCGGATCCAGTGCAGGTGCAGTAACATCAGGCTTTGTTAGGGTCCTCGAATTGTCCATACGGAGATGTGAAGGGTCAGGTCACTGGCATGGGAAGTTCACATTAATGTTCAGGTATGATTGGCAAAGGTACGGTTCTTTTAATAACAAGAACTATATACAGTACCAATCCGAAGGAAAACTGCTTTCTCAGGAGATAATAATAGTTGTGGTTCTTTCGTGTTATATAGCTTGTACATCTTTAATCATTAACAGTAGACATTGTAATAGAAGGTCAGATTTCATTCTCTTGCCTTAAAGTTGAGATGAGAAGATGCTTTTATTTTTCTGTCTCTCAAAACAAACAAAAAACTCGTTTTTCTTTAAAATCAGAATTCTGTGAACGAAGGTCAGATAGACACTAGCACAGTTTTGATTCCTTCCCCCTCCCCCCCCAAAAAAAAAAAAAAGGTGGAAGGCTCACTCAAAGATACACTGGCAGCAATGACATAATTCATTTTGAAGTTTGAAGCATCACAACTCAAACAATCACTTGAAGAAAAAATGTTGATGTAGAACAAATCTTGGAATCCATGTAAGAAAGCTTTAATGCTTTAAAACTTTGTGTTAATCCTAAAAATAAATAACACGTGTTGTAACAGCTTGCAGCTTTACAAGAGGAGATTGAACTCACCAGAAAATTCAAAGCAGTCTTTATTTACATCTGTTTTGTTCCAGACCAATGCTTTTTCAGGTGCAAGTTTTTTTTTAAAGGTGTGGGGACAGATTCTTTCCAGTTTGTGATGAAAGCTTTGATTTCAAGAACAGACAAGTGAACAGCCATATCTTTGCAGTGGCATTGAAATGCTGGGTTGCTTCTGGTTTCATTTAGCTATATGTTAGAGAGATGCATTATTCCTTCAGTTTCTTATTCAGATTTTATTGTACTGTAATGGACTTGAACATGCAGAATGATGGGATTTTACCCCTTTCCAATGTAAGCCGAAACCCTGGAAGTTTGAAAGCACAGCTCTTATTCTGTAAAGTAACAGCACATGAAACCTTATCCAGAAAAAAAAATTAAGGGAATTGGCATTAACTGGAAGTTGCAGTTAGAAGCTATTAACTCTACTGTCTATTTGAAGAATGTCTAAGAACTGGGTGGGGGGGGGGGGGAGATAAACACAATTGGGAAAAACAAAACCATTTACAGCTAGCATTTTGCAAAAATGTGTAAAACTTCTGTCTTTCCTCTTTTAAAAGATATAAAAATAGATGTATTAACTTTTAAAGCTGTTCATATAATAATCATACTGTTCAGAAGCTTTCCTGAACCTTTGAACCTTATGTTGTCTTTTGGCTAGGTAGAACTTCTAAATTACACAAGGACATTAATTCATAATTCTGAATCCAACCACAAATGTTTTATTTGTTGTTGTGGGGCTTAGGGGGAGGAACAAAAATTCCCTATAGAAATGTGGCCAAGCAGGGAGAGGGGTGAGAGAGATTTATAGCCTTGGTAAAACAGAACTGTGGGAGGAGGTGTGGTCCTCAGAAATATCACATGTATTGCCTTGACTTGTGGCATTGTTATCATTTAGATCTGTCCTTAATTTCCCTGTAAAATGTGTATATTGCCCGCAGTTTTCTTTATTCAGTACTGGTCATGGTTAATAAAAGGGAGGGTGGAAGGCCAGATTTCACCAATCGTTACCATAGGAAATGGTCTATTTTAGCTCTGAGTTATTTCAGAGAGCGCTCATCCTTCTTTAAAACACAGGTTTTGTCTTGTTCCTATTCTCAGATACTGGCTTTTGTAGAAATCTTTGCAGGGCTATACAAATGCTAGTTTAAACTCTAAATAACTTCTCTATTCCAAACTAAAGATTTGTGGAAGGACTAAGTGGTTGTTTTTTTTTTTTTTTTTTTTTTTTTTTTTTTTTGTTATGACTTTTCAGGACTGTAAGTGGTCTGCTTTGACCTTAACTGCATTGTTTAGAGCTGGAAATCTGGGAGAGTGAGCTGATCTTGTGATGTGTCCTGTCATCCTCTGATACAGTTATGATCTTACATCACTTGTCTCATCTGTTTACTTCCAATTTTGCCTAAATGATGGAGGCCTGCTTGTGATACCTTGACATTCTTGAAAAGAAAAATGTAACAAAGCCTATTAAGACTTGTCTTAAATGCTTCATGTATGTACTGTAAACAAATGTAAGGGAAGAAACCCAATGACTTTTTGTTTCAGTTATTTTGAAATTAGCACCGTATGTTAGATCACTAATGCAGCAGCTCATTGTATCGCTAGCAGCCTCGTAGACTTTAATAGCACTGATGATGTGATAAGGGTCCTGAGGGCCTAATTAAGCAAGTATTTGATTTTTTTTTGGTGAGAGATTAGGCTAGCAGATGCATTGCATCTGAGAAAACTAGGAGGGTCCTAATAACTGGACTAATTAGCAGTGCTGAGGAACTTCTTAGAAGTGACAAGTGTTCCAGTCAAGATGTCCTGAATAGCTCTTAATATGGACTATTATCTCCTAGCTGCTTTTGCTCACTAAATTATAGCAGGCAAAAAGAAGCTGTTAGAGCTAAAATGACTGTGCAGTCACAGAACAATGTTCAACAACTGCTCTGTTTCTTTCGTCATTTGCTGCTCCCGACTAGCTGTGTTGGCATGGTACTTCAGCTTGCTGCTGGCTGAGCTTGCAGTACCTGCACAGAGCTGCCAGTGCATAGTGGCTAATTTGGTGTCTGCTACAGCCTTGTGCTGGTCACTGGTTTGGCTGCTGAGCATAATGTGTGGCAATCACATGCCAGGCAGGGATGGAATTCTTAATGTGAAATTCAGTAGGATAAATGAGCCACTCTCAAAAACATATGTTACTTTTTTTTCAATTGTTGGTTCAGAACCCTTTGATAAAACAAGAACCTATTTCTACTAAATGTAGCATTGATTTTTAGTGAATAATATTCCATCAAAACTTCATGCCTTTGTTATGCTTACAAATAGAGATGTATCCCTGTCTCACTATAGGAAAATACCTGGGCAAGTGATCAAGTGCACCCTCAGTAAGTACACGGACAGCACCAAGTTAGGTACAAGTGTTGATCTGCTTGAGGGTATGAGGGCTCTGCAGAGGGACCTGGACAGGCTGGACTGATGGGCTGAGGCCAACTGTATGATGTTCAGCAAGGCCAAGTGCCGGGTCCTGCACTTGGGGCACAACAACCTCAAGCAGCGCTACAGGCTGGGAGCAGAGTGGCTGGAAAGCTGCCTGTATTGGTCAAGAGATGTCTGAATATGAGCCAGCAGTGTGCCCAGGTGGCCAAGAAGGACAACAGCATCCTGGCTTGTATCAGGAATAGCATGGCCAGCAGGGCCAGGGAGGTGATCATCCCCCCGTGCTCTGCTCTGGTGAGGCCGCACCTCAAGTGCTGTGTTCAGCTGTGGGCCCCTCACTACCAGAAGGACATCGAGGCCCTGGAGCGTGGCCAGAGCAGGGCTGCGAAGCTGGTGAAGGGCCTGGGACACAAGTCCTGTGGAGAGTAGCTGAGGGCACTGGGGGCGTTTGGTCTGGAGAAGAGGAGATTCAGGGGAGACCTTATTATCATCCTCTACAGTTAGCTTAATGAAGGTTGTAGTGAGGTGGGGATCAGATTCTGTTCCCAAGCATTAAGTGGTAAGATGAGAGGAAATGGCCTAAAGTTGCATTGGGGAAGCTTAGGTTAGATGTTAAGAAAAATTTCTTCACTGAAAGGGTTGTGAAGTATTGGAACAGGCTGCCCAGGGAAGTAGTTGAGTCATTGTTCCCGGAGGTCTTCAAAAACCTTTTAGATGTAGAGCTTAGTGCCGTGGTTCCATGGTGGACTTGGCAATGCTGGTTAAAGGCTGGACCAAGCGATCTTAGAGGTCTTTTCCAACCTGAATGATTCTAAAATGTCTCTGTGTACAGCTTATTTATGGCGAAGCTGGTACCCTACCAAATGTTGTAGGGTGTCTGGAAATTTGTCTGTCATACTGGGACTGCTCAGCATCTCTGAAACCCGGCACAGCAGATGGTCAGGATGTTCTGCCAGTGCCTGGGTGAAGATGAGGCCTTTACAGTGGCCAGTTAGAAAATAGTCTTCTAACTTCGTCTTCAGGGTCTCTGAGATGCTCAGGGATGGTGTTCCTCTGGATCTAAATATTTTCTGTATCTTTTGAAAGATTTTCCTTTGTGTTTTTGTAAAGGCTGCATTCTTTTAATTATGAGTTTTCACTACCATTTACTGGAGGGGAAAAAATGCATCCTGTGGATGTTTTGGCTAATTTCCACAAAGCAGTGCACAAACCAGCTGAAAAGATGAAGGAAACTGGTAGCGTTTTTCAGCTGAGGCTGTTGGTCTCTGCAGTTTCATTTCTAGCAGGGCAGCAAGGCAGAGGACCCACATCTTAGAAGACATCTGCGTTCCAGATACGGTGTCTGTAGACTGCTGTACTTGGGTGTTTTGGGTCCAAATAACTAAACTGGGGAGAAGGTATGGTATTAAGTTTCATGGATGGTCACTGATGTTCTCATAAATGGTATATAACTGGAAATACAAATTCAAATTTTGTTACTCAGCCCGGTCTCTGGAGAGAAACAGGAAATAATTGTGGATCACATAGTTCATCCATCACTGGTGTCATTACTGTCGCTTTCTATTTGTTTTGATAGGGAGAGAAACCCAGAAAAGGAGTTTAAGGCAATGATTAGCAGCATGGGGGGGAAATCTTTGCAAAAGGAAGGCTGCTTGTCTGAGCCCTCACCTCAAAACTAACAAGCTTTATGCTGCTACTTTTAGACAGCAAAATATGTGATGTCTTCTGTGATGAGCTTGCCATGATACACAGGATGACTTTGTATTCTCATAAGTCATGCTTTAAGAAACCTCAGAAGTAAATGCTTTATCTGTCTTAAACCTAACCTTTTATAATAGCTGTCAAAACTCTAAATCCTTTCATGAAGCACAGTAGGCAAGAGCTGTGGTTTCCATTTAAGAAAAGATTGTCAGTTTGCCCAAAAATACCGAGGGGAAGCAGCAGTGTCAGTAGTAAGCTATACTCACTTAAGAGTGCCTTCTTGCTAAACGCAATAACCTTTCTTTAAAAACAAGTTTCTGCATCTTTGAGTTGGTAGAATATAGAACAATACCGTATTTATTTGGCATACTTGTGTTTTTCACGTTCAATTTTTCTTCTGTCTTACTTGAAGACTATGGACAGGTTTTAGACAGCCTGATATTGAAGGATCAGGAGCCTTATAAGAACAAATGAGAGACTAGATTTTGCTTTTGCTTACGTTGGGTTCTTGCCAGAATAACTCAGCTGAAGCTACTGGAGTGAGTTACCCTTGTGCAAATCCAAAGCAACAGAATAAATGGAACTCGTCTTGTTGCAAGGAGGACAAAAAAGAAATGGACTTCTCAGATAAATTAACTTCTGTTGTTAAGCTGAGTAACAATGAAACTGCTCTTGGGTGCTGCTTTTGCTTGTGCTTTAACAGTAATTGTCCTTCTAAACCTGTGTTGATATTCCTTGTAAATGGCAAGACCTCAGAGTGTAGGGAAACATCCTAGAAAAGGGTCTGTGATGGCGGAGATGCTTCTATACAGTAGAAGAATGTTCTGAAGGAATGAAATGGATAAGTCCATTCAACCACATAGTCTTCGACCATCAGTTGTTCACTGCTACATCCATTTCCTTTGAAGCGTGATCCCAAACAGAGGAGGCTACTTCTCAGCAAGTGTATTATCATTCTGGTGCTTTATCAGCTGTTAAATATATGAATACCTCATGGATATCTCATGTTGCAGGGAAATCCAGCTGGTGACTGGTTTGCAGGCTGTTCCCAATGACCCTTGAAGCAGGGTCCCAGCTGACTGCTCAGGGCAGTTGCTGTGCATCAATGCCTGAGTGTGACTTCTGCTGTCACCCCATTTCTGCAGTAGAATCTGTGTGTGAACAAACTGACGTTAAACTGTAGAGTCATGAAGTACATAAGCTCCTTACTGTAGGAGAGGTACTTTGGTCGCAGGAATCCTTCCTTACACTGCATTTTCTAGCCATTTTGAAGTGCATTGCTGAGGGGATTAGAGTCAGAACAATTAGAGTCAGAACAATCTGAAAGAGAGATCGAGCCCAGCCTCCTACTTGAAGCCAGGCCAACCTCAGATATCTGAGAGGAGGGGAAAAAATCCATTGTTTTTTTCCATTCTTGAGTTGTATGGGGTAGGATATATGTAAACTTAGATGTTTTTGTTAGAATGGTTACATTTTTACCCTGTTTTCTCCCTGTTGCATTTCATCTTTTCATTACAAAAGAAGGAATAGGAAGAGCTGTAATAAATATTTTCTTTGATATATTTTTTTCTCATTTCAGTGGTAATAAAAGCTGTCAGTGAGAGGGACTATTGGACTGAATACTTTTGTTTCCTGTGGTCTTGGTGAGTATTATGTGTTCAGGAAAGTATCAGTTTCAAGTATGAGGTAAATAATAACACACACACAAAAAGTTCAAATTTAATTATTCAAATAGTGGAAGTTGTAGAAAACTTCAAAAATGACATTGTGATGTCTTGTATGCTTTGACAAGCCTTGTTACTCTTCCAGTTCACAGCTGACTATAAAATTCAGTCACCTTAATTTAGAAAATATATGCCACATTGAACAGAAGTGAGGAATCTGAGCTGACAAGTGCACCTTTATGTAAGTTTAATAGCTTTTTAGAAACAATTTCACTACAGTGGTCCTGGAACTGACTTTCTAATAATTGTACAACTGTCTGTTGAACTGGATAATTTAAGACTGGTATCACAGAATGGCTGAGTTTGGACGGGACCTCCAGAGACCATCCAGTCCAACCCCCCTACTCAAGCAGGGTCACCTAGAGAATGTTACACGGGAAATGGTTAGGCTGACAGGACGTCTAAGAAGCAGAGCCACAGAAACAAATTTCTCATTTCAAAATTTTAGTTGGATCATGGACAGATTTAAAAGTTCAAATCCATTTAGTGTCAGAGTTATCCTAGCACGTTAAATGGGCAGCCTTCCCAAAGACATGAGTGATCAAAGAGCATCATTAAGAGACAGCAAAAACACTTTTTCCTGAAGGTGCTGCATAGGCATAGTCTTGGAAGTGTTGCTGAAGCTCACATGGCAGTCCTCTTCTGCAATAATGAACTTGTCTGCTAGCACAGGCTGTGCCTATTTATTAAAACTCTGTGAACATAGATTCAGAGACCTCCTGCTCTTATACAAAAAGAGGTCCTTAATTTTGGCCATATTAAATCTGAATAATAAAAGTGAACTGACATTAACCTTCCTGGCCCCCCTCCCTAAAATGGTTCTATCTAAAGCTGAAATACTCACACCAGTAGGCAAGAGTACCAAGGCAGGAGCAAGATAGTGGGTGTTGAGAACAGATGCAGCATGCAAAAATATTTTAATAATATTATTTTAATTTTGTATGGGTGCTTGCTATGTATTTGGACTATGTCTTGGGATCTAAGAGAAGAGCCCCAGGCTCCCACCCACATTTGTTGTTTAACGCAAAACTGTTTGACATTCTCTCCATAACACGGGGGGAAAAAAGAAATATGCTCTGCGAGGGGCCAAGGCAGAAGAACACCCAGCAGCATCTTGAAACAGTGATGCAGGTGGGGGGGGGGGGGGTCATAATAAAGTCTCACATGTTTTTTTGCATTATTATTTTTTTGGCCAGATCTACAATGTAGCTATTTCTGTACAGATTACCTAACAGTAGTAAAGAGGGAAAGAATGGGAAGGCTGTTTTCAGAGTCTTCAAGAACTTTGCTAGAAGAGCAAACGTCAGAGTTGAATGCATTTTTATGGATATGAAAACAACGCCCAAAGAAGCTGAAGAGAGGAAGATGGATAAGATTCTGAAGGGATTTTTTAACTCCTGAGGCTTCTGATGCAACCTGGATGCTAACAGTGTCAGTGGAGCCAGGCAGGGATCTTTTCTTATCTTGAAAGCTCATGATGCTTTATGGCTATATAAAAGGGACAAGGATATCTAAACCCTGATAATTTCATGGGGAATAGATTGACATCCACAGCCCTTACTGTCTTTGGCTTCTGCAATGATCAAATTTGTGTCCTGGATATTTCACCATTGTTTCTGATGGCATGCCATCGAGTAAGGAATGGCAAAAAGACATGTAAAAATACTCAGGCAAGCTGTTTCACAATACTTAAGAGATTTTTCTCTCCCTGAATTAGAAAACATAAATTTCATACGTATCTAGCATAGTCAAACATTTATCTCTAGGAGTCTTTTATTTTTTATTTTTATTTTTAAATTACATTTAATGTGAAAGCCTAAACAGAAAGAATGGAGCTCTCTTGGAAAAATAAGTAGTGAATGCATTTTTAGTTGGAAGCAAAAACTTTATGGAGCAGGATGAGTAACTTCAGACCAGCGTAATGTAATTGGCTGTGCTGAGCGTTGAGAGTTTCTCTGTGTAGATCAGGTGCAGTCTCATACCTTTTAGTTTGAGGGAAGGATATGAAATGTTTGCTTTTCCTATGACCGGGCAATTTTCAAATCATTCTTAAGCAGGATGAATGTTCAGCTCATAGCCCAGCCTTGTATATTTGTACAATGTATGGACTGTGCAATACTACAAAAAGAACTTAATAAAGGGTGCTTCAGAAATGGTACTGTTACTGGTACCCTTATGAATGAGAACATGGCTTTAGTTATAAAAATGTACCTTTTTTTTCCTAAGTGAAATTGTCACCTGTTCATTTAAACTGTGTGTTCCGGGGCAGTAATAAGTTCAATCTGCCATTTAAGGAACTTAAAAATAATGTAGCAAGCTGAATGCCTAGAGTTAAGTCGATGCATTCTGTTCTTTGATTGCTAGCTAAGCTCTCAAGTAAGTGTTATTTTGATTGTCCATGCTGGCAAGCCTAATAAGCTACCAGTTCTATGTGCTTTTTACAATTAGGGCATTTACTTATGGGTTTATATTATATCATTATGATAAAAGAAGTCACAAAGCCTGACTTAGAGCTATAGTCTTTACAAGTAGAGCAGTCTGTGGAGTGTTAAGGCACCATAAAGAAGAACAGATGAAAAAAGAAGAGGAACATTCCTATGGTATTCTACCAGCGAGCAGCTTAGTTTGGTGGGTAAAATTACAATAGAAGAAAAAAGTTAGAAAATTTATTCTTCCGAATTGCTGCTATCAAAACTCTTCCCACCTTGACTGGGGAAAGCAGACAGTTGCAAGCAGCTCAGATACTTGAGATTCATTGGTGGCTGGAGCATGTTAGGATGCCAACTGAATGCAATACAAGCTTGGGATGAAAAGGGAGCTTTAGGGATCACAATACAGGTTGAAAGATTAAAGATGTTTAAAGGCTTCCTTTCATGAAAACTATGCACTGAGATGTTTTAAGGTGTTAATGAAGTATAAGAAACTTATCTGTTAAATGTAAGTTCATGATCACTCCTGTATGCAGGTACTCAAGCTAATGCCTTAAAATGAGTGTTTTATATGTGTAGTAAAACTATGGCTATCACTCATATATCACTTCTGATGGTGGCGAGGAAAGGTATATCTAGACTGGGCAAGATGGAAGGGCTGAAATCTCATAATGGAGATGTGAACTGAAAAGTTGGGAAACGATAAACAAGTTCACAGAAATGAATAGCTGCTCTGATATTGAGCTCAGTTCTCAGATCCCCACTCAGCACTGTTGTGAGTTTAATCACTGGCAACTGATCAAATATTTCTTCCTTCTCTAGTACCAGTAGTTCTAACAGGCCTTTGTGGAGAAACAGCTTCTTTTTCTTTTGAACATATGGAATAATCTTGAACTGACTGTTTTATGAATGTTTCCAAAACACTTAGATTGAAGAAGTCCAAGAATGCAACTTAATTTCCTCTTCCAAAGCTTAATCTAAATTTTTTTATAGAGATCAAATTTGGAGCACATATGTTTGACATATGTGACATCATCAAATAGCTACCTGATGCTCATCAAAACAGTGGGAACAAAATGAAGTAAAAGAATAGCTTGAAGGTACATATGGGTAACTATTGACTGGTGTGAAGTTGCATCCAAAGTTGGTTGGTTTCAGTTCAGTATCAGCAGTCTGTAAATGGCACTACTCTGGGCACTTCTCTTAAAGTGGAGGCCTAGATTAAACAATCATATCACCTTTGTCTATATTGTATAATATGAGCATTTGAAAACTTAAAATACAGTCAGACCCCTCTGTATTTTAAATACTTCTATAAACTTGCATATTTTCCTGTGTGGCTGGGTAGGCCTTACAGTGACACCCCTGAGGAGCACAGTGTGTCACTCAGACTGCAGAACCTTTTTTCTTTGCTCAAATGGTAACCGCTGAGTTCTCGTGGAGTGATCTTTGTGCTGTCGTGGGGATGCCATAGAAATGTCACTTGAGGAAAAAACAATGGAACTTTAAGTGGTTTGGCATTTGTATGCAACAAATTTACATATGGTAAGTAGGTGGACTTGTGAGTTCAGCAGTTAATGTAGAAAGTTACATGTAAACAGCAAGCAGTCTGTGTGCTGTAATGTTAGTAAAGGAAGAGAAATCAGGACAGCCCTGCAAGTAAGATTTCTATTCCTGAATACCATTTTCAGGTCATCTGTTAATTTGCCTCTCGCAGTTTATCTGTCCAAGTGCTCGATTTTGCACATCATGTGAATTTTGAAGAGTTTGGGAATGGTTTTGCTTGGACAAGTAAGTATTGATTTCTGTGGAGTTTGGGGAAACAAAGCTGTTGTAGTTACTGTGATTTATTTCTTTAAGGTGGTAAAATGCAATTTAAAAACAACAGATTGCATAACTATGATGCTAAGAGCAAAATCAGGCTATTGTGGGCCCAAGTGCTAAGGTTAGATGTATGTCTCAGAAGAGCTCTAGTAGATGTAGCTTAAAATTTCATAACTAAGTTCTGCTCCTCACTTCTTGTTTGCCAACACATTCAAAGCTTTAGGTTCAAACTCATCTCTTTTTGTAGTAAGCTGTGCACAGCAGCTGAGGCACAGGCATGTGTCCCATTCTGCTGCCTTGTTATAACCTCTGACAAAAGACTAGTGCAAATATCTTGGGACAGTTCTTTCTTAAATCTCTTCAGTGAAGTTAACCTACGGAGAGTGACATAGGAAATGAATTTCCCATACTCTGTTGGTGTTTTCTTCTGTTGAAGACAATCTACCAGCTTTCTAGCTGAACTTTCATAGTAGATGATTCCATGCATCCAGGATTTCTGTGAAATTTCCTGTGTTTATTTGGTATCTTCAATTTTATTTAAAATTACATAGAGTAAAAACAATCCTCTCTTTTTACAGTGGATCACTTTAGGAACAACCATTTTAATGATTTTTTCTGGCAGGGGTCTGAATGTTTTATTTTTAATGTAAAGCTAAATCAAAGCAATCAACAGTATAGCAGGCCCAGATATCTGAAATACAATCATCCATCAAAAGCCCTCAGTGGGACAATTACAGCCCCCACATCCTCCTACAGCAAACCTTGATTATAGGGAAGAATGCTTGAGGGCTGCAGCTGACATCAGGCACTGTAAAGTATTGCTGCTGCTATCTTCACAAAATCACCTGCTGCAAGTCTTTGTAATGAGGTGGGGGAGATTCATTGAACCATGGGTGTTCTAAATTAGTATTGACTTTACATGTTTTGTGATTTATTTCAGTATCTGTATTAATGATATCTATTTCAATTACATAACAGATTCACATCTGTTATGTGGTTTTCACATTCTTTACAGAGCAGACAAATGCAGCTTTAAATACTCCTTTGGAAACAAATACTGTGTGTATCCAATACAGACTCATCGCTGTTGAGTGCTCTCAACATCGCTTTCTACCTGAATATTGTTTTCTTTCCTTCTTGAAAGACAAGAAGACCCCATGACTCCTTTCTTTTGTTTTTCAGCAGTTCTTTCCAACCTCTGTTTCCACAGCTCGCTCTTGGATCAGGTTTTCAAGTGGTATGCACCTCATTGTCACTTATGCAGGTAAAGCAAGTGTAAATCAGGTCTAAGTTATTACTCTAGTTTAGACAAAGAGCACTGTGATTTGTTAATGCTCTGCACCAGACTGCAGAGCCCTAAGGTGCTGGAAAAGATCCTCAGCAGTAAGTGATGAGGTCCAGGATCTTGCTGTGCTGTGTACAGACCAGAGCAGTGATGCTTCTGTGAGTTTCTTTGATGGGAAATGCTTCATGGGGAGCTTGAGCTCTGGATCAGGCTTTTCTTTGTTAGTTCAGAAATTAATTCACAAAGCTGTATGTAAGAAGGTATTTGTTAGGGACAGAAGTATCACTAATAGTGTTAAAATCCTTCAGGCACAGCAATAACAAAATGCATTTATTCCCTTGTTTCTTAAAATACATCAGATAATGATTTATGCTTTAGATGCATCACATGGAAAACCATATGGCCACTTCCATGCTTGGCAAGACATTGGACTTGGCTAAATTTGTTTCTCAGCAAGTTTGTCCTTGCTGACTGCAGAATTTGGGGATTACATCAGGAATGTAGACAAGGTTCTCATGTCCTCCAGCATTTTTAGCTTGATGTTGATATGAGCACAGGTGGGCAATTAAACATTGTGCTTCATTTCATCCTTGGTAAGCATTACCATTTCACTCCCACAGTTAGGTACTCCATCAACACTGATAATATTTCCTTTTGTACATTCCACAGTGAAATGGATGCATAGCAGCATCTGAAATCATGGCTCATTTTCTTTGTGTTAGGGATATCAGTTCTTAAATGCTTTGGCCCTTTTCTTCTAGCCCAAAGGTCAAGTATGTCTAATCCTTGCTTATTGACATGGACTTTTCTTCAGAGCTGCACTGCCATATCTCTGGTGATGTGAATAATGTTCTTGGTTTTGGAGAAGGTAACTGATAGAGAATAACATTGTAGAAGTGGATGTATGAATGAACAGAATGGCATCTGCAGAGAGTAGTGAAAGGTAGCAAGCGGTGCTGAGTAACATTGTCTTTGGTCACAGAAAAAGTACAGTGAAGAATCTAGAACCAAGGTAATACTAGTACAGAAGGGAATGATCTTGGTAAGAAAAAAGCAACAGGAGCAAATCCCCAATGCAGAAAAGACATGAGATTCTGGGTTGTCCAACAGACCTTTTTTTGGGCGGAGTATGGATGCTGCTTTAAGGGAATTTGTGTTAACTAATAATAGAATTGCACAAGCTCAAGGGAGACTTTATAGTGACTTAGATACCTAAAGGGGGCTGCAGGAAAGCTGGGGAGGAACTCTGTCAGGGAAAGTGGTGATGGGACAAGGGGGATGGCTTTAAACTAAAAAAGTACAGATTTAGATTAGATATTAGGAAGAAATTATTTCCTATGTGGGTGATGAGGCTCTGGCCCAGGCTGCCCAGAGGAGCTGTGGGTGCCGCATCCCTGGCAGTGCCCAAGGCCAGGCTGGATGGGGCTGGGGGCAGCCTGGGCTGGTGGGAGGAGGGCTTGGAACTGGGTAGGCTCTGAGGTCCCTTCCAACCCAAACCATTCTGTGATCTGTTCACACATTTGTTTTCTTAGTTTAAATCTTCATTTTAAAAAGCACAGCTGTATATGACAGGTTTAACGTGTACAGTACAGATGATTTCCATTCTGTAGTATGAAACACAAAGGGTAGTGAAGTCACAGTTTGCTTATGACTGAGGCAGAGTCTCCAGAGTGACCTTTGAATGTCCTTTAATTTTGATGAAAGAAGCAGACTTCTCTTTTTTTTAAAAGGTCACCTCCTTTTCATAAGGGTAGTCTGAAACATTACTACTCAGAAAAGTAAGAGCAAAGATGTTGTCTCCTGAAAAGCTCATTCTCCTACTTGGTATTACCCAATAGTACTTTACTCTTGTCTGGCGAGGTTTGGGTGGATGGATGGAGGAAGGGAGTAGTTCTTATTTTTGAGATTTTAAGAGGCTGAATTTTATATTAGCTTCACAGCTTATTTGTTTTCATTCCTGTCCAGTAAAAAGCTGCTTTTCCATGGGAGCCTGAGGATAACATGCTCAAGATGAAAGGAAGTGGAATACAGTGGAAGGGCAGCCAAATTCTGATGGCTTCCTTGCAGATGGTAAGAGCAGTTAAATAATTTAAAAAGGCAGTGTTGTGTTCCTCTTAGTGCTGTCAGCTGTACAATTCTTTTCCATCTTTTGTGAATCTATCATATTTGATCATTGGCCAAAACCTGTTGTTTAATTATTTTTTTTATGAACAAATTCCTCTTCATAAAGTCTGAAGGATGACATGTAGCTTGGGTTTCCCCTGGTACTTTCAGGTTGGTTTTGACCATCACCTTAACATACTGGATTGCAGTCCCACGTGCTGCTTAGTGACACAAGGGGGATGTGACAGCCTTGTCTGGCTACTGTAATGTTCATGCTTCATTACAGATAGAAACATTTATCGCTGCATACCCTATTGGAGATGGACCCTTTTTTCCCTTAGAATATATACTTGGCTCCACGTGCTTCAGGTGCATAGTATCACAATCTAGAACAGGAAACGTGGGGAAGACCACGCACAAGTCAGTTTGTTAGGCACTAGCAAAATTCAGCTCATGCTGATGGGAATTAGCAAACTGATAGTGTTGGGCTTCCTGAGTGCATTTCCAGTGAATGCTAACGTGTGGCAAGCTATCTGCTAATATTAATAATATTTCTCACCCACTATGTCATTTTGGGCTATGCAGAGATCTGGAATGCAGCAGCTGAACAGTTCTGGTACCTGACCTTGAACACTTGCATGAAGAAGCTCCTCTCAGTAAAACACTGGAGTCTGTGGCCTTTGAATCCCTCCACTAGTATCCAGCTCAGGGTTTGGCAGGGGAGCACCCAGCTGAATGTTGACTTAAAATCATTACCCTTTAGAGAGTATCAGTCTGCTGCCCAAAGATGATGCCACATCATAAATAGAGCGTGTTTGTTGCTATTCAAACCTCATAAGATATGAGCAGAACAATTATTTACGTATCGTGGCAGTTTCATTTGAAGTACTTCATGTGAGGACTATGGGGAAAAAGTATGCAGTTCCTGTGGAGAAAGGATATAATTTGTTCAGTAACTATGTTTTTTGATCATTCTAGTTGCATTTAGTGTTCTAGTACTTAAGAACAAAAACCTTACAGCAGCAGAGGAGGTTTTGCATCTTTCGCCTGATTTCAGATATACTCATTTTTCTTAACTGACTTTTTGTTCCTGATTTACAGTTGTCCACTGTGACTTGTCTTAGATAAGAAACCAATGTAGTTTCAAAGACTCACTATTTATCTATCACTAAATGGACTGATAACCATACAGAGAGTGGATATTGTTTGTGAGCCAAGGAGGCATTGCTGGAATGAAGCATTGCTCCTGATACCTGTAGCTCTTGTCACCAGAATGTCACTTCTTAAAGCTTTTTGACAAATTGTCTTGCATTAGGAACCAATAGATTGCACCTGAAATTCTGCATTATGTTTATTGGCTGGAGTCCCTCATGATCAAAAAGCTGAAGCTTCTTGGAGTTATTGGCAGGTGTCCATGGATCAATACTGATTTGATAGGTTATCGGGATATTGACAGTAGGCAGTTGCTCTGCCTGCGGCAATCCGTCCAGCTTCCCAGCCAGCTAAGAGCTACTGTGGCTGAATGACCCGCTGCCTTGTCTCTTGATTGCTGCCACAACCATTTCATCTGAACATAGCTGTACTGCTAGTTAAATGACTTTACAAAGCATTCCCTGCTCTGTAGTGCAGATGATCAACAGAATCAATGGCACTGTGTGTTTGGCATCAGTTAGCACAGAGCTCAATGAGAAAGGTGGGAAAAGGAACAAGAAGCTTTTTGCCACTTCTTGCCTTTCCTCCTCATCTTCGTTTTAACTTTTTCTTATTTTGTTTTCCAGAATTGTATTTTTTTTTTGTACTTTGCAGATACTGTTTCCTGGTAATAGTTTTTCTTGCTTTAACTTCATTGACAGTATTTGAACAGAGTAAAAAGTTTGAATGCCTTTGTTAAAACTTTAAGCTTTGTTTTTTCAGAGGTGATGAATACTGGTAGATAACATGCAACTCTGGGTAGGATTTTGCCTCTGTACCATGGCCAATTATCACTTCTTGTCAGAAACTTACAGTTCCGCTTCATGTCTTTACCATCTACAATTAAAATAAATAAATAAATAAATCTCATCACATACATTGTACAGAGCATTCTTTTCAGGGGAGAGCTAAACAGTTTCAAGTGTTGCAAAACAGTTTTCACTTTTTAAATAGAAAATTTATTACATCTCCTTTAATTCTTTCTCCTAGTTTTTCACACAGTGTCAAAAAACTACTGTATCATTTAAAGTTTTTTTTTATTATATATATATATTTTTTTAACAAAGCTCCTTGTTATTTATTGTTAACATTTCTAATTTTTCAAAGGTTGGAGGCTATAAGGGATAAGACCATTCTCTTCTTTTTTTGTGGTCATTTGTTTGATGTTTTTTCTGGTCCTTCCCCCCTGAAATAATTTTTAGCTTTCATACAATTGAGTTTCTACTCATATCACATCTGTGTGCTACCATTGAGACTGGCTGATATGAGAACTAACCGGAGATTCCACTAGTTTTTTATCAGCAGTTATTTTTGGAATGTGATCACAATGGCCCTACGTTAATAGGAGAGTGTAAAAAGCTACTTATGCTTAATCTAGTTAGCTGATTTTCATTCTTTTCACATATATAAATGGACCTACTTTCCTGTTGTAGTACTGTCTTTTAGCCAAGTACTTAAATTCTTTCAGACTGTACAGTCATTTCCCATACTTACATCATCTGTTGGCTACAAGCCCTAATTAGTCTCTTTGCTTTCTTTCACTTTTGTATTTCAAGAAAGTTTTGTCTGATTATATCTTGCTTCACGTAATTTAGGAGGAATAATCTCATACCATAACTATATTTGTCATTCTCCAGCTTGCTTTTCACACAAATGGATTTTAATAGTTCCTTCTATTTCCTATTGTCCACTATAATTCTTAGTTACTTAAATGTCTTCTCAAAATCTGACCTTCCGCATAGCTGTACTTGGTTTGTCTCTATCTTTGCAGTGGATTCAGCAAGTGTATGAGTATTGATTCAGGTTTTCATTACTCTGCTTTTACGGTAGTAACAAATTGTCTCTACCGGAAGTCATTGTGAAGGTGAGGTTACAAAAGTAGAAATGAATTTCTGCATGTATATTTACATGTGTGTGACTAGTCACACACAATCTGAAGAGCTGATATCAAGCAAAGTCTGTAATTTACTATTTTTCAGCTTTCTCTTGGATTTATTTTTTGTGATTTCACCATCTTTGCCAAAGACCAAGTATACTTCATTTTTATTGGAGAGAAGGTTATTATCTTGGATGTTGTAACTGTAATCAATAGGGGTTATCTGAACTCTAGATGGCAAGGGAATTTTAATTGGACCCCTTATAATAAGGTCAAGTTGACCCAGTGCTGTGTAAGTGATGGAATTATTCTCTTCAATGTGCCTCTTTCATTACAGTTGTGTAATTCCAAGTAGCAAAGATGAGAAGTCATGCAGAAAATCTGACAATTTTCAGACTGCTTTGAAGTCCTGCACAGTGAAGACCTATAAATGTTGCTAAATTAATGAGTAAAGGGAATTTTCATGGAGTATTAATGACAACAAAATGGCATTACTGTTCTTTTATGTTTTTATGCAAGGCAGTTATGTAGCGAATGAGAATATGTAAAGTAATGGAAGAATTAATTTGATTAAAACCTCTGTGTAGTAAGCAGGAGCATCAGTTTGAGCTGCCTGCCACTAAATACTGAACTCTTGATTACTGTTCAACAAAATGAATGCAAAAGAGAAGTCTGTAGTGAACCCGGTGCCTGCACCAGGTACAGTTGGACAATAAAAACCAATACTCAGTCCTAAAGTCAGGCATTTAATAGCATCCATGCTTTATGTCTTTTTATTGATTCTTGTGGTCCTTAAGGCCAACTGTCGATTTACTACCCCTGTCTGGATCCAGGGAGGTCAATGACTTAGAGGAATGTGCTATTTTTTGTTTGTTCTGTATAGTGTATGGGTTACTGCAACTAAAGTTCGTAACTATAGCTTGTGAAAATGTTGCTCGAGGCATATACCCAAACATCTCAGAAGAAAACACCATTTCCTGGGTAGTGAACAGGCAAGAGTGAAAATTAAACACTTTTCATTTTTAAAGGTTGCAACAGAACCTTTATTAAAAATACAGTTTTCATACAGCTAACTTTTATTTAGCTGATTTTTATATATCTCGGAGAAATATGTCAGGACTGGAGGTGGTGGGTTACAAAGAGATCCTGTATCATCTTAGAATAACCTCTTTAACAGCAGTGGATGAAATATATGAGAATTTCACTAATTCATAAGTTAGTAATTAGTCATTTTATAAATTCCATGAAGAAAAATTATGGCTTATCTTCATCTATCAGTGAAGATTTAGGAGCTGTGTGCCTTGTGCATTCATTTCAGCAACACCTCTTTCCTTTCCCAAAGCAAATACATTAATATTTACTAATGTTTCATGGTATAGAAGTATAACTTAGTTTTTAATACCTCACCTTTTAATGCCTCAAGATTTATGCTATTAACTAATTTATTTTTGTGTGTGTATCTATAGTACATTGTCCTGTGCTATAGTAACTCTGTGACATACTTTGCTTCTAATAAGAAAAAAGGTGTCTGAAATGTAGACGATTGCTTGAATTCACAGGTCTTGAACACTACTGGGAAAGGAGCCTGGAGTCTAGACTCACACACCTCTCTTTAACTGGTAGGTAATATTGCCTCTTTGGTGGTGAACTGCTGAGCCCAAAACTGAAATAATTGATCATTTGCAAGTCTGGAACACAGTCCACTTTCAAGTTGCTTCAGAAATCTTGCTTTGCTACACTCGTTTGTTAAGTTGTAGCATACTCCAAAAAAAAGGGGAAAAGTTTCTGTGTCCATACATGGTAAAGAATTTCTGAGAAATGCTTTGGAATTACTGCTGAATCACTCTTAAAATGCTTGGGAGAGATCTCCGAATAATGTGCAGTGATGTGTGGCAAGTTAACTGCAAATATATGTCCTTGCCACCAAAAAGTATTTCTTCTTTAAAGATAAGAATACACACATCTAATCTTTCCCATTGCAAATCTAAAAAGCAGTTTCAGATTTTACTGCAAGATAGAAATGTAGGGTTAGAGAATCAGTCTAGATTTTACCTATGGTTTATTTAATAGTAAAACCTTCAAATGCAACGTCTGGTGGTGTGGTTGTGTGTATGGGTAATCCCATGAAAAATCACATCTTTTGCTTTTTGTTTTGATGTACTCTTTCAGATTGGCAGTCTAGTTAGGGCTGGTAAAAGTATACCCCACACAAATAAACACAGTTTACTTGTGTGTTGCAGTAAGAAAAAAAAAAAAAAAAAAGAAAGAAATACTCCTGATGTGGCTTGCTTTGGTTCTTCCTGTGATGACAGAAGCAGGACAATTTTTTGAAAATAAGATTTGCTTATGTTTTTATTAGGACAGCTTGTTTCTTTGTTAATCAAAGAGAAGATAATAGCCCTCCCCTGCATTCCTGCCGTACTTATTCACAGGTTAACCTAAATAGCAAAGAGCTGCTCTTGCCTGTATCATCTTTACTTCAGAAGATTCTGCTTCATTTGCTGCAGCAAGCCCTATGACATGCACACAAGCCTATGTTGATGTAGCTATGGCAAATGGAGCCTAATCCTGTTTTCATCTCTTAATCTAATCAACTGATGCAAAGTAATTCCCTAAACATAACTGGATTATCAGTACAGTCAAACTTCTATTCAGTCACAGTTTAAAATGAACTGTTACAAGGCAGTAGTAAAGGCACTTAGCAGTTATAGAAGAGACACTTAAATCAGGCAGTCTGGTTAATCAGAATATCTTTGAAAACACACCACATTCTGAAGGCTGCAGACTGATACTCTGTCCTAATCATGTGCAAATACCTTCTGCTTCCAGCCTCAAGGCAAGCCTGTTTGTCTCATGGAAGGAGATTTTTGTTTCTCCTAATGTTTGGTTGTAAGCAATAGCTGCCTTTCAATGAGGAATGGGTATGAGTCTCCCTGTCTCCTCCTGCCCCTCCCCTTTTCTTTAACTGATAAATTTTATCATTTTCAGCAGCTCCGGGGTAGCAGCACGTTGTGGTTTAACACTGATAGGCAGCTCACCACCACACAGCTACTTGCTTCCTTCCCCCCCCGACAGTGGGATGGGGGAAAGAATTTGAAAGCTGTAAGTAAGAAAACTCTTGGGTTTGAGATAAAGACAGTTTAGTAGGTAGAGCAAAAACTTTGCTTGCAAGCAAAGCAAAACAGGGAATTCATTGCTACTTCCCATCAGCAGATGGGTGTTCAGCTGTTTCCAGGAAAGCAGTGCTTGTCATGCAAAACAGTTTCTTGGGAAGACAAACGCCAGCGCTCTGAGTGCCCTCCCTCCTTTCTCCAGCTTTTCTTGCTGAGCCCTGACATGGCATGGTATGGAACATCTCCTTGGGCAGCCCGGGGCCAGCTGTCCTGGCTGTGCCCCCTCCCAGCTCCCGGAGCCTCCTCGCTGGCAGGGTGCTGTGAGGAGCAGAAACATCCTTGGCTGTGCAGGCGCTGCTCTGCAACAGCTAACCCCTGGTGTTAATACCACTGATGTTTATTGAAAACCCCAAACATTGCACCGTACCAGCTACAGTGAAGAAAATTAACTCCATCCCAGCCAAAACCGTGAGACAGAATTACAGTAAAAATGTAGTTTTTGAAGAAAAAAGGCTTTCAGGTCCTAGCACTAAGCATTTCATCTGTGATTCTTCCAGCCAGGAGTTGAGAGTTCATTCAACAGGAAAGTGAGTTTAACTGACACTTAGGAAAATTTCAAGGGTGTTGACTTGACTACCATCTTACAGGTCAAATTCAGATGTGATTTCTCATCTTTAAGCAACTGCCCCAGAACAGTGCTTCTATATGCTACTGTGCAGCCTTACGCTTCCTTAGAAGTCAGTGCAGTCTCCTGATTGGGTTTGCAGTGATACTCTGATACTCTGTTCACATACAAACAAAATATTATCTAGTAACATTTAATGCTCAGAATATGTAGCCCAGTTTTACCAAAAAATAATAATAATAAAAAAATCAGACCCTGGGAGCCTCTGCAAATAATAATAATAATAAAAAATAAATCAGTTTAGTAACTGTGTGACTGAGAAATATGAAGCCTACTGATTTAGCACTGTTAATGGAACAGCTTCCTGAAGCTTTTCCAGGAATTGCATCCAAGTACTGAGTGCCTTCAGCTGATATATCCATAACACTCAGCTCTTAGAGTAACTAATATTTTTGGCTTTGTCAATGTAAATAGTGCTCTCAACAAATTCAACATATTTCACTAAATTAGAATGTTTAATGCTGTTGAAACTGAAGTCCGCAAATATACTAGGGTGAATGGGATTTGGTACAGGACAAAGCAGGAGACAGTATAAGGACTGCAGTTCTAGCTATTTTAAGAATTCTACGTCTTGGTTAATTACATAAAATTAGTTGAACATGCCCTAATCCAATGCACTGCAGCTTCTGGGTACTCCAGTTTAAAAGCCATACAGACATGCTAATTTTAAACTTCCATTTTAGAAGTGTAGCTTTAATTGTGAACTTATCTGTTTCCTAAATAGTGAGCCTTCATTGCCTAGATTCACTAATTTCAGGTCCTGGGCAAGCTCCTCACAGAGAGTCTCATGGTTGATGAAACATTTGTGGAAGGCTTGTTTTTTTTACCAGACCCTGGTAAATTTGTGTGTGTATTAGTAACTGGCATCTGCTCAAAAGCCTTTGTGAAGTCATTGGCTCTTGCAAAGGCTGAAATAACTTCTGTCCCATCATAAGCAGTGGCAGTGGGCTCTTCTGCAGCTCTTAGGGCAGAGAAAACTTCGTGGGAAGTGTCTGCTAATTCTGACAACTAAGTGTAACAACCAAACCCTGGCAGATTCTGCCTGCAATATACCTGGTGGCTCATCGAAATGCTGCATGGAGCTGGGTATATTGATGACTGTTACTGTCTGTCTTCTGGCTGCCAAGCCGGATGTGGATATTTGGTGCAGCACAGCCAGCCTGCGTGGTTAGCTGTAAGAGGGAAGCATCTGTTTCGGAGCAGCAGGGCACACCTGAAACTGTGGGCACCCACCTGAAGGTGACTCAGCTTGTGGCGGTAGGTAGTGCTTGGCCCATCACTAATGAAAGATATTATTATCAGAGATGTGATAGGGGTGCAGGGAGGGGAGTTAGAAAACTGTCTGCATGCAGGAAAAAAAAAGTTTCTTAATTCACTCTTGTCACTGCTGAAGGAAAAAAAAAAAAAAGAGAAACAAAGAGAAACAGAGGCAGAAAGTCAGTAAGATGAAAATCAGCACTTCCTGTGTGCTGTTAGTTCAGTGTTACAGTTGTCAGTCTACTACTGCCTGTCATTATCAAGTGCTTGATAATCAGTATTAATCTAGTTCTGGGATAACTTCTAAGAAATTATTTCATAGCATAGCAGCTGGAAGAATATGCTGCACGTTAATTATTTGCGTTATCTGTCTCCCAGAGTAACAGTTGGCAAGCAAAGAGCCTAGATTAAAACCCACTACGCAGATAAGTGCCCTGTTTATGTAGGTGTAGAGCATATTATATAATCTTTTAGAGCCAGTGCCACCAGAAGTGATGAAATACGACGTGATGTAGGGACTGATTTGGAGTACATCCTGTGGGCCTGAAGTGGGAGGCACTGTTCTCTGTGCAGGTGTGCGCAAGATCTCTAATGCTTGTGGTTTTATAATGTGACAGAAAAGAGCTAAGGAGTCACAGGGTGAGAAATTGGTCTAGAAATCAGTCAGTGAAGACTGCTGTCGTCTTTGAAACGTGACTGTCCTGGCTGGTTTCAAGAAGATGAATGTAAAGATATGGTCGTGAAGTCGTGGTTGTTGTTCTGACCTACGCAGGTGTGTTCCCTGTTTCTTTACGCAGATTGCTAAGCAGTGGAACTCTCATTCCAGGTAGTGGAAGTGTGAATTATTAGCAAAACTGCTTAGTCGCGGGCAACTCCTCCTTTCTGTTTGAGAAGGCAGAACAGTAAACTGGAAGTGTGTACTTCGTCCTTTGTCTCAGCCTCGTCAGCCTGTTTCCCAGGGAGGTGACAGTTGCTGTTGTATGTGTCTTCCCATGCATCTCCTGGGAGCACTGTGCAGGGTTCTACATGTGCTTGCTCTTTGCCTGGGGGGGATGCAGCATTAGTGAGTCCTGTGAGACCTTGAGCCCTAATGAGTCATTCGACCCCTCTCAGATTCTTGCCTTAGAAAATGAGAGGATCGCGGAGATGCCCTTTTAAAGAGCCAGCATGCTCCTTCAGTGACAGAAGGAAAGACTGGTGATGAAACCTCCATGCTGTTTTTATAAGAGGAGGACTTTCACTCTTAGGGTCCCTACATTATTTCAGGCTGTAAATGCAACTTAGAATTTCACTCAGTTAAGTATACTTTATTTCCTGTCCTGTGCTTTCAAGTTGTAATGCTTGAACAGTGGAAATACTGTGTTTTCCCCAGAGGCAAAAACAGTCTTGTGAAGGATAAAGTATCTGGGAAACATTGGGATGAAAAGGAAGTTCAGGAATTGCACAGCATAACTTTCAAATAAGAATTCCAAGATGTTATTTTTTTTAACTTTATAAAGAAATGATCTGCTCCCTCTTTCCCCTTACTTTGCTTTATTTTGTGGCTTGTATTTAGTTATATTGATGTATACTGTATGGTGTGCTTATTGAGTATGTGCAATTTAAGTTACATTATCCAGGCTGAAAATACTAGGGGAAAGCAACAATGATAAGATCTGATTTAATACAGTGCAGTTTGTATCATCTGGCTGTCATATTTCTATGTGCTTGTCTCCTGCAAGCATTCTGGCAATTAATCAGTATTGATACGATGCCCTGAATGTGCAAAGGATTGAACAGAGTAAGTGCCAGCATGACTGTATGCCATTTGGCAGAAACTAGATGAGGTCAAAAAAAGAATATTTGACTTTTTAGTTGTACAAACTTTCAGTAGGTTTAATCTATTCGTATAAAGGAAGGAACTAATAATGAGGTAATTGTTAGAGAACTATGAGCAAGACTGTTCTTATCTTTTGCTTTCCTTTGGTACATATCCAGAAGAAAGTAGTAACAATGCCTATTCAGTCTACTTATTTTTATGTGTTTTGACAATACAGTCACTAGTTTTCTACTGTTCACATTAAACTTTTGGCAGACTTGTGCTGCTTATTGACCATAAAAATCCTCCCATGCACTTCCAAAGGAAAATTGGGAAGTCTTTCTGTTCCATGTGCTGTCTATTCATCTCACAAATTGTACAGGATAATTAGACTGAAATTTCCTATTTATTCATAAACCAGCACAGGATGGGGAGTAACACTGGAAACTGTCCCAAAATTGCCCAACCAGCTCTGATGTTGTCAGCATAATTCAGTCTCTGTGGCAGTACAGTGCTGTCGGCTTTTGCATATTGCTAGCCAACCTCGCTTCAGAAATAGTTGCAGAGGGGAGGTTTTTGTGATTTTTTTTTCCCCCCTCCTATGGTGTTCTGGGGTGGATTAAAAAAAAAAAACAACAAAAACAAACAAAAAAAAACAATTCTTGGTCCCACACTGCCTTAGCAATCCCATCCAGTTTTCTCTTTAATGTTTTCCACATATGGTTGTGAAATTCAGTGTCTGACTTCTTTCCTAAATATAGAATCATCATTCTTTTAAAATGATTGATGCAGTAAGCTTCACTTGTTTTCAAAACCTGTCTTTCTCCTATAAGAATTGAGCATTTTTCTAGTGTCTATTTTGCAATCACTTTTCATGTAATTTTACTGCTCTTTTTATTTCCCCGTATTTTGGTGAGTATCTATTTTGCTCAGTTTTGAAGCAAAAAGCATAAAAAGAACACTATCAGTGGAAGAGTAGCCATGCGTAAGTAGCCTGTGTCCCATAGTTAGCATAAAGCTTGTTTTTCACACAGCTGTGCTTCTTAGCTTGTGTTTTTAGAACAAAAGTGGTGATGATGGTGTGAGCAAAGATGAAGCTTACTGTTTTTTCAGTTCAGTTTTGAGCAAATAGCTTTTGTCTCTTCACAGCACTATCCAGCTGTAACCTCCTTATGTACTTCTGCGTGATTATTGTGATGAAATAGAATTTTTCTTCATGGAATTTAGAAAAATAGAATTACCTTTAAATGAATGTCTTTGCATTGCCTCTCATTATTGACGATAGATTTTGGTTCAGGTGAAAATTGACCAAATGTAAGTCTGGTTTGCAAAAAAAAAAAAAAAAAAAAAAAAAAACGGACAAGCACAAACTGATTTTTTTTTTTTTTTTTTAACTGGTGAAGCTTTGTGTGTTTATGTTCACTACTCAAAAAGCAGGAAGCAGCCTATGATTTTAATAATATGCTTAGAACAAAATCTGAGATTTGAACAGCTTTTACTGCTTTGGCAACGTTTTCCATTGTCAAATTTACAATGACTTATTGCATAACTATTTTGAAGCAGTTCTGCCAGTGTAGGTCTCAGTTTTAGGGGCCTGCAGCACCTTCAAACCTCTCCACTTTCAGCACAGGAAAGAACGTGTAATGTCACATTGGGGACGCAAATCAGTAAATGGCACTTTAAAGCAAACAATTTTATTCATGGGGAAGCAATTGTAACTGCTAATTACAGATGTATACAAGTGACCATGGTCCTTAAAATAGATTGTTCTTAGGGGGGTAAAAATGTTTTTTTTTTTTTTTTTTTAAGTTATTTTAATATTGTCAGTCAAACTTGTCAGGCTTCATCCTGCAAATGTAAATATTCTGTTAAATATTTAAGAACAAGTTAAAAAAAAAAAAATGAGGGCAGTTTTGCATGGACTTTTTTGAAAACCCACTATTCAGTCCTGTGCATATTCAGTGTTGTATAGTGAAAACGATTGCTTATTTTTTGTATTTATACATTAACAAGGCACCTCAGGTATTGGGCCGATGTTGTTGCAAATCATATATTCCATATTTGTGTAACGGATAAGATCTCACTGTTTAGTATCATGGCTCACTTTCCTTTTTCAATAATCACATGGAATTAGTGACGTAAAGGTTTGGAAAACTGCCATGATTGCAGTAAAAAAGGTTGATTTCATAGTTTCCTGACTAGTGCTTTCCTAGGCTGCAGTGAACTCGCATACCACATTTGAAGTCATGAACATCATTATTGGGCTTCATTCTGCACAATTTAATACCTAAGAGAGGGGGAGGTGACTGAAGTCAGAGGCTCAGGGCACGGTGTCAGTGAAATAGTTAGAAGCGCCATATGTGCTTAAGTGCTTATATAGTGCTTATGCTGTGAGGTTCTCTGTATTTGACAGAAGGAATTTGAACAGTTTGCCACAGACAGAACAATTTCTCACTCTTTGCATTGGACTTTCAGCGTGACTGATAACATCAAGTAGGTTTTGCATGCAAGTGGACAGGAACTTGCTTCATAGTAAACATTAAGGTTTAGGAGTATGATGTGGGTAGAAGATATGCACTGCTGGTTTAGTCTCAGACATATGGTCAGATCCTTTTGTTTGAACCTCCCAACATTCTTCAGGATGTGAGTGGGAGTATTCTACCATTTACAAAAACTTTAAATGACTCCTGTAACATGTTGCTATGAGCCTGCCTTATTACTGGTTTCTCAGAAAAGAATTGTGTTTTAGGTATGATGAAAACGGAGAGCTAAAAATGTATGTTGAAATACATAGTCCTTTTGAAATGTACGGATGAAAGAACCGTGGTGTGATCTGTGACCCACAAGCTGCAGAGCAGTTCGTAAAGGCACTAGTGACAGTTTATGGCTCCAGATTGGCAGTGTGTCATGTGCTGAGCCTTTAGGTTTCTAACGTGATGTTCGTGAGGTCAGGAAGATGAAAGTTCTTCCACTGAGAGAGATTTCTCTTCTGATGTAAGTTTACTTTTTGAGTGAACTTGAACCCAGGAAGACTTACTTCTGTTGTTCGATTGGCTTATCTGGGCCCCCTTATGGGCTGTAGGGTTGACTGCATTCCTTTTTAACCTCTCTTCCACTGGGCTGTGACTTGTGGTAGGAATGCAGACTTCCTAGTAAAAATAGAGTATCTAGTAGGATTTATATAACTTCTCATAGCACAAGTTCTTAGGAAGGTAAGAATTACGGAGTATGTACACATACCAGCATCAAGGTGCACCTGTGGCCCTGATGATTACCAGGGAAAGGAAACAGTCGATTAAATGTCTATAATGCCTTCCTAGTCACATGAAAGCTGTAACTCCTTTATAAGTAAGGTGCCTAATTATTTATGCCCAAGTGTCTTGATGCTACTACAGCCAATGTACCCACCAGCTTGTAGGTGTGGTCAGGAATGGATTAGAGGATGATGACATCTGTTGTAGTATGCAGATTTTTACCCTCTGCAACAAAACAATGAGTCTGAAGAGGGAGAGGAAAGGCAAAAAATGGATAGCAAAGTTGAGGCAACAACTAACCTAAATTAATTGCTCATTGTCTTTTTCTTTTAGTTGCTTCTTCCAACTGTGAATTTAGCCCCACGTATTGTTATGCTGCCACTTCAAAAAACCACCACCCACACCCACAAACCTTTAGAATTGCATGGACATTCTAGTTTGTCTTTTTCAAGTTGCAAACGTTGTGGTTTAATTGTAAAATAAAAAGTCCCCTCTTGCTTCCTTACTAAATAAGCTGTTGCATTGCATTTCCTCTTGAAGATATACTTTGTTTTTTAGCTTTGCCTGTCACTCTGAGCTTGTGCTATACAGTCAAGTAGAAAAAAAACCAACAAACTTCCATTTATTCAGTCAAATTGTAACCATTACAATCCTTCTTAATGGAAGAGGTTTGGTAAAGCCCATGATTTTGTTAGTGTGATGCAAGATCTTGTATTTGAGGACTTTCAGAAAGGCATCTCCTATAATGAGTGATCTCACTTGTCTTTTCTATTTGTCCATCGTCAGCACAGTGCTTGGGGCAGGTGGCATCGTTAGACTCTAAGCCATCCTATGTTTATTCTGTGTAAACCTACAGACTGAGCCAGCTGGGATAGCGGTGCAGCTAAACTTGGAGAGTAGCCTTGTTCCTGATGAACTGAGAACAAATGAAGGGCTCATCAAAGCACATTGTCTTATGGCCTTGGGCTTCAATCTAGGACAGAATAATAGTATTTTTTTCTGAAGAGAAAGGTATGTAATGAAGTCATATTTTCAATACGGTTTGAGGCAATGCAGGTCAGTAACGTGACTTTATGCAGATCTGGATTAGAGGCAGAGTTGATTTTGATTCTCAAGATCATTCCCCTATATTGAAATTTAGGGGAGTCTAACTTTCTTCAACCCCCTACGTTGTTTTTAGGTGTTTATTTACCTTTTAGTGGATGGTCCTCTTGGGAGCTCTTCTCAAAAATGGAGATTTTGGGAAAAGTTATCTCCTGATGGAGAAGCTTTGCTTCCCATATTGCTAATGAGCTTTTCTAATTGGATTTTCAGGGTTTTGCACTGGAAGTGAAGTTTAGCCTTTGAAGGATAATGTGAGGGTTCCTGAGCCTGAAGAGCGAAATACATTTTGGGACTGTTTTAAGAGATTACTTACTTGTCACTAAGGAATAAGAGGAACCCAAAAATGTATTTCACTTAGCCGTAATTGTAATGAATGCTAGAGGAAGTCCCATAAGGGGGATAGAGGTATTTTAATCTTTAAAGTTTGCCAAACTGATCACTGTATGCTCAGAGGGGTTATTTCAGCTAACAATGGAAGTCAGCTCTTGAGGGAGATGGAAATGTATGACATGAAGAAATACTTGACTCATAATTAATTTTGTTCTACAGGTGATCATTCACAGTATTATGTAATATCACACAATGGTAATCTGAAGGTGGTATATGGTGACTCACAAATCCTGTATTCTCAGCTTTTATAAGGTATTCCATTTAAGTGATTCTTTTCCGTTCAAATACTGAAGTACTTGAAGTAGTAAAAAAAAAAAAAAAAAAAAAGCTATTGTTGCGAGGACATTTGTTGTCGACGGAAGGAAGACACAGACGCTCAATATGAGTGATCAGTGAACTTCGATTTATTGGATAGCTCAGTCGTCTTTTATCTAATTCAATATAATTAGCTCATACATATTGCAAAAGCTAAGCTCATGATTGGTTAGTGCATTTCTCTATTCTATCAGCTAGTTTCCCACCAAAATAACAGTTAGCACTTTCCCAGCATACCAACAGATATCATGTTCTTGTACCTGAAACCTCCCTAAAACCTCCCAGAAACCTCCCAGATTTTACGTACTTTCTCAGACTCATATGAGCTGCGTTCGATACTTTGTTAGCTCGCGACCTCCTAGTTGCTCAACATTCACATGACCTACTTCACTTAACCATTCCTCCACAATTCCCCCGTTTTTATTTTGGGCTATAAACACCTTCTCTGTGAGTTGTTCTAGTTTCCTAGATAAGCAGCTAAAGACTACCCGTGCAGCAATTATAATCAATACAATTATAAGCAAAAAGTGAAGTCCCTCTTTGATTAAGTTAAAAACCCATCCCCCTACATTTCCAAAGACAGATTTAAGCCAATCATCAAACCAATTATTCTGTATCGTAATTTTTTGTGTATGATCCATTAACCATTTTAATTGATTGTGAATTGATTGCCCATGATCAGAGAGATTAAAGCAACACATTCCTTCTACATCTTCACACCCATGTCCTTGAGCTAGTAACAAGAAATCAATAGCGGCCCTATTTTGTAATACAGCATGTCTTATGCTCTCCATATCTTGCGACATTTCAGAAAGAACTTGTGTTGTTACATTTGATTGTTTAACAGCCCAACAAGCAAGCTTATTAATGTTAGTCAAAGCATGTGCAGTTCCTACAGTCAGAAAAAGATCCATTAAGCAGAGTAATACTGGCAGAATATGGTGCTAACATTTCACTCAGTTCCTTTGGATCCCCTATTGGGACCCCAAACAAGCATGTTCTGAAAGGATACATAACATAACACAACTATACAACTTAACCCTAATAACACTACAATTACTGTAAGCACTTAATGGTAACACAATTAATAGTAAGTAACACAACTTAATAGTAACACACTTAAACCTAATCACTTGATGGTGATCGAAGGCTGTTCTTGACAGTTGTCGAGGTGTCACAACCCACGTCATTGTCAGAATAATTATCAGCAACCTCTTCCTGGTCGTCTTTGGCGTGTGCAGATTCTAAAGCTGCTTCAGTCCACTTTGCAGTGATCCACTGGGTACCTGTTTCCGGCACCATTTCAAAATCTCTATAACATTTTTGATCAAAAAGTTTTAAACAGTACGTTCCCTTAAGTTTCTCCTAGTGGCTACTTCACACAATGACCCCATACTTGTGAAACATGATTTTGCTTGACCAGTACTAATTTCCTATGATTTCAGCCTGAACTATGGCAATAAATGCGCTCTCACTAACACAGTACACAGCACACTCACACCCAGAGCACACTTGCACACTCAGAGCACAATTGTACACTCAGAGGCCTCTTGCACATCTCACTCTCAATCATACCACAACCTCAATCATACCACACGAATATAATTTAGAATGATAAGCAAACAAACAAGTATTGCCTCTCATTGTGTTCCTCCTGAAGTGACTTGCAACACTTTGTTTTAAAACCTTACCCTTACACAAATACTTTCAACACAAAATACCTGGACATTTAAGAATAACACATACAATTATTAACACTCCAGTTAGTATCCCTTTTTCATTGCAAGGTAAACCCCTTATAAAAAGAATGCCAGAGAGAAGCAGCACAGCCGCCGCTGCTTCCATGGTTATGTCAGACAGGCTGCAGGGTCCTGATGTCCGTCCCTCTGCTCTGTGCCGACTCGCCACACGGTGAGGGTCGGCTGCCGTTCGATTCCGCGGAACTCTGAGTGCAGCGCTGCTCGTGGCGGTGACTGAGGGGGGGGAGGCTCCCATTGCCCCGTAGCCCCCTGAGGCAGCGTTATCGTTCTCACTGAAGGTGGCAGTGGGCAATCCACAGCTCCAGCACTTCCCGGCAATCCCAGTCGCTCTGTAGCGGTAGCAGCAACTCTCTGCTCAGCCTGATGTATAACTAAGGCGTTAGTGACTGCTCTCCAAGGCTTCAATAATTTTTTAGCAGTCTTATTTTCATCAAACAATTTGTCCCCAAATTTACGCCACTCTGTTTGTTCAAAAACTGTATCAGGATTGATAAAACAACCCTTAGCTACCCCATATGCTAATAATCCTGGTAAATCCTTTTTGCAGTCTGTAAGCTGTGTGCTCCGCTTTTCTAAAAAGCATTTGAGCAAATCATACGCCGCTTGTCTCTCCATACCTTTATATACGTCGGTACCGTTGCAGCCTTTGCAAAGACCTCGGCGACGCTTTCCGGCGGGACCCTCTATAGGCTCATCCCGGGTGCGAGGACTCCCTTTCCGAGCTGCGGGTGTGGGGATTCCAGGTTTCTTGTCCATTCACCTTTCAGACCTCAGATGCAGGGATTCAGCAATTTATAATCCTTTTCACCTCCTGAGCTGCGTTGCAGGACCGGTCCTTGTATTCCGTCCAACCGTGGCTCGCAGGTACAATTCCAGCACAGGTTCAACTCCAGCGAAGTCCCTGTTCCTGTATTGTAGGTCCCTGTTCCCGTTCAGATTAGCCCCACGTTGGGCGCCATTTGTTGCGAGGACATTTGTTGTCGACGGAAGGAAGACACAGACGCTCAATATGAGTGATCAGTGAACTTCGATTTATTGGATAGCTCAGTCGTCTTTTATCTAATTCAATATAATTAGCTCATACATATTGCAAAAGCTAAGCTCATGATTGGTTAGTGCATTTCTCTATTCTATCAGCTAGTTTCCCACCAAAATAACAGTTAGCACTTTCCCAGCATACCAACAGATATCATGTTCTTGTACCTGAAACCTCCCTAAAACCTCCCAGAAACCTCCCAGATTTTACGTACTTTCTCAGACTCATATGAGCTGCGTTCGATACTTTGTTAGCTCGCGACCTCCTAGTTGCTCAACATTCACATGACCTACTTCACTTAACCATTCCTCCACAAGCTATCCTGTTTTGTGTCAGCTATAAGGCTTTACTAGCTGTAAAGTATAACTCCTGGATGTTTCTAGCTTCTTTAAAAGTAAATCTCCAATGACTCAAAGAAGAAAAGAGAAACTGGAATATTTTACAAGAATATTTTTCATTTAATGCATTTTCAGAACCCAAGCTCTGTTATGTATTGAAGAAACACTTGCTAGATGAGTCCTTCCAGGGTGAATATTTTAACATGTTCGTTGAGTTATTGTCACTGTTGATTTTAAGTCTTAAGGCCATTTCACGCAAAAAGAAGTGATGCTGAGGTCAAAGCAAGTGTAATAGCATTTGTTGCTGAATTTGAAAATATAGGAGGATCACCCTGTATGAATACTCAGAAGCTGTGAAGTGTTTTAATGAACAGAGCCTTATTTCTATATGACTGTTAGAGGAAATAGTGTATATGAGCATGTGTTTGCATAGCAACTAGGAGTCTCCTGTAGGCTTTTTGCACCTCTGTATCTTTCAAATATAGTTTCCTTCAAGGAAAGTAGCTTGGAGCTTATGGAGGAATAAGATACCAAGCACTGGTTAGCAGAGATTTTTAAGTGCTTACTGCTGCAGAATCTTTTTCTATAATTTTAGTATGGCAATTATATCCCCAGAGAATACTTGTGTATTCTCACTGATAATGCGTTCACCAGCACCAAACCTACACAGCAAGCGTAATTGCAAAGTTTAACCTTATACAATGTGTATGAGGGAAGAAGAAGTTTGCAACACCTACTCATCACATTTGTAATTCAGGTTTGTAAGTTACAATTTGAGATGTATTGTTCCCTGGAAATAATGCTTATCTCAATGATAGTTAAAGTAGCATATATCTGGCTTGAACGATAAATGAAAACAGTTAATATTTTACAAGGTGAAGGAAACAACCTTAAGAACTTTTCATTTAAGATTGCTGCTGACATTGTGAACTTTCTCAAAAGATAGAGATGTTTCCATTATATATTGATAGACTTCCAGAGCTACAATAGTTAGATGAATTGTCTAAGCTATGTTTGAAGTGAGTGGCTGATGCGAAGTTTCCTAAGCCAACTATGAGAGAGGTAAGAAGAGAATGTTAGATTGTAGTGAACATGACTGGAATTTCTAGCCTTGAGGAAGGCAAGACAAAAATCTAATTCATTTGAACACGTAAAAGTACATACAAAGGAAATGCTTAGCATTTAGAACATACTGAACAGTAAAGATCGTGCAGATTTGAATATGTACGTGTTTAAGGAATGTACAAATTCTGCAAGAATTTAAGTAAGGAGCTTGCCAGCTCCAGTGACAAAACTACTGTAATTTATTACTTCCCCCAGATTCAATAACTTGGATTTTTTTTGTAGATGTTAGTGTCTGTGAACACTATGGATTTTTAAAGTGCAAAGAGAGGAAGAAAAATGTAAAGCTTACTGGAAGCACACAGCATTGCACAGAATGTTCCTTTTTTGCTCTTAAAACTAATACATGTATATGCTATTTCTTAAAATCTGCCTAATATATTGTAAAGTATGCAGTGTAATCATTTGACACAGTTGTTGAAAACTTGGCGCTATCCCATCCTTAATATTTGGCTATTTGAATTGTGTATTTGCGGCATTTTTTGCTTTTCCTGAGTTGAACATTAGTTTACATTACATATTAAAGTCCACTATATACTTAAAATATTTCAATAAATAAAAATAATTTAAAAGTGAAACTGATAAAGCAGCAAAACAGTTGACCAAATTACATGGAAGTAGTGTTTTTAAGAACAATGTACTCTGAAAATGTGTGAGGCAAAGGTAGTGTTAACATTAATTAGTAGTCCAAGGCCACTGCAGAAAGCAGACTGCATTTTTTTTTAAATGTAGCATACTACAGAAAAAAAATCCTCTGCATTCTTCAAGGAGACCGTTAATCCCAAAGAAAAGACATAAATGAAATCCTTGCTGAACTAGTAACGTAGCCAGAAAAAGATGCAATTCTTTGTTTAAGCACATAACATGCACTGAGAGATTAACTCAGTCCACAAAGCCTGGGAACATTAATCTGAAAAACCCTTTAGGGACACTTTGGAGAGAAGAAAACTGTCACAGCAGTAATTGCTAGTGTCCTTTGCTGGTGAATGGCCTGTGAATTTCTTCTATCTCTTCTTGCAGTTCTGCACTGAAATGGAAATAGTACATCCTCACATCCAGATACATCCCTGATCTGAGAGAGGAGTGATCTCCAGAGAGCTTAATGAGGTTTAGTTCCTAGTCTGGTAAATCTAGATGTGAGTCCTTGCTTTGCTCCCCAAACTCCTAGTTGTTTCTGTGGAGGGACAAGCTTTATATGATCAGGAACAAAGAGATCTCTCACATGCCTTCTTCTAAAAATCTGAGACAAAAAACAAACAAACAAACAAAAAAACATAATTTGGGTCTTGTACTGACACAAAGCTTCTGAGCAGTATAAGAAAATCTTTTGAAAAAGAACCCAGGAAAAAAAAAAAAAAGTATTTTTTCCTCATTAATGAAATGGCAAAGAGTGGATTTAGAGCAGAGGTAGAGCAGTTCTGTTGAGCCTCATGCTTCCTACAATGCATGGGGCTCTGCAAAGGTGTGAGCTCTGCAAAGCCAGCGCCGTGCGGTTCCAGCTCTGTCTCCCCTCGTCTCCTGTAGTGGTATCGGTGGGCTGCAGGTTGGAGGGGTGGGACGGGAAGAGGGGTGCATATCAACCTTCAGTGCAGTAAGTGCTGTTGGGAGGGCCTGCTGCCCTTGGAGCCTCTCTTTCCAACTGCAGCAGAGTCCAGGCAAAGGGAGCCACGCAGCAGGGCTGGGCACATGAACGGCAGCCTTTGGCTGCTTGCTTTGGCTGTCAGGGATCTTGCTTTGTCTCTGTGTGCAAAATAACTGGAGAGGATGCCATCTGGGGACACGGGTGCTCAGCCAGCAGTAGGGTTTTTGAGTATTTTGTTGTTGTTGTTCATTCTAAAAATGGTCCTGACTGCAAAGTGATTCAAAGATCGAAGCCGAAATTCCTTTAAGTGGTATATTCTTTATTGCAGCGCTGGATGCACGGGGGATCTCTCCACCTATCGTGCATACTCAAAGCAGAAAGCAGTCTTGAATTTATACAATCAATCTATCAATATTCTACAAGCACCTATACATATGCATTACCTATCCCCGCCTTCCCTCGCTTCTCATGCTAATTAGTCTTTTGGCACCTTGCGCCTGCGCAGAGCCTTCCAAGAATTGTGGGCAGGGGTCTTTGGGACGTGGGCAGGGGTCTTTGGGAGGAAGACCCCGAGTCTTCCTCACAGTGTACTTTTCACCTTTGGTCAGGAATCTGCTGAATTGGCAGGTTTCTTAATTGCGAGAGCTGGTTGTTGCCAATTCTTCCGTTTGTTGTATCTTTATAATGAATTCCAATGTCCAGTTTTGAGATTTATAGTCCTTACGTTTGTTTCTCTGTCCGTCTGCCGCTTCCTTATCATGAGTTTCAGTGTCTTGTTTCGAGATATACAGTCCATGTCTGGGGATTGTCCTTGCCTCCCCAATGCCTCCCCAATGCCTCCTTAATCAAAAGCTAAAGGTTTTTGCAGCAGCTGTAGAAATCTACAGTCTTTAGCTCACAGCATAGGTAGCCATCTACATCATGCACTATTCCAGGAGGTGTTGGGCAGCAGCAGAGAACTTTGCCTATGATTTTATAGTTGGTTATCTAACTTGATTCCTAAAAGCAACATTTAAGGGAAAAAAATGCACAAATAAGACAAAGTTGTGAAGTTAGGTTACTAAATATAAAGTGTAGTGTTTATTTGGTTTAATAACCTGCATGTTTACTATTGATCCTTTACAGGGGCTTTAATTTTGGTTCTGCAATGAGCTGTTTTAAAATGCGGTCTTGTTTCAAGATCTCACTGCTGATTTAAGATTCCTGCTGCCCATTGTCATTTTGTCATTGATTTGGAAGCTTTTGTCCAAAAGGAAACTTGCTGTAATAGTTTAGCTGAAGATGATTTCCCTTGTGATATAATGGAAGGTCTTATAACATGTTAAGAGCAGTTAGTACTCAAGAAAGTTTTATCAATTAGTGTAAAAATTGTGGACTTTGACTTCGTATCACTTTTTGTCATGAAATACTTTATAAATGGGATAGTAAAATGAAGTTACAAACACTGATATTTATCTTTCTGAAAGTTTATAGGAACAGTCGCAATTCATTCTGAGGCCCATATACGCAACTGTGTGGTGTTTTTTGGACTAGTTTAACTTCAGAGCAGATCTAATGGTTCTCTTTGTTCCAGAAGTTCCACGTACCTTTCATACAACAGGGGTTTATCCGACTGTTCTGAGCTGAGCAGTATGTTTGTTCTGTGCTGGAGGAACATCCAGTCTAGTTTTAGCTCCAGATGCAGCCTAACTTTGGGAGTAAGGACCTTTGTAATGGTTACTTTATCTTCCTTTGCTGTTAAGGAAACTGAACTATCTTAGAGTATGCTGTTGTAAATAGTTGTCTCATGACAACCAAAAAAGGGATACGTTGTGATGGGAGGCTGCAGGAATGCATTAAGTGGGCATTGCCTGCTGTGGGAATCGCAGGATAATGGTTTTGAACACATTTTCTTGTGAAGTTTCTTCAAACTGCATACAAATTCAGTAACACAGGCTTACCATTCATTAACAGAAGTTTTACCATTCTCAAATTGTTAGTTAAAAAAAGTTTGTTTGTTTGTTTGTTTGTTTGTTTTTTTTTTTCCTGACAAACCACTTCATTTGGGGACTGACCGGACTCTCTAGCTGCTGGCTGCCTCATCTGTGGCTGCTTGCCATCTAGTGGTTTAGATGCATTAATGCCAAAATGGTGTAAGTGGCAAAGCCACTTCCTATTAAAACCAATTAAAGCTGCAGTTTTCTCTCTCTCTCTCTTTTTTTTTTTTTAATTTTTTTTTTAATTTTATTTTTTTTATTTCCTAGCTCCCTGGGCTTAGCTGTTTCTGTTTCAACGTTGAGGTGAAACTGTCCAACAAGACATTATCGGTTGTCACTCACTGTTGCCCATGACAGATGCCCAAAAAGGTTGGACTCTTGCCTACAGTTAGCACACTGATTTCTTGTTTTATTATTTGATGATCCCTATTTTTGTCAGAACATGTAGGCATATGCAGAGAACAATGTGAATCCTTACTGCAGTGTTGTTAGATGCTGCATACTTTATGCTCAACTGCACTTTTGTTTCCCTCTGCAGCGTATATAGCAACTTGTGAAGGATTTTAATACAACAGTTCAAAGCCTACAGTTCACCACCACTGTTGGCATCAGCACAAACTGTAACATACTGTCTTTTGATTTCCACTGTCACCATTGCCTCTACTAAGAAAGGCCCAGAGCCTGAGTTATCGTGACATCAACTTTTCCCTGTGAGAACTGTAAAACTGACTGAAGGAAAGGGCAGTGGAGGAGCCTGAAGTCTCTTCCATAACGCAAAACCTGAGATCATCTTCCTGTCTCTGCCATTGGTCTGATTACTCAAACCAACACAGGCCAGCGCCTTCTCTTTGTCCTCATTGCCCTGTCTTTACAATAACCTTTGTTAGGCACTTTGATGTATGAAATACAAGTTAGCTCTTGCCAATATTAGTACCCCACTTAAGCATTCACAGGATACATTGCTCTGCTGTGTACATCCACCTCTACGTCATTTCCAGATTGTTTAAAGAATGCTATCAGCAAAGATGACCAAATGAAAGGGTCTGAAAAATGTTGCTCTGAACACCTGGAGTGGTGGGCATAGCATCTCAGAGGAGGAGGAGGGATGGCTGCTGGGGAGACTGCTGCTCTGCATGATCTTGAATTTCATTTGGTTTTCCAGTTTCTCTTAAGATCCCAATTTAAACTGTTGCTGTTTGTATTCTGTCATAAAGTTGAAATCAAGTAGGCCTTTTCCCCTGTGAACACTTTCTAACAGCTGCTGTTAGAATTAAAAAGTTTGGGTTCAACTGGAGAATTGCTAATAAAAACATTACTGCTCTGAACTGAGCCACGCTCTGGTGGGATGTGTTCTGCAACCTTGACAGCTGTGCTCTTTTTATGTATTGGTGCTTAAATAGTGATCTGAAATTGTCTGGGACACTTCTGATTTATACTGAGAAAGGTTTTAACTGTTTAAGATTTTAAGTCAGTGTATTATTAAATTCAAGTAGGTTCCACTTAGATTGTATTTTTTTTTTCTATTTGAAGCTTTTTTTTTTTTTTTTTTTTTTTTTTTAACAGAATTAAGCGAGGTGGTTTTTTTTCTTCCACTTTTACCTCAGCTTTCATCTTCTCCTTACATCTGCACAACTCGTGGGCTTACTCTTCAGAACGGGCCTGATGGAACCCGCATGGAGATTTTTCAGAAACCACTGGAAAACCCCCTTTGTCAGAAAACGCTATTTAACGGGGCATCTCTTCTCAGCTCTCGGTGCCTGTCACCTTATTTATTTTTCAGCGAAATGCCAGCCTGCGAGGCTGGCGGGGAGGGAAGGGAAAGGAGACTTCGGCCCCGGCCCGCCCCGCTCCTCCTGACGGGATCGCGGCGCGACGGCGGCGGCGCCATTTCCTGGCGGCGGCGCCCATGGCCTCGCAGGACGTGCTCAGCCAGACCACCCGGCTGGCCTCCTCCAGCGCCCTGCTGCAGGTGCGCGGCGGTACCGGGCTCCTCCTCCTCATCTTCCTTCTCCTCCTCCTCAGGGGTGCCTGGCGGGAGCCGCCCGAGCCCCAGCCAGCCCGCAGGTGTTTCCTTTCCTTGCCAGGTGCTGTTCCGGGCGGTCACGTTTGGGCTGAACGCCTTCACCCTGCGCCATCTCTCCCCGGAGCTCCTCGGCGTCGTCAACGTGAGGTGAGCCCGGGCCGCGATCCTGCCTCCCTTCCAGGAGCATTGCGGGCTCCCAGCACGATCGGGTTCTTTTTTCATTTATTATCGGGTTTTTAAAGTGTTTGGGTGTGTTGTGGGGCCTCGGGGTTTGTAGGCTGTGGGCTGTGTGTAACTCTCGTTTTTGTTTTCCAGAAAGCCTGTTGTTGTTTTTTTTTTTTTTTTTTTATGTCAGTAATTGTACTGCATGCTTTCAGAAACAGTACATAATGAAATAATTTTCTTTTTTCTTCCTTATCTTTAGGCTAACTCTACTTTATTCAACAGTTCTCTTCCTAGCCAGGGAGGCGTTCCGCAGAGCTTGCTTGAGTGGGAGTACGAAGCGAAACTGGACCAAAACAATTAATCTGTTGTGGCTGACGTAAGATCCCATTAAAATCTTTTTTCTTTAGAATTTATTTCTGATTCTTGTCTAAGAGCATACAAAACGAAGGGCTAGTTGTGTTTACTGAGGTACCTATTTCACCCTTGAGTGTTTAGTGATCCCAGTCACGTTTCAGGACTGTTGCAGGAAGCGGGTCGATCTGGTGCTTTATTATTGATGAACTTGGTCTTGGGGCACATAGGAAAGTGTGTCACCAAAGGTATTATCAGGAGCTGTTTATTCCATTATCCAGCCTGGAGTTTCATCTATGTTGTAGCTGGTAAAGGACAGTTCTGTTACCCAGATATTTAGTCTTTTTTCTTTCTTTGCATACTTATTCTGACTCTTCTGTTACTTGATATGTGTTTATGAAGCTGCTTAAGATTTTTTTCCCCTCAAACTGTTTTTTTTTTTTTTTTTTTTTTTTAAAGTCTTGAACTCTAATACAATTTAATGATGTTGGAGACGTAAATGTCTGTGTTAGGAGGCATGTGAAAGGTTGGAAACAAGCAACAGGAAATAAGTAGGTCCACTTCTTTTAACTGCAGTGCTGTTTCATATCAGAAAGTGGAATGCTTAAAGTCCATGTGAAGCTGCGGCCAGAGTGCATAATCACCCACTGGAGATAAAGGGATTTTATGGCTAGCTTTTCCCTTCTGGCTCTTGGGCACACCGTTCTGCTGTGTCCCTTGTCAGATCCAGCAGCTGTGCAGTGACAGGTGGATTGGGAAGTCAGTTTTGTCTGAGTGATATGTTGGAGAACTGCCTCTGCAAGACAAAACAGCGATCTTCCATCGGGTTAGGTCTGACCCAGGAGCTGGGGGGTTGTGTGTTTTCATCTGCATGCAGGTGTATGAGAGAGGGATAGTCAGTTCCAGAGAGAGCTTTAAACATGATACTTTAAATTTATTAATTTTCTTCTTTGTAACTTCTTTTAATCAATCTTCTTCTGTTTGACTGCTTTTCAAATGGACATTGAATGATGCAGTTATAAATGACCACGTGTGTTTTTTTTTTTTTCCTAGAGAAGCATAATTTAAAATGAAGATTGTTTCTTGAATGATCTGAAATGCATCTTAGGAGTTTGTTGTCAATACCTTAGGAATCTAATGATGGGTGGGTCAGATAAGTCCTGCTGCAATGGTGTAAAATTTTCTGTGCTCTGCAATAGGCTGTGAGTTCTTGAAGCACTGTCAGCAGAGAGTAATACTCCTGTGCCTAGCTTTGCTTCTTCGCTGCAGTTGCTAATCCGTGTGGCTTTGAGCTACAGTAGATCACTGAGGTGCAGGCGTGCATTTCCTTCATCTGACTGCTGTCGCTCTCTGGAAGATTCAGACCAGCAGCTGGAGCAATAGCAACTTTATCTGTTACAGCAACATACACTAAAGCTTGTCTGCAAACTTCTGGTAATCACAGAAGACAGTAAAATTGCACTGTTAAGAGATTTATAGTATTCTGCAGGGCAATGCGGGATCAGACTTGAGTCCTACAGAACCAGAAATGCCAATAGGTGGCCTTATGTTAGGATCTTGAGTAGACAAAGAGTAGGTCAGGTATATATGTTTTGTGTCTGGTCGAAGAATGCATTGAATTTTCACTCCAAAAAAGAAAAATATGTTCATGGTGTAGTTAAAATAGAAATGAATTCACCAAGGCATTTTTTTTTTAATGATGGCAGTGCTTAAAATTTTAATTGATGTTTCACGTGTTCTTTTTTCTGCTTAATTAACATTTGTATTGACTGTTTTTATGTTAACTTTTTAGAGTCCCTCTCGGTGTTTTTTGGTCTGTTTTCTTGGGCTTAGTCTGGCTACACTTACTTGAAGTACCTGATCCTTCTGTGGTTCCTCATTATCAGGCTGGTGTAGTGGCATTTGGCCTTTCTGCAATTATTGAGCTTCTGGGAGAACCATTCTGGGTTTTAGCGCAAGCTCATTTGTTTGTAAGACTTAAGGTTAGTAAAGAAGCTAAATACAAAGATGTGTGTGTGTGTGAGAGAGAGAGAAAATTATTTTCATTGAAAAGATGATGCAAAGCATGTAAAGAAAAAATTCCTGAACTAGATCTTCCTATGTTCAATAACATAAGAAAGCTATGTACTGTTTAATACTGTATGACTGAATTGTAACGTAGTTTGTTCCTGTTAAAGAAATCGGTTTATTTACAAATTATCAGTTAAATGATCTTGAAATGTATAGTCGTGATTTTAACTGGAGGGAGGCACAAATGGCTTCCACAGCTTTGCATTTCAAATGATTGTTGGCATGAACTTGTGATTCACACAAAATTTTTCCCCTTATGTCCTATGCAAAAGACTGGGAAAGTGCAATGGAGGAATCAAACTGTAAGATGAGAGAAATCAGAGAAGTTGCAATCTAAGGTGGCTGACTCAGCAGAAAAAATGTGATAGCCTTACTGACTTTCAAAGTCTTATATTTGTACATATAATGTATGTGAAACTAAAGCATTTTATGCTTCTGTAGGTGGTTAACTTGGCTAAACATTCTCTGTTTTCTCTTTCTTAAAGGTAATTGCTGAAAGCCTTTCGGTGGTGTCAAAATGTGTTTTGACAGTTATTTTAGTAATCCTTTATCCTCAATGGGGCCTTTACATTTTTTCCTTGGCTCAGGTAAGTTTCCTGTGGTCTTCTCTATAAATTCTTAATTCTTCAGAAGTAATTATTTGGTGTTAGCTTTGATATTTAGCCTGGTACATAACCGGGGAGGTTAGACTGAGTGCTCCTGTGAGGTTTAAGTTGTAAATATGTAGTATTTTGCTGATACTTACTGACTTGACATTTTGATCCCTGTCAGTTTAATGGAGGTATAAGAAAGCATCCTGTTCTGTCCATAAAAGCATGTTTTGCAAATAAGGTTATTGATTTATATAAGCTTTATATTAACTTTTTTCTAAATCAGTTATGCATTGTAATGCTGAAAGACTGCTCACCACTGGGCAGTATTAAGGTTCAACTTCAGATTCTGCTGTTTAGAAGGATATAATCCTATGTAACCTTTATCACCATATACCACCAACCTATAATGCCACCTTATCAGAAAGTGCTAATTGTGCGTAAAATGTACTTAGGTTACAAGTTTGTCCTTGCTACAATGATTAAGGAATATATTTGCACCTTAAAAGTGTTGTGGCCTGTGCAGTCAGTTCACTAGAAAAGAAAATGTGAGCTGCTGCAGACATGACTCCTATCTTTCAGTTTTTGCAGTGACCTGGGTAGATAGCTTATAACTGATGGAAGTGAGAGATGTAGCTGGTAGTCGGTTGTCAACTTTTTTTGACTTTAAAATTGGACTTAACATAATCTTTCTAAAAATGCTGAATAGAACATTACTGAAGTTGGCAAAAGACTATTGATGTTCACCTATTTTTTTCTTTAATCAAAATCCCCAGCATTCTTGGTGTGGCTTAGATCAATGTCTTCAGCTAGTTTAAAATTTGATAGGAGTAAAAGCTACTTACTGTGTTCTGTGTTCTGTTCCTGCTGAACTTATAATTCCAGCATGTTTTTCCACATGCAATTCTAGCATGTAATTCTGCATTTGTAAGTTAATTTTGTTTTACTGTTTTTCTTTTTTTCTTATCTATCTTTGCAGCTTTTATATACCAGTGTTCTAGTAATGTGCTATATAATTTATTTTGGAATGTTTTTGGGATCTCCTGAAGCAACAAAGAAGTCATTTCCCGTCACTAGAATGAAAGCTCTATTACCTAAAGTGGTGGAAGATGAGGTAGGTTGCACAGTTTATTTCTTTTATTTTAGACCTTTGTTGAGCGAGCCTTGAAATTTATTTTGAGATGGTAGAGTTAAATGAATCATTCTGAGGGTAGCTCTGCACTTCAGAATATATGGCTAGGAGAAAACATTTACATTAAATTCTGTTTATGGTTTGCATGAGTAAAACAGAAAAACATTATGAAACTTGACCCCTTCGTATTTTTAGGAGCTTTTTTATCTTTCAATAGCTTTGTATGAACCACTAATTGGAGATTAAATGTTTACAGTGCTAAGGGGAATGACCTAGTATCAGGTAGGAGACAGAAGAGAAAACAAAACTTCAGCTTTTCCAGAAAATAAGCATGGTAGCATACAGCAACCTACAGATACTCAGATCTCTGATGTCTTCGTATAAGGAAGTGGGACAAAGTAATAAAAAACAAACAAACAAACAAAAAAAAACACAGCAAGGAAGATGTTCTGAAAAGGATTTACATGTTGAGAAGTTAAAGGTTGTTCTTCCTTGTGGGATTTCTAAATTACTTACTGCTTTTCAAAGTGTCCCTACATCTACTATGAGAGTGAAAGCTATAATGGCATGCTTTTTTTTTCCCCCCTCTCCTCTGTTTTTTTCTGCTAGAGTTTTCTGTAGAAAGATTATTCAGGTCCTTTTGTCTATCTACATGTATAACATTAGTCATTTTCAGCAAAGGAAAAAGTCTTACTTGGCCAGACCAGAGTGATATTTGTGCTTGAGTTTAGTGATATTTTAGATATTAGTAGCTATGACGTTGTGGGTTTTCCTCATCAATACAGAGTTGTTAGAGCTAGTGTAATGAACAAACTTTCTATTTTGTATTTCTGCTCTGTACTTTCTATCATGGTTATTACTTTCCAGTATTTGTTTTCTTACAGACTTTCCTTAACTGGAAGGAAGCACGGTTGACTTGGAGCTTCTTCAAACAATCCTTCTTGAAGCAGATTTTGACAGAGGGTAAGGTGTGATGTGTAGGCATGTTGGGGAAGGTTGAACGAATACCATTTACAAAATTGGGCTGGAGGTTGAGATAGCTGGGTGGTGATGTTCAGAGGGTGGCAGCAGCCGATGTTACCTACTCAGATTAAGTTTTGAGGGTTTTCACAACACCTGAACTAGGTCCTGTCCCATTTGACCTTGTCTCTTGAATACTTCATGTTGGAAGTACCTGAATATATATTAGGAAAGACTTAGGGTCTTGTTCTTACGTTCTTTATTTTGAACTTCCAGGTGAACGATATGTGATGACATTTTTGAATGTGTTAAATTTTGGAGATCAGGGTAAGTGTGATGATATTGTGGAATGGTCACAGTGTTCTAGTTGGTACTATTCATCTGATCCTGAAAATAATTTACAGCATTTGAAAATAACTTGAAAGTCTCAGATTTCAAAGCCTTTCTGACTTTGAGACATCTTTCAAAGCATGATTGAAAAAAAGAGAGAGAATCAAAGAGTGGTTTGGATTGAGGGGGACCTTAAAGATCATCTAATTCCCCAACCATCTGCCATGGGCAGGGACACCTCCCACTATAAGTTGCTCAGAAAACTTAATTTATCCTGGATTATCCTGCGTGTATGGCGCCATGTATTTTTTTTTTTTTATTTGTATGAGTAGATACAGAATCACAGTATCATTAGGGTTGTAAAAGACCTCCAAGATCATCCAAACATACCCATACCACCACTGTCACCCACTAAACCATGTCCCCAAGCACCATGTCCAGCCTTTCCTTAAACACCCCCAGGGATGGTGACTTCACCATCTCCCCAGACAACCTGTTCCAATGCCTGACTGCTCTTTCTGAGAAGAAATACCTCCTCATTTCTATCCTAAACCTTCCCTGGCGCAACTTGAGGCCACTCCCTCTAGTCCTATCACTGGTTACCTGTGAGAAGAGGCCGATCCCCAGCTCCCCACACCTTCCTTTCCAGGTAGCTGCAGAGAGCAATGAAGTCTCTCCTGAGCCTCCTCTTCTCCAGACCAAACGCCCCCAGTGCCCTCAGCTACTCTCCACAGGACTTGTGTCCCAGGCCCTTCACCAGCTTCGCAGCCCTGCTCTGGCCACGCTCCAGGGCCTCGATGTCCTTCTGGGAGTGAGGGGCCCAAAGCTGAACCCAGCACTCGAGGGGCGGCCTCACCAGAGCAGAGCACAGGGGGACGATCACCTCCCTGCTGTGCTGGCTGCACTACTCCTGACACAGCCAGGATGCTGTTGGCCTTCTTGGCCACCTGGGCACACTGCTGGCTCGTGTCCAGGTGAGCATCAGCCAGCACCCCCAGAGCCTCTTCCTCTGCACAGCTTTCCAGCCACTCTGCCCCCAGCCTGTAGCCCTGCATGGGGTTGTTGTGGCCAAAGTGAAGGACCTAATACTTGGTTTTAAATTCATCATTATGACATAATATCTGATACATTACAGTTGTCTGCCTCTTCATATTTTATTTTATTTTTCTGTTTTGTCTTCCTCTCAAATCTGTCAGACATTACAGCAGAAGCGTTGTTTGTAGCAGTACTTCTCAAAACTGAGTTGTGTTCCATAAAAGAACTCGGTGTCATTACAGAGTTATGTGTGGCAGTAGCGGTTCAGATGACTGCATTGGCAGCACCTTGGGTCTTTCAGCTTGGGAAGGAAAATAGGCTATAATTGTTGGCCCAATGTTAGAAGTTTTTTGGCAAGTTTGAATTGCTTTTAATTGCTGGCAGAAGTATGTTCCCCCATAAGTACTGGCTGTATGTGCTTGCCACTAGTAAGTGCAGCCACTCTAATCCTCCTCAGAGGAACAAATGTGCTGCCTCTTACTCAAGGGTCTTAAAAAGAGTAAAAGAGCAATGAGAGCAAAGTCACTTGCATGCTCAAAATGTTAGGAAACATTGATTCTGAGTCCTATGAAATCAGTCAGAACTTTATTTCAATGTGAGCTTGTAAAGCATTTATCCATATGCCCAACTTGGTGTGCTCTCAGCGTCTTACAGTAACACGTCTGAGCGGGTTTGGAGCAGTGCTCAGCCTCTTGATGAGGATAGAAGTGGTAGTAAAATGTTACGTAGGGTTTCTTGTCCACCTCAATGAAAACAGAAAGAAAGAAAGAAAAAACATTAAAAATGTATTCTTTCTCTTCCTTTATACCAGTAAAATCCGTATCTTTCTGTCCCCGGTCAGTGAAGAGATTTTCTTTCATCAGAATCTTTGAACTTCCTGTACAGTACGAATTTGGAATGTGTTTGGTGCTGTTACCAAATTCTTGTTCTAGCTTTGCCATCTGTCTGTGGGCAAGACGTCTAATTTGGAGCTGGGCTTGCTGTGACTGTCAGAAGATTTTTGGGAACACAGCTGTAATGTTGCACTAAGTTCCACTTGTGTTTTCTTTGTTCAGTGGAAACATTAAATTGGAATGCCTATCGCTGTTAAAGACTTGGAATAGAAATGTCTTAAATTACAGGATGCTGTTATCTTTTGTTTTTAAAGGTGTATATGATATTGTGAATAATCTTGGTTCACTGGTGGCCAGGTTCATCTTTTTGCCTATCGAAGAGAGCTTTTATGTCTTTTTTGCTAAGGTGTTGGAAAGAGGGAAGAATGTAAAGGATCAGAAGCAGGTATGTTTTTTTTTTTTTTTTTTGGTTTAATTGCATGTCAAATGCTTGCTTTTTGTTACAGGAGTGTGAATGGCAGAAATGTGCATTTAAACTGAGTATGAAGACTTAAAGTAAAAAAACATGTAAAATAAAAAACTATAGTCTTTGAGTATAAAGACTTAAAATTGAAAGTAAGTTGGAGAATATGTCAAGGGAGGTTGTACCAAAAAAAAAAAAAACAAAAACAAACAAAAAAAACTAGGTAAAAAGCCAGTGAAAGATATGCAGTGGCATAGTACTGCATTGCATTATAACTAGAGTTAACATCATCTGTTTTGAACAATGTGGTGTAAACACTTGTGTATTTCTAGATGCACTTAGGCAATTACTGTAGATTAAATCATGAAATCATGCTTTTTGCAGCAAGTGCTGTTTTAAAATATTTGACTGACTTGTAGATGTGTTTTGCTCATAAGTATTAAGGAGTAGTGCTTCCAAAGAGTGCGATTCTAGGAAGAGAATTGTATTTTACTTGAGCTTCAGGATCACTTGTGGTGTAATGATGAATGTTGAACAAAAGGTTTCTGTATGCTCTAAATAAGAAATTCTCAGTCAGGTGTGAGGGTCACGCAGTTGAACAATTCCTGTGCCTCAGATCATAGGTAGGCTAAACAAAGGTGCACCTATTTGTGTGCTTGATATTTTAGAGGTAGTGTGCTGTGTGTATGTATACAGCATAACTGGTAAAAATGTTTGACTTCTCTCTGTTGTCAGCTGTATCTTAGGAGGTGGCAGAACTGACAAGTTGCTTGTTCTGGTGTGACAGATCTGCAGTCCCATGCAGCAATCAAAATCTGACCCTTCTGCTGGTTCAGACTGCAGCCTTGGGCAAACACCCTTCTTTTCTTTGCCTGAGCTTAGTTCTTACTGTTTAAGGAAACAGCAGTGGCACCCATTCAGCGGGCATGTTGGTGACTTATGGTTGTTTAGATTTTTGAATGCATAAAACACAGAATAATAAATAGTTGAGCACTGTTGGAAGTTAGGACTGTGTGTACAGATAAATCAATACCAAATGGTAGTTTTAACACCTATTTACAGTGTGCAGTTTTTCTTCCATGGAACAGTTTTGCTTTGTCAAAGTAATTGTTATGCTATTCTGATCCATGTAAATGACTGCCTTTTTTTTTTTTTTCAGGATGACATTGCTATGGCTGCAAATGTGTTAGAACTGCTGTTGAAACTTGTGCTTCTGATTGGCCTTACCATCACTGTTTTTGGATATGCCTTTTCTCAGCTGGCTCTAGATATTTATGGAGGCTCAATGCTCAGTTCCGGAACAGGTAAAGAGGGTAGAGCTGGCAACCAAGCCATTCTTTATAAACAAAAACTGCAGCTCAGCTATTATGAATTCTTGGGTAAATCAGCTGATCTTTTTGAGAAAGATCATCTCAGATTAAAAGAAGCTTATAATTCTGAGTTGTATCACACATTTTGAACTGAATAGCACTGGTATATTGTCACCTGGCCTTATTTTGGCTAAACTGTTTCATTTCTTTGTCCTGTTGTAGATGCTTAAATTAAGAATATTCTGACTGTAGCATTCTAGCTTGTGAAGTTGCTTTTGAAGCAACTCTTACGGAAGCTGGAATGTTGCTGAACAGTGGTATTAACCAGATGTGAAGACTTACTGGGAAGGAGGAAAAAAGAATTTTTTTTTCATGTCTTGTGCACTAGTGCATTCACTTGTAGTCATCTAGTATCATATAATGATGATTGTGTTGCTGTGAAATGCCTTCCATTTCATTCCGAACTGTCTGTTGTATCTGACTTCCTTAGTAGTCCTGATGTTGTTGGTAAAGTTGAAGCTGATCACTGCTGTGTTGCTCTCATGAATAATTAATGCAGCATCCCTTGTAAGATTGCGTTGTGTGGATTGCACAAAGGATAAAATTAAATCAGGACACACAATTACTTAGATAATGGGTATAGCTTGCAGAAAAAAACTGTTAGGTGTGGGCTTTGGCTATGTATATAAGCAGTGCTTCAGAATTACAGCTTTTTAATAATAATTCGCTTTCATGACCTGTTAGTTGCTCTTTACAGATTTTTTTTTTTCTGTAAAACTCCCACTGAAATGAATTTCTTAGCTTGTCCAAATCCAGAACTTGATCCCACTGCAGTAGCATCTGTACATATGTACTCACCTTATGTTGAGATGTGCTGAGGAGCTCTAAGAAAAGTATGATCAGGCTTGGATGCAAATCTGGTCTCTCAGAAGCTGTGGGACCATCTTATTTGTGGATATATTATTTTGGATTTTTTTCTGAGTGCTTCCTAGTCTAATGCTTTTATGTATGCCTGAAAACATTGTCAGCAGCTCTACCCCGCGTGTCTGCAGTGGGTTTACTGCTCACTGGACAGTGACTGAAGTGGGAGGAGACGTGATAGGAACTACATTGCTGCTGTTGAGCTAGCTCTCAAGAAGGAATATTAAGGGATACACAAGAACCTGTTAAAAACCATGGGAATGATCTTCCCAGTGTTAAAACTAGTCGCAAAATGACAATAACATTATTTCAAAGACTGAATGAGAATTTTGAAGTCAGATATAAAAATTACCTTTGACGTATAAAATCGGAATCTTTTGTCTAGCACAGTTTTGAATATGTTAAACAGCCTTCTAGGTTTTTTTTTTTAATGCTCTTGTATTCAAAACATACTTATTTTATTGCCTTGAGAACCTCACATTATTGAATTCATTTTCACCAATTTCTGTACAAAGGAAGACTTGGATTATAATGTTAATTCTAATTTGGTAGGGAATCCCATTCAATACAATAACACTTTGGTAATGGAGATCTTTTCTGTTACTATAACTGCTACACCCTTGTGTTCTGGATTTGTTTTTATTTTGCCTTGTTCTTTTCTGTTCATGTTGTTGTGAAGATATCTAAACCAGAAGCTTGTTCAAATGAATTTAAAAGTTTCCATTATCATCAACAATAACATCACAACTTTTTATCTTATCAACAAGTGTAAAAACTACATCTCTTCGTATAAAGAAATAATCTTATCATTTAAATGATTTTTTTTTTTTTTTTAGGTCCAAATCTCCTCCGGTGTTACTCTTTATATGTCCTGTTTCTTGCTATCAATGGAGTAACAGAATGTTTTACGTTTGCTTTGATGTGCAAAGAAGAGGTAGACAGGTAAGTAGTAAAGTCCCCAGAATGTTCCTGTAATTAATCTGTGTATGGTATGCTTAGAGGACAGTTGCTCTGCTTGGGTATGTGCTTAGAAGCACATCCCTGCTGCCCCAAGAGCCAATTTATTTTTGCAGCCATTAAGAACTCTGTTCCTGTCTTGTGCCAGGTGCAACAGAGGGGCAAGGACACACATGCTAGTGTTGTTTTTTATGTGTTTGTTAATGAACGTTGTCTTAATATAAGTTTATCATGACTGGATAAAGAGCTTGGTGCATTTGAAACCAGCGTAAAAATGCCTTGCCCCACAGAAACCCAAACTCCTTATTTAGGTGCTGGTATGCAGATTTAGACAGCTTTAGTAAATGTTTAAATGTTGGGGTAAAAAGGTCAGAAATCAATAAATAAAAATGTTCAATCATCTTTTGGTAGATGACTAACTGGGAAAGTAATTTAAATGTGAAGTCTTACTTATTATACATATGCACCTAAAGTTTTAGCTTTTAAGGCAGACTATCATTTAAAACTTATTAGGAACTTGCAACTGTTAAAATTTTTCATGTACAGTTACTATATATCAATTATACTTCTGAATGGATCTAATTTGTGCATCTGAATTCAGGTTTATCTACTTTAAACAGAAAGTTGGACTAGATGACTTCCTGAGATCCCTTCCAGCCTGCGTTATTTCTTGATTCTGTGTTCATCCTGGCATATTGGTGTTGCAGCCTGGTGGCCTCCCCTCTGCTACCATTAGGCTTTTTTCCCTCTGTAGCAGCTGTCTATTAAAAGACCATACCAAATCAAATAAGTATTTTTTAAGAAGTCATTTAATTAACGAGGTCTGCTTTCCATAAAGAAATATAATTTTAGACTAGCAAGGGCTGCTGTCGTAACCTAGAACTTTGCTTCAAAAGCACTGTTTGGACAGAAACTAAATAAGTGTCATCTTGCTGAGTATTCTTTTTCTTTGATACCTAATGTAAAATAGTAAAAAAAAAAATCCTCAGGTTTTCATGTTACTAATTGTTACGGAGTTTGAGTTTCTGGAATGAGTATGCAGCTGAATAGTATGATTGAATTTATTTAACATCATGTAGTTCTTGGTTTAGTTTCCTTGATGTATTTTCTATTCTTTCAGTCATTTTTTCTTTTCTCAAATTTTTCTTCTGTTTCAAGATGAGAGAATTTGTTCCTTATTTTACTAAATTGTGGGACTTTTATTTTTCAAAGATACATTTAGTAAATACTATAACTGTATACGTAGTTTGAATTGTTTCTTCTACCTAGGTACAATTTTGTTATGCTGGCCTTGTCCTTCACGTTCCTGTGCATCTCCTACTTCTTGACCCACTGGCATGGCAGTGTAGGCTTTATCCTTGCAAACTGCTTTAATATGGGTATTCGAATTGCTCACAGCACCCACTATATCTATGATTACTTCAAGGAAAGCACTTACAGACCTTTGACAGGCTTGCTTCCTTCACCAGTTTTGATACTCGTTTATGTCGTAAGTGGAGTAATTACTGTTTTTTCAGAGGTAAGTGTCTTTCTCAGACCTTTCTTTCACTGTGAAAGCGAATATCAGATGACTTTTGTTTTCCACAAGCAGAGAAATATCACTAGCAAAAAAGGCTTATAACCATAGGCTAGGAGACTTCCATTACAGGCTTGCAAGGCTGCTTATATCTATTAAAAGATTAAACAAATACATGAGGTTATATTTGAACTTCATGTGTGTATCTGATGCACCTCCAGGTGGCAGAGGACTATCTCTCTGACAAGTAAAATAAAATGTAATGCATTTCTGCTATCTGTACGTAAATCCATATCCTCGGTTCTTAGTAACTGAAATAGTGATAGCACAAAAACTGTTGTCAAAAATTCAGTACTAAAAAACAAGAGAAAATTGCTAAAAGCAGTATTCAGTATTGCACGTATTCAGATTATAGCATGGTAACTGCACAGACTAGTTATTACAGAGATGGTAGCATTTCAGTATTCAAAAATTTGACAAATGGAAAATCGTTTGCCTTAGAAAGGAGAGCTTTGTTGGCTTGGGAGTTTTTTTGTTTGTTTGTTTGTTTTTGAAAAATATCACAATGCGTTATTGTAAAATGTCAGACTTGTGTGGATAGCATCCACCCAAACATCCATGCAGAGTTTTCCTGGTAAATTAACTTGCTTCTGTGTGGTAAATAACTTCAGCATTTACCAGGTATATACAGAATACTCATTTTCTGCAATTTTACAGTTGTTTGTTTTTGTGTTCTTAAGAAAGCAAATGTTGTGACTACTAAAATAATTTGTAGGATGAGTGCACGTAGCAAATCTTTCTTGCATCTACTTGCAGTGCTCACCTTGGTGGTGTTATCGTGGTCAAGAGAGGTGTTGGACCTTATTGTTTATTGCAACAGTTTATCTACCTTGTACTGACTAGTTTTTGCAATTGCTTGTTTCCTTTGTTTTAGGTATTCTTCTGCTGCGATAAGGGTTGGATGGCAAGGCTGATTCACGTCAGCACTGGGGCTGTGTGCTTTGCAGCAACCATCATTACCATGTTCTGCACAGAGACCAAGCTGGTTCAGTTTGTCAGAAGCCAGTTCCTCTCCCGGTATATGAAGAAAGGAACATGAAACACTTCTGTGCAAAACAATTCTCTTACGTGCTGGCAGTGAAGGGCTGTGTCTGTTGCATAGATCTGTGTGGAAAAAGGTTTCCACGTGAGTTTGTTGGAAGCATTGATACTGGAATAGCGATGTAGATGGTTGCTATTTGAATATTATTTCTTCTAAACTGGCCAGTACAGTGAAAGGGCTGAGTAATTTCCTTTTCATGCATCGTTTGTTTCAAGCTTTTCTTCAAAGAGCCTCTTTGGTGATGAAGGTCTGTGATATACCCTTCTGACATAACCTAGTCACCAGACGTAATGTAGGGAGCTTCCCTTCTTACCAATAGGGAGTACATATATGAAGGTATTTTATGGCTTACATTTAATTAAGATGTAATTAAGAATGACCTTAGTGAGCACGGTGGGCTGTTTAACTCGTTAGAAAAGGAATGGTCTGACATAAATAAAAAACAAAACACTGGAGCAAGGACCAATAGCAACTATTACCAAATACCAATAAACAACTGTTACCAAAATAGAATGTAATGCGGTGCAGAGAAATCTGAGTTGCCAGTGTCCTGAAGGATAAAGCATTAAACAGAAAGTTCCAACGCTTGCAGATAAGTTAATAGAATACACAGCATGTGTCCAAGCTAGCTATGTAAGATTACTTCCTTCAGCGTCATTCATTTAATGGTATTAATTAACTTGTCAAAAATACTCTGAAGCTTTGACTAAAAAAAAATAATATATATATATATATATATATATATGTTTTTGAGCACTGGTTAAACAGGTCTGAAGTGCAACCATGCTGAAGTTCCAGAAGGTTGAGTTAAACACAATTTCTTTCACTCCGTTGGTTTTTGTTTTTATTTGAGATTTTCAATGCAAGTACGAACAAATATGTCTTAATAAAAAAGACTTCTGCTTTTCTCCAAAACTGAATGTTAAATGTTTAATAAGATGCCTTTCAAGGATTTGTGCATATGCTTCTGTTTTTGGATAGAAAGTGCTGCTTCTTGCAAAGAGATTTTTTTATCTTGATCCTTTACATGTTCAGTCTTACCTTTTATATTCTTTTTTTTTTTTTTTTACTTAAATTATGGAAAACTCGGATGCTTAGAAACTTTAAAATGATGCGTTAGGTTGCTGATATGTTTTTGCCAAATGTTTACTTTGTTGCTGGTCTAAGACTTGACTTGGCAGTTTCTGAATGCGTTTATATTTGCGTTTATAACGATCAGCGTTCCTTTGTGGTGTCTGAACGGACCAGAAATGTCAAGTGCTCTCAGACATGCAGTCTGAAGATTTTAGTTTAATTACATAGCAACTCTGCAGATCCGGAGACAGCTTTTAAAAATACTTCACTGTAATGGCATTGTGGAGTTCATGCTGGTAGTCATAGCTCTAGTGTCAGTGTCTTCAGTTTGGTGCTGTTAGAGACATTTTGTAAACTGTAATTTTCACACCGAGGGTATCACCAGAGATAACTTTATATGAGATTTAGTGATAGAAAATTTATCTCAGAGAAATCAAAATACAACAGTAGAAGGAGAAGAAAAGTGTGCTACTCAGTGCATGGTGGTGTTTCCATGGCCTTGATGGAAGGTAGTAGGTAGAGACTTACTGGTTCTTCTGAGGTTGTTATGAAATCTGTTTAAATAAACTTGACAGCAGTTTGTCCTGTTATGTGAATTTGCTATTTGTTTGCCTTTAAATTTGTTCTCTTTTGAGTTGTCTTGCAGCTTTTTTCATTTTTCTATCACATATGGAGTTTATGACGTGCAGCTCCGTACATTGCAAGGGCTTGGGTCTCTTTTCTTTGACGTCTTAATTCATAATTTAAAAAAAAAGTTGCACTTTCAGACTCTTTTTACGGTCTGTCTTTTTCTGCATGACTCTGGGACCTTATTGTGGGAATACCTCAAATCTGTATGGAGGATTATAACTGCTTCCTAGAATGAGAGATTTTGTGTAGCCCTGCACATGATGTGCTTTGGAGATGGAAGGAGTTCTAAAGCAAAATGAGCTTGAAGTCTTGCTGTGTTGCCTAGTCTTACGATCCCAGCTGTACAGTGGTAATACTTCTACTACTAATATTGTCATAAATAGGGTGATGTGGGGTCTCACTGCTCAAACAGTATGCTGCCCAGTCTCGTAAATCTTGTTTCCCATAGATGCTGTGTATGAACTAAAAGGAATTTGTATATTTTTTTAATTATTTTGATTTTATATTGATATGGCTTATTGGTATCTCTTCTCGACAACTGAAAATAGAATTTCATATATCAAGAAGACATCTAAGGTGGCCTAGTCATTGTTCATTTGCAAATTAAGGATACATTCCTATTCAGGCTTGATCTTTAGCAATTAAGTAGGTGTTTTTTATTGTATTTTATGTGGCAGGAAACCTAAGGAGTTACAGGACTTACAGACCTACAGAGCTGTCTCCTGGTTTCTTATTTATCTTTGTGATCCTTAATGTGAAAGCTGTTAATTGCTTTATAAAGAAGTAAACATCGTTAAACAACGTTGGGATTGAACTTGACTTGTTGATGCTTCCTTCTGTCAAACGCACAGTAGGATGTTTCTAAGTTTTGTGAAGCTGTTTTGTGGAGTTTGTCTGAAATACTTTAGTTTAAGCAAGAGGAGGATTAAACTGTTTTTATTCAGAGAAAAAATTGATTTCATGCTTCATGTGACGTGGTTCTTTAGTACTTGGATGAATGACACTCAGACAACTGTAATATACAATGGCTATACAGTAGGATAACAAAGTTTATTTCCTGTATGTTTTGTCTTTCTCTTGCTGTTGCAGGCTTACTGGAGTACTATTGGTATCTTTGGTTCAGTTGAAGCTTAAATTTGGCTGGTTTTCCTAGGATCTCTTATGTATAAATACATTTATCAACCTAGAAACTGGTACACTGTCCCCTAATGAACTCATTGAGGAAACACTCCAGTATTTTTGTGATAACACCATGGTCACCTTCTCCTCCCTCCTCCTGCCTCCTTGCTTGTGCCAGAATGTATGTTTGTATGGATTGGAATGACTGGGCTTTGCTTGCTGGCTTGTTTGCTTTTAAACAGGGTGTTATAGCAGATGCTGTTCAAATGGTCAGGAGTAAACCTGGTATTTAATGAAGTTTGTTAGCCAAATTATGCATTTGGCAATATTAGCAAGTGTTTATTTTTTTCTTTTCTAGCGTGGGGGTGTGTGCATTTTCTGGGAAGAAAAGAAATTAGGAGTTAAAACTTCACCTTGATGGGTGGGTAACCTGCTCCAGTAGGCATAGAAGGCAGGAGACGTAAGCTTGGATGTTGATAATGGTTCAGCACCCATGAGAGGTGTTGGATTGTTAGCTCATATGAAGGACTACCTGAGTGTGGGTACCTTGACCCCAGCCTAATTTGCTGGCTTCTGGATAGTGCTTAAATTTGAACTTTCAAGTGCTTTTTGTGAATTTCATTTCTCTTGCTGTTTGGTCATAGTTTTGTGGCTTAATTGCCTTTTTATAACAAGAATACTGCAGAGAAAGGATCAGAGTGATTTTGAACCACAATACATCTGCTGAGAGATAGGGATTTTGGTCAGCATAAAATGCCCAACTCATTTGCATTCTGGTAGCATTATGTCAGTGCAGTTTATTTTCATTATAAGCTTAAAATGAAGTTTGAAGCTCTCCATGTCTGATGTACAGCTGGGCCATGGAAGTGAAGTGCAAGACACGCTCAAAAGCATAAGCAGCTGGGGGATCTGAACAAAACACTGATCAGAAGTGCTCATCTCATGCATTTTGGACCCAAAAAGATGCTTGTGCTCTTCTATTTGTGGATCTGAACTGTGGTTAATGCACTACCTTGCTGTGACCTAGGAGGAGGAACCACCAGTTTCCTGTTGGGATGTTTGTAACTTTGTGCTGCTGTAGTGAGCTTCATCCGTGGAGTCAGATGTGTGCTCCTATCTGCAGCTAAGGCAGAACATCGTAATTGTGGGGAATAGTAGAACAACTTTTTGTGACTTCCTGTTTAGTCACTGTAAGCAAACATCTAATACAGCTCTGTTCTGTGTGTTCATTTGCTAGGTAGGTTTCTTGGTTCACAGATGTCTGCCTTCAGCGTGACTTAATTCCAGAGAGCTTTATGCCATCTCCCTAAACTGAGAAAGTAGAAAGGAAAGTGACCAGGAAGACAGATGTGCTACATCTGTGACCCATTTAAGAAGACAGAAATAATTAAAGCTGTGTCATGGAAAAAAATAAAATAGATAGCAGCCCTTAAATAGAGGTAAGGAGCTTAAATTATTTGAATCTGCTAGTGAACAAGAATTGCATTTTGTTCTTCGTGATACGGTTTGGAGAGACACCTTGAAAAATAGAAGAACATATCAGAGGCTGGGAGAAGACTTCACGGTTTTACCTGTAACTTCCTGGGAAAGCAGGAGTATTGCAGACTGTGCCAAGCACATTGTCCCAGGCTGGACAATGAAAACTGAAGCTGACACAGACTGAGGGTTGAAAGACACTTAAGTAGCTTCAGGGTGGTTATAAGCAGTGCTGTGGTTTGGATCATTCAGCTTGCTAGAGGAGGTGCTTGGTGTTTGAGAACAACATTGCAGGTAGAACAAGGTGTGGTTGAAATCAGTGCAGGATTTAGATGGGAAAACCTCGACTGTTGGGACTGAGGTGGAGATAGCTGGTACAATCCGGACTGCTTTGTGGAGATCCTCTGCGTTACCTGGAGAACACCCCTTTACTCTCCCCAGACCTCTTTGTGTCATGCCTTAAGAACAATTCTCCTGTACTAACCCTGCTGTGGGGCAGTCCTGATGCAAAGCAATGGGAGAAGTCATAGGTCGTGGCCAGCAGATCAAAAACTGAGGCTCCCATAAGCTGTCACACCATGTGGATGGGAATGTACATCTTTAACGGGGATCACAGAACACAGGGAACATATGGCAATAAAGGGCTAAGTTTGGTGCAGACCACACCATCCCCAACAAGATACACAGGACATACAGCAAGGCGGTGCTTGGCACAGGGGATTCTAGGTTTAATGAATCAGGAAACAGTGGTAGAGAAGTAGGTTTTTGCAAAGCTAATGCATGAATTGCAAATAGAAGTGTGTGCTCACTGTCAAAACAGAAGAAATTTAAGTCTGGACTCGATCTTGAATGAATAAAAGAAGGAGATTAGCAAAAAGCAGTTACAATTCCATCTACTTTAGACAAAGAGGGAATGGGTAGGATTTACACAGTTTGGGTCAATCAAGAAACAGAAATGAAAGAAAAAGAGCCTCCCTTCTGCTTGAGGAGGTAGAACTTCAGCTGTTAAAGTAATAAAACTCAAATCACTGTTTTCATAGATCTAGAGTTGGTTAGACAAGCTGTTGCTAAGTCATGACTGATACAGATAAAGAGAGTTGTGCTCTGGGAGTGGTAGAACAATAACATTTCACCCTTGGGAATATGCAGCTCAGCCTCCAAGTTTTATAGATGACTAAATGTTTGTGAAAAGTCACAGCCTAGCTTTAATTGTGGAAAGACCTGGTTGTATAGTGGATCTGGAAGCAGAAACAAAACAGAATAGACAAAAAACAACAACAACAACAGCAAAAAGTCTTGGAGCAAGTGATTTAATTGGTTTCAGTTAAAGCTTAGAAGAGTTAATAAAAAATGTAACTTAATATTTGTTGTAGGTTCTTGCCGTTTATTTTACAGAACAGCACTGCCAGCATTAATGGTTTAAAGAGAAACAGCTCAACCTAGTGATGATGTGGTCTTCAGTAATGTCCCTTCAAGAAAGTGTGTAAGTATAGAGGTATTCCAGGAGGGTGAATAGAACAGAAGGGAAAAGGTTTGAAATGGAGGAACACTAAGTACAGTTCTTGAATAAGGAGTTGAATACTCAGGAGTTTAACGTGGATACAAAGGAAGAATGACTTATGAAATAGTGCCATCAAACTGGGATAGAGGTAATGCTCAAGGAAGATGGGATAGGTAAGTATAAAGGGAGGCTTGTGTGTGTCTGGTAACCAAAGCTTGCTCAATTTGCCTCCCTTTATTTGTGTATCTGTATCATATTTTCAAATGTTAATCACAGTATCAGTTGATGAACATGGTTAATGTTGATAAAGCTAATGGAAAATACTTTTTCTCAGAATTAAGGCAAAAATTGTAGAGATGCCCATAGGTTAGTAACAATAGCCAACATCTTGGAAAGAATTTTTTTTTTTGTGCAGGAGCAGAGTTCAGAGCACAGACATCTGCACTGAGACTACTCAAGAGTCATCATGTCAGCTTGGTATAATTACTGCTCTTTGCTGTATTAGAATACTGCTATAGATTTAATGATTATTTAATTGGACTAGATACAAAGCTTACTTGCTTTTTTGGGGGGGGGCATAAAGTGAAACCAGTGAGTATCAAGCAAATAGACAACAAGTATAAAGAGATCACAACAATGTTATGCAAGAGGAATATTCTAGTTTACTTGCAAGAGTATTAGCAAAAAAAAACAAACAACAAACACCCACCCCAAATTATGGTTAGAAGTTTGCTGTCTGAGTACAATTAATGCTTTACAAAGGTAGGAACTCTGCTCTATGATTAACTTCATCAGATTAAAAAATAATACAGATAATAGTACTCTATTTTTCTTCAATGCTTGACAATATTTCTCTGTCATTAGAACTGACAAGCAACAGTGACAGCATATGAATTTACAATTAAAGAATATCAGTCATGGAATATTAGCTGAAGACCTGTCTTAACTACAAACAAGCTTTATGAAGAAAAAGTTAATAAGCTTTACGCTCCTAAAAAGAAAATAAGTATAAACGTAAGTTATAGCTGTTCGTACCAAATTCAAGCAAGTCAGTACATCCAATTATTGTTAACATGTGGTACTGCAACTAATAAGGAATTTTTTGGTGCTGAGTCTGTTATCAATAAATCACTTGGCCATTGACACTTGGAAACAATTATTCTTGTTAAAACTTTAATCAATTTCTGTGCCATTTGCTGCCATGACAAACTTATGGTGTTTGTATAGGTTATGACAATGTGCAATGACTGCCAGATAGATTTCACCCAGATGAACATGAATGTATATGCCAAACAAATATGCATGTGTCAGAACATCACAAACCAAAAGAAACATTTCTGTTGCTAGAGAAAGATTGTTGGTAAAACCCCGTTTTTATTGATGTACACATAAATATTAATAGACTTCAGTATGTTACATTTCTGCCAAGTAGCTTCTGGAAACCATTTATTATGGAAGATCAGGGGCAGCTTGCAAATTTGCTTCTGAAATAACTTGTAAGACTCTGTGATACATTTTTGTTGTTCTCTGTGGTGGGCTGTTCAGGATCTTTTTTCTAGGACTTCTACAAAGTCAGGATTAGGCAAAGGGACTATGATGACCATTAACCAATAGTTAACTGTGGCCCTGCTTCTCATGCTGCGCCACGGCAGATTGGCTATATGTAAAAATGGGCTGTTCTGATATATGCAAGGAGTGACTTGACTTTCTTTTCAGACAATCACTTGAGAAATTACATAAGGTTTTATCTAGAGTGTCTTTGCTAAACAGTGGTGGTTTTAGCAAATTGAAAGTTATTTTGAAGTAATGCTACAGGTTTCTTAATTTCTGTGTGAGATCGATCATTGCATCTTCATTTCTTACCTCCCCAAAATGTCCCTAAGGTGGTATAAACTGTTTGATACATGGACTGCTAACCTTTGCCAACAATACCGTTGTAGTGGGGAGAAAAAAAATTAAAACCGCTGCATATTGTATCACCATGCTCACTGTGCTGTCTCTTGGTGGCATCTGTGTTTTCCTTCAAGTCCTTTTGCTGTATGGGCTATAGGACCCCCCCACAGGTCATCCTTCTTGTACTCTGAACTATGTCAAGTTTACATGCCTGTTTCAGTTTATTCTTGAGCAGAGTCATGGTTCCTGGTTCCTTCCAACCTAAGTCATTCTAATTATTTGATCAAAGTCCATGTATAGCAATTCAGAACAGGATTTAGATCCATTGCACTCCATTACCTAATTCTAGACTTAAATGTGTGTGTTTACCCGGTCACAGCAAAGGAACAGCAAACACTAGTTGTTTTAAAAATATCTCTCTGTTACAGACAAACTTCAGTTCATGAGTATTACAAAATCAGTGCCGACATGGATCCTGAAAAAGACAGGATCAAAGCCAGTAGGTTTTAAGCAAATGCACTCTTCCACTAGCTAATGGAATCTGTCACTGAGTTGAAATATGCCATCTAAAACTAGTTTCCTGATAACTTGAACAATTTATGAAGGGTTCTGACTGGTTGTTTGGACTTTTCTTTCCCCCCTGCAGCTGTGAATTAGATGGAAAAATACTGCAGCTGAACATAATGTTGTTTTGTCACTAGCAAATTCACTGCTGGCACTGAATTCAGCCTGCAAAAGTAAAGAGGTCATGACACAACATCTGTTTTGTGGAGAGCATAGTTATTACCACCAGTAATACTGTGAATGCTGGAATGGAAAAAATAACTCTAGACCAGAGCTGCTGTAGTAATGTCTTTGACCATTGTGTGGATTACAGGAGCTGGATTTCCCCTAGATGTGTGCTTGGAAGGTAAGTTTAAACAAAATACTCACACTGCTCAAACATCAGGTAGAGCTGCTTTTTTTGCAATGGTTTCCACCTCAAGATCTCCACAACTCTATTTCCTTAGCATGTTTTCAGTGTTGCTAGTGATTTTGCGCACAGCAGTCTGGAGGCCTGTGACTAAGGTTTCCTAAACTCCTGTAGTTATTTACATTGCTCTTAGATTTTGAGTTAATACAGGCCATATGAGACATTAAGGGGTTTCATCTTGTACTTAACTTTGGTTAGTTCACCCCACTGTATTGCTAATCTGTACTGACTTTGATTCCTCTACCACGCTTCACTGTGCTAGTAAGTAATTGTGCTCTGCTATCCAGTAGTAACAATCATAACAAAAACTTACCTCTTCCTTGGGGTGATTACCTTTGTGTGCCAGAGACAAGGGAGTCTGGGATTTTTTAGATTTTTGACTATACCACAATATAAATTTTGCTCTGTGCTGATATTTTCAGCACTTGCTTTTTACAAAATATTCAAATAATTAGGAAGAGCACTTTTCTTGTAACTTCTATGTTTAAAGCATTGACACCATCAGACATCTATTTTATTTGCTTGGATCCTGACAGACTATTCCTGTCTTCTACTAAAGCCTGACAAGGAATAATTCCAGCCTCAAATAAGGCCATGACTCTGCAAAACAAGAATTGCTAGCGGCTGCTTTTTGCACCAATGTGAAGTTGACATGGAGCTTTGCTTGCAGCATTAAGCAGGTGAACAGTAAAGAAAGCAGTAGCCAGTTACTTCCAGGGTGTTTTGATTAGAGAGAGACTTCCAGTCAGTGTCCACAGATAGGGATTTTATTATTTGTATTGGTCTTAATGTGAAGTGTGCCAAAGTGACAGTATGGAGCATTTTCTGCACTGATGCCTGTGAGTGGGGTTAACATTAGCCCACTTTCTATAGGAAATTTGGCCAGAGGTGTTTTGCTGCGGGCTATCTGACAGATCACTGAAAGGTCAGGATGGCTGAGTGTTTTTGTGTTCTTGATGACACTACGTTTTATAGGTGTACCAGCCACTCAAAACACATGTTAGATTCTTCTAACAAAACATTATCATTCTACAAAAAGTATTTGTTAAATAATTATGCCCATTCTAGTTTTCAGTGTCATTTCCAGATAGTCCAGAATCCGTAAAAACGCCTGCTATATGCACTCATTTTTACTCTGGTTTCTTTGGAGTAAACAGAGCAAAAGAGCTTTTGCCATTGGAATTTGGAGTATGTCATGCTTGCTGTAGCATCAGAGCCAAATTTACTTCTTATAATGTATTTAAATTACATGTTTTATTAAAATGTGTGTTTATGTATGCATGTAAAATCTTTAGAAGAGTTAATTGACATTTGGATAATATAATAATATATAATAATAGATCTTTTAAAAACCTGTAGTGTACAGTTCTGGATTTCTTTTTGAAGGAATGATGTGTTTACCGCAATAATACACTGGCAACAACAAACCAAACACCAAAACAAACCCCAGCAACCTTTTGTGATAATGATGGTTTCTCTGTCCTTAGGTTTTGTAAGCAAGGTACTGAGTGGTTATATTCTATCAATTCTTTTAAAAGTTGCTCCCTGCTGAGGTCACCTGCTGCCAGTGAAACCGAATCCTTTTTATGAGGTCATTCATTCTTGTTCAGTTCTGCAATTGAAAGTTAAGTCCCCAAACCCAACCCTGTAGTGGTAGAGAATAAATCTACAGCGTGATTTCACTTTTTGAGCCCTGTTGTGCCACGTATTAGTGAGAGTTAATTTATTTCATTAGTTTACTTTGTAAAGCAATTACATAACTGTTACCACAATAGGACTGGAATGGTGTATTACATTTACTAAAATAACTTGGCAATTAATTTCAAATGATCTCTGTGCAGTAATCTGCATGTAATAGAATTATTCAAATGTCTGTGAACATTTTACATGCAGAGTGAGTTAGATCAATCAAAAATTAATTGCATATAAGGCATCAGGGTAGCCTGCTGGGATCAGCTGAATACCGGTGTGTCACGAAGTCATAATAATTGATGTAGCATTGAGTCGTGCCTTTGCTTCTCACTTACAATGGCAATTCTATTAGTCAAGCAGGCTAGATGAAAAAACAGAAAGAAAAGAGAAATGAAAGAAAGTTAAATATCAGCTAGTGGCCATTAACTTTGATTTGATTCTGTGCTTATGTGGTTTATCATCCTGACACTTTCTGTATGCTTAGAATAGCCTGTCCTTGTTCTGCATGATTACACTTTCACTTTATTATTTATATATATATATGTAGAATGGGAAAGAATATATATCTCAGTACTCTGTTTGTTGACTTGAAATATTTCATTTGAACTTTAGTTTGATGGTTTGGCCATTCAACATGAAAAGTATCTCTCCCAGGTAGGTATTTGGTTTCTCTCAGACTTTTTTTCTTTCCAAAGGTTATTTGTGTCATAAAAGTAGGGCATGGGTACCCAATATTTTCTCTTTTCCCTGTCAGCTTTCTCCTAACTTTCTAATTTTTTTTAAAGCTGTAAAGCAGGACTGATGCTTTATTTCAGCTACTGGAGAGTAGTTGGACTGACTTTGTACTTCTGCGTTTTGTATGTATATAGTAATGAACAATGAGGAATCAATTAGAAGAGGAATTGCTTAGCATTGTATAAAACTTACGGCTGAATTTCTTTTTATAGAGTCTATGAACTAGATAAGTTTGTAGTTTTCTTACAATACTTGCTATTGAAAGGGCCAGATTTGTAGTCATCAGTGGTAGAAAGATAGTTTTAAATGAGGGATTTTGAATTTAGTACTTTTAGTGTGTGTTTAATAACGTGTCTTTGCTTCTGTCTTGGCAAAGTTTGCCTTGTACTGCCAAATAACTTGGTCCTTGGGTGAAGGAATGGGTTTCAGTTAGACTGGACCACATCCAGGATCTATAATAATAATAATAATCACTGCTTTACCGAAATGAAGGATGGAGGTGGTGCTGAAGCTCGTATCAAGCAGCTATCATGATGTTTGCTGTGTTAAGTGTTAAAAAAGCAAGTCACCTTTCCCCAAAATGCACAAGAAGGTGATAAGACAAGGAAGAGAGAGTTTGCTTCTTTCATGGCTCCCAGGCAGTCAGCCAGCATTTCCTCCTTAAGCTCTGTGCTCCTGATTCTGCTCTTTTCTTCCCTCTGAGCCTTCTAGACCTTTGTGCTCTTGCTCGTCCTATGTAAAACACATGTCTGTGCTTGAAACCCTGCTGCCTGTGTGTGCTGTGGACAGCTGTGTGCCTGTAATAACAGGTGATACTGTGCTATATAGAGTAGGTCTTCTCTTAAATACAGAAATTCCGTTTCTTTTTAGCTGCCTTCTGAAAGGGTAGTGAGAAGGAGTTTTATTCTGTTTTATTCTGTTCTTTTTTGTGTTTCTTCTATGTAATCTTCTTTCATTGCTTCATCTTGTTGTAGAATTTTTAAAATCAGGGACAGAGACAGACTCTAATCTGCAAAGCTATTGTGCTTATGGATAGGTATGAAAACAGCTCTCTGAGGGATCCTCAAATGAGTTGGATCACCACCTTAATGGTGGAAGGTTCAAGACAAATGTGAATGTCTTTGGCCTCTCTTCACAGGAACTGCTCAAATTCTGATGATGGATCTACTTAAAACCAGAAGCACCTGAATTTTACCAGTGAAACTATTATCAGCTCCCAAAGATATGTGTTCCTGGAGGGCAAAAAGAAGGCTGTAAGTGGATGGGTGATTTAGCTGTAAGAACTGTCTCCTGCTGCAGCATGTGGGTGCTGCTGCTAGAACTTGGCCTCTGGTCGGGACATTTCATCACTACAGAGCTGACAAAATTACAGTTACCAGAAAAGTAGGTAAAGTGTATAAAAGAGGCCAGGGGGAAAAAAGGCATTGAAAGGTTAAATGAAACTACACTCTTCTCAGGGCTGGAATTTTATAGGCTGTATTAAGCAGGAAGATGTGAGTGTGATTTATGAAAGCAGAGCTAAGCTAAATCCAGTGTAGCAAGCCCAGGTCCTGGTGGCAGTTCAGTTGTCAGTGCTGGATGCACTGATGTTTGCAAGCACCCCACCTGCTTGTGGCTTTTACAAAGTTAAGCTGGGCTGCGACCTCTGCAGCTGCAACTGTCTTGCTACTTAGCGTACTTTCACCTATTAGCTCTGGCACATCCATCTCAGTTCTAAGCACGGGTGTAGATTGCACTGTGGGTTTGCCCTGCAGGTGGTCACACAGCAGCAGATGCTTATAGAGACATTTGCTAAATACATGCAAGAAAGGCAAAGGATTGTGATAGTCTACAAGAATCTGAGAGGAGTGAAATGTAAGGAAGGGGTGAGGTAGGTTAGCACTGTACAGCTGGCGCGTGGTAGAATTGCAGCAGTAGGCAGGAATTTTTCCTAAATTACAACTTTTTAGTTTGTTCCTCATTTAAATTCTGTTTGGGAAACAAACTCTGTAGAACTGGCAGCAAAGACTTCTTGTTTGAGAGGCACTAAAATTAACCTCCATAAAGACGCACTATAAACTGTAGATTATATAGCCCTACAGGTGTTTACTGTCCTGTATTTCCTCTAGGATAAGAGCCTTGAGGTATAGAGTCAAACTCAGTATAGAACCAGAGGAAGAAACTTGTGCAAGATACATGTGAGAACTGGCGTAAACTTAAATCAGTGGAGCCTTTCCTCCCGTGTTAGATACAAGCTGCATTTGACCCAGTTCTTCAGTAGAATCTGCTCAGGGTCATTTTAAGGAATGCGTCCTCAGCCTCTCTCAAATAGCACCTAGAGGATGAACTCTGTGCTGGAAAGAGCCGCTCCCATTTCTGTTTACTCATATTGATTTTAATGCGCTACAGATTTTATCAAAGGTTCTTCTGATGCTTAAAAGAGGGACAAGGGCAAGTCATTGGCTCAGTAAGGATGTATTGTGTTGGCAGATGCTGCCAGTCAGCCTTTTTGATGAAACTTGCATTTTGGAGCTCTTGGCTTGAGATGAAGGCTGGACAAGTGTATTTCACAGCCAACATACAAACTTCCTAGGCATAGTGAAATGGGGTAACTTTCACTGAGTTTCTTAACCAAGGTAACCTGCAAAAAGGCTTTGCAAATTATATGGCATTAGAACTGGTACCAGATACTGGAGAGTTAGCTCAGCCTTTTTAATAAAAATCAACAGCCTTTTTAATAAATTTCAGCGATCCCTATCCATACCCCCCCCCCCCCCCCCAAAAAAAAAAAAAAAAGCGAAAACCAAACCGAACACGTGCACGCAACTACACACAACTAAAAACTGTGGTCTGCTTTTTGCTTAGACATGTGTTTTGAAATTGTGTTCATTTTTCACTGACTAGCCTTCATGAATTTTAACCTTCCCATTTGTAATGATGCAACCTCTGTGATGTTTATTATAACTGCTGTTTCAGCACGTAGTTGTGATTTTTAATGGCTTTAACCTAATACACTTCTGTTTTCTGTCAACTTTTCTCACCCTGGCATCCCCCCCATCACTTTTGTATTACTCCCCTCATCTCCATTTGCCTTTCAGTAGTTACATTCTCCTAGCACTGACGTTAGCATTACCCTAGCACTAGATTCGCTTATTCTCCAGATGTTTCTTTCCCAGGCTTGGGGTTTTCTTTCTCCTGCTGTGTGGGATTTACTGTCTGTATGCATCAGCATAACAATGCGAGATGAATTTTGTTAAATGTTAAACTTCTTATAGTAATGAAGTGTCCATTAACATACTTATTTGCCTCTTAGTATGAAGATATAATTTTATTTAACTCGAATGGTTTAACTAAGCTATTATTTGTAACCTCTGTTTGTGAAAGTGTACTTTGCTACTTACTGGCAGTACTTGAGAAGAGCTTGTGTGGGTTTTGTTATTTGTGATCTGATCTATAGCTGTGAAGTACAAAGCATTCTCCTCCCCCAAGCTGTTTTTGTGTAAAGAGTTTTCTGTCAGTTAAGGATTTCTCTGGGGGCTTTTGCTTCTAAAATTACAGGTAAAAGTTGGTGAAATTTGGGGCTCCCCAGGTTCTCCCTCCCTGTTAGGTATGTGAGGGATAGAGAGGGATCTAGCTGATAATGTTATTTGGATGAGGCTTCCACTCCCGTTGGGGGCATTTCTGCCACACGTTTCTGTGTTGTGGAATTAGGGATATTTTGGGGGATATTTTAATTGATGGAATCAGGACTTCGGAGAACACATTTAACAAAAATTTGTCTTCTTACTGAAGCATTCCTTTTTTTATTTTTCTTTAAATGGATTTACAAATAAGACTTTACCTTTCTCTGATGTTAACAAAAGAAAATGAGTGTAGTTCAAATGAGAACTACCAGGAAGTAGCTCCGGTAAGGCCATTTATCTGCTTGATGTAATCATGGTTTATATCACGGCACATCGTGCTAATGTAGCCTAAAGCAATATGCTATAATGGCAAGGTGAAGTTACGTAAAAGCATTTCCCAAAACAAAGAGAAGTGATGCTTTCCTTAGATGATTTTATTTTCTTTTGTGGTGTTCCACGCTGTAGCTGTTTTTGATGTTCACTGTGCTGGATATTGTCTTTGTGTTATTTAAAGCTGCTCATAAACATGCATTCAGAATTCTGTGGTAACTATTTACTTGGTTCTGTCAGCCTTCTTAAAAACAAAACAAAAACCCAGCTATTACATGTTTGCTTTTTAAATAATTTAAATAATTCTCTATCATTGTTTTGGTTTTACACAGCTGCTAATAAAAGAGCTTGGTGGTAATAGGTAAGCACAAAGTAAATACATTACTCCAATGAATTGATCAGTAAATAATGAATGAGGCGGTTTCCTTCATCCGTAGTAAATTTTAATATTTGTCAAAGTATTTTTTTTTTTTTTGTGGCTTTTTAAGGTGCTTCTGAGGATGTTCTGACTTCCCCTTTTTAGGTATGGATACTGCTTTTTCTGTGAACTAACTCAGCAATAACTTCTACTGGCTTGAGTGAGGACAGAGACCTATAGGGCTGGAGTCCAGCAGCTTGCGGTAGCTTCAAGTTAGCTATTGCTTGATAGCAAGGTATCGCTATTGGGCGTCTAATTTTATTTTTTGAATGTGAGATGTTCAATGATAAGCTTTCAGCCTGTGGGATAAGCAATGCTGTAATGACTCGTATCTCTAGCAGTCTGGGTTTCCAACAGTTGGTGGAGTAGGGGAGGAAGAGGGGAACCCAATAGCATTGCAGTCCTTTCATCTGCCAAAAGATGGAGTGAATGATCTACCAAACAGCCTGCACAGCTAATTGTCTTTTCTAGGCAACTAGGAACTTCTCTGCAAGGAGGGAAGGTTTTCTGCTGCCTTACAATGTTAAAGGCTTATACTTCTCATAATTTGTGCTAAATGTAATGCGGCAGTTTGTTGTAACAAATTGACGAAACTGGGTGGTAACAGATGGGTTGGTGACAAATGGGTTAATTAGGGGTCTTATATAATTAGTTTTTCTTTCAATTATTTTGTCTACTTATGTGTGAAAGGGTATTTTAAAATAACCCTTTCACTTTTTTCAGGAAAAAGAATTGCCTGGGCTGCTGATGGTCTGAACTGTCCCTTCTACAAATACAGGGGTCCTCATCAAATCAAACTAAAATTAGTATTGACATGCCATAATTTCAAATGGAGAAACTAACGTTTTCAGTAGTGCAAGGAAATTTTACTTGCTATGGAACACTAAATTTCTTTGGCAAATAAGATCATGTGCATGCTGTAATGTAGCTGGGTACATGTCTTTTTCTATAGGCTTTTCATTTCCATTGTCCGTGCTAGAATTACCTGTTAGATTCTGGCAAGTGAGCTACTCCAATCAATTACACTAGCATGAAAGCTGTAGATTTTTTTCTCTGTTTGTCACTGTTTGCTTCACTTACTGTCTGCCTTTGTGCTGAGGGACTCTAATTATTTCTCTCAGGTATCCTCTCAGGTGACTTGATGTTATCACTAAACTAGTGAGGTAGGTGCTGCCAACGTGAACCACTAAGAAGCACTGGAAAGACTAATCAAGATAAGATGGAGGAGGCTGGAATCACAGGGGAAAGGCTGTGTGATTTAGATTCATCAGGTAAATGAACCACAGACAAGTATTATGGGTAAAACTGGTCCTGGAGTGGCCATTTTTGCTTGGTAACACTATGGTGACTTTCCAAAGGGTATGGTTTGGTAAACTGCTATTTTTACATAGCTGCTAGGTTACATTCTACATCTAATGTCTGGCATCTTATATTGCCTAGGTTTTTCTCCCTAGCATTCCCGTTTATCTATAGCAATCTTACCTATAAAGGCAGTCTTGTTTGTTTCTAGAATAACCCTTTTTTAGGCCAGACTTTGTACCTCTTCACAGAATTGAAAGGCAGAGGAGTACTTTTAGCTTTGAACATTTCCAGTAATGCAGATTTTCCCTTTAAATGTCAGTAACTTGGAGCATTAGAGCATAAGTGAAGTGTCTGGTAGGTGGCATAAATGGGGCAGAAAGAGGTTAAAGGACTCCTCCAGATGCACATGGGAAGTCCGTGTCAGACTGCAGTCCAGAGATGAACAGAGTTTGGATTTTGGTACCTTTTTCCGGGCACAGATGATTATAACGTCAGCATGTCCACATTAAATTTTAAACATTGCACTGTTTCCCTCATGCCCTACCAAAAAAAATAAAAATAATCCCAAACCAATATAAGCACTTAAGGATGATAAATATGAATTGCAGTGTGGGAAGGTGAAGTAATTGTGACAGCAAATGGGCAGGTTCATTTGATTCAATGCATTTTGTGTGTTTTTGGGCACTTCAAACATTGACAGCTCTAATTGTGTGTTACGAGACTATTCAGCTTTCATGTGCATTTGTGTAATTTTTTGTCCATTATTTTAAAAAACAAAAACAAGATACTTAAGCTAGATCAAAAGTTGGCATGAAGAACACTCACGTTGAGAGGAAAAGTAGGAAAAGAAGCTGTGATGTAACATAAGAGGTGAGTTCTTATTTAAATGAGTCCTTTGCCATATTTGCAAAAACTTGCACTGCTCTGAAAATAAGAGGACTCTTTCAGACTTTTAGCAGTCTGCATTTGGAATACTCACTTCATTGCTTATTCTATGTAAGGCATAGCTATATGCAAGAACAAACTTAAATGTTAACGAATTCAACTGCTTTATCTATTTGATGTGTATTCATTTTAGGAGTATTGAGAAGGGTGAGGGAAAGGAAGGTAAAGGAGAAAAATAGGTACTGTGTGTAAGACTGAGCTCCTTCTAGAAGTAGATCTTTAACTTCATCCTTTGTGTGACTGCCTTTGAAATAGTACTTACAATTCACAGGTTTGCTCACTTTTTCATTGTGTTTTTTTTTTTTTTTTTTTTTTTTTTTTTATAAAAAAGTCATGTTTTGAAAATACGTCATCAAAAATAAGTCATGTTTTTGCCCAGATACACCAAATGACCTTAGGTTCCTGTGGTGTGTTGCTGTCCATATTAACAGTAAGAAGCAGACATAATATATGGAGGTAGACCAGAGTTTGAGAAACACCCTGTAAAATGGCATTATTTTATTTCTGCTCTATGCTTTGCTTGTTTTATCAGCGCCAGGAGCTCTGTATAAGCTCTACAGAATTTAATCTACAAAAGACTTGAGGTTGCAGGCATGTTACTGTTGTGTTTGGTGTGGAAATGGGCTGCACTAAAAGCATTGCCTGTGGCGGCTTGGACACCAGGACTGACTATAAAAGATAGCTGTGTCCATCTTTTCTGGTTTAGACAAGAATAGGGGTGGTCTTATTTCAATTAGATGTGGCTTATGCAGGGTAAAATGTGCATTTCTTCACACAAGCTTACACAAGGCACTGTGCGATAATATGACTGGGGATTCTGCACGGCATTTAATGCCTTTAAATAAATTGACTGGAGATTACAGGATCAGTTTGCAATTGGAGTGCTCAGAAGTTAATGGAAGCTGAAATCAGAGGCCTTGCCTGATCTTTTTGCAAAGATGCAAACTGAAAAATTCAGCTTGTGGTTTTAGTTTGATTTCTGGATGTCCTGTTCATAGAGCTGCTGAGCACAGTCACGCTGCTGCTTTGGTTCTAGAGCTTATCGTGGAGGATGGCTTCATGAGAAGTCATCCACACACGATGCATCCACACTCCAAGTTGATCATATGATGGCTTTATCTGATCTTATGCTTATTGAAGAAATTAAATTTTGCTTTTCAATTAAAATCAAGTTAAAATTAAGATATATTTTATCCTAAATACAGTTTGTATGTATAAATGTATTTTAGAGATCAAAAAATTATGCTGTCTTGTTATTTAAAAGGGACATTGCTGTATATTGGCAGTGCAGTTTGAATGGTGGTATTCCTTTGTAGTAAGGTTGTGTGGGCTCCCATGTCTGTCTTTTAAACCTAAAATATTGACAGTAATGTAATCAAAGTCCTTACTTTTTATAGCAGGTTTCCCGAGGCTGTCCCTCGGAAACCTATTATGTCTGAAGAAGAAACTGAAGTGTACTCTCATAGGGCTGACTTCAAGGACACAGCAAAAATCCAGATCTCTGCTGCATCCCTCTCCTTCCTGACACAAATCTAGCATGGACTTTGTGAGCATTTCCTTGTTTCTTTCCACATCCTTATTCTCCTGCATTTATACAAGGGAATGTTCTGGGAGATGCTAGAGCTGTTAACGATCTTACCTTTTTTCTTTTTTTTTCTTCTTTTCTCCACTTCCCAGTATTGCTGTTTAAAGCATCCATAAGTGCTCTTCCTGCCAAGGTCTCTTGTATTTAAACCTCTAGCTCTTCTAATGTAAAGACCCACTTCTTTAATGAACTTACTTGACAAATGCAATGGATTTATTTGAAAAAAAAAAAAGTCGAAAGGAGCGATTTGAAGTTGTTTTAAAAGATATTACCATATTTCATAGCAGCAATGTGTACCTACTGCTGGGACTAGTGGCTTAAGGCCTTGAATACAAAATTTCTTCTACTTAAATGACTGGATGGCCCCTCGTGTGCTACTTTTATTCTTTCTGGAATATGCTTTAATCTCCACAGTGCCTAATGTGCATATCAGAAAAAAAATATGCTTCGTTGTTTAAGTTTCTGTGATTTTTTTTTTTTTTTTTAGGGAGAATACTCAGCTTGCATTGAGTGTCTATAAATAAATCATAAATATTTGCAAATGCTTTTGTTTGCACAGTTGTAACATCTGCTTTCTTGCAGAAAGCCTTTCTAGGCTTTGTTGCTCAAATTAACTGTGGAAAGTGCTCCTTAAACAAAAGGAATGACACAAATCCTACTTCTACTTTTTTTTGCTACTTAGAGACAGACCAGAGGACTGTCCCTTATTTCACAGAAATCATAGGCAAAAGTCCTTAAAGGTACCTTGTGATAAGTCTTGCTCAGCTTTGTGAAGGTAAGGTTAGATACCAACCTTTCCTGAATACTTCACGCTCTCCATTGTGCTCTTTTTATGTTGAAATCAAAAGCTGACCAATGAATAAACCAGTTCTGCCCACCAGTCTTCCTACCTGTCCTGCAAATGCCCTGCCTGAGCCTAGAAAACTACTCAAGAGGCAGAAAATGGGATGTCAAACTGTGTTTAGCTAGGCAGGTAAAATGCGCTCAAGGCAATGCAGCAGGGCAGTGGTGGAACCAGAAATAAATTGCAAGTTTTCTGATCTGCAGGTTATATTGTCTGTGCTTTGACTTCTGCATAGGTAGCTGAAACTACGTAACTCAAAGGGATCAAATCCGTAAGAAGGAAGCCTACTCTACATATCACTCTAGGATACGGGAGTGAAGGCTTTTCCCGTGGTTGGGAAACTGTGTGGCTGCTGTGCAGAAAGTGAGATTTACTGTTAAATACAGGAGTGAAGCTATATTCTTCCTGCCAGTCTTGTTTTGGGTCAGTCAGCAAATATTAGTTCTGTTGTCTTAGTTTCACTGTCTATTTAGTAGTCATACTAAGTGCCCATCTCTGGATTGTTTTGTGAGCATATTGTTACCTTGATTTGAATTCACTGAAATACAAATAATCTGAATGAGCTGTTACAAGTTTATAACAACATCTCCTATGTAGCTGTGCTGTCAAAGCAGATGGTGCTATCTCTTGCTCCAGAATTAGCGTAAGGCTGAGAGAACATATTTGTTGCTTCAGTGTTAATCTTGGAAACAAGTAATCTAAGAATTCAACAGCGGCATTTTCCTATATGTTTTTTCACAAGCAGTAAACAGCAATAAAACAGGGAATGTCCCTTTCTGCTTGGTGAGAGGAAGAACCTGATATGGCAAGTTGCAAGATCTGGAGCTATTACTAAAATGTCTCTTGTTTTAATTTAATGTTTCTGGATCAGATTTTTTTTGATCTTTTACTGTGTTCTTTATGGTTAATTTCTTAATATGCTTTCCAAAACAGTAGAAAAAACTATTGCAGCCTCTGCTTCTGCCCTGACTTTTCTGACAGTTTGTGGTTATGTAACTTAAGCTGGATAGGGTCCGTTAAGTGATTTTTCTTCTTTTGTGAAGATGAGAAAGTTCCGTATTGAGTTACCTAGGCTTCTTCTGTATTGTTTCTAAACCACTCAGAATATGCAGTAACACTTCATCTAAGTTAAATCTGTTACAGAGTGTGTTGTGTGTTGTGAAGTGGGTTGTAGTACACTTGTTTGGCCCAGTAGATATTCATACTCCTTCCTTAAACCTAAAGCCTGTTTGTGGCAGTGCACAAGTGGATGCCTAGGAAAACACTGAAGAGCAAGATAAGCACGTACTAATGTTTCTCTCATGCTTCCAGTATTCCACTTAATTTTTGAACCTGTGTAAGCTTTTATATCCTAAGGCAATGCGTTCTACAGTGTAATTACATGTTGCAATTTCGTTTGACATCCCATGGCTCTTGTATTATGAAAGCTATTGAGCACTTGTTTCCAATCTACCTTTTCCATGGCTTCTAGCATCTTAAAAATCTTTCTTGTACTCTTAGCTGTCTCTTTTCAGGCATAGAGCTGATGTATTCGGTTGTTCATCTGAATGGAAGCTATTTCGTTTCTTTGATTGTCTGTGCTGTCTTCTGTACTTTTTCTAGTCTGACAGCTTTGTTATGATGGGGAGAAAAGGGAGTGCACTTATTCCTTTGTTAATAACTCCTAGCATTTGATTTTTTTAAAACTGCTAATGAAGACTGAGTTGATATGTTTACAGAACCATGTATAACTACAAAATCTCGTTCCTGAGTGGTAATAGCAATTTCAAAGTCAATCACTGTGTGTAAAAAGTTAGGATCATCTTTCTATGTATACATTACTTTACATTTATCAGTCTGGGATTTTGTCTGCTGTTTAATCAGAGTCACTCAGCACAGTGAGAACCCTCTGCAGTTCTTTGCTGTCAAATTATGTTTTTATTATAATAGATGTTTTAGTAACGTAAGCAAACTTTGTCATCTTGGTGTTCACCCCTTCTCCGGATGAATTACAAATATTTTGAACAGTTCAGTCTTTAGCAGAAGTCTGCTATGATCCCCACATGATTGCATTTAGAGCAGTGGGACCGCGCTAGAGGCCTCCTGGAGTAGATGATGCGTTTATTTCTGTATCATTCTTAGCTGAACATTTAACCCATTCAACTTGTATCTTTCTGTTCCCTGGCAGATTCTGTTAGAACTTTCAGTGATAAATGTTATCAGAAGCCCTACAGAAATCCAGTTAGACTACATCAAGTGTATATTCCATGTCCATATGCTCCATGACTCCTTCCAAGAACTCTAGTAGCTTGTGAGTTGTGATTTTCTTCTAGAAACAGTGTTAGCTCTTCTTCCATATGTTCTGTTTATGCATGTATCCTTAAATTTTCGTTATCGTGTCTGGCATTTTGCCTGCTGTGGAAGCCTGAGATCTGGCCTGTATTTCTCTGGAATGTCCCCAGAGTGCTTTTTGAAAATTGGCGCTACAGTTTGCTACCTTCTTTCAGTTTCTGTGGCATTCAAGGGATGTTACACGCAGACTGTTTTATTCATTTCCCATAACACTCAGGTCTTTCATTTCTGACACTAAACTTTCTGCTGGTCCTTTGTACCTCCTTCTGCAACTCACTGCTATCAAAGGAAGAAAATCTCATTCTGAATTTATAGTTTTTATGTGAATTATATTAAAGCCACAGGCAAAGCAGTCCTAGGCTGTTGTGGGAGCACTAGAACAGCTATCTGACCAGCACCAGTTCTGCAAGAACTCTTTGAACTTGATATTAGATTTAAGCATAGACAGTGAGGCGTTCATCTTATTAGGGAATTATATACTTTTTAGGAGAGAATTCATAACCATTATATAAGATTCAGTCTTAGCTAACTGGATTTGCAAATGTGCTTTTATTGTTGTGCTGATTTCTGAAAACCTGGTGGTAATGTTTTCTGTTACGTAACTCCCTTTATGTAGTTCCTGCATTTAATGAACTTGGGAGATACATGTGTTGAGAAGTGTGATATTTAGCTTGTAGTTGGTTGCCTGACAGCACAGCATCAATCTCGTACTTCTACACTGGAGATATGGTAATGTTCCTGCTAGTCTTAAGATTATGTACGTAGGCTGAGAAAAACAATCTGTCAGCAGCATATTACAGGTTTCCATCTATGTTATTCTCAGGCATCTCAATAAGGTGTGCTTATTAAATTACTGATGGAAATGGGTTTTGAAACGGAGTATTAAAATACTAGGAGGCTGCAGCTTTACAGTTTTATAGAGCTTGTATACAAAATGAGGAGGGAGCCCCGTAGAAAGTAAGTATGCGGTTGTGCAAGCAAAGACCATGAATCACAGAATTACAGGGTTGGAAGGGACCTCGAGAGATCATTGGGTCCAACCCTGTTACAAAAGCAGGTTCCGTAGAACAGGTTGCCCAGGTAGGCATCCAGACCAATCTTGAATATCTCCAGAGAAGGAGACTCCACAACCTCCCTGGGCAGCTTGTCCCAGTGCTCTGTCACCCTCACTGTGAAGCAGTTCTTTCACATCTTAGTGCAGAACTTCCTGTGCTCCATTTTGTGGCCGTTGCCCCTTGTCCTATCCCCACAAACCACTGAAAAGAGTTTGGCCAAATCCCTCTGTCTTCCACGCTTAAGATATTTGTAAACATTAATAAGATCCCCTCTGAGTCTTCTTTTCTCCAGGCTGAACAGACCCAGGTCTCTCAGCCTTTCCTCACAGGGGAGATGCTTCAGGCCCCGTCTCATCTTTGTGGCCCTCTGCTGGACTCTTCCAGGCAGGAGATCCCTGTCTTTTTTGTACTGGGGAGCCCAGAACTGCACACAGTACTCCAGGTACCTGACCAGGGCAGAGTAGAGGGGGAGGATCACCTCCCTTGACCTGCTGGCCACTCTTTTAGGGAAGGAGTGATACCCAGGACCTCTTTCCACTGCTCTGAGATGCAGTTGGTGCAGAGGTTGGTGCTTTGATAGTGCCCAACACTTTAGAGTTTTTAACTTTGGTTCTTTGGCATGCTAATAAAGTCTTGTTGGGAGGCTTATTTCAGAGAAAGAAACACCAATTTAGTGCTGTTTCTGAAGAGTTAATGGGACATAGAAAAGCTGTTTTCTCTGCTTGAGGCTCTCTTCTGCCTTGAAAAGGTTTTCTGTCAATAAAGTGTTTACCATTTAAGCAGCCAAAATCATTTAATACCTGGTAGCAGTACTCAGCTTGTCCCCCATCCCTCCCTCCTCCCCCCCCCCACCCCCCCAAAAAAAAATTAAAAAAAAATAAAGCAACCAATTGGAAAAAATCCCAACATTTTTAAAAAATTCATTAGAAACAAGGGGTTTGGGGCCCCATAGCTTGTGATGGATGGGTGAAATGGAAGTGATGAAGATGCGGGGTTGTATATTAAAGCTGAATGACTGAAGTAAAAGTAATTAATGAGTAGCACTTGTGTTTTAAAAAGCACTTCTCAAGTTGAAATTCTTTCTTCGTTTCTTTCGTTTTTTCCTCATCTTTTTAGAGTGCACAAGGGAAGAAAATGTTTTAATACCCTTCTGGAGAAAACAGAACTAGAACTGAACTTTCTATTACCTTCATTTAATGTTTTTTTTTTTTTTTTTCTAATGAAAAATATGACAAATATTTTTTTACTGGAAAAATAAAAAGGTTTTTTGATTAAATCTAATTCCTCTGTGGGAACATCTGCGTTGAAAAATTTACCAGCTTTATTAAGAATCCTGATTACAGTGGGTTGTTAACTTCATGCTTTAATATATTTAATATGAGGGTACCTTACTTACGCGCAACAAAGCAGCTGCATACGCAAATCCTCTGCTTATTCTTTTCCAGAGGCATTGGCGCTTCCAGGACGTACATCACTAAGGGTGTCTTGTTCCTCAGTAACTCCAAGTTCAAAAACTGCAAATGGGGTACTGATTTACTCCAGCACATACAGGGCTTTAGAATAACCCTTGCTGAAGTCTGTCTCATCTTGATCAGTGCTTTTTTTTAATCATAACACTGCCAACACAGTAAATAATAGCTCTATCTTTTGATAAAGATTCTTTGTCCTACGACTTATATTTATTTGAACAGTTGAAGGATGAAGATTCTTAGGAGAACCTTCAATGAGAAGCTCTTTCTGGAAATCGAGACTTTCCTTGGGATTTGAATTCTTTGTTGGTCAAAATTTGTATCCAGACCTTTACAACGTGTTCCAAAGCAATTACCTTTTGAATATGTTTTGAAATCAGTTCATAGTGAAAAATGTGGAGTAGTAGTAACTGTCTCTCTTCAAAGCTTCAGTGGAGATTAGAGATTGCATTTACTCGGGAGGAGTTCCTCAAACACCAAGATTTTCTGGCTTTTGGCTGGTAGAGACGTTAATGAAATCATCCTGCTGTGTACGTACAACTTCTTTTCTTTAATAGCTAATTAAATGCTTTTTGCCAGCACTAAATGTGATTGAAAGTAATGAAAAAATACTCAGCTATGAGTAGTAGCAATGAAATTAAGTTGTAGATTCAATTTTAATAGCAATTCTTCCTGAGTATAACAGAGGTAACTTTTTATATTCTTGCGTGGGAATTTCTGGGTGATTAATATTTACAGATATGTCAACTAAGACTGCAATGGGACGAGTGTTTCCTCTTGAAAGTATTATTGTTCACATGCTGCTTAAAAACTTAGTTTGTGGCAGATTTTAATGGCAGTGGGTTCTGAATTGTTGAAACCAAGAATATAATCAAGGTCAGTCTGTTCTCTTAGTTCAGGATTTAGCTTCATGATGGATTGATGTTAAACATTGAACTAATTCTATTAAATGAAAGACAAGCTCATCTTGTTTTTGTTTTATGGTTTTACTACAAAAAAAAAAATCCGAACCTAATTCATGAAAAGAACTAGTCTCTAGTGAAACAACTGTGACATAGTGTAATTTATTCTGGTTTAGAGTCACTGGATAGACTGCTTAGGGCACTGGGTAAGGATCTGAAAGACAAACCAAGCTCTCATTTTTGGAAAGAATCACTTAGAGAAGGGTATGCCTTTTAGCAAAATAAGTGAAATAGATCCAGCCATCCTGTTACGTTGGCAGAACTGGCAGTCAGATCATAAATACTTAAAATTCTTGAGGTCTCTATTTGAAAAAGCAAGCAGGCAAGCGTACAGTCAAATATAATGAGTTTTCTTCCAAACAATATGTAAATAAGTGTGAAACTCCTCTTGATGTATAAAAAAAGTAAAGACACTGCAAACGCTTGGTGATTAATAATAAAGGCAGCATTAATAAACTTTGAGCTTCATGCTATATATATATATTTAGTTAGCAAATGATGTAGTTAATAGCAAAGCCATTCAAACATCACACAGTTGGTGTAGCATACTTCTGCTATAGTCAGGCTGTTACCCAGTAGTAGGAAGGCAATCACATTTTGGTTTTTAAGATGCTTTAGGCTTGCAGTACTTTCAATATACTCTCATAATCCTTCCAATAGGAGAGGAACAGGCCACAGTCGAGTAATGCCTGTTCTTATTACCTTCTAAGTATCAGATGAACAAAAGCAGTTGTGTACAAAAACTGTGACTTTGTGAAATACTTATAAAATTAAATCCTTTATCAGAAGGATTTGCATGTTACAAAAAGTGTGCTATAAGGTCTAGGAATCTTTGTATACGAAGAGAAATAAAAAATTAGGGGATGGCTTTTTTTTAAATCATTTGAGTTTGATGATTGTCATTGTCACAGGAAATAGAGTTGGAAAAGACCATTGAGGGAACTCTGGTTATATTTGTGTAGTGTTTTCTGAAACACTAGTGATGGAGACTTGTAGTTTATTTTGGTGTTTTTCTAGAGCTTGCTGAGGAGTCACAGCTAAAGTGGGTGCAGAAGGGCAGTGGCTTACATCAGTGAGCACTCTCCAGATAAAATATGAGTGGGACCAGAACTGATGTTGTTTAGGAAACTGTCAGAAAAGGAAACCACCTCCTTTGCTGGGGTTTACAGAACTGTGTAATGGAGGCCCTGGCAGTGCGTTATTTGGTGTTTATCAGTACTACAAACTTTCCTCTCCTGAGCACGGATGTTTTTACATCTTTGAGACAGTTCTCAGTACCAGGCACTGTTTTTGGCACCGTTTCTCTGCCCGTTTCCTTTGGTGAGAAATAAAGCTCAAGTGAAAAGTGGGGAAGCAAAATCACAAATCCCACACAGCCTTTACAGAAAAGTAACACTCCTGCCCTGGAACCACTGGGCCTCAACAAATTCTGAATTCCCTGCTTGAGGGGGGGAAGCTAGCCAGCCCTCCCTGGCTCCGTGGAGAAGTGAGTCTCTTGATCATCCTTGGCAGCTCTACCTATTGCAGGCTGGGTTCAGACACTCTGGAAACAGCAGTGGAAAGCCCCTCACTCATAGAGTGTACGAAATGGAAGTCATCTGCGTGCAGTGAGTTTAGCAGTGCTTTTTGCTCCCTCCCAAAGACACAGGAGCACGGAGCAATTCCAACAAAGCTCTGTGTACCTCTGTATTCCTGCTGCTTGCTTCCCTTTCTCAGGGCTGCCAGGATGGTGTCTGTGGGCTTGCTGCAACTTGTGAGTGGCAATCAAGGTGAATTGAGTTTACTGAGCAAGTCCCCTTTCCTGGAGTCTTCTCTTGGGTGGTGACTTTCCTGGGTACTGATGCCATCCACTACTTCACATGGTATTTGAAAAAAGATAATACGGGAGACAAAGACTCCCAGAAAGCCTTTGAAGTTTTCTATACTCAGGCAGAACTCAGGGCAGCAGTCCTGTCCAGGCACTTTGTGTTTTTGAGTTGTGGATATATTCTGCTTTTCAGTTGAGAAATAATCTGAATATGGATGTAAAACCAGGACCTGAGGCTCTAGGGATAAACAATAGTGCTTATGCCTTTATGCTAACCTAGAATAATTAAAATTATTTGTTCCAAGGGAAACTTGTTTAGTTTCTCTCATAAAAATTGGATGGACTTTTTTCCTCTGCTCTGTAAAGGCCCTCTGGAAAAGATTAAACTTGAAGTCTGAAAAGCAAGCCATCTTTCAGTAATAAAGCAGAGTCAGTAAAATGTGTTCATTTATTACTGGCTGTAGTACTAAAGCCTAATATTATCCATTGGTCTATTTTTAGGAAAAAAAAAAAAGATAAAAATTTGCATGTCAGTAGTTCTTATGAAGCCCAAGAGAAGGCTGTTTATTCTGTCTCTTTCCCAAGCAATTCCTACAGAGGCTGCAGCTAATTGTCTTGTACTGTAATGTGCTTTGAGCCCATGGGTAGCCCCTACCTCCTCTTATGAGCAAAGTCCTTAGGATTTAACTGAAATTGTAATTTCAAAGGAACGTGGAACACCTAAATGTTCTGCATTGTTTTTTGGACCTTCAGTGACTTGAGAGCTGTTAAATAATTACGGATTAAAGAAATAGTGGGAAGAAAACTATTCTCCACACAATAATGAATGTTTTCAAACTGGAATTTTTTTCTGTTTAGTGATTCTTTCCTGTTGGAGTCATGACGGCCTGTGGCAAGGCCACATGAAAACTGCTGCTGCTGTCAAAGGCTGGATGGAGAAGTGCTGGCGAGAGCCAGCTACCTGGTGAGGCAAGCACTCAAGTTTGAAACTTTGATGCCTGAATTTTCACGTGAGGGGAGACAGAGAGGGGGGCTGGGAAAATGTGGCTGATGTGGGTGGTACAGCAATCCTGCCATGTGTAAGTACAGGTGCTTATGAAAATGTTCCCTTTCCAAGTTATTTGTTGGTCTGCTCATTTTGAGTTGATGGCAGTGCTGTGGGGCTATTCCCTACACAATGGGAAGGTCACTCTAGTACTAAGAGTGTGTCTGTTGCTCGGATTAACTGACATTAAACTCTCAGGTACTAAGAGCGGTGCACGTTTTGTTTACCATTTCCTACAGAGCTCCGTGTTCTGCACAGTGCTGGCTTGGGAGCTAGAAGCCAAGGAGCAGTGCTAGCAGAGCTCTGGCTCATTTTGTCTTGTACTTCCTCTAGTGTGAGCTGGTACTTCTCAGCTGGGAGGTTGCTTGGAATTAAACGAGGTGGTCTTTTATGGGTTTAACACTGAGGAGTGTAGCAGTGAATACCGAACCAATTGACTAGTGGTTTTCCTGGGCTTTGTTATACTGCTGGAGTGGTAGTAAGCATAAATGGGAGTCTGATCTGTTTGACTGAGACGTTAGCTGCAATACCCCGTTCCTTGTTACTGATACCTGGAATCTTAGACTGTTAGAAAACTGGCAGTGAGAACTTACATGCTTGAGTACAAGAAACAGATTTTTATTTTTATTTTTTTTCCCCTTGCTGCCCTGCCTTAGCCTTAACCTGACAATATGGAGCCTCAAGATGAACTTGGGTTTTTGTGTTGAATGACTCTGCTCATCCCGCCTCAGTAATAAGTTGGGAAGATCTTCCTATTGCAGTCAGTGGCACTGAGAACATGTTCAGGCTCAAAGATTTCTGTGAAAGATTTAAGGGAAATAATAAAATCTTAGGTACATAGAAAGAATTTACTGATACATATCAGCATATAGGACTAATGTATTCATACATTTCACTTTACTAACTTTAGCTTTCAGCAGACATGGCTCTTCATTCAGGGCGAGAAACAGTGCACACATAGCAGATCAAAATGGAGACGAGAGTGACTAGAAGAGGCAAGACCTGGAGATAGGAAGAGAGGTAGCACAATGACATATTTTTAAAAGGGTTTTAATCTATTTGTGCAACTTGAGAGACTGTCACTAAATGTTTCTTTTGTGTGGTGTATCTGCACTGGCTAATTGAAGATAGATGCCCTTAGAAGAGAAGGCTTTTAGTTGCATGTTGAAAACCAGCAGCAGTAAAGAACTTTTTCAGATAAGGGAGGCAATTAATTTGACATCTCCAGTTGTGACCTTATTTTCGTCTTTAGCATGCAGTGCTCAAAGGAAAGGCAGGGTTTGCTAGAATTGCTTGAGAAGTATGCATGTTTCTGAAGTTTGCAGCTGGACTTCACTTTTAATATTTTTTTTTATTTAATTCATCAGTGTGATGACTAATTCTGTGCATGCAGCTGCCCCTGAACAGCAAGGTTTTTTTTTAACCTGCTTAAAAGCTGGAAGAAATGCTGTATATGCAATACTATGCTGTGGAGTCTTCTGAACTCTTCAGACAAAAGCTTTTCTGTGTAAAGTAAATTATTACCAAAAATTCTGTAACATTCCCAGTATAAGGTTCTCAGAAGTTTATTTAGGCAAAAGAACACCTCACCCACCAAACTATCAAATAATGACTTCCACGGAAGCTGATAGATACAATTAAATCTTTGTTGTGACTCAAGGAGTTAACTGATTCTGTCATGATCAGATATAAAACAGGTCAGAAGTATCTTTGGAAAACATAAGCTTTAAGACTTAATCTTCAAGAGGAAATCTGTTTAAAACCAATTGAGCTGGTTTATACTCTTGGAGTATTGGTGTAGAAGTGTTTTTAATAACAGTTTAAAATACACTGGAATCTACTTTTTGAAGACAGCTTTGTGTAGCACAATGGCAAAGTGCTTGGCTACAATGCACTCAGTGAAAATGTTTTCTTATTTAAAAAATTGCTTTGCAGTTCATGTTTTTTTCTCAGTAACACAACTTAAAGGCTATTTCTATAAGAATCTGTTTACCCTTTATTTTAAAATGAAAGTTCATAAGACCGTTAATGATATTAATGATGGCTACAAGCTTGTACACAGCTGGGGTGCACTCTAGATCTGCAAATTGTAATGGGGGGGGGGGGAACCTTTTTCCTTGTTAGCTGTTCTTTGTGCTCTTGTCCTGGAATCTTGTGTGATGGACAGATGGGCTTCAGCTGCAACTAAATGGGTGAACTTGCAACCAATTTGGGTTAGATTTGAACTGACAAACCTCATGCTGCAATCCTGCCTAACTCGAGCAAGCTGGGCCGCCCTTGGGGTGCTACTTAGAAGTGCTGACCTTCCCTGATGTACTGCCATTTGCTATTTCACTGCATAATCATTTATACATTTAAGTTGTTTAATATTGGATTAACATTCTAAGATAAACTGTAAGCCTGAGGATACCTGTGTTTGGGAGGCTGTTAAATTATTTATGGTAATTGTGGGCTTAGTCTTAGATGATTGCTCATGTCAAGACAGTATAGGAGCATTTGGGGAATGTTATGCATTAAAATTAACATGATAAACACATTAAAGTTTTTTTTATCAGTGGTAGAAATGTTAAATGTTATGTCAATACTAGTTACTACTAATAGGATTGTGTAAGTTTAAGAGAAGCATAGGTCTTTCATCAGCAAAGGTAATGAAGAAGCCTGAAGACAGACTGTACAGATAAAAATTATCATGCTAAATAGTTGCCTACTGCCTGCATAAGTCTTCCTGCTAAAGCTAGTGGGCAGATTCTACTCCCTGTTGTGTGGAGTGGATAGCAAGTTATAACAAAAAAGAGGAAACAGTTCTGTGTTCCTCTCTCACTGTCTATTATTTCTCCAGATACTGGGACTTTCCCTTACTAAAGTGAAGTGCAGCTGATGAACATGCTCACTGCAGCTCATGCATCTGAAAATACAGCAGGTCTGTAATAGATGTGCTGAGAATAGTTTCTGCCCAAGCTAGTGATGACCTTAAACTACAGGTTGTGAGCCCCTGTGATACAGTAGTGCCAGATATCTGTGGGAAGGGGGAGATGAAACCATTGGATGGTCTTGGTGCTTTGAACTTTGCCAGGAATAGGTTGGCTGAGGGGGCCTTAAGGTCATGGGTAGGCTTGAAAGACCTGGAGGAGACAGCATCCTGTGTCACAAGCGTCACTCCTGCCGGGCTTCATCAAGCTTCACCAGCTTATTTCAGCAGAGGCATCAGTAGATTGGTAGAATGAGAGTCGATGTAATGGAACGATTGCTTGCCTTAGGTGTGCTGACCCAAAGGGAGGAGGAAGGACCTCGTGGTGTGAATTGGCTAAGAGTGCATATAAGATCCCGTGTCTAACAGTGGTTCTCTGCTGGCTGGCTTGAGGTACATTTTCTAGAAACAAGAAGACAACAAACAGAAAGTTTATCTGTTTCAACAGTTAATGTTACTCATTTTGGTAAAATGAGTATCTGCACCACCAGTTGCTCTGCCTATTCCAAATAACTTGTTCTCCCATTGTTATAAGGAAGGTGGGCTCTGACTTCTACTTACACAGATTCTGTGCAAATTAATTTTGAAGTTAATGAGACAAGCTTTTATATTCCTGATCTTGGCCAGTTGCCTGAGGAAAGCCAAGTGAAACCTCTTCACCGAACCCATGGGAACCAGTGACAAATGGCATTGAAGTTCATCTCCTACTTTGATGAGGGAAAATTATCCTTATAAAAGTATCCTCTGAAGTTCGTTAAAGTTAGAATGAACTCAGTGAGTATCATCTGAAGTTCTTTAAAGTTTGAACTATGGGTGGAAATAGACTCGAGCTGATAGTTGTGATAAATGTTATTGCCTGTAGAAAAAGTATCTTGTCTCAGATGCTGTATTTGGTTGTAACTCATCTGATCTCTGAGCCCTTGTCTTCATAATTTGTGTCAGTTTTCCAGCACTTCATTCACTCATTCTTTATAGGCTATTTTGATTGTCAGTTTATACACCAGTGTAATTTTAAAACTCAATAAAAATGCTTTTTACACAAATAATATAGTATAAAACAGTTACATTTCTTTAGGGTAATTCCTCAGATTATTAATGAGCCACACAGATCCTGTATTAGATCATGGCTTCTTATAAAGATTTTATAGCTCCACTCAGGTATTTTGTTTGGTGTGTAATCAGCTTTAATAAGGGATATGTAACCATTCATGAATGAGAAGAAATCCTATGGTAGAAACAAGAAGGGACAATAGAAATTTAATTAGTATATATAAACATTATTCTAAATACCTATAAACACACAAAAACTGAAGTGCTTTTTAGCTCTTTTGAGTCATAGTTGAGAAAGTAGATAGATTCATTTAACCTGGAGGCTTTTCCCATTAGAGACTCAGCAGTACTTGCTGCTACTGAGCCACACACAGCTAAGGATTCGTGCCTGTATGGCCCATGATGTGCGCTGTCCCTGTGAGGAGCACGGGGTGCTGTGGATGGCATGACCATGTGGATATCCCTGTGGCAGCTCTGTTGTCTGTGTGGCTTTCACAGGATGTGAGTGTCCATAAAGGGGATTTGAACAGAAGTCTTCTCAGACCAGTCACAGAAATAGTTGAAATAGTTGTTTGTACATTTTTTTTAGATGGATTTGAGTAGTAGAGAGAAAGGAAGAATTTCAGCTGAAGCACTTGGAATTTCTGGGAATGATAAAAGGGAGGAATATGTTGTTCGCTTCTGACTTTAAAACATTTTTCGAAGGTTTTATTCTAAGGTGCTAATCTGAAGTTGGGATATGAAATCCAAAGAAGAGGAACCTTGCTAACCGCAGAGGTTTTCTTTTGGAATTTTTGAAAATTCAACCAAATGTGACAAAAATCTCCCCTTAGTAGTGATACAAGGAGCAGCAGCCACAAATGGAGTCTTGGGAGGTTCAGGTTGCACGTTAGAAAAAATTCTTCACTGTGCCATGTGGGGCAGGTCACCCAGAAAGAACTCTTCAAACTCAAAAATCTTTTATTGAGGCTATTCTCTTCTGACCTGTAATGGAAACGGGACACTGACAAATCACCTCCTTCAAAAGCAGCTCTTTAGTTGTCCAGTTCTTGGGGCTTTTTTTCCTTCCTGTACGAGGGCTAGGAAGGAAAATGGGGAAAGAGTTTATGGAAATGGATACGATAATCGTAGGGGGGAAAAGTATTACACTTTATCATTATTAATGCAATAGGCTTAACTTCTGTTAGTGTTCGGGTTTAACAATGGCCCATTAGCTCTCTTTTGCATTCTTTCTATTTTTCATTTTGAGGACGTGATATGCCTCCCTTTGGCTGTTCCTTAAACAAAGGGCATTCCTGTTTCCAAGGCAGAAATGTCACAAAGAGGTAGGTACAAGTGAAGAGAGTATTCCTCACCATTTCATTTGCTGACAAATGTAGAACAGAGCACAGTTCTGTTCACAGCTACCAAGGACAGGAAGCTGAATTGCCTGTAGGCATTCACTTCATTGTGAATTTATAGTGTGACTATAATATTTGCATTAATCCCATCAGCACAAAGCATACATAAATGTATTCAGGATTATTTTGTCTTGCTCATACAATTTACATTAAGTTCCATATGCAGAATTGTATTTTCACAGCAAGTTCTATATGTAATATTCAAATTTTTTCTTCCTTTCCCCTGTCAATATATTGCATATTTTTAAGCCCTGCTGGGCTCAATGCCAGCAAGAAACTACAAGGATCTATGGCAACTGCCACATTTGCACTTGCCATTTACAAATCTGTAACTAAATTCTCATTAAATATTCTTAACCAGCCTGCTCAACATATGTTTGCTTGGGTATTAGTACTTATAAGCTGAAACAAATTAGATCAGTAGCTAAATTTACTTCCTAATAGCCAAAGATATTTGAGAAAGAATAGATCTTGGAATGTAGAAGTGGCAATGCCCCCTTTCTCTTTCAGTATTTTAAAATGGGGAAATGGAGCTCTGCTCAGGCGAATTAAAAAGGTGGGAGGTGGGAATTTGAACTCCTTCCCCCCCATTTTTCCTCTGTGGGGAGACTGGTGTATGGAGAGCTTTGACATGAAGCCAGTAAACATGCTCTAACTGGTGTGGTTTCCAAATTAAGTTGTTTGAGAGTCTTTCTTATATTTCATCCTCCTTGTTCCTCCCTTTCAAACAGTGTAAAAAAAAAAACAAAAACCAAAAAACAAAAAAACCAAAGTATTTAATGGGTCTACACTAAGGCACTTCCTTGTGGAGGAACGTTTTCATCTTTGACTTCTAACTGCGCTGACACTAATTGCAGAAAGATCCATTTAACAAAAGAACGTGTGAAATCATGGATGTTAGATTGTGTAGACCCTTACAAAGGTTATTGTCTCAGCTTAAATAGTTGTTTCACGCACTTGGAAAGATTGTTAATGATGAGCTTTTAATTAGTTTCATTGTGTTACCAAAACTGTAGTGCAAATCCTATCATTATGTCTTCAGGTTTGTGCTACTTTGTATTAAATTCAATAGCAGCTCATCCATAATGGATCAGAGATCCCTCCATTCCCCCCCGAGCGGTGCTCCCACGGCTCCTGCCAGAGGCTTCTGTCCAGGTGCAATCCCCAACACACCTCTCCAAAATGGGTTTCAGGTTTGTGTATTGAACAGTGTACTGTGGAGATTTGATTTCTGCTCGCAAAAAAACTTTGATACGGATTTCTGTAAGTGAGATTGTTCGGAAGTAACAGCTTGGGCTTTTTGAGCAGTCTACAGTTTTTAGGCATATCTTTATCCAACTGTGGAAGGTTAGGCTGTGACATAGTACCCTTGTGTTGGTAGAGAAAAATTCTTCATGGGGGGAAAAAAATTGTCATATAACCCAAGGCTCTGACAAGCCTGTCATTTTTGAGTAGATTTGCCCCATGTTTGATCTTGCTTTTTTTTTTTTTTTTTTTTAAGGCAAGACAAACTTTTCCCACTAAAGAGACCTGAACACGCAACTTCCTTAATTCAAAGCCAGAATAATCAGTTGGGAAACATATGTTGGTAACTCATCCAACTGCAGCAAAATAGTTTGTGTTAACTTGATGTCAGTGTCAGTCAGGAGGCATAAGTGAAATAAAATATACAGCATCCTCTGACACCTAAAATTAATGCAACTGCTAAGATCTCTGCTTGCAAGAGAAAAAATAGACATGCTTCGATCCTTAAGACACTGGTCCACAACAGTGAGCAGAGGATTTGGCCCCTAGTGAGAGACTTCTCAAAGCCACTGGAATTTAGAAAATCATTTTGATCCATTCTTTTCAGGGTGTAAACTGAACTACAGGGTAGAGCAAATGCTTTCTTTTTGGCTTACCTTTGAAAGCAGGTTTCTGTCTGCTGCTCTAACCCAGGCTTGCCTGGCATGTTCACTGTGTGACCCACATACTGGGTGTATATAAAACTGTATCAGCAGCTGATCAGGTGGGGAACAAAGCACTACAATATAAAAAAAAAATACTGAAAGCGCTGTAACTGCATGAGTGGATTATTAGTTTTATGGCATATTAGTGCTGAGAGGAGAAAAGACAAGGGAGAGCAAAGATCTGGAGCAGCAATGCAGGCACTAACTGCCCTTCCCTATGCTGAAATGGATTCCTTGCCATTTCTGTAGGTGAAAGGTTGATTTCAAGATTTATTTTCCTTTAGTAGGAATAGGATTATAGGAAAACACTGCTAAGCAAATAGGCAAATGGAGATAGGTGATGAATTAAGATTTTTCAAAATGAAGAGGTTTGTTTGTTTAATGATTTCTTGACTTTTTTTTTAAAAAAAAAAAAAAAAGCTTACCTTTACAATTCTATGGAACTGAAGGAAACGTCGTGAAATAATTATTATTTGACAAATACACTGAAAACCTTGGAAAAGCTTCTCTTCAAATTGTGTCTGCTGTACTCCAGTGGCACTGAGCTATTTTCAACACCAAGTCTAACAGGACAGAAGTGGCTTTTATTCTGATGACAGTTTGCATATTTTGTTTGCTGCATCTTTTCAAGACCAGTTAAAGCTTGTTAATAAATCTGTGATGCAGTACAAATACAGTTCAAGGCTAACATGTTTGGGAAGACATAACTATATATATATATTTTTTTAAAGAATTGTTGTTTTAAAATGTTCAGATGCGTGTTGTTGACTGGCCTGATGGTATTTATGTGACAAGTAGTATAACAAAATACAGCAGTTGGCCTACACCATTTCCATTATTGAAGGCTAGCATAAACATTGTGATCTTCAACTAAACTTTCCTTGCCTTGTTTAGTTGATAGCTATTTATTGTACAGCTGTAGACAGCTCACAGAACTGGCAATATTGTGCTTTAACTAATGGTTCAGGATTGTCAAACTTCAAACTTTCTTGCTTTAGGAACAAATCACCCAGAGGACTATTCCATATCTAAACTGCTTTCATGTATGAAGTTGGGCTGAAAATCTTGAGGACTGGATTTTCAGATGTGTTCAGATTTTCCCCATCTCTGCCTAGTTCAAAAATATTTTGAAAAACGTTTTGTGCTTAGTGAAGGTTCAGGACAGTATTTTCTGTGCATGGTTGCGCACCTTACTATCCTCTCATCTCTGGGAGGTGACTAGACTTGCTTGCCTTGGCCTTTTAACTGATTTTAACATGGAAAAATGTGCCACTGTGGACTGGCATAATTACATAAAATGAGCATGGGGAAGCACAGCTTCTCTTTACTTAAGCCTTGCACCAACCCCACGGCCATCAAGGACGACAGTTTCATCTGCGGTGTATTTCTCAGCATACTCAATGACGCTTCACTGCTCATTCACAACACCAAACTGTGAATGTGCTTTGAGGGGGGAAAAAAACACAGACACGCAATGTATGCATGTGTACACGCATGCACGTACCCCACTAAGTAGTAGGGAGCTACTGTACAGTGGGGTTGCATGCATCGGAGTTGCTAAATGCTGTCTGCTTCTGCAAGAAATGATGCCCTTTTCCTTACTAACTCTTTAAAACCATTCATTCATATTGTTGTTACAGATGCTTACTCAATGGTTAGCTGTTAGCTGGTCTTTCTCTTCCCAGTAAATGTACTTTGAGTAGCTTTAGCAAGCAAGTGCTCTGTACAGCCGTGCACTATGTACTAAGTTCACGCGTGTCCACAGTTCCTGGCTACACTATATTCTGACAGGCAGAGACCTATGTCTTCAGCTATATTTGGAAAGTACTTTTGCAGTGTAAATTTATTCATTTATCACTTGTGCTTCTACAAATTGACTGAGGGCTGTGATGTATGGTTTGGAGTGTGATGATTTAACATTGTTTCTTGAGCCATCCCTCTCCCTTCACATGAATGTACTGCAAAATAATGGTATGCTGATGCCTGACTCTAAGCTTAATTAGATCTTTCATCTTGGAAGCTATCTAACCTGCCTGCCTGGATGAAGTGCAACTTGAGCCTTTTGTTTTATTCTCTCTATGGTCTTGAACGTGGTCCTAGTCCTAGAGAGGAACACTTTACAAAAATTCCTTGTGGGTACACCATAAGTCACTTCACAGCAAACCATGCACTCCTGGGTGCTATTCTTCCTGACTGTCGTGGGTCAGAGGAGCAAGTTACATCAAATACTTATCGAAACCCAAACAAAATGCACTTAAGTCAAAGATAATTATTTGAGATGCTGGCTATTAAACTTAAAATTACCTACTTTCAGTAAGATAGAAATGCTTAAAACAGATTTAAACTAGGTAAAAAAGCCACGAATATTTTATATATATATATATATATATATATATATATATATATATATATATATATATATATATATATATATATAAATATAAATATATACACACACTTAATCATAAAAAATTAACCATTGGAACACAGCCTTACTGAATAGAGGAGCTGTTGGAAATTCTGGCAAGGATCAGAGACAGTAGAAGGCTGATGAAGCTGGAAGATCAAAGATTTACTAGAACATCCAGGACATAAGTCATTCTTGCCTGGTTTGCAATTTGAATGATACTGACAGTGTCCTGATCAGTGTTAGTCTGTTTAGGAAAAGGGATTACAGCGGGTTGTGCTGCATTTGCTCCTTTTATTTATTTTTTTTAACTGGGCAGGAGATGAAAATTGGCATGCATTGTTTCAGTTTGCAATCTCAAATTTAGTAATAATTCAGAAAAGTGGGGGAATGCAACTTTTTAAAATTTCGCTTCTGATAGAACTGATTAATTCCTTCAGTAGACTTAATTCTGTTTTGGTTGGTAGCTCGGAGTACTGCAAAGAATTAAGGGATAAGCAAGCTCCATGTTTATCCTTAAATGAAAATAAGGATAAGATGGTCTTTATGACTAATCTAGGCTGTATCTTAAAGTTGAGTAAATAGTGTATGTGACCCTAAAACTTCTAGAAAAAAAATCAGAGGAGTATGTCTGGCTACATGGACCACTTCTGACTTCTTTCTGAGTTACAGACTGGGCAATGAGACGCTGGAGAGCAGCCCCGCAGAGAGGGATCTGGGGGTTGTGGCTGACAGCAAGCTGAATGTGAGCCAGCAGCATGCCCTGGCAGCCAGGAGGGCCAACCGTACCCTGGGGTGCACCAAGCACGGCATTGCCACTCGGTCGAGGGAGGTGGTTGTCCCGCTCTGCTCTGCGCTGGGCGGCCTCACCTCGAGCACTGTGTGCAGTTCTGGGCACCACAGCACAAAAAGGACGTGAAACTGTTGGAGAGTGTCCAGAGGAGGGCTACAAGATGGTGAAGGGCCTAGAGGGGAAGATGTATGAGGAGCAGCTGAGGACACTGGGCCTGCTCAGCCTGGAGAAGAGGAGGCTGAGGGGAGACCTCATGGCGGCCTACAGCTCCCTCATGAGGGGAGTGGAGGGGCAGTCACTGATCTCTTCTGAAGGGGACTTCAGAATCCCAGCTGCCAGTGGGTGATGGAGGTTTTTTTTGTTTGTTTGTTTCTTTTTTTAAGCATTCCCATATCACTAAATGTAAGAGGGATTTCAGACACTTGCAGTAGTACTGAGTGTGCCTACTCACTGCCTTTGGAATAATAGGTGACTTTTATCCTTTCCTTTGAGTGTTCTCGTATTAAAAAGCTTTCATGTGGGTGGTGTAAAAGTCTATATTTTGATGCATCTGTTCTGGCTGGTTTGGACAAATAAAATCTTTCTGTCAAAGCCCAAGAGAAGGTAGCACAGGGCACAGTCCTTTTGGCAGCCCGTAGAGCTGGCAACGTAGACAAATAGATGCTTTCATATTTTATCTTAGTAATTACATGCTTCAGAGGCCCCAGGACATATTTAATGGCTTTTAAGTACGCTGCAGATATAAGGAACGTGGTAATGGAAAGGATTCCTAAACTGAAGAAGTGTTAGTCCACCTTTTAGCCTATATATCTTTTATCTTACGTTACCATGTGTTACGAGAAGAAATAGCTTGTCCAAACTGATGTTTTCCAGCTTCTCATAAGATCGTTCCTGCAGTTCTGAGGTAGCCCTTCTGTTTACATAGCAAGATTGAGGTTGTCTATTGTGGCAAAAGTGGTAAAATATGAAGCCGAGCTAATATGTGTGTAATAGTAACCCCCATATGTTCATCTGCTACTGCGAGTGAATGTTTCCTCAGTCTCCAGTTGATTGAATATTTGAGGCAACAGATGTATTCTGCTCTTGTTGTTAAAAGTAACGCTTTGTTCACTTTATTTAAGGACGATGCAAGATGATGTATGCGGTCTTATGAGAGAATTGTGCTAAATTGGTAGCTAAAGTGATATCAAAAGCGATTTAGTTAAATTAATGTAACAACATCTTACTATAGACAAAGATGCTTCAGTTTACAAGATCTTCTGTGGTTTTGCTCAGGTGATTTCAGATCTATTGTTTAAAGAGCAGTCACGCAGAGGGAATTTTAACTCTTCATGTTTGTAAATAGATTGAAATCAGTTTTTTTCTTGTGCATAGCTGGTTTGAGGTTTTTAGTTACTGAAGAGAATTAAGTGCCTTATGAAGAAACAGTTAACCCATTTTAGCTGGAAATGGGGATAAGTAGCTGGTAATCTGTATTTTATAAGCTGCAGCCTGTACCTGAGAAGCATACACAACAACACAATAACATATCTTGTGCTGGTATTAAACTTTTAATTCAGTCTCTCAGACTCAGAACCTGGAAGGCACAATGCGCTGTTAGAGACACGATTACAAAGCTCTGATTTGAAGCTGTGAGATGGATCTGCTTGAGGTACTCTTCTTGCCTTACAACCTGGATGAGGCTTTTTTTAACGAAATCTGAAACTAGAGGGTGCTTGTGTAGTTTGTGTTTCATTAACCACTGTAGCCTGTGGTAATTCTGGAAAACCTCTAACACTTTTCCAGTTTGGGTGAATTTCATCAAAGCTTCTTCCTGATGGCTCACTAATGTGGTATGTGTAATTTTCAATAAAGATCAGCATCAGAATTGTATAAATTCACAACCTGGGATTTTGCCTTGAGCTGCTAATAGTAAGTTATTTACGTAGTAAAGACAGTTGCAGTTATACTACTATCACTGTTTGCTTGTATGGATAATTTACAGAAAGAAGCACAGTTTTCACCATGGGCCTTACTTTCTTGACAACTGCATTATCCTGTAAAAAAGCTCTGGAACCTTTTAAACCCATGCAAGTGAATTTGCTTGGGAGCTGCAGCCCAGGCTGCTTTGCTGTTCCATGGAAGATCAAGCAGCACAAGGCACTCGTGTTGGTAAGCACTTAAATTTGATAGACCTAATTCAGTGAGGAACTCCCCTCTCTTTTGTGAGCATTCTCCTAGCTCCTGTTCACCTCCTCTTCCTTCATTAATGGGCTGCTGTTTTCTCTTATGTTACTGAGCTACTGGCCTATGACTACATTCCTTTTTCTTTAGTCAACTCCTAGCCATTGCCATGGATACAAACTTAGTTGAATTAAATAGTGACAACATGTTCACAAAGAATAATGACCAAGTGATGTACAAGACAAAGCATATTAAAAGTCAGTGGTTGTACTAACAGGTTTTATTGAAAACTAAGCAGGGTATTGGAAGTTTCTTGGAGAGAGGACTCTGCTGGTACATCAGCATGGGTCCAGATTTCTCTTGGGAACTGCTGTACTCAGCATTCTCTTCTGGCCTTGTCAAGCAATGTTTTGTTCTTAGTTCAGTGTCAAGTACAAACCTAAATTCCATGTATGCAGGCGGCTACTTAGCATTTTCATAAAGCCTTCCATTTGCCTAAGTGCCTTGGAGGTATTAATACATCTAATGAAGTGGGGTGACCTAAAGATGCAGAGCACACAGCTCATAATTAAGCATTCTTTACTTGGACAGTAATTTTAGATCCATCTCAGCAACAACAGAGCCCTGCTTCTAACCTGTCCGATATGTTCACCACAGCGCTTTGCCTTGGTTCGCTCAGGGCGGCACAGGCTCGGTGGCTCTGGTGACCTTCGTGGTGCTGCTGTTTCTGGCAGGACGTGCTGGGTGTAGCTGCTGCAGCGAGTGCAAGGGATGCTGACAGGGGGCATCTCCTCCACCCTGCCAGATCTGAGGCCAGGCTGGCCCAGCTGAAATAGCTCACAGGACACCTCACAAGGGAGTGGAGGGAACCCCATGCTACTTCTCATCTTGCCACTTCCCCAAACCCTTGATAATCAGGTGAGATTTTGCAAGGTTTATTGCAAATCAGCATGAGGTGCGATGTGAACTACAACTGGGCAAACTGTTGCCTCAGCCAAATCCACCTTTCGTGGTCCTTATTTCGCAACCTTGCAGTTGCAGCAGACTTAGCACAGTCCTCTCAGTCCCCAGAAAACAGATTTTGCCATCCATGAGGCTTGACTGAGTTGCCAGTATGTGCTACCAAAGGAATTCAGGCTGCCAGCTCTGTGCCGAGGCACGGTTCCCTTGCTGTGCCCAGGGTTCTCCACAGAGGGCTTGTGCTCATCCTCTGTCCTCCAAGGGCTCTGCAAGATTCAGTCGGTCTCTTATAGGAATGTAACCTATGGCTAAATGACAGATCCCTGAGATAGTGTGTCTCTTTGCCCTCAGATCAGAGAGCAAATGAATGTCTGCAGTGTTGCAATGCAAGTGGTCGTGGTTTCTAAATAATCAGTACTGTCAACATTGCGTTGTTCATTTTTCACAATGCAGTTTGCAGTTATGTCAAAGATCAGCACCCAGGAGCGCTCATGGAAAGATTAGGAAGAGCTGGGTATGCTGATGTCCAAATCACACCTGCTGCAATTGCTCTGCGTGCTGTGCCCTGGTATGTCACCCAGGCTGCAGTACATGACTACGTGTTTGGAAGCTGATACAGCTCACGGATGATATTTACTGCATTATATTTCTCTGGTGTAAAGCTTTGAGGAACTGGGGTAAAGCACAAAATGAAGTGCAAAGAGAACTTAAGGAAAAGAATATTACCTGCTCATTATCAGCTTTAGCTATCTAACAAAAATCTTTTAAGACAGATGTATCAATTTCCATCTTTTGACCATGGTAAGTCAGGGTTTACTATCTAATTTCAGTCAGCTTTTCCTTTTCTCCTCTTCCTCTGTTCAGTAATGCTCCTTACCTGTAAACACAGAATCCTCCTGTGCAGGGGAATGAGGGACTTTTTGCAGGGACCCATTAGGCAGCCTGTTACATTCTCCAAGGTAGTTGCTGTAAAATGTAATCAAATATCAACCCTGTTTAGGAGTGCTTTTGTGACAGGTTAGGAAGTACCTGTTACAGTCACCAGTTCTCTCTTGACAACGAACCCAGGGTTCCCTGTTTTCAGGGTAAGCCTCTAGGATGTGTTCTGTTGCTTTCCCATCCAGAAATTTCCTTATCTTTGCAAGACAATAGAAAAGCATCCACCCCAGTGCAAAAGGAACCACCTGAAAATGAAGTAGGTCAACAGCAAGGAGGAAGATAGAAGTCAGGCAGTGGGATGCATCACAAACTACCCGTGCGCTGTGAGTACTTCCCCAGAACTGCTCTTTAAGCACTGCATTACTCTGGTACTTTGGATTGTTAACACGGCGCTGCAGCACTGCTCACGCTTAGACTAATGATGAGGTTAAGGAAATTCATTTTATAAATTCTTTACGAGTCTTATTTATTCATGTGCAAATGTTTGCTTGGTGTTATAAAGTCATTTGGAATATTATGGTGTTTTTAAGGGAGAAGACAACTTCAAGTTTTGATTTTTTTTTTTTTTTTGGGGGGGGGCAGGGGAATTAAAAAAGCTATTTTGCGTGCTTATCTTGAGAGATGCCTGCGAATTGGGCATTGCAATGAGCCTTTATTTCCCCCGAGGCATTCAGAAGCCTGGTTTAGAGTATGCAGCCATTAATCTTTCAGCCTCTATGGACAGATCAATTGATTGTCCAGCTACGTAAACATCTGCATTTTGAGAATATTGAGTGCTCTTTATCAGTAACAAATCACGTGTTATCATTAGAGATGTATCAGCGTTGTCACCCAAGCAGACCACCCACTACTTTGGCTGTTATAATTTCTCTGTCAGATATTTGCATAGTAGAAGACATTATAATGAGAATCTATTTTGAAGGGAAGGAGTTTCCCTATTGGTACAGATCTCTGGAGCCTCGGTATACTTTTTATTAGATATGGAGTTCAAAACATCTGTGTTTAAACTGATCAAATGACTTTACTCCTGGAGGAATAAAGCTGTTTTCTTATTCTTGATTTTAACCTTTCATAAGCCGGTTGAACGTGCTGCTTGGAAATGGAACTTGTGGCTTTCTCAGTCCTTCTGTTTCGGATAGCCCCATTAAAGTTGAACGTGAAGGGTGGTTGCTCCAGATGATACGCTGATCCCAAATCAAACAGGGTTTGAGCAGGGTTCCATACTTTTTTTTTCTTTTTTTCTTTTCAGCTAATAAAGGCTGGTTTAAAGAACAAAATTGAGGAAACAATGAACTTGGTAAATGTTTTTTGGTGTCCAGTGTAAAATAAGTGTGAGACTTCTCATCCCCCAGTAAGGCTGTTGTAGGGACGTGCTGTAGCTTATCCTCACAGGTCCCATGTACAGCCCAGCTGAAAGAAATGGACCAACCTCCAGAACCACAGCAGCTGCCTTCTCCAGGCAAGGGAACCAGGTGCAAACTCTTTGTTCCCTGCCCGTGGGAGGAGTTGTAGGAATCACTTTGTTATTCATGGTTTGTGTCTTGTGTGATCCCCACAGATTTTGTCTCTGTAGGTTTATACGTGTATCTTCTTACTGACAGCCTCAAAGGTGCTGAGTTCACACTGGTGTCCTGCCTTGTTTGGACCTGACCTAGGTGAAAAAACTGCAGGTAGTCAGGTATGAGACTGCATTTCATATCGCAGTGCATCCCTCCAGATGTTTGCCAGCACATAGTGAGACTGTAGCCTAGGGCAGGAGAGGCTGCAGCTGCACCTCGAGCTGGAGAGACTCCTGTCAGCAGCCCCTGCTGAAGTTTTTTCTGTTTTAGCAAACATGCACTAAAATGCACTTGAAGCAGGGCCTAATAGTAATTAAGTTTTAAGGCAAAGTTTTAAAAGATGCTGAGCTGTGAAACAGCTGCAGTTCTAAAGGTGTTTGCTGATTACTTATTGATGCTCAGTCGTAACGTTTATAAACTGCTCCATTGTTCTTTGAAGCCTGCTCCGGGAAAGAGCAACACGAGATTTTCCAAACTGGCTCTATTAGGCAGCAATTTTTAATGACTGATAGGTGTCAAGAAGAGATAGTTGTAAGAGCTTCAGGAGTGTCAAATATCCACTTTATTAATTATAAAGATGAAGAGGCATTTATAAATTGGCCGACTGATTCCATCAGTGGAGGTAGGCAGGTGGGTAATAGGCAGCAAGAAGGACGATGCCATTTTCTTGCCTTTAAAAGCTCCCAGAGATGTTACAGCATCCTGAATGCTGCTCTAGGCTCACGAACTGTTTATGCAAAGTTACAGCTTGGAGCTTTCAATTTGCTTTCAATTTTATATGGTCTGTTAGCAAGAAATTATTGCTATTACATGTTCTTTAAGTAAATATTCAGTGAAATTTCACACTGTCTCAGGAAAGTCCACTGCTTTGCCCATTGCTTTAAAACCTTTGTATTGGAAGGAAAAGTGCAAGGCTCAACGATCAACATAAATGGAATAGAAAGGAAAGATCTCAGGAATATTTTGTCCCTTCCCCAGGTTCATTTGTAGCTGGCAGCTTTTGAGGAGTTCCGTTTGTCAGTCTGGGGCATAAAATACCACGGTACCTAAGTGATGCTGTAGGGAGTTATGCAAAGGGACTCCATCAGGGGACAGAAAAAGGCTGCAGAGCAGAAAAGAGAGTAGAAGTTGCTGTGAAAATTGTGTTTCTTATCAGGGCAGTAGTCCTAACAAATATTTAGGAGCAGAACTATTGATTAGCTCTGATTTTCTGCAGTGCTCTCTACTTCTTAAAATGTTTCGTTGGACCTAACTCTGTCTTTAAAGCTGGGTGGATCAGTAGCAAATAATCGTGGCAGTCCCCTGTGCACTTCGCTGAGCTGTACTGCCTCTTCCATGTGAAGACAGCTTCGGTCTTAGAATCTGATTGTCTGCAATGCCAGAGCTTTATGAAAATGCCTTTCTTACAGTTAGAGCTGTTTATTAGAAATAATGTAGAGAAGAAAATCAGAAAATGCTGCGACACAGTAAGCTAGCCAGCAGGTGACAAATTTAGGCCTGTGTCATTTGGAATTCTTTCAGATTGAATTTTCTCCCCAGGGAAAACTTGAAAATGTTTTGTGCCTAAACATCAGGCTCTTTACCATGACTTTGCAGTTTTTGGTTCGCCTTGCTACTTATTAAAATACGTGTTCTGAAAAGGTTTCTAGACAAAACAGAGCATTTCATTGTTGCTCTTACAATGAACCATAATTTTTCATTTATATATTAGCATATATTTTTCTCTCTGAAAGCAGTGTGACAAAAGACAATTTATAGACTTTGTTTATTATCCTACCAAAAGCCTGGTCTAGTAGATGGGGGAAAAAAAAAAAAAAACTACATTGATTATAAATGCCATATTTAATAACAAATGTAGAAGGTTACAAGTTAATGGAATGTAATTTTGGTAAAATAGTCCTGCTTTCTGCCTCTCAGCTGTTAAATTGTCCGGGCTTCTATTTGTTTATGGTTCTCATTTGTTTTGGCACAGTTTTCCTGGGAAGGCCCTGTTAACCTGTTGCTAGCAATAGCTTTGCAGTATGAGTTGCAAAGCCTGAGGTGCGTGCCTTAAATGTTAAATCAGTTTTCTGAGGGATGCTTTGCTTCAGCCTTCTCTCTCGTGGTTTTGTGCTTAGGCACCAAGCATACTGCATTAGCAAAATAATGAGAGCTCTGCGTGCTGGTCACGTTGTACTCTGAAACCGACTTGAAGTGCTTGGCAAAACAGTTGAACTTAACGCTTGCGTTGTGCAGATCACAAATACTGACAGGCCGTATTCAGGGGAGAAGCTGGGCTTGTGATTTGCTCTGTGTGTATATATACTTCCCTCGCTAACACCAAGCACTAATTAGGACAAAGCTGAAAATCAAGAACCAATCTTTTCCTTCTGTTTTGAGGTCAGAGGAGTTGCACAAGGGTTGAATTTGGCTAAGGCTTCTTACTGTCAGAAGTAGCTGCTGGACATCAGAAATTAATCAGAAACGTCGTCTTTTGTTGCCAGGAATCTGCTTTCGTCTTCAGAAGTCTGTGCAAAATTTGGGCTTGTATTCTGACTGTATTACACCCACAGAGATACTGTCTGAGAAGGAAGGGCAGTTTCTTCACTTGCTTCATTGTTCCTGTTTCCATGTATAGTTTTATTCTGTGATCCCTAGCTACCCATCAAAAAAAGTGCAGGTAAATACAATATAAAAGATAATTTAATTCCCATGTTCTAAAAATCCCTGCAAGTGTGGAAGATGCAGAATTTTATTAGAGAGCTTTTTTAATTTGCTTTTCTGTTATCTGAAAAAATTGTGGGTGGATGCAAACTTACTGAGCAATGTCTGCCAATGTAACCACGCATCAGGAAGTAAGAAGAGCTCTTAGTTACTCAGTGTACTCTTTTATGTTTCTTGTAATGAAGTCTCAGTGATTCTTACAGCTCGTATGTGAATATTAGATTTGGCCTGCTGTGCAGTGAAAGTCAAAAGCTATAACCTTGATGTGGGAGAGCTATTACTCTGCATCTTGCACTCTGGCCTCTTAGCAGTTGATTCGATCTGCAACCTGTTAGCTTTGATGGATGGAACTGTTGAGGGTGAGGGCTGACCTTGGAGTAAGTGCACCGAGACCAAAGATGCCGTGATGTAAGGTTTGTGTTTTAGCTACAGTTATCAAATTTGTGGAATTTAATATGGCTGTTGGTGCTAATGCTACATCCAATAGTGAAATTCTCTGAAAGTTTGCTATTATAAATAACCTCTGCCCTAAAAGGCTCTAGGGCTTTTTGATCAGCTAACACCAGGAGAGAAGCAATTTTATTCGAAGGTGATCCTCTCTCTTGCTTTCACTTTCCAAAGACAGGAAAGAGAGGAGAGAAACCTGAAGAACAGCCACAAAACTAAAAGAGAAATGCAGCAAGTTGGTTGTAATACAGCATCTCAAGTGCACAGTGATGAACAGATAATGGAAAGGGCATGTTCCTTGCAGCACAATTAATTATGTTGCCTTCTTGACAGTGAATTCCCTTGCCCACCATGTCAAGAAATGTCCCATTCAAGAAAATAATTAAATAAGCTCTCTCAGCAGTGGAGATTTAGTGTCTGGATTGTATCTCATAATATTTTTGACAGTACTCAGCAATCAATTCAGTGAGTTCATGTCTCAAGCGACTATTCTTTTGTTAATAAACTTAGGTTGCATTCCAGCTGCTACAGAATGGAGGTATATTTTATACAGATAAGAAATGGCTCGTTCATTTTTAATGTGTATGACTTGGGTGTATTTTTTGCTTCAAAATCAATTATTTGTCACATGGGAAGTATTTCACTGTCACCAGGAGTTGCAACTGGTTTGGCTTTTTATTCTGTAGTTGGCAGCTGTGTTACCTCCCATCTGACAACAACGAGTTTTGGGGAAAAAAGTTTTAAGATTTTTATTTTTTTTACTTGAAAGACCTCTAAGCATATGTAAGAATATCTCCATTTGTTCATCAGAGCACCAGCAGATCTTTGGATAGCTGAGAGAATACTTTCAAAAGGGCCCTTCTCCTGTTGAGCTCAATGGACATATACTCTACTACTGTTTCTTTAATTTTTTTAGATATTTGCAGCAGCTCTGATTTTGCTAACTTAGAAAAGGTAAAAAGGAAGCACTAGGAGGTGCTTAGAAATTGTTTCTGCTACTTTTTTCCAGTTGCAATTAGTGAGACCATACAAGAGCAGAAAAAGGACTAGTGCTTTCCTGTATGTATGTACCTTGTTTTTTTCTCCTGTATCAGGGGTCATATGAATATCTTGGAATCCAGGGGTCATGAACTCATTTATGCTGGCTGGGTGGAAGTGGATTTTTGTTCATAAAGAAAAAAAAAGGTAGCTTACAGGAAAATAGGAGAAGTTACTAAGTGTTTGGTAAGCCTCTAAGAGGAGGTAATGGGTCTGTTTAAAATGTTCCTGTCCGGCACTCATTCTCTACCTAAGGGTAAAAGTTTTTGTTCCTTTCACTGGTGTTTGATGTATAATATGGGTATGTTGAAAACTAAGTGAAAGACATGCTACATGTAAAATCTCCTGTACTTCTTGCAGAAGGCAGAATGTGAAAGTGTGAAAGCTGTTTGCTTTCCTGAGATGGTGAAGAAATAGTAGACATTCTCTCTGTACCCCCAATCAATTAAACGTTTAAATTAGTGTATTTTCCTCACATAAATCCCTTTAACAGTTTACTGCTCATGTTCTTATCTTGTAAGACTGTAGATGATCTTTGAGAGTACAGAAAATGCTATGGAACATGGAGGAAGGAGTAACTGACAGGTGAGGTTCTCTGGGGCTGTGTGTACAGCTTGGAGGTGGGTTCTTCCACTGCTCTGATTTGCGTATGCTCCTGTGTTGCAGTGCAAGTGAAACTGGTGTGGATCAAGTCCTATCTTGCATTTCATATTACTTTGTGGTGTAATGTCCTATTCTGTAGAATCTGCAATGCTTTGCTGAACTTTTTAAGCACCAGAAATACGTCTGCCAGTTATATTTTGAGCAGGAGTGTCATCTAAAAAAACAGAGCTAATTGATCTCTAGGCTAGAAGTTCAATCCCTACTTAAGACATGTTTACAGAAATTTGAAAAACTCCTGAGGATAATTTTAGGATCAGAGGAAGTATCAATTAGATTAATTCTCACTTTACCGAACACTAGTCAGGTGGAACTAACAGAATTCTTTAGCTTATTACTTGAATAGGAAGAAGTTAAATTCATCTGAAGTCATCACAGTTTTCACTATTCTGAGTTTTCTGAATAAACGTTTGTAGTTGAAAAATACTAGCTTACAAAGAACAAAACTTATGTAGATGCTTCTCCTGGTGTAATAGGAACAGTACCTTTTTCTGTTTTCATGGCACATATTTTGACTAAAGGAGATATACTTGAACGAGAAAGCAAACCTGGGGAATTATGATGGTATAGCTAGGTTGTTCAACTGCACCATGTCTATTAGTAAAATCCACCTAGGTATTTAAATCGCTCACATTTCATATTTGTTGTGCATAAAAACACAAGGTATCTTGCAAGAGCTGTTTTGTAATAGTTTTGCATTTTTCAGCGTTTAACTGCTGATATCTTCTGTGCAAATAATTTGTAAAATATAAGAGGTCGCTTTTCATTTTTGATATTGTAACTGCAAACTCAAAATCCCGTTCGCTGCTTTAATGACTGTAAAGAGTGAGCTTCAAAGCTATAGAGTCTCTAGAGTTTCAGAAAATGTACAAAGTCAGTGAGGGACGGATGCAGTAAAACCAGCAATAAACATGCAGGATTGTTCACGGATATGGAAATAACTATAAAACAATGCAGGTCCGGTTCCGCTCTTGTAATACCTTACATTATTTCTATATTTGATATTCAGAGGAAATTCTAATGAATGCGAGGACTACAAAATACTTATTTTGGTGCCTCTAACCTCTTTAATCAAGATTATAAAATGCTTTACAAAACCTGGGGCTTGCCTTAGATCTTGAATCACCCACTAATGCTTACTCCTTGTAATGGTTATGTAATGGTTACTTCTTTACTACACTCACTTGTAGTGAAATGCAGTCTGATGTGCAGATGAGCATGGGACAAACCAATGCTGGCCAAACTGTAGGTGTCAGAGCAAGGTCAAAATGAGACATTAGTTTGCACGGGTCTCAGAGGAGTGCCAGCTCCTCCTTTCCTAAGCGTTCCCATAATGGAAGTTTCGTGTCCAGATACTGTTAAAGCCTGATGCATCTTAGTTGGAGATCTGGCAAGATAAAAAACTTTAGGTCACTTCTGTCTTGACTGCCAGGCAGATTAATTTGACATATGATACAATAGCAGATGTTTCTTCCTCTAGGTGTAGTCCATCAAAAGTTTTGGAAATTATTGCCTTGCATAAAAATATTTTATATTTTCTAATGTTAAAAGGATCATCTTCTCTATGCCCCGGCCTGAGTCTGTTCTGTCTCCTTAGCGTCTCTGTTTTTTTCCCTTGGAGTTGCAAGCACGTTCTCTCAGTGATGCTGCAGTTGAGTATTGTAACAGGGAAGGCCGGTGTGTTTCAGTTTCAACATGATCTTTGCTAAACTCATGCAATTTTTCTTAGCCTTTTAACCTTGAGTTTGTGTTAAATTATATATTGGTTTAACGAGTGACTGCATTTCAGAGCATGTCAGCTGAGGAACGTAAAGGTGAAAGGTGAGATCTATTTTATGCATTAGTGTACATTATTCTTCATAAGCATTAAGGTACTGTTCAGTACTTCAGCAACTTCTTTACTCTGTTTACTCCACTAATACCAAAGAACTTCATCAAGAAGAGAGGAGTGTGAAGAGTTTTAAGTTTGGTATGAAGGAGAATATTGAAAACTGTTTCATTTATTAAGAGACCACAGTTCAAGGATATGTATAAAGCTGTGATGTTTAAAAAGTCAGATTTTATTTTCTTGCAATCAGAACCATCATTTCCTTTCTATTTGGTATTACTAAACTCTGAAAAATGATTTGCCTCCCTGCCTCTACCCTGTCCTTCCAAGCTTGCAAATGGGAAAAGGATGTTGAACCTGAGAGGTAGTTTGGTGGTTGGTCAGTCTGTCTTTTGGTAGAGAATTGCTAAAGGATAGCCCTGTTAAAAATGTACATCGAGTAAGATACAGGGAAGATACCTTGGGAGCCCTTACAAGTGTTGGTTTTCCTCTCTTACCTCTTGACTTGTTCTCTTAATACCTGTTCACAGCATTGTGCAGGTTACATCTGTTAGCTTTTCTAATTTGACAAACTTGATAGCTAGTTGCTAGTTGCTGAGTTGCTAGCCTTCGTTTCAGTGTGTATCTTAAAGTCACGGTGATATTTATTTAAACCTTTATTAACCTTTTTTTATTAACCGTTTATTAAACCTTTTAAAATTCGGTGTGTGTCTACCACAGTGGAGTTGTGCCTTCAATCCCATCGGAAACTGGGAATAAATCACAATTCAGTGCTGCAGTCTGGGAATAATAGAGTAGGATGAAACTTTGCTTGGTTGTCGCAGCAATTCCTACTCCTATGAGAAGGGCTGGAGGAGGGGAAGTTGCTGACTGTTACCTGGTGAAAGGAGAGAGAATGGTGCAGGAGAAACCCCTGATGATGAGATTTATTTATGTATTTATTTAGATTATTAGGTAAAAGGTTTTCAGGGAAAGTCATCGCTGTTTTAAAAACAAGAAAAATCCTGAATCTGAATGCAAGATTTCAGTAGGAGGTCGATCTGCTAATGTTGTCTTGTTCTGTATTTTAAGTAGTCTTAAAATTAATATTTGAAACCAAAGGTTGAATCAGGATCCCCATCAAACTTTTTCCTTTTTAACCTCTGCCAGCTCTACAGGCTGGAACTCTTAATAACAGTTTTCTTTTGATGAAGAATGTGAAAGAAAGAAAAAAGCCAAGGAAAGGAGCTAGCAAAGAACTCTGGCTCCAGTTTTATTGCAACAGTTTTATAACAACTTTGTGATGCACTTGGTATCTTCTCTTTAACTTTAGTCACACATAAAATAGTCTTTTATTTTGTGCTCTCTGGGCTATTTCCTTAGATTTTATGAAAATCTTCCTAAAGAAAAATGAAGGGTTGAAATGACCAACTATTTTCAGTTTGAAGATCTTGACATGTAGCAGTATTTTCTCTTTTGCTCACGGTTGCCTGTGAGCCTGCCTTATAATTTTGTCTTGTTTTGTTTTCAATGTCAGATATTTTTTTCCCATTGAAAACCAATGCCTGGCAACATGTAGCGTAATATAATTTATTTTTTTCTTCCAACTTTAATGGTAGACTGGAGTTTAGGTCAGATTGTAATTTGTATTCATTATAAAATCCTAAAAAATTCAAATCTTATTTTCTGACACTAGTTTGAAGAATTTTTTTGCCACGCTGTGGTGTATAATGCAATCAGCATGGAAGCACAGTTTGTAATTGGGGACTTTAAATAAGGTTTTTCTCCCTCAGTTCATGGTGGATAAGAGTTCATCTGTCCAGGAAAAATACTTACGCTCTGCTTTTCCAGTGTATATTTTTGTTTGAGTAAAACTTAACCAGGTAGTAACTTGGCTAATTTCTAATGGCTGTACTAAACTCTTTCCAAACTTGTAGCATTTCATTGCTACAAAACATAAAGTTCCTGAAGGCCCTGCTTGGTGATGGCCATTGGATAGCAATCTTCCCTTGTTTTAGTTCATAGCTGATGTGGTTAATGACCAGTGTTTTAGAGCGTGAATGATTTTGTCTGATCACGGCAAGAATGAGAAGCTTGCCTAAATTAATGTTTCAATCAGCTTTAGCAACAGATATGTGCGTGCCACGTTGCCCTTCACGCTTGCTTCTCTTTTTTAATTGTTCTTAGGATGCCTTATAGGATGAGATGGATTTTTTTTTTTTTTTTAAATAGTGTGGCAGGTTTAAATTGTCATACGCAGTTCATTGTGGGTGGGGATACCAAGCACAAGGATAAAACTGAACAGAGTGAAGCAGTGAATATGAATAGGTGGGTAGCATTAGCCAAACTGGTAACTACCTTTGTTTCTCTGACAGGACAGAGTACCAGGCTTTCTTAGCTCTATGAAGTTTGATTGTGATCCCATGCGCAGTCCTGTAAATGAATAATAAGATCCAAATCCAGGCTGGGTACAGCACACAGCAAACGTGCCAGACAGCACCATGCTCCTGCTTCAATGGGGGGGATGGAGAACCCATGATCTGGAATAGCTCAAATGTGAGGCAGAGCACTTTACTGGCAGTGTAATCCAGAAATTATCCAAAGGTACAGATGAGGTTACTGTCCCTTTGTTTCTCAGCAGAAATCCTCTGTTGAGAGTGAAAAGGAAAACAAGCCTTTGTCCTTTCCTGTGCATTGTAAATCAAATTAGATGTGCATGTGAACATCTCTACCTTTTTGTCAGAAATGGTCTGATGGTAGAGACAGCATAAAGACACAGTAATTATTATTATGAACATTTACAGAACCATAGAAAAACACTTTTCCAAGTCAGTTTCTTTCCCTAACGTATTTCAACTTAAACTGTGTTTCTAAGAAACAGCCAGAAATTGGAAGGATTGTGTTTGAATAAGGATTTAAAACAAAGACATATAACAAAGTATTTTGATTGCATTGTTGTTTTTTTTTTTTTTTTTGCATTCCTCTTTTTTCCTCCAACTCACATATTTCTGAGCATGCTTTTTTTTTTTCTTTTTTCTTTTTTTTTTTTTTTTCCCCTCCAAAGATAAGTTAGGAGATTTTGACCAGGATGAGAATTGTAAGGGTTCAAAATTTTGAGGAACTGTTGTGAGGTGTTAGTATGACACAACACATTTGGTCAAAAGTCTTCTGAGTCTCTTGATAATGTCTTTCTCTGGTTTCTCAGTGACACTGGTTTTACTTAAAAATTCTGTATGTTTCTGGGTAGGAACATGTTTGTTTCCTTTGTTCATTTATTTACAGAGAAGCAACATTTTGGGGTATTGCCCAGCAAACCTGGAAAAATACTGCTGTGTGGGATTACAGGAAGTAAGTCAGTATTTATTTATTTTTTCATACTGATACCTGTGCAGCCCATGAAAGCAGTAAGCAGAATTCATCTGCTTCCATACCAGCTAACTGAATTTGTTTGGTCAAATCGAATGTTTAGCTCTATTGAAGCCAACTGTCTTAGATGGGACACGTCTTCTGTTGAGTTTTGCAAAATTTGTTGGTTTGTCAGTTTCTTGTACAATAGGGAGCACTGAATTGGTTCAAGACTCTGCTTTTACATTGTCTGCTTTATTTTGGTGTTCAGCCTGTTACTTGAACTGTTAACTGTACACAGCGCTGCAATTGTTGTTCAGATTTAAGCAGATGTCCTGATCTTAAGATCTTCTCTTTGTCACCTTCTCATGTTTTTAGCAAGTCTGATAAAAAAAAAAAAAAAAAAGCTAAACACATTAACCTTTTCTGTTTTCCACTATATATATATATATATATAACACATCTTCAGGGTTTTCTTATCAGCCAGGTTAAATAGCATTCCACCATGCTTACTCACTTGGCATACGTTCCAGATTTGCATCCTTAATGTGGAAATGATTTATGAAGTCCTGAAATACTTGATCTTACATTAGATTAATTGCAGATTAGGTCTTTCTGTAATGGTAATGTTCTTTGTGTCTTCTGGCTTGGTTTTCAAAGATCTGAATGGATATATGATATAATGATAAAAGGCAATAAAAATGTAAGGCAAAACTGCATAATTAGTAGGAGAAAGACCTTATTGACTGGAGTGCAGTCTTTGAAACTTGTGTGTTATCTGCTCTTACTGATCGCTTTTCACGCAGAATCACAGTTTTGGATGCCTTATCCAGGTTATCAGTTACCATCACTTGGTTGTGCTCCATTGCTACTGTTTGTTTCTACAATTTTAAATCTTCCTAGGATCTTCTCAGAAGTTCTCTTATGTGCAGGAGTTCAGAGGCCTCAGTAAAGCTGCAGCACTCACTGGAGTGCTGGGGGGGGGCTTAGCTGGGCTGTTTGATAACCCACATCCATTCTTCAGAAGAAATTCATAAGAAAAAGCATGTAAATGATGCAGTGGGCCACATGCAGTTGGGGTTGTTCCCTCTACACCCAGAAGTTATATCACTCCAAAGTTACATTGATAATAGAAGATTTCCTTTTTAATTAATTTCTCAGGAATCTGAAATAACTTGCTGCTCTTACGGTTGGTGTGGCTCTGCCAAAGGGGAACCTGCCCACCTGCAGGGAAGTGCTTCTGCTAAGAACTGCAAATTTCAGACTTCTGTGAGGCATGACCAGGACTCAGGTCAAAAACTGATCCTGTAAGTTTGGAATGAGTCTCTCGCTGGATAATCCGCTGTGTGAAACAGGTCGCCACTGGGTTTTAGCTTGCAACCTTACAGTAGCATTTGACACTTACCCAGCTAAAAAGCTGGGCATAGATTAAAAAAATAAATAAATCCCATCAGTTTTGAAAAGAAGACAAGTCTTCGTGGACTCCTTTCACTCTCCTCTAAAAGTGAGCTTTCCTGTCAGCTGAGCAGTTTCTTCTCAAGGTGCTGATTAGATCTATCCCTTAATGTATGCTTAATTCTTTGTTAACATGAAGTTGGTTGTGATAAATGCTGCTGCCGGTGTTCTGGGTAGCTTCTCTTTTGTAGGCACTCTAAATTATCAAGGCTGTGACTGTCTTACACTTGACTTCTGTATTGTTATAAATTAGCTTTTCTAAAACCTGGAGGACCCTACCTTCTTCTTTTGCTGACTTCACTGATGTTTCAGGGTGGCTGTGCAAGACCACAGAGAGGTTTTATGAAGATGATATGTTTGCAATAGCACTGGACATGAACTGCGAAATTACAGTCTCTGTTTAAAGTCTCCCTCCCCTGTCAGTTCCTAAATTTAATAATGATGGCATTTGGGAAAGTAGTATGAGCTGCTATCTGGTATGTATGTGCAAGAGATAAAATGCATGTGCAGTTATAAAACACTCTTCAAAATCTGATCTTCAGTCTGTTAACATGCTGAACATGCCTTTTTTACAGTGGTGATTTATAGTCCAGCATAACCATGCAGAATCACTTCATTATATTTGAATAATGAAAAGAGTGCCATCAAAATGGCATGTCTCAAGGGAGCTTTCTGAGGCAATACTTTAAACAAATGACTTTTTAGATAAATTTATTATGAAGTGTGATGAAAGACATTTTTATTGGCAGTCACATCTTGTGAAATCAATGGGTTTTGTTGTGTGTGTTTTTTTTTTTTTTTTTTTTTAAATCGCTTATATAAGCAAAGGCTAAGTCCACAGAAGGCATACAAGCAATGGCTGATGTCTTGCTAGCACTATGGAAAGGAAATGCAATGTTGCAGTGGTCAGTTGTTGTTATGTCCTGTTATGACCACTAAATATTAGCGGACTAAACTTACAGCATAGTCTTGCAGTTGATTGGAAATACAGTAGTTGTTTTAAAAACAGGTTTTAGAGGTATCTATGATTGTTCACTCAGATTTGTTGTGCTAAGATGTACTTTCATGAAAATAAAAGGTCTTAGCTAAAGGCTGTTTTCTGTCAAAGGAGTACCCAGCTTTCCTTTTGGCAGTTTGTTAAATTTTGTTATGGTTTACAAAACCATACAGAAATCACCAATCTTGGTATTTCATACTGTTATAAAAACATTTCTATTACTCTGGTGTGTTAGCATCATTGAAGCTTTCATTCCAGTATCTAACATTTGGCTATTAATGAGACAGATTATTTTCTAAAAACTGTACTGATATTTTGCAATCAAAGACGTTGAAGACATTGTAAAAACACACTTTATCTTCAGGACAAATATTTTGAATGCAGCTATCTTAAGCTCTTAAAGAACTGCATGTCTGGGGCTATGTATTTAACCTTTTCTCTTTTATAGAGTTATTTGAAAATGTTTTTGTCTTGAAGTAACCCCTCCTTGATCCTTTTTTGATCCAATACCAGTGCAAGGCTAGGACTTATTTTAATAGTGTCTGAATTTTTAAGAGGTGGAAATTTGTCTATACAATATATAGTATAGGCATATAGTATAGTATAGTATAGGCACGTGCCCATGTGTTAAGTAAGTTTTTGTGCTCAAATCCATATACAATTGTCTGAAATGCTTTAACAAATATTATGACAGTAAAAGCATCTTGACTACAACTCAAGAAACCTGGATTGTTTTCCTGAAATAACTGCTGGTTCTCCTTAAGTCACTTCATTTCCATATCTTGGAAACAGGATAATATATTTGCTGCCTCTTGTGAAGAGCATTGAGATCTACAAGTAAGTGTCATGTAAACATTATGTTACTACTACAATGGACAATGTTCTCCAATGATATGAAGAGAGAAGTACAGAAGGTGCTGGGTGAATGAACTGATTTCCACAGCTGCAGCTGACCTCTTACCTTAGCAGTAGTAGTTTGCAATTCAGAATATGGTGCTGCTGCCGGAGCTGCCAGTGAGCTTCTGCCAGTTGGAAGGAAGTAGCATCCTGTCTCTGCTCTCTTTAGTGCTGCTTGGACCTGCTGCTTCAGACAGGTTTCACTGGGTCCTGTGGGTGAATGAAAAGTGCAAACAGATTCTCAGAGAGAAAAATCTTTTATTCTTTTCCAGAAAGGTGGTTTACAAACTGAGCAATTGTAATTTAAAGAAGATTGGAACTGAGTTAGCCGATAAAGACCACTGAGGATTTTCTTCCTCCTTCTTTAGGGACTAACATAATGTATAAAACGTAAATGCAGTAACAACAGCTGTTGGGAAGTTCAGTAGAAAGATGCAGTGAGGTCTGATTTACTGAAACTTAAGAAAACAGATACTCTGTTCATCCCTCTGTTTGAATGAACTGTATTTTGTTGCATTAACTTAAAAGATTCTCAGTCATGAGTAAATGTGGTTTTTATTATTTTTAAACTCCAAATTTTCCTTTCCCACGCTCTTCCAACCATCACCTAGACAAAATCTGCAATTCTAAAATTCTAATATCTACAGCACAAGAAAAATATTTTTCTTTAAAATATGCATGCTGCAGAAAAAACAACAACAACAACAAAAACAACAGCCAAAAACATGATATAGCACATTAGCATTGTATATTTGCTAAGACATGCAGTGAATGCAAAGCGGCACCGTTTAATTCCTCCTAATGGGCTAGTTGGTTCAGCAGTCACCCAGTGTGTGACCTGGCTTGTGGTTCACTGAATCACTAACTGCAGGATTGAGACGATGCTTTTATTTCTGTTTCACTCAGCGAATGCATCTTGATCAGAGCTGTGGAAGAAGCGAGTGAAGTGGTGGCTTCTGCGAGGAAATGTGCCCTTCACCTCGTGCAGTTACAATGCCAAACTTCATGCAAGGGGAAATGTGCTGAGGCTGTGCAAACACACAGTGTCCTGGGCGAGGATGTGTGCTGCATGAGATGAATCTGCCCTTTGCTTCTCTGTGTTGGACTTTCTATTGAACTAATTCATCATTTGATTTTTGGCATCTCAGTAATTACTGCTGGCAAAAACTAGTCATTTCAGTGGTCGCAATATACTGCGAGCACATTTAACTTTGATGGAAAGTTTGAATGACTTTGTTTCAACCACTTGATGGTTCTTTGTGGGCACTTTAACAATCTTAACAATCATCAGAGGATTTGTAACCAAGCCTTTGGTGACAGCTGTTAGCTCCAGCAACTCGATTGCCTTTAGCAGGCAAGGGTATGATTTTGCTGCTGTTTCCTCTAGTAGCTGAACTTATTTGGGCCAAGCATGAACAAAGGGACATGCACAGTCTTGATTTCTCTTGGATCTGATTTCCACTGAATTCTGGTGACCCTTAAGCAACTGTTCTGATGGACTGAAATGCCCTGAAACAGTAACCTTATCTCCTCAGCCAGACCAAAATGTTTATCAGTAACTTTTCTCCCATCCCTAAAACTGTTCTTGTTGCCCAAGTCATTCCTCCTGTTGTTCTATACCTACAGAAAGCTCCTGAAAGCTGGTGAGGCAGCATGGGTGGAAATACTCTGCTCTGACATCCGGTTTCATTACCTGTCTAAAACTGTCAAGAGGAGCAGCTTTCAGTTCTGTAGGGACAAGGCAGAATTGGAGGGAGTTGCCTTTCTCTAGAGCCTCTTGTAGTGCTTATAAGTTTTATTTATTTTTGCCATTTTTTCCCTTCCAATGGTGACAATTTGGAGCTTTTCAGTGCCTTAATAGCCAACAGTGAAAAATCCTTCATTAGGACATATTTTTTTTTCTAGACTAGCAAAGCATTCTTGAACAGATCAGAGTTGCTATCCATTCCAGTAAAGCATATTCAACAGAGGATATATTAGAAAAAAAGAAAAAAAAAATACTTCTGAGTTAATACAGTTAATATGAGGGTTGCTTTTGTTTACATGAACTTCAGCTGAGCTTCATAGCTCAGTTTGGATAAAAAATTGGAAGGGTTTCTGTTGTGGGTACAGTCTTCTAAAGATATGTGAGATTATTTAAATTCAGAAATCAGAATAGTTCTATTAACAGTCCTACTAAGCTGTGGTTCAGCACAATCTATTTAATTTTGTTACATTTTTTGTTTGTTTAAGGCTTTTGCATAGTTCTGTCCTTGTTCCTAAGCATCTGCAGCCCCATACATGTCTGGCCATGGGCATAAATGCGTGTGGTAACGTGCTTTAACGGGAACTTCCAGTGCTGGATCAGGTATTGAGTGTTCCCATATCACAGGGAGGAAAAGAGAAAAATTCTCAGTGACTACCGAAATCAGTTCAGAGAGGCTGGAGCTTGTGTGAGTTAATTTATAAGACATCCAACAGCAATCAGCATCTAATCATTAATAATGTCTTTTGGAGTGTTCGAGGCCATGTTAATCTGACTGATTTTCTGGCTTTGTGAATAGCTGTGGGCATAATTTAATAGTCTCTGATTTGAGAGGAATGCTGTGTGTAGGTTAGATGGAAATGCAGGATGGAGTCTGTAGCGGGGGAATTTGGGCCTTTTTGTTCGTTTTAAACATGAAAGTATTCTGTCTGTACTTCTGCTATGGTCTGCAGTGCAAGTCAAAGGAAGAATTTTGTCCTTTTTCTTTGACAGTAAGCATTCACTTTTAACACTTCTGAGTTTTTCTGTGTTTTTTGGACCAGTGAGGTGTTTTTTCCACAGCGCTTATTCATTTATAAATTTAAAAGGATTGGGCTTTTGCATACCCAAAAGTGTATTTTCTGTTTGTTATAGACATTGTAGGTGACCTATAATTTATTTTAATATTTGTTGTAGAGGTTTATATTAACAAAGTCCATTCAGTTAGGCAGATGACTTCTCTGAATTCTTGTTGGTTAGCACTGCCGTTACATCACAGCATTGCTACGGCTTTCTGTAGTGACTTTCATTCTGTAAAAGGTTGAAGACACAACTGCAAAATCAGACCCAGCAGTGCAGGCAGTTCAGATTTCTGCAGAGTGTTGCTTATGCATTCAGTGTCTATTTCAGCTGGAGTCTGTCCAGTGTGGGAAGCTGACAAGAGGAGGGTGACTGAAGATATTGGGCTCTTCAAAACCGATTAACCTTGGCAGTTTAGATTTGAGGTGCAAGGCATGAATTTGAGCTATGTTTTCTTTGCTGCAAGGAAAGCTGATGCAAAGAGGTTGATATTCTGAAGCCATATGGTTGTGCTTGGCCAATTTTTTTATCCTGTCATAAAATGCCTACCTGAAGCCAATTCTTCTTGACTTAAAAATGTAAAACATTCTATTGGTACTGTTAACATAAAGAAAGGGTTGTGGGAAGAAAATATCTTACTGGGATTCTCAGTCAGAAATGTGTTCCCATACAAGCTTCTTTTGCAATGTCAGAAGGGGCTCTTAGTTTAGCCATAGTTTCTAAAATACGTGGATCATGCGAGTCCTAAAAGCCACGACCGCTCTTCTGTCAGTTTGGTTGCAACCCAGGACTGAGCTGAATTTGCATCATCACTGTATTGACTTGTTTGTTAGACCTGTCTGGGTGTATGTGCAGGTGGGTTCCCCTGAGACATTCCCATTCACTATTGCTCCAAGCCAGGGCTCTCCAAGGCTTGTAGCAGAAGATGGAGTGAGTGTCAGGAGGTTCTTCCTGCTTTTGCTTTGCTTTGCTGCTTCAGCTTTCTTGTGCTGTGTAGTTAATTGTGCAAGGCATTGAGAGCAAGGGAAGCTGCAGATGGAAGGCTTGTGCAAGGTCCCTTAATTTCAGCAGCCAGGCTCTGACCTGTAGGCTATCAGGAAGGAGCACAGGACCGTCTCTAGGCATCCTGCCTTGCTCGCAGTTTCCCTCTGGAGACTGCTGAGCTCTGTGAGTAACTTACAGCTGCAGGCATCTGAGAGATTTGCAGCAGTCCTCAGTTTCCATTGCTGGGAACTTCAAGAGCTACTTCCACGTGTCTGGAGGCAGTAATGTGCCAGGGGAGGACCAGCATCGCTCAGCTGGAGCAGAATGACAGAGGAACCGGGCCACGTGCGGACGTCCAGATGGCCACCACCAGGCCATGCGGAGTTTGAGACATGGTAGTCTCCCAGCCAGGAGGCTGGACTAATCTTAATCTTCTTGCCAACTAAAGACCAACTGTGGTATAGCCATCCGTTCTCTGGTTTGTGAATATACAGTTATATACTTGGTCACGTGCAGGCAGTTTTCTTGTTCCTGAAGGCTTGCGGATAAGAAAAAAGAGGCAAAACAAAGGAACGTGAAACCTCAGACTTGCAAACTTGATTGCAGGCTGTGATAGCTGCTAAGCAATGCAAAAGCCCAGATTTCAGGTGGAAGGTTTTGTCAAAAACTGCTTGTTTTTTAAACCCAAACCAGCTTTGAATCTGGCCTGATTGCTGCTGTGACATGTGGCAAGAAGGTTGCGTGAGATAGTTGGAAAATATAATCTGTTATTTAATATGAAGTTAAATAGATTGTGCTCTGAATTATAGGAAGACTAAATTCAATTTTAACCACCAGCCAATCAGCCACCCATGACAATTGCTCTGTAAACGAGTCTTAGACAGGCCTATTGATTGTCTAAGTCATAGGGATATACAGAACATTGCTTGTTGTATGCTCAGGAACTTGTCAGTGGTATTTATGTTGTAATCAGGCCTGTATCTGGTGCAGATCACCTGCATGCAGATCTAATTTTTTTCAGGAAAACAACAAGAGGCCCTACAAATGCTAAATTTCACTGGCAAATAACTTCAATAAAGCACAAGGCAAAAGCATTAAGAGAGATGGTGTATCATAGGCTTTGTGCAAGGTCTTTTCAAATTGGCTGGGGGCCAGGCTGTAGATGTTGAGCATGGATGGTGTCAAGGAGAAGGAAAATCACGTGGGCTGCTGTGAAGTGCCTTCGTGGATCTCCTTGTATACATAATGGCTGTAAATATATATGTAAGTTCTTTGTAGGCTGCTCACTTCCTGCCCGGTGGCAATCTGAAGAGAAAAAACTGTCCTGAGGGCAGTCAAACCTCATGCCTGAGGCTCAAGTCTGCAGGCACGGCTTGCGGAGCCTTGGCTGCAGTCTGTGGCCCTTCATCAACTGCCCTGGGTAGCTCTCACCCATGGGTTTTGGCACTGAAGCCTTGGTGGGAGCACAGGGCCTGTACCTTCTGTGCTGAAGCCAGCACTCTTCAGGGATGTTGTGTGTTGAGTTTTTGCAGAATGCCGAGCACTTTGTGTAAGGACAAGAAAGTTTAAAGAATCCAGTGCACAGGCAGTATTAAATAAGCTTTAATGAGGTACAACTGCAGTGTTAGACAGTAACAATTCATTCGTTTACTGTTTGTTACCACCAATTCAGAATCTACTCTTAAATCTACAGCTAAATGGCATATAATGTAATCTCTGGTAAATACCACAGAAAACATACCAAAATAGTACAACCGCACCTGTAGTGCCATCTGCATTTGGCTTTTGTAGTTCCCCTTCCAGCTCTATGAATGTTGATTTCTTTGTTCATGACCAAAAGCTTCAGAGGAAAAATTTGTAACTTTGTGAACTGGGAGCTAAGACAAATTAAGGTGAGGTTCAGAAATATGTTAATCAAACAGCAGCTCTGATTCCAACATCAAACTGTGCCAGGCACAGGCTGAGGTGTTCTGCTGCATGACATTTTCCTGTTGCGTGGATGTTATTTTGAATACCTGTCCTGGTAATAATTCTGTAACATTTTTGCTATAAATTATTAAAGTATAAGGACTATTAAGCAAGCCCATATGTAGGAGTGAAAATGAGCTATTAAAAAAGACAGAAAATATGAATGTCTGAAATCGGAATTAGTCACACTTTTTGGTTAGATTTGCAAGCCTCTGACGTACAGAATTGTAGATGCTCGTAACATTTCTTTTCACTCTGTCTTTTAAATCATCTGTTTTGATGTAGTTTTTCCAAGTCTTCATTATTCATAAGTCATTATGTTAGGAATTAATATATTTTAGGAATTGGAGTGTTTGAATTGGCTTGCTTGTTTCCCTCTTAGCTGTCAGTTCAAGTGACAGGAAAATCTGCAAGTTTGTGCTTTTGACTTTTAACCCAGCAGTTTGGGTAAGTGTTCTGAGGATGTGTGCTCAGTAATTTGGAAATATGTTTCACTTCTAGTGTCTTCATTTGGACAGCCAAAAAAATCACTAACTACAAATTTAGGCACAAATGTCTTAGGGTGATATTTGCCTTTTCTTATTGAAATTTAAAGGGTTTATCACTATGCAAACATTTCAGACGCTTTTTCTAGGAAATTCAGAGAAATGCCCTTTGTTAAATAAGGGATGTTCTGGATTTTTTTTTTCTTTATATGTTACAAGAATGAACGTAAAAGCTATAAAACCCTGTATTCACTATTCTGCACTGGATCTAGGAGAGTGGCATTATATGAGGAGATGCCATGGTAACTGAAGTTGCTAAGACAGTCGGTGTCAAGCTTCCTAATGGTGACTGCTTTATTATATTTAGGCTTTGGTTTACCACAGTATGAATAGAAAATGAAAAGTGTTTAGTGGTCTTGTTTCCTACCATCTATGGTTCAGAGGCAATGAGGTGGCACAGGATACAGTATTGCACGATCTTTGCCAACAGCTGGCAACCAGGACTGTTCTTCAGAGCACACCCCTCTCTTGCTGGATCTTGTGGCATTCCTGCAGCAGCCTTACTGGTTGTGCTATTCAGCTAATCATACACCACCTGTCCTAATGAAATTTAACACCTGGAGGCAATAGAGGAGTCAGCACTTTGTGACCAGCCAGCTGGTCAAAAATCAGTAAAGTCATTTCTGCAGGAAACTATTACCTGAATCTGTAAGTAGTGTGAAAACAAAATGAAGCAGGAGCATGCATACTGTTTTTTTATTCTCAAAAATGGCCCAAATGTACCCATCTCCCATGCTATAAAAAGCTTTATTGGTACAATAGATTCCGTTACCAGTAATTTTCACCAAAGTGGTGGAAATTCATTTCTCTACAAGTTCTTTTTAAAATGCTAGAATAGAAGGTGAAATCTCATTACTAAGGCATCATTTTGCTCCCTTTAACACAATTAGTTTACAGATGTGCTGAAGTATTACTGTAAGTTAAAATGAAGCTCCTTGCTAAAATATGCAGGGGGATGTTCCACGTCATTAGTCGTTACCTTTAAATCTGGAGTAAAAACCCATCCCCTAGTAGTAGGGCTCATGCTGTTTGTATGAGAGTGAGCTGCTTTACTGAGAAACAAATAGTCACAGAGCAGGGTTTGAAATGCTTTATGAATGAAATAAACAAACCTGGCCACATCACAACTATTTTAGACTATTGGGAAGCTACTGGGAAAAATAGCGAACAGGCATGACTTGGGTAGAAATAGCTTAATCATGAGTACAGCTCAGTTCAAACAGCCTTCTGCCATTCACTCCTGTAGTTAGGAAGACATAAGCGAAGAAGCATGAGAAGAAGAAACAGATAAATTGGAAGGAAAAAGAAGATTAAAGCAATAATAGCGGGGAAAAAAAAAAAAAAACACAACTGTGATTATTTAGGTAGAATGCTGGTCTCAAAGACCTATTTGATAGTAGCAAATAGATTTCTAGGAACAATATTGTATAGGCAGGAGGATGGGTAAAATATTCACAAAGCATAGGTTATGTCCACGGGCATCATGAAGAGAGTAAATATGTGCATTGTTTCTCCTGGTTTTGGATAATGTGGATTTTGAAAAACACAGGAGGTAGCAACATTGCCACCTCCTCTGGAAATTAGTAAATGAATCAAAAGAGATTCAGCTGAAACAGAACAGATGAGACAAGAAGTATTCATATTCCTTAAAAATAGTCCAGATTAGAACATTGATATTCAATCTCATTATTAATACACACTTGCTGCATTGAATATATTTTGAATGCTAAAATGCAACACACCGAATTCATTCCTAGGATAACTTTGTTCAAGTCAGCAAAGCAAGAAGACGTTTTTTGTCACACAACTGTAAACCTGAAATATGTCAAACGTAGAGAATAACTTGGCTCTGAAAGCAACACAAAGGATTAATATAATCTGTGCTATGGAGAAAATATGGAAAGCTAAGCTAGGTAGGTTTGCCAATTCAAAAAGTGTCATCTAATATCTATTTTTCTTTGAATGTGTTGTGTCCTACATTCTAGTAAATTTGTTGACTAAATAATGTGTTTAAATTGATACTGCAAATTCAGGCCAGCCTTTGGGTTCCCTACAATTATTCATTTGTAAGGCTGTGAATGCTTATTAATGGTCTTGGCTTTAAAATGAGCATTTCTGCTTCCAAAGCACTGCACATGACTAATTTATTTTTCTGCTTATTCAAAAGCAACAGATTGTCATGAAGCCAAGTCTACATTGAATTAAAACCATGTTGCTTTGCTTCTATAGAAGAGGTGATACTTGGCTGTTTTAAAAACCAGTCACATTTCAAACGAGCATTAGTTCATCACTGAAACTGCAAAGTAGAGGAATCATAGAAATAAGATGATGGTAAATGCAGTATAAAATTTCTCCCATGGCACATTGTGGAGAAACCTTACATTTGCATAGTGTGGCTGATATTATACAGTTTCCAGGCAAAATAAAAGAAGACTGAAGTTTGCAGCAGAGCACCTTGTCAAGAGAACCCAAAGCCTAATTAACCTTAGAAATATGAAGCTATAATGATTACCTGCTTCTTGTTTTGTTTGATTTGGTTTCTGTCCAGGTTAACATACGACGGAGTTGTCTCTCTGGCTGTATGTACGGTCCCGACCTTGTTCCTATGTTCTACTGTATATTCCTGCTTTAAAGGTTCAATTTACCTTTTGGTGTTTTGCAGCCCCCACAGCCTTTTGTCAGTTTTTTTAGTCTTCAGAGAAAGATTAACTTCTCAATAATGGTTTCACATTGCATTTGTGGATCCTAATAGTAAATGGGTTTGGTTAGTGTTACCTGAAGCTGCCAGTTCGATTATACTAGCACTCAGCTGGTTTTTCTACAGTGCAACTGTGCAGCATGATTAAATTTTACTGAATTTGTTGCAGGGAATTATGCTGTAACTACATGTTTGTGCCACCGCAACCTGTATGTTTCAATGTAATTCTTGATAGCGTGGCTAGCGCATTAATCATTTGACATAGTATGAGGGATAAAAGGTTTCTCAGATGCAATGCAGCTGTTGAAGAAAAAGGATATAAAAAGGATCATTTAACGTGCACAATTGTAGTTAAACAAAGCAGTGATCCTGCTGCTGGTTTTAGGGGAGAGCGCAATAGGCTGCTCGATGTGGTGTCACCAGCTTCACCAGCAATCGCAGCTGCGGAAGTGGTGAATTAAGCAATAGTGCAAGTCTCTGTATACGATGCTTCGTTTTTGGATAGGTGTGGAAAATAACGTAGAAGCTGTACACAAGTACATCAACTCTGCTTGACTGTGCAGCAACTTCCTTCATACCGACAGTATAAAATCTCCAGAACATCCCATGTAGTGCACAAACCAAAAAGAGATGCCTTTTTCTCCTAACTAGTCTAGAAGAATTTATATCCCTTTAGCTGATACACAGTAACAGCCGGGTTAAATGCTTTATTGCATTGCATAATATATATAGGTCCTTGAATTTCTGTGGAACACTTGAACATATGGGACAAGCACACTTGAAATGAAGAAATTTACAGCCTTGGGGCTGTGGCTGCAATCCTTCAAGGTGCTTGACATGTCAAACCAAGCAGCCAGCGTGCACAACCTTGCAGGGTGTTTGACATCCTGGGGGAAGCATTGGTAACGCTGCAGGCATCATTGCGATGTGGAGCAGTTCAATTCCTGCTTCACAGGAAATCAGAAATAGGCCCAGGGCCAGAGGAGCTCCAAGTGGCTCTGTTAAGACAACACCTGAGTAACTGGAGTTATCTGTTAGTCGTTTGAGAGATTTTTGTGACCAGGAACTCAGTGCCAGGAAAAGCTGCATGCTGGGTGGCTCTTGAGTCATGCAGCTTTGGATATGGAAAGTAAAATCAGGTTATGGAGGCTGCCTGTTTACTTTGGAAGGAAGTTTCTGAAGCATTATGTAGTTTGTCACTGTAATAATTGCCACAGCACATGTTTTGTGGAAATTGTGGAGTAATCTTGTCAGCAATTCGATATGTAGGCAAAGCAAATAAAACCGACGAATAAAATCCTCACTCTTCTCATTCCCTACCCCCAAATGAAATACCAGCTCTGTTAAAAAGCAGAAACTGCTGGGAAAGAAATTTATTTTGAGAGAGGTGATAGGGATTTGCTAAGCAGTAATGCTGCTGTGATACAGGCCTTGTGGAAATGATTTGGAACTGTCCAGACATGCTCTGGTTCAGATCAGGAAGCTAATGGGACCTTGAGCCTTACTCTATAAAAACAGCTTTAGGCAAGACTTTTCTACTCTTGTCACCTTGTACATGGCTCCATGGCCGTTAGCAATGGCAGCCTGGGAAGAATGGCTTAGACCTCCTTGGGCAAGTTGTTGCAGGACGTGGTTGTTGGGAGGTCCTATCTACGTATTCCAGCTCTAACCAGCACTACAGCTTGCTGGAAATTCATAGCTAAGCACCGAGGCTGTAGGTTGAGCCTATTTCTGTGTGAGTATCAGGCTTATACACACAAGGATACTGTTCACACAATGTTTGCATATGGATCTGAGAGAGGCTTTGTAGTGCAGAACAATGGTGCCATGACCCTGTCTCTTAAATTAATAGTAGGAAAATGTAGCTTTCTTCAGGTGCAGTTTTTCCTCCTTTACACTGTGAGCCTTCTGTAAACACTACTCCATAGCAAGAAGATCATTATTCAACTCTGTAGGACTAATAAATAATACATGCTTCAAATTTGCAGACAGCTTTGAATGTGAGTTTGACTTCTTACAAAGAAGCTTGTGGCAGATTAAATTATGCTAGTTATTGATTTTTTTTCCTTCCTTTTAGATGCATGTAAAGGCTAACCTCTGTCCTAGAGATGAAATTCCAACGGGAGCTGGACAAAGCACAAATGATGTGGAGAAGAATCTCAAGTTACAAGAGTAAGTTCACTTCAGAAAAATTTCAAGTAGGAGATCTAAACCAGTTTCTTACACACACGCACATGCCTGTATTTTTAGCTTTGATACTAGATCTCAGTCTCCCAGTGCATTGCTGGGATACTGAGTTCTGATTTTTTTCCAGATGTGCCCAGTGGCACTGAGGACACTGCCAGCAATTGCTTGAGAGCCTATAGGATCGCCAGACTTATGAAAGCTGCAGTGCTCAATGCTCCTGCTTGCTCCTTTCATCAGGATCTCTGGATACACACTGTTGCTCCACTGGGTCATTGCTCTGTTTCTGAGTTTGAGAGATCCCTGCCTCCTACAGCAGAAGGCTACAGAGCCAAGGGTACAGAGTTGTTGCCATGAAAGCTGCGTTGCTGTTCATTGAAATGCTGCTGGAATTTTGGAACACAGGTAAGAGCTTTTAGTGTTGTACAAGATGAAAAGCTCCTGTTCATGCTACAGAAAAAAATTCTATTGACAGCAGTTGTTAGTAATGGGTATCACTTCTTTGCAGTTCCTCAAAGCACATGGTAATTAGATTTACAGTATTCAAGAAAAAAAAAGAAAAACCAAAACAGCTACCGGCATAGCTAGGGAGATGTGTTACAGTATGAAGTCACTTCTTCTACCTGCTTAGTTGTGAAAAGCAAATAATACAATTTGTGGCAGCACTGGATGTCAAGGAGTGTTTAAAAACATGCTATCACTGTTTCAGATGTGGTCTATATAACAATAATAAAAACATAAAAAAATATATATGGAGTTACCTGTTTTTAGACCAGATTGAAGAAACACAAAAGCCTCCTTGGAAGCCAGCAAAGTAGGTTTTCTGTCACTTTTGAACAAGCTTTTTCCTTTAATCCCCAGTTTTACCTTCTATTATCCATCAACTCTGCTTTTGTGAATATGTGAGGGGCAATGCAATCTCTCAGTAGTATCAAAACAAAAGAAGTACTCAGCAAGGTGTGCACAATGCATGTAGCACATGTCGTCATCACCTTTATTCTTCAGCATTGTAACTGGACAAAATTCCTTCTGTCACTCCCTAGTATTGCTAAAAATGTTAGTAGTATTTTAGTTTACGGCTAACTGATTGGTGTCCCATATCTAGTTTTATAACTTAAGCATGCTGTAGAATTAAATTGCCATACTGCTTTTCAGAATGTGGAAAATCCTTACGGATATCCCTTGGTACTTATAACATTAGTCACAAATTGCTTTGGTACTTTGAGAAGTGCAGTGTGTGATGCTAAACCGTGACAAAATACAACAGACATGTCTGCGTGTTGAAATGTATTCTGTAGAGCTACAAAAGTGTTTTGTTTTGTGAGGCTGACATTCAGAAATGCATTTGCTTTAACAATAATAGGCAATATATGTTAACTTCTTTTAACCCACAGCCCTCTCAGAAGGTAAGTTTTGACAGTGAAATACTTAATTGATTTCAGCAGCAGTGCGTCAGAGTACACAACTCATGTAAGTAACCTAATTTGTTCTTATAGCTTTAAGTTGACTATGGGTGCTGGTAAGCCACTGATATTTGTATCTGGCTGCTGTTGCACCAACAGCACTGCCCACTTGGAAGAAGAAAATCTGCAATTCTTCCTTCATTCACCTTACCATTTCTATAACATTATTAACATCTGTATTTACCAGATGCATCAATCAAGTGTAGCCTTGGGTGCTATTGTTTGTCCTGCATTTCTGTTAGAGTGCTCGTGTAGACGCTCACTGTTGTTAGAGCAGTGGACTGATGTTTTAAACCTGTGGCATATTTTTTTGGCTCATTGTAACATAGCTTGTTCTCTTGGCATTTGAAAGTAGAAATTTTCTCTACCAGTCTGGTGAGATGTCAAAGGCATGGATGCTACTAGGTTGTCCACCTTTAATCTTGTCTTGCAGTATCCGTGCTGAGTTGTCCTTACAGATTGGATATGTGATAGGCAGACTGTGACATCTTTTTGGCATATATGGACCAATGTAATTTAAATTTGAATTAAGTATGTGGCTGTCTTAATAGCCTGACAGTAACTTCAGCGAAGAGGTGTCCCTGCACATGCAGAATGTGCCTAAAAGCAGGAGTCCTAGTCCAGTAAGTAGAATCACTTCTCTGTTTGTATCTTATTTGTTTTTGGTCTGCTGGTTTAAATGGTATGTTGTTGTGTTCAGTCAGCACTGGCAGAACCATGTTGGTAGACATGTTGATGTGGGTGAGATTTTGGCATTAGTGAACTGAGATTTTGTTGATGTATCAATCCTGTAGCTCTTAGCCACTCCTATGTAAGTATAGTAAATCCAAAGCAATCCTTGTATTTGCATATGTGTGTGTGAAATCTGCAGAATCTTCTCAAGAGTGTTCATAGCTAGTACTTCAACATAGTGTAGGTAACAACGTGCGTTTTGCCATCCCCACTGAAATGCAAACTGACTTGCCCAGCTAGGATGTAACTGTGTACCTCCACTGGTCTCTCCACAGTTGGGATTTTTCCCCTTCTCCAAGGCAGAGCAATGCCACTGTGCCACCAGCAATGGCAGTAGCTGACAGAGGACGAAATTCAGGATGTCCAGTAAGCCAGTCTGCCCACCCTACCCTTTGGACAACCTGCCCATCTTGCATAGGTTGATCCATTAGGTCTATCTTGTACTCTGCAGAGCCTGTGTTAGAGGAGAAAATGCACTGCTGGAGTTGGGCCAATTTCTGGTTCCAAATGTTTATGCATCTTCTTAGCTTTCACGCCTTCTCTGGTGATTGCTTCCATATATACAAAATCTGACAAATAATTGCAGTTTGAAGGGCATGCTTAATGGAAGTCCATGAAAATGATTCACAGGCAACTGTAAACTGAACTATTACACTAAAGGATAAAAAGCTTCCTTAATGAGCTGTACAAGACAGTTATTGATGTATTTATGAAAACATTCCCAAGTACATGCAACCAGGGGAATTCGGAGATAAATATTTAAAGATTGGCTGACAGTTTTTGAATGTAGCAAAACTCTAGTTTCTCGATAAGGCATTATATTTATTCTTTAAAAAAAAAAAAAAAAAAAAGTGTGTGATTTGTAACAGAAGAGAATCAAAACTTAGGTTAAAACGTGGAGGTTTTCTGTGTTACAGTGTTTATTTCTATTCATAAGAGGAGATAAAACAAGGGGAAAATAGGCATAGGAAGCTTGGGATGTTAATAAGGTAAACCAACATTTGTTTCTATCCAAATAATTTATTAGAGTCATGACACAAAACTGTATTTAAGAGGATGAAATCTAACAACAGTTCAGCATTTGATTAAGTTTTCTTTCATCCTATCATTGTTGTACACAATTAGGTTATTCAAGTGTGATCTTTAAGTATTCATGTTGTGATTCATAACCTTGTTCTTCTCACCCCAGGGAGAGAAAAATTGGTCTGTTATAAATCTGATTAATATATGGATCAGTGCATGCCCTTTTAATGTTTATTACACACATGCGCTTTTAGTTTGGATAAATGATTATCTCATTTTGTTACTTGCTCTTTGTAGGCATACTGTGTTATTCTCTGAAGAAAACTAAAAGCATTTCAAGTATTCAGGGCTGACACTTGATTTGGTATTAGCTTGTCAGTTGAGATGCCTTTTACTTTTAAATGGCTTAATAATCAATAAATTTTAAACAATATGATTTTCCTTAGGATTTTATCTGCTGTGTCATGTAAATTCTCCCGCCATAAAGAATAAAGATCTGTCTCATTCTATTACAGCAGCTTTAGAGCTTTTTTAGACTTATTCCACTCCAATTTTGCTAAGGCTATAGATGGAGACTGGACTACTGGATCTGTCCCCTTAAAGTATGGAAATGAGGAAAATATGAATGAGAGAACAGGGGACAAGTTAGGCCAGTCTATGCAAAATGTTGACGGTAACCTCGAGTATTGTTTGTGGGTAGAGCCATGTTACCAGCAAATCCTAAAGATTATCAGTAGAAGGATTTTAGTCATGGAAGTTCTGTTTTCTAGTGTGAAAGTTTGAGGCAAAACTGAATTTCCACCCAGGTGATAATGCTGGCTACATTTGCACTTGTCAGAATACAGAGTAAATTCTTTGGCTAAAAAAATTTAGCCAAAAAAAAGCCACAAAACTTAATGGATCTCATAGAAGCACTCGGTAGCCTCCACTGTGACTTCTGAACTTTTAGAACTGTAGTATATGGATTGAATTTTAACCTTTTTTTCTAGCTTCCTGATGGGATGCATGGGTTTGATTCTTTCATTTTTTTTTCCTTTTTTCTTCCTTGCTATTTGATTGCTTTAATTTTTTTTTTGTAAGGGGGGCTTATTTTTCTCTTTCATTTCCTCTGTTAGGATGCAGTAGTTCAAGTCCCCTTGAGGCGATAATGTCCTTAAAATAGAAGGCAATCTGTGTATTAAGGATTGTTGCAGTGGAAAACTAGCGTTGGTTGGTTTGTTGCTACGTGGGACTGCAAAGAAAGGAGAGTAGGAGTAAGAATACTCAATTTGATAGTTAAGGAAGCGCAGAAGTATACACATACTTTTGTACAAGTTCTCAAGCCTTGGGTAATTCTTTGCCCAGCTCTGTATATCACATATCTGACTGTTAGTGTGGAACAGCCAATGTTCATTTATCTTAAATCTCTCACACCGAATTGTCAGTGGTTATGAGAGAAATGTGTTGATCAAAGCTGGATTTTTCAAACAGGTTTCCTGCAGCTAGTCTAATAATTTGTAAAAGCAGTTAGCATTTGAACACCGATAGTTCTGTCTCCCTTGCAAGCACATTACATTATGCAATTTAGAGTTCGAGTAAGGCTTAACTTCAGTCAATAAACCTTGTGGCTATTGGGAAAACGTTTCTGTACTCAAGGTCTGTATTTGATTTCTTGGTACATAGATTAAAAATTGAAGATTTTTATTCAAATACAAATTATGGATTATGCACTTCAGCTTCAGCAGCCCGTACTCACATCTCTGCACTAACAAACTCCAGCTCAATCTCTTTGCTTGGCTGAGATGCCTTTTGACATAAGCTAATGGAGGTGCCTTTGTTTCGATCGACAAAACAAGCACTGTGCTTGCAGGGTAGTTGACAGCAACATAGGAAAGGAGGACATCCTGAACGATTCCCAGGGGCTGCAAAACTGTGTTACATTCCTTGTATTTGCTGCTGCACCTGTTGCCTTTGGAAGATTGTTACTGGCAGTGTGCAAAGGACTTTGTTCCACAGACATGTAGATAATCGTAGACCCTTTTCTGCACTCTTTTCAGAAAATGTAGTGGTTAACGTTGTACAGTTCCAGGTGCATTATAACTCAAAAATTCCATTGAGAAAAACTTACGTTGCACTTCACATGCTCAAAACTTCATCAGACAATTTTATTGACCTCCCCAAGGTAGTCCTGGTTTCCATTCTGCAGGCTGAGGCAAAGTAATGTTTGTGTGGTCGGGGGAGCTCTGTTAGATCCGAAGTTACATGGTGCAGATGATCCAGAATTCCTGAATCTGTGCAGAGCGGCCCTTTCCCTGAGCAACCACCAGACTGGTAGGTTTTAGTTGAGGATATAAAAGCACGGAGATCCCCTCAGATTTACAGGGTGCCTAAATTACCTAGGGCAGATGTTCTGTTAGATGAGAGCGCGCACAGACTGTAGTAAGATTTCATCTTCCCTCTGGATGAGTAGTTACCTTGGCAACTATCATCCTGCATGAGATTTTGGTTGCTGGTAACTAGCACAGTAGCAAAATCCAACGTAATACATAATACTTAATACGCTTCTGAAGACAGCAAGCACGTGTTGGCATAAGCAGTTACGCTGTTTGCAATGCGACAGCTATGAGCTCGTGCTGATAGCCGCCCTGCACTCAAATTATATGTATTAGCCTTACCTAAAATGGAGAGCTGTGCAGTATTACACGTTATCAGTGCTTTTTCTGGAGGAGCTCTATCAGAATGAATGTAAGCAAATTTTTTCTGCTTACAACCGTTCACATCTTTAAAGTAGCTTATTAAACTTTCTTAGTAGAATCAGGCTGTATAGCTCCTGAAGAATCCTCTGAAAACAAGGACTGTGGGAGTTGAATTAGCTGCCGACTCTTTTTTTTTTTTTTTTTTTTTTGAAAGACCTCACAGAAATAGGAGAGCATTTGCATTGTGTGAGCTTTCAGAATGCTCTCAGTAGTGTGCAGCAATACCTTGCTCTTTCCTTTCCTCTTCCTCCTTTCTAGTCTAGAGCAGCTGTAACTGCCAGCTGCATGAATGGTGTTTTAAGGTAAGGGTGTAGCTGGTGAGTGCTGACAGATAATGTTTCCAGAGATATCCAGACCTGATCTGTCCTTAAAAGCGCTTGCTACTTACCGCTGTATTTCATTCTTTATGGCCACGCAGTTTACAACAATGAAGCCCTCTTACTGAGGGTTCATAATTCCTCTTCCATTGTATTTCTGGTGATTCTATAAAATGTCAGCAGGGCTTGTTGTTAGCAGAGCTGATCAATGAGACCTGCATTGGAGAATCATTAGATCAATTCTGCAATTAATCTAAGAGGGTTTTTCTGCTGTTAACATTTCTTAACAGCGAAAAAAGGAAAGCATTTACTGGTATCAGTGTCTACTCCTAAATCACTCCTGAAGTATGAGAGTTGTACGCAGGTGTTCCCATGAGTTCCAGATGTTCCATGGTACCTGTTCCCAACGGTGGCCAGCTAGTGGTGTTCATCATTGTAACCACCTGATAGAGGCTTCAGAAATCTGTCAGAGCTTTTTCTTTCTCTGTAGCTTTCATACTTTTTGTTATAATTACTTTACTAGTCTTCCTAGCGCACCAACTCATTTAGTTCTGGTTATTCTGCATGCATTTCTACCATGTTTGGAATATGTTTTCATTATAGTAATTGGTCGTTGCAGTGTTTTCAGCTGCTCCTGGGATAGATGCAGTGCACAGCTGGGAAAGGCTGCAGAGAGAAAGTCCACGTCTTAGCCACTTTGCCTTAGTGCAAGCCAAGTGAGCTCAGGAGAGCTAGGCAATGAATAAGTTTTGCCAAGAAATTTGGAAGGTTGAGCAAAAAATGAGAGACTGGGAATAGAGAAAGCTGTACCTGCATGGAAAGCTAGAGGTAGGAAGGACTGTTCTTGACTGGCTTTCTTTGCTGAAGATGTCAGGGGCAGGTATTCCTATGTAAGGAATGCTGATGGGGATAGGACAAGCTATGCTGATGTTAGGTGTTTTTTTACATAGATGTTTGAAAAAAGTTCTCCAAAGAAAAAGATGACTCAAAAGGTAATTAGCAGTTTTTTTTTTTTTAATTTAGTGTATTTATCTGAGAGAAGAGCCTAATACAGCAAAGAAGCAGCAAGTAGTTCTGCAGTTTTAATAGAATGATCACATCCTCTCGTGCTTTTAAAGTGTTGGTGACTTTGTTCTCAGTAAGAACCATGTCTAGAGACAATAGCAGCTTGTGGCTACCTGCTGAGTCAGATGCAAGGGTGGATATTGTCTTATGAGTGGTGGAAGCTGGCTGGATTCATCACATGGCTCCAAGTACTGACCAAGGATGCAAAGGTCAGGGAATTCAGAGCTGGAGTGTCAGATTCTGGCCTACCTTCAGTGTGTTGTCCTTGTTTGAATTTTAACTGGATCACTCCCTTCTGGTTCTGTTTTTGTTTCTTACTCATAGTTTTTGGTCTTTCTATAGCAAATGCAGTTCCTCAAGCATTGATGAGTACAGGAACTTTTACTTGATTTTGAAACAGTTTGAGTCTTACTTTCCTTTCACCAGTCTTGCACTCTGTAGCAATAGCTTTAATAAAATCAGTGTCATTTGAGTGTAACTTGAATTCTTTGCCTTCACTTCTGGAAATGGAAAATATCTCATCGGAATAGAAAGCTAGTCGTTTTTTTTTTTTTTTTTTGTAAATCAGTGGGAACTCTATGGAAAGTCTAGCATAGAGAAAAGAAGAGTGACATCGGCATGAACATTTAAATCCAATTTATTAACATAAAACTGAGATGTGATGATTTTAAGGGAATTAACGTTCCACTGTTGTTTTTGAATACAGCACACTACAGGGTAGGTTTCTTGTTCAAGAACAAATAAATTCACTTACACAATGAAAACATGTCAGTAAACTTTTCAGAGCATCCACGGTTGTGGATGCTCAAATGTGGCATGTGATCAGACTGCTTCCTGCTGTAATGAGCCCACTGAAAATTTAAAAAGGATATTTCTAGCTGCAGCTTGCTGTGTATGTTCACAAGGACTGTCAGTCTTACCTTCCTGTTTGATTTAGGATGATGAAGGCAGAGGAAAATCAAACTAAAAGTGAAGCGAGTTTGGTGTGATGGAACTACATCTCCTATTGTTCTGGGAAAGGAGCAATGATGCCTCTTCTGTGGCATGTGTGATGATGCACCACTGTCAGCTCTCACATGACCATGGACAGGCACCTCAGCACTGGCTGCAAATATGGGTGACTGTTGCAACTGTAGTCTTAATTTTAAGCTGTGTTTTCACAGCTGTTCAATTCTGGGACAGCCAGAGTTAACACCAAACTTGTAAGTCACTGCTCTCCCAAAGGGTAGGACGTGCACCTCCAGGTTTTTAGCATTTAATGTTTTTCCACAGGTTCAGCTCAGTCCTCAGGTAAGCATTTGGGTGGTGTTTCCCATTCATATTTCTCAGTTCTGTGGAGTTTGTGAGACCTGTGGCCAGCTTCACAACACAAAACCATTCTTGGAAAGGGAAAGAGTCCTCTTTTCCCACCCTGTAACACCGGAGTACTGGTAGCAATCAGTAAGTTCTGTTTTGTCCTGCTCTGTAAACAACTATGAAGTTGCTAGCCTGGACAAAATAAAATATTTTACATCTCTAAAACCTAAAACTTTCTTCCTACTGAAGAAAGGGCTGGTGTCCCAGAGAACCTGTTCAGTTTTCCAGTTGTCTGAAGTAGGGTGTTTGTGCCCCCAAAAGTTTTTCCAGTTCTATCAATTTTATTAGAGAGATTCCCTCTAAACGTCTTATTCCTAGAATAGCAGTCTACAAGTGTTCCTGCTACATCACGTTTCATACAGGCATATGAATTTGTGTTTGTGCTAGCATATTGGAGACAATAATATCCCACGCTGTGAATTTGTGAAAATGCTGCGAATGCATTGTGGGGGATAACATACACTCAATTATACAGAGCATCTTTCAGAATTCCTACAAGGAGCAACAAAAGTGACAGGAAGAAATGCACTAACAAAGTCATGTGAAGCATTTGCCAAGTGGAGTGTGATTTTAGTTCTAGGCAATAAAGAACAAAGACAAACAACGTGCTTGCTGCTATATTAATAGGTTTTACTTTGCTACAAATCTTAAACCACGTTCTGCAGCTTGTCGTGCCTTTGCCGTGCTAACCCTTCCTGTAAGGCTTTGCTCACATCTTACTCATGCACTTTCCTTTCTGTTAAATTTGCCAGGAAATGAAACAGGATAGGAATGTTAGGGTAGTACTGACAAGAAGATATGGGCCTCTTACAGTGAGGAAGAATGACTTCATGAATCCCATGTCTACTAGCCATTGAAATCTGCCAACCAGCTTCTGAAAACTGTTTAAAATTTGAATTCCTTGTGTGGAATCTGCTAGGGCATTGTCTAGTCTCTGCAGTTCAAATTTGTATAATATTATGTATGCTGCTGTGACCTTTGTTTTTAGCAAATAGTTCACACCTAACTGGTGTTCGAAAGCTGGCTGACTTAACTCTGCAGATGAGTGTGAACCCTGCTCTGTAGACCCAGCCTTTTTTTCCTTATGACTGTATTTCACCTCCTATTCCCTGCTTCAGTGCTTAAAAAGGGTTAACTCCACTCTTACTGCCTTTGCATGAGCAGTGTTAAAATATTTGATGGAATCTGGTTTTCTCTAGAAGACTAAGTGAGGTTAAGCCTCTCTTTCTGTCTCACCTTTCGTTATTTAAGGCTGTTATTAATGATGAGAGGCTAACCAAGGTTTCTTAACTAGGTTGTCCTCTCCTGTGTGTCTTGTTTTCTAGACCAAACTCTATGCATAATAAACTTTTCCTAAAGGAAAATTTCCAACAGCCGCATACGCTGTTGATGCTGTAATGCCTGGCTGTTTTACTTCTTACACACAAACAGATATCTGGCAAGCGAAACTGAATTTGTTAGATCATCTAATATTCACATGGCGGATGACAAGCAAAACAGTTGGCGAAATGTAGCTTGGTAAAACTTGCTTCTCCCACAGCAATGTTATTTGTCTTTGCATTAGATTAAAAAACAGCTTTTTCTTTTTTTTCTTTTTTTTTTTTTTAGACTAGCCTGCTTTCTAAGACAGCTACTAGTAAGACCTTCTAGTTTTAAAAAGCTGCTATTTATTCATTTAAATTATTTATTTTATTAGTTCTTTTTGTAGCTTTCATAGCCTATTTTTTGTATCATGTATATTTGTGATAGTTCAGTTTTGTGTTCAGGTTACTATTTTTTTTTGCACTTGTAGCTGTGATCTTCAGTGTTCAGTCTGCTCAACCATGTTATACTCCGGTTGTGTCATGTAATGAGGTTGCCTGAGAATTCCCACTATAAATCTTATTTTCTAGTTTGTGCATCTGAAGTAGTCCACTGTACTGACTTCTTGTTGGCTCTCACCTGTTACTACTTCAGAGATGCCAGCTAAGTGTCTGGATTTAGCAGGTGAGATGGAAGTTGAAGCTTTTCTTGCCATTGCTTGCAGTCAGTCTCATGCTTGTTTAATTGTCTCTGATATTCCTAATTGTTTTAGTTGGGCTGTGGTGTGCAGAAGTGACCATGGGAATAATTCTTCAGCTCTGTTGAAAGCTTTCAGATGCTATTGATGGTGTTTTCACTGCTAGACAGAAGGCATGAATGATTTGAATGATTGCTTGTTGTATAGTACCTTCTGCAGAGTCTGCCAGCAATTTTGGAAAGCAACTAGATAGCATCGTGCATTAGTAACTAACGACCCTTTCCCCTCAGGACTGTTTATTCACATTTTAAACAGCATGTTAATACTAAGAAACTATCTGACAGTTCAATACAGTTGTGTAATAGATATTTTTCTAGTTCCATTTCACTCAGGCTATTTTCAGTACAAGAGTAATCACAACAACTAGAAATTGCAGGAAGCCTCAGCAGAGATTTGAATTAATAAATGAAGGCAATTGACTTGGGAAGTGAGCTTTGCTTTGAGGCAGGAGCCATTTCATGGCACCATAAGGGCCCTCTGGCGTAGTCTCGTGGGAGGAAGGTTGCTGCTGTGGCTGGTGTCCTTGGTCTGCACAAAAATCTCTCTATAGGTCTGGGCTCTCCTTCTGTGAACACGCGAGGAACAAAGAGGTTGGCTCGCTCGCAAGTCACTCTGTGATTTATTTATTTTTAATCCTTAAAGACTATGGGGTGTCCTTTATCAAGTATATTGATGTACAATAAGCAGAGCAATAAAAAAAAAAGCTTCCTTGCCAGAAAACTACATTAGTATTTCAGGCAGACAACTGGGTTAATTTTCACCCTTGCACGAACATAACTCCTAAACAGGCACTTAATAAATTCAGAAATACCTGAACATGCAGGCTTAATACTTGCTTTTTAGAAGTATCCTTCTGACAGACACTTGAATGCTCAAATGTTCATGAAAAATACAGGCAGAGCTTTAGTAAGAGTAGCTATGTAATTCATGTCCTTAGAATTTCTATTTTCAATGACAGCATTTATAGCTGGTAGTGATTTCCTCTTTTGCACTTTTGCTTTAGGAATGACTTTTAAAATTGCAAGTGTCTGTTCCATGGGGACGTTTTTCCTCTGTTTATGCTTGCCCTTTGAATGTATAAAGTAGTCTAATGTAAATGACAGCTTTTGGACTTCACCCAGGAGTGTAAGCTATTTTACTTTTGTTCCTTCAGTCACCACATCTATAATAGCTCTTTTTCTCATTTTCTCACACTGGATTTCTTGGTATTTCATTTTTGGTAGCAGTATTTCTGTGTCTGTGGACACTTGACTTTGTCCAAATCATCACTGTCTTGTAGTGTGAGAAGAAAAGGAAAAAAAATAAATTGTAGACAAATGACTGTTGGAAAAATGGCACATTGAGAAGCTACTGTAAACTGAAACTCTAATCCTGTAAAGTTGCTCTGTAGGAACACTGCTTCATAGAGATATAACTTATGAGAACCTTTCGGATCATGTGAATTTAAGCACATTGACATTTATTATTGACATGCAGAATCAAGATACAGGTGCTGTGCTTTAATAGTTTTGTGAATTCATTAGGGGTTTTACCATCACCTGAGGGGATTTCATATCTCCCAGGATCCTAGTCCTGCACTGGGCAGGCTGCACACATTCTCTCCCCTGTGGACCTGCAGGAGTTTTGGCTGCTCAGAAGTGATGCCAGCGGCAGGGCGAGCGCACAGTGAGTGCGTCCCTCTCTGGGGCAGCGTGGTGCACCGCTCATCTCGCAGGGTCTGGAGATGGGAGAAAATCAGGGTGCTTGGACGCTCATCTGCTGTAGGACTCTAGATGAGACTAGTGACTTTAAAACCAGCTGACTGAATCAAAAACCAATATACCATGCCCTGTTGGGGAAGCAGGTCCTGGTGCCACAGCCAGGTTGCAGCAGCCGCAGAGCTGGAGCTGCTGACTAATGCACAACGCGCTGCTGCGAGATCGCTGCGCTCAGTTCCCCGGGTCGGGGATGACTCAAAACAGCACATGTTCCACATTAGTGCCCAGAGGCAATTTCTGTTTGCATCATGACAGTGTCAATTATCACCTACAACGCTCCTGCAAGGAGTAAAATGGCCCTGACAAAGATGCAATTATTTGGCAATTTGCTTCCTTAGCCCTCTGATAATGTCAGTGTTTCTCCAGCGCTACTTTTAAGCCATGGTGTCTCACAACGACACTGCAGTGAAAGCCCCAGCTCCTCCTGTCCGGCTGGGGATGTGTGTGCACTGGGAGGTGTGCTGCCTAAAGAAGAGCTCTGACCTTTCAGACCGAGCATCGTCGTAATTCTGCTGGCGAAGCTAAATAGGTCACTGCAACGGAGGAGCTAAATCGGGGGCTGATGGATAGAAAGGGAGAGCACACAAGGAAGGAAGCTTCGGCATCTGAAGTGATTTCACTTCTGCAAGGTTAGATTTACACCTTCAGGAAATTGTTCTTGGGCCTTGGCTGCCCGTGTCAGCAGTGCTGCTGAGCTGGCAGACCACCACCGCGCCGTGGCCGTGGGCCTGCCGCTGCCTATGCTGCTCTGATGGAGGAGGAGGGACTCTGATGGAGGAGGAGGGAGGATGTCTCATGACAATACTGAGTTAAGTCCCTATGTCTTTAGGATAGCTCCTGAGCAGAAAAGCCATAAATGGGCTTACACACTGCTGCTGCTGCCTCTTCTTGCTGTGTTCCTGGCTGTAGCTCTCTTTTACGTACAAATGCTTGTTCCTTTGAAGCTGGCCTTTACATCAGCCCTAGGAACAGAGGTGTCCCTCTGAATTTCCCCAGCTGCTGCTAATTGGTGCCACTTTGTCTGCTTGCAGGAGCAGCAGGGAGGCAGCCAGGACGTTTCTCCAGGCTGTGCAGGGAGCACTGGCAGCGGCTGTGCCTGCTGATGTTCTGCCCATAAAGACTTTTCCTCCACCATGACAGTAATCTGGCATGTCTTTGTGACAAAACTTGCTTTTGGGAGACAAAAAGAAAAAAAAAAAAGCTGTAAGCCTTATTTCTCGATTAGTTTCTTACTTAGAGTCTGTGCTAATGATGTATTTAACAAGAGATCTGGAGCAGGAATAGTTAAGTGTTTCCCTAACATTAGTGAAAACTTTTTTCTGGAGTGCATCCCATCTGGCCTCTAGGGAGAGCTGGTATAACTTCTGTGCTTTTCCACTGGAAAAAAAATATGTTGCTGAAACACAACTTTTCTTCATGAATCTCTCTGTTTCAGTAGGTTGTCAGTTGAAGGGAAAGTGAAAAAATCTGGTGATGAAGCTTGAAACATTGTGTTTGATCATTTTCATAATGGCCATTGTGGGGAATTTATTCCAAGACAAGTTTATTGCCTATGTTTATGTTGTTACATTGTCGAAATGAGTGGCAATCAAAACAAATACCCCCAGAAGTATTGTTAAACATCATGGGAAATGTTTTTATTCTTTTGAATTGTAATAAAATCTGCAACATTTAAAAATTGCAGACTATCTTGTAAAATTGCAGGTTTTCTTATCATTCTTATTAGCAAGAGAGAGGATTTTTTTCAAACGTTTGTCTATTCACACACTTAAAATACAGATTATGGTTTCTTTGACCTCTTGGCTTCCCTTAACAGAACGAAGGCATATATGAAGCAAATACGAGATATTGGTGGATTAATCTTAGAGGAGTTTTTGTTCTGGACATAGTAGCATAAGCCATCTGTTGACTGGCCATCATCAGCCAAATTGTGCTACTTGTTGGCCTCACAATGCAGTGCTCTCCAGCACCAAATTCAGTAAATTCACATCACCTTACATGGACTTACATACGCAATTCTGCTCCACAAAAAAGTGTCAATCACTTGAATTGCTTACGCAACAAAATGCTGCTCGTTGATAGTGGCACTTACGAGTTGCAAGGCAAGTTTATATCCTTCTTGGTGATTAGGGCTGAAAACCTAATTATAATGCGTTATAACATCAAGTGATGCATTTCTGCAGCTATTGCTCCCTCTTAACGCAGGTAATTGCCTGCAGAAGCAATCACTGCTCTTGTAATAGAAAATAGGAAAATGCTCTGTGAACCTCGCTGAAAGAAATTGGAGATAGCTCTCTGTAGCACTAACCCCCCTCCCCGTTTGGACCTCACCAAGGTTTTGGATGCTGTGTTAATGCAGAACCCACCTTCAGCCACTGCAGTCAGACATTAATATTTTTAAAGCCCAAATAGACAGGCGATGCCTGCAACTTGCTCACAGCCATCAGCACTGCAATGCGATTACCTTTGCTTTCCTTGTGGAATAACCTACAGCTTGGCTCATTTTGTTGTCTGATGAATTTAGCCAGACAGTGAATTTACATTAAACAATGGCAAAAACGTGCACTGTAAGGAACATAACATTCAGGGATGATTATTGCTAGCGTGAGGAGTTGGAACGCTTATTAGAATAACTATCTGGTACTTGTTGTGTTAGTGTTACAGGAAGAGTGCAAGTACAGAATACAAGATTATTCTTTTAAAAAGAAGCAGCTCAGTTATTTAATTCAGGTTTTTAAGTGGGTTGGCCAGGGCACAGATGTTTGAACGGAGATGGCTGATTAATGAAATTGCACAGGAGCACATTCTCTGGCCTTACTCTTCTGAATGGTGCCAAATGCGCATCGGAGGGCTTGACCTTTTTGGTACTGTTATTGGAGTGCTGGGTTGCTGTTCTGCCAAAGACAAAGGAAGCGATTACAGCAACTGCTTGTGTAGTTCTGGAACTACTGGGAAGCTCCTTGTTTATGGCAACCTCTACAGAAGTTAGGGTGATCCCTTCCTTGTACGTACATGCAAGGTTCAGGCCATGTCATGGGAAAATCTTTGGCTTCGTTAGCCAGCAAAACTTTGTGGTTAGTTCCTGGGTCAGAGGACTAGAGGAAATGGATTTGTTCATTTAGTAGTCTGCTAAACCCTCTCTGCAACAGCCTAGCTTCTTACTGCTGTGCGAGCTGCAGCAGCTAGGTTGTGGGTCTGCACAGTGGCTTTTGTTCTTAGCTCCTGTGCATCAGCATGAGAGCGACAGGCTGAATCTTCAGAAAGCTGTACAGAAGAAACACTCTCGCGCCTGTGTCAGACTTATTGTTAATAAATTAGGTTAGTTTATTTGAACAATGGGCTGGAATTACTTGGTGCACCTGGCCAGAAAGAGTTCTGTTTCCGTTAGTAGCTCACCACCTTTACACAAATCAGGTTAGCATAGGATGAGCATGGTGTGACTTATTATTGCATAGTCACTGGTGTTTCTTAAGACAGGGAATTTTTTCTGTGTTTTATATATGTATGAGAATTACAGTCTAGGACATATTTAATGTCATTTAATTATGAGATGTCAAAAGAAGTTCACCTCCGGGCCAGGAGTGGATCTGAATCTAGGATTTTTCATTTAAAAATGTTTTGAGACTTTGAGTTTGCAGGCAAAACCCACTGAGGTTGAATTTCAGCAACCCAGGTCAAGTAAGAGTTAACAAAAAGATTGTAGAAAGCTGCAGTTAAAGATACCCATGTAGGGGAACATACACTGTGTCCTTAGCCCTTTGTGCCTCAGGAAGTTGTTCTTACAAATATACCTGAGGAGGAAAGAATATCACACTTTACAGACTTGGTGTGATCTGTAGCTGATAGCAACAATGTGCCCACTTAGTGGTTTCAGGGTATTATTTATTTATTTTTTTTTTTACCACCCTTGCTACCTTCAGCACTCATCGTGTCATCCTGAACACAGTGAGCTCTTTGTCCCAGACTTGAATAGCTTTCTGAAGCGTCTGCTTTCAAAATTGTTGGACAGTTATTATTTATTTTCTGTGTTGTGCTTTATTTCCCATGTAATAATTTGGGTTTTTGAATATATCTGTTTAAACAGGCATATGTGACCTGTACAATTCAACTTGTGTTTTTAATTCGATTTGTACAATTTAATATTGTTTGTCCATAATGTAAGTGGGCAATGTGGACCTGAACTATCGGCAATTCCATTGAATAGATGATGGATTTAGAAGAAGAGGTGACAAACCTGACAAACTTCTCCATAGTGGCTGGGAGCTACTTGTGTTCTTGTGAAACCCAAAGTTGGCTCTCCTGGCACTGTCCTGGCATTTGGTTTTCTTAACTGCCACTGATCCAGAAGAACCTGTCGCAGATTTTTAATCGTTGTTGCCTTAGGCCAGACTGAAAATGTGTTAGTGATGTGAGATCCTTTCTGCTGCATGTGAAAGGCTATTACTGCCTTCTGATCCCTGGGAAACCTTTAAGGGTGCAGATGATCTCGTCACTTAATATGGGACCATGATATTTATTTCAGTTCCTTGCCTAAAGCAGGCATTTTTGACTGTGGATTCTGCGTAGATGATTTATGAAATTCTCAAACAGTTACTTCTAGGCTTGTTTTCCCTTTTATACAACTGCCTGTTTCCAGAAGCAATGTTATTAGGAGAGTACTGAAAACAGTTTGAGCTGCACAGTTGGAGCATCATTTTACAAAGTATTGTTTCTGCATCTATGATTTCTGGATAGACTTATAAATGTTCACAAGTATGCTCGAGGCAGGCTCAGCACAACGGTGAAGTAATTTTATTTTTTTCAGAAATAGCTATGAGGCTGTACTTGCTTCCATCATTCAAAATTTTTTATTTCAGGAGGAAAGCACACGAAGTTAAACAAGTGCAGCACAAAGCAAAACATTCTGAATGTGTTTAATGCGAAAAAAACCTTACAATTTTATTGGTACTAAATAAGGTATTGGAGATACCTTTCAAAGGATATTCAGTTTTCAAGAAGGAATTGGGGCAGAGACATTCTAATATTAATAAGTAAGAGGGAGTAAATAATTGCCATTACTTGCACAGGGGAAATGATTCAAGTGTAACATAATTAGATAATATTAAGTGAGAAATTAAGTGGTAAAAAGATTTTGGTTTAACAGGAAAAGCTGCGTGCTGAAAATTTGTCTATTAAATTAATTTCACTGCAAGTTCCCTGTGAAACTTTAAGTCTCAGGGGGTCATTTGTCAAATCTTCAGTTAATGTTTCATTGAAAGTAATTTAAACTTACGGAGAATTTAAAAAAAAAAAAAAAAAAAAGTAGAATTTGCAAATGTACATTATCTCCTCCCAGCTTCACACTGTCTTGACCCTTCTGGCTGACTTTGGCTGCTGCTCATCAAATATTGAGCAGCTGTTGGTGTAATTGCATTCACTGCACATCCCCATAAAACAGAATCAAGCTTGAACTTGCCATGCACATGAGAGGAGCTAAAAGGGGGGCGGAAAAGAGGGGAAAAAATGGGGAGGGAAGAAAAAAAAAAGGCTGTTGCCAACATATCGCATCCTGAGCTGGGATTAGTGAAGTTACCTGTCACTTTTCCACTTGTCCTTGGCAATTGTCATCTGTGCTGGAGGGAGAGACCAGCAGTTTTTGCTGCTGCTGCCCCTTGAGCTTATCAAAAAGAAAATATAAATGAGAGTGTTAAAAAATGAAGAAATGCCTAGTTATAGAAGGATATTCAACTGCCTTTGTTTGGGAGCAGTTCAGAACCAGAGACAATGGTGATGGAGTTGGGATGACCCAAGGTGTCCCAACAGCAGCCCTGTGAGAAGTGGACATGTGTAAAGCTGCTCTCCTCCTGCTCTTTTTAATGGATGCTAAGTTAATGCACATTTAGGAGGAAGAAACTGCTTTTAAATTCTATTTCTAAATACTTCAGCTGATATTTTCTAAGGCTTAGGTGAAGGCATTTTAATTGTAAAAAAGACTGTGTATATGTTCATGAAAATGTTTAATTTTCTGACTGGGCAGGTGAATTGTAAGCTGCTTCAAGAAGACAAAAGCCTGTGAAAGATCACAAATGTTTTTGACACCCTTGCACATAAATCATAATTTGTGTAGATTTATCCCATTAGAGATGAGCTTTGCTGGCATGATTAGAAACTTCTTTGTCATGAGTTTGGTGGTAATGCATTAGCTTAAATGTATTTGGCGTGATTAACATCAGGTTAACTGAATTCATTACATGTGCGATTAGAAATGCAGTGTGGGGTTTTGTCTGGTTTCACCAGTGTAACTGGGAAGAGTCGTGAGCAGCATGGATTAGTCTGGTGCGTGGCAGAGTCTTGAAAAAACTGTCGTGCCCACTTAGCGTCCATGAAACAGAAATCCATTTCAGCAGATTTGGAGAAGTAGCTAGTAGCAGTGCTGTGGCAATTTCAATTAAAGGTCTGAGAATGGTAATTATGTTTACATACCAGCAGTCTGATTAAATGTAAACTAATTATGCAAAAAGCTTAAACTGTGACCTGAATTACTCTTGCTGAATCACAGTTGAATTTCAGGAGAGTTTTTGGATAGCATGTTATCATCGCAGAAGCTTTCCTTTTTTGTAGATGTGTGATATTACTGATACTGTTGGAATAATCTGACCTTCCCTTCCTGTTTCTCTACTTCTGCCATCCAGCCTCAAGCATAACCTTCAGCTAATTCTGGGTTCAACTCTTCAAAACCCTGTTCACAAAGCAAGAGGTATTTAGTTCCGCTGGTACACAAAAAAGGGGAATATGAAGTCTTTGTGTAGCTGGTTAATCTTTTGAAGCAAGTATGAAATCAGAAGGATTCGCTATGCTGACATTAGAAGAACTATGGTCTGTGCAGTGCTGGAGTTCAACTAGTAACATAGAACAACAGCCGTGAAGACGTATTCATCATGATCTGACACAAGTATAAGCTGCAGTTTTAAAACTCTAATACACAGCAAAATCATAGAGTGGAAGAATAGTTGAGGTTGGAAGGGACCTCAGCAGATTGTTGGTCACTTCTCTGCACACAGCAGAACTAACTTCAATGTTGCATTAGGCTTGCTCAAGTCCTGAAAGACCAGAAAGTCCTGCATCCTCTCTGTATAATCCTGCAGCACCAATGTTTCCACTAGGGGACAAAGCCCATTAGGTTTGAGTGAAAAAATACCCACATCAAAGTTTTGTCTGTCTCATGTTTCCTTTTGATGCATTGTAAATCAGTCTCAGAGCCTGAATCGCAAGCCTCAGTGTAGCATTCCGTCATGCTTTCATGAGATATCAAAATACATAGAAAAACTGGGATGTGTATTCAATAGTGAACATCATCCCACAACCTCAGATTTGCAACTTTTACATCTATTTTAATACTCATGTAAAAATGTGAACAACTGTGGCAACAAAGGAACAATTAAATTCAATTAGAACTGAGTAGTGTTATGGTATTGCGAAGAGATTCTGTCTTCTAATTTTGAAAGAGTGATTGCTCTTACAGTTCAAAGATTCCAGTGCCTCCAGTTCTAAAACTGTAACCTTTCTAATTGAATAGGCCTCAGAGTAAGTCACCTTTTCCCCATTCTTAGTCCAAAAGGAGCAGAGCCCGAATTCTCTGCAGTGGTTTTGCTTCTGTTTGTTAAACGACTTCTATAAGAGCTGCTTCAACTGGTTGCTTCCTTCTGTAGGCTGTAGATTATAGACAATTCCCATAGCAGAAACATCACTGCAAATTATTTTGTCTTTTTTTTTTTTTTTTTCCAATGGGAATTTATGTTCTGTTTCTGTTCATTGCCTACATGGAAGACAGAAGCATACTGAAGAGCTGAAATTCATCCCGATAAACTGACCTTAATACTCTCAAAACAGGTATATATCATTATCAGAATGTGGATTATTGCCGTGATGTATAGTGTTTCATCTGTTAATTATAGAAATTCATGCTTTTTAAAGCCATTTTGGAACAAAGTCTTCAATTTCTAGTATTGTTGGCAAGCAGCTTATATTGTTGCATGAAAGCATGTCTCTGTTTTTATGTACTCAGTGGTTTTTTTGAGAGGGATAATTTAATGCTGGTGAAAGTAGTGGAGGTTCAGCAATAGCAGATGAGAATTTTGGTCATGCGATTCCTGCTCTGTTAAAGAACTGGCACGCACAAGTACGCAGTCGGAGTGGATTTGATGCTTGTGCCAAGGCCTTCCAAACCTGAGGCTGAACACTGCAAAGATAAAAACTTACTGTTTTGTCCCCTTTGTAGTAGTGCAGTGTATCAATCAGCCCAGGGATTCTTTTAGAGCACCTCCACTGGTGGTGGGTAGAAAAGCTCTATTCAGTAAGTACTGATGCATTTGTCAACAAGCTTTTCACGGGTTTAGAAATAACAAATAGCATCGTTTGAAGATCAAAAAGATCACTGACAATTGTTATGGGTTTTTCTTGGTTATCTCTTCAGTATTTAGGCAAACCAAAAATGTTCTGGCTAGAGATGAAAAACAGCTCTTGTCTTCAAAATCCAGAACCAGTCTAGGCCTTCAGTGCCTCTTAATTAAAGTTTCCTCTTTTTTTTTTTTTTTTTTTTTTGATATGGTTACTTCTTTGTTCTTTTAAGTGTTCTGTCTTCAGCCCTGGAAACATAACTTCCATGCTGATATTTAACATATCCAAGATTGGGAACAACATGTATCCAATAGTTTTAAATTTCTGACTATTGTTATGATTTGATTAAGGAGGTATTCAACTAGGTATAGTTCCCAAGGAGTTGGACAAAATTCAACTTTTCCTATTAATAAGGATTTTGCAACCTTTCAAATAATTTTGTTTGTTTTAACAGCCAAGGAGGAGTAATCTCTTAACCACATAACATTTTTTGAGCTGATGGACTAGATTTAGATTATCAGGTCTCAGGAAACTCTATTCCGCTTAGTATTAATGTGATAAATAATATGCATATCACATAACATATTTAGGCCTTGTTGTCAGTCTCTGATGAATCAGAACTTCCACGTTGCCAGATACTCTGATCTCCTCTTCACTCCTGCTTATCAGGAGATTGCTTGGGCGTATAATCGGTACTGACAGTCTCAGAAACAGCCTTTTAAATTATTTATTGCTTTGGTATCTTCCTGTTTTAAACCCTGACCTGCCTGAAAGTGCTGTAGACTTATTTGAGGAAAAAATATTATTTAGACAAATAAACAACAACAAAAAAAATAATTATTGTTGACATTGGCTGGATCAGCAAATCACATCAATTTCCTAACTCCTTTTGCCTTGTTAGTTTAAACCTGAGTTTTTTTTTCCAAGCTCTTGTTGCTTTTGTCAAATTCTTTTACTTCATCTCAGTGACGAGTCAAACCTTTTCTTCTACAAGTCAATTTGTATGGCTTAGGGAACAGTCTTGTTCCTGTATTCGTTTTGGCCATAGTGCTGTTGAAATTATGAACAAGGAGGTTTATTGTAGTAGTGGCCTTTTAGGAATAGAAAAAGTCTTAATGTTGGCATTGTCTGTTACTGTTTCCTACTTTGGATCAATTTTTTTCCTACTTTTGGATCAAGTTAATGTCATGTCTGATAACTCATGATGGGACAAGAGCTCAAACTGAGGGGGTAGGAGCAGATAGAGCAATTTTTCCTTAGTTATATGGCTGGGGATACCCAGAAGTTGTCTTTTGCCAAAGACAAAAGCTCAGAAGCTTCCTCAAGACCCAATACCTGTCTGTGCAGCGTGGTCCATGGGCAGCTGTGCTGGACCAGGCAGGGAGCAGCCCTGTGCCTCTCTGCAGGCTGCCAGCTGCGTGCTTGCTCGGCGCCCACCATGCTGGTGCAGGGACTGCTGCAGCCATGGCTTCCCTTGGAAAACACACCAAAACATCGTGACAAACCACAGGAACCCTCCCCATTGCCTGGCGCTGGAGGTGCTGTGTGCTACCATGCACCTATGCTTCAGCCCGAGTTGTTTTCTGAGGATCAAGGTAGAAAGTTCCCTGGAGAAACGCATAGAATATTAACATGCAAGGTGAGTGTTGCTCCCATTTCTGGCTGTGGGTTGGGTAGACAGGGAGTCAAACTGTCTCCTCTTCTACCATCTCCCTGCTTTTTCTAGTGGGGCTGATTGTAACCTGTTGGAGTAAGAATAAGAATATTTCTAAAAGAGTTGTGCTGTCTTGAGATTTTCTGAACCAGATTTAACACTCTAACTCTAGACACGGGAATTTAAATTGATGTTTGCACTTCCAGAGCTCAGTTTGGGAGAGAGCTGTTTGTTAAGAAGTTCCTAGACCCATTAACAGACGTTCTCTTTTATCTGACTTCAAGTGAAAGCAGTTTTGCTTTAATTCACTGTTTGAAGTGGTGTGACAGCATATGCAGTGCTCGGCTTTGAAAAGTCACAGAGCTGTGTGTCATCAACCTAGAAATGACAAATCACATCATGCTGATTAACGGCGTTACCTGGAGGAAGGATGGTGATGTGACATTGCACTAGATGTGATCAAGAACTTTAAGGGATCCTATAAATAATGTCTGTTGAGGGCAGAGGACAGATCTCCTTTTGATGCAGACAGACATCTGCTTGTTAAAACAAGACTGGGGTCTAGTCAAAGCAGTCCCAGTCTATCCTGTATTACATTGCAAAGGATACATTAGGATATTATCCTCTACAATCAACACTGTTAACTTCAGCTCTCTGATAACCAGTGCTAAAACACTACCAGATTGACTACATTAATAAATCATTAAAAAGCTCTGAGCTGTGTGTATGCTACAGCATTACTGACACCTCAGATGATTTCCCAGTAGAGATGACTTGTTGCTGAAGAACAATTTGAGTAAGCTGCATTGCCTCTACTACACATTTAGTAACCAATATGCTGAGCGAAGGTGTTTAGATACTTGGTCTAGTGATGTGGATGGCACAAGTATGTATTGGAGCATGGTTGTTTGATTATTTCAGGCTCATTTGGCATCTTTTTGATGTTTAATTCCAGGGGAGTGAGTTTGCTGAAAATTACGTGATCACAACAGCAAGTTCTAAGGAGTTGTTCAGAATACCAACAGTTACTGTAATACACACCACCTGGAAATCTGTACTGAGAGCCTGCATACACAGCAGCATGAAATTACTCAAAATGACTACAACTAAAAGAAGAAGAAAAATATGATAACACGAGTGAACAGAATATTTCTTGCCCACAGCTGGTTTGATTCTGACAGACAAAATTACCTTTATCTGCAGTGCTTGGATGACTTAATGGAGTGTGCCATCAGCAAGTTCTCTGATGACACTAAACTGGGAGGAGTGGCTGTGTGTATTTAATGAACTTGTTGCAGTGGTGTTTTTTAAAGCCAGCCAAATGCTACCAAGGTTTACTTTTATTTGATACTGCACAATTACTTGGATGCAGAAGGGTATCTGATAGAAAGAGTGAACTCTCTCTGGAGTTGACCAATACAAGAGAGTAGACAAGGAATGATTGTTGTAAACATACCCCTAGCATTATATTGAGCATATTATGGCTACGAGATGCCTAAAAATAGCATCCCAGGATTTGCCTGGAAAGCTCTTGTCTGTACTAAAGACGAATGGATATGCCACTTAGAGCCTAATATTTAATGAGAAAAGCAATGTTGATACAAACTAAATTGCTTTAAAGCAAGGTCAGTCATTTTTCATAAAGGGAAAGCTTTGTGTTTCTAGCAGTCAACATTTCCTACTGGTGACCTGATTAGGCTGACACATACACAAGGATGGAAGAAATTATTCTACTATATATAAATACAGATATGCTTCTGGTTTTCAGTTTAGCTGAGCTGAACAAATATTAGCTTGGAATGATCTGAAACTGAAACATTGCAATAAATCGAACATTTTTTGTGGGTTGAACGGAGGTCTATATTCAGTCACAAGTAAATTGAAATTTCAACTGCCTTAATAAAGGCAAAAGGCTTGACTCATAAAATGGAAAAAGCTGAAGTGGAGCTCTAATTTGCAAGGCAGTTCAGCTCAAAACTATTTTTCTTTTATTTATTATGAATAAACTTTTCTTAGAGTAAAATCCTTCAGCCCTATATTTTAAAAATAAATGCATGTATTTCCAAGGGAAAGGCAGAATCTATGATGTTTATTCAATTCTCCCCAGTAGCAATATACTTTTCTTGGTAAAGATGAAAGCTAACCCCTTCTGTACTTAGAAAAGTTTTGTTTCAGGACAATGTCTGCTTTCATAACAAATAAACCGCTTCTTTCTCTCTATTTCAGGTGCCAGAATTTTAAGATTGGAGCCTACCTGGAACACATGAAGTTGAGGTAAGGTGATAATAAGCACTAAAACAGTATACTACTAAAAAGGGAGTTTTCCTTTTGAGCATTTTTTCCCTGATGTGAAGGGGATGACCTGTATTTGTTATTTCTGTAGAATCCAAACATTTATAGTAATTTACAGAATTTAATAAGTTCATATATTAATTTTAATCAAAAAATACCTTGGAAAGATTTTAAAATATGAAGGTCTTTGGGTAGATGGGAATGAGCTGACTCTGGCCAGCTGCCCACCCAGCCTACCTTTCACTCCTCCTCAACAGGATAGGAAGAAAATAAGATGAAAATACTGGTGGATTGAGATGAAGATGGGGAGATCACTTACCATTTACTGTTGTAGCCAAAATAGACTTGACCTGGGAATAATTAATTTATTGCCAATTAAAAATAGAGTTCTTTACATCCCCACCCTGAGTGGCACAGGTCATTGGTGAATGGGGCCTGTGGTCAGTCACAATAGTAATTTCTCTTTTCTTACCACCCTCTTCTTACTTCCAACCTGCTCCATGCTGGGCCCTTCCCACAGAAGAATCTGCTCCAACATTTGGAGCTCGTCCTCACAAAAATGTGACCTAAAGAAGCTGCTATTAGAATCATAGAATCAATGAGGTTGGAAAAGACTCTGAAGACCATCAGGTCCAGCCATCAGCCTGATTTGCTGAGTCCCATTTCTAAACCATGTCGCAACTTGAGACCATTTCCTTGCATCACTTGTTACTTGAGAAAAGTTACTTTGTCCATTTTGACTTTCCATAAGCATTTTTGCCAGTGTCTTGTTTCCTTTCATTAGCATGCAGTCTCAGCCTTCAGCAAAATCTTAATTTCAACTTTCAACCTTAGGGACTGAAGTTGCTCCTAATTTCATCCCCAAACATATATTTTTCTTACTAATGTTTTGATTTTGGAGGCTGGGAAGAGAAGGAAAGGCAGAGTAAGGAGTGTGTTATCTTTGCAATATCTTCAGTAGGCTGGGTACTCCCTTGTCATTTGGCCTGCACATTTCTGTGGTAACATCCTGCAGGAGGTTATAATCATTACTGAAGAAGAGTTTCAGTGTAATTTTGTCTCTCACTGACTCAGCACTGTAAATTTTTAAAGCTTTGAGCCCAATTGCCCTGTACAATAAAATAGTCGTATTCCTTTTTTACTTGCATTTAAATGAGATTATACTATTACAACACTGGGTAACCGAATGGAAAATCAGAATCTCTATTTTTCTATGCTTATATCTTCTATGCTGAGCTGGTTGAAGATGCCATTCTTTAAAAGCTTCACCAAAGGTCTATAAGTCACTTTTTGAAGGATAGGAAATGCACGCCTTACAGAGTGGGGCACAGCAGGATGCAGCTAAACAGTGTATCTGAGTAGGACTACATCTAAATTGAAGTTTGCGCACACAGTTCAGCAAACACTGTGCTGAAGATTTATTATATTGTTGTAAGCACAATTTTACTGTGGGCAACAGAGAAGCATCTAGGTTTTCCCTCTTGCAGTACATGCCTGTGCTGCAGTGCAATTGTTTGCAGTAGTGAGATGTGGCCTCTGTCTGATACATTTTCCCTGTACCCAAATTCAGATCAAGGTTATGCTGCTGTTTGGTGCAGGTGAATTACTTCGTCTGGTGTCCTGACATGAATGCTGATCTTAAACTGAAATTGTCTGGGAGCTGGGGGAGGAGAATTAAATGGTGGTGAAGAAAACTCTTGTTTAAATGAGACATAAAACTGATTCTGGCCTGAATGCATCTATTAAGTACTTTCCTGCAGCCTTCTGAAAGGTCTTGTATCTCATGATTCCCCTGTCTGTAATGTGTCTTTGACTCAGTTCTCCTTGGCTTTATCAGCGAAATTGGTATTCAGCAGTGTGTTGTCACACCTGGTTACAACAGTGGCTACTTCTGAGCAGTGAATGAGATACCTCATCTCCCTGGGATCCCATGTACCCTTCTGCTTTGAAAGGAGAGGCAGCCCAAGGAAATTAAGGCCCTGATGCCACTGTTTTTGTATTTGAGGCTGTAGCTGTGCATTGACTGTTCACAGCCCTGTCTATGGAGGTACTGGTGGTGAGGGCGCCTGTGAGTGAAATGGTGGCAACAGCCCTGCTATCTAACATTTCTGTCTGAAGAAATTGGACATTGTTCTCAGCGAACATAATAAGATAACTTTCCTGCACTGCCTACAGATGACATTTTAAAGTCACAAGAATTATGTTAACCTAGAAAAAGAAAATGAAGTGAATGCTTGCTGGGTATTGTGTTGATCGGTTGAGACCCTTTCAGTCTGTGCAAGTGTTTCTTCTCTGTGGCATGATAGGTTTCTCCTGAACCTTGTCCTTTCATTTGTTTCATTTTTTTTTTTTATCAACCTATCATTCATGAAAGCAATCTGGCAAATATGATACAATACAGACAGACTTGTGGTGTTCCATCAGATCGGATAGATGATGCCCATTTCAATTGCTGTGTGTGCCGAAGTTGAAGCCCAGTAACATCATTTTATCTGCTAGCATTTATATGTTTACATTTCCAGACTGTTTTAGCAGAAGTGCCTGGCTATTTGGGGATAATGCAACCTGCTTGTGCTGTGTACAGTGCATGAAAATATCCACAAGCACAGGGCTTCCTGTCGAAAGGATTTGGATACCACCAGCCTGACACCAGAGCTTTGGAGCCACATCCCTGGAAGATTTTCTTTGAAGTATCCAAAAAGATTTACAGGGGGCCTATGGTCTGAACACTTCCAGTGTGGTGAAGTAGAAGAAACCAGAAACCAGTCATGGTAAGACAAAATACTTCCTAAACCTCTATTGTTGTTGTTTTAAATTTTATATGAGTTATATTATTTTGTTTTCTATTGCTGGGTGCATTGAATATCAACCCTTCCACGTTTTTTGGCAGGACACTTCACCTGTGGCAAACAATAACCCTCCTGTTCTCCCCATATCTTTAATAATTATCATTTGAAAGGTTTTTGCAATGAGAAAATGAGAGAGTATTTCAGTTTTTCCACACAGTTTTTTAATAGCTTGAAAAATTATCCAGGAGAAGAAATGGTTGCTGTAATTGGCCTAGAACTAATGAAAGAAGAGCTTTGATGAAACATATTGATATTTACCATAGTCTGCCCACAGAAGCAATTTTCTTCATTAATTCTTTTTTCTTTAAATTCAAATTAATCTTGGGATAGTAACTATTAAATGCTCTCCACTTAGAAGGAATGGAATTTGTCACAGAGCAGTGGCACTGTGGCATTTGTAGAGACTTTTCCATCACTAAGGGATAATCGGCTTAATGACAGTGTGAACAGATTGCTAACTGCTGTGGTGGGCTTTCTGGGCTGGAGGGAGGAGGCTAAAGTCTGGCAATGTCAGCGGGTAGCTGGCAAGAAAGTACGTTTGGTTTCTGTACCAAATGTCACGACATTTCTGTTTTGTCTTTATTTTTCTTGTGGGCTCTTGTTCTGAGCAGCAGCTTTATTGCAGAACGCCATTGTATCACATCGAAGCTGTTTATGGTATGTGAGAGCATGGTCTGGGTGCACTGAAAGGCTCCCTGCTCACTCAGAGCTCAAACACAGGGTGGCAGGACTGCCTTTGTACACTTAGAGGCACGTGCTGGAGCCTGCCAGCTGCCGGCTTTATTCTGTGTCCCCGACTGTACAGGGTGTGTCTGTGTATGGCCAAGTGGGCATGTTTGCTTTTCAAGGAATGCTTGTATGCAACTAGTGCAATTAAAATTGTTAAACATCATTAGCGATTCTGCAGCAGCCTTGTCTGATGCTGCAGAACTAACATCTGCTCCAATTTTAGGCTACTAGCTTCAGGAAGCTGCAGATAAATAACTCTGCAGTAGACCTGGGAAATGGGAACGTGTGTAGACCACCTTGCTCTGCCACTATCTGAGGTAAAGACAGACTCAAAATCAAACCCATATACCCAGGGCCGCTTGGCAGATGCACTCTGTGGCTTGCCAGCATGACAAAAATTAGGGTGCTTGTGGAGTACAAGAGGGTTTTATCATCCTGGGGTTACTGATGCCAAGTTTTCACTGGTTTAAAATGTGATTGGTGACATTCATACTTAAAAACACTTCTCTAAAAAAAAGTGCAAAGTTAGGTAGTTCTGCTCCTAAAAAAAAAAAAAAAAAAAAAAAAAAGTGGAAATTGTCTGGAAAATGTATTGAAATTACTGTGCAAAATGTGGGGAATGTTATGGTCTTAAATCATTGACAATTATTTAAAGTGGTGTTTTCCTTTGTACTTTCCTATGATACGTATTGCCAGCCTTTTTATAAGTTCTGTTAGACCCTCAAAATGAAAGCAACCTTATTCAAAGATTATTAGGTTGATGCATCCTTCCATATGGCGGCAAGTGTCTGTGCAGTAGTAAGTAGTGAAGTAACCCTGAGTAATTTTCCAGCCTTCTAAGGAAATCTTCTGTAACAAGTGTGGAGAAGGCAAAGAACCTAAAAGAAGCAAGCGCAGGTGAATTCCTAGTCACAGCAGAGCAGAAGTTATAGCGCAAGCTCTGAGCAGGTAGGAATTTGTTTTTAATACGGGTCTTGTCATGCTCATGAAATAGCCTGCTTTCTTCTGATACTTCAACCCCACCTCCTTTCTGCTGGCTGTAGAGCAAATGCACCTGCTTTGTACATACCCTAAAAGTGAGTAATGATGTGGGAGCACTGATGGATGAATACGCAGACTGGTCCTGAGCTGTAGGTGCAGCTGTAACATATTTTTAAATATTTGTTGTATTAAAATGTGGATAGATATTGCACTTGTGGGATTAGGTGAAGCTCAGTAGGACTTCTGATCTGACACTGCCTTCCTCTCCCTACAACAGTGGAGCTACTAGACAGTCCCCGTGGCAGAGGTTTTAAATACACCCAAGCACTGCACAGGGGAAACAGTGAGGTATCATCCAGAGAACTGGAAGGGTGATGGAAATTTAACTGAGCGCATTTTCTTTTCTTTTAGATTTATGGTATATAAGACAGTTATTAGAATATGCAATCAACCCTGAGTTTCTAGAATTATGATATATTTCTTTCCTCAGAATACATTTCCGAATGAACAGTTAGCATAACTTCAGAAGTCCTTGAGGTATTTAATATACATATATATTAATTTAACAAGTGATTTTATGTACCGGTGTACCTATAAATACCTGGACTTAGTTATAAATATTAGATTTAATCTCAGTAAGGACACGCTAAAAAAAAAAAAAAAATACAGATAGGTATCAATTCCCAGCTCACCTAATTAAGTGGCATCCTTGCTTTGTAACTTTTATTGTGCTAAAGAAGGATTGTGTATACTAATTAAGATGACTAATAGTTATGTTCAATCTAATTATAGCAGTGCCAGGAGGCACTATAATACTTAAGGGTCTGTCAGTGTTTATACTACAAAACCTTGGTCTTAAAAGCTAATCTGCACACCACTATACTGTGCTTGCTGCCTTACAGTGTCACAGGTTTCACACTGCACGTACTGTCTTGATTTGAATGATATTTACTTGAAAGGTGGGTTTTCTTTGTGGTGCTTGAGATGGAAGGTTCAAAGCAAAAATGCTGTTTATTGATTCTGAAACACACGTAAGCAAACTTCAGAAGTTTACATTGCAACTTGTTCTGTTTGCATAAATATCAATATTTGGGTATTTGAGAGGAATCTCTACTGATGGCAAAACAGGACAGGAAATCTTGCAGGAACAAAATCTTTGCGGTTCCTGTGGCACCATGCCCACCCCAGGGTGGCCGTGAAACATTGCTTCTCTTCTGGTATCTGCTTCTGCCCTTCTGGTGCAGGGCTCTTGAAAAGTAATGTTTGTGTCAGTCTGGAATAATAACCAAATGCAACAAATACAATCCTGGAACTAAATCCTCAAATTGAGCAGAGCTTTGCATTCAGCATTTTTATCTGAGTTGTTTCAAACTGGTGTAATTGGAAGGTTTACTTTTCATTTTATCAGCACAGAAAGTGATGCCCTAGCCTTTACTAAGGCAGAAATGGCAGCAAGGACTGCAGGTTATACCCAGAGCACTCTCAGGTCCTGCAGCTCCTGCGAGTGTAGGATGTACATGTAGGATTGGGAGCTTTTGAAACTGAATTCATCAACAAATCAGTAGCTATTAAGTCATGTCATGAATCAAGAAGCTAGTTGTTAGGATTAACATTTTACTCTGATCTTTTTTGCTGTGATATATTGAGAACTTTTTTTTTTTTTTTTTTTTTTTTTTTTAAGTCAAAGATGAAATAGATTTGAAGAACCATAAATATGGATCCAGGATAATGTATTTAAAAGGCAATAGCCTTTCTTTTTAAAGAGCTCAATATGTCTCATGAAGAAATCTGTTAAAAACAGTTACTGAAACCATTTTTCAGCATTTTTATAGTTATAGATGCTGTACAGATGGAGAATAGCAGAAATATATCGTGTTCTCTCAAAAGAGCGAGAGAGATGAGTTTCTTTGATTAGATTGTGTGAATTTTGATACGGTGAAAAGGCAGGGCAAGATGGACAAATCTCACTTTAAAATAATCTAAACCAGGATGTCATGTGGAACACCTGTGGCACAAGGGTGTTTTTTCTGTGACAAGAATGACATTTTTGACCTGAATATTCAGGATAGGTGTTGTACAGCTGCAGTAAGTGACAGGAATGATAATTGTCACACATACCCTGGTGTACTTCAGTACTGCTTGTACTGGGGAACTATCTGCAAGATAACACCATTCCAAATCAACAGTGTCTCTGCAAATACCGTAGGGCTCATGAAGAGCCATGTCTGTTAGCAGTTTCCAAATGGCAAAGGTGAATTGAGGGTGTTTCATCCCATGAAACATTCATAGAGTATTTCATGAGTTGTCAAAATAGGAGATACAACAGAGCTGAGGCTGCAGTTTTTTCCTCTAGGCTGAGATTCACAGCTCAGCATGGCCAGAAGATTAGGATTTGCTTCTTGCTGGAGTACAGTGGCGTTGCAGTGACGGTCACCAAACTGCACACTTGGAGCATCTCCATTCCAGAATCTGACCTGCAGTGGAAGGGCCCAGCTTGGTTTATTTTGTGCTTCTGTGTTCCTCCAACCTCCATCTCTGGGGGCACTCTAGGTGCCAGTCTCCCTTCTGCCCCTTGTCTGAGAGCTGCAGCACACAACCCAGTGCCAGGTCTGCCTACTTGGTTTCTGCAGACACAACACATGCCACGCAGTGAGCATCTCTGGTTGCTGCTCAGCTCAGGGTGCTTTTAAAGGCTCTTTTCTAGTTGCCACCATCTCTGCTTTATAGCTTCCACCTTCTCTGAAAGGAAGCTTCCCCAAACCCATACAGCAAAAGCAGCTCACCAGCCTCAGCTGCTTCCTTCTCCCAGATGCATCAGGACCTCTTTAGACAGACAACAGCAAACATGCCTGATGCCCAGTGTTTACAGCAAGGCCTTTGCATCATCATACTGTGAGACTTTTTCTTTCACCCTCCGGACATACAGATCAGGGTTAGCATTTGCACCATGTTGACAATTTACGCTTAATGTTATCTTTCATATGCTGCTTGCTTGCTAGAAAATTTGACACCCTTGTAAGTGTTAGGTGTTCATTCGAGAGGCCATTGAGAGCCATTGAAGAACAAAATAAGGCAAGATAAACAAAAGCCTCTTAAGATGAGCTTGGAAATTTTCTGCTGGCCTTTATTCCTTTATAGAGTTTCTGGTACTGCACAAAGAAAAAACATTATATATAGTCTTAGGAGGTGATAGGCTGCTCAAAATATGAGATCTGCAGCATGTTCTGAATATGTTTTGTGTAACAGCAAGAGATTAGGGATTTCTTTCAGTGCTACCTAAACAAGCAAATGGAGTAAGGACTTCCAGCTGTTCATTATCTATAGTTTACTTCTCTTTTAAGCTTTCATAAGGCTGGATGAATCACCTTGATCTTCGCTAACATTCATTTTCTCAAATCATTGTTTTTGAACAATGGTGTGGCAGAACAGACATTTGCAGTTTGGTTTTGGCTGATTTTATCTAGATTGATATTTAGTAGTGGCTTTCAGCAGTCTTTGCTCCTGCTCTTTTTTGCATTTCTATGCATTTGTTCTGAAAGTAGTCAAGAATCTATCAAATGTAAGCTGTGCACAGCCAAGGAGACACAGCTGGGGGCCTGTGCAAACCCTTCACCAGGCTTGAGGTGTTGACCCATGCTGACGGTTGCTCTCCAAAGGTAAGGTAAGGTGACTTCAGGCATGTTTTGGGGTACCCGTTAAGCAAGCAGAGGTGGCTGCAGGCAGCCCCTGCTCTCCCAGCCAGCTGCCGGGCAGGACCAGCAAAGTGTCCTGGTGGAGGTGCTGGCCCCTGTGTCCCACCGCCTGCCTAGTGCCCAAGCCTCTGCGCCCCTTTCTGCTGAAACACCGCATCACTCGTTAGCAGCCAGCTGCCAATAAACAGCATCTCTTTATCAGTTCCAGCACCCTGAATCGGGATAACACATGCATAAACCAAAACAACTGATACAACACTTAATACTGCGCTATTTTATCTCCTCCCTAACAGTCTCTAGCCAGAATATGCAGAGATGTGCATCTGCTTTGGCTTATGCTCCTTGCTCTTATTTCAGCAGACCACAGTAACCTGCGGTCATAATGTCCCTCACGATGGAGGAGTTTTTAGGCAAGACGTTCTGATTTTAATGGGCCTGTGCTTAGCTCAGGTTGGTCAGTGCTTTAGAGTAAATGGCTTCTGTGGTGTGAAAAGCCTTACTTTGGTACGCAGCAGAAGATAAATTCAGTCACTGGAAATCCTTCTTGGGTTGTTCAAAGAGATTATGATAATGGTTCCATGTGAGGAGCTCAGGCCTTTGAGACGTAGGTGTGTTTGCAGCCTGTCTCGGTGCCGATCGCTTCACTCCTGAATTCTGTTTGACGTGGCACACAATTAAGTGTAATACAGCCGAGGGAATGTAGGTCAGCAGTCTCTTTATTCTACATATGACTTGTTTTCAAAAGAAAAAAGCTTTAAAGGAACTGAGAGAAAATAAAGAGCAGAAAAATTACTTCAAAACAAAGTTTTAATGAAGCTTTCTACTACACATTTAATGAACAGGTAGTACATTTCCCGAGACATTATTAACATAGCTGAATTAGCCTGATGTGCTGCTGCTTTATCCTGAGGCCTTTGATTACCATGACTTGGCTTTATCTCCCTGTTCTGCATACTAAAAGTCACCTGGGAAAAGAAGCTCCTGAGGCTGAGTCGGGGCCGCGGGGGCCTCAGGCCTGTGCGTTATTAGAGAAGGTGTCTGCAGACTCCTCAGCCTGGGCACACATTTCCTAGCAATTCCACTTCAGCTGCATGCCCACCTGTAGGACCTGTCCTTAGTGTCCACTGCAGAAGCCTCCTGGTCTGTGTGGCTGTACTGGGGCTTGCCTGTAGTGTGATGCCATCAGGAGGGTTTCCCTTTGTCTCGTGGAGCCCATGGGTGGGAGATCTGCACTGGATTCCCTAGGGCAGCAGCTTGTCTCACACACACCCACCCCTGAATCAGCAAAAATTGCCTGGCTTTTATTAGACATTGAATTTAAAATTCAGTTTCACGCTTCTCCTAAGACCAGGATTACCTTGAGGTGCTTGATTGATTATTTTTCCCTCAGAGGAGCACGAGGCAACGCAGAACAGCCATAATGGAAGACATGAAAATGCTCAATGTTAATATTTAGCACATAGAATCCTGTACTGAGGCCCCACTACAGCAAGGCAGGATGCAGAACAAAAGCAGATTCCTGTGAAAAACACTTATTTTAGTTTAGAGAACCAAAAGATGACTGTACCAAACAGATGGGGGCGCTGGATATAACAACGAGATGATTACTGCAGTGAACAGCAGCCCCAGCACACCAGCGGCGTAATGTCTTAGCAGAGGCAATCTTACGTAGTTTGACAACTTCCAAGCATTTGTTGCACCAAAAAGTCACGTTTTTGCATCTTAATCATTACTTGGTCAATATTTTCACTCAGAGTACATCAAGGTACTGACTGTAGGAATTAACCTGAATGTGTATTTACTTCGTGTCTGGTTTGATGTTAGAGCAGAGGCTAGAGATGACTAAACGCTTGGTGAAAACTAGCGTGAAATTTAATTTTCCTCATGTGGCTTACCAAAGAACAACAACAACAAAAAAACGTCAGCAGCAACAAAAACATTTCCATTAAAATAAACTATGCTAGTATTAAAACAAGGTGAAAAATATAAGTATGTGCAACTGATAGAAAATAGTCTTCATACAGCGGATTACCAGATTGATTGGCACTGAGATGGATTAATTGATTTTCCTGCATTTGGCAGGGGCAGGGTCTGTCATAACGATTCTTAGAGCTTCACAAATGTTAACTAATCATTCGCCCTCTTGTTGTCAGGTAGGAATTTTGCTTTTAATACAGGTGGAAAAAACCAGCAGCATGAATTAGGTACCTCTGGTGCCGCATCCTGCCAGAAGTGGAAGCAGTTCACCACAGTGCCTCAGTGCACAGCTGCTGTGAGAATCCCCCTGCCTCTAGGTCTGGGAATTTTGTTTTCATTGTGTCTTTCCAGGGCGCAGGGTCCAGATTAGACTGAGGTAGACTACAGGCTGAACAGGTTAAGTTTTTATGAATGTTGTTATCTCAGCTGTAGGAATGAAGCCTATAACTACTGTCCAAAATAAGCGCAATCATCATTCAAGTATTAGGAATCCCCAAATACAGCGAGATTTACCTAGCTTTTCAACTTTGGACAAACATAAATAGGATGGAAACCAGGTATTTCTCCCACCTGTACTGCTATTTTTCTTGTCCTTTTAGAACTGTGAAAACTGGATTAAAATAGATAGGGCCTTGTAGCACTGTGTAGATCAGTTGTCCTGGAAAGCAGAGTTCACCTTCCTTGGCGGATAGGGCCAATGCCAATTATCAGCAAGATCAAATACAGTACGTCCACTGAGACTCTCATCTCTCTCAGCCTTGCTTTACAGTTTCTTCCTTTTTGGTCTGAACTATTAATAATAATAAAAAAATAATAATAAAATGACAAGCTAGAAATCAGTGTCAAATATAAAAAGTGTTTATTATCCGTGTGGAACCTAATACTGCGTTCCCTGCAATGGCAACAGTTGACAGATGAGGCTGACACCTAGGAACATTCTCTCCATTCTCTCGTTTTGACAAGTTTGACAGAGCCTTTAACTTGATTTTTTTTTTTTTTTTCCTGATGGATAAAAGGAAAGCTGGTGTGCTGGTGTTAATATATATGGATTTATTTATTTATTTATTTATTGTGTTACATAGTACAGTTACTATCTACTGAGAAATCCTGATCTTGGGAAACAAAAATCTGAGATCAGCTAGCAATTCTCTGTCCAACTACCCTTGTGATACTACAGCAGCTCTGCATACCTGTTGCTTCTGTTTCCCTTCCATGCTGATGGCATGCCTTCCTTTTGTGAGCCACTGTGTAGAGGCGAAACCAGTTGTTGTTTTCTTATAATCCCTGAATTTTCTTACACATATCAATTGAGAATACCCCCTCATCCCTTTGTGCTCCATCACGTTATATAGCCTTCTCCAAGGAGAAGTTGTTTGGCCAGCATGGTCACATTCAGGATATTAGCATCAGTAAGATTTGAATGGTGAGCGTTTGATTTCACATGGCGCTGCTGCTCCTGGAGATTTCTGCATTCAAAGCACTCATACATTTTTGTGTTACAAGGATAAGGAAAATATTCTAGTTAAATGGGGCATAGTTTTGTTTATGCTTTGTTTAAATCAAGGGATAGAATGAGAGAGGATTACAGGACTTGCTCTTAAACTGAAGAGTTATATCTTACAACTTGGACATCAAACATCAGAAGTGAAAGCCACAGTCCTACTAAGCTCTGCAACAGACAGTGCTTCAGATAAAAGCGTTAGGTCTATTTTCCTTAGGTTTTAGATTTGCTGCCAGGCTGGTGGGATTAATTCCCTCTACAATAAAATGACGGCTTAAAAAGCAGCAAGTTAATGTGATTGATAAATTCTTTCAGCATTTCCACAGACTATTTAACTATTTTGTAGTTCCTCCCTGATCTGTAACTGAGCAGGGGCAGAGGCTGTGCAGTTCTGGGTCTTCCTCCATTACTTGCCTGCCTGTCTGCTGGTGAGGGGTAGGGGCTTCAGATGGCTCTGCTGGTGAGCTCATCGAGTAGCTGGGACTTTTGGCTGCTGGGTCACTATATTTGGGATTTTGCTGTGTGCATGTTAGAGGGGCATCAAGCTGCATAGTTGGAAGCTGCTTTGAAATGACTGCTCCCCCAAGGCTTGGGGACACAAAGCACAGTGGGCTTAAACCAGCTGGAAGATGGTGTCTTTAGCAAATGTCTGTCTTTTGTAAATGTCAACTAGGCAGGGCTGCAGTAATGGCTTGAGAAGGTTTTTCTAGCTTGCTTGGGTGGTCAGACTGACCAGAGCTACCTTGGACGTAAGCAGCACAATGATGCCACGTATTCAGGCTTCCTCTGCTGGTCTTCGGGGCTAGGTGGTTTCAGGGTCTATGACAGGTGCTATAAAAGAGGTTGGAAGAACCCTAAAATTGAACTAACTTTGTCTGTAAGCTGTGCAAATCACTATTTTGTTAAAATAATAGGGCAGTAAATACGAGACTGTACAGAGATCTGGAACTCCATGATTAGAATTCTTGTTTGGTTTGGTTTCATCATCTCTAAGTAAAACTAATTCAGAGGAAGTGTTTTTACTGATTAAAAAAAATCAAAATAACTTGGAAGTATCAGATGTATAATTAATTCTTGTTGTTTACTTCTAAAGGTAGCAACACATTTTACCCTGAGATAAATCAGTTATTTTATCACGTGTGAACTCTGCCAGTGGTAAGAGTATGTCACATCTGTAAAGTCATGAGGCACCTGGAGATTTTGCTTGTCAATACATAATTTCTCAAGGCTTTAAAATACATGTATTGTTCAAGACTTTGCCACCTAGTATGTCTGGCTGTGTTCTTCTTGCCATAGCATCAGAATCCAGACATTTCAATGCTTATATACTGATCGCCAGTACTCACTCTTGCTTTTTAAAAAAGGAAGAATAGTACAAATGAAACAGAAATGATTAGTGAGGCACCAGTGAGTCATGTTTCTGTGCCACTTCACGAACATACCAGACGTCTGCTCTGAGAGCTCGAGTCAGCAGCTTCTGTGGTTTAATGTGGCTGTCTTGTAGTTAAAACTTACTCATAGAACTCAAATTTATATGTGATTTTCTGTCTAAAAATTAAATAATACAGCCCGGCTTTCAGACTAGGTAGGCAACTCCACGCGATGAGTCACAACTTGACTTCTTTGTTGTTGTTTAAGAAATGAGTATGCTTCATGTCAGCAACTGTGGTTTTCTCAAGAGTTAATATTTCTTTCTTCATTTTCCCTTGAGTTTACTCCAAGTTATCTTAATCGCATGCTACAAAGTAATTAAAAATATAGGTCTTCAGCTCCTTCCCTCTAAATGGCTCAGAAGGGAGTCTGTGGGTCAGGGGAGCGTTGGCACTGGAGTCTCATCAGACTGTGACAAAATAAATTATTCCTCCATTCGTTTAAGCAGAGTATAATGAGGTTTGACATAGTGAAAACTGAAGCTCAGTCTGTAACTGAAATTTTCTGTATCAGGTTGGTTGGAAACATCCCAAGAGGTCTTTGTGCAGCTGTTTAATACTATGACTTTTCTTTGTAGATGCTTAAACAAGCAGGCTTGCAGGAATATCTAATATGGCTGTGGGACAACAAGGGTGTCAGGGAAGCAGGAGACTGATCTTTTTGTCTTGCAAATAAATGCTTGTGGACTAAAAGAAAAAAACAGCAACTATTTAGGTGGAATAACCCAAAGCCCCTTGGTGGGGTTGAGGGGATCCAGGTTTGAGGCCTGGCTGAGCTCAAGGGTGGAGGCTTTGAGCAAACCCACCACTTTGTTGTGGAGGTGATCTGTCAAAACTGGTAAATTGGGGTGAAACACGGTAAGCCATAATTTTTGCATTTAACAAGAGTACAAAAGCTGAGTGAAAATATTTTGGTTCACTGCTAAGAAATGTTTCTTAGAAAGAGGAGCACTAATGATTTTAGCACATGCGTAAGCAGGCAGAGGGTTTCACGGTCTGTTCTTCCCATTTGTGGTTGGTAGATTTGGCTTCTGCCTGTGGGAAGTATCTTTTTTCTGAAAACGGAGAGAGGATACTAATGTGTGGTTAGTGAAACATCAAAACCATGTCCAAATTTACAGCCGTTAACTGCTAGCTGGATCAGCAGATCTACAGCTCCAACAGGAGTTCAGTCAGCAGCTAAAGCCATGCTGGAAGAGTGGATCCTGAACTGCCTGCCAGCAAGTCACTAGAGGGCAGCCGGAGCCACGCACCGCTGTGCAGAAGTGCGGCTGTTGCACACCCGGGCTGGACGTGCAGCCTGCATCTTGGCAGAGCCCCCTCCCAGCAGCTCGTGCATGGGCTGCCCCAGCCTGGCTGTTCGTCACAGGCAGTCATTTCTCCTCTGCATTTCCCCTGTAACATCGGCCTGCCTCCTGAAGGCAAGCAGACCTAGCCCAAGTATGTCCACATGTGATCCGTGTGTAGCGGAGTTACTCCAGAAATGCCCCAGGCACCATCTCAGCAAAAGAGCCTTTTTTTTTTACTGGGACTGCAGCTAAGTCTCTCTGCGTGTATGTCCATGCCAGGGATAGATCTGTCTGGCAAATATGTGACTGTGATATGTGGTCTCCCTCCCCAAGGCATCACACTTGTGAGAACTCCAAGCATCTTGAAGCTTCAGGAGCTGTGGATTTTGTCAAGGTATTTTGAGAGGCAAGGGTGACCTGCACTCTGTGAATCGTGGCATGTGGGCAAAGCTGCATGACTCGAACTGTACTTACAGTAGGAAAGATCATGTACCAGAAGTCCACAAAATACCTGGAGATTTTCAAGAAGTGCACTGTAACACTAATAACGTGAATAATATTTTACTGCCCTGCAATTTTCCATTGTGGTGGCAATACAGTCCTGGAGCTGGGGAAGAGGTCCTTGGGAATCCTACGCAGGGTGTCCTTTAGCAGATGACAGCAGGGAGTGCTCAGGCCCTGCAGCACTGGGAACTGTCCTGTGCAGCAAGGAGCACTTTGCCAGTGTCTCTGCGAGACCCTTGCACTGGGGGCAAGAGACCAGTGCCAGTCTCGTCTCCTCCCTGTGCTGCAGAAAAGAAGCAGGAGAGCACTGAGCCATCTCTGCACTGGCTCCAACTCCTAGGATGCTGCCTGTGCTCCTCTGCCACCCCCCACATGGCAACTGAAGGGCGTTTTTAGGATGCCTGTATAAATAACACACAGGCTTCTTTGCAGCTTGTCCTAGAAACTCTCCCTACACATCTTTCCTGTGTAACATGAAGATGTTCTCAGAACTGTCCTTCATTTTCTACATCACTTCAGTAATCTCTGTACAACTGCTTGGAGTTTTTACAGAGGTTCTCTTAAGTGCTGTCTTAATAGAAACAAAAAATTTCTAATTCCTTCACAGTCCGGGTACTGGCCTGCCAAGGTATGGTTTGAGCTGGGAAGCTTCTGTTGTCTGCCATACTCCTCTACTCTTCCCACTGATGTTTACATAAATAGTCTAAGGGGTAACATCTACACAATGCTTTGAATTTTCCTGCCTGAAAAACTCCTTCCAATCATCTGTCAAGTGAGTAAGAATATTTCTACATCTTCAGCAGCTCCAGAGATGTTACTTCAGACTGCGATACAGCTGCGGGGCTCTGGATTAGCAGCTTCCCTAGGCAGTGGATTTGCAGTCAGACTGTAAAGCTGTATCCAGTATGGCTCTCACCCAGAGAGAAGAGCGGTCAAACAGCTGACTTACAGTGCTTCCAAAAAAAAAGAAAAAAAGAAAAAGTTAATCCAGGCAGTCTGGCTGCTTCTGTGGTACAGATTTGTAGTTCCCTGGGAAGCAACAGTATAGCTGGTCAAGCTGTAATTAAAGCTAAAATGCAGTGTTTTGTTCAGATAAATTAAATGCTTTGGAAAAGAAACATTTGCCAAACTCTCCTATGCAGATACTATTTTTCAAATCTGAGTTTTAGCTAATTAGCTTCAGATAGCCAAGCTTTCTTCCTAGGTGAGGTGGTGAGCGTGCATTACTGGCCTCCGAGGAGCATAGACTGATGATTATGTTACCTGATCCAGAATATTTCACGTGTTAAAGCTGTTGCAAGTTACTGTTTTCCGTATAAACGAAGTGTAGGCTCTTGCTTCTCCTGAGTGACCGGCCTGCGTTATCACAGCTTTGTCCCATGGCATAGAAGTAATTCTGTTGGTTGGCTTTTGGGCAAATGCACAGTACAACAGAGTGACTTGAGCAACACTGGTGGCAGAGGAGAAGCTAAGTGGCACGATAAATAAGAAAGCCAGACCATCTCCACGCTTGCCGGTCTCAGTGGAGCAGCCCCCAGCTTTCGTCCATGACAAAAGATATTTTTCCAATATCTTTGGAAATCTAACAGCTCAGTAAGTGCCAAAACAAATGAAATAAATAAATAATAAAAAAGTCAATTTACAGGCCATAAATAAAATACTTGGGAACTTTTACTAATCCTGAAATGCTTGCCATGCTCTTCTGATCCAACTTTGTGCTAGTTACCCCTAAATTAGTACATAAAAGAACGGAGTGGGACCAGAGCTGGTAGGATGCAGCAGCTGTGGACACCAGGAGGGTGTGGATGGTTCCAGAGCTGGTTGTGCTTGGGACAGGAGGGAGCTCTGACCAGGAACTCCAGGAAGCCAGGGCCTCAGAAGAAACTGAGATTTTAGGGTTTTTGTTATTAAATGTAACTGTGAGTAACACAACAGTTGCCTTCATCGTTTTTCTTGATGAAATGAGGCATGTTGAACTGCTTCCAGGTAGCAGATGGTAAGGATCCCACTTTCACGTTGGCTAGGTCTGCGACTGGCTGGGAAGCAGCTTTTCCTTTGTGTTGTAGGATCTGTCGCAGGAATTCTCAGACACACACACACAAATACTCAAGCTGAAAGATGAGTAAACAATTTCCATTATTCCTGGATGGGGAGATGGATCCTGCCTCAGCAAAGGGCTCCAGCTCTGCTCAGAAGCACTCTCAAGTGTCTACTTACACACTTGCTGGTCTGGAGCTCTAAATTCAAATTCCCTTTTTGCAACTGCTTGATAACTTTCTGCTTTCCTTTTTGGCTGTTAACAAAGAGCATTTCTTCATAGACTTGCTTCAAAATAAGAAAGGAATATGTTGGTATTTCCTTTCTGTTCTTAAGACAGTCGCTTCCAGCTGATGTCCTTCCACTATTTATCTCAGTAACCCATCTTCCTGAGTCAGCCAAGTTAGAGCCAACTGGAGAAATAAAAACAGCTCCCAAGCTTTCTGCTTCTTTCTACAAAGAGTTTCAAGTCATCTGAACCAAGAAAAAGTGAATGTTGCTGATTTCATGTCGTGCTCTGTACCTGACTTAATGAGAAGATTTCCAAGTAAAAACTACGGTTGCCACCAAGCAGGATTTGCTTGACAGTCAGTTTGTCTAAGACATGTTTGCAGTTTGGGATTTGCAGTTCTCTTAACTGTACTTCAGCTGTGGTGCTGGCAAGCCTGTGAAAGCTGACTGGTAGCTGATGATATAGCAAAAGTAATAGCCAAGGCAATTGGCAGAATTTTCGGGGTGATGGCAAAGTGTTTATGATTGAAAATGACAAAATGTGTAAAGTGCCTATGGCTCTGTATAGATGCTGAAAGAATAAATAAAATAAATTGGACCATCTGGCACTCACGACTTTCTGTGCAGTCTTAGCCAGCAGTTTGTAGGAAATTAAAACATGATAATATTGTCTCTCTCAATGGTTGTTATGAGTGATCATTGTGAAACACGTGTAAACACTGAACTGGAAATTCTGGAAACAGCAGCATATGCAAAATTGGCAGAAAATCACAGTGCTCTGGGGATCGGAATAACTGGAAGGAGAGCACCGGCAAGCCTGGAAAGACTCCTGGATCTGCAGGACAAGTAATGGCTAACGCAGAATCGCTGGCTCCCTGGCCAAGATGCTGGCAGGCAGAAGTGCTGCTGGAGATGTGGTGCTGCACTAAGCCATCCGATTTCTTGCGGTCTGTGGGGTTTGGTAGGGCTGAGTGACATGATGCTGTGTCCAAATTGCTTCTTGCCATCCTTCTCTCATCCTTCAAAAGGCTGCTTGTCACAGGGCTGTAAGGGGTGCTTTGAGTAACAGGCTCTGGTGATCGCATTAGTAGGCTCCTGGTTTTTCATAAGTACTAATGAGTAAATCATGGAGAGGGCTTTTATGAACAGGCATCTTATTTAGCAATTTATAACCCACTGACCACTGGCTTTAGTTGGTTTGGAAATACAATGCATTTCTCCTCCTAGTCTCATTTTTTAAATTCTTGGCCTGTGCACAGTACATCTCAAATATTTTCTTCTCTATTTGAACACTTTCATATCATCATCATCATTCTCTTTCTAGTCGTAAATGTCAGTTTTAGGATTGAAGAAGAAAACATAGTAATTGGGAACCTTTATTAAGCTCTACTGTTTGATGTATTTCTTTCCTTTTTGATGTATTTCTTTCCTTTTTTTCTGGTGTATGCAACTTCTGTAAAGTTGGACAGCAAGCTCAAAAGGGTGCTGCCTAATTCACGCTGACTAGAAACGTTTGTTTTGTCAGCCACACCTTGTATTAATGAGATTAAACAGAGGTTGTGGAAGAAAGGGACACCTTCTGGTTTGGCTGTGTCTAGTAGATTATGGTGAAAAGTAAAGCTTGTTTCTGTCTGAGCACACATTTGTGATACGTCTATCACAAAACATCTCAGCATACTGATGCTGGATTCACACTTGCATGGGACCCTTTGACCCAGAATATAAAACTGACAGTTCAGCTATGCCTTGAAAATGGGCAGCTGTGAGGAGCTCAGGTAACAAAGACAGAGGCTGGGAGACAAGAACTTGAGCTGCCTTGGTAGCAATTCTGGAAAAAGTTCGTGGCATGACAACACAAGCCAATGGGAGGGATTGTGTTTGCTCTCTTGCAGTGGAGTAGCAGCACATGCTTGCACAGCAGTGGTATATCTAAAGAAAGAGGTTTTATTTGCTTCCTTTATCTTTTTAAAGATGACGTTCATGGCTGGGACTGGCAAAAGGGCTGTATCCCCTCCCTGCATCCTTCTGGCACATCATGACACAACGAGAACCTTTCTTCCCAGGCCCTGACTGCAGGATCCAGAAATGCTTCTCCAAACTAAGAAACGATGACTGTATTTCCACGTATTTCATGTTGCAGTTCTAAAGAGAACTCTTTAAAGTACGATGAAAGCAATGCAAGTCAAGCTGATGCTTGCAGCTGAAATCCCTGACAAAGCCGCGAGCACGTGTAGACGTAAGGAGAGCCCAGCTTTCATCCTGCAGTTTTTTCTTTTGGGAGCAGAAGCAGTTGATATTCAGTTTTTAATGAAATTTATCTTTGGATAAGACCCATTTCATCTAGCTGTTGCTGTCTAGAAATTAACTGCCTGGTCTTAGTAGCCAGTTGAGTGAGGGAGGCCACTTCATGCTACCTTGTTAGACACCCATCATTAAGTGAGCCCAGAGATGTCCTATTCAGCTGATGATTTCACAAGATACGACTCAGCGATCAGTCCTGTTTGTAGCTAACCTTTGAGTGAGAACATTTCATTTAACTCAAAGTAGACTAAAAATATTTTTTGGAAGGACTTAAAGCCTTAGCTTTTGTAAACAAGCTTAATTTTGGACCATCATTTTGTTCAGCTCCAAATGAAAACGAGGCCTCTATTGTCTCTTATACGAAACAGGATGAGAGAAAACAAAAATCCCATCTTTAGACAGTGATGAAGAACCTTTCACATTTCTAAATTAATTGGGCTTGATTGTCTCTGTGCTTTTTTCTTTTTGTTTGTTTCTCCAGTCAGTCTACTGAGAATGTGTATTGACAGGGCAGTGCGGTGTTGGAAAAGTAGTCAGAGCCAGGGGATGTGAAGGGGGGGATGTTTTATTCAGCATCAGGCTTCTGCCTGCTTGGTTGCGTGGAGCCTGGGACTCCAGACGGTGCTGCTGACAGCAGTCAACAAAACGGTACATTTCAAGGCCAAAGCGTAGGATGCCATACTTCAGAAAAAGAATCTTGAATGTTTATTTCATGGGCAAATACCAGCTTTTTTTTTTTTTTTTTTTTTTTTTTTAATTCCCCTCCCCAAAACTAGCAAAGAGGCTAAATTTGGGTGGGTTTTCCTGGCGATGGCAGAAAATGTTCTTGCTCTAACAGCACGAGTTGCCATAGCTTTGAGTTGCATGCTTAGTCGAAGGGTGGTAGAGCCAGGCGAGGCAAAGGTTGAAAGCTTTTTGTTGTGGGCAAAGCAACATTCTGTTTTTTTTTTTTTTTTTCTTTCCATTTCAATTCAGAAACCACTGTATTGCTTTAGCTGAAATTAAAAAAAAAAAAAAAAAAAAGATGAAAGAAATTGCTTGAGGCATATACTCAGCATGTAAACTTTCAGCCTAAAGCCTGGCAATGGTATAAATAACTGACAGAGGGTCTTGTACTGGAAAGCATTGGGCAATTTGGATAATGATGGCTCTAATCCTTCAGCTACATTTACATGGAAACATCTAATGTCCATTGTTTTTTGAGTGTGTTGCTTGCAGCTGGCATTCTCTCTTTTATGTAGAAAGAAGTATTGGAGCATTTTGTTTGCTGGAAAAAATAAAGTTTTCTATGCTGAAAATTGTGCAACTTGGCAAATGATGGCCAGAAATGCTAGAGCAACTGACTGTCAAGTACCCTTTTAAGTTAACTCCGATTTCTGTATTTCTAAAAGAATTCTGCTTTTATTCTGAGTTACCGTAGACTCTTTTTCCCCCTTCCATATTACTCCCATGCCTTCCACATGGCAGTAGATCATCTGCAGCTACCAGAAGGTGCTAGTGGCTTCAGTGGCTGTGCCAGATCTTGCTTTCTGTGACTGTAGCAAGCATTAAAATTAGCCCTTCAGTTTCAGTGGCAAAACAATCCGCAATGTGAGACAGCAGCAGAGAAACATCCCCAGAGCAGTGATGGATCCCACCACTTGTCCCCTTGTCGTTTAGCCCTGCTGTGCTGAACTACCGGCAGCCTGTCGGTACTGCTCTGGCACAACGTTGTTCCAGTTTCACCTCCATGAAAATCTTTAGGGGTGAGATGTAGTAGAGGGAACTTTACACTCAGCTGCTTCCATCTGAGCTGGTTATGGTTCTTATCGAACAGGGCAAGGGAGTGTTGTTTCCAGCGGATGATACGCTGGTTGCATTGTGAAAATTCATGAAGTTCCTGCCAGATGCAGGGAGTTGGCTGTGAAGTGTCACCTGACTCTTGGCAATAGCAACAGATGCAATTGCTCTTTAGTAAACCTATTGATTGCTTTTTTTTTTTCCCAGATTACAGATGAGGCGATTAATTGCCTTCCTTGCAAAGTCTCCTGTGGTGCTGTAACATCCCCTCTCCTCGTGCTGCAGTGTGGGAGGTTGTTGGGAGCACTAGGAGAGAAGCGAGGCTGCCCACAGTCATGTATGTAGTATCTGGATTTAATCTCCTTCAGGCAGCTGCTCAGCAAATTATCTTGTTCGTGCCAGAGACTGGGATTCCAGTGAATGCAACCTGACGCTCAGCCCAGGTAAATTTATGGAGCAGCAGAAAGTGACAGGCTCACACCACGAGTGGTTTTTGTCCTTGCTGCATGGTGCGGTGCTTTGGCAACGCGTCAGGTGAGATGCTCAAGTTAACAACCTCTGTCTCAAGTCCCATGCCTGGTATTAGGCTGAAAGGGAGCAATCTGACTGCTTCAAGTGGAGCCGTTGCCAGTTTTACAGGATATAGGTGAGATCAGAATTATAAACAGGCAGATGACTGATCCAAATGTGGCTGTTGAGGACCTTCAGCCCTGAATTGCTGCATCCTACACGTGACCATACTCCAGGTAGTCAGCCCTTCAAAGCTGGCTGCTGAGAACCCTTTTTTCCCATTCCTTAGAAAACCATGAGATTGATAGAGCGAGAGGAGGGTGAGCTTTTATATCTGAGAGGTGAGGAAAATAAAGAAAAACGTGTACATCAGTGGCCTATTCCTAACTCATAATTGTCTTTAGCATACAGGTTATTGGTGTGTTATTTTTTAAATAGTGCTTTCTGAAAATTCTGGTACGGTATTAAAAACTAGTGCTGTTTCTAATTATTAAGATTGCATGATTAGGTTTCTCTTATTATTTTTCCCTTCTCCTCCTTTTACAAAGAGAAGCTGTACGCAGCAAGATGGGAGAGCAAAATACAAGTGGGATGTTTGTTTGGATGAGGCAGGGTTAAAAACCCAGCTCGCGGAGTGAACAAAAGCAACTGGGTTTTTGATCTCGCCATGTCTGATGCAGGGGATGTTCTTACTCCAAATTCAGTCACCATGGAAACAAAACTTCTCTTTAAGCATGCCGTATCTTTGATGGAGCAAGAGGCTTCTTTTTGGCAGACATTTTTCCATCTTCTTTGTGGATGGCTTGTGGATGATGAATACTTCTGGAACGAGCCTCTTTCTTCTCTCTCCTCTGAAATGCAATAAGTTTCTACTGTGCAATATACAGTGTTCCCCCCTGAAACAAAGGCTCCACTTTTCAATAGGGTTCAAAAATCTCAGGACACTTAAGCTGTCTCTTTTCTTCCAAAAATATCTAAAAATCAAAAGTTCACATGGTGTGTTGGTAAGAGCTTCTATAAAAAGGTGCTGTGACTCTCAGAGGTAGCACAAGTATCAAGCGATGTGGAAATTGCTATGGTAACTACTTTTATTGCATTCCAAAGTAAAAAGTCGCATGAAACCTGTGCAGCCATTAGCGAGTAGGTGAAAACTTGCCTAGGGCAGAGCTCACATAATCACCCTCTCTGTTGCCCACCTTATTCCTGCAGTGGCTTTTTCAGCCAGGAGCGGGTGCTGTGGGCGCCTGGTGCATGGTGCTCTGTGTCGGAAAGGTTTGCTCCAAATTTAGCTGTAAGCCACCACATATATGGATCTTTTACCTCGTCCAGGAAATTATTCATGCCTGTTACCAGCTCAAAGCTGTGTGAACAACCTCTGGTAGCAAGCTGCAGCTGCACACTTAGAATGGTTGACATTTGGGCTATTTGTACCAGCTTTTTCAGACAATTCTGCAAACCGAGGACTCAATGTTTCATAAAGAATTAGAGGTTTTGTTTCACTAGCCGGGTTGCCCACTGTGAACATTTGATAACAGTTTTGTAGCAAGATGCTTGAGGACTTCAGGTTTAGGCTGGAAGGTCAGTGTCTGCTAAGGCTCAGGACAGTATTAATTGTGACAAGCTCCTGCTCTGAACAAACATCTCTGCAGCTGCCCTAGCACAGACCAAGTAGAAAGAAGCAGATGTGTATCAGAGCTGTTTGGATCATTGCAGGGATGAATTAAAGGCTATCTCCATACCTATTTCCAGCACAGTCATATAAATGAAGCAAAAGGTAGTTTGAGATCCCATTTATACAGAGCTCTTCCTTTGTATTCCACCCAAAAGTTGCCACCCAAAGTTTTGACATCAGCACTACCTTATTGGTACAAACCACAGACTTCTCATTGTATGCTGTTGTCCCAGATGTTTCCCAAGTGGGGAATTACTGTTAGCTAAGCTCTTGCACTTCTGCTGGGGGTGCTTGCCACTCAGGTTTTGCTCCATGGATGAGGAGCAACTTCTAACAACTTCACAATACAAAGAAAATTCACGGTGAGGTTGGGTGATGTCAACAAGAGGTTTGTGCCATGATGCTGTTCAGCTTTGCCAAGTCATACATTTACCCCAGAAGTAATGCTGTGTTATGGAGAATTTGGGGATAATCTGTGACCTTTAGACGAGGAAGCACGTGCCGCAATGAGAGGATGGACTAGCTCAGAGCAGCCTGTTTATTCCTGGAATGTAAAGATGTGATAGCCCTGAAAAAGGCATTTCAGTGACTGTGAGAATGGACAGCGGATGAATGAATACAATTGTCAGCCTGACAAGGATTAAGAAAATGAGCTCAAAAGCACCTGGCTTATGTGAAGAGCCCACCTAGAAATGTGGGTGCCGTACGTGGGAATGGGCAGCAGTGTTTGGAGATATCAGCAGAGAAATAGGAGAGCCTTTCAGAGGCTGAAATGCCCCAGTTACAGAAGAAAAGAGCACTGGGTAAAAATGAAGTAGAACCTTTGTACTTGTTTGTTTGTGTTTCTTTTTTTTTTTTTTTCTTTCTTTAACAATTTAACTAAAACTCTGTGCTCGGTGAGCTGGCTGGTCTTGCAGAGGGTGGTCAGCATGGCTGAAGAAAACCACAGCCCTGCAGAGCTGCTGGAGGTGTCGGTGCTCAGGATGGCTGTGTAGTCCCCTCTGTGTATGCTCCCTGTAAAATTTTGGTACTTCCTTGTCCGATGTGTCCTTAGGAAAATGAGTTGGTTGAAAGGAGAAGACAAAGGCCAGTAATCCCGCATTTTTCTTTCAGCTCCTTCTGTGAGTGGTGTTTATTTTAGTATCAGTAGCAGGTTTGCAGATTTGCTGTCTAAATTTGAGCAATGTGGACCTACAGCCTTAAATCTGAAGTATAAACTGTTGTATTTGCCAGCTTGCAGTAATGAGCAAGACCTGACAAAAGTGGAGTGACGGTGAGAGGTGTCAGAGCACATAACACCATGACCTTGGAAGACAGCGGAAAGGCTCACGGCACTGAAAATTCCTAGAAAGCATCACCCAGGGACTGAGTCAGGGAGCAGTGCAGTGGAAAAAACATGACATTTCTGTATTCGGCCAAGTCGTCTATGAAATGCTGTAATGGTGAGGCTTGGTATCATTGATCCCTGCTTTTACAGAGGGGTTTGATTTGATTATTCCAGGTAGCCAGAGATGTCTTCAAGATGGCTGGGCATGATTTGTTTGAAAAAGTAGGTCTGTCTGAATTTCTGTCCCTTGTTACAGTAAATAATCAAATGTGTAAAGATGCTAAGATCAAATTAGAGGCAGACAGACTTCAGCTCAGCCTTTTTGGCTGCAGGCAGGATGAACAGTGCAGGAAGCTTTAAGTATGAAAGCCAAAGGGGCTCTCAGGAAAGCTGGTGGTAGAATAATGTAAGAAAAATGGCCATGATCAGCAGCCTAGCTATCTGCGTACTCGAAATCCCATTCAATATTTAACCTTTTTTGTTACTGTCTTGGTAAGAAACGCTCATTGGGAAGCGTTGCAGTGGAAGATGTACTACAGGCCCAAAACAGCCTGTGGAGGACAGTTGCCAAGGCACTTCTCTAACTTACTGCACAAAGATAGCAAATAAAGCTGCTTTTGCTTTGTGTGATACCTTGCAATCAGCACTCAGTGCACCCACCCCAAGGAAACCAAGCTGATGTGTGTCCCTGGCCACGTGCTGCCTTCAGCGAGAGGGGGTGTCACGATGGCCAGGCACTTTCTTGCTGATCCAGTGGGCTATGAAGTTTCCACTCAGCTTGTTATTCTTCAGTAGTCTGCGGTCGTCGCTTCTTCATACCAGCCACTCACGAGCTGTGTGTTTCATGGGCAAAAGGTTATGCATGAAATAGTGTAAGCATTTCTTTTCTGGTGCACATCACGTGGAGTTAGCATTTACGATACACGTGCACAACTAAGGGTAACAGTGTGCCACGTGGAATTAATTTCCTGAGACAATGGAAGTGCCGACTTTCTCCAGAATATTTTCACCACTGTTGCAACATTAAAAACCACTTTGTAGAACAGATGCCATTTGCTGTAGCTGGTAACTCCCTGTTCAATACATGCACAGTCAGCATGAGCCCGGTACCAGCTGGGCGCGCTCAGATCTGAGGCCACAGGCACTGACATCAGAAAAAATAAGGAGATGCTCAGGAGCTGCCTGAATTTGGTTAGATGGCACTGCCAGGGCTACTGCACCGGGCACAGAAATCAGGGGTAAACAAGCAGAGGGAGCCCACAGTCTCGTGAGCCTTGGAACTGGCAATTTGGGCCTGTTCGTGGGTGTGGGAGTGAGAGCAGGAGTAGAAGGAAACAGCGTGGTGGGATTTAGGATGCTGGGAACCCTTTGTGTTAATGTCAGAGTGTGAGTCCGTGCAGCAGAATATGGTTCCTTGCTCCTAGAAAGACTAACTGGCCTCAGGTTGGAGAATCAAGGTCCAACCCTTCTTCTAACTTGAATCAGAACGTAATATTTTGAGATTAAATATTATTAAATAGGTATCTTAGCTCCTGAGTTAAGCACCAGACGCTGTGGGTCTCTGCACATTTAAGCCCTGAGGTGCAGATGACTGGGCAGCCAGCAAAGGAAATGCTTCTGCAGCTTCAGCAGCTGCTCGCTGTCCTCCTGAGCCAGCACAGAATCAGATCCACTGGGTGGCAGGATGGAAAGCTATGGGCTGAAGTTGCTGTTTCTCCTGTTAACCTTTTAAATCAAAGCCCCTCTTGTGGGCTTTATTCCCATGGGGAATGGGCATAATGGTTCTGCAGGGCCTGAAGGGGCTTCCAGGTTGCACAAGCATCAGCTTTTGCCTGATTCCCAGAGGGAATTTGGAGTTTTTGCCAGCCCGCTTGATGCAGACACCGTCCGGACACCTTGCTGCGTTTGGTTGAGGCTCCTTTCGAGAAGTGAGGCTGAAGCCACGGTCTGTCAAATCCTCCGTGTGCAGGTCCAAGTGCCTTAAGCTCTCCTTGCTTCCCCTGCTGAAGGCTGCTCCACCCGAGCAGGGAAGGTCACTCTTCCGCGTAACTTTGCCTGAAGTTGGGTTTTATTTCTTTTAATGTCTCCAGCTTTTCTCTAATCCCCAAGCCAAGAAGCTAACTGAACTTCCAGCCTCTTAATACAAGTGGAGAACATCCTGAAAATAATTGCTGCAAACAAAACTAATCTCACACTGCCTGCAGAACACCCCTGAAGGATTGCCTTCTAAGTGCTGGGACTTAGATAAGAAATAAGCTCTCTTTAGTGATGCGTGTGCTTTCTAAATAAACTCCTTTTAAACAGACTTGCTGCTTAAATCTGTTTATTTACTGTGGCACATTGTGCAGATTATGTTCTAAGGAGCTCAGCCACCAACATCAGAGCTTTTTACATAAGTGAGATCTGAGGAGAAACGGGAGTGAGATTTCAAATATCCCATTACTCTTTTCACTTTAGGTCTGAGCCAGCTTCAAATTGCACCGGACTGCTGCCAAGCGTGAGCGAGCTTCGGTCCAAATAAAGGAGCTCTGGCAGGTCTGAGCCACGAGGCTTTGTTTCAGGAGCATTTCAAGGAGAGGGGAGATGGCCTTTCGGTTGCCACTCCGCCGAAGCGGCGCGGCGCTTCGTGACAGCCCCGTGCCAGCTGGCCCCAGCTGTGCGCACCGAAGGCCCACTTAAGCTTTTTGCATTTCTTCACTTGCGTTTTTAATCCGCGTGTACTGAGGTAGCTGTTAAAATGTTTGTACATGGGAAGCTTGGAGTTAGATGTGACTTAATCCTGCACGCACGTGCGCTTCAGCCTCTGGCAGGCACTGCAGGGCCCGGGATTTAACCCTGCTGAGCCTTCACCTCGATAACAGCCACGGGATTCTGCTCTGCCTGGATCCAGTGCTGCTGCCATCCACCTACAGGGAACCTGAGTTCCTCTGAGGGGCTGATTTCCCAAGTTTCTGCTGGGGGATGGGAGCTCCCTTCCCAGTGTGTTAGCAGCTCAGGATCTGTGCGTGCAATAACCCTGGAAAGCCCTCCTGCTACCTGTCCTCAGGGTGTCCTATGTGACCTCCTGTTGGGGAAGTCTTCCCAAACACCAGTTTCTTGAATTTTCCTCAAATTGAGGAGCGCGATGACCCCGGCAGTGAGGAGGTTGTGGCTTCTCTCATCTCGTGCACGCGTAAATCTGGGGATCTGCTGCACAGTGTGAGCGTTGGCTAATCTCAGCAGGATTTTCAGCCTGAAAGTTTTTGGCTGTGACCTGAGCGATGGCGTACACCTAGTGCCTGCTTGCTGCAAAGCATTTGCTGATTCCAGGGCCTTTGGCGTGGTGTGTCCAGGTCTCTTTTGGAGCCAGGGTTGGAATGCAGAAACTTGGGGAGTTTCGCCAGACCTTGTTCTTCCTCCCCTACACCCTGCCTCCTCCCTCCAGTGAGTGCTTTCACTGGGGCTGTAGGCACTGCTGGGGGGGAGGGAGGAGAGAGTGATTGAAAAATTGCTTAAAGGTACTTGTGTCTTCATCGGGTGCATTTGTCGTTACGATTTTGAAGCCTTCTACTGGCTGGAAAGCAGGTTTTGGGGTCTTCACTTTGGTTGCAGCCTGGCTGTTAACTTTGCTGAGATAAAGCATCAAACCAGCTGCCTGGGTTGGTGCCTGCAGGCCTTTTTTTCCTGTGGCTTTGGCTGGACGTTACAGTGGCTTAAATTTCTTCAGAGCACAATCATGTAGTGGGATAAAGCCTGTGCCAGGAAAGTTTTGTGTGTGCTCCTCTAACCCAGTGACTTGCACCTCCTCACAAGGATGTAGTGTGGGGTTGCTGCTGTTTGTATCCCTGTGCCTGGGGTACACCACTGCTGGATGTCTCTGGGCACCTTTTCCCCCCGTTTCTCCCATAAATCTTGGCGGAGAGAGTTGCTCGTTGGGGATTTTCCTGTCTCCTGAGTGTGCACAGAAAGTGAATGTGACAGGGGATTTTGGAGACAGGGCAATATATTCTCCCATACATTTCTTACAGCTTTCTGCAGAGCCTAAAGCTGATTCTTTCTTTTGACACCCCCCCCCTTTCTGCTCACCTTAGTGCTCCTCTCACGAACTCAGGTGAATTTATTCCCTGAAGTCAAGCAAGACAGCACCTCTGGTGCCTGTAGTATAAATCGAAATCTGGCGTGTGCGGCTTCTCCACACCCACAAAACGTGGTGTTCGCCCCTCTGCGTCCCTGTGAAACGCCAGCACTGGAAGGAGGATGGAGCCTTGGCCGTGCTGTCACCTGCCTGGCCACTTAGCTAAGAAATGGTCCAAGGTTTGCCGAGGCAGAAGTTTGGCCGTTGCGGCAGCAGATGCATCCATTGAATTTCTGAATAAAATGTCCCTGTGTGTTGGCACAATAAAAGGCATGTTGCTTCTTGTAGGCCGGCCAGCACGGACAATATTTCTGGCCGGAGCCTGTGCAATTAAAAAGCAACCCCGTGTTTTATGTTCACGGTACCTGGCTCACCGGTCTGCCTCCTCTCGAGCCAATCTGTCGGGCTGGCAGGGCTGGCACCGAGGCTGATTTGCTCCAAGAGCCAGACAGAGCCAAGCGGAGGCTTAAATGGATGGCCCACCGAGGGCTTTTCCCCTGAGTGTCTTCGGCTGGTGCTACGTGCTAACATCTGCTGAGGCTTGTCTTTCCGAGCTGCTGCCGTTCCTTTCAATGTTTCTTTGTATGTAACAGGGGAAAGGGGAGACACTCTGTCAGCTGGGGTTTTGCAGGGAGCTGTACTTTCCTTGGCTCCCCCCACGGCAGGGAGGAGGCTCCCTGAGCATCCCTGTTTGGAAGGGGACGCTCCTGTGGGGGAATTGCACCTTGGGGGAAATGCAGAGCAAGCCTGAAAAGAAACCCAGAAGTAAAGCCTGAGGTTTCTGAAGGCAGGAGTGAAAGCTGCGTCCATTTTCAGAGCAAAAGAGTGGCAACAGCACCTTGCTGAGCAGCAAGGGTCTAATGCAGATGGAACTGGTCCTTCCCTCCCACTCTCTTTTTATCTTTCTGGTGCTCAAATGTACACTGATATCCTTGTGTCCCTCTCTACCCTTTGGGAAATAAAACAAAAGGCCCACGAGTGCCTGTTGGGAAGCTGCCCCTTAGCAGCGTCTCAGGTTCGCATCTGCTTTTGTGGAGTTTTCAGATGGCCACGTGCAGTTGCACCCTCTCTGGCTTCACTTCTGGGCTTGCAAAAGGTGAGGTTCAGCCAAAGAAAAATGTGCTGCAGCCAGAGATGCACTGAAAGTCGTCTTCCATATGTTGATTTATTTTTCTTTTCTTTTGCAGGGCAACTTGTGCACTTCCTCTCTGCTGTTTCCCAAAGAAGACAAAGACATCTTTTTTTTTTTTTTTTTTTTTCTTTCTGTAAGTTGTAAACTTCTGGAAATGATTTTGTTTTGCTTGGAGGTAACTAAAAATTGCTGCATTAATTTTAAGTCTGTTGTTGAATAATAAGTGACTGGAGGTTTGCTTTTTGCCTAGTAGGGTAGTGCCTGATGAGATTTAAAAAATGACCAATATGTTAAACCCTGAGAGCAAGAATTCATAGAGCAGAGATTAAAAATAATAATAATAACAAGAATGGAATTACCTTTCAATTTATTATTTTTTTTTTCTCCTTAATATTATCTGGGTCCAAAAGTGTCCCAGAATTTGCATTGTCATGAATATTGGTGTTCTCTCAGCAGCACTTTCAAGGGCAAATATCCCCAGACGTGCTGAAAAACAAATCTTGCTCCCTTCCTTCAGAGGAAATCTCGTGCAGTGCCATGAAGCAGTCACTTGTGCCACCATCTAGTAATCCGGAGGGTGATTTGCCAAGTAAAGCATCACAAAGTCGACACTCGGGACACAAAACACTACAAAATGTGCATCCCCTGTGGTGGAGTATAGATCCTTTTCTTAGGGAAAGCCAGGGGGCCTTGCAGGGATGTTTGGTTGAACCTCAGATACTGAGAGTGTCCAAACTCCCCTGACCTAGCCTCTATAAAGTGATCTTGTATTAAGCTTCCAAGCGCTGAGCTTTGTGGGGTGCACAAAGAGCCTTTTTCATGACCACCTTTATGTTTCTGTAACGGTACCAATTATAAAATGGTTCCTTTCTGTGATGCATGAGGCTGATATTTGGAAAGAAATACAAAGAAGAAGCTGCTGGGAAGTTTGAAGTTTAGGAAAGAGTTCCTTTATATAAAAATGTGTTTTTATGGTGTTTGTTCTTAGGTGGATCTGATCTTGTGAGATAAAGAAGAGACTTGCTTTTGAAGCAGAAAGGGAAACAAATATGAAAATCAGTAATTAATGAAGAAGCACACAATTAAAAACCCCCACAACTCCAGCAAGTGTGTTCATGAGAGCATTATATTAACATTGGTAAAACAAAGGGCTGAGAGAGGCCCCAGATAGTAGGTGTATTTGAAATCTAATCCTTTGGCTCTTTTGGTTACCAGTAAATGCAGATTCCATGCATGCAGGGCTCTAACAGCAAGGCTGTGCACTGAGCTAAATGTCATCTCCAGCTTCATCTCCTCAGCCCTTGTTTGCTGGGGCTGGGGACCCAGACAGTCTTTGGGGGCACTGATGTTAGCACAAGCACTCGCAATTGTTCCCAATTAAGTGGGTTTCTCTTTACTCAGGTCTCCTTGATCCCTCAGAAGAATATCAACAGTAATTTAGATGTTTGTGGCACATTTAATACATTTAATACATTTAAACTGTTACGCTGCTATTATGTCGTGCCTGGCAATAACACGTAGTGTATTTGTATACGGCAAATTGTGGGATTGGCATTTTGCTTCAACTCTTGCGAGCCACGTCCTTTCCAAATCGAACTTGGGGCAATAATGTGTAATAGGAGCACAAAAAACAGGAACAACTGCCAGATCTTGGGAGCAGCACCATCTATGTTCTCTGCAAGCAAAAGGATCCCTGCCGCTGCCAAAGGTACGATGAAATGGGCTTTGGGGCTTTTAAGGTTGGAGAAGGGAATTTCTGATGGCTTGTTTGCTGCCGTAGGGCTGCTGCTTGTCCCCAGAGGAGGCAATGGCTGCGCACCGTTGAGAGGAGGCTGCACGAAGACATCTTCAGATGTGGAAATTCAGCTGGATGGCAGAGGTGACTGCACCCACCCTGTACAGTGCTGCTTGCAGGGCAGCACTCCTGAACCCTTTTGCAGTTGCTCCGGGAAGCCAGGTCAAGGAGGCTGCTGCCAGCAGCTGCACAGCTCCCGGGATGCAATATTGCACCAGGGGCTGGGTCTCCAGGGTGTTGCTAGTGTTTGGATGAGAAACCACTGAAGGAAGTTGACAGGAAGGCTAGGGCTGTGAAGATACAGGTGACTTCTGTCCTTCAGCTCAAATAAAAGCAGTGCTGTGGACTGCTAATAAATGCCCTGCTGCCAAGTCTAACTTGGATGTGAATTAAAACTAGGTTCTTGATGGTTTGTAATCACATAAGATCTCTCGATGGCTTCTTAAAGTGTGGAGCTCTAACCCCAGTGTCCTGGCCACTTTCCAGCTCCTATAATTACCGTCTGTCTTTCCTGCCCCTTCCCTCTTCCACCCCTGTAGTTTCAATTAGATAAGTCGTTCTTCACTTCTCTCCAGAATAATGCATGTGTCTGTGTTCTCCCGACAGAGAAAGTCTCCAACACCTACTATGTTTTTTTATCTAGACATCATTTGTTTTACATTGTAGGTTTATTATCTAATTAGCGTTATCACGTGAGCGTACCTGATGCAACCTGCCTAGTGCTAGGGCCTGAAGCTTTGCAGGGAGTGCAGCATACAGTTAGTTTATTATATTCTAAACTCTGAACTCAGTGAATTATTTAGACTTGTACCAGGCTTCCCAGTAGCTATATCTGTCGGGAGGAAGTTGGTTAACTCATTTGTACATGATAATACAACTATCAGAACCTAGAGTCCTTAATGACTCATTTCTGGCCACTGTGGTTTTTTGCACAGCATTTTAAAAGTGCCCTGGGATGCTGAAACAGCATTTCTGTAACTGGAGCTGATGGCAAGCAACAGCACGTGGCGTTGGCCGAGCCCTGGTCTGAAGGTGAAGGCTGCTGAGGAGCCTGGGTGGTGACAGGGGGCGAAAAGAAGCCAGGTTCTGCAGCAGGAGGCTGTTTTAAATGGCTTCGCAGGCTTTTTCCTGCTGTGCTGTGGCAGTGCCCCTCAAAAGCAACCTGAGCAGCTGGCTGGGTTCAGTCGCAGAGGCATTCCTATTGCTTTTTAAACTCGGATGAGTTTTTTTCAGTTGAGCAAAGAAAGCAGGTCCTTTACCCGCGGATGGGAGCTGCAAGCAGATGGACAATGACTTTGCATGAGCCACTCAGCTGTCGGAGCAGCGATCGTCATTGACAGAGAAGTTAATAAACAGCAGCAGAGTATTCCACAATAGGCATCTCAAGTCCACTGCCTGCAACTGGTTGTAATTCAGCTCAGGACCTCACAAAATCTTGTGTTTCCCAACCTGTCATTTGAATGTGTCAGTTGGAATTAAATCGGGTCTAGTTCAGATGTGGTAAAATTGATCTTTGCTTTCTGTACTTAACTGGGATTAGCCCAGGACTGTAAGTTTTTGGAAACAGCCTATGCAGCTACCGTACGCTAATAGTGGGCTACGTGGGTTTGCTGTGTGGAATGTGCAGAAGGTGTGGTATAAATAAGAGACGACTGCATACAGTGCTGGAAGAAAAAAAAAACAACTGAGAGGAATAAATTGTCTTCAGAATCTCGTAAGAATATACTGTTTGCTTAAGGAGGAGAGTTTAATTAAACTCTAGGGGTGGAATACATCCCAGGGGAGAAGGCCAGCCTTCGTGTGAATCAGAGTTGCACATTAACCTGGTTCTGCTGGCTGGTACTCGGAGGTGCAGGATGGGTGTTTGCTTCTATTGTCAATGGGGAACAAATCAGCACCCCTTGATGTGGGCAGAGGGGAGATGATCTTTTGGACTTTGGGTGCTTTTCTGCCCTTTACCCCCTCTCCTGCTCCTTTTCAGAGCCCAAACCCCACAAGATCAGTTCATTAACCACTTGCTGCTGATGCTCTCTTTCCCCTTTCTTTCCCCTCTCTTTCCAGCCGGGAGCCCCACTCCTGCCTGCTGGGAGCTTGTGGGTTGCTGGCAGCCCCAGGGGGACACAGCGCCGTGCTTGGAGGGAGGAGATGCAGATGCAGCACACACGAGTGGCTGAGCCCCGCAGAGGATTGGAGCAAGAGACCTACCTGTCCCCAGCTATGCAGAGCACGTGTTGGTTTGGGGATCAATCCCTGCCTTGAAAGAAGGTAGGAAGAACCACAGTTCATATGCTGTAGGGAGCAGCATCTGCTGTGTTGCAAAGTACTCTCTGTTTTGATGAGAGCCCATAGAAACACTGGAATAAAACCATTAGGAGGTTGTGTCTGCTTCCTGCCTCGCTGTCTGCACTGTCTGGTGCAGGTGTAATGAAAGCACACGTGGTCCATCGGGCATCTTGCTGCTCCTGGGGGAGCTGTGCAGGCTGTGATGCCCATTAATCTGATAAAAATTAGAGTGGGGCAAATTTTGAGCTATTCCAGAGCCAATTATGGAAAACGGTATGCACTTACTCAGCTCTGCTTCCTGTGGTTTTTCAGAGAAGTGTCTTAGCAACACTTGAACACAGCTGCATGAGCAATGCAACTACTGTACGATTAGTGTAGGTGGAAGGAGACCATTCTGCTTCAGGAGTGGTTAAACAATTAAAGTACTTAAGAAAAAGTTCTCTCTTAGCTCTGAGCAGTCTGGCTGGTAAAGCAGACAGCACCAGGGAAAGCAGTAGAACTGCATTGGCAAAAAAATCATACTTGGAGATTGAAGCATTATCCACGAGAATGCTCTAAGGGTGAGAGAACAAAAGCATTCTGACTAGCAACTGCCTCATTGTAAAGAACCAAACCAGACCTCGAAATCCTACTGGTTAGTTACAGCATTAGTTACAATGAAGTTTGTGTGGTTCTAAAGTCGCTTGAAAGCAGCCTTAAAGTCAGTGATAAGTTTTTTTTTGTGCCGGTCAGATGTTTTTCTGACTCCTATTTTCCTGGGTTTTTGAAGGAAAAGTGGCTTTTATGCAAGTTCAAATAAACTCTGCGTGTGTGTGCAGTGGCTGGAGGCTGCAGATCTGGGACGAACAGACTCGCTTGTTCCTGTACATCCTGCATGGGCAGCCTGTGCCAGAGAGCTCTGGAGTCCTGGACAAGGCTGACCCAGCGTTCATAAGACACGTCTGGGCAAGTTTATTAAACCTATGCTAGTCTGAGCTGAAAAAGCTCTGCAAAACCCCGTGTTGATCAAATCCACCTTTAGTTCTCTCTGAGTAAAAACACCCCACAAACATGAGCAAAAATCCGCATGTGTTACTTACAGCTGACTTATCTTTTCACACAAAACATTTCAGTAAAAAGCAAAAAAAAAAAAAAAAATTATTTATTTTTTTTTTTTTTTAAGAAAAAAGGACCGGGCATTCTCTGTGCATGGGGGCTTTGCAGTTCAGCATGTGTGAAAACAACTGCACCGTTTGGCATTTCAGAGAATCAATAAGGCACATTATAGAAACTCTGAGCCAGGAGTGTTTGCCATCCTTTGTGTGTACTGGTAAGTCTGGGAGCAGATCAATGAGTTTATACCAGTGTTCAACAATATCACTGTATCTTTCTGAAGTAATTGGGCAATTCACAGAATGAAAAATGTCATCTGAGGGTGCTAATGTTCATTTCTATAAGAGGAACATTTATCTGCTATTGCAGTGTTCTATGAAGACCAGGCAGTCACAGACATCTTTTTTTTTTTTTTTTTTTTTTTTTTGAGGTAATTCACTTCCTTTTAAGGTTGCAAGTGAAAAACAAACAGACTACTTTGTGACTGTTGAATACTCTGGTGCTTGCAGTACAGGTGGAACAGGGAAGGTCTTTCTGCTTAACATTTAGGACTGTCAGTGCTTAGAAGTAAGGCACATGTGGTTACCAGCAACTTGTGGTGCGTCTTAAGCTCTACACCAGCCCCCTTTTCCCCTGCCCTTTACTCTGAGCTGTGAATTACTGGACTTGTAAAGGGAGGAGAAGGAATGGGAAGGGTCTGTGCCCAAGACTTCCCCAAAGGTAACACTAAAAGCCCAGTTCTGGGCTTTTTGAGCCAAAATGCTCTGTGTTGGAGCACTGGAGAGGCTTTGCCATGGTACCACAGTTCAGCACTTGGATGGGCAAGTCAGGGAAGGTCCGTAAGAGACCACTGATGTCTTTGATCCTTCCATGCTCTTCTCTGACAGCATCCTGTGCAAAATGTCTGCATCATGAGGATGTCAAGCACAGTGAAAACACAAGCATTGCCAGTGGAAACACAGATCCACAAAGAATATTATTCATTGCACCATTGGAGAAATTAAATCAAATTAAGCCCTGTTTCATTTGTTGGGGTAGGAGATTATTCGTCATTGTGCCAGCAATTCTTTATTTCGCTCCATGAGGAATTCATCCAAAGTCTAAATTTTGAATGGCTCCAAAATAAAATTAATTTAAGCTGTGCCAAACACTTACTGTCATTTCTTCCTTATCACTCAGAAGTGAATCCCTTTGTTTTTCTCCCAACTTAGGAACTGCAGGAACTGTAACTAAATTGAGGGGGTTTGCTGCTTTGTTATAACAACAATTTTACTTAGTATTTAAGGTTTTGTTTTGACATCTGCTCCAAAAAAGTTAGTCGTGAGCTCAGGAGAGCAAAGTGTTATTTCTTTCAACCTGGTTTAGTACAAGGGGAAGAAATAGCCTCTTGTACTATATGCAGTGTAGAAGCAAAGAGCACAGTGGCTGCTGGCTGGTTTTGCTGAGGTTGCAGCAGGGTCTGGCTTACAGAGCAGATGTTTATTGTTCAGCATTTTCCAGAGTGCTTAATCCACGGGTACATCTTAAAACAGAGCTAAGAAAGGAAACTGTCTGCGAGATGTAAGATAGGCTTGCTGAAGAAGATCCTTTATTTTGGCCATAAATGAAGCAGTGCTGGCAGAAATGGTGCAAACCTGTCTGAAGTGCATCAGCCCCAGCTGGCACAAGGGAAGGGCAGATGTACCAGGTGGTGTCTGACCTTGTTTCACAGGGGTGGCACCGTGCTGCCAAACTCAGGGTAGCACTAATGGTGATGCACAGGAGGGAGGCAGTGATTCATCTTCTCCTGAGATGTCCTGGGCCTTTGCATTTCAGCTCAAGGGTTACTGATGCTTGTGTTAATTTCCAGGGACAAGAGGGAGTCACGAAAGCCGATCTCCCCGCGTGTTGTGGTGCCTGGTGTGCCGGGAAGTGTTCTGCTCAGCTGCTCACTGACCTGCCCAGTGTGTGCTGTGCCACGAGGGCTGCTCCACGCAGGTGGAAAGGTTCGCTCTTCTGGCGTTTGCAGGGAAGGAAGGACATCAGTGGAGGTGAGTTTTCACAACAGCTGAACTTGCCTGGCAGCAGAACACACCAACCTGCACATGACACCTCATCCTGTGGTGCCAGTGCACCCTTAGCAGTACCAGCAGCATGTGAGGGAACGTGCCTGGGAGCTCAGGCTGTGCTCATCTGCTGGGTGCCTCCACTCACACTGCTCACTATATTCAGGAGAGTGGACTTGGAGTGCCTACGGACTGTTTTTGTCTAGTGGAGACCCATCTGCACAGCCAGGTGTAGGGCACAGGGATGTTCAGATAACAGCTGGGAAATTCCCTCCGCTCAGTGCAGAGCAGAAAGGCTGGAAGGGAAGGAAGCCCTGCGGGGCAGTGGGCCTGCTCCAGCCTCCAGTACCTGCTCAGACCAAAGGAATAGGTGGTTTGATTTTCTGTCTAGTTGGTCATCTTCAGGCACAGGGGACAGAGGGTAGACTGTGGAGAGAAGGCATCACTCAGCAGTTATTTTATTTAGCTAAAATTAGTCTGCTGGTTCCTCCTGCCTTCAGTTCCATGACTATAAGTTGGAGCTCTCATTTCTTACCTTCCTCACAAACTGGGACATAAATTGTTTGAGCAGGAAGGAATTGGAGTGGGACAGATGGCACCACCTGCTGCTAACACTTTGCTCCTTGCAAGGCTTCCTAGCCACTGAGTCTGTTTCTGGCAAGAAACTGGGAGACATCATTTACACAACCGGGTTTGTCTGCTTTCCTAAGTCTACAGAAAGCAGCTGCCCTGTTCTGGTTCTCCTTCCCACTCTGTCCTGTAAACGGTCCCTTGTCCCATCCACCGCTCACAGGCAGGATAACATCCTTTATTTCTTTAAGATTTTGTGGTCTTCAATTTCTTTCTGCCATTTATGCTTCCACTTTCCAGCTCATGCTGCCTTTTTGGCTACCCCTTCCTCTACGTGTGAGAGAAAGTCTTGGGATGGGACTATATGGGATAGGTAGGGGGAGGATGCCAGCCTTGGGGGGAGAAGAGAGCATACATGTATACAAGGAAGGAGGAAAATTAATGGGTTGGAAGTCACCTAGCCCTCTTGGTCCTGTGAGTGTGACCTACATCTAGCAGTCCCGCAAAGGAGGCCAGCCCCTTGATGCAAAGTTCACAGGGCTCCCTGCTGCAACTTAGATATTCTGTAAAAAAAAATGAACAAAATCCTATACCCACAGACCAAATATGAGCAGTAGAGCATACTTGAATTTTCTGAACCAGTCCATGCACTTAAAGATTTAGTCAATCTGATTATGATCAAGACACAATAAAAAAGCCAATTGCTCTTCAGAGAAATTAATTCAAGTGGAACCTAATGCACATGGGAAAGCCTTGCATGGGAAGCTCAGCAGATCCTCAGCAGGTGGAGATTTGCTCAGCTGAGTTGTACTCAGCAGAGTGACTCCAGCTGAAATCAAAGTGGGGATCTAGCTGTTGAGGCCCGTTGAGCTCACAGTACTCAACAGCTTGTGTGTGTATCAAGAGTCCCATCAAAGATGCCTGGCAGGCTGAAACTCCAGAAGCACCTGGGGCTGATCAGGAAACAAATGGGGATAGCACCCAAATGTACGTGGGAGCAATAAGCTGTCAGCAACAAATGATATTTTTAATAATTATAAGTGGTGGCAGACTTTCTTTTTTTTTTTTTTTTAACTTAAAAATGGCATCTGAAGCTTCTAAAAAATAGAGAGGCATCTGTTGTTGGTGGAAACGTGTTTAAAAATATGGTGTTTTCTTTGCAATGAGAAGAGTAATGGGTCTTAATGTAGCAGTGCTGAGTCTTTATGTTCCTTGCTTATGGAGCATTGAAGAGAAGAGTAATTTATCAAGATTATTATGTTAAGAGAACAGCAGCAGCACTTTGAAGGGAGGGCTTACTCACATAAATAGCCATGTAAAGAAATATTAATTCTAATGGATTTCCTGTGTGTGCCATATGGATGCAAGAATATTCATGAAGTGACTCACCTGATCCTCTTTATCCTGAGTGCCTGCAGAGGAAGAACAAGTTATAGGAGAAATGTAACTTTATTTAAAGGAAAAGAAAAAAAAAAAGAAATCAAAACATCTGAGGCTAAGGTAGGTAGCTTAAATGCTTTTTATCTTAAAAGCATAGATGCATCTTATTCCTGGTGGGCTCTGCTTTCTATATTTTCCCTAGAAGTTTTCCTAATTAACATAATAACTGCCACTTCCCCCACTCTGTAAATTGCAGAAATCACCTACCCTGTGATTTTTGTATAGTGATGTTCCTGGCAGTTCCAGCTTCTTGTTACTAAAACTACTTTAAAAACCTTATGTATAAAATATATATATATAAACTTACATATCGCCTGCAGCCTTTGTAAGCTAACTCCTCATTTTCTTCTGTGCTAGTAGTGTCTTCCTGTCTGTGGGGACCCGAAAGGGCAGGCTGATGATGTCTGCAGTTGTATCACATTGTCACTAATCTGTCCCCCAACTACAGGTCCTTTGCTTGGAGTCTGGAATCACAAAAGCAAGTAACAATGAAAGCTCTTTTTGCTTTCAGTGAGTTCGTTTTGGCTGTGCTTTGGGTTATAGCTGCAGGCTGATTTACTTTTCCTTATTGCACATAGACCTGGGACCCTTTTTCTTGTAAACTAACAGCCAATTTGGAAAAAATCCTGAGTGCAGATAAGCTTCTGTACAGTACCAGTTGCCTGTTCAGGCTTGTGTTATATCAGTCTTGTTAAACTCCTCTGTATGCTCTTGTTCTGACACAGCATTTGCTTAGTCTTTGACCTATTGATTTAATCTAAAAATACCTATAGGTTCCTACCTGTGTAAACCTAGGAAGAAATTGATGCAAAAAGACTTGTTTCTGAAGGCGGGAGAAGAAATGCTGTTTAGGTTGAATCCAAAACACAAAGTCCAACTTGAGTGAAACTGCAAATTGAAAAGCTAGGCAGTCCATCTGGAGGAGGCTGCCTGATGCATTCATTTCCCATTTCAACAGCTTTTTCCACCTGCTAATGATGCATTTGACTGTTAGAGGCTGCCCTGCTGATTGCACTGCTCCCAGGAGAGGGCAGTTCAGCTCTTTTTGATTGCAAGCTGCACTGAGCTGCTGGCATAGTAATTGTCAGCAAGTTTTGGGGTAATTATGACCAAGCCAGTAAGGAAGGCATGGGTCTGCATCCAGATGGCTGTTCAGAAGCGAGGGGCAGACCGAACGGGGCTGTTAGTTTGGAGGGAAGGGCGTACATGTCCAACTGGAGCACAGCATTCATAGTTTTTGGCAGGCTGTTAATCTTGTGATCTTCCATGCTGTAGCTGAACTGCAAGACTTCCTTCTTCACCCTCTTAAAGAAAAAACTTGATCACAGGCTCTGTATTTCATAGTCCTGCCTGGCAGGACCAAGGAAGCCACTGATCACTCCAAAGCAGTTGCTTGATGAGGAACATCTGGGTGAGCAATGGGCTCATGCTCTTTGGGAGAAGGTGGAGGCTGTTGGTGGAGGCAGCTGTTGCAGTGGCTGTGGTTATCGTTGCTGCAGCAGAGATCACGGGTGCTACCTGAGATTTTTTTCCCTGTTCAAAATACACACAAAAAAGTGAAAGCTGCGGCCTTGGTAACCTCAGGGCCCAATCTTTCCATCCGGCTTCTTTTTTTCATTGAGCTGTTAGTGCAATTAGAAAATGCTGAGTGTTAAAACAGGCCAGAACAGACAAATGTTTGCCAAGATCCTGCTGTAGAGCTTGAAAACTGTTGGTGCTCATTTTCTACTTGGTATTTCATTGAATGCACACGGGTGTCTTCTTTAGACCAAACCTGTGATTTAACATGTGGTTCTCAGGAAAAGTTATTTTGTCATAGAAAAAACTGGCTGCCTCACTCCATGACCTGTCACCAGAGTGATGATAGGATTTTATGAAATGTACCATGTGCTTCAACTCGCGTTTGACTACAAAAATTTCTCTGACCGCTGCGGTAAGGGCAGTGCGATCTGCTGCATGTGGCCTGTGGTCACCTTCTGCTGTGGCCTTCAGCTAGAGTTGGTGAACGGTGTGCCTGCCACTTTAGAAGAAAACATAAATAAGCATGAAACAAAGCATTAAGGTGGAAAAGTTGTATTAAACTCTAGATATAATTGCTGTTATTAAAGCGTTTCTCTCTTTCTCCTTGTTCTCTGTGCTCTCGGGAAGTCTGACTTACCGCTGCACAAACCTTTTTTATTGCTGAAAGAAAAATTCAGATTTGTCTGAAATTTAACAAATACTACTTTTCATTAAGATGAAAGACAAAGCAGAAATGAATTTGGATCTAATCCACAACAGTCTGGAAAAAACAAGTCTTTAGCACAGTATCTTTAACATCAGAGGAGCAAAGGAAATGAAGAGCTGGACGTATACAGGGCTGTGAGGGAGTGCAGGTACCCTTCTTCCTCAAACACCATGCATCGGGGTGACAGTCTTTGCCAAAGATATGACAAAATTCCTACCTAAAAGGACCTCAGCAGACCACGTTTGAGCTGCCATGGTGGAAGCTGCAGGGTTGTTCAGTCTTTCAGTTTGTACAGTTTGTACTGTACAGTTCCAGTTTGCCTAAAGAACTTAAATATTTATGAGAGCAGAACTGATACCACGGTGTCCCAGCTTTAAGCAGATGCTCTAATCAGACCAGGGGGACTTTCTTTTCATTGCCAGCTCAGCAGCTATTAGTCTCTCTGACATACTAGATGAGCTCCAGCCAGGGAGGCTGAGCCTTTTGTGTCCCCTTGGAAGATAGACCCTGATGCTTTGTTTCGTACTTCCCTGGCTGTTTTCCTCCTTTGCTGGAATAGCCTTTCTCGACATTAGAAGGAGTCATCTCCCTCTGGCTGGGCTAAGGAGATATTTTGGGGGGAGAATTGAGCCATTGCATTCCCAAGCTTTTTCTTCTGCCTCTCCTACTCCTAGGTAATCTGATAACACCGTGTCAGCAGGACTGAACATTTAGCTTTTCCATGTATAGCCTTCAAATGTTGACAGTAGGTGATAAAGAACTAATTTCCGAACTGGTTTTCGGTAATGATATTTGCATCTCTCAAACCTTATATTTTTTCCAAAGATTCATTTAATGGCAGATAACAGAACAAGTCGTGGATAACCTTAGATAGCTGAAGTCTTTTAGAAACTGATAGGCAGTAAGCTGGCTTTCCTTATGTTGGAGAGTGAGAGTAGAGGACCACACATGTTCATCTGATCTGCCTGATGGAAGGAGCAATAATCTGGGTGGCACATGGAGAATTAGCAAAGTTCAAGGCATCTGAGCACAACAGGGATTCCTGCTTTCCATGTGACATTTGAAAAAGCAGTGATATACTGTATAAGGTAATGAGCTCAGATATTGTTTCAGCAAGCTCTTATCTAGGGTAATGCAGCAAAGTATATTTCAGTCAGTTTTGAAACTTGCTTGTGCTGTCATTCACAGGCTGCATGAGCAAGTGGGACGTGTGGGTTGCAGGAGGCCGTTGTAGGAGCTCCTGCTTGTTCGAACCAGCCCTGGATTACAAGGGGAAAGTGAGGAATCTCTGCAAACATTTCCATCTAACACATTTCACCCAGCCACCTGAGGACCTGAGTTTTTCTCAAATCCCAAAGATTGTGGTTTGCAGCTCCAACATAAACCCCATTACAGTAATTACAGTAATGCTCATGGAGATTATGATGGAGCACGTGTGCTGTCTCTCATCACAACGATTGTGTTAGAGCTGACAGTATAACCTGGCAGCCTGGTGCAGGGTTGGCATGCAGGTATCAAGTGACACATGAAGTTGGCAGTAAAGTTTATTAAGAGATTTAAATTGTTCTAGTCTCATCCAGGTAAAACCTCAGAAATTTATGGTGATAATTTTGCTCTTAATAAAGAACGGTAAAACATGCTTTGCTTTCAAATGCTGAAACATCTTCAGCAACTAAAATTTCAGGCTCTTCCCCAAGGCCACGTAACTCTTTGTTACTTTACACTTGACTTAAATTACTCCAGTTAATATACCTTAGTCCTCTAACCTTTGCCAGAAAGGTCAAAATCATTTGCTAGCAAATGATAAACTCGTTTCCTACCCAAGGACTCTCAGGAGTATAATGATTTCTTCTACTTAAGAATACATTTCTGACCAGCATGGGCAAACCTTGTAAAAAAATTTTACTTTCTACCACCTGCTGTGGCCCATGTACTAATCTACTTCTACAGGGACTGCTCATGAGCTGAAGAGAGTAACTTCTGCTACTATTTAAAAATAAATAGATAAATAAATTCAATTGTTAGATGTGTTTCTATCTCCTGCTTAGATGTTCTGTGGGCCCTGTCAAATTACAGCATGTGAAAGGCCAAGATAAGCAGTTTCCAGTCCTGCACCAGTGACAGGTTTTCCATGCATAAAACCCACAGTTTTTATGTCTTTTATCCTGCAGTGCTGGATTATAAACCTCCTTTCTGTTGGGGAGAGGACTCCCTGCCTACCACATCAGCTGGGCTTTCACTCTCTGCTGTGGGAAGTCTGATCAGCACCAAAACCAGCATCATTTTGAGATCATTTGTGAGTGTACAAAACAGGTGGTTTGTGAGTTGGACTTGCAATCACAAAATTACCTGGCTTCGTTTATGAAAAATTAGGAAGGAGCAATCAGAGAGCAGAGCAGCAGTGCTGGAACACTTTGATGCAGCACCGGTGTGAGCAACAGGTAGAGGACGTGCGAGGAGGGGATGTTTCCCTGGCGCAGTGCTGTGGATGCTGCAGAACACACTGGGAGCCATGCTCCTTCCAGCCCCTTCTCATCTGACAGCACAGCCCCTCTGTGAGTTCACAAGTCACGGTTAAGATCGTATATGCATGGCTTATCTTTGGGTGGTAGGATCGCTGTTTCCCAGGTTTTCAGCGTGAGGAGGAGGTTCAGACCTTGCTGACAACCTGAGCCTTGAAATGCTGCGCTGGGTGGTTTCTCTTGGAAATCCCTCTGGATTTGTGAAAATCTTACTGTGCCCTCAGGGGTGGGAAGTGTATGATTCTGGTTGTGAACTCATTGCTAAATGCACAACTGAAAGTTGCTTTTCCCTATGCAGGACACATTTATTTCATTCTGTTTGTTTTTCAGCTTTTGTTGCAGCAACTTTCTGAAGTCAGGCACAATCTCTCCACAAAGCAAGGAAGAGAACATATTTAATTTGTTTTCCTTTTGATGTTATGCCCCTTTGGCATGGCTTTCTTCTACAACTGCAGTGATAACTAAGTAATTAATCTCCAGTGCAAATCAATAAGTGAGTTGTTTCATATCCGTTTCCTTTCATTTTGTTTTTCTTTGCTGGGCCACTTTTCTCCTGGCAGTCTAATCCCTCTGTCGGGTTGGAGGCTCAGCCCTGCCGAGCACTGCCGTTGGGTAATTTAGTCACTCACTCTTCCAGCAGCTTTTTCCTGCAACCTCTGCCCTATTTGAGAGGGGTTGGAGCAGCCGGCTGTTGTTCACGTGTGCTTAGGTTTAGCTGTGTGTGTAGTTACGTGATTGACCATTGCCTTTTATTTCCTAAATTGCACATTCCTCACTGACTTGGCGAATGGTGATTGTCCTCTGATAGCTGTGTTGTGTAATCAGCATTGTTTCCTCCGTGGGATCTCTGCTCCTTTGCTGCATGTGCTGGATGAATCAGGGAACAAATCCTGGCTGGGCGGTGAGTGGATGTTGTCTCTGCCAGATCACTGCCTCCACTTTCAGAGCCCAAGGCTCTTGCAGCAAACGGGAAACATTTAGGAAGAGATTCTGGATTCATGGTTAGCGATCACCCCGTTGTGGTAGAATCCTGATTTGTTACCTAGTTTTAATGGCATTTCACTCTTTTTTTTCTTTTTTTCTTTTTTTTTCCTTCTCTCTCCTTTTACTAAATATGTTGTTTTCATCAACAACTTGGAAACTTTCTATTTGGATATACTGCCAAAGGCAGAAGCAGAGCACCTCTGAGATGTCAGTGAGGAGTGTCTCTGTCTTCATGCCTGCAATGGCACAACAGAAGGGAAGTATTATCTGCGCTATTACCTAAAATACACAGCTTGCTCATAGAGGAGAATAATGACATGAAGTACTGATCTTCTTCTCCTGTAAAGCATTAGGTTGACAAAGTGAGCTAGGAAATTTTAGAAACAGTATTTCAAGTGGATTTTCCAAGATGTTCTGCTTTTGCTTAATGTTTTCTTGGAAGTTTAAAATATTCTTGTCGGTCTTGTCTTAATGGAATCCAGTTGTGGCACCAGCACTAACCAGGATCTCCTTTGCGTTTTCTCGTGTTAATTTTCTCCTGTGCATCATTCAAACAATCCTTCGGGCAGCTCAGCAGGGCTGCTGCTTCTCCCTTTTTGTGGAGAGCACTACTACTGATGGGCAGTTCGTTCTGATTCCCCCAAAAGGATGGGGACTCCTTCTTCCAATTTAAATTAACAGCTGTTTTAATGAAGTAACTGAGCTGTAATTAAAGCTGCCACTTAGTAATGCCATGTCATTTGGGTTGCCCCTGACATGAAGCAGAAGTATACATTTTATCACTGTGACCTTCCAGCTGGTAAAACTGTCCAGTTCAGAGAACATCTCTACGTGACAATCACATCAGCACTGAGCATTAATTGTTTATTATCTCTACAAAAAGACTTCACTAAAGTTTGCAGACACAAAACTTTCATACCTAAAATACACCTTACAATGCTTCAAGGCTTCCAGTGGACTCAGTGCAGCCGTGCTGTTCTTCTGTCTGTGGTTTGGCGTGTGCTGTGCTAAATATAGAGGAGTAAAACCTCTGTGGTAAAACATGGGCATTCTTTAGCAGTTTGTTTGCAATGAGAAAAAATAAAGCAAGGAAAACAAGTGACACTCCAGCAGAGCAGAAGGTATAGAGTTGGTGTGTTACTGCATGTGATTCAAATGTTCAGTATATGTCATTTTCTCTAGGAAAGACTGCTGATGGATGCCCTCTTAGTTTGCTATTTTTAACTCTTGGATGTATGTCAAATTGTCGAGAAAACAATAAGAAAGCTGTGCTGAACTAAAGAGCATAACCAAGAGGGAATAAACAACTTCAACCGTTTGAAGTTACTTGATGCTGTGACTAGCAAAAATCTGAAGGCATTAATCACTGACTCACTTAATCACATTAATCACTTAAATCTTACTCCTCCTAGTAAGAGCTGCTTCAGCGGACCCAGGCTGTGGGTAATTTGTGGGGACCTTTTGCGGGGATGGGTTATTAGAGACCCCCCTAGCTTACTTTATAGACACCTAGGCAAAAACACTGCTTTAATCATTTCTGGAGCAATCTCTGTGGGAAAAAGAAGGTGTTGCTGAATGAGACAAACAGGTCTATCTGAAAGGGAGTTCTACATGTGCAGAAAATCTGCCTGGCGCTGCCCACTAGCAGGAGCTAAGGGTATGCTTAGCATTGCTCCGTGTCCTGTTGTACTACCCCTACTGCCCCAAGTGGCATGGGAATGCCACCATTTGTCTGTCCCAGTTTGGAACTTGCACAGAAAGGTTTTATTTAGCTTCAGCGTAGGGATTTCCTCTTAGCTTGGGAACGATTTGCAGGCAGGCTCTTGGAATAGCAGCACGGCCGGTTGGCATCGACGCTGATGGATGTGGCACATGAAGCTCAGCGCTGCTCTTCCAGGCTTTCTCCCCTTTTGGTGCTAACAGGAGGCTGAATGCCTAAGTGTGGAGCAGGACGACTGCACTTGGGAACAGGGCTGCTGAAATCAGCGTTCCTCTGCAGCAGGAACCTGCTGAAGCCTGTGCCCAGTGCCGCTGGGCTTTGAGCATTGGCAATGAACACTTCATTCCGTGTTACGCTTTCAAGCTCTCTGATGCAATTGTGAGTTTTAGTAATAGATTTAAAACACCCTCAGGGCTTCTAGAAAAAATCCAGGTGTGAAATTTGAGCTAAAATGTTGACAATGGGCGCTGCTGTTCTCCATGAGAATACTTAGCATCCCGTGTGGAGGTTTTGCATCGTCAGTATTCCTTGTTTGGGACCAATTATTGCTGGGCAGGGGAGAAAGATTGTGCAGGAATTCAGTGTGATGGCCATTTTTAGGATGCTTTTGTAGTGATCTTTTGTAGCTAGTAGTCTGCTAAACTATTTACCTCCTGGAGACCATGTAGATGAAAGGCCAAAGACGGTTTTAGGTCTAGCAAAAGCAAATTCTTCTCAAGAAGATCCTCCTCCTCTTCTTATTGTCATCCCATTTGTCACTTATTTCTCACCCATTTTTATGGACGTAATCCTCATAATTATTGGAACAGGTGAGATCAAATTCAACCTTAGCATTTGTGATATGAAAACTTCTTTCTTCTTCAGAGTCTTCCTTCCCCAACCTCAGCTTGAAGAGCTCTCGTGAGGATAACACTATCTCATAAAACTAAAATCCATGCAATCAAATAGTGGTTTTTTGGTTAGTAATTCACAATTTTGGTTGACATTCTGTCTGGGTTTTGGTGGAGGGAGGGGTCTGCTCCAAGGAAATCAGTCTATACTTTTTTAATAGCTTAGCACTAAGAAATAACCTTAAAATATTAAAAAACACTAACAAACCTTGAAATATTAAAAACATAATTTAATATAGTCTGTAGCATGACTTGAGGCATCAGGGCTTTTGAAAAAGTTTATTGTTTGGTTTTGTGGTCAGAAACTCCGAAGTACTCAGCATGTATACATGGAGCTCTTTCAAAATCTGTTCACAATTATGAGTACAAGCTCTTTTGCAATTTGAGCTGAGGTCCTTTGTTTTAGATTTAAAATGTAATTGTATTCGGGCCGAGAGGACCAGGATAGAAATCTCTTTTGCTGTTGAGCACATCCTGTGCCGGACTTTGTTGCCAGCAGCAGTGACAGGAACTCTTGTTCACCCTGTGTCTCTGTACAGGATGCATATCCTTGTGAATAAAGTTCAGGATTAGAAAAATGCCAAGTGCCATGTAATTTGGGCTATTTTGGATCAAAGTACAGATCAGGTCCAGACTGCGAGGCCTCTCAGGACTCTGCTTGTCCTGCCCGCTGCCTGGAAAGGAGTGCATCGCAAGGCTGCAGTGCTCATCTCACTTGTTTTCGTGTAAGTAAAAGACAGTAATAGCAGGTTACTGCTATAGGATTTGACTTTTTGCTATTCTCCTGGCTGGTGCCATTTCCTCAGGCATCAAGAGTACCACGAGCGTCCCCCGTCATTTGGAAACTGCGAGCCGGGGTCATGCAATGCTTGCACACTTGCTCGTGTATGCAAAATTCATGCAACCCAGTGTAGCTTTGTTTTTCTTGCCAAATCTAAAAGGCATGCACCAGGGAAATAGGCCTGGTTTGTTTTTCTTCATACCAAGTACTTTCAAAGTGCTAAGTGATTCCAGAACCTTTAAAAAACAAAACAAACAAACAAAAGCCACAGAAGTCTCAGACACTCGTCCAAAGTTTCCAAGAAGCAGCATAAGATTGTGCCAGCAGAGACACGTAGAGATGTTGTAAAGCACTGGCTGGGGGGCAAGTCATTGCTTAATGAGGGTGTTCTGTAATGTGACTCTCCGGAAGGTGCTCCAGATCTCACAGTACCCTTGGCCATTTTTTTAAGAATACATACCAGTAGTTCATCTTACCACTGTCCAGCATAACCATGTTGTCTTACCATGTTTCATTATTTTGAAAAGAATGGGTCGGAGTTATCACCTGGATATGGTAAATACGTGTCAAGGGGTAGAGAACAATCAGAATTTACATTGCATATTACGAGATGCTAAGTTCAATTTGCGTATTCTCTTGTGAAAGGTTTCTGAATGTTACAGAAACTTTAGAAAATGGAGTATAAAGGAATTAACAACCCTAAACTGACTTGTTGTGTATCCCCAGAAAATGAGGCTCTTTGTGTCAAGATGGGTACCAGAATGGAAGCACCTGCTCCTTCTTTAAAATCTTTTTTTCTTATGTGGTCTTTTTCTTATGTGAGAGAGTGTGATCTTGGTGCTTCCCCAGTGCTGTGTGACTGAATTCAGCAGCCAGGCTGATGCACATACCCTTTATCTTGTATAAAGAGTCAGGATAGCTTTAACCACCCAGAGAATGACTGGGCTGGGATAACCAGAGTGCATCAAGAAAGACCATCTCAAAAGCTTTTGAACATAAAGCTCAAGGAAGTGATATCAGACACTAACAGAAAATCCATCATCCAAAAGTCTGGGTGTAAGCTTTAGCATATCAGACCCACTTTACAGTAGAAAGAACACAGCCAACACTGGCAATCACAGTGTTGGTACATTATACGTGCCCTGTTTTCTGCAAGGAACTAAACCATCAAATCAAACAAATACACTATGTTTAGTTTATGAATGCTGATTTTGCTTTAAGATGCAATTACACTGCAATTGCAGTCCTTCCTGGTTCACCTCCTCGAAACCCAGCCTAAAAAACACATGCCTAAAGCTTGAAGGCTTGTTTAGCTCAGGAAGGAAAGTGCATCCTTCCAGCTAGGTTTGCTAGTGAATTTTAAGGGTGCTGGGGGTACAGGTGGGCACCATACAGGGACATTGACAGCAAAAGGTCACTGAAGACTTTGGTTTTAAATATATATATAAAAGACATACGCTACAAATACACATAATATGCATATAGATAGATCTATTGTATTTGTTTGCAATATACATATAAAAGACAGCATGAGGTCATTCTCCAAGTCAGGGTGATTACTGTAAATGATGAAGAAATATCATAGATGATTTTTCAGCTAAAATAAAAAAGTTTTCCTGAGGAATTTCAGCAAGCCAAACCCATAGCAAGTGTACATTTAATGCTAGGGAAGGTGCATAGTGAAGAGACTGGGTGACTGAATGTCAGCATGAAATGGATAACGGTGGCTGACAGTGAGTGAGGGAGATTGGGCTGTCACATCAAGGGGGAAATCAATGCATGGAAGCAAAAATGAAGTAACACTTTATCAGCTAGTTGGATACCTTATAATGATGTTCAGCCTTTGGACACAATGCCTTAGGCAGACTGCTGATGTGTGAGGAGCCCCGCGTACATCTGCCAAGTCATACATATTTTTAGGTGTTCATACGGATTTCAGTGGGTACAGAGAGAAAGAAGAGGTGGAAAAAAAAAAAAGATTACTGTAAAAAGTGCTAGTGCTGTGACACCGTCATCTCTGGAAAGTGATGCCCATTAGAGGGGAACAGGACCTGAAAGATACGGAGGGCTGCTTGACAGGACAACTGCTGTGGCATCTGTACTCAGTCACTACTCTTTTATAAATATATAAAAAAAGAAAATGCTGGCAAACAATAAGTGACTTAAAACAAAAAATTTGAATTTTAGAGATTTTGTTCTTCTTTTTAGTTTGCTTCCCAAGGACCCAATTATCTGGAACATGAAAACAGATGCTTGTATACTCACCATGATCAGACAGTGTTTTGCAGGTGCTAAGCCCACTTCTCTTGGCATGATTTCTGCCTGCTGGAAAGGAGAGCGGTTTATGACCTCTCCAAAGGAGAGCTGTGCCAGCATTTTGCTTTTTTTCCTCTTTTTTTCTTTTCTTTTCAGTTTTCTAACTCACACGCACACCTGCATGTAAATTGGCTCGTGTCTTGTTAGCAGAACACAGAAGCGTTTCCTCTCTGTGCCCCAACACTGCTTCAGTCGAGTTATTGCTGTTAATTGTACAGGAGGATGGAGGAGAGGAGAAGAGTCCATGTTGAGCTCTAACGTAGATACGAGTCAGATGGCAGACAGAGGTCTGTAGGTAGGGTTGAATCAATTTCTACACAGAATGTCTTGTCCTTTCTGTTAATCTTGCACATTTTGGAGGGAGATGTAAGCTCTGCAACTTGGTGGTGTTGCTGTTGTTTGCTGCTGTGGTAGCACCCTGCACTTCCAGGTTGGGCACTCTGTGCCCCAGATTTCTTCCATCTGTTAAGTAATACACATTCACTGTTGGACAGATTCTTAGCAAAATCTTTAATTCTTTCCAAATTCAAACTGGGCCCATGAAAAGTTCTAATCTAAAATACCTTTCTCTGCACCCCATGTGTGGGTCCTAAACTGGAGCTTAGCCCACCGTGTGGGCTTACTTGCTCTCCTTCTCACAAATGTCTAATTTTTTCCTAAACTTTGAAAAATGATATTGTGTCTAAAGGCCACGTATCTCATGTGTGTTCAGGTTTTCTGTAGGCTAACAGGTTACTTTGGTCAGTGATGCCTGTGGGACAGTGATTGAGATGCTACTCAAATATATTTGGAAGTTCAGATGGAATGATTTAAGCAATGACATTGCCCACCTGAGATCACTGGTTTTGCTGATTCTTTCTGCTTGAAAGTGGTATCACTACAGCTAGGAAGGTAAGTGCAAACCCACTTCCTAGGCTGATGTTTTCATACTGTTTTCTTTGGATGTCAGAAATAAATGCATTTGATCATTAAGCTCTATAAAATTGAGCTATAGTTTATCGTTTGAGTCCATATTTCACTTCCAGTTAGTTTCCTGGGGGTGCTTGTTTTTATTGACCTCTTATTTGCATTAAAAGCTCACGGAGTAATTTGTGTTTCTAAGAACCTCTGCTCATATGGCTTTGGCTGTGATCTTGCCAGCGCTAATGCACTAACCAGGAGCAGTGCCTCGATCAGGAGCTTCCAAGTGAAACAGAGAAACTGCCGATGGAATAATGATGTTACGTAGCAGATAATACTCATTTGCTTCAGTGCTGACTGAAGTGGAAGTTGCGTTTGATATTACAGATTAGCATCCTGATGACAGATAAAATAAGGGAGGAATAGGAAGCATTGTTTCTTCCAGTCTTTCCTTTTGAAGTATCTTCATGCATAAAAATGATAATTTTGGAAAAATGCATGTTTGAAAGCCAGAAAGTACTAGCATAGTGCTTTTCAAACCTAAGGACTTGGTATGTTTTTACGAATATTGATGAAATGTCTCCAACACAAGAGAATGCAGTGGTTTAAAAAAAAAAAAAATTCTGGGGTTGCACTGCAAAATCAGACACAGGACAACTGGAAAAGGTTTATTATTCAGTTTATTTCCAGAACTACTTGGATTACTGACTGCTGGAGTATAAACTCTCAACCAGGTGCCTACTCATCTAGTATATCCTATGCTGGGATAGTTTATTTCCAGAACTATCAGTCTATTAATTGCGAACTCTCAGACTGTTGACTATCAGCCTGCTAACCCACCTTGTGGTGCTGTTCTCCCCTGTCCCCAGCAGACCTGCACGGGGCTGCCAGTTGTTTTTTTTTGCTCAGGCAGTGGATTGGTTTTAACCCCAGGCTCAGGCTGGTTGCAGCATCACAAAACCCTTCAGCTAAGCAGTAACCTGCCTGGTGGTTTTGCCTGTGGAAGGACTTGAAGAAGAACCTCAGACTGCCCTGACTGCTTCATGTGCAGAGCACCCAAGTCCCTTGTGAGGAGCAGGAACTGTGTTGTCTTCCGCCAGAAGCGGAGGGAGAAGGGGGAAGGCTGCAGGGCTAGGCATAGAAGTGCCCCATTTCTGGAGTTTTTCCATTGAGCATCTCTCCCACACGCAAAATGTTCTGACAGTGTTTGCTGTTCTGGTGGCTTTTGAGCTCCTTCTTCAGAGCCCAGCAGATCAGCGGGGTCAGGGCTGCAGCCTTGGAAGAGCCATGCTAACAGGATCCCCTGCTATCAAAGCAGCCAAGAACTGTTTCTTCCCACTTGTACTGGCCTCTCCAAGGGGGAAGGGAGCAGAAGCCTCTCCTTGGCAGGTGCCCATCACCCATCTTCGGGATTTAAATGTACCGGGGAGATGTTTTACCTTTGCCCTCATTGCCTGCCTTCTGCAGTCAACTTTGGCTCTTCGGGGCTGAATCCAGCTCTTGAAGCTCTTCTGCCTTTTCACTGAGCAGCAAGAGCATAGGGAGACAGAGGTCCAGCATGAGGAGAAAGATGAGGCCGTTGATTAGCTGACACTCACAGAACTTGTCCTTCATTTGTGGGGGGGCAGCTGGAGCTCGTGTTTGATCCTACAAGAAGTCAGCCCCGCTCTCAGACCAAGCTGCTGAGGTAGATGACATTTGCCCAGAGGATCTGTGGCTGCCCCATCCCTGTCAGAGCCCAAGGCCAGGCTGGACGGGGCTGTGGGCAGCCCAGGCTTGGGGGGTGGCATCCCTGCCCAGGGCAGGGGGTTGGATGGTCTTTAATGTCCCTTCCAACCCCAATCCCACAGTTCTGTGATTTCTCTTGCTTTTCCCTGGCAGCTCCCAGGCACTGTGGACAGGGAGGGAGGGAGGACAAAGAGCCCGAAGCAAAGGGTGATATCACTTTGTGCTCTGGTAGCAGAGTGCTTTGCTCAGGAGCTGTGCAAGAGGCTGTCCTCAGAATGCCACCCTCAGGATGGAAATGATTGTTCAAATGAGCTAGGTATCCTCATGGATGTATTGACAGACATAGCTAGTTCAGGTTTGCATGTGAAACCTACCTGCTTTCTCTAATTTCAGGTCTCTGTAGCTCCCAATATGTTTAATATGCAACTCCATGAAGCAAATTACTTTTGTCACGTTTAGAAATTTTAGCTCATTTCCAGAGAAAACACTTCAAGAATCTGTGAATCAAAATTTCTGTGTATGTGTTCTCTGCAGGCTGATATCATCTTAATACTGCTAAGAGAAATACCTCAAAAGATGTTTGTTTTATGATACATATTCGTCCCAGAACTTGGTATTATGGGATGGGACCATAACTCCCCTAAGACTTCCATGTGAATTTTGCAACCCAGATCTTCCCTGAAGATCTCAGCTGAGAGGAGAAACTGGAGAACCAGTGAAATTTAAGTCCCCTCTAATGAATGGAGTACTAGGTGGAAGGAAAGAGTATTTTCCGCTGTAGTGATTTCAATGTATCGTTGATCATTAACTGCATTGTTTTTGTTTGGGGTTGTTTCCACCATTAATTTTCTTCTTTGTTCCTTGACTCCCATGTTGAAGGACCAACAGTACCTTATCTCCGAGTGAAGGGTGAAACAGTGAAATGATTTAATTCTTGATCAGCACAGACTGCAAAAGGAGGCAAAGACTTGCAATGACTGTCCATCTCCACCTGCTGAACAGGTGCAGCAGGCCAAGGTGGGTAACCCTGTGACCTTTTCTGCTGTACATTGTAGGCTGTAGGATGTCTGGAGAGACTGAAATGACCCGTTCAGTCCTAGGGGCTGGATCCACCCTGTCTGTGCTGTGCATCAGGGCTGGGGCTGTCCCTCATCTACAGAGCATCACGTCCATCAGTGGCCCCACTTTGCTTAACAGCATCAGAGCTGTCCCCAGGAGGATTTCTGACTGGCAGTAGGGTTGTAGGATGATGTCTCCAGTTATGTGACAGCTTGGGCATGTGCTGGTGGAGCTGAGCCTCGGTGGGAGCCTCTGCAAAACTTCCCCGTTTGAGCTGACTGATAGTGTCAGAACAGCAGGCGACACAGGTGGGAGCTGAAGAAGCCACTGGAGTTAGGGATCAGCTAACTGTCAGTTTGGTTCAGTTAGGGTTGTTCTGCAAAAAGATTTGGTTGTTTTATTGACTATTAGTGTGGTTGGGGAAAAGTGTCATGCCTAGCAGCTCTAAAAGAGGTGTAGGAAAAAGCACAGAAGAGAAACTTTCTTTCTGAGAAAAGATCAAAAATGCATTTTTCTTACAAACCTCCTCTCTTTTTAATCTTGCTTTATTATTTTATGTGACTTCATGGCCTGTTAATACCAGCAAAATGGGCTGTTACATGTCAAGTCACGCCAGCGTTTCCAATTGTTTCATAGGGTATAATCCCAGTAGAATATTTCTTTTTTATTTACTCTAAGTACTGTAGGCAGATGAATGTTACGTTTTATTTTCAGGTCAGAACAACTCCTTTTAAGCATTACCAAGAAATATTCTTATACTTGGATGTGGTGAGTAGAAATACTGTTACTGGCTTGTCATGGGATTGAGTCAAATAGGAAATATAAATAAGTAAATAGAAAACAGTGTTTCAGGTTACCTCAGTATTAATTGGGAGGAAAGATTTTTTTACTTTTGTTATCATTATAATTATTAATGTTTTTAATTTCAGTATCTTCTCCTTTACAGGGAATTTTGGAAAGTAACTTGTGATGTGCACTTTTGACTGAAATCAAATCTTGAAATAGTGATATGTCAGGAGAAGCAGAAGCCTTACGCTCTGAGTGCGACTGTAAAACTTTCTGCTGCAGCTCCTAATCAGGTGAGAACTCAAACTAAAATTGATGGAAATCCTGCCTGTGGAGTTTTAGCCTTGAGAAGTGAGATGTGAACAGCAACAACAAAAAAGATGAATCAATGCCAAAAAGAAAAACAACACAAGATGATCCAAAGAACTGTTTCTAAAGAATAACTGCACTAAAATATTAATGATGGAGTACAACAGATGGCTCAAAAGGTGTAATACAACACTGCATGCAAGAAGAACTTAGCATAACTTTACGAACAAATAAAGAAAGAATCTGAAGGTTTAAGTGCTTATAAGTTTAAGAGCACGAAGAAGCAGAAACACAAGGGCAATTAAGAATCCAGCCTGGTGGGACAGATCTTGTTCTGAGGGTAAGTTGCTGAGTTTCAGAGAACTGGAAGTACTGTTGCCCCTCTGGTGGTGACCCTGATACAAGAAGGGTCACTACCAGTTAATGCTGCTTTTCACTGACTCTGTTCTATTATCCAGTCCATGCAATATTGAAAATACGATGAGTGAAAGCACTTAACGGAGCAACACCTTCCTAGGAAGACTAGATGTGACCCTTGGCCTTGGTTGTGTAGTCAGTGGTTGCCTAAACCCCGCTGGTCTTGTTCTGTGGCCACTTGTAGCTGTGCAGGAGAAAAGTGTGTGCTGCCTACTGTCTGCTGCATTTAACTATTTCTTTTGCATCCCCCTTCCCCGTCATCCAGCTGGCATTGTAAACCTATGTAGCAATCCACACAAAGGTGTACATTACTCCATTGGTGTTAGGACATGCCCTTGGGTGTTTCTGTGCTCAGTCCCTATTTGCCCACAATATCAGGAATTGTCCCAGGTTTTGCAGCTCCAGTCCAACAGCGTTTTTGTCTGCGGCTTGGAGTCTGCACCAGGAAGCATACAGCATTAGCATCTGCTCCGTGTTACTTTGTATGTGCTGTCCTTAGGTGGCAGTCTTAGTTGCAGTCTGTCACGGCAGAAGCTTGATTTTCTAGTGTCTTTTCAGGAAAAAGGGCATGGATCAGGTGGAAATGTTTTGGAAAGTGATGCTCACAGAGCTGTATTCCAGTATAAATTACAATCAGCAATAATTATATGCTTAAGAAATTTCTAAACATCATATCCTGCAACCTGCTCTTCTCTGCTCCAAAAAAAGAAACAACACAAAATCTGTTCCCCTGATCGAGGTCTTTGTTTCTTTTGAATCTTCTGAAGAAAGTTGTAAGAGTCCCAGGAGTGTTTGAAATTAGCCACCATATAGAGATGAACTGCATTTCCAAACACTCATTTCAACTTCTGTAGCAAAAAAAAAAAGTTAAAAAAACCTTCCCCATTCTGGGACAGAAATGCTCTTCTGCAGTAGTTAATTCAATCAATTGTCAACAGACAAATGACCTCATTAATCAACCCAACCTGTGGAGGTTCCAGCGTGGAAATTGCAAGAAGATGTATCAGTGGCAAAAGTTGTTTTACTGTGAGATTCAACATTGCCTCTGGCTGCCTGGAAGGAGTTGATGTGTGGACTTAAACCTTCTGCTTGTTCTCCCCGTGACTCACATGTTTCTCTCTTAAATGTGGGGCTGGCCCCAAAACTCCCACACCATGGGATGATTTGGGATGAAAGAAGTGCACTGAACTCCGTTTCAAAGCAGCTACAGGAAATTGGTCAATGCAGTCTGTATGCTAAGTGGTTATTTGTGTAATTTAAGTGCTAATTAAGAAAATCATAAGTAAAGGTAAGTTCTTAATGCATGAGGAGGATAAAGCAAGAGGCAAAATGTGCATCTGCAAAAGCTATTCCACTCGTGTGTATAAATCAGGAGACTATGTGCTCAAGTAGAGAATTAGGCTGAGTTGCCTGCTGTTACACATTTAAATTAAGCAGGAGCCTAATAGCTTTTTAAAAATCTGGCCCTAAGTGTTTTTTCTCAGGGAAGAGATCATCTAATCAAAATAGTGCTTTAGAAGAAAGAACGCTAATACTGAACATGAGCAAGGAGCTCTAACTACTGACAAGAACTCCACTGCTAGGATAAGATTTGTTACAGTTGGTAAAAGGCTAAAGTGGCTCTTTGCAGCCAAGCTGCTGGTGGAGATGGGAGCAGGGGAAATGAAACGATGCCACAACACTAACAAAATGAATGGCATCTCTGTGCTTGGGGTGGGCGCTGATGGAAGGGCTGGTTTATGTTTACTCGCTTTCTTTGCTTTATATGCTGCTACTGCTGAGCTGTGCTGGGGTTTTGAAAGCAGTAAGCCCCTGGATGTCAGCTCAGCAGTATTCAGTCACAAGATTTCTTCCTGTTAAGGTTTCATTTCCACGTGAGATACAGGATTCTACAGAGCTCCTCTACTTTGATCTTTTGAACTGAGCTCCAAAACAGGCGGGAGAAATTTCCTAGAAAGTTTTGACCTAATTCCTTGTCGACGTGAAAAGATGCAGTGGTGTTCAAGTCAGCTGCTGCGAGGCGGTGTCAGGAAAGCAGCCTTCCCCCGACCCGAGGAGCCGAGGCCATGCTCAAAGCGCCACGCTACGGCTCAGGAGGCTCGGCTCGATCAGCTCCCTGCGGCTCCAGCAGTTTGTTTCTCTACCTGCAACAGATGATTTTGCCTCTTTATCAAAACGTCTCTGTCTAAATAGGGCATGTCTGTGCGAGCTCAACACAATAGCATGTGTGCAAAGTATTTTTGGTACAAAGCATCCGTGTCTTTCACCTACCATTGTACTTAGCGAATACCTGGAAACTGGAGTGAAATGCAAGTACTTTTCCTGCAGAGAACAGTTGCTGAGAGGGATTTGAAAAGCGCGTTCAGTCTAATTGCATTGCTGCCTTTCAGAGCTTTACAGAATAGTGAAATTCACTTTGGGTATCAGGAGGCGAGGTGAGGGTTTTACATCTGCTGTTAGAAGACGACCTGAAGGTGCCTGCGCTGTCTCTGGGAAGGACTTCACCTGACTCTTTTGGGGCTTGGTGTTTACTGTCTGCTGCACCTGGAAATCCCTGGGCAGATGGAGAGGCAAAGGATAAAGGGAGTCCTGCAGCAAAGGCCCCTTCTTCCCCTTTGGTATGTGATCAGGAGGATCAGGAAGCTAAGGGGGCCAGCTTTCTTTCCTGTCCTGCTGCTGTGACTCTTCTGCTGCTGACTGGGAGCACTGGGCCGTGCTGGAAAGCAAAGGGCTGCACTGGGCAGTGGGTCAGAGACAGGCCTGGGAGGCAGAACGTGTTCGGGAGGATGGACGGAGCCTCCCAGCGGAGAGACAGTTGTGTCCAAACCTGGCAGGAGGTTCTGACTTGGTTCTGGCAGCACACTGTGTACGTTTTTGTTTTGTTTTGTTTTTATACTTCTTGCTTTGTTTTTGTAAAACGCACTAATCCATTGAAGTTAAAAACTTCCCACATAAATGTCTACATCTGCTTTATTGGAGATGGGATTTCAACTGGCTGAGAGCTCACTGGGGATAGGCAAGAGAGATTTAATCTGTTTGAATTATTACTGGGCAGCTCTTTCAGGAAGAACCTGAATGTGCTATTTGTTCTTATTCTTCAAGGACTTAAACAAACCTCATTTCTTTGGAATCTAAGTACCCAGTGTAGTAGGGGGCAGGCAGGGACCAGTGGGTTTGGGTCCTTCAGAAAGAAGGCACAGAGCTATTTAGGACTCTCAAGTTTCCTCTTCATTAAGAAAATATATCATGTTTACAGCAACAGCTTTACCACTGCTCTCTACTCATCCTTTCGTGAGCCTACAGAATGCTACAAAGAGATGTGTTTGTTTGGGATGGACAATGAGGAAACAGAGTAAGGAACCAAAGACCTTTTCTAACAGTTCAAATTGTAATGAGAACTTTGTTAGGGGTAAGATGTGCAAAGCCCCGCTTACTGGAAGAAGATGACCAGCAGATCTTTATAGAGCTGAGAAACGTTTGGCTTTTATATTTGAGTCCAGAGAAGTTTCTGATCATTTCTGTTTGCAACATCTGCTCCAGCTTGTTGCTGTAGGAACTGCTGAAAGGTCAGCACAGCACCGGGCTGCGGGAATGGTGGGGCTCGTGAGTCCTCAGACAAGGAGGTGCCTAAATCTGCATTGTTAGGTTGCAACAAGAGGATGCTTTCCTGACATTACTGATTCCTGAGCATCTTTTGGGGGTGTTCAGTATGTGAACTGTAGTGGCTTTTAATATCCAAAGCAGTATTTAGCATCTAAAGATAGAAGAATTTTACGGCTTGGCTCCGTGCACTTTTCCCCCACTGCTCTGTGCTGGCAGAAGCAGCACCACCACGAGCTCCAGTCCTGTCTGCAGCCTTTGCCTCGCTGAATGTCACAGGGAAAACTTTTATTCCAGCTCCTGGCACAGTGCTGTGTGTGCTGGGAGTCTTGGGACAGGTAAGGGGAGCCCGCTGCACCCCGCTGCAGCAGCACACACCTGCATGGGTGCTGCTGCTCCTTGTTCAGTCCTTTGGTATTAACGGCTTATCCTTTGTATGATGAGTTCGAAGCCTGCTAATCTTGCATCAGTTGTAGTCTTGGCTAAATTCTGATTTTTTACAACCATTACACTAGAAATAAAAGGATTAATCAAACGCCAGAAGATTACTAGAGCTTACCACCAGACAAAGTTTGACTGGCAAAACGTGTTAATCACTGCTCGCTTAACCAGGGAACGGAACTGTGCTCTGCCCTTCTCCCCCTGCTCTTGTCACTGGCATACCGTGTAACTTGGAGCTCTGGTTTTGGCAGGTGCAGAAGAAATTACATTGCTTTTTGTCTTTTCACAGGTATGTCTCTGTTGGGGTTCTAGATATTCCTTAGAGATCCTCCCCAAGCTTACATACCAAAAAGGCGAGATCTGAACAGCAAAGTTTATCTGTAGAAATTTGATTGCGGAGAGTTACAGAATTATTTGTAAGGCTTACTGAGTGCTGCAGAGAAGTAGTAAATAAGTCAAAGCAGAAGGATAAGCTGCACTATTTAACAACCCATTTATTGTATTTGACTAATTAGAACATAAAGCCATTTCAGCAGTAAGCTGAAGTTGCTTCGTGTAGCATAAATGCATTTACTTCAGCAGAACATAATAAAAATCCTAGACCTTTAATGCCACTTTGAGGGTGTGAATTAAACAAAAACAAACACAAAACCTCATTTAGAAGAACCAGTTTCCAAACACTCGAGCTTTTCATCTGCACTCTGTGAATTAGTCTTGCTGAAATAGCTGCTGTGGACAGGATTGCTGCAACACTTCCCTAGTATTAAGCAGGTCTTGGAGGAAATCCTGTTACATCCTTTTGACAGCATCACCAGAGAAGAAAATAAATAGACTTTGTTGTTTGTTTGTTTAGTTTTGTTTTCCTTTCACAACCTAAATGTGTCCCTTCAGCACCAAGAGCAGTCCCTGCGCTTTTTCTTTTCCTGTTTCTTGAATACCCCCTACTCAAATGCACAATTTGCAGGGTATAAATGGATATATATATCTATATTTAAGATATTGTTTCCATCAAAGTAGCTATTGACACCCTTTATACCGGTTTCTGTCATTTTTGTCTGATTTGAAATTTACAGAATGGCTGTCCTTCCTGCAGCACTCTCATTGATTTGTTTTAGAAAGAGAAATGTTTCCTTCACACAGCTGGCACACAGCTCAGGTAGGTTCACAGCCTTAATTTTATTTTTAACTTTTTGAGTGAATTTATAGTGGGAGTTGTTCCCTTCCTTGTGTGGTCCCTTAAAACTATTGATATTTAATTTCTGGGGACCAGAGCAGAGCATATGACCACCTGGCTGCACCTCGTGCATGGATTTGTACTGCATTATACAGATCTGTGAAAATCCTCCTTTTGTGATGGCACTGTCCTAACACCTCTGGTCCTGGGCCAGGGCTATATTCTAGACACAACGGTACTGCCAAAAACTCTCAGAAAATGCTTTGAATAGAAAATGCATTCTCTTAAATAGAAATGCATTTTTTCATGCTGCTTGTGTCTGCTGCAAGGTTGGCATGGCTGTAAATGTATAAATCACAGCCTCATATATGTTAAAGGAAGACTGTGAAGAAAGCCTAAGCTCGTCTAGACTTTCTCCTCATGCTAAAGAGTCTGTAGGATGAGAAAAGTACTCGTCAGCTTTCAGGAAACAATAAAATAATGCAAATAAAATATAGGAGCCAACTGATTTAATGTGTCACCATTTGCAATCTATACATATCACCGTTGCAAACCCCAAAGATCTTGGTTTATTTGTGACTAGGAAATGGAGACCAAAAGCAGCCTCATATATAAATACAATGGATTTCACAGCATCACAATTTATTGTCTCTCCTTCAGCCATGCAGGCTATACCACTGAAACAATACTGCAGCCATAATAGGAAAACTGTCCTTCCCGGGATTTATGAATTTATAAAGGATATAGTCAGTTCTGTTGTGTGATTCAGCACTAAATTACTACTTACAGATGTCAGAGCGTGCACCAGGTGGGAAAGCTCTCAAGGAAGGACACGGTGCGTTTTCCAACGCAGCCATTCGGCACCAAATGGTAATAAAGGAGGCAAGGGCTGAGCACCCGACCTGCCCCAGACCCAGCCAAAGCGCTTAGTGAAGTATGCCGGTAGCCAGCACTAGGAAGACAGAGCTTCGGAGCAAGTATTTGGATTTTTTTTTTTTTAATTAGGAAATATATTTTGTAAGGCTTGGATGTAACTCTGATTGCTTCATCCTGTCCTCACCTCTTGGCTTACTTTCTGCCCAGGAGTAGGTTAGGACAGGTCCCAGTTAGGCGCACATCCTGGCTTCTATTTTCCTGCAAATTCAAGTTCCCACTCCTTTGTATCTGCATTATGTAACATGCGGCATCTGACAATGTGCTGCAGCATCTATAAAAGGGTTTTTCCCATTTCCTAATTGAAGATTAGGTACATCCAATTTGAAAGGTGGGGAGAAGAAGCAGAGGTTTCTGTCCCCTGTCTGATTGTCGCAGGGAGGGTTCCTCTTTCATCCTCGCCGAGGATGTGCGTGTTGTGAGACACGTTTCCGAACAGCAGGCGCGGTGCTGTGTATCGAGGCTCAGACTTCAAATGGGGCATAATCAGGCATTTCAGGCCCCTGCGAACACTCCTGAAGAGTTGGCCTGATTTTCAAAAGCACCAAGCAATTGACATCTCCTATTGATTTCACTGGGAACCAGTCAGCCCTCAACGCATCAGAAAAATCAGGCTGGTTACTTAGAAACCTGCAGATGGTTTTTAAATCTACATTCTGGGGCTGTTTTAGTTTCAGTGCTGGAACTAGAGTATGTTTTCCTCTGCTGCATATGCTCCTCATATGCTAAGCAGCGCTCCTGCTTACTCTACAAACAGTGGCCTTTCTGCTGTACTTGGCCTTGGAAATCCTGTATGTAACACATTTGTGCTCTCTAGATCTGCTTTGGGGAAGAGGAGTTTGGTGGTGGTAGTCAAAAAGCCATTCTCTGTCTCCTGTGTTTCTCGGAAATTCACCAATTACTTTTGCTGAGCTGGAAGTACTTTTTTTGGTCTGTGCTGATGGATTCCCTCTGCCATTGGCATGATTTATAGTCACTCATGTCTACAGGTAACAATTCCCTTTCCCCTCAGGGTTGTGCATTGTCCATCATCCACCTGTCAGCCAAATGTCTGCTTTCTCTTTTCATCCCAGCCAAATAACCTGGGTGTTTGTTAGCCACAGCAGCCGTCTGCTCTGCTGCTGTGGGGATGCTGATGGGATGTAGTTAGTGGGTGAGGTACAGGGACCTCGACCTGGGCCTTATCTCAGAGCTTGGTCACCTTGTTGGCATCCCTTGTCTCATCGTGGGGTGCATCAGTGCTGCCCATGGGATGCTGAGGTTGACTGGAAAGATAAAAAGGATACATGAGCTGCCGAGCACAAGATGGGGAAACGCTGTAGCTCACGTTGACAAACTAAATACAGACCAATGAAGTGGTGCAACGTGGCACGTGTTATTGTGCGCTGTTGGATGTGTCCTGTGCACGTGGCAAACTGCTGTTATTCTGCTTTAGTTGGAAGTGGTGAGGTCTGTGTCTGCCGTTGCCTCCAGTTCTGGGCAGTGTGGTACGAGAATGATACAGATGAGTCTGCAGCATGCTGAAAGGCAGCAGGAAGAATGAGAAGTCAGAGAAAAATGACCTGTGAGCAGCATTTTGTCACAGAAAAGAAAAGCCTGAGCTGCGACAGTAGCCGTGTCACAGGTGAAGGGCCCATTTCCCCGGTGTCCCCTGGCTCTCTCCCTCTTCAGAAGAACAAGACAAAAGGATGTGCATTTTGCAGCAAGGAAAACATAAAGGTGAGTATTGGCTGCTGGGGGTTGAGAGGCTGCAGCGTCCCACATAGGCAGTTGTGAAGGTTTGGAGAATCAGTTAGACAACCAGCTTTTGGCACGACACAGCTTTGGGAAGAAGGTCGCTGGAGAAGGAGAGGCAAAAAGGGACCCCCTTCCCCTGGCTGATGGTACTGAAGTTGTCGATGGCTGTCGCAGCCGGGTGCTGATTTCCTTCTGCCCAGCGGCTGGGAACATCCTGCTCTTCTGACTTATATGTGTAAAATAATTTGTGGGCCAGAAGAAGGCAGGAACAGCCAAGGTGCTTGTTGTGGCCCTGCATGGAGGGGGCTCATGGCTGCTCTCACGAGGTCCCAATTGCTCCAGGGCAGCTGCTTACAGGACTCTGCAGAGCACTGGGCAAAGGTTTGGTGTAGCCATCAGAAGACTCATTTTGTGAAAGATGTGATTGATACTGTTCAGACACAGGAGGCATGGAAAGAATTAGAAACAGATTCTTCTGAAAGAAGCAAGACAATGGGATATATTACAGCATCAAAATGTTCTTGGCAGGTGGAATGTATATATCAAGTACTGAAAAAACTGTTTGGTAAGTGATACATTTCATATTAAAATACATAAATCATCCACTTGGAGAAGAATTGGACTCTCTGGGCAAGTACCTTAGCTACTACATCTGACATACTGCCTGTTAAAACAGATATATTAGTTTCAAAACCTGATAATCATTACCTATTTTTTTATTTGTTTCAGGATAAAGCTGAGAATGAGATGCATCATTCACAGCATCTGACAGTCGTCTGTCTGTTACTGGCCTGACTGTGTTATTTCAGTGTTGCAGTGCAGTGAGTAGTCTCTAGTTTATCAGTGTATCTATTGATTAATATATGCTCCCATTACAGTAAATATATATAGTAATAAATTAGATAATGTAACCATGATAAACTTGCTATATCTAGTGTGTAACCTACTAAATCAAAATTAACAATTACTAATTGAAATTATATCCCCTAGTACAGCATTATATAAATCAAAGGCATTTTCTCTCACGTCCATGCATCATTCAGAAGATTAATCCTCCAGCGACTGTAAATGTTTTTCTACTGCGTTCATTTGGCTAAGCTGGATAATGGTAATAGCCTTGGGGTTAAATACACAATGCAGTGTGTTAGAGCTGATGTACTGGTTATTGCCCCGTACGTCCTAAGCGCTCATCAAACTGCAGTGGAGAGGCACTGGGCCATGGGGATGGCAAGTGCTCCACACCCAAGGCCCATGGGCTGGGATTCCTTGGTTCTCGGGTTTTCATGGAGGTTGTGTCTACCCAGATGTCTTTTACCCTGCGTGCTAGGACACAAAGGACTGAGACACGAAAAAAAAAACATGCTAATTTGAAAGAAACGTTGGTGACCTGTTTGCTCCCAAACCCACCAGTGCTCTCCTTTACTTCCCACTTGAAAGACTCAAGAGGAACATCATTAAACCCCTTTTATTTTCACTCTTCAACGTCCCAGACATATGGGAACATCAATGGGAGCTGCCCCCGGGAGAGGGCTGAACAGCACAGCCCCAAACAGTGCTGCATCAGCACAGCGGCCTTGGGTCATGGACAACATCTGGCTCGTGTGAGTGGACCCTGCCAGGGGGGCTGATGGAGAGCATCTTGAGAGAAATGCTTTTTATGAATGACTTTAGAGTGAGTTTCTGTAGGGATCATCACTGGCCCATCAGTAAGGGTCTCTGAGGAGCACTATTTTGCAGCGTGCACAATGGGGAGAAATGCTGATTCCTTGGGAGCCAGGAAAGGGTGAGCAGAAGCCAGTGAGACAGCTCGAGCTACCTTCACTTGCAGCAGCTTCACAAAATGTCCTAACCGTACACAGAAAACCAATCAGAGGTTATGCAAAGCTCTCGTGATTACTTTGCATTTTCAAAGAAGACTGGGCATTGGTCCAAACCCATAATCTGTGCAAGGGCATGTCACAACAAATCGGAGAGGGATAATTAGAATTTTATGAAGAGTGGCTCTCTATAATGCTACCTACTGTTTACTTACCAACAATTTTAAATTTAGCACCTGATTCATTTTATATAACATGAACTAAAAAAACATTTTCTAACAAGCTTATATTTGCTGTTAGTTACGTGTGTGTTTGTTTGTTTTAAATAACCTTGTTTCCCCAGTGGGACCAATGTGCGTGCACGTGTGTCTGTCTGCTCAGAAAATGGTATTGTAATATATGAAAGCACAGGAATATGGCTTTAGCAGATAATAACTCTTGATTTTGTTGTTCCAAGTGTGTTTTTTTTTTTTCCTAGAAGTCAATGAAAGTCCAGTTCACTCGAAACAATAGCGCTTTGAGAACCATTCCCATGCTTTCCAGAAGTGTGTGAGGAGATAGGTGTAAAAGGGAAGCCTAAAAGCAAGATGAGGTGTGACATTTTCTTCATTGTCTTTTACTGAAGTTCTGTAACTTTGTTAGCTAGAGTGGCAGTTGTGTTTTACCTCAGATAGGACTCGATTTCATTGATATCTAGCATCTGTGTGTTGTGTCCAGCTGTGTGTAGTCATTCAACATCTCTTTTAGAAAAATAGTGCTTTAGCAAGATACTACTTTTTTACATTATTGGTCTGTTACAACTACTTTGGCTGTATAGATATTCTTATCCATGGGCTAATATGGGAGTATTAATCTACCCACTGCCCACACAAAGATTTATTTTGAAAGCCAACACACAGAACGTAGCTCAGCATTAAGTATTTTTATCATCTTAATAAACGCCCTGAAATCAGCAAAAGCAATGCATACAAGCAAATAGTCATCTGTTACTCTTCTTTGAGACATTGAAAAGATAGAAATGTGAGATTTTTCAATATCTTTATTGTTGAATTACTTTTAACCCAATTCACATAATTAAAGCATCTTCTTTTTCTGCACAAATAGTCATAAACAACCATATGGCTAATTGCTTACCCAAAGTGTAGTCCTTTTTGAACAAGTGCAGCACTGGCTGTATCCCTACTGGCAAGCAGTGTGATGCCATGGGTGTGGAGGTAAGTCCACATCTGTACCATGCACGTTCCCGTGGGATGGTTCCCCACGAGCCACGTGAGGTCCCAGGGGCTGGCAGATGAGGTGCATGGCTGAGGGTTTAACCCCAAGGGGTGCAGCCCTCATCTCGTGCTCTGCAGTGCAAACTGAAGCATGGTGAGCGGAGGGCAATGGGGAGGTTTGCTCCCTCCTGACAGCAACCAAAATGCTGACATAGCTGACACGCTGCATACCACTTTCTTATGGCCCTGTTCTTCACATCTTGAAAGGATATCGAAGAAACATCCCTTTGTATCGCTTCTTGCTCCTTGTGATGACTGATGAGGTTTGAAGTGCTTGGGGAGCCACGAGGCAGGGACAGGTCAGCCTATGCTGCACTCTGCAGAGAAGTTGCCTCCCTCCACCTGCCTTAGCACAGTGGGACCTGGGCACTGCTCTCTGTTTCTTTGTAGGGCTGTGTTTGAGGGGGAAGAAGGACTGAAAATTCTTGGGTATGTTATCCCTAAGTGCGACCTGACATTGGACTGACAGGTATAGGAGACAACTCAGACTCACTTCTGTCTTGATTTGGCTTCAGGCATTTAAATCCAAGTCTCCCACCTATGAGGACACTGCTCTGAAAAATCTTGACCCTGCTCTCAGAAGGAGTTTTGCTGTGTTTTCACTAGCTATGGTAGCATCATGCTGTGCCGTGGCATACCCACGGTCATCAGCTGCACGTGCATTCATCCCTGAGCACCAGCACAGCAAGGTAACTAAGCTCAGGCAGTGTAAGGCTTATGGGTCGGGATTGGAAATCCCATTAGACACCAGCAAGGTCCAGTCTGTATGGGTAAAATGGTAAGCTACAAGGTGCTGCAAAACTGGGAAGATTTTGTGGTAGTAATGATTAATATTAATAAGCATAATAGGTATTCATGATGTGAACAGGGTGAATAGCGGAATGGATTCGGGTCTTTTTATTTTCTTCGCAGTTTGTTATTATCTAGAGAAAAAAATAAAAACACAACACTAATTACCAGAAGCTAATAGCTAGTGTGTTACTTACCCTCTTAATTAGTACCCTAATTATTAAGTGCAGTGATAACCACTAGTTAGAATGTATTTGCGTTTTAAGACTTCCTTGTTTATCTGTCTTCCTGCTCTGTCTTTTTAATAACACTGACACCAGCAGAGTAGCTGCAGAGAGAATACCAATAATTTCCCCTTGGGAAATGAGTCATTTTGAGTCTCCTGAATGCTGTTATGATTTTCATTCTGTTGTAAAATGCTTTTCACCTTTGAACTGTTGTCTTGCGTTAGGTTCTTACATGAAAGCACTAACACTTGAAATTGTGAGGATGAACCTAGAGGAGCAGAAAAGGCCACCTCAGTGGCACAAAATCTTGCTCAAAGTCTTCCATGAGGGAGACAGGAAGGCTTCTGAACAATGTGGAAGCCCATCTCCTAATCCTGCCTGTCTCTTTGGCTGCCCATCTCAAAATCCTGAAGCGGTGAGTGAAATATTCCACATCATGTCTGTCTAAAGTCACAAGGTCATCTTGGGATGTGTTTCTCCTGGTCCCACTGGTAACCTCTTGCTCTCCACCCTGTGGCATCCAGGTGCTAGGGGCTGCAGTCCCGTGCCTTCGCTGCATCCCAAGGCACAGAACCCACTCCGAGAGGGGTGGCTGTGCAGAGTTCACCCATGCTCGAGTGAAATGACCAGCAACTACTTGTGGATTCTTCATAAAATAGCCATTTGAATGGAAAATTACGCCTAAATACCTGCCAAAAATCCTGTATTGAGGTGATTGGTATTTATGGGCCCCTGCCAGAAGCTGTTATAATACAACTTTTTTATGGAGTCTTATTAACTCTTCCCAGGGAGCGATACATTCTAAGCAACTGAAGCCAGTGAGTTACAATTTGTCACAGAGGGGAAGAAAGATCGCTTGGCTCCAGAGCACAGCGTACAGACATGCTCAGTGTGGATGTGCTGTAGCAAACCAGAGAAAGGACTTTGCTAGTTGTAAAATCTAATGGCAGGAGGAAGACATCCCTGCTCTCTGCCCTTGATTCTTGGCAGTGTGGATTACAAAAAGCTGCTGCTTAAAGGATGTGGATTAGAAAAGATGTTAACTACATGTACAGTTGCTGTTTCTATAGCCTCATTAGTATGCACGATGTTTCACACTGATTTGACATTGTCTCTGCCCTAAGGAGCTTGAAATTTAAAGGCAAAACCCTGTGACCATGTGAAATCTGAACATTGCAAGCAAGGCTCTCAAGAAAGGATTTGTGAGACTGTGAACAAATACATTTTATTCATCATGTCAAAGCAGGGAGCAGGCAGGGAGGCAGAGGTATAAACAACTGGAGCGGAGGAGAAAAATAATGAGAGAACCCTAATTGTTGTCAGCTTGATTCCAGCCTTGCTCACCCAGACAGACGTTGCTGCATCTTTGTCAGTGGAGGTATTTCTGATTTGCAGCAATCCAAGTGAGAACATCTTCCATGCTTTTATCCTGTGGCATGAGCTGCAGAGGCCCCGTGAGCAGTTTGCAGGGCACTAAGAGCCAGCACGGTTTTCTTTGCATGCACGAGCTGGAATTGCAAAACAGCATTTTGCAGATCGAGATGCTCACCAGTCTCTGGGAATGTGCTTGAAGAAGAAAAAAAAAAAAAACAAAAAAAAACCACTGTGTTTGCACAATTGCTTTGAGCCTGCCAGGCTGGGCAGCAGCTGTAATGGAGATGTGCAGTGCGGGCCTCAGCACCCTGCAAGCCCACACACAGACAGTGATGCTTGGGCTGCTCACACGCTGTACGTTCACATCCCCCATGCTCAGCCAGAGAAAACAGCAAGCTCAGGGCAAAGCCAGTATGCGCTGCAGGATACATGAAGCTTGGATGATTGCAACATGCCCAATGCCTTCCTGAGAATAGCAGCGATCACAGAAAATGACGCAGGGGGAGAAGCCAAGGAAGCTTTTTTGGTCTGTGATGCAGGGGTCTGGAAAACAAAGAACCCCCCCCCCCCCCACACACACACACACCTAGCTTGTTAATTGGGCAAAAAATTCTCCAAGGCAGCAAAGTGCCCAGGCTGGGGCTGGCACCCCGCTGAGCTGGCACATGCTGCCACGGGCCAGGCTGTGGCAGCAGCACAGGTTATGGGGTGACTGAAAAGCTTTTCCATTGTCCCCTTCTGATTACATGTAAGCCTCGTTACTGGCAGCAGCAGTTTGTTTCCTTGGACAACACTCAGACTGGAGAGGTGTGTGCCTTGCTTTGTGGAAGACCCAATGTGTACTTTCTGATCCCCCCACTCTTGGCAGTACTGCAAGAGACAACAGGCTTGAAAAAAAGCTTCCCTTTCTGTGCTGGGTTTATAAACATCTCTTTTCTTTTTTTTTTTACTTTTTTTCTCCAGAACTGTTCTACCCAAGAAGTTGTTGCAGTGAAAGCTGGAAAGGAAACAAAAGACTTTTTGTTGAGGCTTCGGCTCTTCAGCACACGCTATCAGCGCTCCGTCTGCTCGCTGGGCCCCAGCTCCCGTGTTCTGGTCACCAAGAGTGAGTGTAAGGCCACCAAGGTCATTTATTTACATGCCAAGTAAACGCCACTCAGCTGTCTTCCCAGAGAGGCTGAGGTTGTCATGGTGTCTCCCACATCTTTTCGGTACATCTTTATATTGTGTACTCTAACAGCCTTTCTCAATCCTGCCTACCGCAATTAAGCTTTGGCTTTTGAGTCTCTCTTTTCGTATCCATGTAAGTGTTTCCATGTAGTTACCTTTTGGAACCATTTATTTATTAGCATCCTTGAATACAAGATTCGCTCCAAGCATGATGCGCATTGATATGAAAGCAGGTAATTGCTTAAAACTGAAGATGCCTGTTGGTGTTGCAGCATTTAAAAAGAAAAAGCTAATGGTTGCTAGGATGGGGGTTACTATCAATTCAAATTTTGCATGAATTTTTTGCTTTCTAGCACAAAAATTGTGTGCACTTGTAAGATGTTTGCACACACAGAGATACCTCTGCTGGATCTAGCACCTCAAGTTTCTCTGGGGCCTCTGTGATCTCTGGTTCTGCGAAGATTTTTAGCCACTGTCCTAATAAATGGTATGCATGAATGTTGGGGAAGAGAGTTCCTGCAGGGCTGGTCTGCTCTGAGTGGTCTGAAATTTCATAACTGTTCACAATAATGGCCCATGGGCAGGAGAGTCTTCCTCTGCAGGGCGTGCTGGGAAACTCACTTCTGAGGGTGGCACTGCTCCCTGGGAAGGAGCCCGTATCGGTGCGATTTCCATGCACAGAATGGAAATCTTTTGTCCTTCCTGGTGACCGCAGAACTGAGTTCAGAGATGTTCCATACGTTGTGCTGCATTTCTCTCCCTCCAAGTCTCAGAAGTGCAAGGAAATGGAATAATAAAATTGTTACAGCAGCAGGAGCCCAGCTGAACGGGTCATTGTCACACCATATAAAGGTATTTGAAAAGGTGGAAGGAAAAATAAACTAAATGTCCTCCTTTTACCGGGGAAACGTATTATTATTTATGAATAATTTTCATTGTTGAAGAAAAGAGTAAGACACAATCAGAGAGACCATAAAACAGGAAATGTATAAAGTGTTATTTACATTACATTGGAGAAGAGGAAATCACTGGCAGGGAGAATGTTTTTTTTGTTTGTTTGTTTGTTTGTTTTTTAATACAAAATCAAGTTATTTAGAATTACATGCTTAGATTAAATTCTATACAAAGAATAATCCATAATTCTTCCTGCAATAGAAATGTGACTTCTGGTGACGCTAATGCCTCTGACTCAGGTTGTGTTTGTGTCCGTGTACCACGCAGCAGTCTGAGGCTGCAGCAAGATTCTGCTGTGGTAGCAGTGGAACAAACCTGCAGCTGAGGGAAAGGCAGTTTTCCAAAAGGTTTCTTGTGTATAACGAGTGACAGACACGACGCAACAATATCAGCCAGTATCGGTAGAAGCGTGGCTGGTGTCGGAGCAGTGGCAGACCAACAATTTCCGATGTTATGACTGATGCAGTAAATACGCTACCAACACGTGCTCAGGCTGAGAAACTGCCAGCCTTGGGTTTAAGAGGTATGTGGCTGTGTGTTCATATAAATACAACCTGTTAATAGCTGATGAATAATTTTTACTACCTCTTGCCACCGAGGATTGTGAATTCTAATTAGTGAATGTGTTTATCCCCAGAAAGCCCCTGGCTCCTGCAGGCTGCCAGCCTCGCACAGTGCTGCTCTGTTGCAGCAGCCCTGCCTTTCCTCTCCCAGCCCCTCGCAGTGCCCCACAGGTTGAAGTCACCAGCGTTGTAGCTGAGGACAGCTTTATCCTTTCTGTTCTTAAAGAATGCCTTTTTTGTTTTGTTTTGTTTTAATGAGGCTTGCTAATCACTGATGACTTTCAAAGTTTCATTACTAGGTCAGGAGACAAATTATTCCTGAGGATCCTCTTCAGGATGCCAAGCCCATGTAACCAGAGCAGTCTGGGGAACTTTCTAATCTCTTTCTCTATTGCTCATCCCACAGAGCTAGAATTTTTTTCATGTGTTCCCAGAAGACAAAGGTAGCACAGAAAGGAGAAAAATACAACGATTAGTTGGTTCTTAAGATGCATTTGGGGAGTGGTGCTGCTGGACATGTGTAGATGCTGCACTTGATTTGTAGGGCTGAGGATCAGCTAGGAAAGTTTTTTGCTTTTACTCTTCTGGTCTGCCAGTAATGAAGTGTGAACTGGCATGAAATGTCATAATCTCAGACTTTTGCACTCCAGTATTTTACCATAAAATCGATTGCTTTCTCAGATGTAAGCAACTGGAGAGTGCTGAGCAGATTAGGGCCTGTTAGTGTTGGGCAGCCCTTTAAACAGATAAGCATTCAAAAGGGGTTTGTACAAGTGGAAATGACGCAGCTGATGACTGTCTGTGAAGAATATTTTTTCATCTTCTCCTGTTCACAGGAAAAGCAGCGCAAGCAATGTGGGCTTACAGCACGTCAGATCACAGCCAAGGGAAGAGTGTTGCTTAAATTCAGATTGAACTTTGCTCTTTCCATGCGGAAATGGAGTTCTTACTAAAATGCAAACTTTTGTGGGTGCTTTCTACTTTCCACAAAAAATGACAGTTCCAGAGAAAAGGAGAGTGCTTTTGACTTTTGGGGTTGAGTTTTAAAGAAGTCTCAAATGTTTTGGTAAAAGCTGAAGGATGCTTTGTTGTCTTACGCAGCAGAGTGGAATTGCAAAGAGTAAATAAAGATTATGCCTCATAAAGTCCTGCTTCAGAAACTTCGAAACAATTTGTTTCTCCTGAAAAGTTTTTTTTTGTTTGTTTCTTTTTTTGTTTCTTTTTTTTTTTTTCCCGCTATCACAATTAGCTACTTGCTCAAGTACTGCTTTCATGCACTCAAGGAGGGACTTTCAGCTGCTGCTCTTGGTGAGTACCATCCCTGGGAAAAGATACTTGGAAAAGAACAGTGAAGGAAAAAACACTTTAATTGTCTATCTTAAGAAGAGTTCCACCAACAAAACAGTGAAATAGCCTAACATATGGATTTAAGACAGGCTCATGTCACAACGCTCTTGAGCCATACAGCTGCTGGTTGCTGATGCCCAGAGCCCCTGGGTGCCTGATTGCTGCATCTGCACACAGGGCCTTAAAGGCAGGTCTGGAGCGATGAGCAATTGCTCAGAATCACCCGTGGGAAGCTCCACGGCTTCCCCAAAGTTGACACCAACTATTTGGAAGGAATTTGCTGTACCCGGTTGTAGCCAGACTGATGGTGGAGTCGAAGTTCAGGGCCAAGCTGCAAGCCCTGAGCTGGTGCAGCAGGATGGTGCTGTTGTGAGCTGAGCCGGCTCAGCAGTGGGAAGGAAAGAACCTGAAACAGATTGTACCTACAGCAAGGCGGTGAGTGTTGCAGTACACCTCCCTGCTGAAGGCTGTGGAAATCCTATACTTTATTCACACGAGAAACCAGACTTTAAGTGGCTGATGGATAAGGCTGCGTGTAGATTAAATGTCTGCACATGGTAAATCCGCGAGTACAAGCTACTGCCTTGTACCACTACAATACCCTATGCATAATGCATAGCTTATGAATAATTTGCACAAGGATCTATTCCCAAACTTATGATGTTACATGATTTTTTTTCACTCTGAAAGTAAACAGAGGGAAAGTGTCATCCTTCAGGAATACAGGGGACAGGCAGGATCGGGAGCTGGAGAGCTGAGGCAGCCCCGCGAGGAAGCCGCTCTCGGGGCTGCATGAGCAGTGTCTGCTGTTAATGCTCTAGCAGTCCAGGAAGAAAATGAAAGGCTGTCAGATGGTTAAAAATCATTCCTTTTATTACAGCATTACTCACTGCCTTCGACTTTGTGAAAAATTGTTTGGAAAGCTGATAGTTTCAATGGGTGTGGATATAAAACCAAAGAAAACACTGCCCTTGGAGGCAAGGATATAGTCCTTAGTTTCAGTTGGAAGCAAATAAATAGCAACTATTTCTCTTCAGCCTTCTGAGTATTTTTTGTGCTTCAAAATCGCTGAATGATTACCTGGGTGAGGAAGCAAGGAAAAAGAAACCTGCTTAAGGTAAAAATAAGTTTGATGCCTTTTCTCTGTTAATTTTGGCCCCAGATTCCTGCCGAGCCTGATGTAAACGCCCTGTGGTGTTGGAAGAAACTGAGTAGTTTCTTCTTGTACTCCTCATTTTTGTTTTTCCTTCTGGATTTTCCTGGGAGCATATGCTTGTCCCTGCCCATAGGACCTGGGAGTCAAGGGATTTCTGTTCCTTTTTTAAAGCTCATTCTTTCCAGATTTAACTGATTCTGGCGACAAAGAAACAAGTCACTTTGCCATGCATTGTTCACAGGATGTAGCCAGAGCTCCTTAGGCTCAAAAAGTAAAATTTACAAAGTTTAATATTAATGAAATCAGGAGTTGTGGGATTTCACACAAGGGGGTTAGGTGGGCTGTCTTGATGCAGAAGCAGCAGAAAGGCAGAGGGAACAAACATTTTGTTACCTAAGCCAACAAATTCTAGCCAAGCCATCCCAATCCAAAGACATTTGAAACTCAGTTCCTATTTTTGTATTTAAGTATTATTTCCATCAGCTCCTTTTCGGTAGACTAACATCTGCCCTATTTTGAGGTTTGCCTTTTGCAGAGGTGTAACTGCCATCTACTGACTGCCGCACGGATGCTCTGATCAGCTTCCTGAAATTACATGCTTCGATGGCTCTTAAAGGAAGGAGAAGGCTGCACAGACACCTGCGTGCACACCCTGAGGAGGAAGAGGAGGAGGAGGATGTTATTCAGCCAGGCTCTCCCTCACTGTGCCGGTGGCTTACACGGATTTAACTCGGCAGATCTGCGGCTGGGTAAAACGAGCCTGAAAGGCTGCATTTTCTTTTCCAATGGTTTGTATTTCTTTCTCAGAATACCAGGCTCTCTGCAGCCAGTGCAGCTGTCTGTCATGGCCTGTGGGCTCTCATTGGCATAGCCCTGACCAGCCCAACCTGCAACTTGACTTCTCAGCTTCCCTTTGGACCTTCTTTGTCACCACACGTTTTCCTGATGCTCAGAATTCTTGTTTTGAGCTTGTTGCCAGCCCCAGGCCTTGCATGTGCTGAGCCTGACTGTGTAAGCTAGAATAATCAGTTGGGATTTTTTGTCTGGTGAGCCTACACAGAGCACTTGTTTCTTCCCAACGTCACTGCTCAAGCAAGCAAGCACTGCTTGCACCACTCCTCCCTGGGTGAGAAGCAGCCTGCACAAACACAGATGAAAATTCCCAACCTGATTCAAGTAATTTTGGTTCCAACTTCCACTTTCTTTTAGCCCATCAATTTCTTTTGGCAATTTCTTTTATCACATCAATCTCCTTAATTCAACCCAGCCCACTTTTCTTCCTCCCTTTGCCACCGTTATTTTCATGTTTGTTATAATGTAAGCAACATCAGAATGGGATGCCGTAAACCTCTTTAGAAGAGGTCTCTGTGGTGGTAGGATTTGCAGGAGAAGAAGGTCTGGGTGTTTTGCATGGTTTAAAAAACAGTCTTGATTTACAGCTTTTAGATTTAATCCTGAAAAAAAAATCCTCTGAAAATCAAAACATAACTTAAGGCTTTCAATTTCAGTCAACCTGAGAAATCATGAATTCAGTCATCACTACTGAAATGTGACAGACTTATTTGCCAACGCATGCAAAAATGTCTCTTGTATGTGAAACCATAAATTAACCAATATTAGTTTTGAAAGACTTGCAGGTCTCATCAGGCCTTCCAGACAGCACAAGAGGAGATTCATAGCTATAATGAAAGCTGAAAGTTTTTTTCCAACAGACCCTTGTCTCACCTGCTCTTAAGCATGTTACCTTTCAGCATTATATGAACTGTTACTCAAGATTTCATTTTTAACATTGGATCCACTTTGAATTTTTCAAGTTGTATTTCAAATTAAACTCATTTTTGGTATTCAGAGCACATCATGAAGATCTTTAATAATACTATTTAATATGATCTCCAACATTTTTGCTTTGGAGGCTTTTATGCAAATTCCAAGTCACTACTTAAAAGTAGAAGTATTTACATATATATATATATATATGAAAATCTGGCTGCAATTTTAATTTTGCAGTCTGCATTTCAGAACAGAGTTGGTAACATCTATAAGAGACTTATTCCTGGCTTTTGGAGGTATGTGGAAGTACTTCTTCCTGATAAATTTCTAGCTATGTATTTACTGAAATTTAAAATATATATATTTTTGAAGGTTTGAACATCAGTTGTCAGGCTGTATTTTAGAAATAGGGCAATTCTAAACTACATTTACCCTCAGCTAAAATGGATGCTGTATTTTGAGCTTACAATACAGCAAATCTTAATCTTTCTGAGGCTTCTGGAGCATATAGTTAACTTATGGTTATCCCCACCCAGTTAAGGGCAAACTTGCATATGAAGATTGAATTTGTAGACGGGTTCTTTCTCTTTATTTTCCAGTACTAATGATGCTTGTGTGGGGTATACAAATATATAAAATCAAAGGATTGCCTTTTTTTTATAAGCTGAGACAGCAGCTCTGTCTGTCCTCTTCCATCTTACAAACCTTCTACCTATCTGGATGTTTTTATCATGGAGAAAATTGGAAGAAACACAAACTTTCCCCACTGAGCTTTAAAGACTTCCAGTGAAATAAACAGTCCTGCTCACCAGAAAGTTAGCCTGAGCAGGCACATTAGAAAGGTTATGAACTAAAAAAAAAAAAAAAAAAAAAAGCAAACTCCTAAATTGGATTGCTGGCAGCAACTCCTCATGTTTCACTTAAGCCAGTTTAGTTAAAATGATTTTCTTTTTTGTTTGCCAGGAAAAATGAGATGCTTTGTTTAGGTTCATTACCTCTAATATTTTATAAGTGGGTGGGTAACAAGCTCTGCTCTGTTTTCTATGTACTATACTCCTAGATGAAAGCATCCTTGCCTGGGACGTTGCCATTTTGCTCTTATTTAGATGCAGAGCATCCACTGTTGTGTGCAGACTCTTGCAGAGATTGCATTTGGATGTTCTTGTTGAGATCTTTGCTTGGCTTTGCAGCTTCAGCAGCCGCACTACTTCTGGAATATGGGGGAAATGTTTTTTTTTTCCCACTTGCCTTTATTCTTTGCTTCTCATTGTTGGGCATAACTATGATTTTTCTCTGAATAAGGGCAGACCAAAGCACAGACATTGTGTCTGGGATTTCTGGTCCAGATTCCCTAATGCCTATGGAGACTTAAAAGGTGGCATTAGATGTGACCAACCTGTCCTAATGGGTACAGTGGCCAAAAAGGCCAGCGTTGCTCACTTGCATGGACGGAATTGTCCACACAAGTATGTCTTTAAGTATTTCCACAGCACACAAATATTCTGCATCAGGCTCTGCCCTGTTTGTCTCCTGCCTGAAACTTGCCACCTCCTCAGTGCCAGGGCATGGGCTATGCTTTGGGATGCTCTTCAGTAAGGACTTCTTTCACGCAGCAACATGGTGCTTTGCTCTAGGCAGGTCGAGCTCAGGCATTACTAAAGATCTGTAACTTGTGTCAAATCCTCATTAACTCATGATTTTTCTGAGGAAAATGATCATGTTTAACTCTGCTCCTGCTTTCCTCAGCTGTCTCTGATTTTGTGCGTGCACTTCCACACTGAAGGCTGTGGGTCCCTGCAGTGCTGCTCGAGGGTAAAGAGTGTTGGATGCACTTTGCCACGTGTGTGCCAAGGAACATTTGGCACAGAAAGGGGTCTTGGGATTTTGGGCTCATCTCATTTTAAAACAAAAGAATCGAGAAGACAAAGTTTCATGAGAAATGCTGGAGGACTGAAGAACAACCCCAGCTGAAAGACTGTGAGGAACCTGAGAGTGCTTTAAAGCACTCTCTTGGGCAAAGAAGTCCAGCCTGATCCAGGGTCTGTAAATACTGTTACATTGCTCATGAAACAGTACAACTAAACTTTCTGCAAAGCATAGGCTCAGTTTGGGTGCTGGTATTACAACAATTTCCAGAAGGTCTTTAAAAGTGCTGTGAAGATGATGGAAACCCAGCAGCTTGGTTTCTTCCTCATGCCTGCCCCATGCTAGCGCAGGAATTGCTGTGGCACACCAGAACAACTGAAGCTGAGGCAGCCACAAATCCTACCCAGTTTTCATATGGTCCTGTTTCTTTATTAATATATATAAATATATAAAATAGCCCTTAAAGCAGCAGCTTTACTTTTCTTTCTTTGGTTTTAGCACCCACTAAAGTACTCCAACGCACTTCTAAAGCAGGTGCATGTAGCACTCTGTGGGTGAGGATTAAGCACACCCAGATCAGTTGTACAAGGAGTAATCAGATGTGGAAACACCCTGCCTTTTCCCCTTGGGGAGGCTTCAAATGAGCAGCAGTGCTCACAGCAAGCTGCATTACTGGTCACAGCCACCTCATACTTGGTTTCCTAATAGCAGTACAATAGTTAGCACAATACTGCCCATTAACATTTTATTTTATGTTCTGTATATTTTTATTACAGAAGACAATGGGGAGACCAGTGTGCTTGGCCAATCGGTTTAATTTATATCCAACACCAGTGTTGCCATTATGTTTGGAGAACATACACAACATGGAATTGGATCTTTCAGTTTTTTAGAGAGAAAATACCAGGTACATTAGGGGATATCAGTGAGAACCTTTGATTTTTAGAAACAGTCGCTCTGTGCTGTCTGGAAAGTGAGAACATCCCTTCCAGGTATTTGGTTCAGCATTTGGAAACTGGTGGTCACCTGAAAGCTTTGACCCAGAAGGCAGAATGGATGCCAGTAGCTAAGTGGAGGCATGAAAAATGAATTATCTTTTTCTCCCCAGAGGAGAGATCCATCCTGCGGGAGCTGGAGAACACTTGCAAACTCACAAAGCTCCTTTTCATTAGAGAAATAAAAGCCTCATCATCCCAGAGCTCTTAATTAGGCACCTTTTGCCATTCGCACAAATCTGTGTCTCTGCTGTCAAGTCCTATTTGTTTTAAAAATTGATTCATTCATTTCAGCTCTTTTGTTGGGTGGCAAAAATGGATAGGCCGAATGAATCCAAACACTTTGTAAATTGTAAAGGTTTTAATATAATCAGTGCAGCAAAGCCAAGCTCAGAGAACAAGTGTACACCAATGCTTTAGTGCAAAACACTCGCAGAGCAATAATGAAAACCACATTCAAAGCAGAGAGGGCACCAGAGGAGAGTAAAAAAAGCACATATGAAGTAACTAGCAGACCTACATGGTATTCTCGCATATATGGTGGATATTAGTCTGTGCTGCAGGCATTATCTATCAGTTAGGAAAGGTCAAAAATGGAAGTGCTAGGTTTTGCTAATACTTAGGTTGAGTGCTTTTAGTTCAGGTTTCCTGGTGAGGAATGGTTTCAATATTTAAAGGAGTTAGCATTTCTTTTTGTGACCTCCTGATGAATAGTGACTTTTAGGTATTGAATATAAACTTATGCTGAATTCAACTCCATTTGTAATCCTTGTTTTGAAGGATTTCTGCATTATGATAATATTCACTGATATGTCTGTTTGCAAGGAGGTTTTTATTCACACAGGAAACAACTCCTCATGTACAAACAGTGAAGTGTATGTATGAATGCAAATATTTGCATATAATCATTTTCTCTTCGTTATTTTCTTATTTTAAAAACCTCAGCGAACCTTGAAGCAGGAATAAAACAAAAACCATTGGTAGTGGGAATTGCATGAAGTGTCAGAGATGTGTGGCTGGAGCTCATCAGCGAAGCCAAGCAAAGATGTTGCAAGTGTCACCATCTGGGAAGCTGAGCCTTCCATGCCTGTGGTTGCTCAGCTGCTTTCCAAGCTTCAAAGAGTCTCTAGTTATCTCTACTTTCAGGTTTGGCTCATTATTTCAGGTAGTGACACTATATATATATGGAAGTTTTTTCACAGAAGTTCATGAGAAGATGCTAGGTTTTTCCAAAAGCTTTATTTTAGATCTAAAGCTATTATAAAGTTGTTCTTTACGTGGATAGAGGGCTCGATGGCAGTTATTAATCAGTGTGCTGTAGTTTGGACGGGAAAGATAGGTATTTAGCTGACATGCACACTGTGTGTTCTGGGGAGAGAAGGTCTTTATTAAAGTCCAATGTGATTAGAGGAAAAGAGTAATGTAAAGATCATTGATTGGAAGGCTTACAGAGGTTGTTTTCACATTGATTATCTGATTGTCTTTTCAGTATATGCATTTTTCTGTAAACATGTTACCAGTTTGGGTGTTTGCTCACTGTACTTGTGCCTGTTCAAATGAGCTGTGAGAAGTCCCAAAGCCTAACCTTGTATTACACAGAGGGACATAGACCATAGGATAAATGCACGATGTATTCTTGCAAACTTATATCAGCCAACTTGCAGTAATTATGGTGTCGCAGCTGTCACTGTTGACTTTTCTTTTTTTTTTTTTCTCCACCTGTTAAAGAAATTTCCAAGAAAAATATCAATGCATTGGAAATAGCTTAAGAAATTATGAAAATCCCCACCTATCATGTTTCTTTACCCATTTGCTGTTGCTTGTGGGATTACATGAGATCCAACACAAATACCTTTATTTAGTTAAATACAGTATAATTTACTTTTGTGTTCCTTTTTCAAATATAAGTCTTTTATTTATTGAAAGTTGGAATTTCCATAACCACCCTGAGAGCCTTGCTGACAAAGCAGTGTAAGCAAATTGTCTTAGAGGCACTCACTTCCTAGAAGACTGAATCAAAACAGGATTCATCAAAGGAGTTCACACAAGAAAGAGCTTTGCTCTTTCTCACATGTAGACAGTGTTTGCAATGCCCAGCTTAGATTGCTGGTTTGTATTTGAGGCAGATCAGAGCATAGGCATTGCCAATGAGGCCACTGCAGTGACAGGTGCTCTTAGTTTCAGCTTTCATACACAATTTTTGCCCAAGATTATGAAAGTTCTTGCAGTCTATATTTTGATTATAAAGAAGAGAGGTGATCCATGCGCAGACTCTGCATTTGCTATGGATTAGCCAGAACTTGCTTCGAGCTCCGTTGAATAACAACACCAAAAGTGTTCAATATCAAGACATACTGAAGCTGTGCTAATCCAGCAGGCTCACCCTTGAGACTAACTTATTTAATTTCCACTGTGTTAAAAATATACTTGGGTCTCCACCTGCAAAAGTTCAGAGTGAAACTCTACTCAGAAAAGCAGTTTCCATCTCGTAGTGTATCAGGGCCAGGCATCTGGTGGTGTCAAAATGAAAATGTGACACATTGTGTTTAGCTAGACCTGAGATGAATTGTGAAAACTGCTCAAGTTTGGGAAGTTTTATATGGTTTGGGAGGAGGATGAGCTGCTGAAATGTGCAACTTAGCTCTAGCAGCCGCTGCAGATCTCAGGAATGTGTAGCGCAATGCAAGATTAACAAATCCGAGGCCTGAGAGATAAAAGGTATTAGGGGAGAATATGATGGACCCTGCAAAGCCTGAAATGCTTCTCTCTTTTTTGTGTCTGAGCGTTGGACTACTCCAATGAACCCCTGAGTAACTGGCAAACCTGTATGAAAGTCTGCAGCTGATTTGCTTCGCCAGCCCATTTGTCCACTAACAGAATCGCTCCATTAAAGGTGACTTCAAGGTGTGCAAGGTTTGACCAAGGTGACAGTTTTTAAATTTTCTTCAAATTTTGAGTATTCAACACAAGGCTGTATTTCAGACCTCAGTACATGACTAAACTCACATGTATTGAGAAAGACGGTGAATTACAGATGTTTGCAGCCTCACATGGAGAGAAAATTGCAGGATTCATTAAGCAGTAGCTGGAGGAAGCGTATATGGATGCTTCAGAGACCTCTTGTGCAAACAGACAACGCCTTAACTCATAGACTTAGTGAATTAACTTTGTCCTTCAGCAATGCCTTACTTAACTTTTTCACTGTCATCACAAATGGCACTGAAACACCCTCTGAAATTACTTTTTTTTTTTTTTCTTCTTCTTTTTTTCTTTTGTAGAATTGAGCCTAGTACCTTCTAGGACCTTCCCCCAGCTAATAATCTCTTTCAGCATCTCATTGGAATTAGTGGCTGGCCCTGTGGCTGGCCCTGTGGCTGGATTCATCTTGTAACTTCCAAAATCTGACAATTTATTTTTTTCTCAGTATTGCACCCTATTAGGTACCAGGTAGTACTTAATGGACCTGTCTGCATGCACTTGATTTTACCCCTTCATTTTTAATTTTACAAACAGCTGAGTCTAGATGGCATTTATTATAACATGAAATACCTAGTTGAGCAGGTGCAGCATCACATAGTACCTTCCTTAATAGCTGATGCATTTCCTAAATTCATTTTAAAGTTTATAAAACGTGTGAAGCAAATTAAGAGATCCAGTTGACTACAAGCTTTTCTGTCCTGAAGCATCACAGCATTGCTCACTATCAAAAAGTGCATTAGAACTTGTGACTGCCATCGCATGAAACAGTCAGTTTTACAAACCATGAAATGTCCAGGCTCACTCAGGGAGCTTTTCGTTTTCATGTTTGCTTTTCATTTACTTATGCAGAATTCATTATATTTCATATGAGGATTAGATTTTATACTAGTTAAATATATTTGACTCTACTGATGACAACTGCTATCTCTAAGTCTTTTTTTAAAGTACCCTTACGCATTAGCAATGTTCATGTCCAGCCCTGCCTTATTAATCTGTTTCCATCTTATTTCCTTGTTACCTAGTAGTTGTTGGGTATTAACGCATAAATTGATACTTTACTTTGTTCTTTTATTTTTAACCATTTGATCATTTGTCCAGGAGGCGAAAGCATGCCCCCTCTTGCCGTGCAGAAAATGGGCTTCATCAAGCATTGGCTGTCTGTATCTGTGGAAGCCCCTGGAATGGATCAGTCTTCTGAGCCAAATCTCTTACAGGGAAATGCTGTCAGCAGGATCTCCAAATCGAATTAGAAAACCTCCATGGAGGAGGGCATTTAAATAACCAGCTCTGTTGGTCCCTCAGGATGTGCTTGTCTGTGAAACCTTTCAAATGGCACAGGCCTTTGAAAGCATTCTCCGTTCTGCATGGAAAGCTGCACGAACTGGGACCATGTTATACCATGTCCTGCATGAGCCTGGTGGGGGGTTGTTTTGAGGAGAGTGGCTTCTAAACTGCTGCTTTTGAAGATTAAACAGAGATCTACTGGTGCCGTATTGCACCAGTACCTTTCTGGAGCTACTAAATTGCAAATGTAAGGAATGACTGGATAAAGCCCCTGAGGCTGCTGGACACCCACGGTCCATACCCTGCATGGAGGCTGAGCTCATCTGCAGGGGCTTCTCTTGCCACACCTCAACCATGCAGCACCCAGGGCTGCCCTCTGCTCTGGTTCTTTCCCCAACTTGTAGGGATTGGAAGGGACCTCAAGAGATCATCGGGTCCAACCCTCCTGCCAAAGCAGGTTCCCTAGAGCAGGATGCACAGGTGGGCATCCAAACGGGCCTTGAATATCTCCAGAGAAGGAGACTCCACAACCTCCCTGGGCACAGGTGGTCGTTCTGAGAAGGAAGAGGCAGTCGTGTTCAAGCTTTCCCTGACCTAATTCCTGGTTACAAGGCAAAGCAGTTTCTTAACTGAAAGGTAAATGTCAAAAGATACTAGGATTCAATTATTTCTTATTTCCACATATCAAAGGGAATTAAGTGAGAGGGGTTAAGTGGATAAATGTATCAAGTATACCAGCAGTGAAAACGATATACTCTCTTTCTACAACTGTAAACAATTACCACTGTGTGATTTAGAAACTGTCAATTAGCCCTAACCACAGTGAATCAGAGCTTCTTTCTGGTGTAATGAAAATAGAGCATCTTACTGTCACATCAGTATAGATTGCATTAACCTTAATGACTCCTGTAAGGCTGAACCTTGCCTTGGCAGACAGATTGAGCACTCTGCATTGTAAGCTTTGACTTAAACTTACCTTTGTAAAACTTTCATTGATTCTCCTCCAATCTAAACTAGAAATACAGAAATTGTCAGGTTTGAACAGACCACTGGTGCAACTAATTTGATTTTCTGTGTATAATTGTAACCAGTGATGGATGAACTCAGGGAAAAAAAAAAATAATAATAATAATTAATTCTTCCTTTGCCCCTCCCCACTACTCTTTCCCCTTTTAGCCCTCCTGTAATTTTATTTTTTTTTAATTAAGTGTGATGCAATGTCATGGAGCTTTCTTTACCCCCAGTTGATGACAAGTTTAGGTACTGAAATGGAAATATTAACACCTCTTGTATGTTTGAACTCCCTAGTCTCACCAAAGATACTATTCCTGCTAGTGTAAATGTCAAATCTCCGTTTGGAAATAATTCTTCTGTATTCCTTGTGTTAAGTAGATTATTCTGAGAAGTTTCCAAATTCATTGCCAGCAGCCTCCTTTTTTGTTGTTGAATGCTTCCTTTCAGTGAGAGCAAATGTAGATAGGACCATGTTGCTCCGTGAGCACAACCATCTGCCACATCTCCTCTTTCATTAATTCCTGGCCAGATTTTTTTTGGTGAATTTGATAGTAGATCCTCTTAGACTTGTCCCAGTGTAACAAAATCTAACCCCTTTTCCTTTATTTGCAGGAAATCTGTCTCTTCGTGTTGCACTTCGACAAAATTGCTGACTCTTCATAGGAAAAAAGATGTAAGTCAGTCTCTCAGCTGGAATATTTTCTTCTTGATCTAACTGTTGGTATAGCTTTATTGATTAGCTTCTCCAAAACATCTGTTGGCTTTAGGTTCCCAACCTGTGACATATTGAAGTGATTTTGCTGGGGGGGGGGGGGGCAGTTGCTCTGCACTTCAAAATTGAACCCACTGGGATTTCGAACTCAGCATTCCAAAATGAAAGTGCCAGAAGTTAATTACTTTTTGTATAAAAATCTGATATGGTTTCAACTTTGGAGATATATTAGTCCTACTTAGCTCATACCTTAGCTTTGTTTTAACTGACTCTCTACCGAGCTTCAGAATAGTTCAGCTATCAATACAGCAAAGACACTACTCTTGTGAACCTCATTACTGGACTTTTTTTTTTTTCCAAAGCTCTGTTGCTGGTGTTCAGAGAATATATGTTATCAGCTTGTTTGTTTTGCACATTTGCAAAAATTTCTTTGCTTGTGAATAAGGAAAAAAAGCTCAGAAATGTTTTATTCCTGATGGCTGCAAGTACCACAACCTGCTACAGTATAGATTAGAAGGCTGCAGCTGTACTTGAATTCAAGAGGGAAAAGAGTCCTTCAAGCTGTGAAGTTAACTGGGAATCTCTGAGTAAAGCATTTTCCTTTTCTCCTGTGAAGCTGGAGCACACTGCTGGCATCTTGCCACACAGCTTTCCAAACCCAGCTATCTTTGAATAGTAGCTCCAGTGCTGGCAATGTACTGTAATATTTTTTACAATTCAAGTTTAACTACTTTTCCTATTTTTATACCTTGCATTGGTATGTGCAAAAGCTTCTCATTCAAGTGCGAAACTAAAAGATGAATGAGTAAGAATGAAGCAGGAGGTTAACCTGGCAGTTCTCAACCAAAGGGAAAATGTTTAAAAGTTGAGCCTCCTAACCTAATACGAGGATAGACGAGAAATTGCCACAAAGCCCCCATTCATGGGAAGCTGTAGGATGGGTAGAAGATTTTTTGAACAGTGACAGAAGGCCTGAGTGAACCTGAAAAACAAGTGGATTTGGGGAGAATGGATAAAAAAACAAAGGCCAAAATTGTTGCTAAAGCTTCCCTCACTGAGAACTATTAAAAATATAATTACAACGAATTAGGAGGCAAGGGTAGAGGTTAGGACAGAAGATTTCACTAAGGCTAGAACCTTTTATTTGAAATTCAACCTGTATTTAGAGCATGGATGTGTGTGCATGCACATGTGGGACTGTACCCTCTAATGTTTCCTGGCACTGCTGGAGAAGTAGATTAGAACATATTTTTCTACAGAAATGGCCTCTGTTTGCTGTCAGCAGTTGCACATCCTTACTCTGCAGGTCAAGTGTAGGGAGCTCTTCTGAGTCGGTGTTCATTTGTAAGAGAGCAGCCAGTCCTACAAGCTTGTTTTATTTAACCACTCCGGAGGCCAGGATTCAGCAATTCAGATGTAGCATTAAATGCACGTGGATGATTTTGCACGGTATAGAAACTGCTTCTTGTTTGCTTGTAGTGCAGTGATGTCCTATGTATTTTGGAAAAAAAGGGAAGGTAGATGGTAACGGAATACAAAATTTGCATTAAACTCATTTATCACAGAGCCTGACCCCAGGATTATGCTGCTCCTTCACGGCATTAATAGCAGGGTTTTGAAGTTCTCAGCTTTGAACCATATATTTGTTTTCAATCTCCTGTACTCTTTCAGTCTTGTTCCTCTTCCCTTTATAGAGTAAATCAAATAGGACATATCTAAACCTTTAAAGGTTTCCAGATGTTTCTTTTATTAGGTTATTGGGAGGCAATAACTTTCAAAGGGCAGAAGAGTTTTGGTTATCTGGGGAATTTAATCAAAACAAATGTGAGTTGAAGTGTGTGTGTGGGGGGGAGGGGTGCTGCAAGAGGCCAACATCGGCTCCACGCTGGGAAGCAGGAGGAGAGCAACATGTCAGGGTTAAATCCAGATTACCCTTGTGTGGGGACCATCTTGGGCTCGGACACGTGCACTACCTACATGAGGCCAGAAAAACATGATAGGGATGCTGTGATATACATCTGACTGAAAGATGCAGCCAAACGATTTTTTTTTTTGGCAGGCTAAAGAACATGGACATTGAGAGGAAATAAAATATAAGTTGAAAATGAGAAATAAAGTAAAAGAGGATTTTATTTTTTCCTCGTTACCTCTCTGTAGAGACAGGTTTTCTTCCAAGAGACTGCAAGAAGACTGTAACACTTCTGCTGTACATTATCTCCTTAAAAGTGTTTTAAAGGCAGAGCTCAGAGTCTGGCAGAACTTGAGGTTTTTGTATGCTTAAGAAAAGCAGCAAGGACTCAACTTGCAGTGGGGTGGCTCCAGGTTTGCTCCCAGGAGGCACTTCCCAGCTCTTCTGTTGTGTTCTCCTGACATGGGTGGTGCTGAGATTACTGAGGTGGTCCCACCTGAGAGGTTATGTTGCAGCATGTCTGGGTTAGCTCCTGCATGATGCATAACAAGGGGCTGCATCTTTTAGTTGTGCTTTCAAGTCTGTTGCCTTCATAAAACTTAGAATTTCTGGAGAAGAGAAGGAAAGGAAAATCAAACGCATTTCTAAGTAAAGCAGAAAGAACTTCTTGTGCTAGGGCTTTGTGTGATCTCATTGCTGTGCAAATCAAGTTGCTGTGATGTTTGCAGCTCATATCTGAAGTTATTGGTTCTCAGCTCATGTGGATCAGAGAAATAGTGTCATGGGTTTCTGTTTCTTTATTTCTTTCCCAAATCTTTACAGTGGCCTCTGTGTTTCGCACTGTGGGATAGGAAGAGTTTACTGGTGCGTTAGCTATGGTGGTTATCATGGTTTAAGCCAGCTAAATATGGAGTTCAATTAGTGCAGCCATATCACATACCTCATGTGCATCACTGGGATTCCTTCTTGCTTTGTCTTCTTGGTAAATCGTGTCTCACTGCTCTTAAATTCCACTGTTCCATAGAATGTCCTCTTAGACCATTGCTTTCATCAGTCAAAACCAGGTGCATGATGGCTAACTGCCACTTGAACAGGCAAAAAACCCTGTTGCTTAAAGAGGTCTCTTTTTTTCCCTAATACGTCTTTGTACCTGTTTGCATCTTCTGCATCTTCAGTGAAGGAATCTAAGCAAAGAATGACAACATGAGCACATCATTCCCTGCCATCTCCTTTTCTTTGTCTGTAGCTCAGTGTTTGTCCTGCTCATAGTCCAATTTCTAGGCTTACAAACAATCAGAATAAAGCAGCATTTCTGTGTGGCAAACCTCTGAGGTCACTAGAAAGACAAGGAAGATAGAAACAGCTGCTTTCAGTAACTCAGAAACTCCATTCTGAATAAATGGGGTGAGGTTTACAAAGACTGAAGTTTTCTGTTTAGAGAAAAGGTTTCAAAATTAAGAGGTTAAGGTTGAAGAAAAGGTTAGCCAAGGCTTACTAGAGCTGAAGTTAAGCACTGCCTGTGCCATGTCAGCCAGCTGAGATGGATTGGTTGGGAGTTGGAGTCAAGTGGTACAGGGATCTCCCATAATTTAAACACAGTTTCTCTCCTGTGTTTGTACCCTGAAGTAGTGTCCCTGGAGGGGACACTGCAGGCCTTCTGTCTTCAGCCACTTTAGCATGTCTGAGAGGGGTAACAAGAGCTGTGTTTTAGTCCCTGCCAGCAATTAATCGCTGCTGAGCTGCTCACCTGAACTCCTACCAGCTCCCTGCTGCTTGGAGATGCTGCTGGTCCAACCCGCTGGCTGCCTGCCTGGGAGATCTCCTAATGCCACAGCTGAGTACTGCTAACAGCAAGTGTGAGGTTTTCCCATTTTCATTAGTCTGTTTCTCACCTTCATAGCTGTACTAAAGAAGTACTCGCTGCAAAAATAACAGACGTTTGTGAAGAGTTTGCCTTGCATCTTGTAATTTGTTAACCTCCTGAGATATTACAAAGTGTTCTGTGACTATGCAATAGCCATAAAAATCTATGAAGAAATGTGACTACCCCAGAGTCCAGCAACTTCTTTTGGGTATAAACATATTTCCGTTTGCAAAATGTTTATGCAGCTCTAGACCATTTATTTGCAAGATACAGGCTGCTTCCGTAGCACCTGGAGTACCTTAACATTGGCAGCACCTGGCTATAGCTGCTTGCATAATACAAAGATAACATCAAATTAAGACCTAAGTTAAGTAATTGAATTATACCACCCAAAATTTATGATGGAAACAGATTTCAGTTACACCTGTGTGTTTGTAGATGATGAATTTTCACTTGTTAACTGTAAATGTTCACAGACAAGCTTGTGCACTCAACCAGCGAGAAAAGAGAATCAATGTCAGCCCTGAGCAGCAGCTCAGATTTCAGATATTCACAGCTTGTAAAGTCAAACTTGTGAAGTTTAATTGACCAGTAATAATTTGAGGACATAGTGATCTCTCTGTGATTCATATGCAGAGTGCAACGGGGTAATTCACTGGAAATTATTTATTCCACTTTAGAAATTACAGAACACTTGCAATGGGGCTGTGCATTTGCTAAAATCTTAACTTTTAATTTACTCACTAGCAGTACATGATGTTCAACTGGAAAAAGAGCAGCAATTAGGAACCTGCTTTCATGTAATTCCCTCCCACCATTACTCTTCCAAGTAGTTTTTAAAACGTCTGACCTGGATATCAATAAGCTCATACCTCTTGCTACAGCCACGTGTTGGTTTTTCTGTAAAGGAGAAGATTAACAAGGGATCCGTGATCTCTTTTGCCTCTGTGACTTTCAAGTACAGAGCAGAATTAACCTGTGATTCTTGCCTCTCTTTTTCTGCTTAGACCAGTGAACTAAATGCCAATTTTTCTTGCTCAACTGCCAGTGAATATTTGCTGTAGTTTTTCCTTTAGAGCCTTGTCCCTTTGGCATAGCTGGGAGTTTGGCTCATCCAATTTAGTGTCATTTTCTGTAACTTATTGCAAAGCCTTGCTCTTCTCTGTGGTTGTTTAATGTTACAGCTCTCTGGAAATGACAGGCAGGAATCAGGATCCGAGGGGGAAGAGGGTGGGGAAGAACTTCTGGGCAAATGAGACAATCTACAACCCCCCAAATATTGTGAGGATTGCAGTAAGAATGTAGAAAAATAGCTAAATTGAGAAAGGCAAAAGTGAAGTGAACGAAATTTAGAAGATAAGCGACATTTCAGTTCTGCTTATAAACTTAAACTTTGATTTCATTCTAAAATCTGCATATTGTTTATGAAAATTACCGCTGGAGGAAATAAAGTCTTTTGGAGGAGTCGGTCATGACGTACAGATCCCACATGAAATACTTCATTGTCATGCACGTAATCTAGCCTCTCAGTGCCCAGATTTACCACTTTCCCAAGCCCATTGAATTAATGGCACATCAGTCAGTGTCCCTTCACCAGCCAACAGGCCAGGTACTTCTGGCCTAAGCCTGCTGGGTTGGAGAAGCTGTCCAGTGATAGAGCTGTCATGTTTGCAAATTTGGCACTCTAAATTAGATAATGTCATTAATCTTAAACTGCAGGTATCAGGCACCTGGTGAGAATGATATCCCAAAAGGTAACTGTGAACTAGCTAGTGAGACCAAAGTATTAAAAAAACATGAAACAGAACCAATTCTGACAGGTTTTCACTTCATGCCTGGGTATAGGTATAGATGCTATGCAGGCATCTATTGACTAGAGAACAGCTGCTGAGTCCAGTGACACTGCTTGAAAAACTGTCACATCCAGCCTGCAAGGCTTAGATCTTACAGGAGGACATCGGTGGCAGTTATCTTTCCTTTCAAAAGAATGGAAAGTAAGCACATGGACAGGCCTGCAGAAACAAACTGCTTACTGCTGAGTTTTGATCTTTAGGGTTTAAGTAGTTTGGTAGGCTAAGTGGGCTTTAGGCCATTAAAAACGTGAACTCAAATGTCCCTAATTAGGAGAGTTATGATGCGCATGTTCCCCAGCCAAGGACCTGGCACTCCTGCCGCAGCATTCAACTCTAACGTCTGCCTGATAAAGGTTAAGAACCTCTTGACACTTGAAATCTGTATCGTTTCTGTATCATTTCATAGAAGGTGCCACTAGTCCATGGGCTGGGAGCTGAGCACAGCTGTCTGCTCTTGGCTGGTCTGCCCCTCGAGCTGGCCCGCTGCTGGTGCCCCCTCACCTCCCTGCCCAAGCAGCCCACTCTCAGCATCATCTTCAGCATCACCTCGCTGTTATGTCAGTGAGGTGATGCTGAAGAACTTTTTATGTCAGCCCTTCTACAGGTGACAAGTGACAGCTGCAGATTATAAGGAAACTTTAGTGCTTTGCCCTCTTTCAAAGCCCCTTTGTCACTTAACTGCACGCGGTCTCTTTCAGTATTTAAACAATGCAGTTTGAGGGTTTTTCTGCTTTAATACAACCTGTTTGAAATGTTAGCAGTTTTTGTTCTACGTTGAAATTATTTTCCTGTTTTTACAGGTGTAAACCATCCTGAGAGGCTTACATCTCCATTTTCAGGTCTGTCTCACATCCTAATGGGAAGACATCCTTGGGCCAGAGCCTGACCTGATTTATGCTAGCTTAAAATCTTACACAGCACAGTCCTCTCAATGTGTCTGGGCAGATAGCTTGACACCAGCCTGCATAGCAGTGGCTAAACAAAAGCTAGTGATCTGTGGAGAACTCGTCTGAGGGAAATAAAATGTCTTTTTTGAATATTTTAAAGGCAGAGTCTCCTGGTTTGCAGTTCTGCACAGGTTTATGCTGTACACTGAACGAAAGTCCTTCATCAGCCTCCAGCTATTTCCTTCACAAGAAAATTGACTGCTGGGAGCATTTTTTTTGCCTGTTGCTCCAGGTGAGATGATTGTTGACTTCTGTGGCTGCCTGGCTGAAAAACCATCAGAAAGCAAATCTTTATGGGCATCAAGATTACTAGCAATGTGAAGAGAGGCAAAATGAGTTAGATTTTATCCTTTTTGTACATCTCACCTGGGAATATTTCTTCCCATCTGTAGTGGGTTTACATGGCAAGGTTTTGGTAGCTGTGGGGCCATAGGGGTGGCTTCTGCAAGAAGAATCTAGAAGCTGCCCCATGTTGGATAACGGCCCTGCCACTGGCCAGAGCCGGGCCAAAAAGTAATGTTGTTTGCACCTCTGTGAGAGCATATTTAAGACAGGGAAAAAAAATGTTGGAGACAGCAGCTGGGAGAGAGAGAGGAGTGAGAAACAGCCTTGCACACGCCAAGGCCAGTGAAGAAGGAGGGTGCTAGAGGTGCTGGAGCAGAAGTCCCCTGTGGCCTGTGGTGAGGCCCATGGTGAAGCAGGATGTCCCCCTGCAGCCCATGGAGCACCATGGTGGAGCAGGGTTCTGTGCTGCAGCCCGTGGAGGAGACCACGGTGGAGCAGGTGGCCCTGCACCGATGGAGGCTGCGGCCTGTGGAGGATCCCCGCAGGAGCAGGCCCCGGGCCGGAGCTGCAGCCCGTGGAGAGGAGCCCACGCAGGAGCAGGTAACCTGGCAGGAGCTGCTGCCCGTGGGGGACCCAGGTTGGAGTGGTTTGCTCCTGAGGGATGGACCCTGTGGTACGGAGCAATATCTGGAGCAGTTCTTGAAGAGCTGCTGCCTGTGGGCAGCCCACGCAGGATCAGCTGGGGAAGGACGGCATCCCGTGGGAGGGACCCCATGGGGAGCAGGGGCTGAGAGTGACTGAGGAGCAGCAGAGACAAAGTGCTATAGACTGACCATAACCCCCATTCCTCTGTTCCTCTTTGCCTCTCAGGGGGAGGAGATGGAAGAGGGTGGATGGGGGGAAGGCGTTTTTTGTTTCTTTCCTTTGTTTCTCACTTCCCTAGCTTGTTAGTAATAGACAATAAATCTTACTATCTCCCTACTCTGAGTCTGTTTTGCCCATCCCAATAATTGTTGAGCAGTCTCCCCATCCTTATCTCAACCCTTGAGCTCTTTCTGTCATATTTTCTCCCCGTTTCCCTTTGAGGAGGGGGAGTGAGAGAGCGGCCATGGCAGAACTAGGCTGCCCACCAGAGTAAAGCCACCACACCATCTGTTCTTGTTTTTTTTCTTCTGGAGTGGACATGGGGACATGGTTGTCTTCCTCGACATCAGCCTTGCACCCCATCCTGCACCTGATCAGGGAAGAAGAGCTGCTGCAGACAGCTATCTGTTCAGCCCAGTCTAGACTTCAGGGGCCACAACCAAACTAATTACACAGATACCTTTGTCTTTGCCCTCGCTGTCGAGAAAGGCTGAGTGATGTACGCTCAGTGGTGGCAACAGCATTTATACATGTGTTTCATTGTACTCCAGTACCTTAGTTTCCATGGCTACCACAGAAATTGCAGGTTTGCTATACAAATTGGTAGGAGAGATTCAGAACACCAGCCCATATGCTGCAGCCTCCTGAACCTCATTCTCCTCTCCTGGGCTCAGACGTGCTTCCCTCTATCAGGGGCTGCAGCGTTGGTCTCCACCAGGTGCAGCAAGTCTTTGCCACTGCCGGGCCGCTTCTCAGGAGATCAGTGCTCAGACCAGCTTGCTCCCTTGTGCTACTCTCAGTTGTCAGGGAAGATGATCTGTATCTTGATGTACAGCCGAAGTGCCTGGGGGGATGTTTTGTCCCTTGTGGTTTGTTATTCTGCCACTCCCTGGGTGTCAAGCAAGTGAGTGAAGGCATATTTTAGCATGTGATCATGGAGCTTTATGCAGAAAGACTGCAGGTAGGACACAAAGCCAGTCTGAATGGGTAAAACAAAGCCCATCCAGGCTAGTACTTGGTAGGATTGGAGACTGACATAAGGGTCCACCGGGAAGATGACAGCAATGCAGAAGCATCAGAAATATTCCTGTTGTGTCCAAGTACCTACAGCTCTGCTTTCCTGAGCCAAAGATGGTATCTGTGTGTTTATTTGCTTAGTGATTTTTTTCTATTAATTTTCCTAGTTGTTTATGAATTCATATCAAATTTAACCTCTGCAATAGCCCAGAAATAGGCTCCACAGCTTAACTATGCACCGGTTGAAGAAAACCTTCCTCTTGTTTGAGTTGAAGCTGCTGATTTTATCTGATGCCCCTGACGACTGGTATTAGCAGCAATTATTGTCCACTTACCTTCTCCCTGACACATACAGGTGTGTAGCCCTCTACTAAATCACCCCCCTCAGTCACCTCTTTCTCAGCATTAGCAATCCTAGTCCATGTAGTCAGTCAGTCATCAACCAGAGGCCATTTCATAACTTTGATTATTGCCCATCTTCATGTCCTTTGCAGCTCAAGTAAATGATTTCTGAAAGGGATGGGGACCAGAATGGCTCATGGTTGATACAGGCACTTTGTGGATGTCCCATTGCTTTCCTATTAAATCCCGATGTCTGGATAGTTCCTGAGCACTGAGCTGGTACTAACTGTGAGAATACCAACATTTTTTCAGTGGTAGTTAGAAAGGCAAAGCCCACCACTCTGTGTGCTGACACAGCTGTCTGCTCTGGGGAGCCTGCCAAACTCCTTCCTTGGCAGCAGCCTGTCCACTGGCATCTCTTGTTCAACGGGGTGAAGAAGACAGCTGCTTCTGGAGCTGAGGTGACCTCCTCAGCCATGAGATGAGGCCATCCTTCGGACCTCCATCCTTCATCCTCAGCAGACATTTTAATTAATTGTTTGAGGTGCCTTCCCTGAAGTGACTTGTATCAATGTGATCTTGCTTGTCCTTCCCCGACTGTCTGGGGAGGCAGGGGGAGATTCTGGGTTCCTCTTGTGTAGCAGTGATGCTTTAATTGTCCATCCAGATATATTTAAGTGGCAGTTCTGCACTGTGGACTACTTTGGTGGTCCTCCTGCTCTGCCATCACACAATACTTTGCCTGGCCCATTCATCTGCACATCATCTGCTTTTCTGGAGATGGGAGCCTTACTCCCACCTTCCCACTCAAAAGCTGCAGCCAGGGATCAGGATGTTTGCAGAAAGTGGCATTCTGCACCTGAGTAGTGGCCATACAAGATGTTCATTTGACAGACCAAGGAGAGAGCTCACAGGAGGCTCTGAGAGTGAGATATTGCAAAACCTTTGTAGGTGCTGTGCCTACAGAAGTGGTGGGGTAGGATGCAGCTAGGAGAGCACAGAACACGAATCTGAAAGTGATGGGAGATCCTCAGACCAGAAATGCTGTCCCTGATTTAGCCCAGCTTAAATTTTAGGCAAGCTGTTGACCATCATTTATCTGAAGCAGAAGATTTACTGAAGCAGGCAGTTTTGTTGTTCTTTTAAAATTGTCCTGGTGTAGCTAGTTATAAAAAATTGCATGGGACAGTGATTCCAAAAGTGATCTACTCCTGTTACGGCCTATGGTACTGACAGAACATGGTCAGAAAACACAGACACCATACCCTGAAATCACCACGCTGCTTACAGTGCGTGCATTATGCCTGGTACATTCAGCCAACCAACAAGTGTGTTTATTTGGTGATAATCAAATCAACAGAGTGTGTTATTACATGTGTGTGTGTGTTATTGCAGTTATTAAATAGCCTTTCTAAGGTTCATAAAAAAGCCAGTTTTAAGTAGCATTTTGCACTATACCACCATGAAAAAGAGTCTGTGAGGATTTTTAAAAGGTCTGTTAGCAGTGCACCACTTTAGCTAAGCATTGTAATTTTGTAAATGAACTCAAAAAATAATGAATAAAACATGAAATAGATGAAGCAAGATGAATAGAGTGCTAGAAGAAGATCCAAAATCTGTTTTGGCTAATGCTTGTAACATTAATTCTGCAGAACTGCCTTCTTCACACACTACTAGCTGAAAGTGCCACATCCATTCAAATACCTACACTGCTGTAGAAAAGTTTCTTCTACATTTTCATCTTTTACCAACCTGAAATTGGAGAGGAGTGACCATGAAGGATGCCTTATAGGATTCTAGCATCTAAACAAATTTAACTCTGCCCTGTGAAGTCACACAGCATGTGTTTTAGGTAGTTGAAGATTTTGTTGCCAGATCAAAATAAATCCATGCTAGAGATGTGGGAGTTTTAACATTTTCTTATTCTTATGGTGGATCTACATGTAAGTATCTTTGCAACAATTAATGCTTTTATTTCATGTTATATTTTTATTTTATTTTAAGTGATACGTTAATTCCAACTTGCATCGCTTACATTTGCACTGTAAATAACATAATTTCAGTTTCAGTTGTCTAGAACATTTTCTCATAGCCTTTATGATACTGTTCTTTGTGTTTTTGCTTAATTTTGTGTATTCTGACTAAATGTGTTGAAACAGAACAATAATGTGGAATATTTCTAATGGTTTTATAATAACAATATTGACATAAATTTTGAGAAGCAAGCATATCAGCTTTCTGTTTCCCAAGATTAAGAGCATCACCAGATTTATGTGCTAGCATTACTGCTCCCTGCCCTAATAATGTGTTTTGTGAGTTTGCCCTCCAAGTTTAATGGAGGACAGTGCTAGCAATCTGGAAAAACTGGCAACGTTACTCATTATAAAATGCCTATTTACATATATTAAATATGCCTTGCTAAAGTCTAACGACTAGATGTCCCTGAACAGCCCAACAGCACTGAACCTCTCAGGTGCCCACACAGCACTCTGCCCATCTCTGCTGGTTGGCTAGGTTAATTTATGCAGCTGAGTCAGCTGATAATCACTGCAAACAAAATAGATCCAGATGCTTACGGTAGTGCACTGAGTTCTTTGGACAGGGACATTTACCATCACTATAGAAAATAATGAAGCATCAAGTCAGGCAAAAGGCCCATCTACTACAATATCTGTCTCCACCAGTGGCCTGTAGCAAATGTCAGGGAAACAGCATAAAGACAGGACATGCGTACAGTGGTGCTACTTAAAATACTCTTGCAGTCTTCATTGATCTGCAGCATAAATGTTTCCTAAGCCAGTGATGGTGCCTGTTTTGCACAGCCTCGACTGAGTTTTCTTCCTTTTTATCACCCCAATAAGTTTAGAATCCCCATGAATGCTTGCATTTACAGCCTTCTGTGGCAAGGAGGTCCCTTGATGAGGGAAGGATCATCATCCATTTCACACTGCTTGTCTGCCTGAAGTAGTAGTTCTAGGGGAGGGATTACAAGGTGGAATGTGTAGAGCAACTCTTGTCAAACCTCTGCCTCAGAGCTTCTCTTTGGGCTGCTCTCAGAGGCACGCAAAGGAGATTTCCACAAGGCAAGCTTTGAATGCAGTCATAACTCATGTTCAGTGGGCAAAATGCAGCTGGAAAGCAAAAAATGAAGGTTTTGGATGAGCTTTAGTCTCCTCAACTGTATTTTATCTCCTCTGTGTATTTGCAGCTTAGCTTGCTTAAAAAATAAGTGCTCTTGTGGTGGTGGTGTTTGAAACAACTCATCTTCCATCATTTGAAAAATTATGTGAATGTTGGAGTAGGGCTGGACAGAGAACAACACATAAGAAAATTCAGAGCATCTTTGAAATCCAGGTTTTCTTCAACATGTTAAGCTGTGGGGACTGAACTGCTGCTGTATGTTAAATCATTTTTGGATGCTGGTAGTTTCTTCAGCAGTTGCCACTCTCCTCTGGCAACTCCTGCCTGCCTTACTCTTGCATGTTGATCCCTGTTATAATTTATCATTGTTACATCTGCCCCATTCTGTACTCTGATTAATTTAGAATCCCATTAGCCACAGTTGGCTGTCAGACAAAGGAAATGCCTGATCTTATTTTCAATATAAGACATGCCCTCTGCTCTGCTGCACGCCAGAACATTTCCAAGGAGTGATAAGGCTGCAGCTTTGATAGGATTCCTATGTTTCTCCGAGGATTTCTTGAAAATGTGGCAGCTTGGTAGTTGAATATTAGATTTTTAAATTGCACAGTGCAGTGTTGATGTATGGTCTGCAACATACAAAGAAATTCCTGAAGAGCTGTCCGCAACCCTTCCTCCCCTGCAGGCACCATTCACCATCCAGTGATGCTGCAGCAGCAGGAGGACCTGGCAAAAGCCACTGCTTTGATCCGTGAACACAGCCATGCCAATGGCAACTGCGTCCTGTTTCAGGATAAACACGAAGTTTGGCAGTCCTTTGAGAAATACTGACACAGCCTGAATTGAATGTGCTCCGTGTCTTTTTCTCTTGTTGAAAGAGCAGTATGTCTGTAGAGCATTTTCTCAAGGACTACATGCTGTATGCTCCCTTCAGCACTTCTCATAAAGCCCAGGGGCCTTGCACAGCATTCCAGAGATTGCTTATACATGTCACCTTCACCTAGATATCCAGTCATGTTCCTGTAGGGATTACAAGTCCTTACTCATCAAATGGTATTTTAAATGCAACATGATTTGCTTTTTCTTGTTGAAGATGCTTGGCAAATCTTCAGAATCTCTGCTTACTTGTTATTGTGTTAATATTTGCTGTTTTCCTTCAAAAGACAGTGTGTCTTCTGCAATTTTCCCATGAAATCAGGCTGCTTAACAGCTTAAAGTCTTTAAAACTGTGGGTCTAATTTGGTCTCTTGGACCATTTGATGCTTTCTACTAAGCAGTGATAAAACCAGAAGACAAGTTTATTTATTTATTTATTTATTTATTAATGTTTGCTCCTTAACTGTGCATCCCTCAGGCTGGGTTCAGCTAATCTCTGGGTTTCAGCATCAAATGTTATGGTATGTATCTGTAAAACTCATTTTGTACTACACAACACTCTCACTTGAAAAAAATCCCCAAACCAAAAACTTTCCATACTAGACACTGTCATTTTCCTCTACCAAAGAAAAAAGTGGTTTCAGACCACTAAGCAGCTGCAAAGTTTTCTATAGACCTTATTTCTCTGGTATTAGCTGAATTGTGCATTGTACTTTACAGAAACAGAAAGAAAGCCTGCTTCTAAAGCAGGTGTCTGCAGAGGCTGTAAATGTCAGTCAGTCCTCTCCAGATCAAAAATTAATTGTGCACCCACCATGAGGAAGCTAGCAGGTTGAAGCACTTGTAATATTGTGCTCTGTCAGGTTATTGCGTTTTCACCTCAGGAAATTCAGCTTCAAATGCCACGTAAACCACCTTTGCTGGTCACTCTGGAGCATGTAGGCAATATACACAAAATGTTAGTAAAAATACATCAAGCACCCCCCACTGGCAGCTGTTTAATTACCAATCGTTTGCTGCTAGCATAGAGGAACAGCATGTGGTCCTCTTGGTGCTTCATTAGTGCCGTCCAATTTTGGCTATGTCAAGGTTTATTTTGTGGTCAGCCCTTTGAAAACAGATACATCAAATGTAATAAAAATATGACCTGTAGTGGTAGAGCTGTCAGGGTAGCAAATAATGCATTACTGAAGTGAGACCTTTCAGCCTAGTTTTCACATGCTTATTGTTTCTTTTTGTCGTTGTTTTGAACTGTTTTGAGGAAAAGAAGGTGTTTTTTTTTTTTTTTTTTTTGAGAATTTTTACCTTGTATTGTTCTTCAACAGAGCATTATACGCAGCGCTGTGAGTCGCTCTGTTACGACGGGCCTGCAGGGGATTCAAGGTGTGCACAAAGGTTTAATCCCTCTTCTTTCATCCACAACACAGCTCCCCAGCTTATTTGGCCCCTCAGTCATCCCAGAGGGTAGTGAGCACCAAAGCGCACTGCAGAAATGCAATCTCTGCAGCTGATTGAAGAGGTGAAAGCATCAGCTCTGCTGCTGCCTTCTCCTCCTTTAATTTAGGGCTCCACTCCGGGCAGTTGTGTTTAAATGACCAGATCCCATTCTATGTTCAGAGAGAATGCAATTAAACCGAGGGACTCCTTAAATAAAAATCTCACTGAAGTGTCTAATACATTCTTGGGCCTCTTCTGCCATCACATTTTTTGGTTTTCCTTGCTCAGCATGATAATCACAACAGCTCCTGGATTTATAGACTGGAAGGGGATTAACACATGCACAACACTATCTTTCAGAAGGTGCAATTTATGTTTATCTTCCTCCTGCTGCTAGTCCCATCTATTGATTTCCCGCTGCTGACTTTTTACCTAAGTCTCGCTGCAGAGGGAAACTTCAGTCAAATAAAAGGTCCACACCTGCTCCTCCCGAAGGGCTCAAGGTTCTTTAAATCTGCTTCAGAGAGAGGACTGGGGCACTGTGATGGAGTCGAGATCATTCTGCAGACTCCCACATGGTCAGCCTTGTTTTTCCTGTCATGGGCACTTAACGAGGCCGGCAGTCAAGCAAGTTAGGTGCTTTGTTTTTGGGGTTGGATCTCTTCTGAGCTGCCTCTTCTACGTTTTGCTGGGGAGGCACTGGGTGCATGATAAGGTATTCAATTTCCAGGACACGGCCGTGTGTCACTGCCACTCTTGGTAAGCACTGGGATCTCCAGCTCCAGATTTTTTTCTGCTTTTTCTATTTTTTCTTGAATAGCTGACCCTCCATTTTTGTTGCATCATGCTGTTTGCTAGGTAGATGCTATGTGCTGTCAGCCAGACCAGGTCACCAACAGCTTCAGTCAGCTTTATTCATTTATCTTGTCATCTTTCCAGCCAAGCCCCATGAATAATTGTCATGATGCCATAACAATATTGGTTCTACAGCTTGGTTTTACTCAAAATTGCTTTAAAGAAATGTGATTCTCTGGCTTTCTTATTCCCTCAGCTAGTTTAGATTCTGGATATGCCAAATGCTACATACTCACTTTTTAAAATTCTGCTTGGTGAGTTTTCTGGACCCAGTGCTGGCATACATGTTTAGCACTAATTAAGTAGGGATCATGAAATAAAGCTATTTGTATAATCCAGAGAAAAAATATTCAGGTGGGGTTTTATACCCTGCTTTTTCATGAAGAATGTGGACTCTGTGAAATAAAGCATTTGTGGGAAGATACAGGTTTTGAAGAATAATTTATTAGATCCCATTCTTACTAAACCTGGAAAGTAGGATCAATCTCCTGAGTATCCGGCTGCTGGTATTTAAGGTGAAAGTCTCAGGTTCAATTTCCTCTTTCTGCAAAGCAGACCAGGAACTTGAATCCAGATTCTTTGCACATGCAACTTGTGTTCTAATAATGGTGTAGCTGTTGGAGACACACCAGTCTTTTATAGCCTTATTTTGCATAGTCTATTTTGGAAGAACTTGCGATTTTTTTTTAATTTTTTTATTTTTTTTCCTAAAGGAGACCGGGGGCAAAGTATTCCCAAAACTCAAAAATTTGTGCAGAGGAAAGCATTTTACTGCCGTGCTATAGAACAGACTTTAAAGTGGATAGCATAGATATAGCAATGGTGTTTGCAACTCTAAAATACAAATCTGTAGCTTTCCTTATCATTTCATGCTTTCACTGCACAAAACTCCTATTTTCTACAGCTTTTAAAGAAAAGCTTTGCTTGTCACTGCAGCAGGAACAGCCAAATCTTGTACTATGGTCTAAAAATATCCGTACCAAGCTCTAACAACCAAGTTGAAAGGTTAATTGTCCCTTCTATGCTCAAATGTAGGATTATTGATTAGGAATACTTCTTTAAAAACAAGATTTTTCCATACTCCTAAGCTTTACTGCCCATATATTGCCAAAGGCAATGCTGGAGCCCAGCTAGTTGGGTCTGCTTTCAAGAAGCAGTAGCTCTGAACTCCGCTCATCAGTACAAATTCATTAACTGAGGTGATCTTGGTTTGTAGTGAATAGCACATGTATATCCAGCATTATGTTCCAATCTTACTTTGGCAATATGCTGATTTTAATGGCTTGAAATCTTGTTTTAATCTTGTTACAACTGAGATATAAGAAATGCAATCTATAATACTTTTATTTTGCTGTGTCTACTAAATTGCTAACTCTGTACTTTAAAAATATTCCTATACATGAGGTTATTACTGTCATCTATATACAATATGAACAGGATACATATACCTTAAAGATGTAATTAGTCACCTACTCTTTTTTTTCCCATCTTTTATAATGAAAGCAAATTCTCATTTTCTTTTCTGCCTCTTCTCCCAAATTCAACTTGGCAGACAAAGAATCACCACAGGAAATAATGCCAAGCACTTTCTCTGGGGATTCCTTTGCCTTGGCTGCTGACTTGTAAATTTTTTCCTAGTTTAAGGTTCAATTGAAAAATGCCACTCATTTGTAGTCTGCTAAGTTTAAGAAGCAGAAAAATGCAAGGTGAGGAGGAAAAGCACTATCCAAATCAAGTCATTAAATTCCACCTATTCAAGAAGTCATGGTATCTTTTCTGAGATATTTGCTCTGTTATATTCCTCTTGGAGGAGACAAACACCTCAGTTAAGCCAGCTGTCAGGTTTAGTGGGGCTGAGCAGTATATTACCCTCCCTGCCCAGCGGCACACTAGTAACTTCAGAGCTCTGCCGCAGATAATGTATAAATGGTGCCTTGTTAAAGTGTTAGCCTCACATCTAGAGATATCAGCATCTCTCAGTGCCTGGCGTATTTCCTAAAAGTTTACAGCAGCCAATTCAACTGCTTGCATAAAAATTAGCGCAGGGACATTAGCATGGTTGCTAATATAGTGAGTTTGAAACTGTCTGTGAAGCAGTCAGACATAGTTGCATTCTATGTCCTAGTTACGTTCTTCTTCCTTCCCTCCAAATACTCTAGCTATAGAGATGAAAGTTTTCATTTGTGCTTTTGAATCAGGGAGTTCATGAAGGCAGACACAATGACATATTTCTGACTCTGATGGGGAACAAACAGATGTGCTTTCCAGATCTAAGTCCATCTGTTTGGGAACTGTGACAGAGCCACCAAGGATAGGCAGCATCGTGCTCACCACAGCCTTGTTTCCCAAGCAATCCAGCATCCCTCGAAGGACTTCTCCTAAGCAAGCACAGGCTGGTGAACCTTGTAGTGTGATTCAAAATTGCCACCACCTAGGACAGTCATGAATATTAAAGTACACTCTAAAATGATTATATGGAGGTTGCCCCGCCTTGCTGAGTAAATGAGGTTTTCCTCTGTATTCAGTCTTTTGGGTGACATAGATTTGTAGTGGTGTTTTGGTTTTGTTAGTACCGAAGAGTCAACACAGGTCAGTGAGCAAACTGAATTGTCTTCTGTCTGCGTGAAACAGAATTGCTGGTTACGTCTTAATCAGCAGCGAGCCTGGGGAGCCAGAAAAACCCTTCTTAGCCCAGTCTGTCTTAGTGGCATGAGCCAAGGAACTTTCTGGGTGCTGGCACACAGGATGCTCACAGCAAACAGCCCTTGGGGAAGAGCCAGTGCTCCTTGGTTTGCCCAACATGTGCAGAACCACTTTGCGCAGTGAAAGGGAACAAATTTTTTTTTTTTCATTTTTATGTTCTCTAGCAGACATCAAAATTGGTTTCCTGAGATTAGCGCAGTATATAATTTTAACTCGTTTTGTATAGCTCTACTCTTTTTTTGCACAGGAAGTTTTTTTTTTCTCATCTCTAGCTTGATATGCTTTGGCAAAAGCAATTTTATTCTTTTATCAGCAGCAGCTTGGGATGGGCATAATATTTACAAATGATGCCATGAACAAGTTATGCAAATCATCCAAATGAGAACCAGTAAGCTTTTATATCCTGCCAAACAATCGTGTATTGTAGAAATGCCATGTTTTACAGTCAATTTGAGAAATGTTTTAGAGACTTTAAAACATTAGTGCCCTATTTTTCATATTGCTCAACATATCCAACAGGATTCATTAGTACCACCAGTCCAACAATACAACCTTTGGAATAAGAAGAAAAAAATAACCATAATAGATTTTAGAAACCTAAGTGACTTTGAAAAGCTTCTTGGAACTTCATAATACTGTCAATTTTTTAAAGATCTTGTCTAAAATTGAAAACCTGTATGAATGTAAAGAGGCAATCTGTGCCTTTCTACTAGTATAAAAATACACTTTCCTAGTGCATGTAAATGAGCCATTATAAAATAAATCAGCAAAAAGTAATGGATTCTCTTAACATATTAAGCTCTCCAAAGGGCTCATCTACACTGCAGAATTTACTGGTGACTGAGATGAGAGCTGAGCTAAGGATCGGTGACATTAACAGTGATTTTTAACATCATCCCAAATTCCTTTTGATGATGTCCTGAAGGGTATCAGTTTTAGGAGGTTCTGGTTACCCAAAATAGTGTTCACAGGAGGCAAATAGCCGAGCAAGGTTTGCAATTCCCCCCTTTCCCAATTCACTGTTGGGCTATGGATGAAACACAGATTGTCAACTTCTGTTCTACCACTAGCTCGTTTTCGAGCAATTTACCTAAATTTGAAGACACCATTTTCTTATTTGTAAGTTTTTATTTTTCCAGTTCTCAATTAAATTATTGAATTTAAAAATAGGACAAGTTTCCCCTTGAGAAGAAATTTGCTGATCACAACAGTAATCCACAAAACTATCCTCCCTGAGATGAAGGTGGTAACAGAGACATCTTGGAGGGTTGGGGGAAATGGGAGCAAATATTTAATTTGTAGGTAATGAAAGATTTGTGGGAACTCAAAAATAATAACTTTTTATGCATTTCAGCATGTGTTTTTTGTTTTTTCAATCAAAAATCTGTATGTGCCACAGTATATACCAAATCCTTACATCAGCTTTCCACTTTCTCTGCAAACAGATAATAGAAAGGGCTGTATTTTAAAGGCATTCAAAGTCTTCATCTTCCCATCAGTTTTGGTTAAAAAGTTATAGGGTATCCATACTTCTTTTGTGGTGTTTTTATTCAAGTTTTTGTACTGAGCCCTATTGCCTTCACTTGAGTAAAGCAGAGTGTGTGTGTCCTTTTCTTAGCAGTGAACTATTTGTTGCTGGACAAGGGCAAAGATGGTGATTTGTCTACCCTTGCCTTTCCAACATGTCTGTTTTGTGAGGGCATGCATTAATTTTGTTTTGTTTAAAACCGTGACTGAAGTGCCCATGCTCACTTGCTGAGCTGGATGAAGCCCAGCTGGGCTGGGACAAGAGGGAACATATGTGAGGGAAAAAATAAATATATAGTGTTAAGTATGAGGCACAGAGGAGGGTTAAGTATGAGGCACACATGAGGGGTGCCTGTACATGAAGTAAAAAAGTATCAGGAGAAATGTGTGTGAGGTGACAGGAGCTGTGAGGCGGTCATGTTGGGGCAGCCATGTTGAGTGCTGTGGTGGCACCCCACACGTTCTGGAACCTTCTCTTGAGCCCAGCCCAGAGCTGGGTGGCTCAGGCTGGGTCCTTGCTCAAGGCTGCTTACCTGGCCCCGGCTGCTGTCCCCAGCTCGGCAGAGACACGGAGTGGTGAAGAGTCCCTTGAGAGGCAGCTGGGCACCCGGGGCAGGCGTCTGCTGGGAGAAACCCCAGCTGAGGCCCTGCGGCTGGGGTAAACTTCACATTGCAGTCAAAACATTTCCCTTCAGCTTGGAGCACCAACGGGTTTAGTGAGGTGTGGAAAGGTGAGACCATATTGTCTTTGGGATTTTATTACTGTAATAGAGAGATGAAATTACCAGTTTTCTCCTCCCTTGAGGGGTGTACAATCCTGAATACTGCTGGCTGCAGACCGAGGGTCGCACACTACCTGTGCAGTGAACAATTACAGATAATTTCTGTGACGACGTGCCTTAGGAATGATTTATTTCTACACAAATTGAGTTTGGTACCATGTGATACTACATGAAGATATTGAAAATGGTACCTCTCTGTAGTCTGAGGGACTGCAGGGCCTCTCCTGCAGCATCTCCTGCCCTGAGAAATGTTCTCCTCAGATGACTGCACAGGGGTCTCATTCCCAGTCCAACCTGACATCTACCACTACACCTCCTGTGTAAGCTAATACCGACGTCATATTTGCAGTAATTCTTCAGACCTTATGGTTGAGATGGCGTTAAAATGATGCCACTGTTACGAATCACCCTATATGTTTTTGGCATTGAGAAAGTAATTATTATACCTAATTCTGCTGGCAACTTTGTTATATTATGAACTATTTTCCCAGTTCTGTGGCATATACCGATATATGTTGTGCATGTTCCAGAGACAGAAAAGGATGATGAATGGGTAATATGTTGCCAGCTTTCTGCTTCTGTTGATAAGTGACTGATAAAGCTGACAAGTAGCTAGATTAAGTAAACAGAGCCTATATAACTCATTCGAAGTGAGTAACTGTTTACAAATTATCAATTGCTATCTGCAAAATTTTCAATTAGGAATGATGGATCCCATTCCTGTGTAGAAATAATAGGCCAGTGATTATGTGTATCAGGTATGTGAACAGCAAAATCAGCCATCTGACTGTGCTCATATCCAGGACAGGAATTGTCAAGAAACAGGAGAGAAACAAATGCTCTTTGGGCCAACTGCAGTAATTTTGACTCGAACAAGAATCTGAATACAGCAAAGGCTTCAGGATTTGGCTCCTAAATACAATCAGAATAATTTGTGGGCTTTTTTTAGAAGCTATTGTAACTAGTTACTACTCAAGGAACCATTTCCATTTCATTCCCATAAGTAGTGTTTGCAGAAAATGTAGAATGTGTATCTTTTTATTAGAACAGGAAGAAATGTCTGACAATATAATACTGCTTCATTTCATAATTTGCTGTAGGATGAGAATGGGATTTCAGAGCTGTTGATGTTTTAATCTCATGTTTCTTTGTCCCAAGTACAAGCAGCATACATAACAATGTTGTACATACAAAGAATGTAAGTTACACAGATTTAGTTCATCAATGGCTCTGTCATATTTGTACCACATGCTAAAGGTGGGGGAGGGTTTATGCCCAGCTCTGTATGATCAAGAGCTTGCTTTTAATTTAGTGAGTCGTCTCTGGAACATCCTGATAACAAAACATGGCTTCAGATTCCTGAGATAACATTGAGTGCCAATTGCACATCAGAGAGAAAATAACTTGGCTTGCAATAGCCTAGATTGATCCACGAAGTAAGAGGTTATAAACTGTAATGGAAGTGCTGACACAACCAAATGAGATAATACACTCCAGTACAGCTATCAGCGCAGATGGAACATGCAGCTCTGAAGTGTCTCGATGTGGCCTGACCACTCGTGCTGGAGTACAGCTATCAACACGGGGGAATTGAGGTGATGCATGAGAGCTCGGTGGGTCTGGGTGCTCTCCCTCTTGGGGGTTTGGCACCCTCTGCTGTCTGGTTTTTGAACCAAAATAAAATCAAATCAGACTATACAACGGACATAAAACAGCAACGAAATCTGTTAAATCAGCTATTTTGTAATAAATCTTGCACGCTCTTTCTTGCTGCAGCAAAGTGTGAATGTTTTAAATGTGTGTGTGTATCTTTTCCTAGTTTTACAATGCTGATTGCATTGACTCTTTCTCATAAATAAGGTGACCAAGTAAGTCTTGCCTCCTAGTCCCACCATAAGACTTCCCAACTGTTTACGTTGAATGCAAACAAAGCACAAGGCTCTGGTCCAGGAGAGGTCTCTGATGAGGCTAGGGCATAGAGGGGTTTGTAGTGCCTCAGCAGGGTCTCTATGCAATCATCACAGAGCTAAAACAACACAGCCACAGTGGATGTACAGTAGAAACAAGTGGGTTCATGCCTAACATCTGGCATGACTGTTCTTGCTATACGAGCATCTTGTGCTGCAGCTGATAGCATTGAAAACTGTGTAGGGCACCTTATGCATGTTTTAGCTATTTAGCTAAATGTTTATTCACTCTGGTTTGGTTTTTTTTTTGGTTTTATTTTAAACAATTAGCAAATGCTCTCCCTGACAGTGAGGCACACAACTTCACTTTTGTAATAGGAAAACAGGGGGAACCTACATTGAGGGGAATTTAAACCTGAGAACCCTGGAAAAGCAGGAAGCCCTGCGCTGTTATACAACTACCTCTATGGAATAGCTCCTATATCTGACTGACAAGATGAAAAATACTCCATAGAGTAGGTATTGCAGCCCACAGGAAACAGCCTTTGTTTATTGTTTATGTATTTCACTTTTTGGATATGCACTTGTATGCTACATTAAGGATAAACATGAGTTTATCAAGTAAATCTTCAGCACACAGAATACCAATCTTCCTTCCCTGAACAGGAAACCAAGGCTGTCCTTTCCAGTAGATGTCCTTCAGTGGCTTCAGTTATGAAATGGCTTCAATTATATTTTATCAGTTTTCATTTATCAATGGCTTCAATTATAAAATCAATGTTGACTTAATGAAAGTAGGACAAAGTACCCTTCTTCTGAGGGTACGGAAAGAGTTAGGTCCTGACAGACACTGCTTTGTGCCTTCTTGGGTCAGTTGAGTATCGTTCCTCTGGCACTAAGTCTGGAGTGCAAAGATAAAGATGTAGACATGTGTCTATGCGGTGTAGATGTATGTCTATGCAGGGCACATTGTGCAGCACTTTTCATGCATGCAGGGACAGCAACAACTTCCCCTGAGTGTCCTGGAGCTGTGTGTTTCTCAGGGTACCGGATTCAAGTGTGGTTTGAGAGCGGCTGCGCTCTGCAGGAGCTGGCTGCCTCTGCCTCAGCCTGGTAATCCCACCATATTCCTAGGGAAAAATAACTTGAGAAATGCAGCTATAGGGTAAATTTTTACTTGTTTCTACTACATTTCACTTCACTCCAGCAGTCTTCACTCTAAATGGATTTACTGGTCAACAGTTTTTCTTCTCCATACCCACTCTGCTTCTCATGTCTTCCCAGATCTGGGAGAATAGCTAGGGATGCAACATGCTCAGACTTTTTTGTATTGTAAGCAGAAGAAAATACACTGATTCTAATAAATTCCACTTTTGGAAATAGCTTTGGTTTTCTGTTACAACAACCATGATCATCTAAACAGACTGCAGCTCTTCATGTTCAGTCTCAATAGAAAAGAAAATGGAGGTAGTGCAGAAGGCAGCACTGACTATTTGCATGTAGTCTTTGAAAACAGCGCATCAGATAGTGCTGACTGAAAACCAGCTTTATATTAGGCTCTTGCTGCAAATGTTGTGTGCAAATCAGAGAACAAAAACATGACCTTGTGGAAAAACAACCCTCAGTCGAGTTCATATCTGAAAAAGGATAAGAAACTGTGTTTGTTTTTTGTTGTTGTTGTTGTTGTTGCTCTTTTGTTTGGTTGGTTTTTGTTTTTGTTGATATTTTTTAAATGATGCAAAATAAGATAGAAACCTGAGTGGTGGGAAAAAGCTGAATAAAAACCAGAATCCTTATCTGAGATCTCCAGTGAGTGGAAGCCATAGTACCCAGTGCTGTCTGCTCACGGGGCAGCCTTTTGCTGAGCTATATATTCAACCACAGATTGTTTTCCCCAAGCATCAACCAAGACGTTGTTTTTATTGATTTATTTTGCTAACTTCCCACTGCAGTGATAAGATGACAAAAGAACCACCTGTGGGTATCCTAATATATCTAATGCCAGCAGATTTTCAGGTTGAATACAAACAATATATCTTTCTAGGAACAAAGAGGAAACCACGAGGTAAGTTAATTTGGGAAACTAAAGAGCATGATTTAGGAATATTGGGTTTGTTAGAATGAATCAGGCTGGCCCTGGTTCACTCTCCTCTCCAGAGATGGTTCCTAATGGATGGCATGCAAGATGACAAAATAAGCCCCCAAATCGTTCAATGACACTTCAAGAGAAGGGCCTGCTTTCTGACTCTGTAGCACTAGTTGTGCTACACCAGAAGCATGAGATCTGATTCTCACTGTACTACACATCTGACAAACACTCCAGAAATTAGGTGCGTTTCTTAAAGAACACAGATGTAAGGCTGTACTGATCACTGCATCTACTGTGGGATGCTCCCTGTAGGTCTTAGGTTTATTCCCTATGGCAGCACAATTATATTTGTTGTACAATTTCCAGTTAAATTAAGATAGAAAATAAACATATAAACCTGTTCAGTTGCTTAATATATTTGCAAGCCATGGCTAAAACAGTAGCTAGTCAAAGAAGGTGTAGAGTCTAGCCCACTAGGAAACCAAGTTCTCTCTCTCCACAGTACTTCCAATGGGTTTTGCTGTCTCCTCACTTCCATAAACAGGCTAAACTTGTCTTCATACAAGTGTGTATGAAGCCCTTGTGCTAACATAAGGTTTCCCAGTTCTCATCCACTTCAAGACAGTAATTTTAGACTCTTTTGGGCTTTCTGCTAATAAAAGCATCCAGAGTAACACGCACCTGCAACTGTATTACTCTGTTTTCCCCTAACCAGGTACAGCATGTGCTGCAGCTGAGGTTCCCTACAAGTGCTGCTCTGCTGTTGTATCTCAGCCCTGACCCATTCTCAGAGGTGCATCCGAAGAGGTTAGTTTATTCGTGGTAGGAATTTCAACCCCTGGTTTGTGCTTTTTATTTCTGTGCCTAAATTTTGACTCTGACCTCAGAGTTATTTTGCTTAGATCTTAGATTTTTTGCTAATGGGGCTGCAAGATGATATACACGTAAGCACTGCTGTTCATGTATCTTAAGAATGCAGTTTGGCGTGGTCTGGCAAATTATCTAATATACTTGTTTAGATTGCTTGAAGGAACATAAATAAAGGCTCCATGTATCTGCTTTAATCTATGCCCCTCAAACCCCAAATAATACTGGTACTGGTTGCCTGTGGAGAGTCAAGGCGGTAAACACACAAATACCAACTTTGGACCTGCACCTTTCTCAGTCTCAGGACAAAAAATCAAATTGAAGTGAAGACATAAGAGCTCGAGAGATGTTTCAAAGGAAGACAATAAAAGAGAAAAGCTAGAAACTGACACTCACCAATAACAGGATTCTTAAAACCTCAAATTCGATAAACCCACAAACCAAAAGAAATTAAGCAGCCTTTGCTGCTTCAATGTCGGCATGCTATGGGATTTTAACAAGATTCATAGGTATTAAAAAGTAATGGCATAAATTGGTTATTTAAAGTCACTATTGATTTGTTGCCAGATTCTGCATATCAACAATTGCACTTGAGTGACCATTTACTTTGCTCAGAAATAAATATTCCTGCTCAGCTGCGTGTGCTAGTTGGAAGAGAATCAGTTTTCACCACTGGCAAAGGGACAGGTTGTTATCTCAAGCCACATGGTTCATTGATTTATCAGTGGCGGTGTAAATACAGAAATTTATAGGGATGCTGTCACAATCATTTATTTAAAAGCTTTTTTTTTTTTTTTTTTTTTTTGAAGAAGAAGGATGATAGTGGATTCCCAGGTAAGAATGTGAGAGGCTTTCTGAGTATTTGGACTTATTAGTTGGTTGAGGTAAATTATCTCCATTTGATGTTTCTGGCTGGCAGAGTTAATTTATTTGTACAAAAGTATTTAATGATGCAGAGAGATTGTTATTGGTGGTTTAATTATTGTTTTGATCAGAGCTTCTGTATGGGTGGTAGTACGCCTAATAAGATAATCATACTTTTTCATCTGGTAATGAGTCTTTGGAGTATTCCCAGCACAGTTTTAAGTCTTAGTTGTTTTCCCGCTCTTGGTTTAATTTCTCTGTTTCATTTGGCTTGTATAATGAGACTAGATGTGCTGCTTTACTGCTGTTTATAATCTGTTTTCTTAATCTGGTCTTCTGTGCTCGGGCAGGACTGATCAGGATTTTCTAAAACTACATAAACGTCTAATCTGAGGGAAAAATTGATTTGCCCTTGTATTGAAACAAATAAACTGGGTATTTGTTCTTAGGTAAATGACAGTATTGCTTTTGCATAATCTTGTTGTGGTATCTAAACTGTACTTATAAAAAGCATGTTGCCTGCCCCTTTTTTCCATTCACATCTCTTAAAAAAACACGTTTCCGCTGTCTCCTTGCAAATGCTAATTACCATTGGCAAGATTATATATTCAAATTCAGCAAAATACCGACAATGCAGTCAGTATCCTGTAGTTAATCTTAGCAATTGTATGCACCAACTGAAGGAAAGGGATTTTCAGTATTCGGTGTCAATGGTAACTATCTTGCAGATGAGTTGACTTGTAGTTGAAGCTGGAAAGTGCTCAAAAATGTTAGGAGAACCATAAACTAGCAAAGTTAGTGTCACATGGAAGGACTCTGCTTTTCTACAGAGGTGCATATTCCAGTTGTTACGGTGTCTTGTGTGTTGAGTACTTATATACTCCACTTTTCTCTATTCTGTGACTATACTTGCTTTTCTTCTATATCATTTTTTAGTCTGAGCTTATAGGGCCTGGATTTTACTTGCTTTGAAGTCAATGTTGTTTCCGCTGTGGTGGTGTATATACAGAGATGGCCCACACTGCAGAAACGTGAGGCACACAAAGAAGCACATGACATCTGAATATTGATGCACGCTGCCTGCCAGGTAACTACTACAAAAATTGTACCAGGAGTTAGGAAATTCCTCCTTCTCCTCTGGAATGTTCTCATCCTCTTGGTGCTGTTAAAAAAGAAATGTAAACACTGACAGAGAATGCAATCCTTCCATTTGTGCTAATATCACATGATAACTGAACACCTCACAGAAATTGGAGGAGTCATAAACCTTGTAGAAGTCCAAAGTGAACACCACATGGTGAAATCTCACCCTGCATAATCAATTTGTAATTAAATTAAGAAAGCAAACTCAAGGACTTAAAGAGAAATGCAATCTGATTGTAATATTAGAATCTAAATCTATCCAGCCACTCCAGGAAGCCTGACCTGGTTATTTAAACCATTTTACCCTTTCACAGATAAAATGAAACAAATCTTTTCCACAACTTAATATTCTTCCAGCAAAAAGCTAATATTTTCCTAAGCACTCGTGAACTTTAGTTTCATGTGAGTACATTTCTTCTAGTGCGAGAGCAGCACAGCCTTAACCATGTCTTATGGATGACTGATGGAGTGGTCAAACGAAGCTGCCTGATGCCAGTGGCTATTCTTCATCAGTTTTTAATGCTTCACACTAGCTTAATTTACGGCACTGCCACCAACCCTAATCTGCACGTACACGGTTTGTGCTGTTGTGTCCAAGAACATCTTTGCATCTCCTACTGCAGTCGCTCAGTGTTTTGTAGGAATTCACACTTCTATTAGATAATTGGCAGCACTGTTATAGAGCTTAATACAGCAACAGCACTGGCGCAGCAGTCCATGTGCAGCACTTGGGTGATGCATCCAGCTCCTTACTTGTACAACTTCAAAAGCGTCAGCTGAAATTGCAGAAGAATATTTTGCCTTTGACCAGAAACAAATCTGACTGCTTGTCGGCACGCAGCCAATGTGTGAAGCAAGCGACTGGAAGAGGTTCCTCCTGCACAGGAGCTGCGCAGCAGTCCTGCACCGGCAATGTGCAGTAAGCATTGCAAGGGCTTGGGGATTGGAACAACCTACAGCAGCAGGATTCCCCTCAGTGCCAGGGGAAGTGCTCCCGGTCTGGGGTTACATGCGGAGCAGGAGATGACTTTTCTTTAGGTCCGTGTTAGGATCTCTTTGGGAATGCTTTGAGTTTTGTTTTGTTTTTTTTTTTTTTACCTGATGGTGTGTTTCACTTGTGCCCTCTCAGAGAGCTTCCAGAGGCAGCAGGTGATGAGAGGAGGCCTGCTAGCATTCTGGAGATTAACAAGAAGGGACTGCAAGGAACTAGAGTGGAAGAATAGGGCTTGCTGTAGCTTCTTGTATTTTATCAGGTATCACAGACCTGCGGAGTTAGAAATAATTTCCTGGAGAAAGTTTATCAGCCACATCTGCCTGCAAGTAGCTTGGGGAAATCTGCAAGGTTACCTAAAATTTCTTTTCCCTAAAGCTCCCAGGCTTTAGCCCAAGATCTTTTTCCTTCTCCTTTGTGACCTGTACAGCATATCCCACACCTGAAAAGTCTTCAGTTATGAAAAAACTGTGAAAAAGTGGCAACTATCCTCATACCCAACAGAGGAAGCATGAGGAGAGACCTTACCAGGGAGAAGATGCAAGATGGCATGGCACTGCTTTCCTATGGGAGTATCTTGTAATAGGGGCAACATTTTGGCATTGTAATAAACCTTCCAAAGATAGCTTCTGCTGGTAGACTGGATGGAAAGAATATTTTTGCATTCCCCTTTGCAGAATAGCTGTTATGCTATGTGAAAGCTTACGTGCTTTTATCTCCAGCCATGTGCAGGGAGGCTTCAAAAAGGAGCAGGATTCCAGTTCTGACACGCTGGACTCTCTTAAGGCTCAGCTTTAGGCTTGTATCACTTCCTAAGTGACTTATTTCCTTTATGGGTAAAGGGTTAAGCTTTCTACCATTATTCAAGCTAGTCTAAATAGACTAAACAAAGGGGAAGGGAAAATTATTTATGTGAAAAATGAGCAGCATCATGGCAGGTAACAGCCAGGTTTCTTTCAGGAACTTGTTTTCCGTGACATATTGAAAATGGATCTGTAGTGTTAAAACAAACAAAAAAAAGCACAACCCAAGTGAGGTGGAATGGATATTAATATGAAGTAATTAAAATTGGGAGTGTAGAGGTCAGATGAAATGAGAAGGAAGCAAAAACATAGATGGAAAAAGCAGCCAAGCATACAAGGGCATGCCTCGAAGCTGAACTGGAGAGAAGGTAGAAGGTGGGGTCCCGTGCTGCAGGGACCAGGTTACAGATGCTTTCTGCTGCTGCCAGGTGGGCATCTGACCAAAGACCGTGTAGCCTTTTTTACTGCTGATATAAAATGACTGATAAGGGAGCTGCATGTGCCCTGAAACCTTGTTGTCCTGAGTCTGGAGTTTGTTACATCAGAAAGCAGTTAGGTGGGGAAGCAAAGGAACAGATCAAAGGCCTTGGATCTCAGCTTCTTCTTCCTTCCTACAATTGAACCTGATCAGGCATATCTACATGCCAATGAAATGCCTTTAAAAGAGAGCTGTCTTGAAGATCTGAAGCAAAGGAAAATGCTGCCTCAATAACCATTAACATCCCCAGTGTCCACAGCATAAGCTGTGAACATCTGGTACCTGCTGCTGACTGCGGGAGCATCTTTTGCCAGGCCACTGAAGGAGGACAGTCTGAGTTGCACTTAGCCCTGTGTGCCATCGGCATGCTTCTGCAACAGCAAACGGAGGAGTCCCAGTGGCTTTTCCCTTGCGTCTGTGCTATGGTTCCTCTGGGGACGAACAGATTGTCTGTCACAGGGCTGTCAGCTGAGCCTCTCACCAATTTTAACACCGACATAATTTTCAGACTATAAAGTCTGAAAACAGGAAGAGCAAAGCAGAAGTCCAGGGATGTCACTCAGTGACCCACAGAAGGTTATCTTCTGGGTTAGAATTTGTCTGGTTCATTGACCACAGAAATAGCAACTGCAAATACTTCAGTTCCAGAAACGTATGTCTCTGGTTATTACCCCAGAAGTACTCTCTGTATGTTGATGCCCACGGGAACAGTGGAGAGCAATGAATATTAAAAAGTCTTTGGCAATTTTTGTTCTCTAGCACGGCAGTAAAGTTCTGTATATTTTGGAATAAGACATGCAGTTCTAAGTTAACAGCTAAACACCTTCAGCAGCATTTGCAGAAAAAGTCCCTACCCTTTGGGAAAACATAATGAACGCAAACAATTGTGTCGAGCTCTGTGTGGAGTAGAAGGCTCAGGTAACAGGGCTTTGCCTCAGCTCCCCTTTGGGCATCCTGGGCCGTGCTGATTTGCCCTGTGGCTCTTGGTATGCCCCTGCATTTGGTTTCCTTCCCAAACACACACTTTTACCCCATTAAGGGCTGGCGATGCAGGCAAGGATCATGAGGGGACCCAGGATTTCAGAAGCACTTTTGCCTTCCCCTTTAAGATACAAATAGTAATTCCACTAAGACCAGCATATGGCACTCACGTGCGTACTCACGTAGGCTCTGTCTCACAATCTTTACCCGAGCAAATCTTCCATTAAACTACAGGTAGAGACAGAGTTGTAACTGACTTGTAGCTAATATGAATTTACATAGCAAACAATTGTCTCTGGGTTTCGCTCTCGCAGACACTCACGATGTTCCTGTAACTGAATTGTTCCCATTCAGTGGATGGGAATGCTCAGCTACGTTTGGGATACATTTGAGTACAGACACAGGACTGCAAAAACCCAGTGGTCCTATTCTTAGCGCTGGGAGGTACGGCTTGAGCCTGCTGTCTGCACACTCAGATAGCTCATTGTAGTCAGAGGGTCTTCTTGGCCCTTGCAGTCTCTAGGAGTGTGGTCCTAATTCATGTATCAAAACAAAACCCAGCTGAATGTTTCTCTGAACAGAGCAGAAACAGAAACCCCTGCTTAGGCAGCAGCTGGCTGACACTCCTGATACTGATAGTCTAATGTTGCTCACACAGATTGAAAACTTTATGTCAAAAAGGGTTTCCTTTAATGTTAGGAAACAACAGTAGGAAAAGGCAGTGTGCTGCTAACAAGGTGTGTGACTTTACTGGCTCAGGTACTGAGGGTTTAGAGAAAATTTAGAATCCCTCGTTAACCACTTTAACCACTTAATACAAGAAAAATAAATTTTTAGTGATTAGGAAGCTGATGATCCTTGAAGACGTGTGAAGTGCACGAAGTGTTCAGGTTTACCTTTGTTGTAGAAATGGTGTATCCCAGTCTGCAGAAAACCAAAGCAAATGCCAAGCAAAGGAAAAGGCTGTGGGAAAACAGCCGAACCGTGGTGGTTCTTGGAGATCCGCCTGTTGCCAAAGAGGTAGCGTTGGTTCAAGAATGGGGCATACTCAGGAACGTGGGTAACGTGTGCTGGGGAGTCTGCTGCAGGCTTGGACCAGGCTGCTGGGGGCACTTCTGCATTTCTGACATGGCAAAAGGTGTGGATGGGTTGCACAGAGAGTGAGTGAGCTGCAGGGGAAGAGGGGAGGCTTCTGAGGAGGCTGATGCTAAACAAGCTTAAAACAGTTTTTAAGGATGCCAGTTTTTAAGGCATGGCATCATCTTAAACAGTGCTAGCACAATTGCTGAAGATAATCTATTGCGTGGAGAACCAGAAATGGGATGGAATATAATAGCAAGAAGTCATGCACTTAAAGATTAATTAGAATAACTGCGAGTATGCTTGGAGGTTCATCAACTGTGAGATTACACGAGGAGAGGAGTGCGGGTATGTTATTGGTTGTAGGATAACTAAGATGCCACTGTAATGCGGTCTTAAAAATGCTAATGTATTCCGGGATGCATCGAGTGAGGTGTTTTCAGTAGACGGCGAGGTATTAATATCACTGTGCGAGGCAGTTGTTAAGACCTTGTTTAGAGCAGTGCACGCAGGGCAGAAGGTATAGAGGACACTGGAAGAATGGAAAACGTATTTAGAGAGAAGATTAAAAACACAGCCGAAAGGTTGAGGGATGATGATCTAATTGCTATTTAGAGGGACATTTTAGGTAAATATCAGAGGCACGGAATTATCATGTAATGTGAAGGGTAATACCGGTAAAGATCAAATGGCTATAAATCGGCACCGAATACATTTAGGGTGGAAATTAGAAACTTCCTCGATCGTCCCAAGAGCGGCTGCCAGCAAAGCCCTGCAGATGAAGGCGGCCGGGGGGGGGGGGGGCAGGGACACGGCGCTGGGCGCCGAGCGCTGGCCCTGCCCCTGCCCCAGGGGCTCCCGCGGAGCGCGCCGCGGGCTGCGAGCGGGTCGGGGCTCCGCTCACCCCCGGAGGCTGCTCCCAGCTCCCGCCGTGCCTTTCCACCTCCTCCCGGTTTTTCCGAAGGACGCCGAGCTGCACCAAGCCGGGGCTGGCCGGCCGGAGGAGGTCGTGAGCGCTCCCGGGGCCGGCAGCAGCAGGCGGCACGGAGCGGCGGCGGGCAGCGGCTGAGCCCCGCGGCCGTGCCCTGCCCACGCTGCCCGCTCCTCTCGGCAGCCCTTCACCTCCCCCGGGGCGCGCACCGCAGCCTCCTCCCCGGGATCACCGGAGCGCTCCGGGGGCCGGGAACTTCGCGGCGCTTCCCCGCACCCGTCCCGCTACCCCGCTCCCCGGGCGCGGCGCGGGCCACACCTGCCCGGCGCGGCTCGGCGGGGCCGGGAGCCGGGCTCCCTCCGGCGGCACGGCGAGGCCCCCCTCTAGCGGACGGCCCGGGGCCGGGGCTCCGTTGCTCCGCTGCTCCGCTGCCGGGCGGGGAGCGGCGCGTTGGGGCCGGACGGCGGCGGCGGGGCCGCGCCGAGCTCCTGCGCGCTCCGCTCCGCTCCGCCCGGGGTGCCAGCAACTGGTGGCCGGCACCGTGCGGGGCACGGCACCCGCACCGGGAGGCACCCGCAGCGGGCGGCCCCCAGCCCGAGCCGGCGGCGCGTCCCTTTCGCCGCTCCGCTCCTCTCCGCTCCCGCCGCCGCCGGGCTCGGCCCCGCCGCTCCTTCCCCCGCCGTCTCCAGCCCGCTGCGCGGCTCCCGGCCGGCGGAGCGGCGCCGCACACGCAGGGCGCTTCCTTTTTCTTTCGCTTCGCTTCGCCCGGCCGGGCGGCGGGGGCAGCGGGGCTCCGCCGGCAGCGAGAGCCGAGGCCCGCTCGGCCCCGCAGGGGGGCCCCGGCCGGGGGCGGGCCGGAGCTGGAACCGGCGCCGCGCATCCCCGGAGCGCCCCTGCCCGCCGCCGGGCTGCGCCCCTGCCCCGAGCGGGGCCCGCTACCGGCGGCCGAGCCCTCGCCCGGCCCCGGCGCGGCGGGAGCAGGTGGCCGGGGGCAGGAGCCCGGGGCGGCGCGGCGGGGGCGGGGCCGGCGGGGAGCCCCGCGGGGCCGGGCGGGGAGCGGGGCTCGGCGGGACGGGAGAAGGGAGGAGGAGGGGGGGGGGGGGCGGGAGGGGCCGGCGGGGACCGGAGCGCCCGAAAAGCCGGGAGGGGAGGGGAGGGCGGAGGGGCGGCGGGGGGTGGGGGGGGGGAACGGGGGGAGCAGCGGCGGGCGCATGCGCCGTGCCGGCCGTGCCATATTGGAATGAGGCGGTGAGCGGAGCGCCGGGAGCCCGAGCCCGGGGAGCGGCGGGGGCTGGAAAAACTCCCCGCAGGTGAGGCGGGGGGCGGCGGAGGGCGGCCTCGGGCGGAGCGGGCCCGGGCGCAGCTGCTGGCGGCGTTTTGCCGGCGGGGCGCGGGGCCCCCGGGGTTTTTCCGGGCTCCCGAAGTTTGGATGCGGAGGGGGAGAGAAAAAAAAAAAAAAAAAAAGAGGAAAAAAAAAAAAAAAGGCGGCGAAGGAGGAGGAGGAGGAGGAGGAGGAGGAGGGGAAGAGGGGGGAAGAGGCAGGCGGGAGCGCGCCGGGGCGCGATGCGCGGGGCCGCCTCCCCGCCGCGCAAGTGCCCGCGCGCAACTCTGCGCGCTCCCGCGGGGGCCCGCGGCGCGCCCGGCCCGAAGTTGCCCTCCCGGGCGGCCCCGCGGGAACTTGGCGGCCCCGGCTTGGGGGGGCGAGCTCCCCCCTCCCAAAATGGCGGTGGGAGGGGACCTTCAAACCCCGCACCGCCCGCACCGCCCCGCGCCCTGCCCTGCCCTGCCCTGCCCCGCTCGGCGCGTCCCGCCCGCGGCTCCGCTCCTCGCTCCCCGCTCCCCGTCCGGCGGCCGCGCAGCGCTCGCTCGGGCCGGGCCGGGCCGGGCCGGGCCGGGCAGGGCGGAGGGGGGGGCGGGCGCCGCCCCCGCACCGCACCCGCGGCTCTCCCGCAGCGCCTGCGCTGCCGCGGGGCCGGCATTGTGTGCGCGCCGCGCCCGGCGGCTCCTCGGCCGGCCCCGCAGCCTTTGTCTCCCGCGGAGCCGCTGCCCGCCGCCGCCGCACCTGAGGGGCGGCCGCCGGCGACGCCGCCGGGGCGACCGCCGAGGTCCCGGGGCCGGCCGGGGGCTCCCGGGGCGGGAGCGGCGCTGGGCGGCGGCGGGATGCCCGCCCGGCGGCACCCGGCAAGTTTCCGTCCGCGGCTCCTGCAAACTTGTCACCGAGGCTTCTCCCTCCCCCCCCCGGGCGCGGTGGAGAGAATGAAAGGAGAAGGAAAACGCCGCGGGCAGCGGGCGGTGAATTCCCAACTCCGCTCCCCGTTAGGGTGCTGCCAGGCCCTCTCGCTCCTTCGGAAATAGGCCAGCGCCGCCTGGTTCACGGGCACGCACGTGTGCGTTAGCAGAGCAATTAGAGCTCCTCGCAGAAACTTGTTGCCGTTATAAAATGGCTTTGCGCGGTAACCTTTACGCCTGACGGCTTTACCCGCTCCCACGGTAGAATCGGGGCGGGAGAGGTTTCGAAGCAAGAAGGCCTACCTGCCTGCCTGCCCACCTACCTGGCTGGCTCCTCGCCGCTCCCTCCTGCTCATGAGCTGGCTGCTGTCAGCAGCCCGGGAGGTTACCGGAGAAAACCTTCCCGGTGGGCAGAAGGGAAGGTCCGCCGGGCAAAAGTCATGCTGGAGAAACGGAGCACCTCTCTTGTAACTTCAGAAATACCCGCGTTTTGCAACTCAGGGGTCACAGCAGATGTGGACTGATCAGAAAGATCTGATCTGTAAGAGGAAAAAAGTTGTCAGTGGGGAATGAACATGGTGGTGCTGGAGCGGGGGCTGTAACTTGCAGCACCCAGCAGGACAGAGTCCTGTGCTGGATAAGGTCTGTGATTACTGCTTCAAAACAGCCAGCTTTCAGGGCCGAGTAAATCAATGATACGACAAAAGTATATCAGCCAACTGTGGAAGAACGTGGGTTTCCTGTGTGGTGGTTATTGCAAGCATGGATTTTACAATTAAAAAAAGAGTAAGAAGGCATCTATCTATCTAAAGGATCATCTGTAGGAAGAAGACTTAGTGGGCTTCCTGCCTTCAGTTCAGCCATTTCCTCTTTTACTTTTGCTTTGCAAATTGTTGCTGTGATTGAAGGCTGAAGAGAATGAAATCTGGTTCTTCCCACAACCATTAGTAATGGGAAAACAGTAGCTGGGCAAGCCAGACAACTGAACAAAACCAAGAGACCTCACTTTACCCTTTTTGTCAGTAGTACTTAAGGCTGAACATGGAAGAGTTGGGAGAACGGCTTGGCTCATGTCTGCCTCCCTTTTCGGCTGGGCGCTTGCTTTGGGAGAATTGGGCAGCCCCTTGGGTCAAAGCTGGCACACACATTATCCACGGGAGGCGGCAGCACGAGATAGGTAGCTGAGGCACAGTGGCAGACCGTAGCGATTATTGATCTGCACGGCTTTTCCTTTGCAGTTTTTTTCCCCTCCACTATTAATTTGCTAGTATGGAATTAACTTACCTGATTCTTTTACCTGGGAAATTTCCTGAGCAATTGCTGTGGGAGAGAGAAAGGTGGGTCAAGTGTAAGACTCACACGGTTTGCGTGCTGGGATCTTTAAATTCTGAACCTCTTCCACTGTCTTGTGGCGAAGATGTTAAGGAATACTGCAAAAACATCTGTGCCATAGCATGTTTCGGTACCAGGTTCTACCTTATGTAAGGGTTTTTCTGTGGGCGTTGTTCCACGGCAGACCTGTGACAGCTCCAGAGCTAACCTTTTGTCGTATGTACTTTTTGAATGCACTCTATTTATTTTAGCAAGTCACTCGAAGATCATTACCATGCTTCCTTTTGCAAGGTCTGGCCATGGCATGGTGCTGCAGACATCAGCGCAGTCACTTCATGCTGGCCGGACTTCAGTAATTGTGTTCGAGTGGTGCACTTCAGACACCTGGCAGCTTAATTACACGAACACATTGACAGCGAACTGACTCCTGCTAAATTCACTAACGCGCCTTTTAAGTGCAGGACAAATTGAAACCTGGGAGGTATTTAGTGAGGGATGTTCTGGGGAGAGAGCTTTCAATACCTGAAAGCACAGGTTTTGTACTACACACCTTGTCCCTGTGTTAACGTGGTAGTCCTGGCATTACAGAATAGTCTCGGGATTTGGTTTCTTGACCTTTTAAATACCCAGTCCTGCTTCTTGTGGATTGATCAGCGACTGAAAACCACGTAGCCTACGTAGTTACAAATGCTCTCTGGAACTACAGCACCTCTCTTTGGCGGTGTCCATCAGAGGCACCCCGCTCGATGTTCAGCAGGCAGAGTGTGTCGCCTCTGCCTTGGCAGCTTCGCGCGGTGATGCATTGCCGCTGGTAGTGGAGTTGGCTTCGTGCCCATTTCCTGCTGCCTTTGGGACATGGTGTTCAGTTTTGGGGTCATAGGTTTAGATTTGAGGTGGGTGTTGTTTCCCTCTAAAGTTTTTTTTTTTTTTTTTTTTTTTTTTCCCCAAGATTGTTGTCCTGTTTGAAAAGTCAGAAGATGGAGTAAGAGGGGGTGAAGGGGGAGAGTTGATTTTTTTGTTGTTGTTTTTATACAAATGCTTGCTGAAATTGTGCTGAAGGGGAATGTTGTGTTAATATGCAAGATCCTGAAAGGGAAATGCAGCAGTTTGCATTCTCTAAATGTAGCAAAAATTGAAAATGAAAGTAAAATTTTATTCTAATTATATATTAATACCTTTTTACATTAAAAAAACTCATTAGTGTAATGGCATTTTTCATGTAATTATATATTTTGATGAACTTTAATCAATAATTCTTTCCACTGGTCAATTTTCTTTATATGGATAAAGCCTGTGAAAGAAGCATTAAGATGTTACTTATTGCTCATTTGATTTTAAAATGGTCTTGCTTCCTAGAGAACAGAATACTTTTTGGGAAAAAAAAAAAAAAGAAAAAAAAAAAAAAGAAAGACTCAACGCCCATTAAGACACATACACGGTTACCTCTGTATCCATTCTGATTTTTCCTGCTTTTTCTTGGACTTGCTGACAACCATTATGGTTTGGTGGTGATGACAGGAGAGGTCTTTATTATTATTATTATATATATTTTTAATAACCTCATACCTTAGGGTGAGATTGTATTTCCGAAGTGTACTTACAGAGAGCTCGCCTGTAGGATTGAAGAACTGCAACAAGAATTCTACCCCGCGTTATTACTAGGGCAAATCTTAGGGCAGTCAGTTGCCTGAGTATTTTCAGTGCTCCCTATGGGAAGGGAGGGCATCAGTTGAGGCTGGAACAAGATAGGCTGTGTATGAGCTGGGACTCTCCAGATAACTTTCCACCTCTCTGGGCAGTTAGTGTATTTTAACTAGCACAAAGCTGCTTCGTAGTTTACAGAGTCCTGGGTGAATGCTTTAAAACCACGCTGAAGACGGAAAGCGGTGAGAGTTGGGGGAGCTCCCTGCTCCATGTGCTGGGACACTGCTGCGTTATCACCCCGCACACCAGCGAGGAGCATTTTGCTGGGAACTGTGCAAACAAACGTGGCCCATGAGCCACAGGACTAACGAAGCTCTGCTCCCAAAGACTCTTTCTTCTTCTGTTTCCCCATTCTCTTTATCCTTTCTTAATTCGTCGGGATTCTCAGCAGTGTCTGGATTCATCTTTCTTTCACTGGAGACTGTGATGTATAGCGTTTCTTTTTCTTCTGAAAATAATCATTCTGGTACAACACTCGCAGGACTTCAATCTCACTGAAACCCCTGCCCCTCTGTCATATTTAGTTTACTGATTTTGATGAAGAGCCATGAGAGGGTAGGTAGAAAATGGTACATGCAGGCACTTCAAATGACAAGGCTTGTTTCCTGGGGAAACCAGGTAAACAGTAGTGTTAAAACCCGGAGTAAGAGGTTTTTGTGTTTGCAGTAAAACTGTTGTCTCTTCTGGGGATGCATTTCTGCTCTTCCAGGTTCTCTTTTTTTATAATCCAGAACAGTCTTAAATGGCAGTAACATCTTGCTGCACAGATGACTGCTGGTAAACAGCTCTTGACTGCTAGGTTTTCCCTCCCTTAACAGGGGTGGGAGCCCGGCATGGTTTGCTTGGGCATTTTTCACCCATTAACAGTTGGCAACTGGACCCAGTTGCGGATGCTTACGGGTCAGGTGAGTTGCTAGTTATGGAGTTAATCAGAACAGTTTCTTGAGATTATGTGGACACTTTAAATGGGATTATTGTCCCGAGAGTCGCCGCGAGGAGCAGCTTGCTGTTTTTCAAGGTCAATGTTTACACTGCTGTGGCACTTCATTTACAGTGGTTTATTTGCTGTTACACTCGAGGACACTCCTCGCTACAGAAATGATCTCTTTCTTCAAACAGATGAGTTGGGAAGGAGACTAGTGGAATTTGATGCTATTTAAAAATGATGTAGCTATTCAGCCAGCTTTGAGATTCTCTGCGAGTACTGAGGAGAGGTAGAGGAGATGTGTCTTGGATTTTTTATTATTATTATTATTATTTAAAGAATAAATTCTGTGCAGGGCTGAGTGACCTCCTCTCCCATTTTGGCTGATTGAAGTCGAGGGCCCTCAGCATACCTCGAGAGGTTCTCTGTCTTGCGGAATTGGGTCATTGGATGAAAGTAATGGTGGTGGGGGGGAACCCTGCAGGGTTTCACTGTTTGTCACTTAATCTTTTTCAAGGATGTAAAGGACTGGAGCTGTGATATTGAAGTAGATATCAAGTGAATCGGAGAAGATGAACTCCATCTTGATGTATTTAGAGGCTGTAGTCTCTATTTCTTCTGGGGATGGGTGAGAGAAAGCCATAAATAGCACCTTCAGGTTTGTCATTGTTTCCAGAAGAAGCCGATCAAGTCAGGAAGTGAATGCACTTCCCCTCTAATGCTGGTGTGCGCATTTATTACAAATGGCTCTGTGAGCCCCGTGGGTGTCTCGCCTCTCCGTACTGCAGTAGGTGATGCCCTGGCATTTGCTTCCTGTTTTTTGGTCTCTTGAATGCTGAGAATGTGTCTAAATGTAAGATTTTACCGTTTCTTTGGGATTTTTTTTTTCTGTCTGTAGCTGGACTGAATGAAATACTTCTAGGAATCCCTGGCTCCTTGGGAACTGTGATAACGTGCACGCACGTGCTGCTCTTGTTTGTTGTCTGCTCAATGCATGGGGAGCTGTGGCCTCTGGTGTAAAAAGAAAAAAATCATCTTGAAATCATAAAATATATCTTAAATCTAAGGAATTTCAAGTTACAGAACACTGTAAAGTCTTGTCTGAAACTAGGGTGGTTTATTTCTAAGTGTCTTTCTCTCCTGTCAAGGCATATTTTCATGATGGGAGGCCACTGCTGGCCCCTGTGCCCATTGACATTGCCCTAAGAGTGAGGAGGTGGTGCTGCAAAAGCTGCAGAGGTGCCAGGTGGGATTAAAAATGCCATTGGAGCTCGATGATACACACAGACAGGCTTTCTCTCATGTGGATTAGTATTTATTTTTTTCCCTGTGTCTAGTTCCAACTACTCCCCAGATCACGTGTTAAGTAGTAAACCAACCTAGTGGTGTTTTAATAGAAACGACGAGATCTGTCCGACACAATTCGTAAAGAAACAGGCAGGTGGAAAACGCCTGGCAGGCGGGCAGGGGGCAGGCATGGGGTGCTCTCCTGCAGCTGGGCCAGCAGAGCTCTCGCATCACTCACATAACGCACATCCTAAAAGAGAGCTTACTGAAGAAGGCAGTGGTTTATTCCAGGATTAATTCTGCTCGTTGCTGTTTAAAGTATTACTGTGAGAGTTAAACTAATGGCCCTAAGAAATAACGAAAGTGCAGGATCAGTCAGAAGCATTACATATATGGCACTAATTGGCCAACTGAACAGAACTAATCAGCTCTTGTAAATGAACGTGACCATGGGCACAGGCGTATGAAAATCTCCCCTGCTTTCTGGGAAGTTTTCTCCCCTGTATTTGCAAAACAAGACTTGATCAAGTTAACAGCTCGGCTTCTCAGTCCAGCGGCTGAGAGGTTCTGGGGTGATCGTGTTATGGCTTCAGTTATTTGTCAAACTTCTTGCAGAGGTTTGGGGGGGGGGGGGGAAGAACTTAACTCTGAATTCCCACTGCTGTTGTGGCCAACTGTTACTCTTTGAACTTACTCTTGTGCAAACTGGAGCATGTATTTCTCACTCCTCTTAATGAAAACCAGTGTTTTTTGGGAAGTGGCTTGGCTGAGTACTTGAATCCAACATTTACTGTGAAAAGAAGCCAATTCTAGATAATTCCAGCCTAGCTGCAAGTGTAAAGGGGTTATGGCCAACAGTTGGTTCGTTTGGCTTTGTTTTCTCAACCAGTTCAGCTTCTTTAAGTAAGAGACAATGATTGGAAACTGAAAAAACAGGGAGGATTGCCTTTAATTCCTCCAGCCTGGGTACGGAACGGAGATGGGAACATAATAACTGAAAGGACAAGGTGACAAGAAAAAAAATCAACTTTTTTTAATTGCAGTTGCTATTTCTTGATTTAAATCTTTATCTGTCTTAAATGGAAAACCAAAATACTGTTTTCTTTGTATCTGTTTCTAAGGGGTGAATGTTACTTAGTTAAGTAAAATAAAAGCACAGTTTTTGTTACTAATTGTTGTCCAATTTCCATCTAAATGCATCTTGACTTAAATTATAACTCTTAGTATTATCCAGGAAGAAATACAGAAATTACCTTTTTTATAGGAAATTGAGAATTTTATTCAAGTATTCAGGCTTAATCTTTTGCATTTCGACTTTGTTTCCGAACAGTGGTTGAATCTTACTGGGAACAATTTTTAGGTTCTTGAGAAATTGCAGCATTGCATAGTTTCATAGGCTTGTATTTAAAGCAGTTCGTGCTTCAGAAATGCCTTTCTTTTGTGCTGTTACGCAGATGGTGGCATCAAAACATGCTTTGTCAGTCTTGATCATTCTTAGACAGGGATGTGAATGATATATAAGATAAAGCAATTAATGTAACAACTGCCTTTCAACTGCTGGAGGCACCTTCATGGAAAACGAGCAGCACTGATGTTTCTAAGTAGGTGTCTTTTCATACAGCTGCGTTGTGCTGGTTGCCGTGGCCAGCCTGGGAGACTCTTGGAAACTAGCAGTGTATTTTGGGTTTCAAAGGCTGGTGGTGTATGAATTCTTTATTTTCTGCTCAAAAGAGAGAGATCTCTTACCACAAGGCAAAAACTTGATTTCTGACAAACTGCTCAGCCAAATCCACTTTACTGTATTAAAATTACTAACCCTCCCGAGGTCCTGCCTGAGTAGTAGGGCTTGAAAGCAAAACAGCAGCTTGCTAGCTGTCGGAGGGGGCTGAGGAGGCTCTCTGTGCTGTGGGAGGATGGGTGCCTTCAAGTCTAGCTGAAGTTGCGATGAACTTTTACGTTCAATTGCCGCAGCGTGTCAGATCAGTAGGCCACCAAGCCCCGTGTCTCACCTCAGAAACCTTCTGAAATGAGGATGAGAAGCAGTGAAGGGTCCTTCGTGCAGCTGGTGACGTGGGCGTGGAGCTGTGTAGGAACCAGCGGTTTGACCTGCTCGCTGTCAGTTGGTCTAATCCTTTCCGAATCCACAGCTTCCTGTGGTTATGAGTCTGCAGTTTAATGATGTACAGCGTGACAAGGTGCTGCAGTTTGTTTTCTGGTTCTTGTGGTAGGAGAAATAGTGAATAACCTTTCCTTATTCTTTTTTATAGTAGTTATGATTTTACAGGGCTCTATTGTACCCTTCCGTAGGCGCTTTGTTGAGCCTGAAGAAGGAAATGGTTTTATTGTGCAGAAGGCATCGAAGCCTATTCACGGCTTGTGCGTGCGTAGTGCTGGACTGGGCAGGACCTCTCTTTCAGGCTGTGGGTATTGTCTGGCATAGCTGTAAAACCAAACTGCACACAGATCTCGGTTAATATCTTAGTGCTGCAAGCCTCTGATCCTTTTCTTTGTGCATCTTCTAGTCGTGCTGTGGCTGTTTGGCACCAGGACTATGTGCTCTGTCGGGGTACAGGTGTGCTGGGGGTTTCCAGAATTGTAACACGAGGTTTTCTGGTTTCTTCTCCATTAATTGGGGTTCTTAATGACCATGGAACTGATGTTCTGAGGGAATTACTCACAACAATTGAAAATCCTGAGTTGCAGTTGCTAATGTAGATCTCAATCTATAGGCAAGGTTATTTCTTTCTCCATGCATTATTATTGTATCTTGAATTTCATCTTCAACTATACTTCTCCAGTTCTTAGCAATCAACATTTATTTTTCATTGCTTACACAGTTCTTTGTTGTCTTAAAACTCCACTTCATATGTGAAACTTCTTATTTCTGCACTTCTTCGCATCGCAGGAAGAGAACTCAGGATAAACTCACTAGGCCTCCCTGCATTGTGAAAAATGACTTGGATTTCTGGCATTACCTCCCATCTTCATTCCTGAAGTTAAAATAAAAGGCGATCTTCCAGAAAATGCTTCAAAATGATAGAAGTCTCTGTGGACAGGAGCAGGTTCTTGAAAGACCGTGCTGTGACTGTGGGCCCCAGGTTTGGGGCAAAGCGTTTGCTTTCCTTAACTCGTGTCAAAGGCAGGGAATGGGAGCTCAGGGTGCCACGGTTCTGATGGATTTTTTATCCACTGCTTTGGGTAGGTATTTCTGGACACCGGCATGGGAAGCAGATGTCAGGAGCTGTGGGAAGATGGGTGTGAGGAGCTGGCCTTTGGGTTTATTTGGCCACAGCTTCTTTCCCTGTTAATCTTTGGCCATTCACATGTGTATTTTGCAGGGGAGGAGGAGAAATAAAATCTTGTAAAACTAAATTCAGTGCTTATAGCAATGTTAATACTGAAAAAAATTGTATGCAGAAAGCTCTTAAGGTTCCAAGTTTTAGCAATTGCAGTGTACAACTCTTTTTTTTTTTTAATTTCAGAAAGTTTTCATTTTGGTAGCGGAGGATGTACAAAGCAGAAATGCTGATACCACTTCTTCAGTGTTCCTGTTGTAGTTCAGATCACTTTCTCACCTGAGGTGACCATTGAGTTTGGTTTTGGCCTTAATGCTTGTCCTTAATGAAACCTTTACTTCTCACAGTCATAAAAGGAGGTATCTGTGCCTAGATCTGCTGTACAGCATGTGGTATTGAACTTAACACTGATCCTGTCCTCATTAAGAAAATCTCATTGTGAATTTCTCAGGTTGTGAAGTGTTTTTAAACACTGTTACTTGAGCTATGTACGCCAGGCTGCCACCGAGCTGCACGTGGTGGTGTGAGTAAGTCTGCAGTGACTGCTGGGGTTGGGCAGAGAGCAGGCAGATGTTCCTGCGGTGGGGGACAAGATCACTTTGGCAGTGTCTTGGGGAGCTCCCTGCGTCTGGCACCTCCATGGTTTGCACAGGCGAACATGGATTTTGCAGTTAAACCCTGTCACATGGGAATATACTGTGATCCGAAGCGTGCATATCCAGGAGATACATCCAGGAGACTTCAGGACATGTTGAGGAGACTTCAGGAAAGGACATCTTCAGGTGGCATTTTCAGGAAGAGGGTGTCGTTTGTTTTTTCTGAGACACTTTTTATTACATCCTACTGTGAGATGAAGATTTTCTGGTTTAATAATCATGTCTAATGATTCCAAAGTAGAAATTGAATTTGAATGAAAGTCTGATACCTCTTTGGTATTTAAATTTAATAACAGAAATAACATTGCATGTGCCAGCAGAGTGATGCCCGAAAAGAATCCACTGAAGTTTAGGAGGAGGAGGCTGCAAAAATAATGAAATGAAAAAAATTGTTTCGATTTTAAAACACATTTTGTGACTGTAAACATTCCAGTGTCATCAGGATCAAGCTTCAAAATCATACCCCTAAAAATAGAGGAATCTTTTTTAGTTGCTCTCTGTCTTTTGAGCCCTTAGGCTTCGGACTTGTTTATCTCTCTGTATGAACAGAAGTGCAAAAGAAGTCTTAAAATGAGAACAGATTTTCGTGTAATTGCATCACTCCTGATGCTGGAGTAATAACAACATCATCAGTTCCTGTGAGATATCCACTAAGACCCTGTGCTGTCACTGTTCTTAGGCCTTCAGGCCTGTTGTGATTTGAAATGTATAGTGTTGAAAGCTGTTGTCTTTTTTTTTTTTTTAAGCTTTCAGTTCTTTTTAAAGGGAGGAGCGGGAAGGAAGCATATAGGTTAATGCGCAGTAACAAAAGGCAAGGCCATGGTTTTGTGGTGTTGCCTGGAGAGGGAGAATTCCATCACTGAGCACAGCTCATAATGCCCTCCGTCCTGTGTGGCAGCAAAGGAGAAAGGGGAGAGCTGCCTTCTGCCACCGCAGTTTGGAAGTCCAAAGGTTGGTACAGTCTTCGTGGTGAGCCAAAGGGAGCTTTAGCCAGTGAAAAGAGCATTTCAGTGCACAAAGCAGAAACAGTTCATGAGCTGTAGTGGAAACAGGCGGCATTCTGGGGACCGGTCAGAAGGTTTGAAGATGGTGGTTGGTTAAAGATGTTCCAGGATCAAATGTGGGGACTTTGTGAGGCTTGCTTGTGTTGATGCTTGAAGTTTCTCAGAATTAATAAATCCAGCAACGCCTATGCTGGCTTCACAGTCAAGTGTGTGTGTTTTTCTCAGTTTTCTAGATTTAAAATGCCACGTTTAAAGCCTTGTTGCTCTGAAATGTTTTCTCAGCCTGTTATGAAACCTAATTTACGCACTTTACAGAAGAGGCTCAGCTGCTGCTTTAACACCAGAAGTGTATTAAGAAATCCAGTCTGTACAGGGTGAGAAATAACCGTATTTCTGTGCTTTTAGCCTCTTATTATTGCTGTTTGGACATGATGATAAGAGATGTACTGGCAGTGGAACTGAAGTAGTGGCTGAGATCTGCAGCGTAGGTAATGATGACAGGAAAAGGGCTTTCTGGTCGCATTTGGAAAGGTGTCAGGGCATCAGTCAGGGAGGCGAGCGTGTTGGTGATGCAGCGGTTGTGCCTTGCCTTGAAGCCAGCGTGTCTTAGGGAGGTTTGTTGGATCTTACACACAGAGCAAAGAGCAAGGTAAGGTGACCTAATCTGGAATTTCAGATAGACTATAAGTAAGCGTGTCCTGTCAACGTACACCACTGGAACAGAAGTTTTCTAAGCCTTGAGCTCATTGATGGTTTTGGGATCCCTTCAGATGCAGAGAGGAGTTTTGGGGGTTCTCATTATAATATTCCTCCTCTGGATTCACATTTATTTCCACTAAAAATGTATTTGCCAAACTGAACTGGAACTCCTTTAAAACAAAAAGCAAATTGGAAAGCAGTGGGAGGGCTCAGGACTCTGCGGCGAGAGGATTGAACTCTGCCATCCACAGCCTCTTAGGAATACAGTTAGCCTTCTAAAGATAAAGGAAAATTCAATTAAAAAGCATGAAGGAGGGTGAAGGGGTGTAATTAAAACACACAATGCTAAAAACAAAACGAACAGTGCTTTTTCGTGTTACACTTAAAGCAGGCTGCTTTCTGTGTGCAGTTGCTGTTGCTTAAGATTATTGATTTCGTTTCCTAGGGGAAACACTTTTTAAGAAGATGCTAAAAGAGTGACGTCTGTTGGTGTGAGTGGCAGTGGGATGTGACACAAACATCGCTCTGATGGGCAGCTCTGTGGAGAGTTTGCCTCTCCAACTTGCCAGTTTTGCTTTGAAAAAAATGAAAGCAGAAAATGAAGTACTCCTCCTGCTTTTGTCTCACGCTAGCAGCAGTTGTCCTACCAGGCACAGGGCGAGTGCTTCAGGCAGCAGGAGAGACCAAAAGCAGCACGGGGGCAGCTTCTTCTCTCTTGGTTCATCTACAGCAGTGCTCACTTCCTAGGATTTAGTAGCTTGGACCCTGATTGTCAAAACGTTTGGAGTCCAACTCCTGTCAGCACTGGTGCCTAAGACCTTAGATAAGATGTGCGGCCTGAGGTCCACACTAGGCTGGGAACCTCTCTTCAGTTCCGTGATAAAGGCCAATGCCGTGTAGGAGCAAATACACCTGCTCCGTGGTGCTTTTTTGCTACTAATCCGCTGCTTGCTCTCACACAAATGGCAGATGCTGGGTTAGAGCACCTGGTTCTTTGCTTGCTGGTGAAGCATCCCCTGGCTTGAGGTAAGGCGCTTTGTTATCACTGCTGTCCTTTAGGGTCAAAATACTCCGATACTGTGTAGTGGGGTCACCTCGTACACACACTGACCTGCCCGCTGCAGCTCTGTCGAAGTGAGTGCGTACGATGTGCCTGAGTGATTGAAGCTGGCATGCGGTCCTTCTGGATTTCAGTCCTTCCAGAACCACAGCTGGTTTGATTTCCCAAACACGGATGGTGTCTGATTTGATGGAGGAGATGAAGCTGTGTGGAAGAAAAGGTGGGTGGGAGCTGGCAAAAGAAAAATGAAGGAAAAAGATTGGCGTAGGGCATGAACTTCACTGTCAAATTGTTTCAGAATGGTTTCTGAATGCTGTTCTCTTACATTAGTAGCATTCAAAAACCCATCTCCTTCCCAGTACTCAGGAGTTGAGCATTAAAATTTAATATTATTATTTTTAATACTTAAACTGGTTGGTAAAATATTGGTTTCATTAGTTCATGAGTTTTGTGCAAAAAAATTGAAAAGGAAATATTTTAAATCACTCTAAGAAAGAGCACCAGCTTCTTGTGGTAGCAGAGGCATATGTCTTGTTCTCTGCACAAATACTGTAAGCATGTTTATAGAAAAATTACTGCTTAGCATCAGAAAACTTAGTATTAACCAAAAAAGTACTGCAAGTTTTGTAATGAGTTTGAGTCAAAAAAGCAATCTTCCCTTGTTTAATCTTTTGCTTGGTCTTCCTGATGTCTGCTTTTGTAACAATAGCTTGTGCTGTCAGTTCAGTTCCTTTGATAAAACTAATAATTAAACAAATACACAATTAGAAACTAGCAGCACCTATGCTTTTCAGCTGGAGAAAGCAAGCGTATAATCACCCTGCCCCTACGAACATCCTGGAAGCATCGGGCTGGAAGGAGCAGTGCATTCACGTTTTGAATCCAAAAAAAGGAATCCACAATCCTTTCAGCAAAAGTCACTGGGAAACCCTTTCCTGCAGGAAATAAGCCTGCTCGTTTCTTCCTGGTCTGCTCTGAAATGGGAAATTAAAGCGCTCTATGGTTTGGAAAAGTTCAGAATAACAGCGATCTGGAAAGTGGGTGCCTTAACTCTCCTGCAAATGCACAATACAGACTTCATCCTTAGTGTTTGTTTCCCTGTTATTTTCAATAAGCAATCAACTGGAAACCCATCACTATTAGTTATTAGTTATTTAGTAACCAGTGAATTATTTTACCTACTTTATTTAAACTTCTCTATGTTTTTACTTCCTTACACCACTCAATATGATTTCATGCGTGGCTGTTCCTTAACCTGATTTTATCAAAATAACCCAGTTTTATCAAATATTTTAAATTAGAAAATACAGTTTTCAGTTGTCTGCAGGAAATTGCAGGGATAACTAATATTTTCTGATAATTTTTCTACAGATGTTTAACTTTTATTTAAGAAGTAGAGGGGGCGTAGTCAGGCTGAAACTATTCCTGTGGATGTAGACTCTGTATTCTAGCTAGGTAGCAAGTAACATTGGAAAACCTAACCACTGCTGGTTTACCTCTCCTCTTATCCCGCTGTCTCCACCCCTCACCACCACCCCCATTACTAGTTTGCAGAAATTTACGTGCTGTGTGAAACTTCCATCTTCTCTTTACTTGATGGCAATTTCTCCCTAACCGTGAGGTTTCCTGTCCTCATGCAGAAGAGGATCTCCTGTATTTAATGTAATCTATTTCTCCTATGTCTGCAAAATATCTGTATTTTCTGTATGTGTGTGCAAAGCTGAAACATATGTCACCAAACAGGTGAGAAGCTAGATTTTGGCTCATGCTTAGTCTGATACCTAAGACAAAGACATTGATAAATGTTTTAAAACTTTGGTAAACATTTTAAGGTGTATCACTTAATACATTTTAATAACTGGGATGGCAAGCAGAACTTGCTGTTGGAAAAAGGGCTCTCTGGAGGCCACGTAGAAAAACAGGTAGAAATTTTGAATAAGGAAGGTGTGGGGTGAGTTACTGTGCTGAGCTTTCTTACACGTGCTGACGTTCCACGGGCTTTAGGCTGTGCTGAAATGTGATTGTTTTGACCAAGTTGAGATCTGCGATTCCTCCAAGTTTGGCTTGAATTGCGATTTCCTGGATGACATTGCAGCGTGATGGTGTCATGCTGCCGGGCTGCTCTTGCGGCGTCTCCTTCGCACTGTGCAGGAGTGGCACGGCTGGGGTAGCCGTTGTCATGAAGGTCTGCGTTGTAGATGGAGATGCTTTTAAAATGAATTTAATCTTATTTAGCTTTACCTTTTGAAAAATTGCCTTGTAAAAATAGACAAGTTTAGTTGGCTCTGTCCAAAAACACCCTTTTTTGTGGCTGCAAGTTACACTTGTGTTCCAGTAGCAGTGCTTTAGGCTGGGGTGTTGCCACAGAAGTCCCCTGGGGCTGTGAACACCTCGGCTGAATTCCCCGCTCTGTTAGGAAGGGAAGGCGGTGGTGAAGTACAAGTACAAGTACATAGCAGCGGTAGGCAGCTGGCCTCTCTTGGGACATACGATACAGTTGTTCAGCAATTTAAAATAATACTCTGAATCTTGTAAATGTGATGCAAAGACTCCGATAGTACCTGGGGCATTACCCAGCTCTTCCACCAGATCATTTGACTTCTCTCGCCATGTGCAGCATAAAGAGCCCCTTAACCAGGATGCTTGGGAGGCTGCCAGCTGTTGCTTGCTGCCTGCAGACACCAAGCCCGTGTTAAGTCTTCCGTGGTGCATCAGCACAGAAAAAGTGCATGTTGTTAAAGAAAGAGGTTATTTCACAGTTTAAAACAGAAGATCTGGCGTGGGAACCTGGAATCCTGCATTGCTGAAACAGTGAAGTGGCGGTGAAGGGTAAACTTGATTCTCATTTCCCCTTAACAGCTCCCCAGCAGCGTTTGATTTTGGTAGTTTCCTTTAGGTACTGGTCTTGGATTAATATGGTTATATTACAAATGAATAAGTCCTGATTGCATTCAATTTAACTCCTTCTTTACTTAATCCTGTTGCATGTATTGTATTTAATATCAGTGCCAGTATAAGTTATGGGAACAGTTTTGAGCATCCTCTGCCCATGATCTCCAGATAGCAGAGTATTACAGGCTGTGCTGTAATGGTGACTAAAAATCATTATAACAGAATTGTGGTATTTTTTTATATATATATATGTTGGTGGGTTAATTTTTTTTTTTAAACTAGGTATCTATTTAAGAAGAAAAGGATAATGTCATTTAAGTGTCATTTGTGTAATTCTGAATTCTTGGTGATAGATATTCCCGATGTGATCTCTCTGTCATTACTGACTGCAAATGCTCTTGCCATGGGTAAACTAACTTGGGGCTTTACATTATCAGGAAACATTCGGAGAGCAGAGGCAGCCAGCCAGTGTGTGGTTTACTCAAATGGAGAACATGTGCAACATTGCACAATATTGCTAAGCTACTCGTTGGTGTCTGTGTTCAGTGACAACTAAAATCAGAACTCATTACATTTTGAGTAATTTGGATTAAAAAAAAAAAAAAGGTAAAAAAAAAAAAAAAGTGGTGATTTCATTTATTTCATTTCTACTGAGCAGTTCTGTGGTAATGGCAGTGAACGTGACTGAAGCAGGGGGGTCCGGCAGCTTATGAGCAGCTCTGGGTTGGGCCTCCAGCTCTGGGGAAGTGCTTGGCTCTTCGTCCTTTAATCCACGCTGTCTACCAGGAAGTCTTTTTGGTAAAGCTTTTCCAATCAGCCTTACCTCCTGCCTGTGGGGATCATGGAAACAGCTGGCCCAAGAGGAAAAACAGTGCTAAATTCCAAATTTCCAGGTCTTCCCACTGTGTTGTTTCCCACTCTGTAGGCAGGATTACATCCCTCACTTTGTGTTTAGATGCAGCTCTCTCTTTTGGACATTTCTAACTTGAATTATTTTCATCTTTCCTCCTGGGCAAGCAGGAAGCCAGGCAGAAGCTGACCAGTGGGGTGGTAGCTGAGTGGTTTAGTTTCCTTTCTCCTGGAGGAGAGCAGCACGCTGGAGGGGAGGTGGCCTTTTCATGCTCCCGTCTCTAGAGCTTGGCTGTGGCTCACAGGCAGCCATCACCCTGCTGCTCTCCAAGCAGTCTTGGTATGCTGGGCGATGGGAGACCTTTGAACTCTTTAATTTGCTGCTCTTTAGTCCTGTTTTACATGTGCCACTGGAGGCCCAGGAGAAATCGTCTGTGTTCACCCATCCAAACCAGACATTGCATGGTAAGACAAAGCAAATGGAGTAAGCATCAATTAAACTAAAAGAGAGGTGGCCAGGAAGAAATCTTAAGTGAAACCCACAAAAAAATGACTTTATTTTGTATCCTGAGCACCAAGTGAAATGGCCAGGCTGAAGAACCATGGACTTGCTCAGGTGGAACATCTGCCACTGTCTGTGCCAGGAGCCGTGAGGCTGCCTGGCTGTGGCTGTTGCCTCAACTCACAACTCCTGAGCATTGACAGTGGCTTCCTTGCCACTGCTGGGGTTTAGCAAATGGTTTTCCTGCTTAGCCAGAACAGAAGACTTAGAAGTGAGTGTTGCTCTGCACATTGGTGCTTCAAGGCTGATGGCATTGTGCAGCTGGGGGCTCACTGCTGTGTGGAGCTGGCACCCTCAGCATAGCATATACAGTATTTTCCAGGTCAAATCAAGTAGTTGTTTTCCTCTTCTGAATAATCAGCTTCACAGATCTGGTCCAGCTGACTGCATTGTGCAGAATAGTTGTCCAAAGCTGCAGGTAGTTCTAGATAATGTGTTATTTCCTATTCTGTTCGGTGAGTGCTAAGAGGAGAAGGCAACATACAACTGAGCCTCAGTCAGTAGCAGATAACACTGAGTTATCTTGACAGTGGACTTTTTTCTTCATCTGAGGAAAACTTTGCAGGACCAGCACTTTGATCCTGACAGTGACTGATGGATGTGGCTCAAAGTCTGCATGGCAAAGTGGTTGTTGCATTGATTAAAGTGTATTTGTGTACCTTGCTGGGGGAGAAAAGTTTGATTTGGTGAGTACAGATATGTTTTCATATTATGCTACTGTATGAGTGAAGCAGCTGTTTTCTGTATGTTTTGATTGCCATTTGTATACCTGGTGCATGGTAAATGAAATTGTGGTACGTTTAAAAGCAGCTGATGTAAAGGTTTTCATTTAACACAAGAAGCCAAACTATGTTTCTCCTCTTAGCAATTTTCCCCCTGGAACCAGTGTGGTTACAGTCAGATTTAAGTTCACTTGAGTTTCAGAGGTACCAGACTGTGCTATAGTGTAAACACAGCTGGTATCGAGTGAAATAGGCTTCAGTCTTCTCAAAAGTATACAAGTTCCCTGTTAGTGCAATAATAGATGTGTATTTTATTAACTTTTAGTCTGCCTGTCGGCTTCCTTCGCAAGCTGAAAGGATGAGGTGCCCCATTGCCCGGCTGTCCATTCAGCGCTGCAGGCTGTGAGCAGAAAGCACTGCCAGAGCCTCGCTGAGAGTACAAACCTGCCTGCTGCTCGTCCTGAGGAGCGAACAGAGGGGTTCCTCTCACCTTGTAAGAGGGTCAGAGTATCCGTAATGGTGTGCAAACCACACTACTTATAGTGGTTAAAATAGTGGTAGATATGTAATAGGTAACTTTAACTGCATAGTGGCGCAAGTGAGGCGGTGAATGCCAGATCCGATGTGGCCATGGGTATTTCACAGAACTCGAGAACCAGCTTGGGCTCCTTCCATAAGCTGCTGTCTCTCAGATCTACGTGGTTTTGGATTAAAACAATAAAATGACACAGTGGAAGTACATCCTCATAATAATTTAAATATAATTCACCTAAAACATCGCAGCTTTGCCTGGCAATGCACTGAGTGAACACGTAGAGCTTGTCAGATACCAGCATGTAACGCAGGCTGAGTTCTGTTGGGCTTGTTGTGTGTTGGAGCTTGGAGACTGTGGCATGGAAAACAGCTGATGTTACCTGTAGCAGCCGCGGTGGTGTCGGGTCCTGTGTGAGTGGAGCCCGTGCACTGGAAGGAAGGGGGCTGACGGCTGCTAGAGGGCAGTGGGACGCTGCTCAGCGCTCTGGGCAGTGGGAGGCATGGCTGCTGAGAGAAAACGTCTAGCAGGGGGATTGCAAGGCTGCCTGGGCGTTATTTGGGAAATCTGTTGTCGCTGAAAGGGCGGTTAACCTGAAAACATGATTCAGGTCGTTGTTCGCACTTTGACACTTTGTAAAACCGACTTGCGTAGCTCTCAGGTCGGATGGCAGGGGTCAGTTCAGTGACAGTCCGACAAAGCCCAGGCATCCCACAGGGTGCCCTCAGGGTGGAGCTGGTGCCCCCCGTGCTGTGCCACCGAGAGCAGGCGTTACTGCCCCAACAGAGCTGGCAGCCAAGGGTGCCTTATGTGACAGCCGGGGTGGTGCGGCTCTGAGGGGTTTATAAATAACCGAAGTTACAAAATCTCATTCATCTGTGCTGCTAGAATAGAGGGCCGTACCCGTGGGGAGCAAGAGATGTGTAGTAGTTCCCTGTCAGCACCGAAGAAGCACGGAAATCAGCTGGCATCAGATCTCAATCGGCCCTGCTGTTCTGGCACAAGGGCTGGGGCTGGTGGGAGCAAATCGAGATGAAATGCAAAAAAATAGAACTTAAAAGTATATTTACGCAAATCAGACCACGTGTCACTACCATTGCAGAACTGCTGTGAACCGGGTGGAAGTCACACTGGAATGAGGATGTCCTGTGTGCGCTCCCAGCGCTTGGTGATCCCACAGCAAAAACCGCTCCTCGCTTGGATACGCGGCACAGCTGCGTGGCTGGGGCTGTGTGGCAGCACGGGGCCTCAGTCCCTACAAACAGCTGGACTTCCATGTGTGTAAAGCAGTAAAAGGTGGAGCTGAAGCTTGTCATGTTTTTAGCAGGCTTTTATACCTTCAAGAAAATGAAGCAGCTGTTTCCCTTCTGTGGCATAATGTATATGGTGTGTAACCACTGGAATAATCAGGTGCCTCGTGTGTAGAAGAGTGAGGTAAATTCCTTTCAGTAAGAAAATATTGTTTTTTGTAAACAAGCTGTGGTGAGCACCATCCCGTAAATGCAATGTTTTCTGCCTAAATCAACAGTCTTTATAGGCCTCCTTCTGCATGAGCATGTTGTGACTTGACTTTATTGCAAAAATAAAGGTTTTGAATTGGCCATTTTTGTGCTATGATGGAATTGCTTCCCCAGATTTTCATCAGGGGTTGCAGGAACACAATGTCCAATGTGATACGAATGTCGCTGTTCATACAGTTATTTCTAAATGCTTTTTCCTGCTTTTTATTCTTCGATGGTTCAGGCTCTATTGCAAAGTGAGTGGTTTGTCTCTTGCCTGGAATGTGCCACACTCAGCATTTCACTGCTTCTACAGTTGCAGCCTCTTGGAGCAGGTGGCTTCAAAGGGAGAATGCAAGGGAGAATGAAGGAATACTTGACTAATTTATGCAGGGTACAGCGTGCCGATTGCACAGGAGTGCAATACAGTTATTTCTACTCCTGAGAGTTTTCAAGTCGAGTTCTGTCAAATACGAGCTATTAAGCAATGCTTACTTATTCTTACCTATTTGAAGCAGGCTGGAAATAGCACAGTTATACAAATGGTGAGTCTTAGGCAAAGGCATTTGCCTCTGACATTGGGCAAATGAAAGAAATTGCAGAAAATCTGGAAATGTTGTATGCTGAAACCTTTGTGAGAATACAGATTAAGATAGTAAGTCTCTTCTCCATCTGAAAAAGAAGAAGATTGTAGAGCTAACTTTGTTGCTGGTGTTCAGCCGCAAGTTGCCTTTTTTTCCTGTTTCTGTCCATCAGACTTAGTCTTCTGATTAATAAATATGTGTCTTGGTTGTGTTTAAAGTTTATTTTTAGATTAACCTGCTTAGAAAGCATACCATCTGATGTGAAATAATGCCTGAGTGTAGAACAGTTAAGTTCACCAAAATTTGCATCTTTTGCCACACAGATAAGCGTCTGTAAAGCTTTGCATCTGAAGTGCACCTTTTCCTGTGCAGTGGATGACTGCAATGAATACTGAAACACACGTGTGTTTTGTTGGCACAGAAGAAAGTGAGAACCACTTTACTTAGTCTTATTTGTTAGCATTAGTTCATTTTCTGTATTTTTTTAAGTGAGGCGTTGGAGTTACCCGGAGTCTTTATCATTACCTGAGAAATCCTTTGGATATCACGATGTGTGCTGGCACAGGCATTTTTAAAACAAGATTCAGATGAGTATGCAGAGTGGATAAGTTCTCTGTTACATTGGTGCTCTGCAGCAGGACTTGGGTGACCCTGGTGGCTTTCTCATTGAGGTCACCAATGGATTCTGAACCCTCTGGTCAGCTGTGCCTGGCAAGTCAGGGGAATTGTAGCCTGACCCAAGTCTCCTCTTTGGTTTTGCTATGGGTGTTTGCTCCAGTGGAAAGTTTAGTGTGGAGCAGGAATGAGCAAGTGGGTGTGGAAATGCCTTTTTGGGGGTAGTGCAAACCTTACTCTGGTTTAGTTACATGGGGAAGCTGTAGCCAAGGTACAAGTAATGCTCCCAAAGCTTTCAGAAACAGGTAGTCTAGAAGCAAGCATCCTTTTAAGATGCGTTTCCGTGTTTCATGTCGAGGCTGAGCCCTGAGGAGCTGTAATCCTCAAGGAAAGCCTGACCTTTTCTCTCAGGTTCCTCCTCCTTCTGCAACATCAAAGGTTCCCATAGCGCATGTTGGGGCAGGATCGTACTTGGACATCAACTGTTAGTGCTTTGCTTTCTGCTCTCCTCCTAGTTGCCTGTTTGTGGAGGCAGGGTGCAGGTGAGAGGTTTCTGGTGGTGCAGCCCCGGCTCAGCATGCAGCTGCATCCCTGTTATGTGAGCAGCCCTGCCCGGGTCAGGGCACTTTGCCCTGGGAGTACGAGTCTGCTCTGTCTTTTCATGTCTGTTCACAAACCAAAAATGTAAACTCTACATTTCATCATCATCCAAAAGTGATTGCAAGGCTGAAATAAAAATCAGGAGGGGAAAAAGCTCTGAAAAATGTCTTTTGTTCCAGTTTTCTCCCTCGTGCTGATTACTAACTGGCAAACAACTTCTCTGCTTCCCTTTTCTCCTTGGAGGCAGCTGCCCTGCTCGAGTGATGGGGCTGGAGCACTGGGAGCCAAATGGCACCGAACACGTCCCCAGGCCACACAGGTTGCCCTGAGCCAGCACACGTCACGATGTGCACAGCCAGGTTGGGCCAGGAGCAGCCAGTAGACTTTTTTTTTTCTGCTCAGTCACGGAATTTATCACAGTAACTGACAAATTAATGAACAAACTCATAATTAATGTCAATGAAAATTTAATTCACTTGTTATTTAAACGATGCAATAATTTTGATAGCCGTGTGTGCAGGGCTCTGTGCCGTTGCACAGTGAAGGCTGAGCGTGGGAAGTTGAAGATAGAACGGGACAAAACAAAACTAACAACTTGGGAGGCAGCATACAAATATTTACAGTGTTTATTGTAGTCTTGAAAGCTGCAGAGTTCATAGCGGCAGGAGATGAGTAAGTTCTTTGGGATGTTGGTCTCTGAACCTTTCCTCACATCACAGAGGTACAGCGTGATGAATTTGCTTGTTTGGAGCGAAGAGAAGCTTTAAGCCCTGAAAAAAGCTGGGTGTGTGGTGCTGGGATTGCTGTTGTGTGATGAAGCACGAGAGGTTTTGTTTGCTCTTTGCTTCTGCAAAGAGTTTGTCAAAATGACACTTGTGTAGGCAGCCTGATTTGAATTTTTTCCCCCTATATTCTTTACATTCACAAGTGCTCACTTTCACCTCGGGGTGCCAGTAAGTGGGATTTACAGGGCACAAATTTTAAGTGTAAGAAGTATTTGCAACTACAGCGTGTTGTAGGTCAGTGAAATAAATTACCATGTCTTTTGCCTAAAGCATTTCATTTCCTTCGTCACCAGCTCCTTCAGGGAAATCTCTAGATCAACTATTTAATGCTTGTAATGGAAAATTCTGTTTCTGAAACAACTGAATATTTGCTGGTGCTTATTCTTTCTTTCACTTTGTGTTTCTCCAATCCTTAGATTTGGACAACATTGCAATGATTGCTTTACTGACACCCCCGTTTTCTCCCTCTCCTCCTGCTTCCCCCCAGACACCCAATTTTGTGTGTGCCATGGGAAAGAGTGTAACACCCTTCCCTTCTTGGAGTTTTTCTTATCAAATTTAAGGTTTTCAGGCAAGATGTAATGCTTCTGCGGTCAGGGAATTGAGTGGTGCTCAAAAATGATCTTTTTCTTGTTGTCTGAGGAATATTCCGGTGTTCTACTCTTGAATCCAAGCAGCACAAAGGATGAAGCGGTGCTATTTACAAAGCAATGTTCTATCTCCACAACCAAAAATGCTGAAAAAGTTACTAGTACCACTGAGTGAGCCCATGCAGCATTTAATGTGTTCTGAAACGTGTTCAAAATCCCGTGGTCTGGAAAGAAAGACTGCTCAGGATCTGCCTAGCTCAAGATTACAGAGTAAGGTTCGAAGAAGAAAAGCTCCTAATCTCCCTTAGTGGTTGTGTTTGCAGCATGTGAAGTGCAAGCTGATGTCTTTGTATGTTGGAGCTGTCGCTGCTGCATTGCTGTGCGAGGCTGCAGGGCTGTTGGCCTTTGCAGCTAAAGCGCTTTTTTTGTAATAATAAATCCAAAGCTGCAGTGCCAGCAGGCTTAGAGGTGTTAATTTAATTTGCAAATATATCTTTTTGACCTGCTTGGCACAAGCCCATTCTTCAGGGAGTCCTCCCCACGTTGGTCCTCATCCTGCTTAGCAAATGCTTGCGCCGTTCTGGAGGCTGCTTCTCGGTGATGCCTGCCTGCCTCTGCCTCCATAGCACTGCCTTCATCTCCTTCCCATGGGGACGGTTTGCCCTGCAGAGAGCTGCAAGTCACTGCATTGTTCTGCTTGGCAGCTGGACAGCCTTGACACAGCCCACTGCCACCAGAACCTGACTGCGGTTCATCGGTGTCTTCATCTTTGCCTTGATCCCAGGAGAGTTTGAAAAACCAACCCGTCCTGCTCTGGTGTAGTGCCTCCTCTAGCTTAAGCCCAAGGATTAAAATTAGTGTGACTCTGGCAATCGGTGGACACTCCTTAAAGTGCAGGATGCCATTCTTTGGTGGAAAAGAAATAGCTTGCACAGATAATCTACAGCACAAAGCTCTGAAATAAGTTCTGCAAAATTAAAATTCAGGTGGGGGTTATGCAGATTGCCTTATTTGAATATTTAAATCTTCTTTAGCTTTTTGATGACTGCTTTATCATTGTTTTCCATATATATGCAATGATGCTCATTTACAGCCTTCCCCAATCAGTTATACAGCAAATACCACTGCTATAAATAAAATGTCATTTGCAGGAGACAGTTTTGTAAGTTAAATGAGGAAGAAATATTCCCTTTGAAGAAACGTTAGCCATCATCAGTTGGTCAGGATTTTCTCTACAGGATTATTCAAAGAGGTGGCTGAAATGTGTGTTTTCCGTTCCCTTTCTTCCCTAATAGTGGCCAAGGAGTACTTTGTTGGGTTTTTTTGGTAGTGTTTCACAGCAGTTGTCCTAAAAGAAAGAAAGGTCTGTGGCTGCAGTGGTGTGTTTCAGCTCAGTCACTGCAGTGGTTAGCTCCAGAAGGGAGCAGAGCCGCTTGTTGCCATCCCTGCTCTCTGCCATGGTTGCCGTCTTAATCCTGCCGTCAGCTGCTGCTCCTCTTCAGCACAAAAACTAATCGCTCTCTGTTTTTCCCAATTCTTTTTGTTTTCTTGGCGAGGTCACACTTGGGCTTCTTTAGTTCTTTTTCCTTTTTGTATTGTCTACTCAATTATTCAGAATTGTCGGCCGGGAGATATTTCTGTCTTTGCTGTTAGTGTTTGAACGGTGTCAGTAAAGTCAAAGTCGTCACTATTAGGGAAAAATGCTCTTACTTTTGCTGTTGGGATCTGAAGCAGTGGTAGTATCAGACCAGCACCACTTCTGCAGGTCATACAGCCACACGTGAACCGCATGCCTGTGGTTCTTCCATGGGCGCTCCTGCAGCTGCGGGGAAATTGCTTGGCCTCCTCTGCAGTTTGTCCTCCTGTGTGGAGTGTGAGATCCTGTGCTGGGCTGGTGAAGCGTTCTGAATCGTTTTTAAAGTAACCTAGGTTAGATTAGTTTGAGGTGGTTACACACCAGACTTCCAGCTTTACAGGTACGGTGAATTTTCATCAGCATCGTTGTCCTTGGCAGCTCTGGAGCAGCTCAGGTCAGAATGCATCTCTAGGTGACAAACCTGTAGCTGGAGCGCAGTAAGGTAAGTGACCTGAGCATGCAGTAAGCCCATGAAACAGGATGGGGATCAAGGTAAAGGTAAGATGCCACACTCAAACTGCACAGGGCTTTGTCTGAACTGCTGGAGGTTAGGATGTAGAATAAGCTGCCTCCAACACTCTTTTGTTAAGGTATGTTTAAATACGCATCGTAGGAAGCTGAATTTTGTCTCATCTAGGATTTCTGACTTGATGTAACAATCTTTACTCAAATAGTTGCGTTAGAAGGATTATATGTTTAATAAAGAAAGGAATTAGAAGTTCTGGTATTCACATTCGGAGACCTGAGTAAAGGTCTCCAAAGCCTTTAAGATGTCTTGCTCATTTAGATGTACTCCCTGTCGGCCCCCATACATAATAGAACTGTGGTTTAGTTTTTCAGCTTCCCCCATTTTAAGTCGGTAATTCAGTCGTGCTTTTGCTTTTGAATCAGGGAATTCCTCTGAGTAGGAAATCATTATAGTCCTGTCAAGGCCTAATGCTTGGATGGCAGCATGCTTCCGATGCTTCCCTTTGGTGCTCCTACCAGGGGAAAGAGCAGAGAACCTGCGTTTATGGAAGTGAGCCGTGCTGCTATCCTGATCTGCTACCGAGAGCTCTCCTTATGAACATCATCTGGCAGGAGAACATCTCCTTGTGGGAGAACACGAGCCCTTCGTTTTCAACTACTGCGGACATCTGCTCCATCCCGCGGTGGCGGTCCTCCTTCTCCTCCTGTCGTGCCATCTCGAAGGCAGCTGAGGAGCACGTGTTGTGCTGGGCCCTGTGCGGGAGCACCAGGGGCCAGGAGGAGGAGAAGGGCAGATGCAGCCCCCGCACGGATCCTGTCCTGTGCGCTGCTGGCCCCAGGGAGCCTGCAGGGAGAGTTGAGAGCACCTGCTGCTCGCAGAGTAAAAATAAGTACTGTAAAAATAAGAACCTGTGGCATGGAAGTCCTAACATGCTGCTGAACTCTGAAGCCTGTTTTGTGAAGAAAATGACACAGCAGGCCTGGAGTCCTGACCCTTCGAAGTTTGTAGTCTCATTTACTCCTGGGTCTCATCTGTACTGAGAAGGTGCTCATTAGCATTTCTGAAAGCAGGGCCTGAGCTCTGGAGGTCTCGATGCCGAGGTGCCTTTGTAGCACGTATTCAGCGTGTGCCGAGTGCGGCTGACACTTCTGCAGTCCCTCCACCTCTCACTTCCCACATGCAGCAGCAGCTGGGCTCCAGCACTTGGGTTTAGCTGGTAGGCTGAGGTTTATTTCTTGGCGGTAGGTGATACTGAGTCCTTGCCGGGGAAAATGAGCCTTGGTTTCACACCTTCTGCAGCCACAGGTTGCGTTTGTTTTGTTTCCCCACACTCGCTGCCCAGGTGTATGCTAACTTCTGCAGAAGGAAAACAGTGACTTACGACTTGGTTTTGATCCAGCTCCATACGACGTGATGAGTGTTTTTGATAAAACAGTGCAGTGTCTTACTTCATTCTGCAGCTTTTATTTGTAATTATGTTTTTTTTAGAGCCACTGCTTGTTAAAACAGGCTTTCTGTCTGTTGGACAGCAGTTTGATTTGCAGTTGCATCTGTCTGCGTAGAGTGTATGTGTGCTTAAAAACAAATTAGTGTGCATTAGTGTGCTTAAAAACAAATAACAGATTCTTAGTTCTTTTTGTTGTTGCTGTTTAATTGAAATTATTTAAACTGAATATAGTACAAAACCTGCAACCTTTGAAACCAGTTCTTTTCTATTTTAATTTTCACTGTAGCCCACCCTTGCGGATTTGGCTGCCTGGGGATAGTTGCTTGCTCAGAGATGACCAACACTCCATGTCTGCAAGAAGTAGGAATGAGATGCTACTCCCTTTGTTGCCCCCAAGTATCAGTGGCAATATTTTATAAATACAAACTTAAAGTTAGACTATGAAGTCTGTTTTTAGATGCAAATCCAGGAGAACGGCAGTAATTTCACAAATGGTGAGAGCTGGTTAGGATGCTGATGGAGTTGATGGGATCTGTCGCGGGGTGTACATGTGTTGACAAACAGGCTTAGCTCCTAACCTTTAAACTTGTGTGTTGGTGGGGTGAAAGGAAATGTCCTTGGGGTTAAGCTGGGCTTGGCTGTGGATCTCAAATGGCTGGAGCTGGTGTGAGCCCTCACTGGCTGATGGGACCTGACTTTATCTTGCGGTTCTGTTGGCATTCAAGGGAGAGTTCCCCTTTCCACATGTAGCCTGTGGCGTAGAAGCTTTTCTGAGAAATGGGTGTAATATATTATTTTATTTTGGTATTGTATACTGTTTCAATGACACAACAAAGGAAGGAAGCAAAGTAGGAGTATTATTTTATATATCAAAAGCATTTTATATGATTGGCTTTTTTTTTTTTTAATGTCATGTTTGCAGAGTACCTTCCTTCCCTCTCCACTTCCTCCTCCTCTTATTGATGTTTTGTCTGTAGTGGTGGCATCCATTAGATGGTTCAAGTTCAGTTTCCCTGGAATGAGGAGTTCAGTTTCAGAAAAGGATTTGGAAGATGCTGCAGGGTTTTTTTTTTCCCTTTGCATGACCTGAGTGTTGAGACAAGTTGAGTGTCCTGCTAAGATTGCATTCAAAGACTTTCTTATAACATATGCACAGATTATAGGAGTTGGCAGAGGGGACTTGTTTGAATAAATCGAGCCTCCTAGCAGTATCATGGAGGCATTTATTACAACTCAGTTAAGACTGCATTGACCTTCATACTTTATCTGCAGGACTGATATCTTTCATGCATTGAAATTAGTTTCCAAATCTGTTGTTCTAACAGATAAATTTTTGCAGAGTCTCTGGGTAATTTTTATGTTTCAGGCATTTACAGATGAGTTTTTATCTTTATTAATTGCCTAAAATGTATGCGCAATCAATGCATTTTTTGGTTTAAAACAACTTCCAGATACTGGATAGCCGAGTGTTATGTTTGTAATTGTATTTGTCTGTTGGTGCTGGAAGTGCTCGTGCTTGAGACCACTGCAACAACCTGGTATTCTTCCTACTTTTGGAGCTAAAAGTTGTTGTGGTAAGGAGTTTTCATGGCCCACTTTTCCACCAATAGCTCAGTCCAGGTTGCTGCGTAGGTTTCTGTATTGAGTATCTCAAGTCCTGCCACTAGCTCAGAGTTGTCTCTTGAACAAAATTGAGTGAGTTTTATGCATTTATACTTCAAGTCAGAAGAGCAAGACTGGGTGGTGAGTGACAAAACATTTGGTTATTTCTTTCTAAAAATCTAAACCAGGATATTGTACCCATTTGTAATGCACCTACTGTGGGGCAGGGGAGAAGCCAGGTGTTTCACAGTGCTGTGCCTTGCGGTGTGCATTTCACTTAGAGGCTACTCAAACCCACTTTAGATGGTCCCATACCCCACACATTGCTGCTGGCAGTTTAACTCTTGCGTTTTTGTTGGGCAGCCATCTGCAGCGCGTCAGTATGTCATGGGGGATTTGATACTTAACGTGGTGGGGATTCAGTTGTGGAGGCAGGAGCCATTTCCTTGCTGTTTGTCAGCTCTACTTCGTCTCGCGATGACTTTTACTGCGTGTTCCTGGCAGAACATGAACTTGTCCATACACTATCTGTCTTTAGACAGAGGATGAGAAATTCTAGAGCCGTCATCTGGTTCTTCAGAGCACCAAGAATTTCTCATCCCTCCTTCATCCTTTTGTCCAGATTCAGGCAAATGTTTTCATGCTGTAAGGTAAGCAATTAATAGAGTCTTGCATTAAAATGGAGAAGTCTATTCTGGCCGTTTTCTTTATTTGCTGATAACCCCCAATCTTTTTGTAGCCTGTCTGCTGGAAAAAGTAGCTGGAGAAGGCAGAATAATGCTGGAGACTTCCTGCATTTGTAAAAAAAAAAAAAAAAAAAAAAAAAAAAAACAGAACCTTGACAAAAACAGCTGCTATCTTAAATGTTGCTGAATCGAACCAAGGAATTCCTAATAGTTTCTGTTTGCAGGCAATTATAAATACAAGAGAACTTTCTGGGAAGCCCTGTCATGTGTTGGTCCCCGGTCAAGTTGAATGCTCGGCACTGAGTTTGCTGGGAGCAGTGACTTCCACATTTTCACCTGGACTTAACGTGTAGCCCTGCGGAGATGGCCTTACCAACTGGGTAGCGCAGCACGGGTTGGAAAGACAGATCCCATCATTTGTTTAGCTGGAGCTGAGAATTACAGCGTTTATTAACCAGCCTTCCCAGTTTTAAGTGCGTTCCACAGCTGGTGGTGCTCTGCTGAGGGTCAGGAGCAACTGGACCTCGGGCAGGTGTTGGGATTGGAAAAATCACATAAATTCATACAGCCTCAGTGAAAGAAGATAAATGCCAAATGTTGCATCAGCGGACTTGGGTTAAATAGATTGTTGTTTTTTTCTATGGTGGACTAGTAGCCCTGTTAAAAGGTTAAGTGTACAAGCTTCGATCCCATTTTGTGACAAAAGGACTCTCCTTTCCTCCGTTAAACATTTTTATCCTAATAAAAATGCACATGCACACACAACATTTCCACGTCTTTGAGGCAGAAAGGATTACCAGGGCTGCAACCTTTCCGTCTGCTGCCAGGTTTTTGTTTCTTGGTCTGTGCAAACCCAGCAATTTGCTCTCCTAGCCTGACGCGAGGGGCTCCTGCAGAAGTTGGCCAGCGCAGCAAGCTGCCCGCCTCGGCTGCACGTGGGGAGGCGGTGGCAGTGCCATGCAAGGGCAGATTCCTCTTCTTTGCTGCAGCCAGTGCAAAGCCTCTGCTCCAGAGTCGGGACGTGCTGCTGGGACGTTGCTCCGTCAGCGCCTCGTAGGGGTGCCTCTCCAGGACCTGAGGGCATCTGCGCCTGAAGAAGCGATGCTTGAAATGTGTGTCGGTAACTTACTGCTCTGCTTCCAGCAAATCCCAGCGTTCGGTGTTCTGCCCACGTCCTGGGGCAAACCCCAGGAAGCTGGCAGAAAGAGAAGAGTTTTTAGTAAGCCCTTGGGACAGGAAGACACGTGCAAAGGAGTGTAGTGGTGCTGTGTAGTGTGCTCTGCACGGGCTGACCCAACTCCCCTTCGCGTGTGCTTGCAGTGCTGTAGTTGCCCTCACGTGGACAGCATGCAGCATGCTGTGAGCCCAAATTGCTGCTGATGGCTGCATTTGGTGCATTTTGGAACTAGAAGTCCACCCAAAGTTTCCATCTGTATTGGACAGGAAAATTTCTTCAACAGCTGTGACTTGGTACAACAACAGCAGCTAGTGACATTGGTAGCGTTTTTATTTCTTTGTTAGAGAAGCATCAAACTATTTTGCCTATATGTAGTCGATACTCTGGGCTTTGCAGGGCTGTCTTGGAGAGATTTAGAGTGTGCTAAGAGTGCTGAGCTAAGGGATCTGTGGCAGATAGTGGCTTTCACAGGAAAGAAAACTAGAATTGTGTTTTGCTAGTCATGGGACAGCATTTAAAATGGCTTGAGAAAATCGACATTCCACCATAAACTGGAGCTAGTGAGATGTCTCACACTTTGTCTTTTGTTCGCGGACGGTCAGACACTAGGGAAGCATGTGCTTGTGAAGTACTTTGCTTACAGAGCTGACGGCTGGAAATTCTGTAAATGCTGGGCTTTCAACTGATGGTGACTAAAGAGAAGACTGAAGGACAAGAAACGTCTTAAACCCTGTCCTGACTCTGCAAGGCTTAGAGAACCCAGAGCTTGCCCCAAACCTAGCGACCTGGAGACCCCTTCTTGGAAGAGCAGGATCCCTGCTATGGCTCCCAGCAGGGAGAATAACAGGAGGATGGGGCACAAGAAGAGAAAGAAGGCATAAAAGCAGGTATGCAGAATGCTGTGCTTCCCAAGCAAAGAACTGGAGAGCATGGCCATCCTCGCTGAAAGCTGTGTGTGGGCCCTCTGGTGCTGCGTGCACAGAAAAACAGCAAAACAGAAGTATGCACAGAAGAACAGGAGCTTAGAGAAGTGCGGTTGTGGTTGTTGAATCACAAAACACACGAGGAGCAAGAATCGTGCTCCATGTGGCTGGTTAGCCAGGGGGGCTGGTTTTGTGCCTGCTGTGCACGGTGTGGATGGAGTGAAACAATCCTGGACGGGGGAAAGGAGAGCGAGCAGCGCCTCGGCAGCAGCCCTGTGGGGTTCAGGCAAGTTGTTTGTCCGGATGTCACCGAGGTGATTGTGCAGACTTCTGCTGATCCCTGAACTTTAAATGATTCCTTACCATCACAGATCTTCTACCGTCAAAAGATTTCTTCTACTGAAGGTCGTTCTAAATATTTGCTTGCTTTTGCCTCTTTCAGTCCTGGTTTTGAGGATGAGATTTTTCAGAGGGCAAATGCCTCCCACTGACGTGCTGTGCCTGTAACTGGCAGTGTCCTGCTGAAAGGGCAGTGGGCTACCTGGCCTTGGCAATTTCCCCCAAAAGAATGTGGCTGTTCCCAGGAAACACTGACCTCTAATTCAGGAGATTTGGGTGTTTCTGTACTGTTCGTGTGTTGTTACAAGCGAGGGAATGAAACCTGCACTGAGCAGCCTTGTAGCTGATTGCTTGAAAGTTTCCTTCAGTGCTGGAGATTTTGGTTCTGATTGACAGATTTGCTTTCTGGGTATCTTTCTTTTGTCTTGTGCTGAAAATACTAACAAAAGGAGTTTGCAGCTGCTGTGATACGAACCTTGCCAGTATACCTGTAATGGATTGTGTAAAAATGGTCACGGGAAATCAAGTACTGCACATGCGAGTGGACCGAAAATAAAGTTGGTGCCTACCTGAAGTATGTTGGGTTCTGGTTGTGCTGTACAATTCTGTTGAACAAATTCTACTGCTTAAATACAAGGCTGACAGGAGAAAGCTTGTTTCAGAAGAAACACTTCAAAAGAAGCTGTCATCCTAGAGGGTCCTATCGGATTTTTGGCTCTCTTATCAGTGACCGTTAGCAGGGGCTCTGTCGGGTTGGAGTCCCTTTGTCCTTGCAGGGTGTGAACATGTCTTCATGAGGGCTGGTGTTCTCCGCAGAGCTTATCTCCTCAGTGAGACCCCACGCAGCTGCATTTCAGCCAGCTTCGATCTGCGACCGTGTTGATAAGGCGTGGGGTATGGGAGCACCCACTGTGTGCATGTCCCCCTTCTCCCGTGGCACCCCAGCCTCATCGTGCAGCCAGTGAGGCAGCTAGTGCCTTGTCATGACTGCCTGCAGTGATGTTAGATTAGGAAAATATTTTTTTTTAAAAAAGAAAGAAAAGCCATGAAGCTGCCTTTCCCAGCCTGGAACCATGTGCCAGACCACCCCAGCAGTGATACTGGGCTCACTGGTGTGCTGTTGGTGCACACCTTCCTGCCCATGAAGGAAGAGTCTCTCCACCCAGGTAATTGTGTCATAGGAGACAGATACAGATCTTAACTACAGAAAAGCTTTTACGATGAACTCGTGCATTAGTAAGATGAATTGGGAATAATCACTGAAGGGGTCACTGTGCACAAGGAAGCGTAAGCACTCCTGGTTGTTTCCTATTTCTAACCACACGCCGAGAAAGGCTGCTGCTGCTGGGCACTCGCCTGCCCCTGCTTTGTGCTGGGTGTTCCTTCGGAATGGGTTTCAGACAGGAGGGTGTAGCAGAGGGCTGCTTTTGTCCCGCGTGGTTTCTCTGCTGAAATGCCAGCAAGAATCTCCACTGCGAACGCTGGGCCTAATCAGAAGCTGTGCTGAGCAGGGCACGGCTAAACCACAAGCATGAGTCTGACAACAAAGAATTTGTTACAGAAAGCCTTAGCTGAAGTGCGTGTGCTTTGTCTCCTCATAAGGAATACGTAATTAGTATATCTGTGAAGTAGGAAAGCACAGGTATATATGTGTGAATCCTCCCCTCCCCACTCCAGGGTATGCTCCCAGGATAACTAAAAGGACCTTTTCTTTTGGTCCTGCTTTGGCAGAAGATTTTCTCAGTGGCCGAGCTGAAGGTTTCAGATGCTGAAGAACTTCTTCCCCTGCTCTGACAGAGCTCTGCAGCAGGTTTCCTGCCTGCCTCTGTGGAGTGAGGCTCCCCCTGTGCAGGCACCGGGTTTTGAAGGAGATTTTGCTGGATGCCTTTACATGAAGGAATGTGCTGAAACCTGATCCCTTCTGTAGCTTCTTCCCCGGTCCCTAGGAGTATCGCATGTCCCCGTTGTCTCATGCGCCTTTGTTTTAAAATAATATTAAGCCTCAGACACCAGCTGATTTACTTTAATTCAACATCCAACTTATGTTTGATTTCTTTTCATATTCAAGTGAGCCATCTGGCTTTAATGAACTGTAACTGTTTTTAATGCTGCCTCCAGTTGCTAACATCTGAATATTTCATGTGCTGAAAGGAGGTTTGAAATGCAGAAGTGAGACTGAAGAGTCCAAAGTATTTCCAAATCAGCTCTGTTCCAGCGGCACTTGAGCTCCCCTCCCCTCGAGGTTTATCAAAAGGTAATCTTTGGGGTGCCAAACTGCAAGCATCAGCCATGGTGGCTGCTAATTGCAAGTATTCTCAATGTTGTGTACATAAAATACCAGTGCTGCTTATGAAATCCTGAATAACCACCCAACTCGGGCAGAATATCAATCAACTTCAACAGGAGCTGCCAGGATTTGGCATCTTCTAAATAAACAGCCTCTTAATTTTTGGGGGTGTTTAAATATTTCCTCATTGTAAACAACAACAAACTAGTTTTACGTCATGTAGTTTAGTTCTAGAAGTTAACTGGGAGCTGGATACCATAAATGAACAATGTGTTAATCTCAGTTAAATTTCAATTGTACTTTGCCAGGGTTTTACTGATAGAAACCTGTGATACATCCCCAAATTTGCTGGGCTATGTGCTTCACTAGTTTTTTTCACAGCATTGCCTTTGTTTTGGCTTAGCAGAGTGACAGGTTATAGACTTCCTATAGGTCATTACCAGGAAATACTTGGATTAACGATAAAAAGTGCGTCGTTGGTTAGGTCTTCTCTGTGTGCCAAGCATCATGCAGGTTACCAGCAACCTGATCTTCTAGTGCTAGAAGTTTAGATCGAATCTGTCTGCAGGGGGAAATCACCTTCAGCAAAGGTGCTCAGGGAACACCACAGCTTTGGCTTTCCCGCACAGCGCTGTCCTAAGAGCGTGGAAGTCAGGTATGTAAGAAACAGGTGGTGGTTGTTGGAAATTGCTTTATTTCTCTTAAGCTCTGCTTAATTTCTCAGTAAATTGCTCATAGGGACAAAGCAGAATTGGGAGTTAACTGATAGCTTTGTGGGTATCCACCAAACCCAGACTTTCTGAGCTGGAGAAGAGCAGGTTGGGAACAGTACAGGAAAAACTGGCAGCTGAGCTCCGTCCAGTAGCATTCCTGAAACTGTAAAGAATAAAGCTGTATAAATATCTTTCACGTGGTAGGATTTTGTCACAGAATGCCCCCATTTAAAAGGAGCTCTTAATGAGATACTCAGGCTTGCACGTGCACAGATTTTTGTTCCTCACTTGGTAATGGACATTTTCAAGTTGTTGGTTCCAGAGAACTTCCTACACCACTGAGCAGTGTCGGTGGATATTTCTCCGTTCTGTTCCAGTTTTTGTTTTACTTTTGTGTGTGTGAAGCTCACGGTATTGCATGCAGGAAAGCCCAGCTGGGCCTCTCAGTGTTTTGCATTGCAGTTCCCTAAAATTCATGCCAAAAAGAAGCTCAGTCTACAGAGCAGCTTCGGCATCTCCCTTTGAGTTAACACATGACTTGAGTTTGGTTGGGCCTGCGGCCATCTAGCAACCTGGACACTCCACTGTCATGCTCAGCACACCGGCATTTGCAGCCTGCTACACTCGGTATTTCACAATTACACCACGGAAATCCTCCACTTACAGGGTTTGTCCCGCTCTGCTCTGCGCTGGGTGGCCTCACCTCGAGCACTGTGTGCAGTTCTGGGCACCACAGCACAGAAAGGACATGAAACTGTTGGGGAGTGTGCAGAGGAGGGCTACAAGATGGTGAAGGGCCTAGAGGGGAAGACGTATGAGGAGCGGCTGAGGGCACCGGGCCTGCTTAGCCTGGAGAAGAGGAGGCTGAGGGGGGACCTCATGGCGGCCTACAGCTTCCTGATTAGGGGAGTGGAGGGGCAGGGGCCTATCTGTTCTCCTTAATCACCAGCGATAGGACCCAGGGGAGTGGTGTCAAGCTGAGGCAGGGGAGGTTCAGGCTGGACATCAGGAAGAGGTTCTTCACAGAGAGGGTGGTTGCACACTGGAACAGGCTCCCCAGGGAAGCAGTCACTGCACCAAACCTGTCGGAATTTAAGAAGCGTTTGGACTGTGCACTTAGTCACATGGTCTGAATTTTTGGGTAGACCTGTGTGGAGCTAGGAGCTGGACTTGATGATCCTTATGGGTCCCTTCCAACTTGGGATATTTTATGATTCTACTTTCGGAGAGGTTTTTTCTTCCCCTTTGTTTTTCTTTCCAAGTTCTCTGCATCGAAACGAGGGAGACACATCCTTCAGAACTTGCTTTGCACACAGACCCTGAGAGCCTGAAGATACTGCTATCACAAGCGACAGTGCCACTGCCCCTTCCGTCCCCGAGCCTGGCATTACGGGAGCTGCCTTCTCTGGTCACCCTGATAGACTGCTGAGCAATGGGGTGGGCGAGCTGGGCGCCTCAACTTCCCTTTCACAGAGCTGCTTCTTCAAAACACTTCAATTTTTAACAAGTAGACAAATTTTCAAAGGAAAAAACATGCTGTTAGATTTTTTTTTTTCAGACCAGCTGTAATTCACAGTCTGCTTATTTGAATGACAATACAAATGAAACTGCAGCCTGCGTAAAGCTGCCTCAAGTCTGCAAGCAGTTGTAGTTGGATGGAAAATGATCTTTAGTCATTGATAGCTATCTTGTGTCCAGTCCAGTTAGAGCTTCAGAAGGGAAATCACAGTGGCACCTCTAAAAGGTGAATCTTTCACCGTGCAGAATCTTTCACCTATTTGTGGTGCTCATTTTGAAGGAAGGTTTTGGTTCCATCTGCTAGGCAACTTGTGGTTTTTAGGGATTTGCCCATGCTATAGCAGGGGGAAAAATTGTTGTTGTTTTTTTTCTTTTTAAACCTTGGAAAAAAAACAACCAACCAACCTCTCTAAGGATTATCAAGTAGTCTTCATAAACACACCAGGTGTACACAACTCAGGACAATTTAAGACTTGCAAATGTTTGAGGCTTCCGTCTTGTAAACCGTAGTTACTCAAAATGTGTTTGGGTGAGAAATACAGCCTTTGTTTTTAAAAGTTTCCGTCATTCCTAGTACATTGTTTAAAAAGGAAAACAAGGTGCTTCCAAGGCGTTCAATAGAAATGCAAAGAACATTTGAAGCTTTTTTTTTTTTTTAATGATTTTTAAGCTAATAATTTGTTTCCAGGGCTGGAGGCCCAGGTGTAAAAACAACTTGTATTGGGTTAGACCTGTCCTTTTTCAGTTTCTACAAGTAATAATGAAATGATGATTTAATTGCTCATAGGAATTGCAGTAACGGTTTGAAAGCCATGGCTTGTAATCACAAAATGTTTAGGAGCGTATTTCTGCCATCTGTACTTTGTTTGCTTTAACCCGATAGCTTCAAAACAGGTTATTTTTGCCTGGTGTGCATCAAGAGCAGGAATAGCTTCAGCCTGTGGGACCCAGTGTGTGTGTGTGCACATGTGTATAGTGAATCCACGGTGCAAAAACCAACCACTTTTGGGGTATTTCTAATATTTTACACATGCTATTCTGGCATGTTCTGCAGAACGATAGCTTCTGGATGAGGGCTAACATGGGAAGATGTTAAATGCTTCAGCCATCTATGATTGTATGGCTTCTCTGTTTGTAGGGTGGGTTTGTAAAAACATACTGCGCGTTTCTTCTTGTCCTGCTGTCACCAAAACAATTTGGGGCACTATTGGCAGAGAGGAGTATTAGATTGGAGAGGGGCTGTGTTCCTTGAAGATCCTGAGATTTTTCTCACAAATTTTCTCAGACAAGATCTTTTTTGAAGCTATTTTATTCGTGATTGCAATGGTGGGTGTCCTGCAAATAAGAGCACACAGTAAAAGTTTATCATAACCTTATATTACCTCTTACCAGACACTTGATTTCTCCCCTGTTTCCTCACTGGCTGAGTACGACAGGTTCCCAACCTACTCGACGCATTTCTATACCACATATGTACAATGTGATTTGACCAACTGTTAATTCCTCCTCTTCCTTTTTTTTTTCCTTCTTCCCTTGTGACTAGAGGGCCCGTGATTTTTGGTTTTACTGATTTTGTACTGCTCATCTTGTTTTTCTTAGCTAGCCTCCTTATTTTGGGACAGTGGGACCTTCCCTTTATCTGCTTAACATACTCCCCACTGACTGCTGTGCCGCACAGTCACTTTTGAATGTGCAAGGTTAGTGGAATTTTCCACTGTAAAACCACCGTCTATTGCAAAAACATAACTTTGTTTCTCACAACTCCCCCCTCGTCTTTTCTTACTCCTATTGTTGCTTTTGCACCTCTTCACATACCCGACTCTTGATTTTTTTCAACATCAGGGTGCGATATTCTTCTTCAGATGTCACAGGGAATGACAGATACACGATGCCATTATTATTACAATGCCAACAAATAGTTGTGTGAGCTAATTCCATTCAGGTAACCACGAAGTTCGTTTCTCCCAAATGTTTCTAAATCCCCAGGAAGTGTCATCTTGAGCCACTCTATGTAGGATCTTGTAGTGTTTTTTTTCCCCGAATATTTTTAAGATCAGTTAAATTCGTCCCATTTTATCTATATACATACAGCAACTAGCACTAATTACAGTGCACACTCCTCCTTGTGAGGTTAGCAATAAATCTAATACCGTTTGATTCTGGAGTACTATTTTTGCAAACTTGTTACCTCCTTTTGTAGTACCTGGACTGCATCCAGAGTGCTATTTTCTAGTTCTTCGATTATAGCCAAGATATCTACAATAGCGTTTTCTAATTCACTCACCCCTAACTTTTTGTTTTGTTTTGTTTTCAGGATCTCTTCTTGAATGTCCTGGCTGCCAGCAGGATTGAAAGTGGGAGGCAACTCATGACCACCAAACTGTGACAGCCTCGGATCCCCCTGCTTCTGGCTGCTTGGCATAACCACTGGGCTACTGTGGAGATGAATGGAGAACAGCAGTATGATGCAGGTAATAGAGCGGTGGAGCTCTGGGGCTAAAGGTTCTCAAAATATTTGGCAAGCAAGGTGGGGAAAGCTCAAATTTTAGTTACTGTGGGTTACATTCTGACTACTGAGCTTAAGTTTGGTATTGCTCTGTTTCAGAAGCAAAGTGTATCATTGGCTTAAAGGAGAGCAAAATCCGACCCACCCTAGTAATTATGTTTCTAAGAAGCTGTGTCTTTCCCCTTCGTGATGCCAGCATAAGATGAGCTTATCGCTACTATTTTAAGGCATTTGCCTGTCAAAGTGGTTAATGTTATCTTGTTCTGTCCTCGTGTGCCTTCATGTTGCTCTTAATATTCTCACAGGGTTGTGCTGCTGGTTTAAGAAGTCAGATAATCGAAGCTGTGTGGTGCTGTTGTAATCTGTCCTGGTTTTCTGATCTTCCTTGCTGCTCCCTTTGATGGGCTTGGGACATCAGCTCCTAACCTGCTGCAGAGTGGTATATTATGACACATTAGCTCAGGTTTTGGTTCATCTTGAAGCACCAGGCTGAGGAGAATGTCTGTCTGGGACGGCTGGGGATACTAACAGCTTTCTGAAACAGAGTTCTTAGGTTGTATGCACAGGGACCATCTGTTTTCCTGACTTCACTGCCAGTTTGTTCCTTCTCCTTGAGAAAGTCCCTACCCACAGTGCAGTGTTGGGACAGTTAATGAGAAGTACATTTCTATTTGTAGTTACCAACATAAACCATTTGGTTAGGATTTTGCAGAGTATTATTTTCCTTTGATACTTGTCCAACGAGCAGCCCTTCTCACAGGACAATTCACAGTTGGTAATTTTTGTACCTCTACTTTATGGAAGTCTGATTGCTGTGTTACTGACAAAATGTTAAACATGATTTTAATCTACAGTGTTTTTAGCAGAATGTTAACACCTGCTATCTGATGCTGAAACGGGCTTTTTGATTATTAATTATAGCCAATCACTCAGGTTGTTGTCAACATTATATCCTCAAATAAGCAAGAAAAAGCAGCATGCACAAGTATGCAGAATGTCTCCAGGCACATACAAATGCAGTTTCCTCTGCTACTGGGAAGTGCTAACTTCTGTCAGGTTGTGTACAGTAAGGAGATGTATATGTGGTCAGCAGCAGGGTGTTCACAGGCTGGTGGCACACAGATCTGTACTAAAACCTATATTGAATTGCTTCAGTTTTCCTCCAAAAGTAGCAGAGGTCACCCAGTCCTCTCTGCCTGCTTACGGAATCGCCGTGAAGGGCTCCCTGTTTCTTGTAATTGCTGAACAGGTATTGTCCTGAGCATCCTTTCAGTGTCTGGTTTGAGTACAGGTGGCTGTGAAAAGCAGATGATAACTGAAGAGAGCCTTACTTGCTCAGTGCGAAGGCAGTTTCCAGCAAATGCTCACCACGTAAGCATAAGCACAGTGTTTTGGTGTTGCACCCTTGGCTAGTGTTTTCTGCAGTGACCAGTCCCAACCCCTACTGGAATGTGCACTCCCTCCTTTGACTGGTGTCATGCTTCCAGCTGATGACTTATAGCAGGTTTTGGAGATTCCACTGTCTTTGTGTGGGAAAGACAACTTTCATTCTTTTCACAGTCTTCCTCAGCTGCCGAAATTCTAACCTGTCTTTATTTATTCATGGCCTTGCAGCTGGTATAGAAGGCAAAGATTAACTGTTACTAAAATCAGATTTAAATACATCTAAGTTTCAGCGTGAGAAACCTTTAGATTAGCTTTAACTGAAGGTCTTTTAGACTTCGATGTGATGTATTTAAATGTCCTATGTGACTCTTTTCAACTCAATCACATTAAAGATACATGAAAGTTATTTGCACTGAGAGTTTAACTCCAGTCCAAAGATCAAGACAGTCTGGTGTAGGTTGCTTCCATTGTAGGTATATTTAAGTGCTCATGCCCTTAATATTCCACTACCGTCTTGTATCCAAATGATACAATTCAGTATTCTTCCTCTACTTGTATGTGTCAGAGAGCAACAGGACATAATTCATATTTAAGTCCAGAAAGGAAGAGTAGATGTTGAAAATAATGCTAGTAGAAATAGTGATAAATAGGAAAGGGTGTACATATCCAGGAAACTTTGAATATTCTTACCATTTTCTGACCTTCAGAGTGAATGTGCATTCTCCTCAGAAGCTCTGTAGGACACCTCTCAGATTTTACTTACCGAATATGATAGCTTGATTTGAAAGTCTACCTGGCAAAAACTAGTTGTATGGCGAGGCCACAGGGATGAGAATCACACCTGGTTTCTCTCCCTGCCTGTGCCAAGGTTGTGCTTTGCCACTGAACTGGTGTGTGCTTCAATCTCCTGCCTAACATAGAAGAATATGTCCTGTTACGTAGTGGAAAGCAGAGCTTTTTTAGGACTCACAAGCAATTAAGGATATGGAGAGGAAGAGAGAACATACATACATGTACTCAACTACAGCACTACTTAACAAATTGTGCTTTAAGATTAAATGGATAAAACACATTTTTGCCTGTTGTCATCCGTCACCCTAATCTACAAGTTTTCTCACAGTAGAATTGAGTTGCTGGTGTAAATAGAAGAGGTTTGCCTGGGCAGTTTGAACTCGGATTGATTTGGATGTTTAATACAGATGTACAGCCCCTCAGGAATGCAGCTTCATTAAACCGGTCCTCTGCGTATCCCAGCATCTGCTAACCCACCACAACGGAGCTGTGCGGGAGGGCCTGCCACAATCTGGCAGTGGACCCGATCAAAGATGTGATTTAAAGAGGGCCCTGCTCCGCTGCAAGCATCCTACCAGTGAAAGCAGAAAAGCAACTGGATTCTGACTCCAAGCTTTCCAGCATGTGAGTCTTGCTGGAGAGCGGTTGCTTCGCCCCCCTCTTGGAGTGTTTCTGCAGTTGGATGTAGAAAAATAGGTAGTGGATTTCTGAGATTTTTCTCATTTTCTATAGTCCTATGATGTGGCCATTCCATAACTAAAACACAATTCTCGCTCTGTGAAACACCGTGGAGTGTTTTTGCTGGGAGCTGTATCCAACAAGCTGGTCGTGTTCCACACTGATTCAGTGAGCACAGCACTGAGTGAGTCGGTATCCCATAGCTTGCCAAGGCCATCAGCCGGGCCTGCCTCCTAAGACTAGTTTCAGGAGAAGCTCTGGGTGTGCTGGTCAGGTTTGGCCATCGAGGGGTACAAAGCGATCCGAGCCCTTCTCCCCACGTCGCAGACCTGGAAGGAAACGGCTCTTTGAGGTAGGAAAACACACGGGCTGCAGGGCCTGGGGATTAGCGGCGTGAAAAGGACCTGGGATAGCTCTGATCAGTTTGGGAACTGGTTTTGACCCTGCTTAGAGGCAAAAGGGTAGCAGGAGCTGCATTCAAGCAGGCTTTCTGGGAGCTCCTTGTGGCAATTAAGTGGCAACATAAGTTACTAATTGACCCTTTCAGTGTGTTAAGTGACCTGTGCCTCATTTAAGGAGCTTAACTGCCCCTCAGACAGCTATCTGATGATCCCGCCTTACTGAAGGCTCGGCAAGGCAGGAGCCGTCCCGGCAGTACTCCCGGCTGAATCTGCCTGGCTCTCCAGCATGCTAAACCTCACTGAGCAGTCGCTTTGCTTTGCTTCTCTCCTAGCAGAGCAGTATGCTTAGACATCACAGCGCAGGGCTTGGGGGGCTGGATGAGAGCCGGGCTGTTGCTGTTGTCCAGCAGCCTTGTGCTAAGGAGGAAAAGGGCAAGCGGCGCAAAGTCCGAGCAAGTTGGTTCTGAGGCTTGCCTGACCATAAATGTTCTGTCCGAGCTGATGTTTCTTCCCGCTTTGGTTCGCCAGCTGTAAACTTAACCATTTTGATGGCGGTGTTAAAGTAAAGTGTTGTTTTAATGAGTTGAGAAGTCTTACTTTGTTTTTTCAATGAGGTTATATTTTTCTTCGAATGACTTGCAGCCAAAACTAGGCTCAGCTGCACCCTAGTTTGCAAACTGCTGTGTTCTGCGACTTACCCTCTCTACTCCGTCAAAATGTGTTAAATCAAGGTACCTGCTTTTGAGTTACTTGCTTTTGTCCTTTTCCAGGTGTGTTTCTGCAGTAAGTTAAAAATTATCCTCTAAAATGGGTGATGATCCTCAAGCTCCAAATTTTCTGAGCTCTCAGGCTTGTGAAAGGCCAACATAAGCAGCTCTGTTTGATTAAAAATAGCAAAATGAAAGTGGAATCGGGAGCAAATGAGCTGCTTTTAAAACAGATACTGTCATCATAAAACAAAAGCTATCTGAAGGTGCATTTTTAAATTTGGGGAAACATTCCTAGAATTCCAATGAAAAGTCAAAGATGAGTTTAATGTTCATTTGAAGAGAAAATGAACACACCATACCCTGAGAATTTAGAGGGTTTTTAGGTGATTTAGATGATTTTTAGATGATTTAAAGTAGCTCAGACTTCTGGGCAAATATTTGCCCCTCTCTATTCAAGGAATAAGAAGTGTTGTGAAGCATTCTTAGCGGATTTTCAGCATGTCTGTGGCTCTGATTTGGGAATGTGAAAGCATTTCATCCTTTGTTTTTGTTTTTTGGACACTTAATGTTTCTTACTCACATTACTGCTCCTCGAAAGAAGAGGTGCCACCTGTCCTAAGAGTGAGAGCATAGGGAACATTAGCATCGTGTAACCTTTGCTGAGCTCTCCCCACGCTTTGGCCACGCTCGGATTTCTCTGTTCTCACGTAAATGTGGCCCCAAGTTTCCTGGTACAGAGAGATGAGCATCTCTCATCTTCATTCACAAAGACAGCTGTGGTTTGACTGTAGAACCAGTCTAAAAGTGAAGCCTCCTTTGTCATCCCGCCCTGTGCCTGCAGGGAAAAAAAAAAAACAAACTGGGGCTGTGTGGTGAACAAAACTGGGGAGTAAAATCCAAACTGTTCTGGTTGCAGTGACTTCCCAGGAACGTGGGTTACACGTTAGAGAAAAAGGGGAATGGGAAAGAGAGCAGGGAAGTGAGCCAAGCACTGAAGGGGAGACCATGGGTAGAGGGACAGATATGATAATGCTGATAGAAAATATGACTAAATTGTAGAGTGTGGCTCACACTACAGCTGCTCTCTTCCCTGACAGCATGAGTGAGTGTACAACTGTGGCTTGAGTGGTTTTAGCCTGTTCTGGTTTAAATACATCCAGAAATGAGGTTTTCTTGCTCTGAAGAAGCTGTTGCACCTTAAGAGCTGGTATTTTAAGTGACTAATTTGAAGGCTCTTGATTTCAGTTGTGTCTGGAGCTGCTTTTCTTAGAACTACCCTGAATCCTTCTCTGTGCTTCTGGCATCTTATAACACTGAAATAAATACTTGCTTAAAAAAGAGGGGAGTCTTTAGAAAGTTCTTTTAGTTCTTTTAGAAAAAAAAAAAAAAAAAAAGAGAGCAGTCTTATCTGTTTCCTGGATGTTTTTTTTTAATTGAATCCACTGAAGGTCTGGTGTGCCCAGAACTTTTAGTCCCTTCCTAAATATTTATTGATACAAACACAGGGCTTATGCCTGTACTCCCCTCTCTTAGATTTATAAACAATTTATGCTTCACCAGAATACTCAGGCTCTCGCTATTTGTCAGACTGAATCCAACTTACAGTGCCCTTCACATACAAGAAAAGGTGAAATAGCATTGTTTGTGTGTTGAAATGCATGACTGAAGTTCATTGCATGCTTACATAGTCAGTCATTTAGAAGTGGTCTTTGCTGGAGTTCTTGATAGGCCAAAACTTTAGCCAACGGGTTGCTGGATAGAAGATGTTTGGCTTCTCTTCCAGATGCTGGTTCCGGTGTGGAAGAAATGGAATTCAATTGGGATGAGTATCTAGAAGACACAGGAGCAATCGCAGCCCCTCATGGATCTTTTAAACATGTGAGTAAGGGATTGTGTCATTACTTACCATTTCCTACATCGTTTTTTTTATACACTGAATGTTTAGGGTTGATGAGTCGATGCACTAAAATCTGGAAGACTAACTAAAATCACGTTTCCTAGAGTAATGAGAAATGTGGAATTTCTTTTTTTTTATTATTGGTTGTCATCATCTTGTTTGTACATAGCACAGGATAATCCCATCCTCATGTACTGGAAGTTAAGGGGTCCCTTGTCGTTTCTGCACCAGAGGATAAGCTTGATTTTTCTCATGAAGACTGAACTGGCCAGCATCTTCTCTTTGGGGATTTCTACCAGTCAACTGCTGTGGAGTAGCTGTGCTTCAGAGAATGGTGCTGTATAGTTCTTGAATAGCAGAATTCAGATCTGCTCTCAGAGGAAGTTTTAATGATGGTTCTCGAGGAGGCCAAGGAGAAAACAATAGCTCTGTTGAACATTTGACTTTAATAGTTAGAAAACTGATTAGGATCACAAGGTTTAGTGGATGGGATGAAGTCTAGATAAGCCCTTGGATGCTTTAAGTCGTTTGTTGGTAAACTTCAGAACTGCACTGTCCCATTGGATGACAACTGAAGTGTGGCTTGCTGCACTAGGACATCAGGGAAAGCAAGCTGCAAAATATTAAAGAATCTATTAAAATACAGCAGTTGTGTTATGAGCAAAGATCCACAGTAAATGTAGGCTCTGCAGAGACCCTTCCATACACTGTAATTGTAAGTTCTTTGCTCAGTATGAGCTTTCAGATATCACGTTTCTGGAAGGGAGAGACCTTACAATTGTTTTTAGTTCTTAGTTTACAAATGTTCTAGCAGGAGCAAGCTTAATCAGCAGTGGTGCTTGCACAGCCCCCATTGAGGAGTGGCATCGAGTTGGAGCAGTGGCCTTTTGTAGCAGCAGCGAGAGGTGCTGCCTGCCTGCTACTGTGGTGTGCATTGCCTTGCTTGATCTCCATTAAAAGAAGCCTGCTCACAGCTCAGACATTATACAAACAAATTGTGATGCCAGCCTCATAGTAGTGGCCAGCTGAATTAACGTGACAGCTCGGTTTTGTTAATCAGCAGGAGACCACCTTGGGTGACTTTGGTACCCCCACACGTCACCCTTTGCCCTCTCAGTTGGGCCAAACAAGAGGTCTGACCACTGTGGCTGTGGTCAATACAATTAGGTTAAAAAAAAAAAAAAATCCACGTTTTTAATTGTCATTATCCCTTACACGTGTAGAACACTGCAGGGCTTTGCTTGTTTAAGCAATAACCGCTGGGGAGAGTGCTTTAGGAAGCGAGTGTGGACAAAGCAGTGTCACCCAGTCCTTTCTGCTGCCTTGGGTGCCCTCTTGTGGGCAAATCCAAGGAGGAGCAGAGCTGGGCTGGCCCGGCTTCATGCCCGCACACGGATGCAGGCAGGAGAGCTGCAGGGGGCACGTGGAGGAGCAGGGAAATAGATGGCTGTGGGTTAAAGCAGAACGGGAACTGTCAGGCACTGATGAGCAGAGTTCCCCTAGAATTTGTCCAGAGGCCAGTTTTGATGTTCTCCATAATATGATTGGCAAAAAGAAAATTGTTTTAAGTTAATGCTGACACAGAACTGACAAGCAGGGAAAGGAGGGTATTTACAGCAGTCACATCCCCTAGATCTTGCTGTTAATAGAAATTCAATGGTGCAAGGTCATGTATTCAGCATTTCTGCTGTAAAAGTGTTAGTGTAGTTCCAGGATACATCAGGGGAGAGATTTTCAGCAGAGGGCATCCAGGCACTGATGTCTCTGCTAGAAACTGGTGGTCCTCGCAGCTCGGTCTGTGCAGTGTGTGTTGCTTGACGTGAAGAACAGATTTCTATAATCTAGATGCAGGAGAGCTGGGAGGGAGCTTTTGTGCTCTCAGAAAAGCAAAGTGGGAAAAAAATAAGCTGAAGAATAATGCTGGCACAAGAGAAAAAGGTGTTGCATCAACTAGAATTAAATTTTAAATGGAAGCTTAAGGTTTTTGTTTGGTTCTTTTGAAATGCTGGAGTAGTGAGACTGTGAGCGGCCTTCCGCTATGAGCAGTGGATGAGAAATGCCTCGCCCACATCGTAGGGAGAGTACATGCACAAGTCAGGAAAACATAACCCGTAATAACCCAGCCTGTGTTAGCAAAGCACTAGTCTTGCAAATGGGAGCTTATATTAATTTTGAATGTTCCACTGTTACTATGAGCAAGACACATTGCAAAATGTATGCTGCTTTCTCAAATCAAACATGGTCTAATGTTTAATTTGTTTGCGCTTTAAAAATTAAACAATACTGAGATCCAAGGGATTGTTTTGCTTACAATCTAGTAGGAGTCAGAGTTTAGGAACCCAGAGTTGCAGTGGATGCCAGTGCTGTTATCCCACCCTATGTCTAAGTAAACTTTCTTTGGAACCGTTTAATGCTCTACTTGAACACCCTTCTTCAACTTGTATGTGTGTGCAAATATGTATTACAAAATAAGTTAGTGCTCAGCATTATCTGAGGATATGTGCTTGCTGTGTGTTCTTGCAAGCTTTTAATAACATTTAATCTGTTCTTTAGCATTCTCTTCCTGAGTTGAATCAGATTTCCTTGGTCCAAGCTTGCACAAAGGGCCACAAAGTAGGGGTTGGTACTTGATGGGAAGGAGGGGCTGGGGATCAGGGTGCCTAAGCTGAGCTGTCGCCAGGTGCTCAGTGGCGCTCTCAGCTTGCCAGATGTGCAGCAGCAAGCTGCTGCTTTTGAATGCGTTGCTCTGAAGAAAATGTTCACAGAGCTCCTGCACAGCATCTCCTGCTCGCCAGCTTTCCCACTGGTCCAGCCTAAAAGAAGGAAGTTTTGTGCTTTAAACCTCTGTGGTGTCGTCTTGCCCAGCTGCCAGAAGAGGGTGCTAGCTTCTTGGTCTCTGCTGTATCCACCCGGAGCATACATGACAGCGTTTGAAAAATGTACCTGACTTCAGGGAAAGCTCCATCTGTTGCTGTTGGTTTCCTTGAATACAGTTCTCTATGCCACGAGGCTTGGCTGAAAGTTCAGGTAGAGAGAGCTGTGCAGGTTTCCCAGTTCCTTGGACCTTGTGTTGCTCGTGACCTGTCTCTTGGGAATTGAAATCCAAAGTCTTTAATAATATCTCTTCTGCAAGGCAATTGCCTTTTCAAAGAGATTACCTCTGTAATACTGCTTCAGAAAGACTGCAGGTATTGGGTCCCACTGATTTGTTTTTATGAAGGGGATTCTCTAAGTGAGGGTTATCAACCTAAAGGATGTGAACAGTTAACAACAGAGGCATATGCTTTTCGTTCTGATGTTGTTCTCTTAGTTTTATTTTTAGCAAACCAGTATGTGCTGGCTGATGAGACTATAATAGCTGTGGCAGTTACTGAACCGTCAGCACAGAACTGGTAATAAATAACCCAGAAAACATCTACCACATCTGCATCATACTGAAAGCCTTTCTTGCAGTTAATTCAAAGAGGAAATGGAACTTGGGACCATTAAAGAAAGAAAAAGCCAGTCACATTTGGCCGAGAGCAGGGAATTGACATGTTAGTTGTTTAATAAAGACTGAGGCTATGACATTAAGTGTAGCTTGGAAATACTTTGTAGTGGGAGCAGGGCAGGATCCTTCTGTCCTTGCAGGAGTCTTTGAGCTGGCGGAAACTAGGAATGCAATGAACTTAATGTTTTGCCTCCCCTTCTGAAGTTCACATCTCAGTATCTGAGTACCGTGCAGTTGGATTCCTCTCCTTCACACAGCACACGCACAGAACGTATATGCTATTTGGCACTCAGCTATTTCCAAGACATAAGCTTGCTGAAAAACTGTGTGCTGTTTTTGTTAATCTGTGCAGTTCATGTAACTGTGTCACACACAGGATTATTTAGATTCTTTAACAGAGACATTAAAAGTCCTTGTTCTGCAATTTGTGCAGGTTTGTGCCTTCTTAAATGAGCACAGTAGCAGAGACAGCGGCATCACTAAAAAGCAGGTGTATATACTTTAAGTAGGCTCACTGTCCAAAGAGGTTGGAAGAAAAAGTTTAACACAAGAAGTCAAGGTTGTGCTGCTGAGTTTGACTTTTAGCCCTGTCTAGCTGGACAGCCCAGCTGTGAGTTGGAAAGCCTTTCTGTGATGGGGGAGGTACTGTCTGGGACAGGAAGATGCATTGCAAGGTATTAATTGAAGGTTGAAAAGTACTCTGAAGTGTGGAGGAGATTTCATTAATGCTGATTCCATGTGCAGTCTAATTTGGGTCCCATACCATGATGAAGCTGTTTCTCCGAAGAGGCTGGATGGCATTTGGCATGAGGGTTTTTGCTAATGATTATGTCTAAATTGCTCTCCCTGTTGTTTCCTCAAGTTTTCTGGGTGGTGCTCAGGTGTGATGATCTTTCTCTTCAGGTGGATACAAGTTTGCAGAATGGTTTTGCCCCTGGTATGAAGCTAGAAGTAGCTGTCAAGTCCGACCAGAACACCTACTGGGTAGCCACCATCATTACTACCTGTGGGCAGCTGCTCCTGTTGCGCTACGATGGTTACGGAGAAGATCGCAAGGCTGACTTTTGGTGCGATATCATGACAGCTGATTTACACCCCATCGGCTGGTGTGAGCAAAACAAGAAGATTCTCAAAGTGCCTGAAGGTAATGCCTCCATGTGCAGAAGAGGGGAGTGGGACAAGGTGGGGTTATCTGTTGTTTTTTTCTGAAATCCCATGGCTTACTCTCTCTGGATTTTGCTCTTGCACCAGAGAGAGTTGTTAGCTTAATTTAAGAATTGGACTTAGATTTACACAGAGACTTGTGGTTATCTTAATCATCACCCTCCAAATCCTACTGCTTTGTCATTTCCTTTACAGAATGTTTTTTTGTCTTATTTCTTCTTTTGAGGTGTTACTGATGAGCATGTGGCAGCTTCTTCTGAATCACACAGCACAGTAGTGTGGTAATGTCTTGTTGCCCGAATGATATTTAACTGGCAGGAAGTATCACAGTTTTTCTTCCTCATTTTTCACTAGGTATCAAGGACAAGATACCTGACCAGGAGGAATTCCTTCAGCGAGTACTGAAAGGAGCATGCAGTGCTCCTGCTAATCTGCTGGAGGGGGTAAGTGTTTGAATGTGCTGCATCTTGGTTTTTGTCTTGCTTTTGCCTTATGTTATTAAAGGAACTCCTATTAAGATTGTCAGTTCAATGCCTCTTTTTTTTTATTTCTGTTTTGGTTGTCTTTTTTTTTTTATTTAGGAGACATTGTAGTATGATGCTGAACTTAGAATTCCACTCCTTAGTGTTTCCTGTTTACAGTGTTTTATGTTGATAGTGTTGTGTTTAAACATATCTTTCACTGCAGGCTTGGATTGTCTGTGCTATTTATTAATTCTCTCAGAAGGAAGACCTATTTTCAAATTCCCTTAGGTTTCAATCTTCCTCCTATTCTGGTCCTCCTTCGTATAGCTCTAGGGAAATTATTCTTTATTTACCTGGCATTCAGGTTGTTCCCTTTCTGAGCTGACTCCTTCCACTAATTTTTTTGTTTTTACTAGTGGGCAGATTATAGTTTCACTTAATCTTGTAACACTGCAAGTTAAATCGTTCTCTGCAATTAGAATGATACTTTATCACTTAATTATCAATGTCTGGTGGTAAAGTGCACAACATTTTTTTTTTTTTTGAATACCATTGACATCATCCTCACAACTAAAATTTTTATCTTTGTATGCTAGATGAGTCAGTTTTTAAAAGGAGTTATTCATGTTTGCTCCAAACCTGTTATATATAAGGAATAATACTTCTGAAAGCAATAAACAGCATTTAAGTGAAATGTTTGACTGTATCTACAGGCAGTACAGAAGTTCTGATACAAGCACCAGTGATTCTAAATGCTGGTTTCTGTTGTCCTGTGTTAGTAAGGGACATGTTTTTCTTTACTTTTGTGTTGATACTTTATTTATTCAAAATAAACGTGTATAAAGGACAGAAAAAAAGTGGAAATACAGGATTTGGAAGTTGTTGTTGTTGTACAGAATAATTTCTTTTATGTTCTTGTTGTTCTCTTTCTGTAGCTTCACAGAGGGAAAAATCCATTGGATCTAATTGCACCAGGCTCCCGACTAGAACTGCAAAACTTCCGGGATTCCCTGGAAGCCTGGATTGTCAATGTGGTAGAAAATGTTGGAGGGAGACTTAAATTGCGATACGAGGGGCTGGAGGATTCTGACAAATTTGACCAGTGGATATTCTACCTGGATCCTTTCCTTCATCAAGTAGGGTGGGCAACTCAGAATGGATATAACCTGCAGCCACCTTTAGGTACTTCAAAACTTATATCTTTTATACGGTGAGCAATGCTTGAGAATACTCCTGCTACTTTGGTGCTCTGAATCTGCATTCTGGATGTATAAATGGTCACATAATCAGTGTGTGATCTGCCAGTGTATCTAGTGAAATGTAAGTGAAAACACCAGTAAAAAAAAGTCCTACAAGACTTTTCACCCACTCATGCAAATGTTGCTAAATGGTTTTGCCTGTCAAAACATTCCACCTATTTGTGGAAGGAGAGGAGCTGAGGAAGGGGCCTTTGCAATTATTTTTGATACGTTTGTGTTCCTGTGTGTGGGGAGGTACTGCTCAATGGCAGGTTTTGCTGTTGAGACTGGAAATCCAGTAGGCTCCTCAAGGCTCTATCTAAAGAGGTGCTAAGTGGATATGGAAATGTTCCTGTAAATGGTTGCCCAGAGAATTAATTCGTGGAAGAGGGGCCAGAGAGCAGGACAGATTTCCATGTTTCCCAGGCATATCAGGATGGGTGGGTGGTAGCTTTTCTTGGTCATCGGAGAAGTGGGGCCTAAAATGGCTGAAACACAAATGGATTGCTTATAAGCAGAGCGGTGATGTAATGTTTCCTGATGAGGAGAAACCTTGGGATAAAACTGGAAAATGGCAAGTGTTTACTCTAAAGCCTTTCTGTAAAGGCAGATGTACATGCAAGGTGCTGGTATGATCTGAGCCGTTAGTTGTGGAAGTCCAAGTCTTTCAGAACGAGTGTTTTTGTTATATTTTTTGTGTGGTTTTCCCTTTACTGATAAGAAGAAATAATGCTGAGGAAACCGAAACTATTTCCATTGAAATGACTGAGCATGGTGCCTTTGCTCATGCTTGACCAGCCTCTGCTGAAATGAGGACAGCGAGCAGGCACACACCAAGTCACTGGCACAAACTAGATGAGTGGCTTCCACAGCACCATCTGAGTGGATAATGTCTATTAAAAATGTTAGGTTCTGACTTTTTAGACTTGTTTCCTTTTTATGTTGATATAAGAGCCTTTGATATATTCACAGACTTGACATCAGGGATCCTTTGTGCATGATCCTAGTAAAAGTAATTCCCTCGCTATCAGAGAGGTGTGTGATCTGCAATTAAAGGTGCTGAAAGAGTAACTTATACAGCTGAGACAGACATGTGGAACATTTCTTCAGCCTTCTGCTTGCTTAAGCCTAAAACAAACAAATGTTGTCCAGCTAGGACTGTTTTCTGGTCATGCATTCCTCCAGACGTTTTCCTCAGGGTTGATGTGACCGCCATTTTCTCAGAAAGACCTGACTGGGCAGTACATAGGTGATACAGTAGTGCCTGACTTCAGTCCCATTTTGTAACATACGCAAAATCTTAACAACCAGTAGGTTTTTAAGAATGAAGATACCTGCACAGATTCTGAACAGATGTGAATGTAGCACGTAAAGGAGCACAAATCAAACTTTTATTACTGCCTGTTTTATGAGGGAAAAGAAGAAAGATGACTTCATTCACTATTTCCTGGTCTTTTTTGCTCAAGCCATTAGGTCCTTGAAAAGTGAAGCAGATTGGCAAGAGATCTTGAAGAAAGTGAAGGAGGAAGAAGAGGAATCATCAGTTCCTACAGATCTTTTTAAGGTAAAGACAGAATTTGTGTATTTTAATGCTGTATGTGATACCAGAAAAATGCTGCATTCCTAAGAAATTATTCAGGGAAGTCAAACATTGTTGCTCAAACTTCCTTCCATGTTTTGTTTTGTTTTTCTGTTTTTGTTTGTGTGTTGTTGTGTTTTTTAACTTCTTTTTTGTTGCTCATTCTAGTTTAAAAAAATAAATTAAAGATCATACTGCAATACAGTTCTTGTGAAATTAGACAAAATACCTATCACAACTATGTGAGCCATTACTTGTCATGCTGGGAAAAAGCCCTGATTCTGATCCCTATAATGGCATCTCCAGTTGTTTACCAGCTGGCCTTGTTGATTACTGTCCTTCTAGAGGAGTGAGGTATTAACTGTACTCCTAGTTTTTTGAGCATATTGAAAAGTTTAACGTGTAACACCTAATATGTAACCTGATATAGTCATGTATGTTATTTAATGGGCCCTGATAGACCCTCAGTGTTAACAAATGTTGCTATTGAGTCTGAATTTAAATGTTTATGAATTTAAAAAAAAAAAAAAAGAAATCTTTGAATCTTTTGAAAAGAAATTACGTTTTGAGAAATGGAAATGGAAATTTAGTCCTTTAAGTTCTTAGTTCAGTTTTCTCAGCTACATTTGGGCCCATAAACAGAACAGAAGAGAAAGTGGTGTTGCTCTTGAATCCGTTGGATCTTAACCAATAGTATATACCTAAGTCTGGAGCAGGAACACTCTTTTGTAGGCTTTTGGTAAGCTGAAAGTGAAGACTTCTATTGTCCTCTTTTAGGTTAGATCATGATGAGCCCTAAATGTTAGGGGAAAAAAGAACTTTTCTATTGACTTAGCAGACCACTCTGCACTGTGAAATCTTGCTTCTGTGTGGAGAATGTCAGAGAAGTAAATCTTTGGGACTCAGTCTTATTAAAAACTCATAGAAATGGCAGTCTTAGAGGGCTGAGACTCTATGATAGTGAGGTTGCTAGTACTCTACTGAACTACTAAAACTCAAGTTACCCTCTTCAGTTGAACCTACGTAAGGTTGGTCTTTTCTGATGGAGAAAGGCAGGTGATCACTGATACTTGATTTTTCAGGATAAACCTGTGATTGGAGTACATTCGTTCTCTGAAGGCATGAAGTTAGAAGCTGTGGACCCGATGGCTCCTTTCGTGATATCTCCTGCTACGGTTCTCAAGGTACTGGGATTCTTTAACTTGTCTTAATTCAGTTAAATTGCTACTTGTGTTTTTAAATGCTCAGAAAAATCTCGTTAACCAATTGTCTTAAAATACTGTACTAGTTTTCAAATTAGGTATTTTGTATGTCTCCCTTCAGGGACAGGTCACTGTGGGAGGAGGAAAAAAAAAAAAAAAAAGAAAGAGTGAGGGGGAAAAAAAGAAAGAACAACCCTAACTGCTGATGGTGAAAACATTGGAATTGAAAGTAGAAGAAAAGTTCCATAAAGATAGAACATCAAAAGATCAAATGGCTGAAGCTGTTAAACCTGGGTTTTTAAGATGAGATACAATCCTTCATAATCTGAGTATCCAACTGAAGATAGATGTTTGTTTTTTTGCAAAAGTTTGGATTTGCAAAAGTTAATATCATTTTTATGTACAAGCTATGAACTTTCAAAAAAGGGCCCACACGTGGATTTAGAAGTTGAAATGAAAACTTCGTAGCATACTCAGGTTGTGAGCAGCTTCTATCTTCCTGTGTTGATAAACAGGTGAAAGGTTCTGTAAGAGACTTGTTTTCATGTAGTAAAACAAAATGTTCCTGTACAACGTAAACCAAGAGCATATTTTAAAATGTTTTTGGTGCGAAAATAAAGAAATACAGCTTTTTCTTTAGGACAGATACTCTGTCAATATGATAGCTTACATTTCAGTGATAGCTCTCTTTTAAACTATAACGTGCAGTTTCTTCTAATAAGATGCTCACTTTATTACTAAGAAGGTGCAACATGTTCCAAGTGAAGCAAAATCATTTGATTTTTCTGATGGTGATGAAGTTCTGCTCCTCAGTTCAGGAGCTTAGTGTTCTACTTTTGACAGTTCATCCTATGACACAGTTCAATTTTGGTGAAATAATGTAAGACTTCAAGTTCTATTTTCTCCTGTGTTTTTTTGTTTGTTTGTTTTGTAAGAGAATGTCATATAGCACTTGATCACCTTACTTTTTTAAGTGCTTATACATTGCCTTATATTATGATTTATTTTTCTTAAGTTTCCAGGTAATGTAGAGGAGTCTACTTTCTTAACGATTCCCACAGACTCTTTTTTCAATGTTTCTATTTTTATGCTGTCTAATAAAGTTATCAAAATGAAGGAGAAGTAGATCATTATCTGCTATTTACAAGACTGCATGGTACTCTTTTGGCTAACTACAGGTATACAATGAAAAATATTTCAAGATAGAAATTGATGACTTGAGACCAGAGCGTACAACCAGCCAGTCCTATATTTGCCATGTCAACAGTGCTGGAATTTTCCCTGTGCAATGGAGTCTGAAGAATGGCTTGCATCTTAGTCCTCCACCAGGTATGTTTGTGCAGGTTTGTCGTGCTCCCTCCTCTTTGAAGTAGCTTGCCAGTCTCCAGAATGCGATGTTTAGGACAACACTTTTGCAAAAGAATTACTTGTAGTAGAAAAAGTGAAGAAAATGAAAGATTCTGAGAAACAGGAGTTTTGAGTTAGAGAGTCTGAGGTTTCCTGTGTATGTGCTTGGATTGGAGAAGGTAGCGGTGGCTAGGGGGACCGGCCTTGCATAAAAACCTGAAAGCTTGGAGGATGTGTTTCAGGGCTAAAGGTGATGCTGATTTCAGCGTTAATTAACGTAATATCAGAAGTCTGTGGTCCGTGCATTGGATTTTTGCTTCTAGTCAGATCAGAACATTGTTACTCAAATTCTTAAAATATTTTCTTATCACTGTAAATGTTAATGAAGTATTTTTTCCAAGGGCCTATCAGGCAAGGTAGCGGATTACTAAAATGTTCCTTCAAGATAGAACAGAACTGAGCAGTGATCCTCAGCTACTGAATTATTAAGACCTTTTTGCAAAAGGGAAGTGACAACAGTATTGTAAAACTAGGGACTTGGTACCCTTATTCACCACCACAGAAGTGGGAATGTTTTGGTTTATCTGCTCATGATATCAGAGGAACAAAGAGTGTAGGATGTTTGTCTCTTTCCTTTTCTTTTACATGCAAAATTCTGGGTAATGCTGGGTCAAGCAAAGCCACTTTTTGTATCTTACTCAAGGAGACACCTTGCTTTATAGGCATGTGTCTGGATCTAATGGAGATTTTAAGCTTCTCTTCTTTTAACCCCGTGGGAAATGGTGGGCATTCTGAATTATGTGAGGTCTCAAGTCCCACTGGCACTGATAAAACTGAGAAAAATAAATAGGTCTGTCTGTGGTTAGGCCCTCACTTGATGTTTGTAGATAATTATGGTTATACTATATTCTCAGACTAGTTTTAAAATTTTGTTTGATTTCTTAAACCCTGATACAGATGTCCCTTGGAATGGAGCACTCCAAAGACACTTATGGAATCAACTGCTGCTGTTGTCTACTTGCTATTATACTGCCAGTCTCAAACTATTATGGCAGCACATTTCTTTTGCACCCAGTTCCTTTCAGTTACTTGTTGTTTATGAGATCATGGGGAAGCAAAGTATTTCCTCCAAGAAAAAATTAATTTGCCCTTTTTTTGAGAGAGAGAGTTGCTCTGTCCCTGAAGGACTCTTCCCTTCAAGCACATGTGGATTTACAGCTATTAGCAAACTTGACACTTTTAGGAAAGACTAACTGCTCTCTTTAAAGGCGTGATACTTAATAAGTGTTTAAGAGAGTAATATGTTGCTATTGAGCAGCTTTTAGATGATCTATTTAACAAAAAAAGAACTTCCCTTGTCTGCTTAGATATATTCTGTTCAAACCTCAGCATGCTCTCTGTGAATTTGCTTTTGGTTTGATGCCATTTCAAGCCAAAACAGGAATCAAAGTGAGTGCCCAAAGCTCATCTACACTGGTAATAAAGAGAGTATCTCAAATACATGAGAACCGTGCTATGGGCTCAGTGAAGCCGTAGTCAGCTGACAAACTCAAGTGGTCCAAACGAATTTCACGTCAGCTTGAAATGAGTCCGTTGTTCTCACACTGTTAAACTAACCCCTGTGCTTGTTCTTTGCCCAGGTTATCCAGGGCAGGACTTCGATTGGGCAGACTACCTCAAACAATGCGGTGCTGAGGCAGCTCCCCAGAGCTGCTTCCCTTCGGTAAGGTTCTCTTGCAGAAAAATGTTTTTTCTCTTATGTGAATGATATATTTGATTCCAGCAAGAAACATTTTACATGGTTTTGACTTAATTTGCCTGTGATAACTGATGAAATGGCAGAGTTAAGAGAGTGCAAATGAGGGCAGAATGAAGTAGGTGCATATGAACTTCTTATCTAAGTAAGTATTAGACCAAATGCTTCAGTTACAAAGCAGATCAGTTCAGTGATAAAGCAGATCAAAAGAAATGACTGATCTGTGAAATGGAAGTGTGTAAGAGTCCACAGAATTGCCATGAAATAACATCAATCTTCGGTGCTCCTGTGGTTGTGGAAATAGGGCCTTTTAATAGACCTTATTTTCATTTACTTAGTACATTATTTCAGTCTTCCTTCCTTTCAGCATGAAAAATTCATCCCATTGTGTTAATCAATAACCAGCCATCTTAAATTAGTACCAAGTAATCATTTTACATTAATCAATGCCTGAAGTACTTGTTAGTTTTTGGGCTTTTGTTGGTATAATGATAGCATTGTTGTCTCCCAGAGCAGAATACCTTGTCAAGCAGAAAAGGGTGCCATTAACACCTACCTTCCAATTCCATTTACAATACTTGGGCTATTGCAATGCTTAAGGAAAGAAATTAAAATGAATAATAACCATTTTTTGAAGAGGGTGTTGCTGTCTATGAATTTTTGTTGCCCTTGTTGTGTCTGTAAGCTGTGGCATCTCAGAATAGGTCATTGAATTTTTTATCCCTTTTCTGAGAAGAGTTGATCGCTGTGGGCTAGTTTCAGAATTTGTAATATGTTGATCCTGTAATTATGTTGCAGAGTGGCTCTTGGAGGAAAAGTCCTCTGTCTGGCAGCTACTTGTTATTTTTAATTCAGGTGCTTTGGATCTAGATAAATACACGTTCTTACTTTTTAAGAATTTTTGAATAAATCCAAAAACCTATGTATCCAAAAATATAAAATAGAAAGAAAGCTTCCATTGCTGTCTGCCAGGACTCATTTGGATGAGGCAGAAATGTTATTTGCATACCTAAAATAAATTTCCAAGCTAATATAATAGAATAGAAAGCCTTGTCAGACTATATGTTGGATTCATCACTTCTGTAGCAAGCAGCAGAGAATCCCTGATTGCATGGAGTGGAATGAATCCATTCAGAGTCTCAGCCTCCTTATTTTTGAGTACAAATATGTTCTGTTCTAGGTCTGTCTATAGAATCTTTTTTTTCCTAACTTAAACACTTTATAGTTTGTAATATATATTAATTGCATTTAACATGCTAATTATCTGAAGTTTTCTGTTTGTGAGTGTCCTTCTGTGATACTCAGACATTGTGGTTTTTTGTGTGTTATTCCCGTTCATGGCTTTTGATATCATACATTGGATATAAAGATGGTATTCTATTAAGTATTCTGTCTTTTTCCTAGTTAACTTCTGACCACGGATTTAAAGAGAATATGAAACTTGAGGCTGTGAACCCTGTTGACCCTGAAGAAGTTTGCATTGCTACAGTCACCAAATTGAAAGATTCTTACCTCTGGCTTCAGCTGGAGGGTAAGCCTGACTGGGAAGAGAAGTGTAGCACTTACACTGATTATGCTGTGGTACCATCATCTAACCTGAAAAGTATCTGGAACAAGCTCACTACCTGCTCAATATTGGCAGCAAATCACTGCTCCATCAGTAAAAACACAGCAATCCATTTGCATTGCCTGTTTCCTAGCTAGCTTTGTATGGCAGTGTTTATTTAAGCCAGGCAAGAATTGCATTTGCGCACTGCAGTGTGTCAGTGTGAGGTTAGTGTACTGTGTGAAAGGCTGGTCAGTGTCTTTTAGAAAGCAAGGCCTTGTAACATTTTTTTTTAATAAATGAGTGACTTCCATCCTGATCTAAGCTTTGACCAGATATTGGAAGAAAACTTTTGGAGAGGTTCTTCATTAGGACTGGATAGGCTATATGAGACACCCTCCATATTAATCCTGCTTCTTGATTAAAAGTCCATCAGCATGCAGTTACTCTGCACTGTGCATCTCTGCTAACCTGGGGAGGGCAAATTCCCATCTCCAGCTTTGGGAGGAAAGAAATGAGATCAGGAAGGAATCTGGGCAATAAAGGAGGATGAATATACAATTGATACTGTGTACCATAAACGTGGTAAATTAAAAAAGGGAGCTCCTCTGGCAACATATAAAAAGCATTGACCAAATGAGTTTTTTGGATTGTTATGAGTTTTTTCAATTTTTACTTCTTTTAACTGAACAGGTTCCAAGAAGCCCGTCCCTGACTGTATAGTGAGTGTGGAATCAATGGATATATTTCCAGTGGGTTGGTGTGAGACGAATGGATATCAGCTCAGACCTCCGCGCAAAGCAATAGGTATCAGTTGTGTTTTGTTTGCAGTGGTTAGCTGGTTTGGTAGAGGTGGTGAAGACCTATGAGAATAGGTTACTGCACAGTTAGTTGTGGCATCACTGAATTTAGAAATTTCCACTGTGTATGGACAATCTATCCTTTTGGCAACTGTTTCCCTGCCTTCTTGGTGCAGCTGTGAGAAATACTTCAGTGGAATTGGAATCCATACAACTCCAAAACAGGCATTGTTGGTTTGAGACCCTCACAGCCTGTAAGAGAGCGTGGAAACAATGCATTAGCCACAGTAAAGAAACGATATGTATGCCTACATGCACACACACGCGTGCTGTGCATATACTTTTGTCTGAGCTGTTCTTGCAATGTGTCTGACTGATTGATTTTATACTTGGGTTGTGCAAGCAAAATTAATGCCTTAGTAAAGCACTGTTGAGTATGTATACATTTGGGAGTTAAAATGAGAAGGAATGGCTTTGTAAATGTGCCAGGGTTGTCACGATCCCTCAATGGCAAAATGTTGAAAAGTAAATCTTATCTGTTCTAATTACACTGTAAGTAATGTAAGAGAGTGCCTTCTCCCAACTGGTTAGTGAGTTCTGTTTATTAAAGCTTAATGGAAAAACTGAAGAATGTCTATTAGGTAAGATAGTAAAATGGTAAGATTGGAATGAGCTGTCATTTACTGCAAGTCAAAGCAAGAGAAACTTGTCTGGGAAATGTCTGCAATGCGAAGAGCAGAGGAGGAAGGAGGAGCCTAATCAGAAAAAAGAAGCTTAAAAAAAAGCCAGATGTTTGATGAGGACTAAGCCTGAAATTGCTGCGGATGTACATGTTGCCTTATCTTATTATTTACTACCATTATTATAATATTAATATCTGGTTGTAAGGTAAAAATTGACTCTAGTGGGTCAGCTATTTAACAGTTGCAGAGACTTTGAGTATAGATTCTCTTTGGCATATAACTTAAAGGAAAGGTGTCTAGTAAATACAGCAGTAGAAGCTTCATTTGCTTGCTTCCTGTGCTTTGTGGTTTTTATTTTCTTCTCCTTCCTTTCAGTAAACAAGCAGAAAAAGATTGCAGTAGTTCAACCCGAGAAACAGTAAGTAATAGTGTTTTGCTGGGTCTTTTTTGTGTGTTTGTTTGTTTGTTTGCTTGTTTCCCTAATTGGTAAATCTGTTGTCTTAGGGGACACAACTTTAGAGAAGCCCTCTAGTGAGGGTTGAGAAATTCCATAGTCTGTATAACGTGATGTTGATAGTTCCTGTTGATATTGAAAAGGACCTCTCGTGCTGCTGTGGTGGGATATAGAAAGCTTGAAATTTGTTTTTTAGCAATGCTAGTGCGGCTCAACTGAGTTGACCTGTTGAATAGGTCAAGTCATTGAAGCTCTAGACTTGAAATTTTTAATCTGTCATTTCTAAGATTGCATTATCTGTGAGTATTGAAATACATTTAAGAAAAACTAGCCTGATCTTAAGAATGTGAATTTATAATCACATGTGCTTTAGCCTTTTCAATGGCAATTAATAGGGAAGATTGCAAGAATGCTTTTCAATTCCACTTTTGTTGTATTCCCTTTTTAAATAAGATAGTTGCTGTAAGGTAAACATGCTTAGAAAACGTGGCTTCCTTAACACATAGCTGTGATTTTGCACAGTGGATTGGAAAGTTCATTTCTAGTGTGAATACTGTTACTCAGTAGATGTATATTTAATACTTCTTTCCTGAATTTAATTAATTACAAGGCCAAACTAGCCACAAAGGAAAGAAAAGCCCTACTAATATCTACAGTTCATCTACAAACTGTCATGCATATGAAACTCCTTCATTTGAGCCTGCTCAAAAATGCTCAGTAGAATTCCTGACAGTTGGTTTTATTGACTTAGAGCTTTACAAACACCAGATCTGTCGGTAGTTCTGCCAATGTTTTCATTGTTCTTAAAATAACGAGCAGACTGTTCTTCCATGGTTTTGTAATTGGGATACTTACCAGAGTGCTTGATTCATTTTGATTGAGTTCTGTTTAAAATCCATCTTTTTCAAAGTGCATTAGGTAAGACTGTACATTGCCTTGTGCTGTGAAATGAAGATAAAGGAGATAGAAAAAGTAAACTACTCTTGGTTGCTTTGTGTAAAGCGATTATCAGATTATATGTTATTGTAACTATGATTCTGTGATCAGCATGCCAGCCTGTACAATTCAAGCAAAGTATGATCACTGCTAGCTGTTAGCAGTCCAGTAGTTCTTTCCAAATTGAAATCAATAGTCTTTGTATATTTAAGAAAAAAAAAGTTGATGTGAGCAATGTTATGAAATACAGAATGTATAAACAGCAGATTAACAAAGCTGGAGCAAGAATGTTTTTGGCTTTTAATGATTGGGTTTTAGGAGCTGAGGGGTGGCTGTCCTTACCATCTGTCCCTTTTCCCAACCTCCTTCTTTGTGTTTCAGAGTTTTGTCTTCAAGGACAGTTCATGATGGACTAAAGAACCAGGAACTAAACTCTTCTGACTCAGGTATTGATCAGAAAGGGCAGGGCAACAAAACCAAAATCCTTCAACAGTCCTGGCTCATAGTGCTGCTCAATAGTCTTCTGTCAGGATATAGGAAAGAAGATGAGGAAAGAGCTTGAAGATTTTCATCCTTGATTGATTTGAACATCAGAAAATGAAATGAACAAAACTATACAATTACTTCTGTGTCCTGTAATTGAAATGTGCATTAAACCTGGAAAATAGATTTTTACACCAAACCTTCTTCCCCCTACAGAGAATATGTAGAGCCAAATGTATGCTGTGACCCATGCAGATGATTTGTTAATGTCACCTGCTGTGTTTAATAATGTTGGGAGAAACATCATAACAAGCATGCTGCATCTGTACTCTTGAGTCGTTAGATTCTAGCTTTGGGAAGCAGGTTTATCTGCTTTTTATAACTTTGTCATCATGATAAACAAAGGCAATTCAAACAGTAAGCTGTGTTGTGTGCCAGATGGTGAAATCTAATAATTTTCTAAACTGTTGCTAGAACGAATATGATGAATAAGTACATCTGCTGGTTAAAGAGTCATACAGATCTGTCTGTTTGGCAACAAAATGCCTCTTCTGCTGTCTACTGTATAGTGAAATGCATATCTGAAGCTGCACCAAATGCAAGCTTTATAAAACCAATTTGTGCTTGCTTAGCATTTTAATCGTTTTTTAATAGAGTAATAATGTGAATTTTATTCATTTATTTAGCAGTTATCACCTACTGAATTTAAAGATCTTTAAGTGATAGTGTTGCTCAATCAAAAATACTGCAACACTGTTAGGGTTAAACTTATTTTTTTAATTCGTAAGTATCTTACAATACATATTATACAGAACTTTAATTTTGAGCAGCATTGGACCACTTTGAAGGCTTAACAAACTTGATGTCATTTCATCAAAGGTCACTTCATCAGTTTTATCTTCTGATTGAGTGAAAAGAGTGAAAATGCAAAGCAATCAATATTGCAGTTTAGGATGAATATTGGAGAAGAACTTTGCCAGCTTCTCTGATGGCAAAAGTTTAGGGAAGAGAGAGTTATTCAACTGGAAAATTTGTCTGTAATTACTGTGTTAGAATGTGCTCTGCTACCAAATAGATGGGATTGCCATCTTCTTGCCTGTTCTCACTGAGGTACCGTAACGCATCAGACTAGCCAGAAAAAACGCTTCTTTTCTGATATATAACTGGCTTTATTTTCTATTGTTTGTTAATTTGCAAGCATGCTTGTTAAGTATGGGGAAATGTCTTTAGCAACATCTATAACTAGTCCTGAGGTGGCAAATTTGACACCTGTACTCACCCAAACTAAACTCATTCAGGTGTTCTTTTCCTTTCTTTATTACAGCAGGCAAAATATTAAGCATTGCAAGAAGTAATTTGCTGGGGAGGTGGTACCATGTGATTTAAATCTTTTTTTTTTCTCATTTCTCAGTGATAATTAATGGAAAGTACTGCTGCCCAAAGATCTACTTCAACCACCGGTGCTTCTCAGGGCCTTACCTTAACAAAGGCAGGATTGCTGAGCTTCCTCAATCTGTGGGACCTGGGAACTGTGTTCTTGTTCTGAAAGAGGTGAGGTGGTTCTACGCTGTGTACCTCTATTAGCAGTACATCATAAACTCTAGAGTGTGTCTCTCATTATAGATGGGTAATTAATACTTTTAAGGCGTTCATAAACTGATGATGAGCGAATGGGATTTTGTATAAAATGAAGGATAAATCATGGACTGTTTTATGAATAGCTGGAAGGAGTAAAAATGTCCCATTTATCTGAGTTAAGTCAACCTTCAGCTGCTAACTTTTCTTATAGGTTAAAACAGAGTAACTTGTAATTGCCATGACCAGAGGAGTTAATATCTTTTTATAGCTGTAATAAATGCTTCAATTTTAATTAACAGAATTTAGTTTCAGATAATCCCAAAAGCTTTCCTTCACAGTTTGCACCACTGATGTTAGAACAGAGGAAATACAGATTTTCTTAGCAGAAATGCAAAACTGTTTTCAGTAATGGGGAAATGAAAAGAATTCCTAATATTTAAGTTTGATATAATTTGCAATGATCTGATGAAATAATGGATAAGCTCATTATTGAAGAAGTTCTATTTCTGCATGCATAAATGTAGCCATCCCCAGCAAACATCAGGGGGAATGAAACAGTAAAAAGACCTTAGTCATAATTTTTTAACAGCAGTAAGGGTGCATATTAATTTTTTTTGGTCTTCAGACATAAGTATATAAAAGCGTACAAAAGGATATGTGTGCATCATACCAGTACACAACGTGGTGGACATTTGAGTGAGATGCATACTCTTGTTTTAATCTCAAATATTTGACTTAAAAATTAAAACTTGTGTTTTGGCATGCCCATAAAATTGTTTAAATCATTTATCTACACCTCTGCTTAAAAACATATGCCTGATCCTTCAGCATTTGGAGATGAGGAATGCAATTGTGAATTTTTAAGCAGACCTGTACCCTCATCTCAACTCATTAATCTAGTTCAAGTACTTTATCACTGGATAAAGCTTGCTCATACCTAGTAAAATAGATAGTGGGCAGATGGGGTCCCAGGACTGTGGAAAACAACGGTATTGTGTCCCCAGGTTGTAGGGGGAAATCTGGTTTTAAGAGGTAGCCTGTATTTGAGCAAATGTACCTTGCTTAATGGAAAGTACATTTTCTTGTTAAATAACTTAAATGGAATTTCAGATAGGTAAATTAAGACTAATCTTAAACTCGCAGCTATATGGGATGAAGATTGTATTTTTGAGACTGATGGCATTAAGGTATAAAAAATAATTACTGCTATAGAAATGGCCAGATGGCATGGAAGCTGGAGGAGTTCCCTACCTTTTTCAGAAGTGAATGGCCCTAGTGGCTGCTCAGATAAAGACCTGGATTTCATGAAACACTGGCTTGATCTACCATGGTGAATCTATATTATGGGAGGAAAATGCAGCTCACAGAAGCTATCTCTGAGAACCCTTATCACAGAATTCACTGAACTGTAGGAGTTGGAAGGGACCTCAAGAGATTATCAGGTCCAACCCCCAAATGACAGCTTAAATGTCACTTATTATTTTTAAACCAGCAGGTTTTGCACTTCTTGACAAAACTAAAACAGATTCTTTAGCAAAAAAGCATCTTCATTCTTTAGACGTGATCTGGCATCAGAAGATGCCCTTGCAGTCTCCGATTGGAGTGTCTGCTCTTCTTTGGTCCTACAGCATATTCATTTGCAAGGGCTGAATGTCCCTTGCTATGCAGGATGCTGCACATTGTCAAACTAAGTGAACACCACACTGTATTTCTCCCCATCCTTTCTGCAAGTTTCAGTTCTCTGATGTACATTCTTCAGCACTCCAGAAGAGCAAGTGTGAAATTCTGTGGCAGCTTCATTTCACCTCGAAGAAGGTTTAACCTTCTTCACCACCTGAAAGCATGAAATATGCACAAATCCTGCTAATGTACAAGATGCTGAGTGTTGCTAAAAGTTCAACCAATCTGCTTAGTTATATACATTTTAATTATGATTCTGACTCTTTATATAAATCCTGCAGTGAGTTCGGTACTTGCATAGTGTGATAATTGAATACCGTTCACTGGAGCTGTAGACCTCTGGATTGCTGTGGTAGTAGGACTGAAGCTGCAGTCCTGACACGTTGGTGCAACCAATTTGGGATAAGCAAACGCTGAAAATAAGAAACAAGATTTGAATGTAAATTTTGTACTATCCCACACTAATTTGAAGCTGTTCACAACTTTGAGTTACTTGCTGCACAGCACCAGAGAAATTCTCATTTTATTATAGTACAGGCCTTATTGTGGTTCACAAAAGCAGAAAGGAGCTTAAGATTCTGGAGTGTGATTTTGTAGCAAGCAGTGGGTTGGCAGGCAGTAAAACCCTGCAGCATTTGTAGGCATATCTTCATGTGTCAAACAGGCTCTAAGGTGATAACTCAGATTTACCCAAGGTTATGCAAATGTGGTATCCAGCCCTGCGCTTCAATTTAGTGACATGTAATTTGAAGGCATTGACTGGGAAATTGCTCGATACACTTGCGATACACTTGTGACTCTGCAGACAAATTTTGAAGGTTTGGCATGGCCCAAAGTGTTGACTGCTCTCAGTTTTCATTTTGGCAGTATCTGTAATCCTGCTGTGAATGAATGCTTTGATGCTGGATAATTCAAATGAATAGAATTAATTTCCTATTCTACCCTAGCACTTTAAAAAAAGTTTCGTTGTATAAATAAACTAAACATTTTCTCCTCTTCCCCCAACGATAGGTTCTCACTTTATTGATCAATGCAGCTTACAAACCCAGCCGTGTCCTGCGAGAGCTGCAGTTGGATGAAGAGGCTGCATGGCATGGGCATGGAGAAACCCTAAAAGCCAAGTAAATTCTCATCCTGTTCCCCACTCAGCTGATCCCAGTGACAGTGTCCTCTGGGGTCTGGGCTTTAACTTCTCATATTTCAGAGATGGAAAAATTGCTTATAGCATGTAAAGATGCTGACTGACTAAATTTCCAAATCTTTATATAAAGTCTTTTCTGAATGTCTGGTGAAGTGCATCTGAATTTAATGTTCCTTAATACACCATGTGCACTCTGCTGCTGGCTCGTTAGCAGCTATTGGTGAAGTACCAGTGGTGTGGTACCGGTACAACAGTGTAGGTACAACAGGGCAGACCAGCATGTGAGGCTTAAGATATTTAATTTGCCTAATAATTGTCAGTATTTGAAAGCAGAAGCACATACTGCTTAGGAAGCTTCTCAGAATTCCATGGCATTTCCATGCCAGTTTCTCAGTGGAAGAAGATTCCTCTGAAATTCAGTTGTAGCAGTGCTGTGAAATGGACTGGCATGGAAGTCTTTCTACAACAACCTACCCTAAAGTGCTCCATAGCTTTCTTGCTGAGCCTTTTGGGTTGGAGCTTCTTTGCAAGATTATTCTGTGGCTAGGAAAAAAAACATGATCATATTTGCATATATTTGATAAATCCAGATATTACCTTATAGTCTAGTGATGGCCTTGTAATTAGGTCACCATGTTTGTGTACTAGAGATTAGATTTTCCCAGTGTGCCATAGCACAGACTTTACTACACGGTTTTGAATATGTCAGTAATTCTTTAGTTGGATCAGTTCTGTGTGTAAAAGGACACTTTTCCATGTATTGAAGGATTGTTCTGTATTTGGATTTGGACAACAGGAAGATTACAAGAAAAGTTAATGCAAATAAAAGATATGGTTGAAATAGAAAGAAATCTTTTGATCTGTTTCACTGAAGTTGCTTGCTTTTGTCACAGCAGTGAGAGCAGGGATGTCTGCAATATGAGGACACTTTCCTTTTTCTCTTATTTATTTATTTATTTATTTATTTATTTATTTATTTATTTATTTCAGTGCATTAATTAGATATTTGCAGGCCTGAGAAGTCCCTAATACATATCAGCACTTGTCAGTAGCTGTGCTGGGAGAACAAAGCAGAAATGAGGCATGAGATGGGCAGGTATTTCACCATGCTACTCTGTCCGTGCCATCACAAGGCTGATGAACAAAAAGAAATTGCTCTTGTCTGACTCAAAGTAAGAAATAGCCATATGTGGAGTCATGGCAAATGACTGTCCTGACAAATTGTTCAGCAATTAGATGAAAAGTGAATGGAAATGCAACAGTAGTTCATTTGTTTGCCATCACATGGGCATAGAATGGCTCACAAGAAGCTGTTTGATGCTGTATTTTATTAGTAGTTGTTTGGCCTCTAGTGCGAATTGGTGCGCTCAGTCTTGGGATTTGGGGACCAGCTATCTGCATCACAGTGGACACTTCTGCAGTCCCCTGAAAAGAACTCTGTGAGGAAAGAAATCACGCCATCTAAACTCCAGGATAGTCCTCTCAGAGGGTATTTAATAGTTACTGGCAAGGGCGGTGTTTGTTCTATTTGGTACTGCCAGCTTTTTTACTTTGCTCGAGGATCTGTCATAAGAGCCAGGACTACCTGCTTCCTGGACTATCCCTGAGTCCATTCTTAAAGCAGTATCCTTATACATTTTTGATGAAGTACTTTTGTCCTTTATTAGAGGACTTCTGAATTATGACCATGGTTTCAATTGCAGGTACAAAGGGAAGAGCTACCGTGCAACTGTGGAAGTGGTAAGGACAGCAGATCGGGTAGCAGACTTCTGCAGAAAGACATGCATCAAGCTGGAGTGTTGTCCAAACCTCTTCGGCCCTCAGATGGTGCTGGACAAGTGTTCAGAGAACTGCTCCGTCCTGACAAAGACTAAATACAGTGAGTAGGCAGTGGCTGTCAAACTGAGGTGGGACTTGGGAGCGTTATATTTTGCTTTTGCTCCAGAAGCGATCCAAAGTACATTGGTTTGCTTACAGAAAGAGAAGCTCAAGCACTACATGCACTGGCCTACAAAATATCTGTGTACCAATGTGTAGGGCAGACGAAAATAGTTTTAAATTAAATGGTAAAACCGTAGATTAAATTGTTGTATTTATCTCTGTAAGATACATTTTGGGACAAGAATTGACTAATACTGTAATATAAGTGACATTGTAATTGCTTTTATCATTTTGTTGTGGAACAAAATAAAATACTTTAAAGCTCTTCTCTTAGCTTTTAGGTTTTTTAGACTTTTAGTTTTTTTAAAACTATCTTAACCATGTGACACTGAGAACAAACAGTGCATGGAGGCCATGTTTAAAAGCTGCAGGACATCACAAAAGACACCGTTAAATTGGATGAAGTCTGTAGTTGATGATTTTTATATAAAATCTGATCATATGGGGCTTCTCAAAGATAAGTAAATCTCCTGTTACAGGGAAAACAAAATTAATTAGTAACTCTTCTTCCTTAAACCAAATTGAAGAGGAAAACATAGACATACTCATTCTGAAGTTTTGCAGAATTGGGATTTCTACTGGGAAATGTCCTGCTACTGGTTTTCCAGTCCTGATGATGGACAAACATAACTAGTGGCATTGAAGGTGCATTTCAACATGATGCTCCTTTCTTCTGTCCTGGTAGCACACTATTATGGAAAGCGGAAAAACAAGCGGATAGGTAGGCCTCCGGGTGGCCACAGTAACCTGGAAGTAGCCATGAAGAAACCAAATAAAAGAAGGAAGAGACGAAAACATTTTTTTGTTCATAAGAAAAAACGTTCTTCTACTTCAGTGGATAACACTCCAGCTGGATCTCCCCAGGTATGAGACTGACAACACCTTTAACAGATACGGTATGTGATCATGGACCAGCTTCATTTGAAACAACAAACTTAGTTCCTTGTAACCTCGGGTTACTGCAGATACATGGATGGCAATTGTAGTTTTTGTCCTAAAATTCCTATTTCTGATTTTGTTCCTTTTTTATTTTTTTCCTACTTTCTAGGGCAGTGGGGGAGAAGAGGAAGATGACCAGGATGAGGTAGACGAAGAATCTTTGACTGAGGATAGCACATCAGAGCAGCAAGATGAATTACTTGAGGAATCAGAGGTATCAGAGAAGAAATCACTGTCGTCCTCTCCTACACAGAGTGAGCTGTCTCATTCTCTGGCTCAGGACCGAGACAAGCGGAAGAGGAAGCTTAGGACCTTTTCTTTTTCTGATGATGAAAATAAGCCTCCTTCACCGAAGGTAATTCTGAAAATACATTAGTGCCCTTTCTGAGTGTTGGGTAAGCACAAATATCTTGGGACTATTAACCATCACGTGTATTTTTATAAAGTATTCCATTATCCCATAAGGGCATTGTGAAGACACTGCAGAATAATTAGAAATCACAATTGCTATTACAGTCATGTTACAAGACCGTAATAAAGACTAAACAGAAAGCTGTAGGCAAAATGGGGAGCTTTCCACTTCCCAGCTGTTAGCCATCCTTGGTTCAACTTCAGCAGTGCCAAGTCCTGGTTTTAGATCACTGCTTACTGGCTATGAGGATGTGACCTCCACCTGCAGCACAGTGCTGTTCTGCACATCTCTTAACCACAGAGCAAGTACAGTTTGGAGCTCTCATTACAGCTTCATTTGGCAGCTGAACATCGGGAGTGGGGGGGAGCAGAGGGGACTGTTGGTCCATGCCTTCTGTAATATTTTAGTTCTTTTTGTGCTGGGTGGCTTGTCTAGGAGATAAAGATTGAAGTTGCTGAAAAGCTGCAGCTGGACAGTAACCCTCTAGAATGGAGCGTGGCTGACGTTGTGCGATTCCTCAAATCTACTGACTGTGCACCGCTGGCAAGAATATTCCTCGACCAGGTATGATATTCTGTTAAAGTGTTGAAGCTCTGTTACTTGGCTACAAAAAGAAGCTAGTTTAAATTGTATAGTAGGGTTCTGAGGGAAAAAAAACAACACATGCACAACTTGCTGTAGTTTGGGAGAGGAGGGTGAAGTGAATGGACACAATTATGTTTGGGTTTCTTAGTACTCAGTGGAGGAGGTTTTAGTCTGTGAGGCATCAGAATCCCAAAACCACAGAGAATGCCCATGAAAAGCACCACAAAAAGCAGCACCTGTTTTTGTAGATGATACTGTTCTGCAACTTGAGTTGAGGACTCCAAATGATAAATGTTTTCCATTCTGCAGACTTAACTGCAGGTGTCATAATGTTGTATGCAACAAGTGAACAATTCTGTGTTAAAGTATGATGACTAAAGTAAAAATATAAGTCAAATGATGCATCTTAGTTAAAATTTGCCACAAAAAATATCATCTATCAAGACTAGTACTGGAACTGGTGCTGAATATGGTTTATGACAGATGTTACAGAAGATACACTTTGCCTTGTAGAACATCTGTTTCTATAGAATGATTAGAAGTTAGGTAAAATGACTTTCTGTCTGAAATTTCCTTCATTTCTATTGTTGGGTTGATTTAAAAATAGCCTCTCATGAGGTTCTGTCCCTTAAGTACTGAACTTGAGCTAGCATTTTAAGAAAGGAATTAAATTTTTAGTGAGAAATAAAGGTTCTTAAGTTACCTGGAGTAGCATGGAAGGAACTACTAATTCACAAACGCCCATGAATCTGAAATGACAGCAAGTCAAAGCTGCAGGGGGATGGAGAACAAAAATGCAAAGTCACTATGGAGATTTTGTCTTCTGACAGGAAATTGACGGCCAGGCACTGCTGCTGCTGACCCTGCCCACCGTTCAGGAGTGCATGGACTTGAAACTTGGGCCAGCTATTAAACTTTGCCATCACATTGAGAGGGTCAAACTTGCTTTTTACCAGCAGTTTGCTAACTAAGGAGCTGCCAAGTTGAAGTGGACCTTTGAAGCACAACCACAACTCTATGCTCCTTTCCCTCCAGTGAGGAAAGCCAAATGAAGCTGAACTGGGGCTCTGGCAACCTGATAGAATCTGTCAGCCTCGGTTTTTCACTTTGCGAAAAAGAAGACAACATCTGGAGCAAAATGCCAATGCAAACTTGGGCTACTCTGCCAGCTGCCAGCTTGGGAACACGATAGTCTCTTGCTCTATGGTTCCCTTTTTTTAATGTATTTTTTAATGATTACAGAAAAGTCTCCTCTGGTGGGAAGTGACATTTCAATAGTTCTGGTGGCACAGAACTTTAAAAGGAGAAACGGATCCTGTTTACGTTCGCATGCAGGCTGCCAGAAATAACTTTCTCTGTTCCTGGTGATTCACAGAATCCCCATCCCCTCCTGTGGACGAACATTTGCTTTACCACAGCACTGGCTTTGGAATGTGCTCTTTGCACATTCGTGTGTTAATGTTGAGTTTTTTAATGAATTTGTTCATTGTTAGGACAACAACGTGGCCACAGGGTTCTGAATGTACAGTATAGCAAGAGTGTGGTTCTTTTTTGTTTTGTTTTGTTGTTTCGTTATTGTTGGGTTTTTGTTTTGTTTTGTTTTTACTACCTCTGTAGCCTGAACAGTAGAAGTGATGAATTAAAAAGGGAGGGAACTGTTTCTTCTGGACAAATCGTAGGTCACTGCACAGCAGTCTCTCTTCTGTAAGCATGCCATAAGTACAAACCCATATCAGCATACAGAGCTTCTGTCCCCAAGCTTTAGCTGAAACTTCTGGAGGCTTAGCTTGGGTGTTACCTATTTCTCAGATGTCAGAAAACTTAATTACTTTGCACTTCTCTTACAGATGGGCTGTAGGAAAAAAAAAAAAAAAAAAAAAAAAAGAAGGAAAGAGAAAGTGCCTCTGCATTTCCTATACTTTGGTTTCCAGATAAAATTTCTTTTACTTTTTTCCCCGTTTAGATTTCTGTGAAGTTGTTTCCTTTTTCTTATACCAAACAACCGGGCCATGTACACAGAGCCTGTAGCAGCTTTTTGCTTTTCTCCTTGTACATCTCTTCACAGAATACACTAAAAAAGCTGCAATCAATGGAGGACTGCTCTGCCACCGTTTGCTTACTGAAAATTATCTTACAAGTATGACTTTGTATTTTTAACTACTTACAGCTGCTCAGGATCAGACTTGATGAACAGTGGGGGGGGGGGGGGGGCGGGGAAGAGGTTTTTTTGTGCTTTTTCTGGGAAAAAGGAGCATAGGGACATCTAGTTCCATCAGTAGACCCACTGTACGATGAACTGCTGATTTTAATTTTTCAGGGTAATTAAACCCATTCAGCCACTTGCTGTGGACCTCTGTGTCACATTTTAAGTAACAGGGCTTACCTTACATTCCATTAAAGATGTGGGAAATTTGCATCAGGCTTGAGATCTGCTTCAAATATGCATTAGGTTTCAGGTGGTCTGCATTCATTTACTTTTGCCTGTTCTCATGAGTGTTTGGAGGAGCATGGGCTGGAGCTTTATAAAGCAAGAGTGCAGCCCTTCTCCTTTCTCATTCAATTGCATTTTTACAGAAAACCCCTGGCAAACAAGGTGTCTGAGGGTAGGAAAGTGCTCACTACATGAATTTGTTTTAGGAAGGACATGTGCACTGATTTCTGATCAGCAGTGGGTACTTGGTCACATGGAGTGATTCAAGCTTCTCTTCACCCTAAAATGATAGGATATTTTGATGCTGTGAGCTGTAGGATTCAGTGAGGAGGTCACGTGTAAAGCAAGAGCTGAGCTTGCACAGTCTGTGTCTGTATCCAGCACGTGGGTGTTGAGAGGAGCTACCTCCAATACAAACCGTGTATAGAGTAAGCAAAGCAAAATAGTTGGTGTTGATTTCTTTTGCTATTATCCCCTTAGAATAACTGCCTTGTAGAGACAGAACTGTTTAGGGAAGTCCTAAATTAAAAATTGCCTTTTTTTTTTTTTTTTAATCAAAATGTCAATATTGATTCTAATATGACAATTGTCATATGTCTGATATGACAGTTTATGGCTAATATGTCCATTGTCTAGTTGTCAGTTGTCTAATATGACGGTTTACTAGCTCAGTAGTTTTGATTGAGGGAGGGCAGGCAGTGTGTGACTAGAGCAATTTTTCTTCTCAGATTATAAGAGTCTGAAAACATAGTTAAATTGAAATCAGAGTGCCCTTTTTTTTTTCTCCACACCATATATGTGGCCAATAAATGGACGTTTTTTCTCTTTTTGTTATGCCAAGGTCATCCTTCTGTACTCCATTCCTTTAGTTACAAGCTCAGTGGTAATCCATTAGGCATGTTTTTTTATTTTTTTTTTTTTGAAAGAAACATTGCTGCTTTGTTGTCAGTGTCTTGTCTGGAGAAAATTGCCCTGCAGAGAACTTCCGGGCTGGAAGATGCTTTTGAATCACATTTGTCATTCTTCAGGGATTCCAGAATTCTTTTGCACTGTTACAGAAGCTGATGCCCAGCAGAACTGATCTGCATAACCAAGAGATGTTAATTCCACTTTTCCCGACGGACAGATAGGTGTCTTCCTGAGTAGCTGTTAGGAGAGAATAGACCTTAAAGGGTAATGTAGTGAACCTGTTAACATGGCACCTAAAATTTAAATACAAAAGTCATACTTCTTTTTCTCAGCAAACAAAGCAGTGAGCAGTTTCAGAGGTTAGTGGGATACTTACTGGTCACCTTTGGCATGTTTTATAGGCTAGATATTTCTGCCTTGTTTTGGGAGGCACTGACAGTCTGGTCCCAATGGGATCCGTTTTTGTTGAGATTTTCAAAAGGGATGTTTTCATTATTTGTGAAATGTTTTTATGCTGCACATGGGTACTGTACACTCTGTTTCCTGGGGAAAAAAAAAAAAAAAAAAGCACTCATTGCTGGATTTTAAAAGGGATAATTGGGGCTTTATCGTGATGGATGATGTTTCTACTTGGCTGTTTCAAGTTCCTCTTCTTCTGTGTGTGGCAGATGACAACTGCACTTATGTTTGTTCATCTTACACCAACATAACTTGAAATCAGCTCACATGCTGCTTTAGTTGCTCTCTTTCTTCAGAACTGGAGTTTTGGTAGCTCAATGCCTGAATCTTGGCTTTAGATGATACCTGTGTTTCCCCAGCAGGAGTTGCTGGGACTTCGGTAATTAACTTAGGCTTCAGGGGGTTGTGCTGTCCTCTACCATTTCCATTCATCCTAAGACATGACACAGATGAAGTCCAGCCTCCTGGACTTGGAAATGTTTTCATTACAAGAAAATGAGCTCTCCTTTGGGCGTCATGTACTGTTTATGTGTGTGAAAAAAGGAGATACTGCTTAGTTTATATTCTTGAGAGCTTATATTCTTGTCTTATTTTTATATGCATTGTGTAGTCTTGGTTTGCACATCATAGCTTTAGAAACATGGTGGTGCCTCCACATGGCTCTCGTACTGTGCTAAGCTTAGCCTTGCTGGGCAGAAAGATTTTGTTGAGTTACTACAGTTTGCTCTCTGCATCAACACAAGGAGCCCATAGCAGAGAAGTATTTGACAAAAATGTCGCTGAAGGGTAATGTGGTAAATTGATCCCCCAAGGCATGAGCAGCAACTGAAAGTGACCTTTCCAGGAGAGGAGAGGTACAGCACAGATCTTGGTGAATGAAGACTACTTTTTTCTAATGCTAAACCCTTGTAAAAGTTAATCTTTGAGGAAAGAAAGAAAAGGCAAATTTGTTTACATGTTGTGTAGAGCACCAGGGGTGTTTGCAGTCTCTCCTGGGATTAAGGGAAACAGTACAGAGTTTGCAGTGGTGGTTAGGATTATTTTCCCTTGTCACAACTTTCAGCACTATTTCATTGTTGCTTTAGACTTTGCTGGGGTTTATTCTTTATTCCAGTGATGCTTTAAGTGAGGGAAGAAGGATTTAGCTGCTAGGTCCACAGAAGTGTAAATATATTTACAGCTGATTGGACCGAGCTCTCCAATCTTCTGCATAAAGTACAAAGACATGGCAAAAGGAAAAGAGATTTTTGAATGTAATTGAATAGGCTTCATAACTGTCAAACTCAAACTGGAGACTGGATACCTTTGGACCAAATCTATTGCTAGGGGAGAAGCTCTTACCCAAAAGCCAAAAACATGATAGATAGATAGTAAGCTACTCCTTAACCGGTCCTGTTGCTTAGTGGCAGACTGGTTACTGCCTACTGTGAGCTCAAATTGCTACAGCTAAGCACAAAGACATAGGCTCTGTCAGGAGACTTCAAGCGTTGGCTGAAGGCTCCATTTTAAAGGGATTGTGTGCTGAATCCAAATTTTAGAGTGCTGCCAAACTTCCCCAAATGTGCACATAGCCTTGTTTTCAAAGGCAGCCTTATGGGTGAAGGATTAGGAGGGGACTTGGGAACACCAGGTACAGCAAGCCCCTCTATTGTTACATGTTTTTCTAAAATGATAATAATCTGTATGAAATCTAGGGAAAACAATTTACGGCTGGTGTCACTTTGTCTCCCTGGTCTGGTCATTTCTAGCTTTCTCATAGTTGCATCTGTTGTCCTGAAGTGCACCAGGCAATAAGGATGGGACATTTTGACGAGAAGACAAAGTTCCTATGTTAAGTGCAAAGCCAGCAGTGGTTGGCTCAGCTTTAAGCCATGGAAGCGAGCAGGTCTTGCGCTGACAAAATTCAGAGGCGGTAGGTCTGGCTGACTCAGCACAACCATGGGCACGGAGCCTGTGGAAGTCCTCCACCGTTGTGCCATTCAGGAGGAACAGGCCTTCTGCTCGAGTCACAGGCATGGCTCGCTCAAGTCAATGAACAACGAAGTCCGGGCAAAAATGAGTTCTTGCCCACCCCAAAAGTTGTTGAGCGCCAGTTTCCAAGAAACCTCTTGGAAAAAAATATTTTTTCTGGAGGTGTCATGTTTCTCCTCTCCTTTTTTTTTTTTTTTTTTTTTTTATTGTTGCTATTTTTTGTTTAAATTAAAAAAATAATCTTTGTAGACAATCAGAGGCCTTCTAGGAGGCTCTGCCCTAAGGGGGTACCTGCTCTCCACACGTGGGCCTCTTTCTTATACTAACTCATTGGAACTGATGCACTTTTCCTGTATTTTGCCTTTTTTAATTAGCTGCTTGTTCTTAAACAAAGATTTAAATGCATATTGTGTTGCGTCCCTTCTGCTTGTTGTTTTTATCTTTCTTTAACTTTTAAATATATATATATATATGCAGTGAGACTGAAGTACTAAATGGAAGAGAAACATGCACAAGAAGATATGCCTATTAAGTCCCACCATTGTTTGAGCAGGTGTAACAATTTAATCAGAGGATTTTTTAAAAAATATTTTGGATGGATATTTTGCTTGTTTTGTCTGTAAATAGTGTACATAAGTTTGTGGTATATGACAGTTTTAAGTGGTTGTAAGAAAATTAAAAAAGATACTTAAACTGTTCCTGATGGTTTTGGTTGTTAATATAACGGCGAACGCTGCTGCTTACCCGTGGGTGGTTTTCCATCTTCCAAAAGCGTGGGGAACACTAGGTGGTGTGTTCCATTTTATGTCTAAAAGGAAATGCTGACTACATAAATACCACTTGCCCAGCATCCTTGTCAACAGCTCGTTTGGGTGGTACCCATGGTTCCCTCAAAGGCAGGTACGTTCAAGCTCTAAACCTCCTAAAGTACCAGATTTTGTTTCACGGGATGCTGCAGGTCCTACAACGGAGCTGAGGACAGAGCCTACAAGTGAGTTCCCATTAATTGTTGCCTGTAAACCGATGTAGCCAAACCTTGCAGGGGCTGCTGCTCCTTCTGTGGGCTCCTCTGACGAGTGGATAGCATGCACCGAGTCGGCATTTTAAAACGAGCCGCTTTGGTTTTCCACGAATAACACAAATTCCCCGGGCTGTTGGGCAGCAGCTCAGCCTTCCAGCAGCGCCCCTTGGCCTCCACACAACCACCGAGGGGCTTGAACCTGACGGGACCCGAGAGAAAACCCCCCTCGCTCAGGCCCTGCCCTGCCCTCAGCCGCCTCTCGCCTCCCTCCGCTCCCCGGGCGGCCGGGCCGGGCCCCGCCTGCCTCTGACGCGCCGGGGCGGGCCGCGGGCCGCAGGAAGCGGGGCGGGGGCCCGGCCTCGGCCGCCGCCGGGCTCGACACCGCCACAGCCACCGCCGCCATGCGCCGCTGAGGCGGGCGCTGGCCGGGCCTCGCCATGGGGGCGCCGCCGCCCAACGGCAGCCTCGGCCCCACCGAGAGCCCCCCGCGGCCCGGCGAGCGAGGCTGCGAGAACGGGGCCCTGATGGACAGCTTCGGCATCTTCCTGCAGGGGCTCCTGGGCGTCGTGGCCTTCAGCACCCTCATGCGTGAGTGTGGGCCGGGTCGGGCCGGGCCTCCACACGGGGAGCGGCGGGGAGAGGCTGCGGGGCCGTGCCCGGCCTCGCCTCAGCCCGGGCCGGGGAGGGGGTTGAGGCCGCTGAGGCGAAGGGGAGCGGCGGGGGCTCGGCGGTAAGGCCGTGGTGCTGCTTCCACGCCAGCATCGTGCTCCCGGGGTTAGGTGAGAAGTTTTGCTGCCTGCCTCGCGTTTCGTTCGCCCTTAACGAGCGCGTTGAGCCCCAGGAGCTGCGCTCACGGCAGGTGAAGCATTGGGGTCAGCCGGGCCGCCCTCATCACGGGGAGCCCGGGAGGCTGCCCCCCAGAAAGGCTCCTCAGGAAGGTGGCACGGTCAACACGTGTGTGTGCTGATCGAGACTGGTTTATTTTTTTTTTTTTTTCTGGAGATATTTCCGCTTAAATCTTTATGCGTTTCGAGTATGCCTGTGGACTCTGTGAATATAAGGAAAAGTGAATACCCAGGACAGGCAGTGTAAAAGCCTGGTTGCCAGCCGCACTTCCTAACTTAATTCTACTTAAATATTTTTGAACCGTGAGCCATTAGAAGGAGATTGTCAGTGATGTGCTTGTAATTGTGGGAGAGGGGAGTGGAAGGAAGGTAGCCAGTCCCCACCCTGGTACTGGTAAGAAAAGCGATCTGTTTCCAAAGGAGATTAGAGCAAAAAAGTAGCAAACTGTTCTGCTTACACTGGAAAGCAGAAGGAGAGGTTTGCTTGTCCCAGTGTTGACAGCCGCGTTGTTTTCCGCGTGACATTGGGCCTGTGCTGTAGCAGAAGGAGAAGCTGACCCAGCCACGCAGACCAGTTGCACTGGTAAGAGAGCACTGGTCTCCCAGTTAGGTGCTGTGCTGCGCTGGAAGGGCCGATCCTGTTCAGTCTCCTTGTTTTGCTGTACTGTTTCCAGCCTTTTTGTCATACTCCAAGCAGCATGTGGCATGCTCTTCCAAAATCTTTCAAAGTTGCCTCAACAAACCCAGTAGGGCTGCTCTGTGCTCCACGTGGTAGACCTGATGTGAGTGAGAAGCAGGAACTGACAGCTGAGGACGGCTCCTCAGCGGTCACCTCGGCACCTCCATAGCTGTTCCTGTCCCAAGCTGGCGTGGCAGAAGGGATGACACAGCCCCAGGAGCTGGATCACGCAACCGGTACAGTGAGGAAAACAAGCAGAGGGATGTGGTTGTCTTTAGGCTCAAGTATTTCCTCCAGCTGTTTGCTACAACAGAGTGAGCGGCGCTGAGGAAGAAGCAGGCGGCTGTTGGCAGGGCCTGCCCGAGATGCAGCACAGCTGTCTGGTTGGAGATCAGCTCCCATTTAGTGTTAAGCCTCTGCATGGAGCTTCCCTCTGTAAAACGCCAGGGAGCTGAAGACATGGGACTGCCTGGCACTTAGATTTAACTGGAAGGGGCAAGCCTGTTTATTTTGAAAGGAAGCATCAGAAGGAGCTGTTCTGACACTTTGGATGCCATTACTAGTGCAGAATCCTCTGCTGGGGAAAGCAATGAGAGTAACATCACAGATGTATTGTAGAACAGTTCGTTATGCACAGTAGCTCTTTTCCTTTGAAAAATATTTGATATGACATCTAAACAGTAAGAATTTTTCTTAAGTAGGTAAATCAGAGGGTGACCCAAGCTTGCCCTTTCCTTGATGGCTCCTGCTGTGCTTGCATTCAGTTGAATAAGGAATTATTGTTTTTTTTCTGGTCATAGTAACTAACTGCAAGAGGAGAGTCTTTTTGTGCCTCCTTACAAGATGTTCATCTCCAAATAAGTGAAGACCTATCCTTAAAGCAAAACTGCTTAAGATGTGATGCTCCAGATCCTTCCCGTGTGTCTGCCTGTCCGGTTGCCATGAAGTTATGTGGTCACCTCCCCCTCCAGTGGCATCAGCTGCACTTTGTCTTCCAAGGGCTGAGCGCGTCGTTCGTTCTGTGTCAAGTTCTTCAGCGTGCTGCAGATGTGTTGCCTCTGGCAGCTGGGGCGTGCAGCCCCATCAGCAGCCTCCCCAGTACATCCCTTCGCTGCTGGAGGGGCACAGGCAGGAAAGTTGTGGCAGGGACAGAGAATCTCTTGCTTTGAGCTGGTGAAAAGAGCGTTTGAAACTAAATCCGAGGTTTTCTTTCCTCTAGCTCACACCTCCTTGTTCTGTCTCACAGGGCGTGAAAAACAGTTTACCTTTTTACGTTACAGTAGTCTCTTAAGTGTTTGAGTGCTGTTACTCCATTTCCTCCACGATCAAATATACAGCTTGTTGTAATCCCCAGAGTTTTGCCTTGTAGTAAACAATTTGGCTAGTTATCAGCTGTCCTGGGCTTATTCCCTAACTCCCTCAGCCTAAGAATAACTCGCATTTGTTCTCACCACGTTAAGTTGTTTGAGGCCTAAGAAATCCACGACTTAACCAAAATCACGCTGATTTCACACCTCTCCATCCCCTCTCCTTCCCTTTCTTCCTCTCTCGTGGTCCATAAACCAGAAGAGTGAGCTCCTCCTCTGTTGTCAAGTCATGAGGGGATATACCTGGTGCTGTCAGAGCCTGCTGGTGTGTGGATTAATTTCACCTGCTCTGGGTTCAGCTCTTTGATGGGGTGCTGGAGGCACCCTGGGGCGATTTCACCCGGGTGCTGCAGGTGTTCTGGTGTGCCCGGAGTCGCACAGAAGGCAGGTTAGGTGACTTCTGCGGCTTCTCTCCTAGCTGCAGGCTCTACCTTGCTAAAAAAAAGGGAACACACTGATATAAAAACTTTTTTGTTTTTCTTTTTTTCCAAACCTACTTGGAATGGTAGCCCTTTCGGATTCTGTCTGCTAATTCTCACATCTGTGAGCCTGGTTTTTGAAGCCTGTTTCTTAATTTTGCTCTCATGCCTAAGTATGCGTTGGTTTTCCAGCCTGGTTTGTTTAAGCCAAGCCACTTGGTAGCAGGAAGTCGTAATGGGTTTCTGCTGCCGTAGGGGGTGGATGTTTGTGCCTCACGTCCGCCAGCCAAAGATGAGACGTTTTTGCCCTTACAGTGCTCAGCTCTTATTTCATGGGGATATTGAATTAAAATGTCACATTTGCTCCTTAGCTTTTATTTTTTGGGGGGCTATAGTTATGCTTTTTATTACTGGTGGCACAAAGCAAGTTTTAAATACTTTTTTATACCTTGGTGTATTCTGTCTGTAATCCCAAGTACCTTCTGAGCATTCTCTGGTCAAGCTTTTAGTGATGAACACGGTGGGAGCTCAGTAATCCCACACACCTATGACATAATGGGAAAGAATACAGTTATTATTAGCCAAAGCTGCAAAAAGGTGTGGGGAAAAAACACATTGCCAATCCCTTTATCCTGTCTGTCTGAAGCTTTGCCTAGTATTTCATCCTGGCTGTGTGCATTTCTCAGCAGACCCTTACCGTGCCAGAGCATGGATGAGTTTGTGTCAGGCTGCATAGGAATGGCTGAGAAATTAGATATAAGTTGTACTGACAAATTAGTGAAATAGAGGAGTCCTTTGGTGCTCTGCAGGTAAAGGGTTTGTGTCTGCCTGTAGGGAAGCATTAACATGCTGTAAAGGAGACCAAAGTGTGTGGGGTTGTTAATCTTTTATGGCTTTTTTACAGTTTGTCTGTGCTCACACCGAGCAGGTTAAAGCTGCTGCGTTCTCCGAAGTGAAATGCTTGAGTGTAGGTGCTGGGAGTAAGCGAGAGGTTGGGTTTGCTGTGGGGGGTCACGGCTTACATACGGTACCTTTTATAAAGATTTTTCTCTATTTTGTTCCTTGCCCTCTTTTCTTACGGTGTCCGAAAGGAAGCACCTTTAAAGGCTGCATTCTTATGTCCTTTACTTTACAGCAAGGTTTTCCCACCTGATAAGCCTGCCAGGAGAATGATTGCTGCTTGTACCGTAAGTTACCTTGTTAGACAGTTTCTTAGAATTTGAAATGCTCTAGCAAAAATAAAAATTTCAAAGGAATTATTTCATATTTTCATCAGGGTAAGGGAGTTTTATTACAGGTGTGAATGATTCAGGGAGCAGGGGCTTGAGAAGGAAGACAAAGTAACTCCAGCGACCTTTCAAAAAAAATTTGGCCTAAAGAAAACCATTAATTACGAAATACCTAAAGCATACCATTTTCAAGGCAAATGCTCCTGGCACCGCTGGTTGTAGAGCTCATCCTGCACACGAGTTTCAAATCACAAAGAGTGCACCTCGTGTGTATGAAGCCGTGAGCAGCACTGCAGGAGCCTGGTGGATTGTGCTGTGCAGGATGCACATCGTCCTTGTCTGCAGAGCTCTGTGCAGGTGCAGGTGCCGGGCGAGTTGCTAGACGTGTGCAGGATGTGGGCTCAGTGATTGCCTGCGTTGGGACCCAAAAGGGGTGTGAAGGACAATGGCAGAGGGAAGAAAGCCTCGGAGCTGCACCTCGGCGCTGTTCTGGCCCAGAGGAGATGCAAAAGGCACAGAGATGAGAGTTGTGCTGGGCACCCAGTCGGGAAGGAAAGTGATTTGGTTATTTTGGACTGGTTTGGCAGAGCCTGGTGAGCCAGAGCAGTGCTCTTGCCTGGAAAGCCGCAGGCAGGACCCAGGGTAGAACCAGGACAGCCCTGCAGCTCCCTCAGGGAGCTGGCTGCTTGTGCCTGCAGGACCCAGGAGAGCCCCGTGCGGTCCTGCTGCTCCTGTACAGCCTGTGGAGTGTGGGGTTCCCTAAACCCATCCAAGGTTCTGCTGTGTTAGGTGCTGTTTGTCGCTTGCTTTAAATAAAGCACCAGTCCTTTCTTTCGATGGCACCCTCATCCACGTCTGAGACAAAAATGGGAGGTGCATTAGGATCCAAAACAGGGAAAAAAGGCAGCCACGTGGGTAAACATTAGTTAAGTGAGTTTCTTTTACTGTGCTAATACTGTAGTATTTCGCATACAAAAGATGTAGTTCTGACCACTGCAAGCTCTGCAGGAAAAAAATATCTTGCTGAGAAGCATCATATTGTCAAGTAATAGTTTGGTTGGAGCTGTTCAGTTGATCCTTTTTTAAGGGAAGCAAAAAAAAAAAACACAGCTGAAATGAATCTGGGAGTAACACTTTTGGGATTTTTTCTGAATTTTGGAAATTGAAGATGAACAGCCTTGCTTTGTAGCGTAGTTAGGTATGCCTCTCTGCATTTACTGACCATAGCAGAAACCTTTTCATAATGTTTAGTTCTGCTTAAACTACATTACCTTGGGTTTTACTTATTTTTTTTGCAGGATGCCTCATTCTTTGTGGGGGGTAGATTATAACAGCAATTTATTGGGTGGCTTAATGTCCTGGTAGTGTGATAGTCTCAGGTCATAAATATTTAGCGTCACTAAATGCAGCAAGTCTTCTGGAAACGCCATGTGTATATATATATGTGTATATATACGTATATATATGTATAAAGCAAAAGGACAATTATTTTTGTCAACAAATAATCTGTAATGGTGAAGTAAGTTGCACTTTTCATTAAAAGTTGTCTGCTGCCCGTTTATCTTGTGGGCTCAGAATGTATTACACTGTTCTTATTACTCAGCTGATTGCTGGATATAATTATACCCCAGATAATAAGATTGTTCTAAGTATAATTATGCATGTCATTCACATCATGAAATGTTTAGAAAAAAGGGTACATTATGTTGACATTTGGAAATTATTAAAATGATAAATTATCCAGAAACTGAGAAGCTGTGTTTAATCAGAAGTAACTTCTGAACTTAGCTAGCCTGTTGTTTAACTGTAAACTGCCTAATGAATTTTTGTTCTCGACTAATGTTTTATAATTAAATTTGTAAGGAGCTGATTTGCACAAATATACAGTGTGCGTTTTTGCACTCTGCTGTGATGTTAATTTCATGGCTAATGAAGTTTGCAGCCATAACGGGTATCTAACAAGGCCTTATCTTGCAGATGGTGCTGATGGAGTGACAAACCAGCTCTGTTTTCTCACGGCAGCACATGTAGCACGTTACCACTCCAAGACTTCTTGACCCCAGCACGCCGTGTACCCCGCAGACCTCAGCGTGTCAGCGCTTACCTGCAGCGAGCAGCTTGCGTGAGGCTGCTTTGCAGGTGGTAGAGGGATGATGCCTTAGGCTTTGAATGGGAATAATTCAAGTTGCTCAGGCTACTGATGGCCTGTTCTTCCACCACCAGTCCCGAGTTACACATTACTCAGCCTTGTGCTTTGTGTTTCCGTTCTTGTTTTATCATAGGTGATGAACGTTGAGGGTGGCACTAAGCAGATCTCTAAAGAGAGGTGAACGTCAAGGAGGAGTTCCTGAGTTGTGAAGGGTTTCAAAGGTAGCGGTGGGTTCTGTAGAACCGACTGTCCTCTGGTTTCTGGTAAAACTTAAGAAACGGCTGTCCTGGGTTTGAATGCTCAAAATGTGACCAAAAGCTGTTCTATAGGGTTGATTCCATCAACCTGTGGCAAACACAAGGCAGACAGCCAGCGACTCACCTTGCGTATGTGCAGAAACAGCCTTTGCTTGCTTTTTGTTGTTCTGGTCTAGTCCCTTTCTCCCTTTGTCAGAAATGCATATTTTTCCATGGAACAAAAATGAGTCTAAAATTACAACAACTATTAACAGCTTACAATGCGTGTCTTCTGTCTCTAATCATTTTTGAAGATGGTATGCTCTGAAATTTTAATTTGTTTTAATCACCCTTAGTTTTTCTTACTGGAAAATACCAGCTATCAACTATCATAAATGATCATTTCAGGAAATGTTTCTTATCTTGAGGCTGATGGTGAGACTACCAGCATATTTTAGTTTATGTGCATGGAATTTCAGTGCTCTCTTTGGAAAGTGATTGTAGTGCTAGAAGATGAAATAGTCTAGGGAGGCTTAAAATCAGAAAACAAACAAAACCTCAATTTGATGTTAAAAACTTGAGTTTTCTTATAGCAATAGGTTTCATGGTGCTGGCGTTAGCTTTTAGTGCTGTGAAGCTTGTATTAAATTTTCACAACTGTTAAGAGGTATGAAGCTGTGTCATTAAGAATAATGCTCATGCAGGTGGAAACTATTGCATGTTTTCATCTTGATTCAATAAATACCTAATTGGTAGATACATTATGTCAAAGAAGTCTACACGATTGGCCTCTGACACTCCCTTTGTGATCCTTGTTTGCGTGAAAAGAACAGGTGAAAGTGGGCTGTGTATCTTTTTGGAAATTTTTATTATTATTTTTAAGGGATTGGTGCTATGTGAAATACGCTTTGCTTTTGCAATTCAATGCTTTGATTATTTTGTCGGCCTAGTGGAATAAATCTGGTTAGTAAAGCTACTTAGAATTTAAATGGACTTTAAAAATAAAGTATAAGTCCACCTTTGGCCTCCTCAATTAAGTATTTTTGCGGTGTTTTTCATATTCTACAAAGAGAAACCGTTCTACGTGCTTTTTGGAAATGCCTGAATTTATGTTTTGGGCTTGGTTTCTGCTTTTAAGACTGTTCCAGCTGCCGGCGTAATAGTTTAATACTTTAATGAATGACGGGGTGAGTTTCTTGCTGTGCTTTGGCGGCTCTCAGTTCCCAGGAGCTGATTTAGAATAAGCGCTGTGAATAACTGAGAGTTCATTGATATCTGTTGTCATACGAGTGATGTCGGGAAAACTTCATCTATTATTGAGTGATCCGTGAGTGTTGTAGGTGAAAATGGTGCCGTGAATCGTAAATCGCTGCTTAGTGCACATTAATATGGATTGGTTCTATTTGTATGGCATTAAATAATTTATGTTTCCCAAATGGTTCTTTTTAATGGGGGAAAAAGCCCCCTTGGCGGTGGCAGACTGTACTTTGCAGTTCTCCTGAGGTGTGCGTACCGCACGGTGGGACGGGGCTTTCTGTAGCACCCTACCTCTTGCTCCTTGTAGTGTTTTCCTAGCACCTCCTGCAGAGCCCAGAAGTGTTTTCAAGAGAGCTGTGTATGAAAATTAAACTTCTGAAGGCAATCTTACAGGCACTCCCAGTGCCACAGGCTCAGATTAGCTTCCCTTCAGCTATTTCCTATCTGCTGAGGAAGCGGAACAGCACGTGCCTCTGTCTGGAAGTGCTGGGGAGCTGATTTACAGGAGCCTTTCAGACGGGGACACCTGGACTGAAGTCGTGTGTTACACACAGAGATAACGACTGCCGATTTTCTAAGACCAAACGCTGGCTCACAATTTAACGTTTGGGTAAATATTGCCCAAGCCATCGGTGCTGCTTACCTCAGCGTTCTTAAAGCTTGCGAGATTTAACGTTCAGTGTTGCTGCACTGTTGGCACTTATTTATTTGTGTGCTATTTATTTTCCTGATAGCGGTTTGTCCTTTCCTTTTCCACTCACTGTGCAGAGCAGCTTCGCGTCGTGCTGGCTCAAAGCCCATGCAGGGACAAGACTCACAGAGAGGCTGCTCGCTGGGTGTGGAAGCAGGTGGGAGGTAAACATCATTTTTGCAGGGTTCAAAGGACAGCACTGTACCTGTAACAGACAGTAGTTGTGTTTCTCCTGTGTTTGTCCAGGAAGCACTGCTGCCTGCTCGGTACGTTACGTGAAGTCCAGTGTTGACAAATCATTTTCCTTCTTCTTCTTTCATCCATGACAAGACAAAGAGTCCTGGTCATGAGATAGCTGGGCTTGGCTGATGCTCAGCTCTAGTGCATGTAACTCCGCCCTGCTCTAACAGTCAGACCCGTTTATCCGGGGCGCAGTCTTTGCTGCCTAAAAGCTGTAGCCACAACCTTGCTCTACCAGCTGCCTGGGAGAAGGTGTGCAGGTACCTGCCTGGACACTGAGTCTTTAGTCCCCCGATGCCCCCCAGTGACTGTCTGGGACACTAAATTTACTGTGTCCTCTGTCTGTAACATTTTTCCCTGGGTGACCATCTTTAACAGACAGGTGTTAGTTGCCCACGGATCTCTACAGAGCCACTGAGGCCAAGGACTCGGTGCAATTCAGAAAAGGGGTGTGGGTGCTGGCGTGGCTAACACTGCTTTCTGCCTTCCAGACATCTTGCAGGCGAGCTCAAGCATTTTGTGGTATGTGAGCCCTTAATATGGGCTAAATTGAAATTTCTCTCGTGCAGCTGTAGTGCTGGATGTGGTTCTGAATCAGTTGCTGCAGCTGGTGCTGAATGTGTCCAGGAGTGAGTGGTCCAGGCAAAGAGCAAAACCATGAGCAGCGGGCTTGCAGGGTGGCCAGTGCTTGAGCTCCACACTTGTAGTTAATGAGGCACAGGGAGAAAAGGAAGAATTACAGTGGGGCAAAGAGTGAATTACCAAGCACATGGAGCTGTTTCTTTTTTGTCCAGAAAAATGTTCAGCAGCATGACAAAAGCACTTGTTCTTTCAGTCTTTTGTGTTAACAAAGTCACACATTTATTACGTCTGTTTAAAACAAGTAAGTAAATACCTATGTTCCTTTTTCTAAACTGAATGGAGGGAGATGCTGAGCTCAAAAGCGTTGCAAAAGCTGGTTTGTGGCTTACAGACTCATTATCCTTTTGTAAGGCATGCTTAGTTCGTTCTTGTTAGACATGTAGTTTCTTGCAAGGTTAGTTTAAAAAAATTAGTGTAGAGAAATCTGTAATTTCTTATTCCTTCTTTGCTGCTACCAAAGAAATAATGAGGGGATCAAGTGAAACTCCAACTACAAGCCTCTTAAAAGCTGTGTGAACCGGGAGGTAAGTTCAAAAATATGATAAAGAGCACAGGTGATGTCATTCCATGATGGTGCAAATCATTTATCCTTACAGGATTTTCAGGAATTATTAGTGTGCATCTTCTTGTTTGTAACAGACATGGTTCCCACTGCTTTGGCAAACTGCTGGTGGTAACAAGTGGAATGGGGTTTGTGACAGCCTTCCTAAACAGAAGTGGAAATCATTGAAATCTGACATGCATACGTGGTTGACTTCTTATGTGATCCAGCTGCAGTAGGTTCCTCATTCATAAATTCTGTGCATTCCAGTAAATGTGTGTGTATGGCTTCTAGCTTGCTGAACTTTGGTCTTTGGGTACGTGGCTCAGATCCTGGAGCCCTTAAGCATCATATTGCAGGATGGTGATTTTTAGACCCCACAGTCTGACTTCTGCTGGAAGGGACCCGTGGGTTTCACCCCTCTGGGCACCTTGTTGCAGAGTTCAGCTTCTCTCACTGGATATTTTCTACTTCTGTCATGTTGGAATTTCCCTGGTTACAGCTCGTGTTGGTGTCCTGCTGCCTCTCTCATTAGAGCTGGTTCTGTCTGTGCTGTAGCTGCCCACACGTACTAGCAGATTTGCATCTGTGACGTGCAAATGTGATCTTAGCCTCGGTGAATTTCCCCCTTTCCATTTTCTTCCCTTTGGGTGGCTCGGCTGTTGCTTTGCTGAGGTCTGGTGGTGGTGACGAGGAGGAGGTTTATGAAACATTTTGTGACACGCTTTGGTTTTGACCTCGTCTCGAAGAAGTTTTGAGAGGTGCTGGAATACAGGTGGAATTCCCAGCTCTGTCGTGGGAGGAGCAGGGTTATTGCAGTGCAGCTGTGGAGAACGTCAAACACATTGAATATTCTTCAGCTTGCTTTCATTCATTTGAATTTTAAATTGGTGAGCTACAGAAATCTTCTTAGATCTTTATTTGGATCAGAAAGAGTCTTATTGTGAGCTGCCAGAATGCATGTCTAAGAAATTCAGTAAAACGCAGTGAGCAGACCCATTTTGAACACTTCATCGGGTCACTTTTGGTGCTGATACAAGAAAAAACGTCCAGAAACCGGGAGTGCTTACCTCTATAGTGATGTTGTTTTGCATCAGGAAGGTCTTTCCTGGGGGATTTTCTTTCTTAGGGTGAAGAAGGGAGAGAAGGGCAGGCTGACTTCCTCGTGCAGGCTCAAGTGTTGCTTTCCCTATGGACAGCACGCAGAGGTTTACTTCACCTCTGGTCTGTGTTCATACAAATGGCCTTTATTCTTCCCTGTGCGTTTCCAGGTCTCTGGAATACTAAATGTAAAATGTACTGTGTTGAAGTAACTGTTAGAAACCCTTCTGTTATCCCCAGAAACTTCATGAAACATGAAGACAACTCACTGAACTTGAATTTCGCACAGCTCATGCTCTGCCTTGTGTGCCTCCCTTGTCGGTTGCCTGCCTGGCTGCCCCCGTGCTTGTTGGCTGAAGTGCTTTTGTTGCCTTCCCTGAAAAATGATGGCATTGAAAGTATAAGTTAGCAGCACTTCTCTCTTCCTTCATAATTCAGCATGGAATTCTGAACGTTATTAGGTAATTAATGTTAAATACAGTGAATTCTTGGTAGCACGAGCCTCACGCTGCAAACAAGCCTATGTCCCGTGCCGCAGCCACAGGGTTGGGGTGGGCAAGAGCCGCTTTCCCAGCTCGCTGCAGGAGATATGCCATGCCCCTCACTGCAAGGAAGGCGAGTTGCTTTACCCTGAGCCTTGAGCCCCTCCAGAGCAATAGCGTGCTCTGGGTGGCAGTGAAACCCCAGCCATGCAGAAATACCTCCGGGGCCTTCGTATGTCCCAGGTGCCTGATGTTTGTCTGCATGGAGCTACGAGAAACCCCGCTGAGAACACAGCCTGGTTCGTGTAGGTTGGCTGGACTTGCAAATCTGTAGGCCCACGTTCATCAGGTAGCAGCCTGTAGAGCACTTAAACACATTTAAGTGCTACATCTACAAGAATTAATGTCGTTTAATTCTTGTAACGGAGTGGGGTGGAAGTTTGTGGTATGGTCGGCTGTATAAAGCATCCCTGAAGTTGTCGGTGGAGCCTTTCAGAGGTAACTCTCCTCTTTAGTGTTAACTCCAGTGAAATGTTTTCAGAATTGGACGGAGAAATTCAGAGGGTCCAAAGACATTTCGTGTTCTATCAGTACTGAGAAAAAGGTCTTGGTGGAATTGTTTTTAAGTAATCTCTTCTTGTGAGTATGTATCTAAAGAAAGGAATTCATGAGCTCATACAACTTCTTCATAGTGCTAATAGACAAAAACCTGACCTTGGAGTTCTTCCCCCGAAGTCTGTAAATCTTATCAGCTTAATTCCTACTGGGTCTGCAGGAAAGTGCCTTGCACAAAACCTACAGTAAGTTGCAACTGGTAGTTCTGCCATTTATTTTGACTTGCTTTGAAGCTTCTTTGTCACTTGCAAAAGTGACGCTGATTAAAATAATCCATGTTGTGGCCCGGGTGGTTTTGTCATAAACAGAAAGCTGGTAAACTCAGCTGAGCAGTGCTTGTTTCTTAACAGAGCTTTTATATTTATGGCATGCTGTTCACAGGGAAAACTGCTGACAAACATTGCTGTTACAACTTTATTGTTGGGGTAATGTGCAGTCTTTTCCTCTTGTCAGTTTTAATTTCTAATGGACGTATTATATGGGGGTAAAACACAATTTATCTCTGCTGTCAGAGACAGTAACAGTGCAGAAACTAGAATACATACAGCATCCCATTTGTATGCATCCCATTTTATGCATCTCTAACACCTGGAGAAACCTGTTACAAAGCCTACTGATATTTTGCCTGACCTGCTGGGGTTTGTGCCTTCAAGGCAGAATCTCTGCAAGTTGAAGGGGAGGAGGGGAACCAAGGCTTAAAACTTTTTTTTTTTTTTTTTTTAAGAGACAGCCTCTGAAATAATAGCATAAATGGTTATTGTTCGAGATTGATGTTAAAGGCACTGATTGGTGACACTGAACTTGAGGTGGTATGGAAAGACTCTGGGCAGTAAAAGACCTTCAGTGTCTGAAGACGGCACAAGCTGTGTAGATGAGGTGGTACGAGGCTACAGACCAGCCACCCTTATGTATGGCTGGTTGCTTTTATCCCTTACCCCTCTATTTTTCCTCTACAAATCACCTTCACCCCTCTTTTTCCCCACCTTTGGCTCCCCCCCTAAAGAACCCTTAATAAGTCCCATAAATCCCCCAGTGATCTTCCGCACATCCCAAAAGGGGTCCCGTGATGCCCCCAGTCCCTCTGAGCCCCCTGGACTTCTGCTCCTTCGTGGGGGCACGGAGAGCTTCTTGGCACGTAACTGCTCATGTTGTCAGTGGTAAGAAGATGGAGACGGTCAAATATATCCGTGTGAGTTGGGTTTTCCTTGTGTGTAGTTGGCTTCTATTTTAATATGGCTTTTTCCTTGAGTTTGTCTTTTTTGTAGGCTAACAACTATCAACCTTCCTGTGAAGGGAGTATCTGATTAAGTAATCTGTCCGATTTCCCTTCTGGAATTCAATTTGCACACAAAAGTCCAATTTGTCATCCAGAAAATAAATACACTTTGTCAGGGAATGTTTGTCTTGTTATTAATTCTTTTGATTTATTTCTGATATTATAGATTGCCCCTACACTTCAAGTAATACTTTCCTATTTGACTGTTGATCTCCAGTGAGTGAAAGAAACTGCTTTTTCTTGTAATATCCTGAACCTGCCTTACTATTGGAAATTAAATTTTCTGGTTGGGTGATCATAAAAGCTAAGGCCATGGAAATGGTGGTCAGGTAACAGATTATTTGTAGGTGATAGAAGGGAGACAATTGCTTTTAAAATCTATCTTTAGAGCTTCATAAAGTGAAATACAGGTGTATAAGGCCTAATTTATTGAGGAGTAACGCTTCTGCAAGATGATTTGCTTTTACTTCTCTATATTTCTGTTGCTCTGCGAGTTGCTGATTATCTCCAATTGTTCCTTTCTTTTGTAGTAAAGCGCTTCAGAGAACCAAAGCATGAAAGACGTCCTTGGAGAATATGGTATGTTCCTGCATGGCTCACTCCTTCATTTTAGCTTCTTGCATGTTTTAGAAATTTATAGAATGATTGTCTGCATGTGGTGATGATGATTAAAAAAAAAAATGATGACAAGAAAGTGATGAATAAATGATGAACAAAACAGTTACAAAAATACAGGATTTAACGAAATGTTGTGTTCTTAAGAATATTTCCCCGCTAGTTCATTCCCACGAGACATTGCCAGGAACCTTCATGAAGATGCACATTTAGACGTAAAGCTTAAAGTTGCATTTCCTCCTGAGGATGGAAAGTAAAACTGCCCCAAGATGCTAAGCTTAAACAGATGTTCTTGTTCTGTAGCTGTCCTAGTTTTTGTAATAGAGAAAATGGTACGGTAAAAGATCTAATTTCATAAGCTGTTAAAGAATATGTGGTATAAAAAGTATATTTGTTTTTATGACTTTTTAAATGTTTTTGTATTGTGATGCCAACATAACCTGTCTTAGGTTTAAGTAGAGACTGGTGTAAAATTTAAGCTGTTGATTGTTCCAGCTGTTGTAGACTGTAGTGCTTTGTTTTTTCTTCAGTGGCTGATATTCATCTTTGATTCATGATGATTAAATTCATCATACAGTGCTGCTTTTCATAATTAATCTTGACCTTTATTTTATTGGAAAAAATAAATACAAAATGTTTGTGTACTATGGTCTACCTCAGCCTGAAATTCTGGCTAGCGCTGCGGTAGCTTTTAATTTTTAAGCCAAGAATCTAGTTCTGAGATTGAGTATTGTTATTTATAGTACGTTGTAGTGATTAGATAAGTAACGTTCTGGCTTCCTGCCTCATCTCCAACTTTGTGCTCTCAGTGTTGGGCAATGAATGAGAGAGAATAAAGTTTAATACCAAATTGTCAGGGAGGGCAGATGAATTTGTGCATATAATATTGTTTGGATCTATTTTGGGGCTTTTTTTAGACGTGGAAGCAACAGGCAAAATGAGTGCTGGTCTGTATAAATGACACACTCTTGCCTACGTAATACTTCTGACACAATTCCTATATTTAACATATTTAATAAATCATCGTGGAAAGTTAATTAGTATATGATAATAAAAGAGTTGGAAAGGGCTGGGATCAATGTTGAATCTGTACCTGAGTGATGTTGTTTTTAAATATGTTCACAGTAAGTAGGAAACTATTTTCTTCCTGTCTGTCTTTTGCTTTGGAGATGGTAGTTTCAGGGTGATAACTCCTTTGCAGTGAGGTCTTGAAGCTGTTGTGCTTTAGCTAAAATTCAGGGAGGCTACTTCATGCTTTTAGGTGAAAAATACCAATGATGGAGTTTTAGCAAAATGCTATAGATAAAGGAAACATTAGCCAGCTATTAGATTGTTCATCAACAAGTAAGTGATGACAATTTTACCTCCATCCCTGCCATAAACTTACTAAAAATACATAAACATAAAAGGACTGAAATATCTTGCGAACCTGAGGTACTCATTGTTTACAGGAGGTTATTAAAGACTTAAATAGGTTTAGTGAAGATTAGCTCATGGATAATGCATATGATACCAGGAGGATCTCTCTTGTCTTTAAATTTTCAGTGCCAAGGCCTCACGTTGGTATGATTTGATTTATTGTTAGCAACATTTTTCCAGAAAAAAATAGCAAAGGGTTGAATTTAAAGTGGAACATGGTTAAGTAAGTTAAATACTATGGCATGTTATCCTTCTGGTGTTCTGATTTGAAGAAAAATGAGTAATTGGGATGGAATATTAATATAAATTTGCAGTGTTCCTACTGCGTTGTAAACAGTTTTGAGTGTCCTAAAAGCTGTTTTTTACTCTCTACAGGTTTTTAGATACTTCCAAGCAAGCCATAGGGATGTTGTTCATCCACTTTGCAAACGTCTATTTATCAGACCTTACAGAAGAAGACCCTTGTTCACTGTGAGTGTTTAATTATTGAATAGTTGGTCTTTATGGAGGTTTACTGTTGAGTTTGCTGTACTTGGACAGTAATGCAAGATATATCAGAGAAACAAATTTGCATGCAAAAAGTCAGTCACTTTCAAAATACCATGTTTTAAGCTTAGTTAATCAAGGATCAGAAATCTGCTCTTTTAGGTTATGTCTGGCAGGACCTCAGAAAGCTGTTGTGTTTTGTTTTGTTTTGTTTTCTGGTCTGTGTATGGGTGTTTTAGACCGAGAGTAAACTTGCTTCTTCCCTTCTAAGTACTGAATGAGGACTTAGGATGCTCATTGTAATATAAGGCTGTTTACTGAAGGAGGTAAGAGATACCAGGAACCAGTGGAAGTGAATGTGAAGTTGTGTACACTGGCCTCCAGCTTCATCATTCACTGCAACAAGGCTTTAATATAAAGTCAGGTAGCTTTCAGGGATATTGAGCAAAGATTGTCCCTGCTTATATTTTCTTCAGAAAACTGCATCAGCTACTGCAGTATCATTTTCACTTTGTTAAAAGCAGGAAATCTTGCCTGGTACCGAGGCAATTAGTGCAAAAATTAAATTTTGTGATCTCACACTTGGAGCAGTGTGACTAAGTAGGTAAGCATTTCACTATAGTGTATTAAACCTGAAGAATCTATGACTAAGACCCTGTCAGGCTTTTTAGAGGAGCTGCTGAAGCAAATGACAATTGTTTGGGTTTCTTATTGATGGGGCTCATGCTCAAAGAAGCCTACGCATTTCTTGTAATAGAAACTGTAAAATTACTTCTAAAAGTCTAGTAATTTGCCCCTGAAAACCAAATGCCATTCCTTCCTTGGCAGCTGCTCACAGATGTCCTTTGGTAAACAAAGGAGTTAAATAGCTCAAGGAATATGTTTGTTGCTTCGTAAGACTAAATGTTTTATTTGCCTTATTTCTCCTTAGTTTCCTCTGTTTCCACATGCTATAAATGTGCCAGTAGAACACTGCTTTTCTCCTCCCAACACAAAGCATTTTGGTAGGGAAAATGCATTTATTTTAACACACCGGCTGCAGAAGACATAAATATGAGAGTTTCAGTAATACTGGGTATCATTGTAAGATCTTTTTGGTTACTGTTTTGTAAATTATCAGGAAAATCTTAAAAGCTGACAGGTGTAAATTGCTTTTATTTCATTTTCATGTATATATTTAAACAAGCTAACCAAAGCATGTTTAGAATCATTAGCATTCAAAGTCAAAGCTTAATACTTCATTAAAACATTTCAAAAATAACTTTTTGTATTGTCTGAGTTTTTAAAATAGAAGGTTTGCTAACGTGTGTTCTCTTCTACATGTTTCTGTATCGTCTACATAACTTTATTTTCAAATGCCCCTTTTAACATAGATGTAGTGTGACACATAACAAAGGCACGGCTGTCATTTGTTGTTCTTAGGATAACTGTGGAGTTGGGCAGTTTCTCAGATAAGGGTGCAGGTCCTCCTTGTTGGCAGAAAAAATAGCATGCTCTATCAACCAAAGCCACTTGTCCTTTGTTGGGGAAAAATATATCTTAAAGGTTTCAAGTGGGTCAAAATTCCTGAGTAAAAGCAGTGTTTCTGTATGTGACTTCAAATAATAGTAATATGAGTCAGCAAACCCAAACACGGGTAGCTTTCTGTGCTTTCCTGCTTCGTAGTGCAGGTTTTTTTTTTTCAAAACAAAGCCAGAAAAGGTAGTTTTAGAGAACATCGTGGTTGGAAAGGACCACGACTGGAAGCTGCCATTTGTTACTTTGGAAACGCAACGCTCTGTGTCAGGCAGGTATGGGATAAGCCGAAAGCTGATAAACCCTCTGTTCAACCACCTCGGACAGGGCTGCTGTGTGAGGACTTCGGAATAGCCAAAGCAGCCGGCGGGGTTTGGTGGTGCAGGCTGCCCGCTGGCTGTGAGCGGCAGTGTTGGCTCAGGCCAGCTCGCAGCCACCGCTGCTGCTCGGAGCCCTCCTGCTGCCGGCAGCGCTGCCCCGGGTGCCGGCTGTGCCTGGCCGGCTGGAAGCCCTCCTGCCGCGGGCTTAGAGCAGCCCCTGGTGGCCTCAAGCGGCTCCTGTAAGTGCTGGGCTTCCTCTGTCAAGCACTAAGCCTTGATCTCTGCGTTCCTCAAAGAGAAAGTTCATTAAAACTATGATCTGACACAGCCGTTAGAAAATAGCTGTTTTTAGAAACTTTGTGGCTACATCTTCGCTGAAGCAAGGCACGTTCAATTCATTTTTATTCTTGAGCTGCTGCTTGAATGAGATTTTGAGGATCAAAGCAGCTCCTCCTTTACTGCTCTGATTGCACATACTGTGTATTTGCTTTCCACTTTCTGATGTTATTTTGTCCACGTGGACTTGCCTCTGCGGCCAGCAGGAGCCCCCAGCTCTCTGATTTGTTATTTCAACAGATTCTGAAAATAGGATTCTAGATCCTATGGACTCTTGAATTTACTGTAAGTATTTGGAATTGCCAAACAAGACTCAGTCACAGGGATTTCCAGTGTGATGTGCAGCTGGGATAACCTTCGCTGGCTCTTTCTCAGCTGCTGTTTTGTTCAGCCAAAACGGAGCAATAGTAAACAAACCAAACTGACCTGCAAGATGCTTTGAAGTTCAGCTACACCATTTAATGGACCTAAGAATTAATTTGAAACCCACGGTGATCTCTGGATTCTTGAGGCATAGGCGAGATCCCAGGAGTTCCTTCTGAAGCAATTAATAGTGCAGCCGTTGTGTGTCCTTTACACTGTATTTTTTTCCTTGGAAGGCTAGTTCTAGATTCGATTTCAGATGTTTATTAGATACGATTTGAAGTCCTAAAGCAAATCACTTTCTGCTAAACTCTGAAGTAATTTGAAATGTGGTTTTGATAGTGGCTTTGATAGTGACCGTTGTTCCTTGTCAGCTCTAGTAGAGTGCTCCTTCAAGCAAGAGAGAACTCCTTGTGGGGCCTCCCCCATTAGAATGAAAGTGTTTTGGGTTGTTAGGTTGTTGTTGTGTTTTGTTTTGTTTTGTTTTTCCTTCAAATTCTGTGAGGTGTTAAGAATTAAAAAAAGTAAATTAGCTTATTCCTTTTATTCCCCTGGTTTTATTCAAATACAGTGTTTCTATGCAGAATGAACTGAAGGAAACCTGTTTTTAATTTAAAGACATAAAATGAATATTGGAGTTTATACAGAGGATGCACACACACAGTTCATGGAAATACAAGTTGAAGCTTAAGTTTAAGGTCAGAAACAGAATGTTAAGACTCCCATAAAACTATCTATAAATTTTACACTATGTACGTACAGAAGTGGGTAAATGATTAATCTCAGTGATGTGGCTTTTCAACATAAATGAATACCTATCAATTGTGTAAAATTACATGGAACTTACAGAAATTGGACCCTTGCTCCTTGTTTTCTTTACATTTTTCCTTTTAGGTACCTTATCAACTTCTTGTTAGATGCCACATTAGGGATGCTGTTAATCTACGCTGGTATACGTGCAGTCAGCAGCATTGTGGAATGGCAGCAGTGGGAGTCCCTTCGCTTTGGTGAATATGGTAAATATTTCTATTGTTGCACTAAAATACTTTCCAAGACAGAATTTTGGCATATTTCAGCTAACAGTTCACTGACCTTTAAGTCATTACACAGTTGTTATAATGGCTACTGTAGAATTCCACTCGTCAGTAGCACCCTGTATCTTGGCATGCAAATTCTGTGTTGCAAAGTTTAACAAGTCTTTAAGCATTTAGTGAGGCTTGGAACAACTGCTTGGTTTTGTTGTTGTGAGGAGTGATTGAACAAATTATGGTACTGGCTAATCTCAGGTTAAAAAACAACAGGATAAATGTACTCTGAAACACTTTAAATAATGATAGCTGGAACATCATTTCCTATTAAAGCTTTCACTGCACCGCATGCCGTTGTCTGAAGATACGGGTTGAGCATTCTGCCAGCCCTCTTTAAAGTAAACAAGCACATATCTTTGCAAAGAGAATGTGCTTGTCCTCAAGTAGGGATCACTTGAACTCCTGCGCGTGGGGCTTGTATCTGATGAAAAATGCACAAGTCTTTCTTACAGGCTAAGAAATACAGAAGTGAAATTAGTTTCATCTGAAGTTGTGGGTTTTGTTTTCTGTTAGCCACTGCAGTCTGCTGACCTGCAGAAACTGTGGATTTGCAGATGCAAAAAAACTTGATATATTATGTACACAGCATTCAATTCTGTTCAACCTAATATTTTCAGATGTAATTACTAAATGTATAAATACTAAAATTTGCACTTGAAGCTCCTTGAAATAAGAATGCGGGGAGGGAGGGGTTGTCTTACAAGAGAGCTATGGCTCTTTACCAGAGAAAAAAACACACTGTAGTTTAAAAATAATAATAATAATGTTTGCCTAACAAACTAAAAGCTTTTGTAGCAGTTTGATAATTATCATTATTTGATTTTGTATAAGAAAGACAAAAAAAAAATAAAAAATAGCCAACCAAACAAAAAACCCAAGTGGCTAACAGAATTAAGAATTAATAAAGGCCTTGTTAAAATCAAGTACTTTAAATGGTTGGGAAATTTGCAATTAAATCAAATAGCGTTAATTGCTGTTTGTTTTTAATGTCAGAGGTTTAAAATATATATGCCAGGCATTTATCTATTGGGAGAAATAGCTTCCTCTACCATTAGTACATTTTTAAAAGTTAAATTAATGTCGAATGAATGTATATCTTAGGCTACAGTTTATGGCTGTTAATGCTGTTTAAATCAATGCTGCCACAACACTGTTTATCTTCTTTTTTTTCCCCACGTACCACTGTCCAAATGTTTTCACTCTTTTCCTTGGACTGGTGCTCATCTCACTCTTTAGGGAACTGATGCAGAGAGCTAAACTGTCAGAAAATTTGCCATATGTAGAAAAGTAAATAGTTTCTCCAGATCAGTCCCGAGACTTAGGTTTCTAAGGGGTTAGGTAAGCACCAATGCTCAGGGAAGGTTAAAGGGCCGAGACATTGCTGAACTTACCTTCTGACAGCTTTGAGACCTGCTGCTCAAAATCCCCTTTTATGATTGTTGACTTGGCTTGAAACTATTTGAAATGTTTTCATAGCTTTTACCCCATGTAAAATCGGCTTTCTGCTCAGAGCAAAATTTATTCTGTATCTGTTACCATTACAGGTAGGTAGTCATAATCATGTTAAATATTAGAGGGTTTTTTTGTTTGTTTTGTTTTGTTTTTCCTCTCATAGCATTGTTTTTTCTTGTGAGAGCTCCCTTCTCCCATTTTAATTTCCTTTCACAAATAAGTAGTCTCAGTGGATGGGAGGATGTGGGGACTCTCCTGCAAATATTTCCATCACTTACTGGCTTCTAAATGAACCCATTTTTATTTTAGTTAGGCATCTGTTGCTGCATTAGCTAAGCTTTTAAGATCCACAGCTGAATTTGTTACTTATGTCAAGGTGGGCTGGGACTGATCCTTCACTTTCATTTTGTGTTAGGAGATCGAAAATTTGTAAAAGTCATTTATAAAATTCTCTAACTCCTCTTTAATTAGTTTTTCTTTCCAATATCAGATCATTCTGTTAGTGACTTTCTTCTTCTTATCTTCATTAATGTGCTGCCTCTGACCTTAGTGTGATGTTTTTTTGTTAAACAAGCTATCAAAAGGACTAATAAAAAGTTTCTTGTAAATCTGTTTTCATTAGTTTTGTGGGAAAAGCTTCCAGCATGAAGAGAACTAGGTACCAGATGGACAGTTACTGCTGACAGCTGTGCAGTAAGGTTAGATCCCATGCAAGAAATTGGGAACTGTCTAAAAAGGGCAAGTCACACTGGGTTGTTTGCTGCCCTCTTCTGTTAAGCACCACTGCTGTTTCTGAAATGAAAGCCCACTTACTACCATTTTATCTGAAATTTTTCACCTTGGCTACAGGAAAGCTCATCTTATGTTTTGTAAGATCCTTAAAAATAAATAAATGAAGTGGGGTAAAAGGAACTGCAGTTCTGTGGGGTCTCAAGGATGTTTAGATTCATATTTGGAGGTAAACATGGATGTATAGCACACGAGTGGCAAGGTGGCTGCTCACTAAAATGTGTTGGGAGGCGTGTGCCATTTTATCTGAAGTACTAAAGGAAGGCCTTTGCTTGAAGATCGGTATGTTTTTTGTTTGTTTGCAAGTGTGGAAAAACAAAGCCCACAAAACAGCAAGTCTCTTCTTTTGATTGAGTGATGTTTGTGTTTCTAGAGCCTAAATAATCATTTGTCTCAAGTTAATTCTCACTGTGAGCTCATTTCCCGTCTTAGCTCTATTACTTGATCCCTGGTGATTCATTACTTGAGAAGCTGTCATAAAAATAGCAGTTGTCCTGCTGGTTTTAAAAGGCTCTCTTTATATGGAGGATAGTTTTTAAGTGTAAATGCCTCAAGGAAAGAATGGATACCAAAATATCAACATAGTCACTGGTAGTACAGCAAAACAGCACTGCGTGCTGGTTTACAAACAACTAGCATGATGCTCCTTTGAGGGCATTCTCATGTCAGCATTTTTAAACTTATTAGATTTGTCTTCACATTTCCAGTTTTGTATTATCAGATTGATTATGTCAGCAGCTGAAAGTGCAGAAGCAGTTTATATAGCAGAGTATGTAAATAGGAGAAAAGCAGTTGTGATCTGTACCAAAAACAATGTTCCCTGCATTCCTCTTCCCTTCTTGTGGTAGCTACTTTAGCTGCTGTGAGAAGAAAATAGGCGACAAAGCCCTGCTGGCTGACAATGAACTATATTGACAAGTAAATCGGGCTGTGGTTTTCAGATGGCCAAGCTTAGGAGTTGCATTTGATGAATCTTTTCCCTCTAGCTCTTTGCTTGTGATTTGCAGAACAACTCATTTACCTGTGGCCTACCTGTAGGGTAGATAGGCACTTGCTATAAAAGCTTTGAAAATTGGTCTTGGTTCAGTGAGTTGACATTTTTGTAAGAAAATTCCTCAGGATTTGAACAGAAACACACTACAGGACAGAGGAATCACAGGTATTTTGTTTAAGTGCTGTCTATAACCACAAATTCTATGAAGTAGCTGATGCCCTCATATAAGACGATTTACCATTGCCCAACGTTTAAAAAAAAAATAAGTGTTGCTACAGTTGTCATTGGTGAGGCTTCAAAATTTTTCAGTTTCTGTTTTAATGTGGATTGTTTTGTTGCTTTTTTTTTTTTTTTGCATTAGCAAAATTTATTTTAATTTGCAGGACGTTCTAAGTGTGCAGATTATACATGGAAGGTATAAAATCAGAATTCAAAAGACTGTCCCAAACTTTGGAAATGAAATTAGGACTTAATGGCTTCAAAATTAACTTTAAAGTTCTGATTTGAGTTTATGCACTGAATCTTTGACTGTACGAATGTCCCAGATATTCTTGGGAACACTGCCTGGATGTGACAGTGCTATTAACATTTTTTACTCCAATTGCATAATTTATAAAATTGTTTAAAAAACTTGGTTTGAAAGTGTCTCTAGAGATCTCATTTTTTCCATATTTGCTACTTACTGAAGAAAACCAGAGAATGCAAATAAAAATGCGGAGTATACAATTTCATTATCAAATTTAACTCAGGCCTTGCATCCCCAGAAGAATCACAGTTGCTTACTTAAGAATTACTGATGTTTCTGCCTTCAAATCTTATATATATATATAATTATTTTTTTTTTCCCACAAAAGAAACCTTAAACTGCAGTGCATAACTATAAAACTTGATTATTTAACTGTTTTTCTTTTGGACTACTGAGTGTTGATCCATTAGCTCTTACTCTAAAACTTACTTGGAAAATGTCCTTTGTCTTGGACTCCGATCTGATTTATCGTTTTTTCTTTCTAGCATTTAAGCAGCAAACAGTAAGTCTCAAGACTATTACCAAGTATTAGTACTGAAAGGCTTTCAGAAATCTTCCAGAAAAGGAAGTAGCAACTATCCATTATGCATTACAAATACCTAAAGGCATCTGAATTTCCATTGCACATTGTTCATCCCCAGCCTGAAGAGTTCTAAGCTGCGTTTGAAGATGGTGCAGAAGGCTGCTGGGAAGTCTAAAGAGCTAACAGCCCCTGCCAAAGCTTCCTTTTCATTTCCAGTGAAGTGCTGCTTTAAGCTCCCCTGCAAAGCTGCTAGGCATACCGTTCCTCTCTTTTCCTTTTTTTTTTTTTTTTTTTTTTTCTCTCTCATTGCTTTCACGGAATAGTTTACAAAGCTTTCTAATAGTTTACAAAGCTTTCCTGTTCCGATATTTGTCTAAGATGGTCTTTGTTCTGTTGGCAGAGAGCAATGCACTCAGGTTTTCACTCTGCCATGTTCTAATGGGGTGCAGCAGAGCTTCAAACCCTTTCAGACTGAAATGAAAATGTGATCTTAGTTAACTTCTTGTTCAACTAATTTTTTTTCATATCGGTGCTTGCACCTGTTGCTGCAATTAAGATTGGTTAGTTACAGCAGCCAACTTTGTAGAGACGAAAGATATGCTTAAGGTAGTCTAGGGAGAATGGCAGAAATCCTCATGTTTCTATTTAAAGTAGTAGCGAAGGGAAAGATGCTTCTCCTCAGCCATGTTTGTTTTAAGTTTTACCCTTCTAGGAAACTCAGTGCTTTGTGATAGAGGAGAAAAAAGAACAGTTTTGTGAGAAATAAAGGTAACTCAGCTATATCTAGCTCACCATCAGATTAGGTAAAATAGCACATAAGCAGGCACCACTGACTTGGATGAAGTCTGTGTATTTTCAGTTTCTAACTGATACTTTCTGAAAATTGAGGTGAGGCTGAGGGAGGGCAAGGAACAGCACTAAGGAAATAGTGGAAGGCACTGTGAGGGGATGTAGGTGCCCTTCCTCTAATACTGCTTTTCTGAAACGTTTGCTGTGAAGTAAAATGAAGCATACGTATCTCTTGAACCTTTCTTCCTTATTGCAGGTGACCCACTGCAGTGCAGTGCCTGGGTGGGGCAGTGTGCTCTGTACATCATGATTATGATGTTCGAGAAAACCATCATCATTATAGTGCTTCTGATACCTCAGTGGAAGGAGGTTTGTGTTTTTTACACCATCTTACAAATGAATTTCAGGTGGAAGCCATAAAGCATAGATTTCTAATGTTCCAGTGTTTAATTGGTTGACTTGTCCATCAAAACAGACTACAATCCATGCCATTTAATTCTGGGAATAGTATGTTCCTGTACCTTGATTAGGGTACAGTTAAATAGGCTTTCTGTCATTCATTGCCAGGAAAAATATTTATTGTTTTATGTTTATATAAATATATACTACAATGTATAAAATTTTATTCTATCTACTTGTCTGGGTAGATAGTGTTTTTTCCTTTTCTCATTTTCTTAATCCTTTTTCAAAGCTGTTCTGTTTTGCTTTCTGTAGTAGTTTAGATTTCCTTTGCACAGTTTTGTTCATAAACCTAATTTGTAGGCTTTTAGTAATTTGCAGTGGATTAGTGAAGCCAATTGCTGATGACTGGATAAATATTTATTTTAGCATCTGTGTAACTTAATATTCAGAAGTGATGGGGTGTGGTGCTGTAGCGCATTAAAACCAATTAGTTCCTATTATATTGTTTGGACTAATTTGGGAACTCTGAATCTTCTCCTTACTGTGTATTTTGTAAAGCTCTGGTCTGTTTGAATTTTCTTAAGATAAAACTTAAAAACATGTTCCTTGAGAGCATACAGCTCGAAAATGGCCAAGATGGTTTGAATGCATCTCTTCAGAATTCTATAAACAAAAACAACAGAGATAAGTTTATTGCCAGCCCCGCTTACTTATCTGTTGTGATTTATAAGCTGTCCTAAATATTTTCCTTTTTACACAAAGCTGTCCTTTTTAGGTTCACATAACTTACTTATATAGTGTTAGCTAGTACAAAAATAATTGCATTTACTAATCAAGTTGTGAGCACGTGCTGCCATGATCTGAATTTAATCCTTTTCTTTTCACAGGTAGCTTTATTGAATCCTATAGAGAACCCCCAGTTGGAGTTGGCTATCGTCATGTTGATAGTTCCCTTCTTTGTTAATGTTAGTACAACTTGCATGCTTCTGTGAGATGTTTACTTGTAATTTTCTCCCATATAATAGTTAAATAACATTAATCCTTAAATGTTAATCCTTAAATATATAGCATAATGTACCTCGATGTTTAAGTTATTTTAATTTTTAAAAAGGAAGGGTGTTAAAGAATGGAGAAAATGCCTGGATATGTAGATTATTCTTAGCTGAAACCTATACTGAGCTAAGTAACCAGGCTGAGAAGAGGCGTAGAAATGCTTCATTGACCCTTTTGGGCTGATGACTTCAGTAGATTGAATGTACTACTAAAATACTGACATAGAAATTATGAAATGACGATGAAATTTGCTTTGGGAAACAGTTGGGCTAAGGATGGCTGTACTGTGAAGTATCCTGTGTCTGATGACAGCTGATAGCGGCTGGCCTATGCAGGAGTGGAAGGAAAGGGAAGTGTGTAATCAGCCTTCATAAAGAATACCCTTCCAGCAATCTGGGATTTAAGAACAAGAGTCAGAGATGGTATCTTTGCATGTAATACCTGCTGGCAGCTTTTGCTTTCATTAATTTGTTCAAGCATGGATTTTATCTTTGCAAACTGAAAGTTTGTTGCAATAAGATGTCTGCCTAAGCCATTCACATTTCTACACAAAGAGTTAATGTATGAGCACTCTGAACAGCAACTGTTTTCCTTATTCTCTCCTCTTCTGCAAAAGAATAAAGTGGAAGTGTCCTAGAGCATTCATGCAGTGTATAATAAGCCATGGGACTGTATGCCAAAAAACTATACCTTTTTGGCCAATTCAGAACTATTTTTAAGCTTTCCTAATTCTGTCCAAATGCTGACTGAACAAACATATGCTGATCTGAGGAAAACTGAACTGTCACCTTCCTCTTTCTTTTTACCAGGCATTAATGTTCTGGGTAGTAGATAATTTTCTTATGAAGAAAGGGAAGACAAAAGCTAAACTCGAAGAAAAGGAAGCAGGACAAGATTCGAGAAATGGAAGTAAAGTCCGATATAGGAGAGCAGCATCACATGAAGAGTCAGAGTCTGAAGTATGTAGAGTTCATTACTGCAATTAATGCAATATCAATCCAGTTCATCCCTCATTCTATTGATTTGACTGTAACATTTTCAACTCGGTTTTGATATTCTTTGCATGTACCTCTAACAGTGGTTCCTAGTGTTTGCAATTGAAAACCAGTTAAGAAAAGTTAATGTCGCACCACTCACCAGTTAGTTATTTTCTTTTCAAATGAGCAGGAAGACGTAATACATGTAAATGTCACAGGTGAACTGTGTTACAACTACTTCTACAGATCCCACGCAGAGTACAAAGCTAACAGACCATTCTGATTTGAAGACAGGTTAATGGCTTAAAGTAAGAGGAAGCTGGAGGAGGCAATTGGCCTGATTTTTGTAGAAGTACTTGTCTTTGCTCTTGCAAATAACTTTTTAAAAGTGCCCACTTAATATTATTTAGTATAGCTTGCCTGGATGGGCAGTATCTCTGAAGGTAAGTTTTTTGCTTTAGTCAGTTGATGCATTTAGTCAGTTTTCTGCATTCTGGGCAGTGCTGCCTGTATGTTTTGTTTTTTAATAAAATTTTAATTGCAAATGTTGGTGAGGAGCTTATGTATTCCCTTTCACGTTAACAACAAGCTGCCCCCACTGTTCTGGAGGTGCTGGAATCAAATCTTTAGGTTAAGAGTCTGTGATTGTAGTAGAGATTAATTTGCATGCATCCTTCTTTGAGGTTCTTACTTACTTGAGGTTCCAGTAGAGTGCATGACATAATGCAGTTTTTTGATAGTACTGGCAGTAAATCCCATTTATGTTCTGTAAGCTCTTCCTAGAGCAAATACTAAAGTCCTTTGCAAGCATAAAAAATAGTAAGTTAAAAGTAGAATGAGGAAAGACCATGACTTTGATCCATGTTACTCAGAAACTGTAATTTATTTTTAGATCCTCATTTCAGCAGACGATGAGATGGAGGAATCAGACGCTGAAGAGGACCTGCGTAGACTGACCAACCTAAAGTCCATTAAGAAAAAGAAGCATCGTTTTGGTCTGCCTGTATGACACATTCCCTGACCTGTGTATTTGCAGGTTTCATGGCAAGAACTCCTCTGTCAGTGGGTTTTAATGTTGCAATTGCATCTCCCTTTTCATACAAACTGACTTAAAAGCAAGGTCTACCAACATAATGCAAGCATTTGGAAGACTTGCAGTTCAGTTGCACTACAGACACACTGACCAATTATGCAAGAATGTCTTTTCATCATATGTGAAAACAGCGTTGTTAAGGACTAGCCACTAAGGTGATTTGTATCTGACATTTCAGAGAAGATCATAGAAAACAGATACAGCGATCTTTCATTTATGGTTAGTGAATGATACAGTGTAAGATGTTCTCAAAAAGGCATCTGAATCAACTAAGTTAGTGTGTTTTATTACTAAAACTGGCTTTTGCAGCATAATTCCTAGAGCAGAATAGTTTATGGTTACAAGCTGTAACTTAATGTTATTTTTTTAAGTACAAATGTTTACTTGCTACCAGGTACCTATGGAACTAATAGGTGGAACAAAGATTTTTTCCAAGTCTCCTCAAATCTATTTGACTATTTTATATTTAAGTTATATTTTCATACAGTTGTATTTAAAGATTCTCTTTGTCAGAGAAAAGGGTGCAGTTCCCTTTTTTGTGCAGAAAAGGTCATAAGATTTGTAGTGAAAATCATTTTATCCTTGCGTCCTGGTTTAAGACAAAGAGGTTGCAAAGGGAAAGGCTCTCTGTCACTGCTGAAGTCACCAAATATCACTAAAAATGCAGTCCTAAGTGTGCTTTTGACCACATAATTTGAAAGTACCTTTTTTAATAGGAGGTGTTGTTTGCATATTTGACAAATGTGCACTTTAGTGTATAACAAAAATCTGTTGTGATAGGTTACTTATTTGTGAAATGAATATATCTATGGATGACTTTAATTATTTTTGTTTCTCTAAGTCTGTTATGTGTACCTCTCATATAATGCAAGAGAGATGGAATGTTTCTTTCACTTTTCCTTGTATAGGGCCTGCCATCCAGGACCTTGATCTGATTGGAGGAGCTGTGCTACAGTATTGTGAATAATTCTGTCCCATACTTGATATTGTTGAAAACGCAATCTTCTATTTAATGTGCTTAAAAATGGGTTTCTTCTGTTTAATTTCCTTTAAGTCCGCTTATTCTTTAGTGTTTTTTTTTTTTTAAAAAGAGAGGTATAATAGTCACTACAGAATTTCTGCAGTTTTCAGTGTCTGTCTTCTAATAATTGTCAACATGTGCTGCTCTAAAACCCTGCAGAGATGTTTTCAGTTACTTTTGCTTTGCAAATTTTCTAAATGATTGTTTCTGACGGCTTTCCTTACGTAGCTAAACCTTGTGCAGGACAAGGCAGTGTGTCGAAGAGGTGACAACAGAAACAAATTGCAGATCTGTTGTACAATCTAGACATCAGAAATGTCCAAGCCTTAAACCAAACAGTTTCATCAGAAAACTGCTCAGAACTTTTTAAGATTTTTTACATTTTTATAGATTTACTAGGTCTTAATGTGATTTATTATCCAGGCCACTTAAATGGGGTTCTTGGGCCTTAGTAAATACTGAACTGTGCGCTCCCTTACTTCCTTTCACTATTCCAGCATTCCTTTTCACTGCTTGGCTGCTGAGGTGAACACAATGTTCTGAGACTTCAGGTACACCTCGGCGGATCCAGCTGACTAAAAGGGACATTTTACCAAACCTAACGTTTGCAAATTTAGTTGAGCCACTGACCTCTGTTACTGTGCACTGAAATGTAATAACTGCAATAAGTTTAAATACTAGTGTTTCTTTTAGACTAAATCTAGAAACTAATGACAATGGAAGCTTAATCAAGGTATTCTGAAGTGGGGGGTAGGGGGCTGGGGAAATGTCCCTAATCGGTGTTGCCTCTGTTTTCATTTTGTTTTGTGTTTGGTTTTTTTTTTTTTTTTTTTTTTTCCATTGATTGTGTGTCTGGCATCTTCTCTTGATTGTTGACTGTTGGGCAGGCTCATATATCCAAAAGCACAGTATTTAAAGGAATTCATTTTCATCAACAGGATGGTCTCATACAGCTCACTGTTCCAAAGGGATTTAAGAGCTAGAGCTGGCTCTTGTTGCAAATGTCAGTGTTTATTTTTTAGCATAGGATTTGTTCTATTTCAGATAGTGAAATAAAAGTATTTAACATGTGCTACATACCACTGCACAGTCATTGCTATCCTCGTCAACTGAGCAGCGCACACAAATTTAACTGTACAAGCTTTCATTTTATCTTCCTTTTCCCTCCTCTTCTATAATTACTTAAATTATTGAAATGATTTCTATTTCTAGTCTCATGTTTAGTCTGTGAAATGTCAGTATAAAATTATGGCCTTAATCATGTAAAATATTTGTTTTGAGCAGACCTCAAACTTACTGACCAAGTACAAAACAGTATAAAGCACTATGGAGCAGTTTCTTGAAGGTGGTTGTAGCAAAGGTATACAAATACCTATTATTATTTTTTTCTGTCTTAAGTGCTTAAATGTCACTTGGTTTGAGATTTTGGTATGCCTAGCAAGATGACATAGTAAAGCACTATGAGCCAAAGAGACAGAAGTCAAATATTTTAAATACCACAGTAGTAAAAGGAGTATATCTTCAGAGGGAAAAAACAGTTCCAACTTTCTCTAGTAAAGTATACAAAATTTATTCCCAGCCTTAGACAAATAACAAAACTGATCTTTTTCATTTTCTGTTACCATATGGAAGAGAAATGGAAAATGTAAAATTGGCAATTTCCCTCTTTGTAAGATAAAAATTGGAATTCTCGCAGTAGATACAAGATTACGTGCTCTTGTCTGAAGAGCTTGTGTGTGTGAGAGAAGGAAATATGTGCCTAGTGCTTCACTATGTCTTACTGCTCATTGAAATGTAGTGGCACTGCAGGCTGAAATAAATTTTTCATCAAGAGTTGATCCGGTAATAATAACATTGTGGCACAACATTTGCATTTATGCTCGGATTGGTGCTCTGAGTTAATGCCTGGTAAAGGGACTATAGGACAACTCATAGCAAAGGTTTACTTCAGGCTGTGCTTAAAAAATGTGATTGTTTAATGAAAATAAGCTATGTAGTATACGCCAAAGTAAGAGAAAGGGATTGTAACTTACCGAAGACATACAGAAGCATTGGTGCAAACGGAGTTTACCACGAATGGTCAACCTAAATGTATTAACTGTTTCTGGTATCTGACCTGTGACACATTCACATAAATTTAAAACACTGGTGTCGTCTAATACGTGGTTTTCAAGTGCTGGCTTTGATATGTTCAGGTCCCCTTGTCTTACTTTAAGTAGGTAAATGCTGTATATTAATGTTGCTAACTAAAATGTACTATAGCTTTTCTTCAGGGAAAACTCAGAAATTGAGTTGCAAATTAGAGCAATGCAAAGTGATCCCCTCCAACAGATTCCAGCTGCGCCTGGGGAGGGAGGAGCGGGCTCGCAGCTCTGCTGAGAGCTGAGCATCACAAGGAATTTCTGCCACTGTGCTTGACTAACCCGTGTTTGCAACTTTGCTGTGCTTTTTGCAGGAGAAACCAGTAATGAAAGAGCCACATCAAGTCAGAGTAGATCTACAGCATAGGCGTGCAAACTTTTTTTATGTATTTAAAGTTTCCAGTTCAATTACTGAAAATGACTACTATGGTTTTACAAAGTAAAACTGCAGTATCTTTAAAAAAGGGACTCTTTTGTAGGTGTTTCTGTCTTTGCGTGGGTATCTGTCTCAAACTGAATGTTGGGTTCGTTTGTAAGTAAATTCAGAGTAGAGCCTGTGTGAGCAAAACCAACGAGCTGTATTCTGCTGCCCTCTGTTTGGACCATATTGTTTAATCAGTAGTGTTACCGTAAACTTCTAAGGGTATCTGATGTAATTACATTGTATAATGGTTTACAATAAAGTTTGACTTATTACAGATTTGTACACTTGTTTTATGCTCCTTCTGTTTAAAAGTGAGCGTGTATGTATGTTTATAATGTGCTGTTGCAGGCATCTGGTTTTGCTAGTGGAGTTTAACCTTGGGACTGCAGATTCAATTTTTTGCACTCCCATGTCAGTATTAATTTCCATATATTCTTGTCCTTTAGTAGTTAAGTCCTATTTCTTAGGAAGGACTGTTATTCTTAGAAAGCAAGTTTTGTTTACAACTGTAAGAACGATTGCAAGCTCAGATCTGTTCCCTGAGGAGTGTTTTTGCCCTCAGTGTTTGCACACACATGGAGAATAACCATCTGTATTTGCAGTAAGAAACCCTACATGTGCGCCCTGAGAACTGCTGAGGTTGCAGAACATAGACCCGAAGCCCTCTGGAATGTAGGACTTTGTTAAGATACTGTACCATACAGCTGATAATCACAGCCTGCTTTCTGCTTTTGAAGCAAAGCCAGACCTTTTGGTCATTGGCCACAAAAATGTGTGAACTTGAAAATGTCTGAATTAACCTCCAGTATCCTGCCCTTTGGCAGGGTCTTAGCCTAATGCAATAACTTGTTATACTGTCTTACCATCTCTCCCCCTTCTGATGTGTTTGCAGCAGGTAGTAGAAATGAAGGAAGGTGCCTGAGGGTCCTGTTGAGAAGCTGGTGAAGCGCTGTGTGTCACAACACTCACATAGTCTCTCCTTGTGAGACAGACGGGCTGTGTGGGGCTGTCTGGTTGTAGGACCAAGTAGCCTCTCTGTACCCCATCTCCAGAGGGCAACATGCTGGAGATGAGCAACGTCACCCTGCTGACTTCCATCACCACTACTTCACAAAGCAAAATGAGAAGGGGAGAAGTAGCGCTGTCTGAAGAAGACATGATGCCTACACGCTGTGTAGTGCAGAGTTGTCTCTGCCTACCAAAGGGTGCTGCAGCAAACACTTGCACTTCTCTGATATATCCAACAAAATGAGCATAGCCCAAGCTTGCTTCCCATCCCGCCCTGTTTTGGAGGCTGTAAAGATGCTGTTTTACTCTTCAGGTGTCTTGTTTCCTAGCTGAAGTGTCTAGCATCTATTACCCAAGGTGCTGAAGGAATTAGGAGGGCCATCAAGAAGGAGCACTGCCTTGCCAGGAAGCTGTGACATGAACCATAAAGGTAGGTCACGCCTTCATGCCAAAATAGAGCAGAAATCCTGTTATCAGTGGGCTTCTGCTGGTTTCACCACTTCTATCTGGGCAGAAGCAGATTGGTTTGTTCGGCTGGGCTGGGCCTGCACAGTATCAATTCACAACTACCTCGGTTATTCCTCTCTTCTGTTTGTGCATTACCTTCGTTACTTATCACGTACTACACACAGGCAGCCCTATCCCCATCCCCACCGCCTCCCTAAAGAGAAATCAAAGAATAATCTTCACCCTATTGAGCTTGGCAGTCCACTGAGTAAGCAGGTTCCTGGAGAAGTCACATCTGCTGTAAGATCCCTGTCTTGTGGAAATCGCAGTGTTCAGATGTGTACAACACCTTAGCAAAAATTCAGGATATGCTGCCTCCCTCTCCGGCTGCCTTAGCTCCAATCCCCATGGAAGAAATGTTTTCCCTAAAGCTGATGGTTTTTCTTTCCGCTCTGGTAGTCTTACAAAAGGTACTGGCATTTCACAGAAACTTTTCCTCTATTTTACTAAGCTGTGGATTTAAAATGGAAATTCAACATTAGGAATGTTTAAGCACGTAGCATCCGAAATGCTGCTTAACCTACAAATAATTACTCCACAGTCACATAAAAGAAGGCATCATCTCGGGCCTGGAGAGAGCTCATTTACAGGTAAGATGAACCCACAGATCTGGGGGATAGTTCACAACTGACAGATCGTGGTCTTGACTGCAGTTTGCCAGTGCTGTGACATTGATGCAATGTTTTCATAATGGAAAAAAATGCCAGTTTTATTTACTTCCCGTGTCTCTCTCTGTAGCCTTAAACAAATCACAGGCAGAGCCTGAGAAAAGGCTGGGGAAGATTTCTGTCGCTACAGCAGTCGCCGTTCCTGATAAAAGATGTCAGGAGTTATGCCAAGTCCACCTTTCCCATGCTAAAGTACCTGGCTGGAGTCTTGGTGCTTTCTAAGTGTCAAGCATAGTCACAGAAGCTTATTATTATTATTACTGCTAGTAGTAGTAGTATTAGCATTAGGCATGATGCAAAGAATTAACGTTATATATAAAAGGGTGGAAAGAGCTCCCCACCAAACCCTCTCCTGGTAATAAAAATTACAACCCATGCATAAGACTTTCTTTTTCTATTTAATTAAAAATTAGCTTGGGAACAAATCTTAAAAGTTTTGGAGAAGGTTTTATTACTGTCAGCACATACAGTGGGGAAAATGAATTTAATCGTGTGTGAATAATCCACTGCTATATGTACGACAGATGAACTGGTTAAACTTACTAATCCTGCTGTAAACAGAAAGTGATTTTACTCTCTGAAGTGTGTAAGAGCCAGCTGGCATCAGAGTGAGCTCAGGAATAGGATTGTAAGGGTAAAACCATATCCTATCTCATAAACTCCAAAACACACAACACTGGTTCCTGTGCAAAAGAGAATTAGGGCACAGCAGTGTAATGCTTTTGATGTTAGGTTTATATAAACTTTACAGAAAGCGTATTTTCTAATGCTGGGAATGAGCAAACAAGACTTTTTTTTTTTTTTTTTTTTTTCCTATCAAGAGAATTCAGAGTCGATTTTGTGTCTGTAACAAACTTTCGCCTTTTAAAGTTATAAGTAGAGCCCCAGTGGACTCCCCTGGAAGTTGTTTTTGCTGTGGATTGGGCTTCCCCGCGGTCCCGCTGCCACAGCTGTCTGCTCTCATCACTCCTGAACTTCATCCGTCCCCAGGCACACGGCGCGGCAAATCCTGCCAGCCCTAGTCATCGCTAAGAATAAACTTTTCAACAACAGCCTGTGTCAACCTGAATCATCCTGGGATCTGGTTTGGGAAAGTGACCCAGCTAATGACCTCACGTTAGATGCTCTATATAAGCTGAGAGAAAAAAACAGGCACACGCACAGTGCGCAGGCTGGATTTAATCAAAGCCGGGAAACTACCTTGGAAAGGATTTCAGGCGAGTGAGCGCTGTAGTTATGTCACAGGTATGGGGGCATTGTGCTGGGCTGGCTCTCGTTCAAGCAGGTTACCTGACAAATCTGTACTTGTTTTAGATGGTTTGCTCGAAATATCTTATTAGCAAGTTATTCTTGTTAAGCAGTGAATTGTCTCATCTGCTTGGATTGTTTGATTATGTTGAAATATTTAAAACCACTTTATAGCTTAACAACTAAGATTTTAAGAGCAATTATTATACGGAGAAGGAAAGCAGCTGCTCTCTACATGATTAATTCTTTCTTTTTTTTTTTTTTTTTTTTATTATTATTATTATTTTTACCCTAAGTACTTTTATTTCTGTAGGAAGGAAAAAAGCATTTCCACTGCTCCGTTTGGGGCTGTTTTCCTGAAAGTTTTCTGCTTTTCCAACACATTGTCTCAGCCAGTTATTTGAAATTTTGATAGTAGTTTAAAAGGATGTGTCTAGACTGAATGTGCTGCTATGTAAAGCAAAGTTTGGTTTATTAATGTGCAAGAAAAGAAAGTGTGACTGAAAACTGTAGCTGTCGTACACCACTTGAGATGGAAATGTTGCACTACACATTTTTGCGTTCATCTTTTAGTTCAATCAGAAGTTTTTCTTTACTGTGTTCCCCAATATTCCGTGTTTCAAAGTGATCTTAAAATTAGCTCAGAAATGTTGAGTTTTTCACATAAGTGCTATGTTTTCACCCAAAGATATGTGCACCTGTCAGAGTTCCCCCCATAACAAGGGTTTTATGTGGTGGGTGAGATGGAAAATGTGGGAAGGGCAATGGAGCATAATCCTTCAGCCACACAGAGTAGTACGGTTCTGCTTATTTTCTTTACTCCAAAGAAAGAGACTTAAAAACAACATTGCATGTCTCATAAACTTGGGACGGGAGGAGATAAAGGCCAGGCAGGACCGCTGTGCTGGCGGGGGATGGCTGCTGGCAAACCCTGCTTACAAACGTGCTTGTGTTGGTAGTAATTAACAGTCATGTGGCTCCAACAAGTCCCTTGTCCTGATGGAAAGAAGACTCACAGTTACCGTCTCTTGCCAACAACAGGCAAAGGACGTCAGCAGGTTTCATATTCCTGCTAAAAAAAAAAAAAAAACGAGGTATTTTTTCCCCTTTCTGCATTGGAACCAACACATTTGTTTCCTGTGGATTATGCCAAAGACCCATCACCAGCCAGTTCTTGTTACAGATAGACAAATGAAATGCTGGCTATGGAGACATTTGGTTCACCAGCTTAACCCATCAAAAGTTGCTGTGAATTCTGAAGAGTTTGCTCTCAGCTCCTGCTTTCTTTGGATACTCATAGAGTGTTTTTCCCAGAGACCTCATGAGTGTTTTGTTTCCCACAACACATGTAGATGGGATTGACAGCGAGCTATTCCGAGCGTTCCTGGGGGTTTATAGCCAGCCACAACTCTGCCGAAGTCTCCAGTGCAGCCTGGCATGCATGTGCTGTCCCTGCAATCCCCCTGGGACTCACTGCTCAAGCCCTTTGCAGGCCCTGGGGATTTGTTCCCCTCCACAACTGTTTTTAGCTTTACAGGCAGTGGCCCAGGAATGTACAATGAGGCTCCACCGCTGCCAAAACCCAAATCAGGAGCCCTGCGTATGTAGTGATGGGCAGAGAAGTTTCTCGCTGATAAATAAATAGATTAAAGTTGGAATGCCCACCTCTCATCTTCTTCTTAATCACATCTCCTGTTGAGGGTGGTGAATCTGATCCCCCTGCACCCCAGTGTAAGGTCTTTCAGGTTGGACCTTGGCACCCAGTCCTTGAAAATAGTAAAATGAAGAGGGGAACGTTAATAGTGCTGATTGATGTAGCGTTCAACTTAGAAGTGCTGATTTAAAGGTAGGGTTGTTCTTCCATGTTTTTCCAATTTTCTTCTAGCAAACTGTAACTGGGTTAATACTTGGACATTCTAGTGTACCACCTGATGATGCATCTATTTCTGTATTGGATTTCCTATTCCTTCTCCAGATTCTGAGTCCAAAATGTGTTCAGTAGGTGCTTGTCAAAACCCCCTTTGAGTGCTGAGATACTTTCATTCCCTACATTTAAATCAATATCTATGGGCCAAGTCTTAAATTTATTCCAACTAGATCAGACCAGATTTCTTTAGGAAATCAGTCAGAGAGATTCTGATGTAGTAGTAGACGGTGGCTGAGCATAATTCTGCAATTAAGTAGTTTGTTTTAGTGGTTTTTTTGCTTGTTTATTTTCCTGAACACTGGAAAAATTCTTTAATTACCAATCTATCTTGGCCTTTCTTTGCAAAAGGGCCAGGCAGGCATCTGCTCTGTCTCTTTCAAAGTCTGGGCAATCAGAAGACAAATTTAGAACCAGAATGGTGGCAACAGATTTTGGGAAAGGTAACGAAATCCTGCCCTGATGTGGAGTTGTGGTTGTGTAGAGATCTGGAGTAGCTGAGTGTTTATTCTCAGAGTTGCAGTAGGTGGAATACAGAATTAGCAACTCTGTATGTTGTAGCTGTTAGGTCCAGACCTCTTTGTTCCCTGTTTCTAAACATGAAATACTGATGAGTGGGCAATACTTTTGTTTCATAGCCAGCCCCTGTGAAAAAGAAGCGTCCTCCAGTGAAGGAAGAAGATCTCAAAGGAGCTAGAGGAAATCTTTCCAAAAACCAGGAAATTAAATCTAAAACCTACCAAGTCATGAAGCAGTGTGGTAAGTCTCTTCTCCTTGATGGAAATAATAAGAAACCTTACAAAGTAAAGCATGGAATTAATTGTTATCTTCAGTGAAGGAGTGCACCTCAGAAACAGCAGCAGGCAATGCTGTCACATCCTCTGGCCTGGCTGCATAGAATCCTTGAATCCATCATCTTGTTGGCACCCCCATAGGTACCAACAGGGCTCTGCTTCAAGTGATTTATTTTCTCCCTGTCTGGACAACGTAGGAGGGAGAGCTCTGACTTTGCCTTCTGAGCCAGAGTTCAAAACAAATCCTGGTCCCACAGTCAGAGTGGTTGACAAAGTTGAAGACCTGGATGTTTGGGCATAGACTAGGGCCTCTAAAGTGTACAAAATTGATGTTTGAGATGAAACACATACTGGGGGGAATAAAGGGCAGAAGGTGAGAGAGAAGAGAGTAGGTGCTTGCACTGAATGCTCCTGGTGCTTTGTTGGTTGTTTTTTTTTGTTTGTTTGTTTGTTTTTGTTTTGTTTTGTTTTGTTTTTTGTTTTTGTTTGTTTGTTTCTTTGTCTTTTGTTTTTTTCATCAATAGTGGGAGGGTACAAAGAAAAATGATGAATTTCAACCCCTTTTCAGGGTGATATCCTGAACCTCACAGTGTTTTTAAGCACCTCAAGGAACTTGGGGTGGTCAGTGTTGACGACCACCTACAGATGCTGGAAGCTGCTCTGTGCTTGAAATGAGAGTGCTGTGTTTTACTGTTTGGGAAGTTGATGGACTGATTAAATATTTATCAAATGCTCATATGTTTTAGCTGCAGTAACACCAATGCTAACTGATTCACTGATTCCCTCCTCTTCTGTTTTTGTTTGTTTGTTTGTTTGTTTTCCCAAGAACAAATGGGCTCTGCAGCACCTTCCATATTCAGCCGAGATCGGACAGGAGGTGAAACAGTCTTTGAGAAACCTAAAGATGAACCAGCCAAAAGCGTCTTTGGTTGACAGCTGAGCTGAAAGTGATTGTTGAGATGATTGTTGTAATATTTTCCTAATTTTCTACCCCTTACACTAACTTCACTGTAGACCTAAATAGCTTATTTTCACCTTAAGCCATTAAAAAGTGAATGGACTCATATCAAAGGGTACAACTTCCGTTTTATTTTTTATTAAGTGCATACTTTGTGTTGAATGGTGTTTGCTATAATGGTTTAATTGAAAAAATGGTTGTTGGACACTGCTTGGCTTACTGTAGTGACCAATTTTAACTCAGATTAATTCTGTGGGCTTCTTGCCATCACTAGCTATGATCTAAATGTCAAAAGCAATGAATAAATACTCAGATGACACCATTTTAGTGTCTGTGCAATTTCTTCACACTGCTTTTACAGATAGGGACGTAAGGAGCTGGCTGAATGGGCATTGCAGAATCATTGAAATGAGTTCCGGCCATGGCAGCACCCCAGGGAACCCTCCTGGTGCTGGGGGAGGTGGCAGCTCCCTCATGGCCTCCTCAGGGCAGCACTTCAATCATTCCTTGATGGTGAGAGAAGATGGCGGGCAGTGCCTCAATCACTTCCTCACAGTGAGAGAAGATGGCAGGCAGCGCCTCAATCATTCCCTCACAGTGAGAAGACGGCGGGCAGCGCCTCAATCATTCCCTCATGGTGAGAGAAGATGGCGGGCAGTGCCTCAGTCGTTCCCTCATGGTGAGAGAAGATGGTGGACAGTGCCGCAACTGTTTCCTCACACACAGCACTGCCGGGAGAGCAAATGGCAGGCTGTTGGTCTGCCTCAGTATGGAGTGATGACTTTCTGCCCATTCCCTGCCATATTTTTTCCTCACATCCTTAGGGTCTTGTCAGATCAAGACAAAAGTTGAGCCACAGACACATCATGTCCCAAACAACTCCTCTCTGAGTCAAAGTGTGTTTTCAACTCTATTTGTTTACATCTTGATTTATGGCATTAAACATCAAGGATTTTTTTTTTTTTTTTTTTCCCTGAGGTTTTAAATTGGAGTATTTTGGACCTGTGGTCTAAAACATGGATAATCACCTCTTTTGGTGGTGCCTATTCCCTGGCAGCGTGCCTGAGGGTGGTCAGGGAGGTAAGTCCCACCTTTATTTAACAACGGTTTTAATTTTTTGCAGGCCGTTTAAGAAGTGAAAGTGGTATTCAAGGTCTCTGTGTGGGTGAGCACTGTGAAGAAAATTATCTTTGCTTTTTTGTGTCACGAACAGTGGATAAAATGTGCTGATGCCCACAGAACTCTAGGAGAGGCTGTGGCATGGGACACTTGTCACTCAATAGCAAATCCTTTGGTTTTAATTGATGGTTTCCCTAAGAAAAATAAAGATGCTGTTGCTTTTAAGAAACACACATTTTATAAATGTGTTTATAATATGTTTTGTTTACAAATGTTATGGACAAGGTTAGTGCAAGTGTCACAGAATTAACCACTTAACTGTGTGCAGCAGCTGTGCTGTGCATTTAGTAAAAAAAAAAATTACTCTTTTCTCTTCTTCCCAGCTCCTTCACCGCCTATTCATGTTTTCCAGGGGCAAACCCAGCCATCAGTTTAAAACTCCGAAGAGTTTTGAAAGAGCCTTATTTAGCCTATTTTTCAATTTCAGGGATTATTATCTGCAGCTGAGGCACTGCTTCCTCTCTGCTGTTCACTGCTCTTCCTGAAGAGTGGCAGCACAGCCTCTTCCTCTCTGAAGGACCAAGGTTCAAGAATTAAAATACTGAAGAAAAAAAGCTCTCACTCGAATACTGCTAGAACTGTCCCCACATCAGGTTTAACTACACCTCCTTAATTAATCTGTGAGGAAGAAGTGGCAGGAGGTTGTTTATTAATTAGAAAAGAAAATGGAGGACAACTGGGGCTAAATTATGTTCACACTTTCTTTTTATGCTGCATGTGATTGAATATTGCAGATTTGCTTGGAAGCGGCGAAACCAGAGAGGAGGAGGAAGGGTGCTGTATTTCAGACCCATCTTTGGGTATGTCAGTGCTGATTTGGAATGCACGGAGACCTTTGCCTTCTGCAGACACACAGCACAAATGCGACAGGGAAGCAAGACAAGTTATCTATCTGGAAAGTGGGGTTTTGCTAAGAGCTTTACTTCCATAATGTCTTCAGGTTCAATTATTTGTGATGGTTCACAGTGTGACACTAAGTGCTCGGGTTCAGGAATCCCTTTTAAGAGGGATCTCATCTAAAAAGATAAGCATTGGAGGTAAATGTGTGTCCCTGGGACAAAACTGCTCCCCACTGATGACTACAGGGTGTTTGCTCTCCCTTATGAACTGAAGCAATCCTGTGCTGGAAGTTACCGGTGGCTGCTGCAGGACTGGAGCTGTTTGTAGGTGAGAGAAACAACCATAACAGCTGTCTGGAGAAATGCTGTCGTCTTTTTCTTCATCACCTTGTATGTAATACATCCAGCCATGGGAAATGTGGTTTATTCCTTTTTTTCCTTCATTTTCATAGAGGAATAGTGACAGGGAAGTGTCTGACTGCCTCCAGAAAGTGAGTTTTCATGTCCTCTTGCAATCAAAAGTATCTCCTGTTGTCGTGATGGCTTTAAATCTTTCCTCCAAGGTTCTACTTCAGAGTAAGGAACACCAAGTGCTGCAGAATCAGACCTGTGCCCAGCACACCACCAGTATCAGCAAGGATGACTGCCATTAGGATTCATATAGAAACAGTAGGATGCCCGTATTGAAAACATCTCAGGATGCCTAAACCTGTGCAGCTCAAGCGGCTGTTCAACATTCATGTGATTGTATATAGGGGCATTAGAAAAGCAATGACAGATCCACTTAATTACAGCTAAACCTTTGGCTCTTAGGCCACTAAGTATAATATTCTACGCATTTTAAGGGCTTAAAGCATTACACAAGTTAAAGAAGTTAATCAAATGTAATTTTTCTCTCTAAAAATATACATATTTACATGCCTTGCTATAAATGATACTGTATTTACAAGTAGCATACTTTGCCTGGAAGGAGCAAAGTGGTTGTTGTTGTTGCTTTTTTTTAATTTATTTAAAGCAGGAGCCTTTTAAGACCAGGCTGTGCTCAACAGACTCTTTTATGATGAACTTGAAAATTACTGCTGAAGTAGTAAATTAATGAGCCCTCCATTAGCAGTTTCTTCCCAAAAGGTCACTGGAAGCCTACTCTCCATGTAGGAGAGTAATGGCATCACCTACTATGAAGTTGTAAATGGAAAAAGGCTGTCAAAAAGCACTATGAAAAGGTGTTTGTTGTTGTTTTGTTGTTGTTTGTTTTTGTGTGTGTGGAAGGGTTGCAGGTCCAGTGGAGAAAGGGTTATCGGCCATCCTGGAGTTGTCAACATGGGGCAGATAGGCAGGGAAATCATGTTGGTGTGGGTAGGATCCAGCCTTCACCAGCTTGTGGCTGCAGGCAGAGTGGTCTTTCCAGAACACATGTCCCCACAGTGCCAGCCGATAGCATATTAACATATCTGTATTTGGATGTTCATAAAATCCATACTGGAACCAAGGCCTGTGCATGCCTAAGAGTTCATCTGAGCTCCAGAGGGATGTGATTTTTCCTCTCCTAGTGTTATTTCAAGATTTCGGAATATTTTGTTGTCTTGCACAGGGCTATGAATGAATAAATAAAGCCATCATAAAGGATATGGTTGGCCTTCTGGGCTGCAAGCACCCACTGCTGGCTCATGTCCAGCTTCTCATCCACCACAATCCCCAGGTTCTTCTCTGCAGGGCTGCTCTCAATGAGCTCTTCTCCCAGTCTGTCCTGTCTGGGATTGCCCCGACCCAGGTGCAGCACCCTGCACTTGGACTTGAGCCTCATTAGGTTCATGCGGGCCCACTTCTCAAGCTCATCCAGGTCTCTCTGGATGGCATCCCTTCCTTCTGGTGTATCAACTGCACCACTCAGCTCAGTGTCACCTGCAAATTTGCTGAGTGTGCACTGTATCTATATCATTGATGAAGATAATGAAAAGCACCAGTCCCAAGACAGGCCCTGAGGGACACTGCTCATCACTGCTCTCCAGCTGGACATAGAACCATTGGCTGCACCCAGAGAGTGGTGGTCATCGAGCCAAGTCCTTATCCACCAGATGGTCTGCCTTTCAAATCCATGTCTTTCAAATTTAGAGATTAGGATATCATGTGGGACTTTGTCAAAGTCCTTACAGAAATCCAAGTAGATGACATCATTTGGTCTTACCTTGTTGACCGATGCAATCACTTCATCGTAGAAAGCCACCAGATTGCTCAGGTATGATTCACCCTTGGTGAAGCCACGCTGGCTCTCCCAGATCACCTCCTTGTCCTGCATGTGCCCACATTTCATCTCAATTCCCCTTTATGTAGAGCTGAGGAAATAACCTTTTCAAATGGGTTCTCTCCTTCGTCTGTTTACCATATTGCCTAAAAAAAAATTACTGTCCCAAAATGTGTTTGAAATGCTTTGTGAAAGAGGCAGACATCACAACTACTCAGATGGAGAAATATCCTTGAAATAGTCATGCAAGATGTCTTTAGATGGGAAGCTACCTAAATGCCAATTGAGTGAGCAGATATTTTAGGAATTTTGTTAGTACAATGTTATATCCATGAGTATTTACATATAAAAATGTGGATGGAATTTATTTTTTCCAGGGCAACAAACCAACCATCAACCAACAAAAACTTTACAAGAACTGTTTGATGACCCACTTAGATAGCAACTTTATTATAAAATAAGAGGTAAAAACAGCCCTTTCACTCCATTTACAGCTAAATTCAGGTGCAGAGCTCTCCCAGCACTAAACTTTTGTTTAAATAGCCCTGCTGGATGCCCAGGTGCAAGGCAACTTTGCAGAATCCGTGGTGGATGCACTGCAGCTGTGTTAGAGCTGAGGCCAGATGCACTCCTGTACACAGCTGCTGTTGCTAAGATTTTTGAAAAGCTCATGGCTTCTTTGTACACTTACATATGTTGCACGGTCTTAGCACCTCACTGCGGAGTCCAGGCTTGGTCTGATTACCTTTTGTCACTGCTTAGCTGAAAAAACAAACAATTGTCATTGTTATTTGTCAAGCAAGGCTTCTGGCTGGTTAAGAGACAGCAAAAAGGATGTTTCTATATAACTACTCAACATCTCTCATAGGCTGATTGGGCAAGACGGTACAAGGTTTGGAGAAGTCACCAGCTCACAAAATCTCATGTGGATGTCACATGTCTGGGCAGCCTCCAAATCTTGGAAGTGCTTGAGGTAATGTCAATTGTTCCTTTTTTTTTTTTCTTTCTTTTTCTTTTTCCAAGTGACTGCTGGGCATGATAGAGAACCATGTATCCAAGAAGGCACAGACCTGTTCAGCTGCCTGTGGGATTTTACATGCCCCAGTAGAATCTCAGTTTAAACAGAAAGCACAAGGATTTCTTTGCTTTATGAAACGTTAAAATTCTAACATTCAACAGCAAAGACCGGTTGGAAAAAATAAGCTTTAACTGAGTCCAAGTTTTAAGTATGTTTAACGTGTAAATATTATGTTTCTGTGTCTCTTCAAAGTCTACACAATATCCTCACATACAAGTTACTCATTAACTGATTAAGATAAACTGAGTTTTCATTTGAAAATCTGGTCTTTCCAAAATGGAGGAGAGAACGTTGCTCGCATTGATGATCTTTTCCTCACTTGTAGTATTAACAGAAACTATTGCTCAAAAGGTATTTGCTCTCTTTCTCTCTCTCTTTCTCTCCTTAACAATTTGTTGTTTGCTCATTTTTTGATCTGGTGGTATCGCTGTGAGCAGGTGATGCAGAGATGCACCCGTATAGCATCAGATGTGTTTTGCTGTGATTTGAGAACTTTGGGTCCCTTTAAGGCCTCTTTGTGTTTCTCTGGGCTGCTACTGTATAAGGATGGAGGTGGAAATTTGCAGATGTCTGATCACTCTCTTTCCCTGTGCTGGAAAATACCCAGCTGAGGGATTGATGGGTCTCCCTTGAACACCGGGTGAGCTTTGGATCTTGACACAGAGGAGTTACAGCAGGACTGACTGCTGGCCATGGACTGTTGCAGTGCCGGGTGGTTTCTGATGGTGTTTAATATGGGATGGAAGAGAGCAGAGGCAGTTATTTGTACCTTATGGAACAGCAAACTGTGTTTTGGAACACCTCAGGGTACGTGTGGCTGCAGTCTCAGATTAGAAAGTAAAGAAATGGAGGAAGCCTTCTGTCTGAAGGATTTTATTTCCATAGTGCCTATTCAGAGACATGTGAAATACAACCAAAATACAGACAAGGTCAGACCTTGTGGCTACTGCACGGGCCCTGCAAGAAGCCATGGGTGTGGTGCATGGGCCCATGGTGAGAGGCCACGAGCTGCTTCGTGCTGTGCTCAGGTGGATATGTAGGGCTGCTCCTGGCCTGCTGCCTGTGCTGAGCGGTGCCCCTCACCGTGCTGCACCCCGCTGCTCCTTTTGGGACCAATTGCTCTTGGTCCCAGAGCACCAAGCAGAAGCAGGGGTGCTGGGACACACCTGAAAAGCCTTTGGGAAGAGGTGTCCCCAGGAAGGACAGACCCCAGCACAGGCAGGGAGAGGCACCTGAACTGCCAGGATTGGGAAGTTGGTCTCTTGGCAAATATTTTTCTTTTTTATTCTGTAATGTCAGCAGGCATCAGGAGACGGAGCCTGCTCTGCCAGTGTACAATGAAAAAAGGAACAGCTCTCTGTTACCTGTACGGCTGGCTGCAGCACTGTCTGTGGTCACCCTTGTATCGAGTTTAACTTGATTAAACTTCTGAATTTAGGCCAGTGCCGTAATTAAGAAGAGGTCAGCACTCCTTAAGTGGATGCTGTTAGTTGGGGAGCACAGGAGATGAATGATTAAAATAATTAAAGATCAATTAGCTATTCAGAAGATTTGTGACACTGGGACAGTAAAAATAGAAGTGTGGTAATCTGCTTTGCTACTGAGCTTTTTTGTTTTAATAAGCTATTGGGCTGTTGATATCCAGATCAATCCTCTTTACTGTTGCTGCCAAAACACAGGACCTGCTTAGGGCAGGGCCTCGCTGCCTTTGAAGCAGAAATCCCATGTGCAGGAGGTTGCTTGCAGTAGCACAAGGAGGTGCTCCAGGCGCATCCCCATCCAGCTGCTCTGTGAGGTGTTCCCAGGTGACTCCGGCATGGTGTCCATCTCCCCCCAGCCCCTGGAAGCACCAAGCCAGCAGAAAGATGAGTGCTCAAAGGGCATCTCTGCTTGTGCAAACAACACGGGACAGGGGCCCCTCAGGGTTTCAGACCTGCTCAGTAGTTTGTGCCACCACAAGGCACCGGGATGGAAAACACGCAGCAAAGTCAACAGCTCAGAGAGCAAACAAATCATCATGTAAAAAGTTAGAGGGTCTCTTTCCATGGTCAAGCACTTGAAAAGGCATGTGGTTTTTTTTTTGAGGTTAATCTTAGGAGATGCATCCGAGTAACACAGCAACAGTTAATTATTTCATTGAACTTTTCCAGTAACGTCACCCAGGTAAGGGCTGTCTGGCAGAAAAGCAAACAAACAAACAAACTTTTGGAGCTGTTTCTGTTCAGCATGTTTTTTTTTGTTTGTTTTGTGTTTTGTTTTGTTTTTCTAGCATGCTATTGAAATCTACAGCCTGCGTGTGAACTGCAGAGTCACATCACGATTCGCTCATACCGTCATCACCAGCAAAATCATCAACCGAGCTAATGAGTCTCGTGAGGCAACCTTTGAAGTGGAGCTACCCAAGACAGCCTTTATCACCAACTTCTCCATGTAGGACCAGCTCTTACCTGTGGTGTTAAAGAGGCAGCTCTGGGGGCTTAGTGGCGTTCACCCATCTTGTTAGGAGGTGCTAAGCACAACAGACAGAGAGCCAAGCTCAGGAATGCCCTGAATAAATGTTGGGGGGGCAAAAAAAAAGTAGGTGGCCAAGTAGAAAGAAGGTGACAAATGTGCTCAGTGGCAGTGGTTATGCTGCCCCAGCCCTCTGAGGCTCTGAGGAGGAGGGCTGTGTTTTGGTGGTGACTCTTGGTGTCCTCACAGACAGGGAGGGATGTGGGAGCTAACAGTTGAGGGACACAACGCATGGTGGTCCTCTTTCTTCCCCAGCATATTCCCTCTAATATTAATGATTTTTTATTGAAAACTTACAGGTCCATTGATGGCAAATTATACCCAGGAATAATAAAGGAGAAAGCATCTGCACAAAAGGAATACGATGCAGCAGTCTCACAGGGACAGAGCGCCGGCCTCGTGAAGTACGTTGCTGTTCTGAGGAAGGATGCTTCAGCACTCATCCCTGGCTTCTCGCTTAGCTGAGGGGCAGGTGAAGTCCTGCAGCCAGCCATTACTAAGGGAGGACAAATAGAAAAGCAGCTTTGGGTTCTCCCTGAGAGGGACTGTTTATATAAACACACATATTATATGATTTATGTCTGAACCTGCAATGGGCGGGAGCGAGAGGTGTCACTGTTTTGTGTTGCCCTGGGGCTCGCTGTCACACGGGAGCACCTTGCTGGGTTGAGCTGATGCTCGCCCACTGGGTCTGCTTCCCCGCAAGCACAATGGCCATGGCACTCGAACAGATGTCATGCATTAGGGATATAGTTAACTTGTGCTTCCCATGCATGCAGTCCCAGTTCTGCCCAAACCCGGTCTGAGGCATAGAGAGATTTCTGCTCTGTTTTTTAGCTTGCATATGCAGCCCCTGAGGCACATGAAAGTATTGTATATACCTGAAATATCTTCTCTATGACCATTGAGACAAACCGATAGTTTTTAATTTACTTATTCCATATGGCCATTTTTAGCACGCTTCATGAACTTTGCCCACTGCATGCAAAGCTTTGCTTTCCTCCCCAGAATCACAGGCAGGAAACTGGAGCAGTTCCACGTTTCTGTCAGCATTGCGGCTGCCAGCAAAGTCACTTTTGAGCTGGCGTACGAGGAGCTGCTGAAGCGGCAGCTGGGGCTGTTCGAGCTGCTGATCAAGGTCAGACCCCAGCAGCTGGTTAAGCACTTCCAGGTGAGCTGCCTCAGAGAGGGCTGGACTAGGAGCACCCCTGTGAATTTGGGGCTTGGCAGGGTTTCCTCCATGGCAATGACAAAGGCTTGTTCTTCACTCTCAGATTGATGTGCACATCTTTGAGCCCCAGGGCATACGCTTCTTGGAGACAGACAGCACCTTCATGACAAACGAGTTAAACGAGGCACTCACAAAAGTGCAGAATGAAACCAAGGTAGGGCAGCAGCTGCCAAACATTAATGCTGGGGGCAGATTTATGTTACATTGCTTTAAATCTTTTCTTTTCATTGCTTTTCAGGCTCATATTTTATTTAAGCCAACTGTGGATCAACAGAAGGTAAATCCCGAACTTGATGAAACCCTCCTCAATGGTGATTTCCTTGTGCGTTACGATGTTAAGCAAGTTGCCACTGCAGGTGATATACAGGTAAAAAAGAAATAGAAATAAAAATAAAAATCCTTTCCGATGATAGATAGGTCTGAATGTGAGGTGCAATCAGCAAAACAGCAACATATACTTTGAAACACCAACAGTAATAGGAAAGCTATTTTCATTAACACAGAGGCAGCGGGAACTGATGGTGATGTTAAGCAAACCCCTAGGGACACTGAACACACTGCAGGAATGTATCAGCAATGAAAAAGCAGTCAACTCAAATACTGTTTCAATACCAAATATATATTCACATTGTATATATGTCTCTTTGCATTCTCTCTTTCTCCTTCTCTTTTATGTATTTATTTACAATTGATACAAAGTCATATGATTTGCAGCTTCTTGTAAATAAAGTTCAGAGGAATGTGATTTATACAACTATTAAAATGACTGCTTAGTTTTATTTTTTGTGACAACTGAGCTAAAGAGAGTAGGAACTTAAAAATACGTATGGACCAATGCGTATCCTAAGAAATACAGTACATTGCTTTCCATATTATTTCACTGACGAAGTGCACATGAATGTGCAGAAAGCTGGCAGTCACGGCCATTGAGCAGAGCTGTGCGTGCAGGTGAGAATATGGAGGTAACGTAATATACAGTGACACATACAGTTTATATAACATGAAAAAAACTTGAAATGTAGAAAATAATTAAATATTACTTTTGATTATATAGCAGCTGTTTTAGTCAAGTGGTTTCTGTGGTCAGGTGGATAATCTGTCTCGCTCCATTTGCAGCCTCCACCGCAAACCCTCCTCGTTAAAATCACTTTGCATGTTTGCCAGAATCGCTGCTGTATCCATTAGAGGGTCTGTCTGTCATCTCATTCAAAAGATTAAATTGATGTTAAGCTGAAAAAAATATATGTATTATTCAGTGACTTTCTTCCATTTTAACCTGTTCATATGCTTTTGAGGTAGATTCAAAACGTGGTAAAAAGGGATTAGTAGTAGATATTCCCCCAACTCTCTTACCAGCAGCATCCATCACCAGTGCTGAAACCATGCAGTAACCTGAAATATGCATGTATGCATCTTTGCTCTGGGACACCTTTCACTTCCACTCATTTCTATTACCAAATTGCTTTTCCTTAATACCAAATTACTTTACCTCAACTACGTGATAGCTATGGGTATGCCCTGAAGTGGTGGTCTTGGGATAAGTGAGTTGGGTTAAAATTTGGAGTGACACAGACCTCTTATATTTAATGTGATAATTAAAAAAAACACCTTGTCCATTAGCACAAAATAGGATCATTAAAATATAAAATATATTTGTGTATATATATTTTAGTAGTTCCTTTGTATATTCGTGTGTTGTTTTTTTGTTTGTTTGTTTGTTTTGTTTTTTTTTTTTTTAGAAGAATAAAATGCTGACTATGGACCCCTCTTCTTGCCATGCCAGAATATTAAGAGGCAATGTTTTCTTATTAAGTTGCAATATTTATTTGTTTATGTATAATTTTATGCATGTTTTTACCTTTTGGTATTTCAGATTTTCAATGGGTATTTCGTGCATTACTTTGCACCCCAGGAAATGCCAGTGTTTCCCAAAAATGTCATCTTTGTTATAGACCGAAGTGGCTCTATGGCAGGCAGAAAAATTGAGCAGGTAACTTATTTGAGATACTGACCTCTGCTTGTATCAGGGACAGACACCAGCCTTTCAAGGAAGCAACTTTGTATTTCCCTTTTGAAACACATGTTGGTTTTGTACACAGCAAAATTTTCATAAATACATAAGTACTTGGAAATATATATGCACAGATGAAGGTTGTTAAAGTGCAACTCATGCCTGTTAAGGCTATTTTTGTGGCTATCATATCTTGAGGCAGAGAGCATTTTGCCTCCTTCCATCTTTGCCAAGTATTTCACTGATAATTTTGTTCTTCAATGAAGTTTAAAGAATTAATTTATTCATTTTTCCTTTATGGAAAACTGTGTACATAGATTTGCTGTAGAGCAGAATAGTCTTCTATAGCCATCTTGGGAATGTTTTTTGTGTGTTTGTAAATCAGTGGAATTAGTCATTTCTGATGGTCTCAGCTGAAAGATGCTGTTAGGTCAAAACAAAGGCACGGGGCTGCACCTCGTATGCTGCCAATAATAAATCTCCTTATTGTGTTGCAAATTCACACCCAATTTTGTTATCAAAGTAGAAATATTCAAAGTGGTTGTTTTCTCCTTGGAACAGACAAGGGAAGCTCTCTTGAAGATTCTGCAAGACCTCCGCCCTGAAGATCATTTCAGCTGCATCACATTTAACAACAAAGTGGTAGAGTGGAAGAGTGCTTTGCTGCAAGCCACTGCGGAGAACGTGGCGAGTGCTGCAGGATTTGTGCGAACTATTACTGCCAGAGGAGGTACCAGGCACCACCTAGACACCTGTGACCGCAAACACACACCCAACAGTGTACAAAATAGCACTTAGAAAAAAAGCATTACTTATGAGTGATGAGTGGGATAGGAAAGCTGATTGTGGCAGAAGACTGATTGGTGGCTACCTGATGGTATGGATATACAGAGGGTTGGTTATGTCACATCTATGAACTATATAAGCCAGGAAGTTTTGTTTTAAATTTTTTATGACAGAGATTTACAACAGAACATTTTTTTTTCCTGCGGAAAAATGAAAATTCACTCAAACATTTCACAGCAATTTACTGTGTTTTTTATTTTATTTTTTAATATCAAGGTCCCCTTGTAAAATAACAAGGTCATACTACTATGGCTCTTTCTGTGCACATTACTCCAAGTTATACTAAAGAAACAAAGTAGCCAAAAATGCAAGATGCATTTCAATTGCTACACCACACAGTGTACTTTATTTTCATTATTCATTTTCAGGAAGATCTAAAAAGCTTTTTCTCTCATTAATTTTACACTGTAAGTATTAATGTAGATTTTCTCATCCCAGGAGCTAGCACTGGTAAAGGTCACCTGTGCCTAGAGCTCTTTTCTTCAGCTTCTTGCACGAACCTAGGAGACATTTCTTCAACATGGGTTAACAGATGATGGTTTGCTTATTTAAGCACTTTTTATGGTTCTAGACACGTTTGTATTTCCCATGACATATGTGTGGAGAAGGCTCCCAAAAGATTGCTCCAGCATTGCCATTGCAATATAATATACTGTAATTAAACCAGAAGGCTAAACCCCTAAATCCTCACCTCTCTGAAGGATTGCTTCCTGCAGAAAACTTTAATCAACTTTGCAGGGACTCTGCAGATGCAGTGCACTGATTTCTTCGACTGATTTTCCTTTCCAGGTGAGTGATGCCTGCTTTCTCATTGCAGGCACAGATATCAATCATGCCCTGCTGACTGCTGTGAGCGTGCTGGATAAAGCCGAGAGGCTGCCGGAGCGGAGTGTCTCCATGATTATTTTGCTGACAGATGGTCAGCCCACATCCGGTAAGGAAATCCCAGCCTCAGTCCTCTCCACAACTTTTTAACTTTCACAATTGCATCCCGGTTGTTGTTAGACATAGTTTGTGTTTTTGAAGGGCTTGCTATTAGCAGGCTGTGCTGGATCCAGGTCTGTGCTGGGGAGAGGATTGGCTTCTCAGTTTATAAACTTGGGGGAAATTTTGGAGGTACCCAGGCACGGCTGAAAAATGGAAGTAAAATACTTAGAGCTGAAAGGTGGAAATCTTGCTTATACTATGTACGGTTCCCTTTGAGAGGTATCATTTATAGTTCTTTGCTCTCCTTGCCTCAATCCTGAGATATTTTCAAGGTGCCTATTTTTTAGTGTTCTCTTCTGTGGCTAGCTCTTAACTATTAGTCAGCTGTGACATATCAAGCCAGGGGGGACAGGAGAGAAATATTTGGTTAATTAAACATTAACTCCCATTGCAACCGCACAAACATCACTAGTGCTGAATCAGAGGAGCTTGTCTAACTTCTTTGTGGCACCAGCATCCCTCCCAAGGCAGTAATATCATCTCAACTGTAAGCTCTCTAATGAGATCAGTCTGTCTTCCAGACTGAGTGATCTATGCTGCTTTGGATTTTTGTTTGTTTGTACTTCATTTGTTGGTCTTCTGTTTGTTTTGTGTGTTGTTTTTTTGTTGTTGTAGTTTTTGTTTTTAAATTAAACTTGGTGCAAGGTGCTGCCTGCTGAGCAGGGCCATGGTGAGTCCCAAATATCTTTGTAGTTCCACAAGTTTGCCAGAAATCAGATGGCAGTTGAGTGCCATACAGATACAGGCTATGTTACTGCATACAGCTCAATTTTCCTTGGGAAAGCAGGCTGAAAGGGAATAGCTGAGCTGCTCCCACAACATTCTACATGCAGTTATGGTTTCTGCCTGAAAAGATGGGCAAAGATGCTCGCCATACAGGCTCTTTGAATGGGATAAGATGAAGGTATCACACGTAGTGCCTGAGAGAGAAGCACGGCTGTGTTACTTTGCAATTTTTCTGATTTACACCATTAACCAATCTGTTATCCTCCAAATTCAGGCAGATTTTTTTTGTGGATGGCACTTGTCTTCCCACTTAAGATCAAATGTTTCCATCCTTTGTGATGTTAATTCATAATGTCTGTCCCTTACAGTCTGAACACCTCTTTGGTCCCTGTAATCTTGTTAAGCATTTTGCACTTAGCTGAAACAATGTGAGTTGAAGTAATTAGAATCATTAAGTGGGAGAATCAGATTCCAGCACTCAAAATCCAGAGTGGTGTTTCCATATCTAATTCAATTGACTGAATATTGTCCATATACCTAATATTTTATTCTGAATTCTTGTTAAGAGACAAGATGTCCTTTAAATCCCCTGCTATCTTTTTGTACTCTTAAAAAATAAAAATAAAAATTACGGGTATGCTTTTGTTCAATCACAGGTGAGAGTAAAGTGGAAGTCATTCAAGAAAACATACAGAAAGCTGTCAATGGGAAATATGCCCTCTTCTGCCTCGGTTTTGGGTTTGATGTCAGCTACAATTTCCTGGAGAAAATGGCCCTAAGGAATGGGGGAATTGCACGTCGAATATATGAAAATGCTGATGCAGCCTTGCAGCTCCAGGTGAGGACTAAGGAATATGCCAGAAAAGCCATCTGTAAGCTATGGCTCCTGTCTAGCCCTGACAGCAAAACCCCAGATCTTCTGAGACAAGAAGTTGGTTTTGAGTTTATCTGCTAATCTTGGGGAAGGAGGAAGACAATATCAATTTGGGGGTATCTGAGGGTTTGCACTCTAATCGTGACTCAACATTGACATCTTCCCCAAATTAGCTAGCATTTGGACAAACCTGCAAATTCAGTTTTTTCATCTCTACAAATAGACAAAATGTCCACTGGAAGTGATTGTGACAAAACTTTGGTTCTTGGGTCCAATTTCAAACCACTCGAAGTGCTGTTTGTCACAGTTTCCCAGAAGGCAGCAGGTAGCTTGAGGCACCTCTTGGCAAACTGATCCCTGCAGCACCACCTGCTTGGGATGTTCCTGCCCATTTGAAGATGGGATGTTAACTCTAGGGCTGTTCTCTTTTGGGTAGCTCATTTCTGCCCATTTTTGCTGGATGCACAGAGCACAAGGATTCACCAAATGCCTGCCCCATCCAGTGAAGAAGAAAGAGAGAGGTTAAACCTCAGGGCTAGTCAACTTATAAAATAAAATAAGAGAGAGAGAGAAGACATTTAACTTGGTGGGACAGTGATAACAGGGAAACAGGGATGCTGCTTGGGTACTTGATTTGCCATGGGAAATCCAACTTCTGTGGTATCACCAGCCTGACTGGAGAAAGTGTGCAGAACATGGAGAAAAAATACTCTTATTTCAAGGTTTACAGCTGTCTCACACAAGCAGCTGCTGCCCACCTCTACTGAAAGAAAAAGCTTTCCTCCCTTCTTTTTAAGGAGTTTTTAGATATTCAACAAATTTCTTTGCTTAAGTTTGCCTTCATTTGTTCTTTCTCTCTTTGTGTTTTTCTTTAGGGCTTTTACCAAGAGGTGGCTACTCCAATACTAATGAAAATTGAAATGCAGTATCCAGACAATGCTGTTGAGGGGTTAACCAAGAACAATTTTAAGCTGTTTTTTGAGGGATCTGAAATCATAGTGTCTGGAAAAATTAGCAATGAGCTTGATCTCTTGCCAGTGGAAATTAAAGCTCAGTCAGTAAGTGTTGAGCTTGGTAACCACGAAAAATGTATTGTCTCCATGCTGTCTTTTATAGTGAAGTAGGAGACTTCAAGAAGTCTTTTGTGTCCAATATATGTTCTTTACATTTGGACATATAGCTGTTTTTCCGTTCTAGGAGAATTAAAAGTCTTTTCCTCTCCTAAATCTGCTACTAAAGAAGAAGGAAAAAAAGAGTGGGGAGGAGGGGGGAAGAAGATCCACAAATAAGCAAACAATAATTTAATCCTTTCCAAACCATAATATTTTGGCCTTTCAAACATGTTTTTTTGTTGTTGTTTTGTTTTTGTTTGTTTGTTTTCTTTAGGAAAATTGCTTGTGTTTTTAGAATGGAGAAGGAAACATACATTTTTAATTTCCAAAAATGTTCAAATGGAGCCATTTCATAACTCCTTCTTTCAAACTTTGTTTGAGTCCAAAAATGTATATCCAAAATATGTGCTGCTTTGGTGGCTTGGGGTTGCTATTTCCAGAGGGAAAACAGCTTGCTGAAAACTTTTTGAGGAATAAAAAGGCACTTGAGTCCTGAATAATGCTCTTTTAAGTCTAATAAGGTAACTGTAAAAGAAGTCTGGAGCTGTTCTGATGGTCAGTTTTCTCCCACTGTAGCATACTAGTGACTTGACTCTTAAAGAAGAAGCAAATGTCAAAGAGAAGGAGCAAGTATTTCAAAGTAGAAATTATATCTTTGGAAATTTCATCGAGAGACTGTGGGCTTACTTAACCATTCAACAACTTCTAGAAAAATCGTAAGCTATTTTCAAAGTTTTGTATTGAATTACAAACTTTTAACTTCTTTAAGCACTCTGCAAATTCCTTATTTGCAAATTATACAACGGGAAAGCACAACAAAACAAATATTTCTGGATATAATAATAAAAAATATAGTTTACCAGAAGAATACCACATTAGTGCATGAGGAATGTGAGGTGCTTTTCAGTTTATTATAGGATTGTATCATCAAATACGTGTATATATGAAAACAAAGAATAGTTTATATTATTATGAAATGTATTTTAATTGTATGGATTGCATTGAGTATTGCATCCAGCAATACTGTCTAAAAAGGAAAGAAAAGGAAAGAAAATAGCTAGTAAAGAGAACAGTAATTGTGTCTGTAAGACATTTCATAGATCAAGTACTTACTATTTTTAATCCATCTGAAACATATATAGACTCCAGTGTTTTGAACAGCTAAGCATCTCCATAATCTCAAGCAAGTAATAGCTGAGTTATCTCAATAGGATTACTCACCATTTGATCATAAAAAAAATTTAAGACATAGCTAATATGAATACAAATCTGTGGACCTCCTGCTCATAGACTTTGTATATGATTTCTTCATCATTAACACAGACTTTAGTATTTCAGCCCAAGAAGAGCAGCAGAAAGCCTTGGAGGCACGAGCCTTGGAGCTGTCTCTGCAGTATGGCTTTGTAACACCCCTCACTTCCATGGTGGTCACCAAACCCACTGGCCAGCAGCAAGCCGAGCTAGCAAACAAACCCACTGAAGCTGGTAAATGGGTGTTAAACAGTCCCCTGGGAATGTGTGGTTGTTGATGATGATTTACTGTGGACCCCCCAACACAGTTTCATTCTGTAGGGGTGTGGCAGGGTAATATGCCGCAATGAAGACAGGAGTTTAAGGATTGGCCTCCTTTAGAAACTAGACATGGAGGACTTTTCCTAAAAAAGTGTCATAGTGAAACAGACACTACTATTGAAATAGGAAATAATTTGTTGAAATATAAATTAGAAGTAATTTAACAGTTATTACACAGCATTCCCTGCCATTGGAAAGGATATTCTAAGCTTTTGCCTTGGGCAATAAAGTGGGAAAATGAATGCAGAGGAGGAAAGCAAGCTAACTCTAGGAATATTGCGTGTGCTACATCCACCCTTCTTTCAACAAAAATAAAATCTCTTCACCTGCAGCTCCAACACCCACTTCTCCCAGTTTTCTGTTTTGCACATGGATAAAATAATTTACTGTCGACTGTATGACACTAATCTGTCTCTCTTCCTTGTGTTAGACAATGAGAAGCCCAGCAGCTTTCCAGTAGGAGGTAAATGCTTTCTGCTTTTCCAATACATGTTTCTGTAGTAGTCTCTAAAGACAAAAATAGGTCACAGTACTTGTTCCATAAAGGGGAGTATCTGAGATTGCGAAAAATATGTGGAGACCGTGTAAGCAATGACTGGCAAACTCTGTCCAGGGCTTGGGTGGATAACCTGATCCAAGGGAGAAAATCTTCCAGTCAGAATGTCTCAAAGGCCAAAATTGTCTTGACTCAAGGAAAAGCAGTTCTTCAAGTGAACAACGCTAATTATGTTTTCTGCTTCTTCCTACCATATGTGAAGCATCTGTCCAAAAATTAAGCTCCAGATATTTTGGAAAGACTCACGAGAATAATTTAGGTATCTTTTTTCTGGTTTTGGAAATAATAAAGTTACTTGAATAATAATGTAAAACTTCTAGCATTATCAATCCCATAATCTCAACTATGATAACACATCATAATAGCAATGCTTTTATAGGTAGAGTCCTCCTTTTCCTCTAGTTCTTTCAGGGAAATGCATTAAAGGAATTAAAACACTGCCCCATTCTCTGAAGGATGCATGTTTCAAAGAGGTACCTCTTAAACAGAGGTACTGTTTAAGAACAGCAAGCTCATTAAACTGCATCACAAAGGGGACCAACACATGGAGCTCTGTGCTGCCCTTCCCTCAAAGGAGTTTTTGGTCTGTTTCCATTGCTTGACTGGGATAATTTTGTAGGGATCAGTGCCCATGTTCTGTGGACTTTGTTAGTACAGATAATTTGCTTACAGATGAAGCTAGAGAATTACATGTTTGATTTCTGAAATGCTTTGTAAGATGTGTAATACAATCATGAACGAAATATGGGTACTCTTTTTTTTTTTCTTTCTTCAGATGCTTATAGAATGAGTGTACCACTTCCTAGTAAGTTCTCCTTTTTTTTTTTTTTTTTTTGTTTGTTTGTTTTAAATTAAGAAAAAAAATATAAACTTCATTTCATATGCAGCATTACATTATCAAATGCGTTTTGATTGTGGATGTCTGCTTGGAATACTATGTATATAGTGTGTGTGTGTGTATATATTTGCATGTATTTCAGTCCACAGATATTTTACAATGAACTATAAAATCTTGAAAACAATCTTGGTACCTTTTCAGAAAACAATATTTAAACCTCTTGAAGATACAGGTGAAAGTTCTCAAACAGCACATGTTAGTAAGCTGAAGGAAGTGTGGCTTGGTTTAAAAAAATAAATCCATAGACATGAGGTTTGCTGGGCAAAGCTAACATGGGCACTGCCGTCTACATGCTAACAATACACGTCCTGCAAAGAGCAGATGCTGGGCACTGCAGAGACAGCTGCTTTGTGAGGGTCCCTGTAAATGCAGAGAGGACAGGACAATGCCCACTGTGTTGTCTCCATGTGTATGCAAAAAAGCCAGTGGGTAGCCAGCAGGAAGAATTCACTGCTTTAGAAGTAGGGAGAGAGATGAAGGGCACCACCCCAAGCCAAGGAGTCATTGGAAAACCTTTTCTTTCAGGTCGATGGCGCTCTGAGCTCCAGTCTGGCAGTAATAAGAAGCTGTTTCCATCAGGTTGTTTTCAGTTGTACGCGAGAGGAGCGGGGTGGGTGCGCTGGGAGCGCAGTGGGGGTTCACCAGGCATGGCCCAGCAGCAAGGCAGAGCATAAAAGCAATTAGCAATGAAAATGCTGTGCTTTTTGTTCCCGTTGGGGCATCTTGGTTTAAGCAAGGTGCTCTGTAGGATCATTCTCTGCCAAAAAGGCTTCTGCCTTGCTGTTCTGCCTGGTTAATTAGCTGAGCTAGAGAAAAACTGTTTCTTTAAACTGTTCTTGCTAATTTTAAGTATTTCAGTTGGCAGGCTAAGCAAACAAGTGAGACCAGCAGCTCATAGTAAGTAATACACAGAGCAGTCCCATTTTAATAATTGATACAACTGTAACATACAGTTTTTCATGGGTTAATGTTTTGTTTTGTTTTGCTTTGTTTTTCTGACTGTATCAATTGCTATAAGAAAACTCTTTAACTCTTCCTTGGCTGATTCTTTCCACAGAAGCATAAAGTGTCCCTGTATCCAACAAGAAAGCCTTTCTGGCTTGATGATAAAAACAAGAACAGAATTGTGGTGTAAAAGACCTTTAGTCACAGCTTTTTTGAGGGATCATTGTCCTTAATAGACTCCAAATTTGACAATCTACTGTTTTCATCTATATCAAGTTGCTGTGTCTGGGTGTGACTTTCAATAGTAATTACTGTGTTAATTTCAGTTTCCTATTCTGTAAAAGCTGTGACTAGTATTTTAGATACAACGAGAATGAATTATTTTGCTGTACATGCCCAAAAGGCATAGGCTAGGTTTTTCGTCTTGTGCTAACATTGTTCTTCTTTTCAGCCAAAGAACATCCAGCACTTCTCTCGCAATTACCCAAAGAAAATACTGATGGGCAAGCAGAGCTTTCTGTCCTCCTGCTCTCAGATCCAGAGCAAGGTGAGCAAGCCAGATCCCTCATGGGGTGGGAACTGACCTCGATCCAGGAGAAACGCATGACTTGTGGGATTTGCATCTGTGGCCATGTCTTCTCCATGCCCATGACAACTTTCTCTTGCATCAAGGGAATCAACCCCTAATATCGAGAAAAAAAGGAGAAACACTTCAGAGCAGCCAGTGTCTTTAGGAACACCTGTATTTCATGAAGGGCCATGCTGCATCCTGCCACCTTCCAGTGACTGGAGAGGCTGTGCTTAATTTTTCCTTTCACTCAGGCAACATTAATCTTCACTGGCTGAAGGCACTTCTTTTAAGTGTGGTTTCAGGCCTCTTCCTGGTGTCACATGCATGGCTGTGAGGCTTGTCCCCAGCCCCTGGGAGTTTCTGAGGATGCAGAGATCTTAAACCCCATGACCCCTACATCTCCCAGAAAGATGCACTCTCTTAAAGCGGTGCATCATTTTCATGGTCCTGTACTCAGAGAAGTGGCCCTGACTGCTGGTTGCCAGCTGCTGTGGTTAAGGAGCACCTCTAAGGGAGGAGGAGCAATGTGGGGCTAGATGCAGACTCTACTGCAGCCTTGGGGCATGTGGTCTGAAATCTGGAGGTGCCGAGCCTCCCAAAAACAGATCTGAGAACCATAAGTGCAACAAAGCTGAAGCAGTTTTGTTGAAGTCACCCGTACCTTTATAAGCGAGGTCACTTGACAGCTCTCTGCCAATGTTTTTAAAGGACTTTCTGTGACTGGGAAACATGGGGACAAAATAAATCAGTTTGTGCAGTTTGAAATTACCTATGTGAATCCTGCCGTGCAAATCAATGTCTCTGTGGATGAGATTGTCTTAAGCCACAACAACAAGAACATTCGGCTGTCATGGACAGAGTCAGCAACCTCTGCTGTCCAGGGGTAAGAAATGTCATTCCGTCCTTTCTCAGTCCTGGCAATTTGAATCACATAAGCTAGTTGTTCATGTTCACACATGCCATTTGCTTCAAATAAATGCTCCCAAATGCCATTATTTGGTGAATAACTCACCATTTACCTTCCAAAGAGAAGCACCCTCTGTGGTGCATGATGATCCTGGTATCGCTGCTGTGCTGGCTGCCACTAGGCACACTGTGATCATCCTGGCATGGGGTGAGCACCACAAAGTGAGGTTTTTTGATGTTTACTGTATCTTTTCTACATCATTTGGTTCCATGCAGACTGGAGTTTTCTTTTTTCCCCACTTTTAGAAATCACACACATCTGCACATCAGATATTTTTTATGGGGAGGCATAAAGTGTTTGAAGAATTGTCTGTAACTCTAACAAATGCCTGCTACTGGAGAAGGAGTACTTCAAATGCATACTGCATTTGTCTGCCTAATTTGTGTAGGAGCCTTCAAAACCACAGGAAAGAGCTGAATTCAGCCAGTTCCATTAGCTCTTTTGTATTGCTGGACAAGCTGCTGTTGCTCTGGGGAAGGCAGGACACACAGTACTCCCCCCCATATAGGCACCTCTGGGCAGTAACAACTGGCCTAAAACAACTGCTTTCAATTATTTTTGAAATCCAAACAGAGCCAAGAATGTGCTGGATTTATGCCCCTATATAATTTGTCTTCTGCAAAGCAAAATGATCCTCCTGCTTCAAACCAGCATCTGAGTCCTTGCAACTGCAGGAATCAAAATAAAAAATATAAGGGCTTAGAGAAAAGGCAGGGTCTGAAATATCTTGGGACATATCCAGGGATAACATATTTGTCTTGTTCTCTAAATCAATTCAATTATTTTAAATGGTCCATCATTTTTCTCATTAAAATGATGGGAAAATATCCTTTTTTCTAGTTTTTTTGTTGTTTTGTTTTTTCCATTATGGATAAAAAAGTGTTCAATCAATAAGAATTCTCCTCTGCTGATGTATTTGCTTGTATCCCGACATGGGAAAGGTGTTCAGTGGCATATAAGAAACAGAAGAGATACCAGTTACATTAAAATATTAACACCTGAGTATTTTAAGATATGATAATATAACTTACTATTGTAATACTTTACTATAACTCGTTGTATTAATATTTTAATATATGCTGCTTAATATTTTAATATAACCACTGGCAGACCATATAAAATTCAATTGCAAGGAGACAAAAAGCAAAAATAAAAATAAAAAAATAATGTCAATTATTTACATATATATGTTTTGTCTTCATATTCTTCTTGAAATAACATTATTATTTATTTCCTAGGCTGAGAGTCTCTACTGAAAAGGAAAGTAGTGTAACAGTATCACTGTCTGATACAGTCACGGTAAAAATATTCCTTGTAAAGGTTCCAAATGATTTCCTTCAGCTGTGTTTCTTGAATATCGACCATTTTTCTGACAAAGTCACTGGAATTCTGGGTATGTATCATTATGGATCTGTACAGCAAAGAAGAACAGTCTTGCAAATAAGCTCCTAAGATGCGAATATGGTGCTTTTTGTTTTTGAGCTACGTTCATTTTACTGTTTTGGGTCCCTACAAACTCTCATGAAAATCATTGGACAGGTGAGGCAGCAGGAATTCAGGGGGTTTCTATGCATTAAATTTATTCTTTTCAGACATCTAATCCAGACTTTATTCTGCAAAGAGGAGAGGCCTCCAAAGAGGGTCTTACCCTTGAAGCAAAACATAATGCTTTTCTACTCACCGCTGGTACAAACCTAAATGTGTTTAGAGAACGTTAAAAATAAGACTAAAATAACAGCCAGTGTGTTAGCTATGAGGGCTTAACTTCAACAGTGCTGTGTTGTGTAAAAAAAGTCATTCGATGTTAAATAATAGATTATAAATAATGGACATAAAGTGGTAATAATTGGGGTTACAACAGTGGAAATATGCCTCTTCCTGGCAATGGCTACAAAATGAAAACAAGCTGGTTCTGAACACTTATCCCCCAAAATACTGATGGGACTAAAGTTGAAGTTGTGTCAAAAACTACGAGTGGAGAGACTGCATATTCTAAAACCACATGCACACACAAAATGTGAAAACACATCAGAGTAAGGCTGAATCTGTGGAGGAGTGTTAGGGATAATAGATCACAGCTGAAACATGTGAGTTTTATTCATTTATTATGGGAGCCTTCAAATGCCCCTATTGTTTGGGGGGTTTGGAGGCAGATGGCTGCTTGCTTTCCTGGTGTTATATCTACCATTTGGGTTAACAACTGTAATTGGATGTTTTGCTATTATTTTCAAATAATTTGTGTGTCTGTTGCTCAGGTCAATTTTATTTAAAAGGACAGCTTGAGAATAATGCCAAAGTAACTCAGAGAGATGATGAAAGACTTCTAAATGTTCCAGGATCTGAGCACAGACCCACCAGGTAAGAGAGGTGGGATAAGGTTGAGTAATGCACGTGCTTTGAGATTTAGTTTATGAGCAAAAAGCAGAGATCAAAAGAAATGAAATTAATGGATTGCTTACATTTAAGAATACAGCTCTTTGGTATAAAAAATAGGAACTTACTCTTGAATGTTTTCCTAACAACCAGAATTTGTTGCTTGTCAAATGATACTGCAAGGCTCAAGGCTCCTATTTCACAGGGCAGGGAAAATCACACCCTGAGTTTGCATGAAAATGCCAAATAAAATTAGGTTCTCCTGCCTCATTTTTATGGCTAGGGGAGGGTGTTTGCTCAGCTGGATTTACCATGAGGAAAAAAAAAAATGATTTGCTTGTAGCAAGTTTCTGTGATGGGGAAGAAATGCTGTGAGAGTATAATCTCTGTTCATTGTCTCTGTGTGTCCCCATCACTGTTGCCTCCATGGCTAAAGCACAGGTGTGCCAGATCTGCCTCTCTCACTTTTGGTACCAGCTGCAAACATGGGTATGATCAGGGTTGATTATGGGCCTGCATTTTATCACATTTTTTTTCTTGATTTTGTTTCAGGCTATACAAGAAAGATTACAGGCTTGAGTCAACTAGTGATCCTGTTTCCTGCTGGTCAGTAGTTGGAACTTCCTAGAGAAGACTATTTTGGGAAAGAAAACAATACAAATGATGCTCTTTCACATATTTTTGATACTTTCTGTCACCAAGGAAACAATGCAGTTAAAGCATTACATGTTCATATAAATAACTCTCATATATATATCTAACCTCAAAATAATTATAATTATACTTTCAAGATGAGAATGTGCTTGCTGGCTGTCTGTAATTGTAAGAAGCTCTATAATAATGTTAGAGATTTATGTGAATGAGCTAAATAAAAGTGGCACTATCAGCTCACAGTTTGATATGGACAGACGGACTTAAGTTTCTAAATAAAATTAAGCAGTGGCACCACCCAGTCCAACATACTTGTCATGCAAACAGTAATAAATTTCTAAAATTTGCACTTGGTATCCAGTTGCAAATGATGGTGTTCTTGAACTGAGTGTTTTGCAAAAAGGGTGAAGTCTAAAGCAATATTAGCTTGCTGTTTCTCTCATTGGTTATTTTATGGGGGAGGGGGGGAAAGGAGTCTTGGTGTATTAAGGTTCATTGGGCATAGTTCTGTGGCAATGTTCAAAACTAATGAAAGCAATAGTAATGTGATTGGTGAAGGCAACCCATGATGGCTCTAGTTCCAGCAATTCTTGCAGTTTCTGAGGGTCTGCTTTAAAATGTCTGCAAAACAGACATTGACTTGTTGCAAAACAGACCTCTGACTTGTTGCAAAAGATGCCATTTCAACCCTGAAATGTAGCATCTTGGGTTTTGGCAAGGTTTCATGTAACACTCTACAAATATTGGATGATGTTTTACAAATAATGAAGAACTCAAAACAACACGTGGCACACAGAGGTAACATTTCAGAGGAAATGTATATGCAGAAACCTTTGCCCATGGAAGGAAATGTGGAGGTTTAGCTTCCAATTATTTTTTTCATAACTGTTAATTAAAAAGTTAATTTATATTTTAGAGTTTCAGTGCATATCTTTGAACACAAGAACACATGTGCCAGCACCGCAGAAGATTTACAAAAGTTGCTTTCTATCTTGCCAATAATGTATAACTGGAAAAAGCTTATTATTTTAAAGCAATGTACTAAAAGAGAAGCAATGTCTTGCCAAAGTTAGGAAGATAAACTATATAACCGTAAGCATTTATTTATTATTTTTTTTAAGAACAGTTTAGATGTCGTGCTATGATTTGTTTATGTGAATTGCTTGTACTTTCAAGACACAGATTTGGAGTTGCAGATTTGGCTGAACAAATTACAGAGCAAAAAATGTGAAATTTGGGAGCTGCAGACACCAGATTGCTGGCTTTGCCACATCACAAGCTGGCTTTCCAATTTGAAAAGTAAGACATTATATGCATTATAAATGAACTTGGTATTTGAATTACATGCTGGGTTTTATCAGGTAACTTGCTGCAAATTAAAAATTCACTGCTCTCAGTTATAGGGCAATTATATGTTCCATCCTCCACCTGTCTGCTAATAGCAAGAATAGCAAAAAGCACTGAAATCCTGGAGCAATGAGGCATGGCTAAAGGGCAGCTTTCACATGCTCCCCTTGGTGAGGGTCAGGTGTGCACAGGCCATTCATGAGAGCTCTTCTAACCTGTCTGCTAAACCTGTAATTATGGTGGTTCCTCAAATGCCCCTGGCAACCTGCTACCCTTTTAATTTTCCCTTGCTTCAGAGAAGCAGATCCTGCTGACCTTGATAAATGGGGAAAAAAAAAAAAAAAAAAAAAAAAAAAAAAGAGAGAGAGAGAAAAGAAAAGATTAGCCTTTCTTACAAAACAGGAACTTTTGCATAGTTTTTTGTTTTTTCTCAATGTGTTTGCAAAGCTGCTCCTGTTCTTTGGACTGTAGCCAATTTGCCTAGGCTGCGTTGAAGGGCTGTGCCCGGAGCTGCATGGGGACTGCACCCCACAGCTGATGGAATCTCCCAGGTCTTACAAGAGATGCTTGCCTGCGGTACCGATGGAGAGGTTTGCCTTTTCTGTAGCCTCCTTATGTCGCTGGTGTGCCTGGTTACTGAGACTCACAGATCCTTTCTGCTGTGTTTTGTCCCCACAGTGTGTGTGCTTTCCATTCTCTAAGCATGTTTCATTTCACTCTTCTCACCTGAATTCTTAATTTGTTGTTTAGTCACTCTCCTCCTATTGTTTCTGAGTCCTGAAGCGAGTTCTGATGGGCTTCTGATCTCCTACACTCCCTCCCCTTGCCCAAGAGGCCTTGTTACTTAGAGACTGAATGCAGACACAGGCAATAATGAGCATTTAGAGTTCTGTAATTTCTAATTCCAATGCAGGATATACACTATGTCTCATATGCTTTTCTTTGAGCAGCATTGTACCAGCTTGATAGAAGGAGTAAAATTGTTACTAAGAGTAAACAACTGCCTGCCATTTCTCTCTCTCCTTATCGTTACCTTTAACTATGTTTGTAGCTATCACCTATGTTGCAGGAATTTTGGAAGAATTACAAACTAAAAAGCATATTTTTCTTTCTCCATTAGTGCAAGTGGGAGCTTCTCAAACTGTCACAGAAGCCATTCAAAAGTAGACTAGAGCCTCTGAGGTCAACTTCTGACTGATAATTCAGTCACAGCTAACAAAACTCCTCCTACCTCTAGTGATTTGCCTCATCCCCATAAATTAAACAGGAACACTCTGCCTGAGGTTGCATCCAGTGTTGCCTTGCAGCTAAATTTTGCAAAGGTAGGTCAAGATCTACTGTCCACCACTATGTTTGTTTGTTTGTTTTAATAGAGTAAGCAGGTATGGGATGAGTCCAGATGGACAGTCCCACAGGATCCAAAATGGATCATTGCTCACTCTCTCTCTCTCTAGCTCTGTCTAATACATTATTTTAGAATAGATATTCAAAACCAAGCAAACTTAAGCTTACCACTTTCAATTTTCCAGTCTTCCTCAACCCTTTCATTTCTCTTCCTGCCTTCCTTATTTTTCAATAACTTAATACCTTCTGTAGAAACTATTGTTTTCTTTCATATTTTTTTTGTCTGAGTTTAGACAGACAGCACCATCTAGCCACTGTGACAATGTCTAGAATTGATTTTTTTCATTCATTTGAATAAAGGATTTTACAAACACACATGCACACACAGAAATAAATAAAATACAGCTACTATTACTGAAATGTAAGTGCTGCTTGGAACTGTGACATTTCATTAATTTATACAGATATGAGCATTCAAAAATTAGGTTCAAATTAAAATACCAAAGTACAGAAGTCCTGGATCTAAACCACATTGCTAACAGTCACCTTGAGTAATGGCACTGTACCAACCCTCACCACTATACAGTCAAGTGGTTAGATGGCTTTAAGTATTACTGAATTAACCCGAAATATGTTCTGGTCTGTCAGCTGCCCTCTTGTGTTGAATTTCAAATTGCATATTGCATCCCAGGCTTTGTGAAACAGGCATTAAAAACATTGGAATAAAAGAACAAGGCATTAAATGTTGATGCTTTTATTTAAATCACTCTTTAACCTCATTAATTAATTTAAAATTGTATAGAATATTTCTGTTATGACTTACAAAGTAAAATTATAAGTTATAATTTTAAAACTAGTAAAGTAATATAGTAAAATAAGGGTATTTGAGGATATGAGGAATAGCTGTTTAGTGCTGAAAATTTCATCACAAATACAGTAAAACTAGGAGAATCTATCATATCTTGGTATTTTCAAACATGGCAAGCATATGTATTATTAACATTTCTTTATTAACACTTCTTCAGCAGTGTTAAGTGAAAAGTACTATTCTTTCAGAAAAGTACTCTGTGTATGCATGACTTTGGAGGTAGTTGTTTAAAACAGACTGGAAACAATATAGTCTGTATGAACACCATCTATTAGCCCAGCTCCATTATTATGAACAAACCAGCAAGGAATATCAACGCCATGCTTAGGATCTTTTCTGTAATCCTTCTGCCAGCCCCTGAAAGGTAAAATACAATCACAGAAGTAGTGAAGCAGAAAAGACAAATTGACAAGGTAGTGTCTTCTAAGGACTTGATTATATTTTACCTTGTTACTGTCAGTTCCTTGTTTTTAATAATCATCGTGGCATCTGGTTTCTTGGGATCAGACCCAGGATGGATTTCAAGTATGGTGAAGTCAATGGGGTGGAAAAATTGTCCTAAAAATAGAAGCCAAAATTACCATTTCAGGCATGTTGCACATACGAAATCAGAAACAAAACAAACTTAAACCACAGAATTTCTACGTTCCCATGCTGTTTTCCAAGTTCTCTCAGGGTTTTGAATGCATAAGCAAACGCCAAGTTTGGTGCAAGGTTGAACATATGCCTATGGTATTATTTAATTTTTATGAACTAGAATTCTGGGCATATCATTTGGATGTAGGTTCTAACTTCAGAGTGCGAAGTAAAATTGGTCTGTTCTAGATAGTCCTTAAGATAGCCTTGCTTTGTTTCTTGCCTATTCAGTTGTATTTATTACACACTCTCCAAGTCTTTAACTTTTCTTTTTTTAACTCTTTTTTTTTTTTAAATCAAATAATACATGTTGATCTCTGAAATTACTTGATAGGATTATCCTCAGAACAAGCCTGATATCTAAGGAATTTTCACGTCATGACAGGATTAGCTTTTGGACACTTTTGCCCTGCCTGGGCTGATGTAGGATGCTCTTGGTGATTTAATGAGTGCTGTAATGAGTACAGAGGCAAATTCAAAGATGACGAACATAATGATGAGATGCGTAAGTCAGTAACACCGTGTACCCACACATCATGTGGGCTTTACTTGACTTGCCTTTCTATTTGCAATTCATATCACAGCAGAATAATTTTTGTGTCTGGACAAGTCCTTTACTCTGAGGAGCAGAAAAGCATAAAAACCATCCTTTTTCTGCTCTTTTTCTGTTTCATTACAGCATTTCCTAAGATTCCTGAACCTAACATACTATCCCTGATATCTTGGCTCATTCTCAGACCTCCAAGCACATTACCAAAATTCAGAAAAGTTCACAGAAGTTCGTTATTTACCACAATAACTAAACTTACTGACCCCAAAAATCATTTTCTGTGCTTACCTGATTTTGTAAGAAAAATCAAAAAGCAAGTAAAATGTCTGCTATCAGATGAAGCGTAACATTTTCCAACAGAGGATGCACACCACAAAACCCACTACTCTGGCAGAAAACGGGATTCAATGAGGCCTTTATTTTCATTCCTAAAATACCAACTTTGTCTTCTATTAAAACAATGTTTTCTAACATTAATATAATCCTAAACAATACAAGGCATTGTGTGATTTTAATATATGATTAAGTGGTTGAGTCACCATCCCTGGAGGTCTTTAAAAGATGTTCAGATGTAGAGCTTAATGATATGGGTTAGTGGAGGACTTGTTAGTGTCAGGTCAGAGGTTGGACTAGGTGATCTTGGAGGTCTCTTCCAACCTAGATGATTCTGTGACAATTCTGTTATGATTCTGTGATGATAGCCAATCAAGATATACCTTAACATCTTTATTGCATACAAGGGTACACTAACTGAGGTTTGGCAAATTTTGACCAATGGGTAAGCATGTGCATTTTCCAAGTGTTTGTACTTAGGAGAAAGGTAAAAAGGGAGATCAAACCATCCAAGAGTCTGGAGGAATGGTGTAATAAGAAAAAGAATCTGTAGGTGGGACTTAGCAAGATAAGAAGTTTAAAAATGCCAGTGAGAACCATGGGTGCTAGTGATTTCAGCAGCAGGAGAATTTAAGAAAAGATAATGTGTAAAGCCAGAGCCCAGAATATTTTGTCAGAAATCTTCATATGGTTGATTAACGTTATCTCAATTTCCTCCTCTGTTTCAGTTCACAAAGGCCAAATACAAGATTGTGTCTGCAAATTAGGTAGCCTCAAGGAAAGAAAATGATATTCAAAATGCCAAATGAAGTCATACCTAATAATCCGTGGGTCTGTTCAGACAGTTTATGACTTTTCAATGTATACAGTCCTAAGAAATCCTGGTGGAGAGGATGTTTCTTCCATACTTGGTGCAAAACAATAACAAATGATGCACCGCCTCCCATTGAGAGCACCAGATTTTTTTCCTTGTTAATTATCAAAGTTAAACTGAGGAGAAATAATAAATAAATAAATAAATAAATAAACCTTAGGGCACTGGGTTAAGAGTTAACAGCTGTGATAAGAAAACCAAGAAATGAAACATGTAAAACAAGTGTGACTTTATAACTTACTTAGTGTTTTGTTATTGTTATTTTAATGAAGTTGTTTAGTAGTTCGGTTGATGTGAATCTGTGTGTGTTCACAGGCAGTCCAAGACACACTAAATTACAATGTAAAAGGCTACCTAGCCTTTAAACTTTTCAGCAAGGTGCTTCTGCCAAAACACTTCCCATAACAGCACAATTAATCACAGATATGGTAGTGAGATTTAGATATTGCAACTCATGCTCAGTATTAAAAATGTTATTGATAAAACAATCACTTTCTTGCCTGGATATTACCTGCCCCATTTTCTCTTTGTTTTTCAGTAAAGACAGTAACTGAAATGTCTAGGTTGGTGTTAGGATAAAGAATATTTGCTTCTGATAATGACAACTATGTTGATGATATCAGTGACGTTAAAAAAAAAAAAAAGTATCCTGAATCAGAGTTTTGCTCTAGAACTCTTTCTGTTGCAGTGCTGTCCTTTGACAGAGTGATTGGTCCTAAAACACAATGAAAATGTAAAGGAGGAGAAGATACTGCTATTTCTTTTCTAAGCTTTCTTTTGGACAGGTATTAATGATTCTCTAATAGATACATAGAATCATAGAATATTCCAAGTTGGAAAGGATCCATAAGGATGGTGCAGACTGGGAGCAGAACTCATTGAGAGCAGCCCTGCAGAGCAAGATTTGGGGGTTCTGGTGGATGAGAAGCTTGACGTGAGCCAGCAGTGTGCGCTTGCAGCCCAGAAGGCCAACTGTATCCTGGGCTGCATCAAGAGAGGCGTGGACAGCAGGTTAAGGGAGTTGATTGTCCCCCTCTGGGTGGGGCTTTGGCCAACCTGATCTAGTCGGTGGTGTCCCTGCCTATGGCGGGGGGTTGGAATTAGATTATCTTTGAGGTCCCTTCCAACCCAAGCCATTCTATGATTCTATGATTTACACCTTCAGTGTTTGCAAGTCAAATTCTGCACTTACTTATTACAAGCAGGTAAATTTACAAATAATCTTCAGCAATTACACAACAAAGTAGAGCACTGAATCCAGCATGATTTGAATCAGTTTTTTTTTTTTTTCATTTTATAACTTAAAAGTATATTTTTATATATTTTTGATCAACCCCCAAAAAAGAGTATAAAAATGTAACACTGGAATATGATATTCTTTCCGTAAGCCTTACCCTTCTTGTTGCAATGTGACTGAGTCAAGCCAGGTGAAAGCTGTCTTTTCATTGCCATTCTGAATTGTGATCTTCTCAGAAGTTACGGTCACTTTTAAATTCAGATATTTGTTTGCAATGCCAAGTTTTCCAAAATATGTATTTTGTGAGTTTGCATCACTATTTGTTCTCTTATCACCAATGAGTTCTCCGTTGACTGTGATGCCTAATGTAATAAGGAAACAACAAATACTATTTTATAGATGAGATGCCAAAGAGTGTTGCAGTAGTTACAGCTCAACAAAACAAATCCAAATTGAAAAGTAGACCAGAATTACTTGTGCATGTTTGTGCAAAAGTATAGTAAAGGAATAGAGCTCTGGAGGCTGTTCTGTAGACATTTACAAAGATGACAACCACCTTATTGATAAAAGTTGAATATTTCCTAGACTATAAAATTTCGTGATGGGCACAAATAGCCTGTGTGCCGTCAGTCTCCGTTTGCCACATAATCCGTGAAATGGAAACCTGAGCATTATTTTATTGCTTCTACTTCTACTCACTGAAACAAATTACATCTCTCAACTCCCACGGTGGTTTTCAAGACAGTTAAAAAGTTCATGTTGCTCCAAGAAGTGAAAACACAATCATGGTAATGGTACCCTATCACAGCTATAGTAACTTCTGTTAACTTTGCTGGAAAAATAGCACATATAATATAAAAAGAGAGAAATTGACTTGAGAAATAAGACATTTTGATATAAGTATTCTGATTTACTGTTTAAAAATGATAAACTCACCTGTAACTGGGTCATTTATTAAACTTAACACATCGCCTGGTTTTTCATTGATATTGAAACAAATGGCATCCTCTTTTTGTGGCACTGATATAATGAAGTGTGGATCGCCATCAACTGTAAAGCAAATCACAGGTGTTTGTTTAGTGATACACAGGTTCAAAGCTCTGCATGAATGTTCAATGTTGTGGCAGTGTAGCTGATGCTGGGGACCAGCAGAACTGGTCCCTGCACAAGCTGTGCCCAGCTTAGTCCAGCCCATCTGCCACAGGAGTGGTGGGGTCCCAAGGACCTGGGCTTCAGGCGCACGTTGCTAGCTCATGTTGAGTTTCTCGTCAACCAGCACCCCCAGGTCCTTCTCACTGGGGCTAAATTGGGAAGCCTAGACAATGGGAAGGGGGCTAACAAAATGATCATATATGATCTCAGTGACTCAATTGCTTTAAAACATTTTAGATATTTAAAGTAAATTGAAGTACTAGTCTGTTGTGAAAAACTGTCTGCTTTTGTGTAAAGGCATTGTCTAAAATACTCCAAGAATTGTGTGATTTAGTCTTAAATACCCACATGTGTTTTCCTTCTGAACAGACACAATTCAAATTAGTCAAAACTAACTCACCACTAGTAAACCATGCGGGCCTTGATAAATATAATGGTGGAGCTGCAGGGTGCAAAGAAAAATAAGTTAGAAATGCTCACATCAAAATGGAATATTTACATACTATCTGCACCGAACATGTAAGATGTCAGAAAGTTAATATGCTAGGTAAATTGCAAATTCCATCCTGTTGTGTTTTTTTTTCTAATAAAATGGAAGGACAGTTTGTGTCCCTTTTGAATCAAGCAAAGCTTTAGGATAGAGACAGATTCTTTTGGTTTGAGTGTCCCCACAAAGCCCAAGCAATGTGTCTGTAGGAAGGCAAATGTCTCAGATTTAAGGATTAAGCTGTCTATCAACAAGTCTGGGTAGAAATGCAACAGCACTATCCATTTAAAATTTCTGATGTTTTGACATTTGCTTTTGACAGGATGAATGTGAGACTTTAAAAAAAAAAAAAAAACTTGAGAAAACTAGAAAGCGATGGGGAGAGAGATTGAGAGATCTCCTGCACTAAATCTTAAATATGACTCTTCCATTTCCAGCACTGTTCAACCAGCAATCTGAAGAGTCAGTTGCTGTCTCACTCTCTTCAATAAAACAATTTCTCTTTGTATAAATAACTGAATATATTAATTTAGCCAGAGATGCTGACATCATAGTTCCATGCTTAATATAATTCCCAAGCAGATGCAAATTCAAGTCCATCCTCTGAAGCAGCTTTCCAGGAAAATGTTGGCTTGATGAAATGGTATTTACTCCTTAACAACTATTCCACTGAGTATTTTTCAGATGTGGTTTTGTTCTGTCTTTAAGTGTGATTGTAGCAGTGAGGAAAAATTGTTAGTATTTGTTAAAATACAGTTGTAAACTCAGACAAGGTAGTTTCCATCTCCCCAGCAGTTTCAGTTGTCTGAATCAATTTCCTTTGACAGATGCTTCTTCATTCAGAAACTCGAATTAATGACTTACCCTGCATAACAACTGGGGCAGCCTGTGCTGTGAATGAAAGAAAACTTTATTTTAGAGGTGAAAAGAATAAAAGACAATCTCCCTCTTTCCATGAAAACCAACTCCTAAATCTTGTAGTCATGTATAAATTTCCAAATTAATTATAATTAAAAACAAAAACAAACAAACAAAAAACAGTTTGTTTAGATTTTTGTAGTGCAACAAAGCAAACCATGAATGAATTCAACACAGTGTCATGAACAGGTAAAAAGCACAGACCAGTTTACAGCAAAAATGCTATTGCTCAAAAGGCATACAATTTGTCCTTAGGGCTGGGACAATTTGGTCCTTTTCTAATTCCCTTGTGCCTTATTCCAAACTGTACTACTGTAAAGTCAGTAAGATTTATCCACCTGTTCCCAGGTATTTCTAGTCTTCTCTTTTTACATCTGAATCTATGGAACAGTGTCTGTAGATAGGGTGTTGTGCTGAAGAAGCAACAACACAGCAACAATGAAGACATCTTTGTGTGGATGCTCATCTACATGCAGGTATCTGGGAGCCAACAGTGCTAGCTCTGGAAAGCAACTTAATTGTACTGGGCCTGAATTTTGTGATGATGGGATGCTGCAGTTAGGAAACTGAAAACAGTAATCACAACATTTTCTATCTGTACAGTTTTTAATCTAATTATAACAGTGTCTTAATCTATAACAATGTTTTTGTAAAATCATTGGGGAATAAATCCAACTACAAGACTTAAAAAAAAACATTAGGCAAATTTAACAGGAAGTGTACATACCTTCAGCTGTTATCACGGGTGAACAGGAAGTAAAAGGAAGAAAAAGAGAAATTTACAGTTTAAGTTGTGTGACTAAACAAGAAGGATTCTGACTCTGTTAAAATATATTCTAAACAAACAAAAAATTAAACTGTTGTTGAATTGTCAAATTCTACCATGTATCTGCAGGTTTTTAAAATTCCATTTCTTCCCAATGATACAATTCAATATATACAGAGCAAACAGAAACACAGTGAAAGCAAAAAGCTGTTATGTGGGCAGCAAATCCATAATTAACTATGCATATAACAAGAATACTATTAGTAATTGCTTTATCATCATGTCATTTACATATCACAAAGTGGTCCGTATTGGTTTTTACTCTTTTGCAATTTTTCAAGGCATTTGCTTCATTCTACAAATATTGACTGGCTGATTCAGTAATCCTATATGTGATTCTAGACTCCAGTATATGTGAAAGTTATTTTTTTCCTTACACAGTGGGAGTGATTTGAGTATATTCTTCCATTATCACCGTGTATACTTTCAACATACATAGAGGATTTTCTTGACAAGAGATTCAGATAAAGGCCTGAACTGAAGGTCACTGTAAGTACGTGCCATTTCTGTCAGATGTTTGCGTGAGTTTTCCATCTCATAGTGTTCACTTGTAAACTACAAAGTCATTATGCTGTATAATGACTTGAATGTTAAGTTAAATTTGTGTTTAATGTCAAATTAAACAAGTGTTTTTGTATCAGTATCCCATTAGGATAATTACAAAAAATAATGCAAAAAAAATTATCAGCACCATGCCTGTAGAATTATTGCATTTTGTAGGGTACCTAGCAATTAACTGGCTTATATTCCACTTGAAAGAAATCCCCACTAACCTTCAGTAAGCATTTCTGTTAAGTTAAAAAGCCTTAAAATAAGTCTTGGTTATCACGCCAAATTCAGGAGATAAGCAAGTTTTTCATTTAGAATCCAGCACAGAGCCTAGACAGAGCCTGGGAGGAACTAGGGCAAAACTAGGGGCAGGAGGCAAGGGTTTCAGGAAAAAATAATACATGGTAATAGATGACATTGGAAAGCCTCACAGGAGGTTTGACAAACCTGTTGAATTAGGGAGATAAAGATGCCTCAAACAACAAATATACATTATAGTAGAATGTCTTTGGGGGTGCACTGAGAAGATAGGTAGTATTTGTCTTACTTTGTTCTCACTAAAGAGGAATAGAGTTACTCTTTTTCACACAGGTGAAACAGACATGCTGAATTGTATGAAAGTATAATGATTTACTGAGCAAGGAGTTAATCATTGGCCAAAGTATCAAAGGAGATGAGAATAAATTGTATGCTTTCAATAACTGTTTTTCTTTCTGCAATATATATGTTTTACAGGTATTATTGTCATGATTTTACAACCTAAAATACTCTGCACAAGGAAGGTCTCATGGCAATAGACCCTTTTCATGTAGAAAGATGTTACTACAATTACTTCTAAGCTGAAGTATGTAAAAACATAAAGGCAAAAGTGATGTGACCAAAACTGAATATAGCTGAATTATTAGATTAGAAATGCTTCTTTTTTAATGTAATATTTATACATTTATTTTTAAATACATCGATTTTGAATTTATAATATTTTACCTGTATGAATTAGTAGTGAAGGATGGTTTGATGGAAATGAGCTTTAAAATGAAAAGTAATTTTGCATAAGCCATACATACACAAGGCTTTGAAAATAGATTTTTCAGATGCATGTTTAAAATTGTGCCCCACACAAAGTCTTTCTTTTGGGAAACATCAAAGGAATATTTGGCTTCCTTGATAAAGCAAAACTGTGAAAATGTCTATACCTTCAGTCATTTTATCAGCAATCCCAGCTTGATTGTCATAGTCTTCTGGCTTTGTTACCACCATGGATGTCAGTGGTGTTACAAACTTGTACTTTAGTGAGAGATCCAGGACTTCAGCTGTAAGATTCTCCTTTTCTTCTCCTGTAGCTGCAGTGCTGAACACAGGGAGAGACTCCTGGCATCAATGATTGCTAAATTACTGACTGAACTCTAATTTATGCACTTTTCTTTAAAGCAAAATCATTTCTCTGCAGCTAATTTATCAGGAAGGTGTATTTGTTACAATCTAAAAGTACTTCTGATTCCCTTGGCTATCCAGTGGAGAAGGGCAAAATTGCTTTATATTTTCAGTAATTTAAAATAATTTAACTTGCTACTTGAAATAGGAATATTGAGGTTGGGGAGGAGAAGAGGAAATAGTTGTGAATTGCAGCTTTACATCCGAGAAGTTGCACCAGTCACGTGGCTTAATAGTTTAATTGAAAATGCAGTTCTAGGTTTAATTACCGTTTTTCCAGGAGTTGTTCAATTGTGAGATAAGCCCAGAGCCTTTCAATGTAATCACCAAATATGTATTCCTGTTCTTGGAAAGCTTTAGCTGTTTGTTCTGCATCTTGTTGTGTAGTAAATGACAGGACATCATTAGCCTATTGGAAATAAGGAAACTTAGCAGCAGCATAAGTAGCCAGAGATATCCAGAACTTTTCAAAATCAAGACCTTCACACCTGGTTCATATTAGAAGTAGACCTCTATATTTAGAGGAAGGCATACCAAATATTCAGCTGTCTTGGCCATCAGTTTTCCTCACCCAGTGAAGACTATTGCCTGTGAACACTAAATATCCTACCACCAGGTAGGATTCTTAGGCAAGTAACCAGCAGTTGCAAAATTAATGCCTTTGGTGCATTTACTTGTTACATATGTAGTAATACATCCTTCCACTGAGATAAAGACATACCTGTAAAATATTTCAAGTTTTGCCAGCTCTGAACACTTGGATATTTTACATAGCATTTATTTAACCTTACTCAGTTAAATAAATACATACTTACACCTTCACCTTTCACATCTACAGTCAAACTGTTTTGGTTGATGTCTGCAAAGCGTCCAGCCACCACAATCTCAGACCCATCATAGAAATGCTTAAAACTGTTTTTAGTTAAGCCTAATATTTCATTTTCTGGGTAGTGTAACTCCACATCCATGAGCATGGGATTGGACACCTCATCATAAAAACCCTGCAGGATAAAAAGAGAAAAACATTTAACTAGATTTTTTTATTTATTTCAGTGGTAGATCTGTACCCAGACATGTCCTACTATTTCAGTAGTAAAAACTTAGAATGTATTTTAGAAGAAATATGTAAATATTCTGTTAAATCTCAGAGCACAAGGCCTAAACATCTGCAAAAAAGGCAAATGAAAAAGAATATATTGACCCTTCAAGCCTCACTAAAACAGAGGAAAAATATTCAAGAACAACATGCTGTGGATGATGAGTTCAATCAGTGTTAATCAAGAGGAATCCCAAGCTCCTCCCATTAGATAAAAGTGTTTCTAGACCTATTACCTGCAGATACTGAAATCATAACATAAGCCAAAGGAGACTAGGTATTAGATTTTGACTGAGCTTGTAATGAAAACCAGTATACAAATTCTTTGGTCAATCCTTCCAATGGATGGTATTGCAATCTTTTCAATGGGTGGTATTGCTATAAAATGCTTCAGAAGTATGGTAAGGTACACCTGCTTGCACTTGCTGAACTCTTAAACTTAAACTCTGTCATTCTCCTCTTCTCTTATGACATTAACCACATGATCTATGAGGTATGGGAGATAGATATAGTGATTGCAGCAATTTTGCTTATATGATTTGGCACACAACAACGTGTCTTTCAGAACCATGTCTTTTTCCATCCTGTGCCAGGCTTTGAACACTCTTTCATAGCCTAGGGTCTCATCTCCCTTTTACAGTCCTTCCACTTTCTCCTTTTATAAAGGAAATTAAATGCAACCAATATTCTGATTACAGCATATTCTTCATTGTGTCAGTACTAGAGTACACTTTGGGCTTTTTGTTTACTTCAAAATAAGAAATATCTGTATATTTACCTGAATTAATACACCTCTCATCTAATTTAAGTTGGAATTACTGTACCTGAAGTTGTAAAGCTGAATCAGAGTCAGGATAAATTCGACGGGCCAATCCTTTATTTTCTAGTGCCATCTTCTCTAAGAAACCATAGTCAACACCATAGCCAAAACCAAGATTGTACAAAGGGTATTTTCCTTCAATGGCTTTTTTCACATGTGTCCGAATATCCTCAGTATTTGATATGCCTGCATTAAACCATAAGAAGAGTTAAGTTTCTTCATAGATAGATAAAATGAAATGTAATTAGTGGTGTTTGGATTTCTTAAGAGGCACTATCAAAGAGCTGATTAGTGGCATGAAGCTGGTGTAGCAGCAATTAAGTAATGAAAAAACACACCGCATCAAAAGTCAAAGATGATAGAAAATTTAATTGAGTGGGTTTTGTTAGTTAATTCAGTCTGTTAACAACACAAACTTACCTACATTTGGTTGGCCATCTGTTAACATGATAATTATAGAAGCACTTCTCTTGGGCACAAACTTTTCTTCATGAGCAGCATTCAGTATCTCAATTCCTTTCATCATACCACCATATAAATTTGTCACTGCAAGGTAGACAGAGAAATTTGGCTTCAACAGAGGCAGTCAAAATAAAGGACCATTTTTCACAGGAATCTGACAAGATGTCACTACATTATAAAGAGGAAAGGTGTAGGTTTGCTAGCAGGAGGATGTTTAGATGCAAAAATAACTGAGCTTTGAAAACATAAGGAAAAACAGATATGCACGGAGCCAATTTTAAGCTCAGGAGTGTCCCATTAGTAATAATTTTTAAAGAAAGCTGTAGTATTGTGTTCACAGACTGAATTGATAAATTAACTTACTCAATAACCTATTAGCAGCTCCGGTAAAGTACTTACTGCCTTTAGTGTCAATGCCCCGAACGAACTTCCTTGCTTCATCCAAATTTTCAGGAGTGGCCTTGATTAATTTTTCTTTCCAAGTGTGTACATCACTACCAAACAGTATGAAATTGAAGAAATCATCATCTCTAATGTCATCTAAGATTTTTAGAAGTGCTTCTCTTGTCTATAAGAAGAAGAGATTTTAACATATAGTTCAACTGTAAAGAAATTGGTGCTTGTAGGTGTTACATGCCTTATCTCTCAAGTACTTTTTTCTTTTGTTCCTTTTACACAGAATGTTTTGCACATGTTCTGAGCTTGTTCTATCCTGTCTAGTCCTGTGTCTGTTTCAGAGTAACTCTAGAGAAATCAGACAGTTGCAATTACATCTTGTAAATCTGTGTAGCTGAGAAGAAAATCAGGTCCTGTGTCAGATTGTTGAATGAGACAAATTGGCATGGCAAATTTAAGGTGTTGGGAAATGGGCAGTTACAGGTTCATGGAGAAGTCCACATGTGAGAAGTGTAGATATTTTGATTCAGTGCCAAAAACTTAAAGTTCTGAGCATTAGATTAGAGTGAGGAGTCTTAGCTATGAAAAGAGCTGCTGCTTCCTGGAGGAGACAGAATGAGCAACACAGATAATGCACATAATACCATAGAAGCATTTTATTTTTGGAACTGTACAGCACATATGAGATACCTCTCTGAAAATGTAGATATCTGAAAATTTTGAAATAATGAAATTTCTAAGTAATATATAGACTTAATGTATAGAATTTTGTTCTACAGTAAGACATGATCTAGTTTTTACAGTACAGAGACTTAGCAAGGCCGCAGCATAAAAGCACTGAGTGTAGCTTCTTCACCCTAAGTCACCATGTCCCTTCCACCACAACAGAGACTCTTCCATCGGGACTTGATAGTAATGTAGTAACTTACCTGTTCTATTTCTCTTCCAGACATTGAGCCACTAATATCTATTACAAAAATAATATTCTTGGGCAACTGTGGAAGATTTGTTGGTGCAAAGAAGTGTACGAAGTAACCATTGACAATCTAAAAAAAATAAAAAATAAAATAAAATGTTAACAAACCAATAGCTTTTTTTATATTACAAAGATAAAATGGATAAAGAAGAAATTATTTTGATTTAATCTGTAGCTCTTGAGTGGACTAACAGGCTTTAATAGCCCTGACCAGTCTCACCTATGTCTGTCCATGGACCCCACTGATCTGTATCCCATTCTAACTGACTTCCCACCTTCACCTTGGACTGCCTCATCACCACAGATATCCCTGATGACCTGGACTCTTGTCTGAATTTAAATTCCTTTTCTGGGTCTGCCTTGCTCAGGTTCTGTGGGGACTGGGCTTTTGGGTGCTGAAGCCGTGTTGTCACAATCAGCTCTCTGCCCCTTAGGGAACGACTGGGTTTCACTGCTCCTTGACATTTACCATGCAAGCTAAGACCATTCAACAGTGCAAAACTGTCAGCTGTCAAATTTACCTGCAAATTATCTGGAGTTGTTCTCTTCACATCATATTTTACAGTAAAATCTCCATCCAAGACAGACTGTGAGCAATTTGCACAGGTTCGCTGCTGATCAAGAGTTGGCTTGAAAGAAATATGCCCCTGAAAAGAAAAACCTTCAGGAGATCTGAATCTTAGCTGAAAACTTTTACAAAACACAAAGAAGTTTGTGATTTCTTAAGACTGGTATATTTATATTCACAGACGTGAGAATAATCTGTTTTATCTATTGAGGTATTAGTTTTTATTTATATTTATTGATGGGTAACTGATATCTCAGGGCTGCTACCTAGAGCTCTCCATATGTTTTCTTCTTCACGTTCCTTGGTTTAGCCCTCCACGCTGAATGATAGCTTTGATAAGGCTGTTGGGCAATCTATGACTTAGGACTTCTTCTGCCACCCCCATACATGAGAAATCTACTTGCTACTGACTTAGTTCTTCCATAGGAAATAGTGAAGCCGGTATCCAGGTTTACAACTGCTGCTGTGGGACAAGGCCTACTGCTCTGGGTATAGTTCCATGTTAGTAACTGGAACTAAGTGGCTTCTGAACTGCACGGAGATGGCCTTCAGCCTGCTAGCTTGGAATTCACAGTTAATTTACACAGACAAGCCTTTATTTTTTATCCGCTCACTTCCATTGCTAGCCATTACAGTACTTTTGCACTTATAGTATTATTTCAGAGTTATAACCATAATAAATAAATTTGGGAAGGCATTAGACATTGTACCTTTTTATCTGAAAAAGTTTTTTTAATGACATTTTGCAGATCATTGGTGATGAATGTTCCTTCCGCTTCCAGCTCAGTGATGCCTTGTGGCTCAAAGATACTTACATCAATCTGAAATTATTAATTGAAAATTATTTTTATTGACTCACCCACAATATATCAATTTAGTCATTTACAGGAAGGTCAGAAGGCAACTATGGGTATGAAAGAGAGATTTTCTTGAAAGAAAAAGAAACGTACTTTTGTAATTTATAACAGAAGTCCAAAACCACACTTGTGTGGATACACTATCAGACAAACATACCTTTTTCTACATAGAGATTAGAAACAAAATAAACGTTTATGCTTTTATGAAAATGTAACTCATTTGAAAAGTAGTTAGCAGAATTTTGTCAAATGTCAAATAAATACCTTCATGTCAAATAAATACCAAATAAATACCAAATGTCAAATAAAGTCCTTCTAAAATATAACCCTGTCATTAGCTGTGAGCCATGCCTACCTTTGACATACATTTCAGTGTACTTTTTATCATATTGTGTTTAAAATAATGCTTTATGAATTTCCAGGTGTTGAGTTTTGTAATGATTTTTTACACAGATTTTTCTGGGCAAATAAAGGAGAACGATTTTGCCTTAGGAATGGTTTTTAGCAAGGTAGATAGAAGTAATCAGACACTTTGGGCATGCAAAAGCAACGGTCTTCAAAAATACAATATATATATCACTGCAATTTAGCATGATGTAGTTTCATGGTGGTGTGAGAAAGGCATAGTTTATGCAATGAAGGTATTTTTAAGAGCTATTCTGCCCCAAGGCAATTAAAATGCCTTGGGCTTTTCAGTTTTCTGTATATCATTATTTTTGAAGGCTTAGTAGTTGAGCTAACTTGCCAGGCTTACAAATAAAAACCTGCAGTAAAGCATGTTGGCAGGGACTCCCCAAATGGTTCACTGGAAATATTATCATGGGCCTTTAGTTCATCTGTGGGCCAGTGGGAATGACCATGGTACTCCACTTTCAACAGAATCTCAACATCTTTTAAGTTACAGTATCCAGTCTGACACAGTTTGACATCTACCTCAAAATCTTTGACAAGCTGCTTCGGTTTTACTTTGATGAACATCTCATATTTTCCAAACTGTCGCTTCAGCAGTTCCTCATATGTGAGTTCAAAAGTGACTTTACTGGCTGCTGCAATGTTGACTGAAACAGTGAACTTTTCTGTTTTTCTTCCTGAAGCCCTGTATTTAAGTGGGTAAGAAGAATATTATGCTTTTTCACAGTATTTACTGCTTGGGTTTGGTTGGTGCAGGAGTAAAACAAAGATGGGAATTTTGATGTATTGCTAAAATCATAGTCAAACAGTGTAGAATTTATTTAAGTTTGCCAATTAGCTTAATCCCAGGAACAGATCATATGCAGTTAGCACAAGCTGCAGAAACAGTTTATCCTTAACTGCAGATACAGCCTGTTGAGTCAGAAGTTGTATTTCTTTCTTTATAATTAATATTACAATAACTCTAAATTACTTGTTCTTTTCCTTTGGTCCTGTAAAAAGCAAACTTCAGAAATATGCCAGAACAAGGTATTACAAATCTCACAATTTGCTACAGGATAATGGTGTGGGAGCCACACCAGACATCATTCTTACTTGACAAGACCAGCAGTCTGTCCCTTTGAAACAGCTTTCTCATACTCCTGTTTGGCAGCTTCTTTTTCTTTTATATATCCAGGGTAAGTGACACCATCAATTGTCCTGCAGAAAAATTGCCTGGTTTAGCTGAATGGTTTGCACTGATACATGAAAAGTTATTATAGGCAATTCTCTGTTTATTGATTGGTTTGCTAACAAGTATTTTCAGGAACATGGTATTGCCAAGATTTGAGCATTTTCAATGAAACACAAACTAGCCTTCTCAGTGACTTCAGCTTGAATGAAGAGCTCTGTGCTCAGTACCTCAGAGAAACTAAAGCAATATTTTCCTTGAAAATAATTAGATCAAAACTGGACTAATAGCAACACTGCTTATACCTTCTGTATTCCTACACTTTAGCAAGCTTGGTCATCTCATCTCATCTAACAGAAAGCTGTCTACAGCTGAACATTTCATCCTTAGACTCCATACACCATTAAGCAAGCATTTTTCACAGGGGATTAATCTCATCCTAAAATAAAAGGTCTAGCATGACTTAGAGTGATTGTCCCCTAAAAGCAACTGTTTCTTTTCACTGAAAATAAAACAAGCATAGTGTCATTAGCAGAGATGGATGTGTTTAAACTGAATTAAACTTAAAAATGCTGTTAAAATTGCATAGTATTGCAACTAAGATAAAAATGTAAGGGAATGATTTCATCTATTTCCTGTTTTTAATTCAAATTTGATTTCAAAATGAAGAGAGAAGTTAAAATTTAATGCCATCAGGGAAATTCAGTAATAGAGCTTTTCTTGTTTGATAAGATCAGAGTAAAGTAAATAGTATTTCTGAAAACGTGAATGGATCTCCAGATAAGATCTTCCATTCCCTAAGGTCCATGATGATGAATAAATACAATCAAAACTGAGTCATCTTTTTAATAGATGTACCAGTGTTTGCCTTTCCCTAGGTATCTTACATGTTAAGTTAATAGTATCAGAAAATTGCCCTGGAGACATTTAGAAATCAATCAAATAGCAAATTAAAAATGAATGCTTTATGGTTATTTTTTTTTCCAGTTGCATTTGTACAGATTTTGAGTTTACTCTAGTGGTATTTTAAAAACTACACACATGCTGAAGTTGGTAATGAAGGCTGTTTTAGGGAGTTCAACATCAAAGAAGACTTCTTTGTGCACATTTCCACGATTGACAGCTCGACTGGTGATGACATTGCGGGCAAATCGGGAAGTTACTTTACTGTCAATTTTCATGCTATAGATTTCTATCCCATTGACAACCTGTGGATTGAAAAATGAAAAAAAGAGCTAGCTGTTATACTGCTGTCTGTGTTAATCAGCCATAATAACATTTTTTAGAAAGAAATCATTACAGGAGAGGCTATCATTCCAAAGTGAAACAGGAAAAACCTAATGATAAAAAACAGGACACAGCTGTGTTTCCTTGGGTCTGTCACACCACCATGGTGGTGGTGTTCCAGGAGTCATAACAATAGCCCCTTTAACAAAACATTGCCACCACAGCAAAGATGCTACCAGTGTAAGAATTTTTTGTTGTTATTGGTGGTGGTGTGTTTTGTTTTTTTTTTTTTTTCCCTCTACTGAGACTGTGATTTTTGTTCGTGGTTAGTCAGAGACAGCACAACCAATGTACCACTGCCTCACTGCCTTTGTGACTGTTATAATCAATTGAGTGGCTGGCTCCCAGAGCAGGGGCAAAGAGTCATCTCATGTAAAAATAGACCTAACCAGTTCCAGATGAGCTTCAAATTCCATTTTGTTAGCCTCAATTTTCTCACAACTGGGGCTTATTTGCCTTTAAGCAAGAAAATGAGTAGGGCAAGACTGAATTTCTTTAAATGCTCAGGTGTAAGGTTGCTGGAGACTATATGAAAACACAGGCAGCAGCAGATGTGCTTCCTTAGGCAAGGAGGCAATAACAAGGTCTGCTTCCTGCAACAAAAGCAGCAGTGGCAAGAAGCTTGTGATTGTTATGCTAGGCCTGATCTCTGGCTAGTTGATTAAAAGGTCTTCCCAAAATCAAAGCATTTAGCATTGCTGAAGTGGCATTCAGATGCCAAGTGGAATCAGCCTCAGAAATCTGGTCTCTTGTCCTCCTTACAAATAACAACATAAAATCAAAATGTTTGTTAGAGACACGGAGGTGACTTCAAACAACGTTGCTATCTATTAAAATATAACAAGCGGTAACAAATAATTTTATAATTCTTTTTCCATCTACAGGAGTTTCCATCAGAGCTTGGAAAAGAACAGCCTCATTAGTCCTGCTGCCTAAAACAAGCAACTCAGGGCTCCTCCCCATGTCGCACACACTCAGAAATATGTTTGCTCAGACTGGGCTCACAGAAACATGCTGTGAACACCGTAAGAATATTCGTGTCACCATGCATCTTTCACCATAGACTGAACAGAACCAAGCCATCATAAAAGACAAGACTACTCACCAAGTCATTTTCAGCATTTCGCTTCTGTAACGAGAAAAAATGGGAAAAAAAATCATGACTAAGGTATGACCGCTGCATTTAGACATCTTGTTTGTGGGAATTCCTGTTGTCAGGACCTGTGGTACACATTCTGTCTTTTTAAACCAATTCTCCTTTGGGAGAAAAAAAGGCTTGTATCATAGCATAAAAAATGGTTTGCACATTTTTTCCAGTCACACACACATCCTACTTATCAGGCAGACCCGTCCTTACACTCTTTCAGACTGCTTCACCCCACCAGCCTCTGATGCTAACACAAATACGTAAGATGACAATTCAGCAGGCTCACAGAGAGGTTGCTATGAAAGGCTGCAGGGAGGAAAAAAAAAAAAAAATAAAGGTAGTTTTTTTGATTTCCATGTGTTTGCTCTCAGAATGAGTGCAAATATCAGAAGCCCTACAAAAATATCACGTACTCTCATGATCTGAAAGAAAGACCAGGTTTCAAAAATTCTTGCAGGATCATGTGAAAATAGCAGCTTGCACAACACAATTCCTGTAAGTGTGGTTGTAATGCCTTATCTCTTTTGGCTCCAAGAGGGTCACATTTTGTGCAAGTTTTTTTTTTTTTTTTTTTTTCCATGTTTACATGCTCTACCAAATAGAGAGTTAAAGATGCATAGATAACAAGTCAGATGTATATCTTGGGTACATATCTGGTTACCCTGCTTTTGTTACTTTTCACGTTTAGGAGTTCTGCAGGTTGGAAATGGAGACACAAAGGATTTTGTTGTTGCTGTTTGTTGTTTTTTGTTTTGTTTTGTTTATTTTATTTTATTTTATTTTATTTTATTTTTTTTCCCAAGACATTATATTAAATCAGTGGTATTACAGAGATTTGGGGAAGGCTTCTCAAATACTGGAAGAGTCTGGCCAGTTCATAATTCAAACTGTTATTGCCACATAGGTGATTTCTGTGTGTATGTCTCTCCTGCTTCACAAACTTATTGGGCTTTTTTAATGTCTGTGTTGTACACTCACCATTTCAAATGCTCCCTTTCCAAAACTGAAATTATCTTTTCAGTATCTGTACTGTCATTATAGCTAATCATCTCCCCCTGCAATCTGAGGTATGGATACTTGGAAATGAAAAGCTCAAGTATCTGAAATGTCAATTAGTTTTGCACAACCTTTTTGTTAAAGTGGAATTATCAAGGAGTTCCAGACTTAAAAAAAAAAAAAAAAAAAAAAAAAAAAAAAAAAGGTGTTCTTTTGTTGCAAATTCTGTAATTCTATTACTTCCTAAACTAAAAAATACTTTAACTGCATTTAATTTTTCCAGAACTGCTGCTGTGCATGTTCTTTAACAAAGTTATGGATTCTATACTAGTTTTGAAACAGTTCTGGTCTGATTCTCTAAATACTTTTGGAGCTACTCTGCCATTCTCATTGAAAAAGAAAATACAGAAAAATATTGTAGTGAAAGCTATTAGTGGCTTATACTTGGGCTGATCTTGGACAGAGATATTCAAACCCAAGTGGGCATCATCCTGGGCTACCTACTGCAGCTGACCCTGATTTGATTACAAGGCTGCATTAGATGATTCTGCAATTCTGTGTTGTTTTGGTTTTTTTTCATTCTTAATGATTCACTCGGTTGTAGATAGAGACCTCACTAACATCAAGGTCGTTTTAATATCCTCTGACGTGTAATTACAGTTACTTGATAAAATGTTTCTATTTCCCCATATTTGCCAGTTGCAACAACTATTGGAATGTTTTTATTTCATTTATATAACAGTGATAAGTTCAGTTTTTGTTTAATACTGTTTTGCTGTGGCAACAGCAAAGAATATAGGTGTTAATTATCTATGGAAATTGGAGAGGAAAAGTAGAAGAAAATAGGAATTTGAACACCCAAGAATACAGGGAGGGAAAAGAGGGCTCCTATTACAGTACTTGCGGAAAGAAGCCCTGATTTTACAGCCTTGGGAAACTAAAACACAGCATTTCTAAGAGACTGAGCAAAGAATCTACAGTTAATTTGAAATGACCTCCAGCAACACACAAGACTGAATGAAGTATTTATGTAAATCCCTATGCATTGCATAGGAAAAATAAGGTGTGAAAATGATTTTGAAATCACCAGCAACATTAAAGAGTCCATCATTCCAAGTGATGCTGATTGGAAATCACATAGAAGAGAGAATAACGCAACTAAGCTATGAAAACAGAACTTGCTCATGACCTTTCTAGGAGTCTCAGTGCTGCCAGGATGAGACGGTTATGGAAGGAAAGCTGTGTCACCTAGAAATACATATTCAAAGCATGGGTGCATGCTTTGAATATGTACCCATGCTTTGAATATGTAATTATAGGGGTAGTTTATTTCTAGAAAGAAAAAAATCCTACCCTTAATAGCTTTGTGTATAGGAACAAGATGTACAAGTGTACTTAGGGGTCTTCGATTTGGATTTTTTTCAGTTTTCAGCTGATTGGCTTTACCAATTTTATTTATCTGACTATGGCTTTAAAAGCAGCTTTGAAAGCCTGAAGATCATCAGCCATGTACCAGAGAGACTCCTAGTCATGCTTTGTCACTCATGACTAGCATACTACCTGCTCAAAGGAGCTAAGACAGGGTTTGGGACAGACACCTTCACAATATACAGCAATCTCCCATTTCAACAAAATTATATTTGCATAAAGGATAGAATTGAACTGGGAAAATCAACCATTTTTTTTTTTTCTGTAGTGTTCTGCATGTACAGATGTAACATAGCACAGGGCTTTGGCCATCTTCTGTTTAGGAAATCTTTAGCATTGCAAGACATACAGAGAACAACAGGTAGTATAGTAATCAGGAGGAACAAGCTACCCTGTATCTGGGCTACATGTGAGATAAATAATAAGAATTCTTGGCATTTGTAATTTTCAACTATAAATCTCAAGCTGACTTCAAAAAGATAGACATATTATTATCCTGATTTTCAAAGAAAAAGTTTTGGCAAAGACCATAACCACATCAACAGAAACTGACCGTAAATTGCTTTGTCCTGTTCTGCCCAATAACCAACAATGTTCCCTGAGGAGATCTGCCCTCTGTAACTTACACATGCTTTAATTACTGAGACAGAGGAAATAATTTCCTGAGATGAGGAGTAGTGGCCTGCAACTTAACTGAAAAAAATTAGGCAGAACATCAGGAAGCACTGCCTTACTCAGCAATCTGTCAAAAAAAAAGAATCTCGGACACAGATATATTCCATGTTATGCTCACATAAATTTTACACAAAATCATACTATGTCACTTGGACCATGGAGATGTTTATCTGGATGTCCTGTTATACCTCTGTTACATTTCTTTTTGAAGGCATCTTTTCACTGCTATTTTGCATTTCTATACAGATACTATATAGTAGGTTCAGTTGCAGCACTGATTGCACACATCTAAATATAAAAGCTCTAAAACATTTTACCATTACATGGTGATGACAAGGAAAACAGAGGAAAGTGATGTTTTAAAAAAGACAGGAGAGCTTCTTCAGAGCTAATTCAAAACTGGGGCTGATTAGAGGCAAACCATTCTCAGTCCCAAGTCTGATCTTGTGTTCACTGGTAACAGAGAACACAAAGCTCCTGGTGGCACCACTGTATGAGCTCTCTGGAAAATGTTCATAAATGGCAGGAAATTAATCTCCGAAGAATGGGAGTCGCACACATGGTTGATTACTTACCTTAATGTTTCTGACATGTGTTACCAAAAGGTCTGATGATGCAAAGGCAGGAATCGATAATAAAATACAAAGCAATAGACGGCTTTCCATTTTGGAAAAAAGTAAGATTCTAGTCTGAACGATACACTTAAATAAATAATGCTTTGTTTACAGAGTGTTAATAGATAACCCTGTGTGAAAACTGGGATTAAACATTAGGCATAAGGGAAAAATCAAACACTGAATTTTGATTTGCATGATCTACAGCATACTGCTACAAAACACTTGTGGGATGGCCAGCGTGAGAGTATGACTCTTCTATGTAATATCACCGGCAAACAGAAATTCAATAGCCATTTCTTTACAGGTGACTGATGTGAGAAGCAAAGTTGTGTTTTTGCAATAGAAGGTGTTTTTGCAGTGGAAAATTACACTAACCTTGCATATTCAAACATGATTATGTGGCATAGCAGTGGGGGGAGTATGTTAAGCAGATAAGGGGAAGGTCCCACTGTCCCAAAATAAGGAGGATAGCTAAGAAAAACAAGATGAGGAGTATAAAATCAGTAAAAAGAAAAATCATGGTCCCTCTAGTCACAAGAATGAAAAAAAAAAAAAAAAAAGGAAAAAAAGGAAGAGGAGGAATTAACGGTTTGTCAAATAAAATTGTACATATATGGTACAGAAGTGCATCAAGTAGGTTGGGAACCTGTCATACTCAGCCAGTGAGGAAACAGGGGAGAAAACAAGTGTCAGGTAAGAGGGAATATAAGGTTACGATGAACTTTTACTGTGCACTTCTGCTTGCAGGACACCTGCCATTGCAATTGTGAATAAAATAGCCAGGCTCTGCAAAGCACTGGGGAGAAGGGAGGCTACCACAGACACCTCAGACACACGACAGACACAGCACACAGTACAGGCACGGGGATAACTGCTGATAACCTGGACTGGGAATTCTGTAGTACTTGTACTGTAGTACCTATAGAACTCAGCCAGTGAGGAAATGGGAGAAATTAGGTGTTGGTAATAGGGAATATAACGTTACGATAAACTTCTACTGTGCGCTCCTGCTTGCAGGATGCCCGCCATTGCAATTGCGAATAAAATAGCTTCACAGAAGATCCTATCCAAAGAACATCATTAAGATTTTTCTCACAACTGCTTTTTATCTTTCTGCTCTAGACTCACCCCTTTTCTGGACTAAAACTGTGTACCTTCCTGAAGGCTGTCACTGCCTCAAATTTATCACAGCTGTAACAGGGTGCGCTGTCTCTTGAACCCATTTATGCTTCTCTTCAAAAACTACCTTTTGTAATCCTGCATATCACTCAGGCACCCACTTCTGGTATCGTTATTTGACACACATCCTAACTATCCCAGAAACTTAAAAGTTAATGCTTTCTTACTTGTCCTGAAAAAGAAAATTCATCCTGGCTGAAACTCAGGTCCAAGCTTGCAGTTCTTGCATCTCACACAACTGATACCCATTCAGCCTTTGGATGCAAGGTCCATTTTCTTTGTTATCTTGACAGCGTTAATTCTCCATCTTCTGTTTTCCTCTTTTGTGTTACATGAAACACAAACTTCAGGGTCCGTGAGGTAAATTTTCAGTAATAATAATAGAGGTGAAATGGCACAGTGTAAAATTTTAAGAACTAAAGTTAACTAGACACGTGAATGAACCAACAACTGAAATGTACAGAACTGACTGCCAGCAAAACTCATCAATTTGCATTTTGCTAGGTCAGGCGGTTACTATGGCAGGGGAGGTGTTTAGTTGTGTGCTGGCCTGTATGCTAATGGCAAAATTAATTTTCCTTCTTACGCTGAACAATTCAGCCTTTCCCTTCGCCCTGGGGTACTTCTATTTTCCCTGCAGTTAGCTTTTAGAGGTGTGCGAGGAACACTACACAAGAGGGCACCGAGCTCCTTTTAGACCACTCTGGAGCTTTCTCAAGCAAGTCTCCGTCCCATCCGAAGGTGACGTGGTGGCTCTGTGGGGCAGCTGTGACCAGGCAGCCCAGCACTCAGGCAGCACACTGCTGACCCCGAAGCACTGTTACTGAGGGACCTGCTTTGTTCCTCGTGTTTAAAAAGCGGCGAGGCGAGCCTCGCACATCCCCCAGGCCCCCTGCCCGTTCCTAAGATGGCCGCCCCACCCGCTTCCAAAATGGCTGCGGAGCGGTCGCCCTGCGGGACGTCGCTATGGCAGCGGCGGGCGCGCTGCCGGCCGGGCGGGCCCGGGCGGCGGCACCGGGCGCTGAGGGGACCAGGGCGGTGGTGTGGCGGCGGGACCATGCCCCTGGCTGCCTACTGCTTCCTCCGGGCCGTGGGGAAGGGCAGCTACGGGGAGGTGAATCTGGTGCGGCACCGGCACGACAGCAAGCAGGTAGCGAGGGGCCCGGGCCCGCCCTGAGGGGGGCGGGGGGCTGGGCCTGGTTGGGTTTGCTCCCTTGTGCACCGAGGATTGTAGTAAAAGTTCAAAGAAGACAGTTGGCTGGTTTGTTTCATGTAAACAAACATATTAATCTAAAAGTTTTTGTTCTTGTTGTTGTTTTTTTGTTTTGTTTTGTTTTGTTTTAATGCCTCGTTTTGGGGAGGAAGACCTTCATCTGGTAGTCAATGAAATACACGTGGGTCTGTTTAGCACAGAGTACAGGAGGTTGCTGCTGGCTTGTTACCGTTAACTTTTTATCTTTGAGACTTGGAGGCGTGACAGAAATAGAAATGATAGCAAGGATGGAAAAAGCTGGCGTTGGCTTTCCCTAACAATCAGCTCTGCTGGAGGAAGACAGAGCTTGTGCTTGCTGTATTGACCACAGCAGAACTCAGCAAAGTTTTGGCCATGACCCAGTTGAAGCATAACATTTTGTTGCACACGTTTTTGTTGGGTATTTGACATAAATTTGGCTTGCCTGGCCAAAAAGGTTAGCAAGAAACTGCAAGAGGCTAAAGAAATGGGGATAGTGAGCAGCCACAGAGCAGTACGACAGGCCTCAGGCGTGAGCCTTGTGCCCATGGTCTGGCAGGAGATGCTGGGAGAAGCATTTGCGCAGATCAGATCCTCCTTTTTGGGGGAAGGCAGGGAAGAGCCGGGCACTCAAAGGCAAATCCCTACCACCAGGGGGCTGGTGGCAGTGAGGGCAGTGCTTGCTCCCACCATGCACAGTCGGGTGTCCTCAAAGGGCTGCTAACCTCACTGTCCTAAAAGTAAACAGTACCTTTCTGCTGTACGCAGGTCCTTGGATTTCACCTCTTTGTCATGCTGATCGTTAACACTGGCAACAGCCTCGCTTCCTTATCGTTGGTATTTTAACTTAAATATTTGATGCGTTGTCATGCGTCTTATCTTGTGCCAACAGTGCTTTTATAAACATTTTTTTTCTCCAGCAGGACGAGCAGGATTTTTAGTTGTCACTTTTGCAGAGTGCTGTGTGTTCTCTGAAAAAAATAATTATATTTTGTTCAATTGTACTTGCTGTTATATGAATGTTGTTTTTTGTTGAGGGGATTGAGTGGCTCTGGGTGTTAAAAACTTAATAAATAAATAAATCCAATTTACAAATAATTTGGTGTCAAGTAAGGCAGAAGAGCATTTCAATAGATTTTGTGGGAATCTTTCTAGGGTAATATCTTAATTAAACCAAATGCAGGCAATGCCAAATTTCAAGTTACGCTTTGTGCATATTTTTTGCATTTTCGTCATATGTAGTCTGGAGACAGAATGCTGAAATAAAGCTAAAAGCTCTTGCTTTCCATCCCCAAAGATAAGCTTTAGTTGGCTTGTCACATAGAACACAGTAGTTGCAATATTTCTATTTTATTTTAAACTTAGATGATGCAGTGCATGATTAGTTTTGTTATATTTCCCTTTGGAGCTGTGTGTCACAAGTTACAAGAATTGAGGAGCTTGTCCAGCTGACTTCTGAAATGGAAAACCATGCTCAAAATTTGGAGGTACTGTTGCTTTCTGTGTAATTGGTTCCCTTGCTGTATAGGGGGCAGTTCTCATCAACTCTGATTAAATGTGCTGGACTGAATAAATAGGGCCCACCTAGGAAGTAGGTAGCCTAAGCATTTGAATTAAACAGAACAGAAATTGAGTAAGAAAGTATTATTTTAAATGTTTTGAAATGAAAAACTCGCAGGTAAGAATGGGGTCAGGTGTATATACCATGCCATGGCTCTTCCATGAGAAGCTGATTCCCTAGAAGTGATTGCCACAAAATTTACATCAGAAAGGGGACTAGGTCAGCCCTAAATATTGGTGCTGTGTATGATTCATATGCACCATGGATTTTATTGTCTCATCTTTGGCTTCAGCGATACTTTTGCTGAAATCTGAAATTCTCTGTGAATTTTTGTTGTAGTTTATACTAGGGAGAATAAATAGCAGCTTTCATGAGACCTTTTGGCTCTTTCAGTGTGACCAAGGGGCTTCCTTCTGATTCATTTATTTTTGAATAAGTTTATACCTGCATATACAGAACCTCATAAATGCAACAGATAGATAGTATGGTTATCTGATGCCTAGGGCAAGTTTAACCTAAATTACATATGCTCTCAAGCGTGGGGGAAAATATATATATTTACATGTGCATGTATTTTTTTTTCAGAGTAATTCTAATGGTACCAGCCCTCCCGACTGCCTCTCTGCTTTCTGTTTGTGATGGAAGCTTTTCTCCTGTGGTTCACTGTTTTGTAGACTTTGCTTTAGATTTGGGAATTTCCTAGAGCTTCTACATAGTAACTTTCATCTCTGATGATATTGTCTTACAATTTTTTTTACAGTATGTCATCAAAAAGTTAAACCTTAAAAATGCTTCCATCCGGGAGAGGAAAGCAGCAGAGCAAGAGGCACAGTTGTTATCCCAGTTGAAGCACCCAAACATAGTTGCCTACAGAGAGTCCTGGCAGGGGGAAGACGGACTGTTATATATTGTTATGGGCTTCTGTGAAGGAGGAGATCTGTACCACAAACTCAAGGAGCAGAAGGGCAAACTTTTGCCAGAGAGTCAGGTGGTGGAATGGTTTGTCCAGATTGCAATGGCGTTGCAGGTAAGATACAAATAACTTAGTTATTTTAAGATTAAAAAAAATGTCTCTTTCCGCATTTAAAAATTCCACAGTTAGGCTACACAGTTTGAATTCAAGTCTGGCTGTGTTAGCATCTAAGTACAATGGTTATTAGTACATTGAACATGTTCATAGGGCATTTCCATCAAATTAACTTACTATTTTAGGTAAGAATTTGCTATCACATGTTATGTGTGCATCTCTTTATCACAGTAGACAGTAGTAACCTCCACAGTGTTTGAAATTATGGATCAAAATTACAAAATTTAGTGTGTGTTTGTTTTTTTTTTTTTTTTTTTAAAGCTTTCAGGAGCATGTTGTGTTACGTGATTTCACTAGTGTTTTTAAATGGTAAATTTAAACTGCAAATTCATTTTTATTAAGTATTATCTCAGTAATATAGGTGGTGGTTATCGTACTTTAATAGTGAGAGTAAAAAAGACAAGCTAGAATTATTAACACTGAGAGGTAAGAAATGTGACAAAATTCTATGTTAAAGTTGCCTCCTGTGGCCAGATACATGCACATCAACAGCAGTGCCTGTTTTTGCTTAATATAAGTCTAATCTTTTTCGTTATTTAGACAACATCACAAGGTACATGTATTTTCTGCCAAAACTTTGTACTAAAGGCTAAGCCATGTTTGTAAAGAAATGGAGGTAGCAGAAGTGTGTTAGAGTTTGAGCCTTAGCCTTACATTTTTATTTCCTTTTTTTTCTGGTGCGTCACTAACACCACATTCTACACTAACAGCAGTTGTTTTGCTTTTATAGGGATATTTGTGTCTATGCTTATGTGTTTTCCCTCTTTGACTCTCATAACTTGATTTTAATTTTCAGTGGAGAAACAATTGTGTTATTTAACTCCATCTATACTTTTTTCTTCCCTTCACAGTATTTACATGAAAAGCACATTCTGCACAGAGATCTTAAAACTCAAAATGTTTTTCTGACACGAACAAATATAATCAAAGTGGGTGACCTGGGAATAGCCAGAGTGCTAGAAAACCAATACGACATGGCCAGCACTCTCATAGGCACACCATACTACATGAGCCCTGAACTCTTTTCTAACAAGCCCTACAATTGCAAGGTACAGTAAGTTGATGCAAATACTGTTTCTAATTCATTAAGCAACTTATTTTGTAATGCCTGAGGATATTACAATCCTAAGTATTATTTTTAATTTATTACTGCTTTTGACTCTTTCTAATGTTCTCAGAGAAAAAACAGGAGAGAAATTGGCATGGACCTTTATTTCTGAAACTGTGTTTGCTGCAGTGGGTGACAATTACTAGCATGTGATACCTTATCACAGCCAAGGTGTTCAGCAGTCAGCCTGGACCTATAGCAGCATGCCAATGTAAATAACACCTCTGTCTAACAGAGGCTAATATCTTTTTCTAAATTATTACATAACAGCCAGGAAGCTTTATGTTCAACAGCAGCATTAAAAAAAATAAAATAAAGAAATGAACAGTGTTACTGTGAATTTCAAATACAACAAAATAAGGCAAATGTGCTCTAAAAAGCATAAGATTAATCAAGCTTAAAAGAGTGGGATTGAAGCCAAAAATTTACAATGAAATATGTTCTTAATTAGTTTATTGCCATATAATAAGCCTCTTTGAAGACTTTTGAAGGTGATTAAATGTGAAGATAAAACTTCTACCTGTATTACAAACCTCCTAAACACCTTCCCCCACCCCCCCATTTTTTTTTTCAGTCTGACGTTTGGGCATTAGGCTGCTGCGTTTACGAAATGGCTACACTGAAACATGCCTTTAATGCTAAAGACATGAACTCTTTGGCTTATCGAATAATTGAAGGAAAGGTAAAAACATGTAACATATTTTTATCAGTGCTTGGATTATCTAGTAACTTGAGACAACTGTTTCCAATTGGAAATAAATATATTGTGTGCTGCATACAATGTCATGTATTGTGTAAGACTGGTATTTCCCGGTGGTATATGATGTAATACCAGACTCAGGAAAGTATTAATTTTTAGATATTGCTAGGGTCTGTTACCCTTTTGTGCAATTACTGTACTAATGAATTTTCAGAGTTCTGAGATGATCGACTTACTCATTTGCTTCTGGCTTAAACGTTGTACAAAGATTTACGTCACTGTTCACATGATGGCCATTTCCATGTTAGGTAAGACCTATACACCAAAGCAAGAAAGACATTTAAATAATGAAGTTAAAACAGATTTAATGTATATAAATCTCTTGCATCTATTCACAGAACTCTAACTGCTGATATTAATTTAAAAAAAATAAAATGTAGAGAACACGCTTAAAATTTCTATATTCTGTTTGATGGGTAGTTAAGTACTTTGGAATCTATCATTGAATGAGTAATTGGACTACTTATGCTGAGTACCTAGCTGAATCTAACTGTTGTGCATAAATAAATAATCTAGCATTAGCCCCTGATGACAAATAAGTTAAATAATAGCAGACTTCCTATTCCTTTTACAGCTACCACCTATGCCAAAGGATTACAGCCCACATTTGGTAGAAATAATACGAACCATGCTCAGTAAAAAGCCTGAGGAAAGGCCTAGTGTGAAAAGCATACTAAGACACCCATATATCAAGCACCAAATTTCTTTGTTTTTGGAAGCCACGAAGGCGTAAGATATTTTCATTTGAGTGTTTTTATACAAAATATTTGTGTTTACTGTTATCTTTGTTTTATAACTTTTCCTATTTTTTATAGCAGGATAACATTAGTTCTATTGTGTGCAGATGCAAACCAATGAACATATGAGTTTCTTTAGAGTCTTGGAGAAAGAGGAGAGAGATGGAATGGAAAATAGTTATTCTGGCAAATACAGACTAAATCTGTGCAATGGTTTGGATTGCGTTGCTTATTCAGAGAAAAGGGGGGAAAAAAAAGCACCAGTATTTTCAAGAAAGTGATGGGAAATACCCATCCTTCTGTATGGTTCTTTGAGGCCCTTTATCATCTGGAAGTTGTTATACCAAGTTCCTCTTGGTATTCACTGATTTAATTATTTTTCGTTTTCACGCTTGGTCAGTTATTTTACTGCATCCATATAGGAGTAGTCTTGGTGCTGTACAGAACAAATGAACGCTGCTGCTAGGGTCTGCGTAGTGTTTATAAACTCCTTTTATGGAGGTGAAAATGAGCACATTGTACAAGGTCTGTTGAAAAAGTCTAGTATCTTGTATTTTGTGTATGTAAGCTGTTTGGATTAGATTATTATTATTATTTTTTTTAATTATTATAAAGAAATACCTTAAGGTCTTGGTGGTGGTCGTTGACTGAGCAACTTTTATTCTTGTTTGTTTGCTTGTTTTTGCAGGAAAGCAGCCAAAAGTCATAAGAAAACAGCAGATTCTAAACTTAAAGATCCTTGTTCTGTGGTCTCAGTAAAGAAAGAAACTTGTAACAGGAATGTGACACCCGAAAACCACTCCTTTGAGCAAGCCAGGAAATACAAAGTTGTAAGATATATTCCCTCCTCCCCACAAAAAAAAAATCTTTTCTTAAAAAAAAAAATATATACATTGAGAGGTGTGTGTGTGTTTTTATTTTGTTTGTTTTTAAATAATATGGAATGTCTTGGGCATTCATGAGAACGTGGAACTGATTCCTAGTGGTGTGTAAAATTCACATTAATGAAGGAATAGTGTTCAGGCAAGAATGGAAGTAAATAAAAAAGCTGTGGGTCAGTAAAAACTAATTGCAGTATCTTATCTATAAGATACCAACTAAACAACATGCAGGTTTTCATTTGTGGGCCATTATGTGAATTATTTCTATATAAATTTGCAGTTGTAATGATGTACTTAATTTTTGTATGCAGCATGTTTATAAAAAAATATTTCTACATTTCTCATGAAGGATTTGAGGTTAAATATTTTTTCAAATACTTGATGACAAGTGGTAATCATTTTCAAATCTATATGGTTTTGACTGGAAAAAAAAATTATAGTTAGACCACAAAATTATTTATTGTTGGAATTCTTTCCGGAGGTTAGAATGAATCTTACATTGTGATTAATCTTGTGCATGTTTATTTATTTTGTTTTGTTATTTTGGAATGGCTCTGTTATTGTGGGTTTAAGCTTACAGTGTGGAAAAACTGAATGTTTGGTGGAGTAGCTCTTGAAGAATTATTGGTACTTGTTGGCTCCTTCCTTACAGAGGAGCCAAGTGAATATAACTTTTCTTTCATGGTCCTGGCGAAAAGTGGGTGTATAAACCTATGCCTGAAATATATAATCTGAAATGGAGTCTATATCTCTTCAAAAACGTGGGTTGCAGCATTTTTGAAGCTCTTAATCTGTAATTGATAATTTCACTACAGTTCACATAAATTAGTATGTTAATGACGTTCATCAATTGTTTGGAATATACTTGCATATGTGCATAATGCCCAAAAAGTAATTCTTATTTTTGTTTGTTTGCTTTTCTTGTAATTCTAGAATGAAGAAGACTGCATCATCAAAAATAAAGCCACCAAAGTTTGTGCCCCAGAGAAATCACCTGTTGAGTTGAAAACAAAACCAAGCAGTAATGATTCAAACAGCCTGGGAGAGTCTTTAGCTACAATCAGTGAAGTGAATATTGATATCTTAACATCTGAAAAGGGGAACTATGAAATTGAGAAGTGCAGCAGTGATCATATTCCTGAGAATAATAAAGCAAAATGTGTAAATGTTCCAGGGAATTCTAAAATAATACCTAGTAGTCCACCAGTTAAGGCTGATGGACTACAGAAAAAAACAAAGCAAGCTTTTAAAGCAGAAAGTGCTGTGCCTAAGCTGTCATCTCTTGCTGCTGTAGAAGAAGATGATGATACTCTGAGACTCCTGCAGCCTATATCAGAAGACCAAAAGCAAACTGACCTGGTAATGCCTTCATTCTTACATAGACTTTGAACTGGATTTAACTAATCGTCAGCTGTTAAAACGGGGAGAGCGGCTGCTCAAAATAGTTTTCTATCCAAGTAGGATGCTGATGATACAATTGTTGGGATGGTTTAAATAGCTGGGAGCCTTGACTTCAGCTCTGCAAAGGCAACATGGTGGAGGAGTTTTAGGCTTGCATCTAGATGATGGAGATGCTGTTTTTACAAGGAACTAGAATTTTATTTTCCAGCTGAGAAGAGAGGTGGCAAGAATAATTTAAGGACATCTTTGTTCCGTGTTCTAAGTAGAACTGGCTGATCTCTTGAGCTGGTCCTGATTTGGATGGGCAACAGGTGTAAACAGCCAAACAAGTGGGACTCCCAGAGGCTTTTCTTTTGCATTCATGACTGTTTTAGTACATTCACTGAATGGTTTGGATATTTAAACGGATAGGCTTAGGCCTAAGGTGTTAAGAGAACAGAGGACAGATTAAATAGCTCTTAGAGTTGCTTCCTGATTTATTCCACATACTTTCTCCCCTTTTCACTTTTTTATAGTCAGACACTTAATGAAATGTTGAAGAAGGCTGGAAAAAAAAAGTGAAGGATGAGGAGTGGGAGATTGAAGGCAGACAGGTGATGAAGAGATGGGAAGAGGCATAAAAGAAAGGAGAAAGGAATGGTGATATGGAAATCTGGAAGATTTTTGCTTGCCTGCTTTCTTTCATTTCTCTTGAAGGCAGGCTGTTTTGTGCTGTTATTAATTTCATTTATTCTTTCACTGTTTATGAAAATGTTGGTGATTTGGAAAATCAGTACATCTTAAAAATGTCAACTTCTTTCTAGGCTTCCGTAGTGCTGTTCTTTAGATAGTAACTGACACAGAAATGCTGGCTAATTGTTTTTAGCCTGTACTCTTTTCCAGTGTTAAAGGGGTCTTCTGAGACAACTGGGAAAAGTCTTGATCTCATCCTACTGAATCTCTAAAGTGTCAGTTATAAACGTAGCTCTTTCTCTCACGTCTTATACTTTGGATTTAAAGGTCGTAGGTCTGTTCTTCTGGCTGTACAGCTGTCACTTGAAGCTCTTCTACTTTAGATGGTGATTGCCTTTTCTTTACCTTTTGATCTATAAAATAATTTTCATACACTCTTTTCTAATGAGAAATCATTATCTATTGCAGAGTTTGGATTCTACTGAAAAACTACTAGCACCATTTGTTCCTGTTGTAATTCAAGTAAGTGTCCTTCTTTGCAGGTTTTGTACCTTAAAAATACTGGTACAGCAAATATTTTTTTCTGTCTGTCAAGGGTTTATTGTGATTGCACCTGTGATATGTTAAGTTGGATGTAGTCCAAGTAGTAAAATGGCCTGTACTGATTTTTTTTTTTTTTATTATTTTTATTTTTTAAGAAGTGCCTACATTTTGAAAAAATACTTTACCTTCTTAGGATGATGTCTGTCATGGAGCTTCAGGAGATGCTCAGGAAAAAATTACTTCTCAGTTACAGCCTCATAGTTCTGCCCATGAACCCTCTCTCTCACGGCAGCGACGGCAGAAGAAAAGAGAGCTAGCTGAAGTCTGTTCAGAAAAGGTGCAGATAATAAAGATGATAAATCAGAATTCTCTCTCCTTGAAGACTATTTTACTCTTTAAAAATGGTACTCTTAAAAAAAAAAAAAAAAAGTGTTTTATGCTTTTCTTGTTTTATGTGCATCTCTTTAATTTCACTGATAACGAAATGCAGAACACTCAGTATGTCCTTTATGAGCAGCCTTTGAAAACCTCAGCAAACCTCACAAGTGTGAGTTGGGCACATCAGGTGGGTGCAAGGGAACAGTGAAGTGTTGTCTTTGCCTTTGCTGTGCTACAGTTTTTCCTAACAATTTCTGCTGGGACTTCTCAGGATGTTTGTGACTACAGAATACTCAGCAGTACATTTCCTGGCTGGTCATACAAGGCTGCTTGTAGCAAGCAGAAGACTACTAGTACTTTAGACAAGACACATGTAAAGGCTGCCTAGGCTTATGAGTGCAAACTGTAAAATGGAAATGTTGGTCCTTACATGTGCACCTAAGACAGGTCTCCTGTCAGTGCTTCCACAAGGAGCAGAGAAACTTCTTTGTGGAAAGGCATCAGATGAAAAATAGTCTGGGAGGAGGGGAATGAAATTTAGGGATGGAGAGAAGGGAAGTGGATGCAAGCAGAAGTGTAGAGAGGGAGAGATGAAGTTAGGAGTTGTGAAGAGAGGTATCAGTAGGATCCCAAACCTCTGTCATCCAACCTTATAATGCAAGAATGTCTTCTCTTTTGCAGAATACTTTAACTTTTAATTAAAAACAACTATAAATTCTTGCTTGCTTCTCTTTCAAGTTCAGAGCAGCTGCTCATCAGCCTTCACCTTTTCCTTCCAATGTGAATGCAAAGACAGTACAGAGATGTGCAGAGGAGTGTTGTGCTGAAGTCTCTGAATCTGTAAACAGCACCAAAAACAGTCAAGTTGCCATTTCAAAGGTTAGTTCTAAATACTGTGACACCATATTTTTGTCTCTCATTGCTTTTGAGCAGATTGTTCCTGGAGCGCATGCACAGTGAGTAAAGAAATAGATAGCAACTTCCTACCTGATGACCATCTAGTCCATATTGGATGAGAGGCTTCTGTGTTGAACAAGGGAGGGCAGAGGCTTCTTTTCTACAATGTACATTAGTCTTGTGTGCTAAGACTGTTTTATAACAAATAATACAGCATTTGTTAGATAATCAGAAGGTCTACTCTAGTAGGTCTTCTGCATCAGTCAAAGGAAGCTTTTTTTTGTTGCTGTTTTATAGCTGATAGATAACCAAACCATTGTGAGAATTGCTAATTACTGTCAAATTAACTTATTTTAAAGGAGCGGCCCTTGTCAGCAAGAGAACGAAGGCGGCTAAAACAGTCTCGGGAAGAGATGTTTCCCTCTGGTAATTTTTATGTTTGCATGTTAGATAAGCTGATAACTTCTCTGAGAAGAAATTCTAACTTGCTGTCAGTTCTTCACTAACATCTTGAGAAAGATGCGCTACGGGTGTTAGTTCTGTGTCAAATAAAACATTCTGTTAACATCTCTGTATTCTTCTAATTCTTATTTAGTTGTGTTTGGTTGTGCCTAGTGGTGACAACTTGTATTTGAAATGTATGTGAAGCACAGAATATACACCTTTCAGATAGAAGCTTCAGTGTTTTCTGTTAGCAGACTACCTACCTGCCTGTCTTTTCCCACGTGATAGACTTTTTCTTGCATGAGCATGAAACTAATTCAAAATACAAGCAGCTAAGTTATAAATACTGTAAAAATGTCATCCTTTCAGTGATTCCAGCAAGACGAACAGCAAATAGTGCAGTAGTTGAAGGAAAATCACAAACGGAAAATCATGTTAAAGTTGCTCAGTCCTCATCAGATCCCAGTATTTCTCAGGTAAACTGGGGTCATCTGCTTTTGAAATATGTCGACACAGGCACAATTCGGGAAGAAAAATAAAAGAAAAATGTCAGTCAATAAGAGTGCACAGTTCTCTGCATATATTGCTTTATATGGCCTTGGGTAGAGTATAGATCTGTAATCTGCCTTTTTGTTTGGCTAGTTCAGCTTAAAATTCCAGGCTTGTTGTGCATTTTCACTCCACTTGTGAGGGACAAAGACTGAGGGATCTCACAGACAGGGCTAACTGTTCTGGACTCTCTGAATTGCACTAATTGCACTGTTTTTTTTGTTTGTTTGTTTTTTGTTTTGTTACTTATTTGTTTGTTTTGGTAGGGAAAAAATATATTGAGAACTGTGTTTTGGTTGTAGATGAATCACCTATTTTTGTTTAATCTTAAGAACGCGCTACCTTTAGCATCATACATCTAAGTTTGCTTAGGTAGTAGTGTTTGAACATCGCATTTTAATATGCAGTCACGTTAAGTGGATATGTTTATGTGCTGAGAATAAGAAATTGTTGCTAAAAGAAAACTGAATAGTTTATGTTGCTACCGGTGTTGTCTAATTAAAATGTCTTGTTTAACATCACGAACAAGTATTAGGCAAAATCTTCAACATCTGGGGAATGTTATTAATACTCATAGTTGTAAAAGAAATTTTATTCTTAAATTCAAAGTCTAGGCTTTATTGTTCTCAACCCAGCACTTGCATGGAAGGTGTTTGGCATGTTTTATTTGCATATATATGCTTCTAACTGATAGTGAAATGCAAAACTTGATCTGCATTCACAAATTGATATTACGTAAGTTTAGTATGCACTAGTTGGATGTGTGTATGCTAGTGATGCTTTTGTGTGTGGTGCTGTGCACTCAACAAAAGACTGTAGAGACAGAAGTGGTTAAAGTCACCTTATTTATATCCCTTGCATATAATAAATATACACACATATATACATATATATATATATGTATATATTTAGGGAATGCTGGAAACCTAACTAATAATAATAAAAGTATTTAAAATCTTTGTGTTAAGGACCAATAGGTGGGCTAAGGATAATGAATATACATGTATAATATAGTTGGCTAAGAGCTGACAAGCATATGTGATTGAATAGTTGTAATAGAGGCACTTGGTAAAGCACTTAGTTGTTAAAACTGTATGACCAAGTAAGCACTCTATGAACAAATAAGCATTTCATAAAGTTTGTTCATGATGTCCTGTGTATTAGCTTGTTTTTAAAAGCAAAGGTTACCCCTTTTGAATATTATCACTGTCTCACTGTCTGTAAAAGTACTCTATTGAAAGGGTTCTTTTCCATGTAAAAAAAAAGTAGTTCATGCTGCATTGATAAAGTACTTCTGAAAATTAGAATTCTTGTCTATCTCTTCTACTCTCTCTTCATGTAGAAAAACAGAGTGGCCCATTGCCTTTCTGATGAGGAGTTAAGCTCTTCCACAAGCTCTACAGATAAGTCTGATGGAGATTCCAAGGAAAAGTAAGTATTTGGTGTAATACTATGCAAGAGTTTTATCTACTGTACTGGACCTTGACTTGGAATGGGGAAAAAAAATTGCAGGCATTACTTTCACAATTTATCTTTACATAGTGCTTGAAGAAGCATGTGATACAAAAGAAAAACTTAATTTGATTGTTGTCCTTCTGTGACAATAAACTTTTTGTGCTGCACATCCTGGGATATGTGATTGTGAAGCTGTTTTTTTTTGGCAAATGAGGCTTCCCAGGAAACAAATCTTCCAGCATCAAAGGGCACGTTACTGTCAGGATCCTTTAAAAGCATGGTGCAAAGGTGCCAACATGTTTTCCTTTCCACTGTGAATGAGGCTGAAATAGCTTATTTCAGGTTTTGTCAATGTGAGCAGCTTCTTCAAGAAATCTTATTCATTGCATTACCACGAGTGCAGCTATGCTGGCAGCAGTAGCTGAAAGGATTGTACGTTTTTGCTAGATTGTTGGATTCTGATCCATTATTAGCTGAAATGCTACTGATGCTGCTGCTGATAAAACGGCATCACAAGAAGTAATTTAACATGGATTATGTCGCAGGACGTCACTAAACTTAGTGAAAATCCACTGAATGCAAGGTGGAAGCTGCATCATACAAGTACTGAATTACATCTCACTTCTCCTTTCCTAGAAAAAGCAGTATGAATGAAGTGAATGACTTGGTGCAGCTAATGACTTGGACACTGAAAATGGACTCTAAGGAGAATTCTGAACACTGTGTAGCCTCGACTCCAGCCCCAGAATTTAAACTTCATAGAAAATACCGAGACACTTTGAATTTGCATGGAAAATCACCTGATGAATCAGAGGAATTCAAATTTCAAGAGATTCCTTCAGGTCTGTTGGTCTGTTACTACTTTAAATGAATGGTTGGCTAATTGAAAACCTACTAGTGGGCAACAGAAGGCAATCAATACACTCTGACTACTTCCAGATATTAACAGCTTTCTAAATAATTTTGTTTACAGAACCGCTCTAGTTGCGATTTACTTGCCAATGAAAGGATCTGTGTAATTATTAATGAAGAGGGAAAACTGACCTGCAATACATTTTCTTCAGTGTGACTTGTGCTGATGTTCAGTATTTTGAAATAAGATTTTTAAGACATTCTGTAGTAAAACTGCTTTGTGAATTGTGGATAAAGATGAATTGCACATAGAGCACAAGTCAGCCTTAAATACAGTGAAGGGTTGTACAACAATAGAATTTCATTCTTACTGAATTATTATTAAAATATTTGGATGGTATTCTACTATTAGAGAATTTTTTGAATGAAAAATATTTTGCACAGGAGCCACCTGAAATGAAGTTATAGAGAACTAATAGTGTGCATCATGCCTGCTGTGACTGCGTACTGTCCAGTGTCTTAAGAGTTAGCATCTGAGTGATGCACCACGGTTATTGATCGTTATTTATCTACACGAGCAGAGGGCTGGAGCACCTCTCCTATGAAGAAAGCTTGAGGGAACTGGGCTTGTTTAGCCCGGAGAAGAGAAGGCTCCAGGGAGACCTCATTGTGGCCTTCCAGTACATGGAGTCTATAAACAGGAGGGGGAATGCCTGTTTAGATGTGTTGATAGTGATAGGATAAGGGGGAATGGTTTTAAACTAAGATGGGAGACTTATGTTAGATATTAGAAAACAGTTCTTCACTCAGAGGGTGGTGAGGCACTGGAACAGGTTGCCCAGGGCGGTTGTGGATGCCCCATCCCTGGAGGCATTCAAGGCCAGGCTGGATGCGGCTCTGGGCAGCCTGCTCTGGTGGTTGGCAACCCTGCTCAGAGCGGGGGGGGGTTAAACTAGCTATCTTTAAGGTCCTTTTCAACCCAGGCCATTCTATGATTCATTCTGTGATCTGACTAGCTAGCTATATGGTTACTTCATGCAAATTGTCAACTGGTCTTCTGTGGTAATAGTGTTGTCCCATATTCTTCTAGGCAGAGTATGAAAACTGAGTACAGTGAAACTAATTATTACTGCAGCAGTTTTAAAATTTTATTTTATTTTTGGTAATTATTATTTTCTGTAGATGTTTTATCAGGTCCTGAGAAGATTAGGAGATTAGTTGAAATCCTGAGATCTGATGTGGTGCAAGGATTGGGAGTGAAACTTCTTGAGAAGGTGTACAGCATTATGGAAGAAGATGATGAAGTCAAAAGAGAGGTGAATATCTTGCATATTACTTATCTGGGTTTATAAGAAATTAATTTTGATCACTCTTTTTCCAAAAAGTGTTTATATACTCACTGGCAGACCAAGACCTAAGAATACTGTAATTTTCAATCTTAAACAAATTTGATTCTGAATATAGACCACCTTCAATTACACATTCTTCAGGAACCATAGGAGCTTTAGAATTGTACCATGGTCCCTGAGTTTGTGGAAAACGAAAGGGACGTGAGTCATTCTACTCTGATTCTCCATTAATGATTTCCTTTTGAATTGTAAGTTTGTCTTCATACTACTTGCACGATTTCCATTATGTCTAAAGTGAGGAAGTATTTAATATCTGTTTCTAATAGAGGTCAGTGAACAATACCTCTACCTCATTTGATTCTAAACTTACTGCATGGGTAAATACAACCATACAGCCATGTGATTTATATGTAAAATTGTTAGGTGGGATTTAGAACATCTTTTGCCTTCAGACAACAGACTCTTTTTCCCTTTTTCTTGCCTTGCCTCTATGTAGTAAAACTTTACCTGCTGCTTTCAGCTGAATGCTTTGATTAATATTTAGTTCAGCTAATATTTTGGTTGTTCCTGCTTTTTTTGATATCAGTGACTTTAGTGTTTTTTTTCTTGTGTTCTAAATAGCTGCAGCTGCGGGAGCATATGGGAGACAAGTATACAAGTTACAGTGCGAAGGCACGCCATCTGAAATTTCTTGAAGAAAATGTGAAGTTCTAACTGGAACCTTTTCCTTGGTAGTAAAGAGGACAGATTTCTATCTTGTTGGATAGATTGGACCAGCTTAAAAAGCATATTTATCCATTGACCTCCTCTGCTGGATGAACTTTCAAAAAACGTTATAGTTTGTATTTTTCATGTTTTTTTCATGTTAAAGTGAAAACCAGGCTCTCACTTTTTCAGAAGAGAAACTGTTTAATTTTTATTCCCTTAATGAAACATTAATTTTTAATAGATGCAAAGAGATGGATACCAAGCTTTGTATAAAAAGGAGCGTCAGAAAACACGATGGTTTAGTTCGAATTTATCATAACAAAAGGTTTTTGTATGGTGATGTGCTAAATATGGTAATAGAATCTATGCCAGGGCTATGGCGTAGACTGGTAGACGGTAAGTATTACGTCAAACAGTTGTGGAGAGTTAGGGAGAAACAACTATTAATTTCCATAGCACCAAAAAGCCCTGCGGCTTCTTTAAGTAAATTGCCAAGTGCTGAAGGGATGGTTGCATTGCTTTTAAGCAGTGAGCACTGCCTTTGGTTTTGGGTTGTATTGCTAAGGCAGCCCCAATGTTGGTGGAGAGCATTTGGTAACTGGATAAAGTATGTCTGAAAGGAACACAGCCGTGGTTATCATGGTCCCTGCTGGAGGAATCCCTTTGCCTTACAAGTACTAATTCCTTTTAGGAATGAAAGTGCCCAAGACCAGGGCCACTCAGAGCGATAGGTATCTTAGCTTTTCTCTTTCCATGCACCTGGACTGTGTTGCTACACAATACCTGGGCATTGTCAAGTGAGATCACTGTTGAAAAAACTCGTGTCCTTTTTAAAGGATAAAAAGGATAAAGGGAACTGAATTTGTAAAACAAAGCTTCAGTCTCCCTTGTGGGTGGTGGCACTTACAATATTTAAGCAGGTCATGGACATAGTAAGTTACAATATTTAGGCAGGTCGTGGAAGTATGTCATAGTGGTCAAAAGGTGCAATAGCTATGGATCCTGCTGCCTAATACTTAATTAGATGATGAAGTTATGAGGTTTCAAGAGTGGTTGTATTATGTAGAGTAAAGCTGTTACTTTCTCCTCCCACAAATTTATTTTACACAAAAAATGTCACCCTGTGCTATCCTATCCTGCAACAGTTTCCAGTTCTTAGGATTTTTCAAAACTGTGGTGGGTACTGGTTTAGAGGACTTGTTTCAACCTGGCACTACTGACAGCTTCTTTTACAAGTGGTTAGAAATACTTTTACAGAAGTGTAGCTGCATATTGTCTTCCAGCTTATGGCAATAGCTTAACTATACTTTGATTCAAGGGCAGTCTTCCTTTTCAGTAAAATACTTGAGTGAGTTGAAAACTCACAGAGCCTCAAGTTTATCACCCCACACCCGCCTTCATACTCTGAACTGATCTTATGTACTCATGACAATGTACAAAATAGTACAGAGAAAAAAAACAACCACCACTGAGCCAAGCAGCATCTCCTAGAGAAAATGTATTAAAACTTAAGAAAGCTGCAATGTAACATCATGAAGAACCGTATTCTTTAGCTTTTAGCGTCTCTTTGGCTTTCTGTCTGCTGGCTTCTTATCGTCTGTTCCCGATTCCTGGACGGGTAACCACTTCAGAGGATTGCGGCGGTACATAGGCCATGGCGGGAGTGTTAGCTTAAGAAAAGGAATGACATGAAGATGTGTAAACCAAGATGCTAGAGAAGTGTTTTGTACAGCTGCTACCCAGAAAACTGTGGTGTCCTTTCTGGTAAAAATGGTATCAGCTTGTCCTAGTTTTGGCTAGTAGCCAAAAATCCTAGTAGCTGGCATGGTGCTGTGTTTGGGATTTGGGATGAGAATAATGTTGATATCACACTGATGTGTTAGTTGTTGCAGAGCAGCGATTACACTAAGTCAGGGACTCTGCAGCTTTTCGCTCTGTCCTGCCAGCGGACAGGCTGGGGGTGCAGTGGGAGCTGGGAAGGGACAGACCCAGAACAGCTGACCCAAACTGGCCAAAGGGGGTATTCCATCCCATCTGTCACGCTGAACAATATATAGGGGTTGCTGGCCGGGGTGGGGAGGTCCGGCTGCTTGGCATCAGTCAACGGGTGGTGAGCAATTGCATTGTGCATCACTTGTTTTGTACACATTAGGAGTAGTAGTATTATCATTATTATTATTATTTTCTGTTCTGTCCTAATAAACTGTCTTTATCTCAACCCGCAGGCTTTCATTTCTTTCTGATTCTCTGCCCCATCCCAGAGAGGGAGAGGGGAAGGTGAGTGAACAATGGTGTGGTGCTTAGCAGCTGGCCAGGTTAAACCACAACACAGCTTGACTTAGAAGTAACATTTCACTGAACTGGTGTACTGGGTCTGGCTGGGATGGAGTTAACATTTTTTTTCCCGTTATCCCTTTTTTCCCTTTTAGTTAAATTATTTAATTAATAATAATTTTTCCTTAATATTTATTTTTTCCTTTACTTAAATTATCCTTATGTCAACCCATGAATTCTTTCCTTTTCTTCTTCCCCTCTTCTGAGAAAGTGGAGTAAGAGAGTGGTTGTGATGGAGTTCAGCTGCCTAGCAAGGTAAAACCACCACAACTGGGGAAGCAGTTCAGTGTAAGGTAGCAGTGTAAAAGGGCAGCACTCTCTAAAATCTTACTAGCATCTGACATAAGACAAGTATTGGATTGTAAAGCAAGTTTAAGCACAGGACTTCACCTTCTGCAGCATATATTTTCAGGTTTAGAAACCAAACTTACCAGACATGATAAAGCAACTCCAGCCATAAATATGTAAACAGTCCAGCCAAACTGTTCAGTGATGAAGCCGTAGATGAAACCAATTACCTTTTTTTAAAAAAAAAAATAATAATTCAAACTTCAAATAATCATAACATCCAAAATGTTTTTGTTTAAGTGAGGGTAAGGTAGGGAGGAGAGATAAGTAGAAAGTATGGGTTTTCCAAAAGCACACTTCATACATCTTTCTAACTTTCTAACCTTGGTTGCAAAATTGTAGGCCAACTATGATAGTAAAAAAAAAAATATATATATATATAAAAAAAAATAAAATTAAATTAAAAGAAGAAAAGCCTTTATCCAAACAATCAGTAAAAATTTGCTTCTAAGATCAGAAAACAAAAGTTCTTTGTTATAACCCACCGTTCTAGTATACTTACTGCAGAGACGAGAATGATTCCTTGAAAAATCTGTTCTGCTAATTTTTGGCCCTTGTAGTCCTGTGACAAGAGACAGGTTTTGGTCAGTTACCCCAAATGTAAGCCTGTAGGCCAGGCACCTGCTAAGACTTCCAGTTTACATCCTGGGCTTGGCCTGAGCACAGGTTCTTGGCTCTTTTGTTCAGCTTTCAAACCGGGGTGGAATTAATTTCTTACTCTACCTCCATTTCAAGTGTAAAGGGATTAAGCTCTTCATTCGCAGCTTTGATGCAGTGCTGCATCTAGAAATGCGTTCAGGGCAGGAAAGTCAACACATTTATGTAGTGTAGTACCCCCCAGGGAAGCTGCCCGGGCCCTGCTCCATCCCTTGCAGAGCTTCCCCACACGGCAGAGCCGCACGGCGCCTCCCTCCCTCCCCTCACGGCGCAGCCGCTCCCGCCCTAGCGCCGCTCCCCTGCGGGCCCCCGCCGCCCCCGGCCCTACCATCTCCGTGGGGATGGCGCGGCAGAAGCCCAGCATGGTGGCGGTGGCGGTGGGGGGGGGCTGCAGCTCCCGTTCCTCCTGCGGTCGCTCGGTGCCGGCGGAAGGCGGCTGCTGAGGTGGCCGGAAACCGGCGCCTCCCGCCCCGCCCTCGCTGGCCGCCAGCCCCGGGGGGAGCCCGCTCGGCTCCGCCGGTGAGGGGCGGGAGGGGGTGAGGGGGGGGGGCGGTGTCACTGCCGCTGCCCTGGGGCCGGGGCCGCGTCAGCGCGGGCGGTGAGGGGAAAATGTCGCTGAGGAAAGGTAAGAGGGAAGGAGGGGGGGCGGTGCACGCCGCCTGTCCGAGCCCCAAGCTGCCCCCCGTGGTGAACTTCTTTCTGTTCGAACTTGCAGCGAACGTGGCCATCCTCGTCGCGGCCGTCGTGGTGTTCCTGCTCGTCCTGCACCGCAACTTCCTGGGCCTCAGCGACTTCCTCAGGCGGGAGCTGACGGGTCCGTGGGGTTTCGTTGTGTTTCTGTCTTCAAGCGGTGACGAGCGGCGTGTTCTGCCTCACGGAGCGCGGCCGGGCTGAAGGAGCCCCCCGCGATGGCTGTCAGCCGCTCGCCTCAGAAGCTCGGACAGTGGTGCTCAGTCGCTGAGCATGGTGCTCGTCTTCATCTGAGCCGCTTAGGTTGACTTAGCAGAGCTTTTCTGTGCTCAAGAGTCCACGTTTAAGAACTGGACGTGGTCCCACAGAGCTTCTCCACGTCCCCATTAACTGCTAACTCTCCGTTTGCCACCCATTTGTCGTGTTCCCCAAATTATCTGAAAATATCTAATATGTAATAATCTAATCTGAAAGGTGCCAGCGTTGTTAGAAGGGTACAGTAGCAGGGAATTAGCCACCTGTTAAATGGGATACATATGCTGCATGGTCATACATGATCTGCTGATCTCCCGTTATCATGTCTGCACAGTACAGATATAATTCTTGCTTTTTCAGCTTAAATAATGCAGTGATCTGTGATGCTTGGACTAAACATGGGCTGTGTGCAATGCCTTGAGAATCCCCCAGGGGAGAAAAAAAAAAAAACTCGGAACAGTGTTGTTAATGAAGAAACAAATTCTAAATTGGTTTCTACCAAAGAGAAAGTAAAGGGAAAACAGGGAAGGGAGATGTGACTGGAAGGTGGTTAGGGTAACAAGAGGGAGAAATTAGTGTGATTATAGATGTGGCAAACAGGACCAAAGGTACACGTGGGATACTCTAGCTTAAGCCTCGCTCTAGTACCTTGTTGTGCAACACGTGAGTATTTAGAGCAGTTTATATACATGTAGTTTATCTGCAAGCGTGATGTTTTCAAATATATTAACAAATTCCTGGATTCTCCTGAGTGGGGGCTGTCATTTAAGCATTTCATACTGGGGTGTTGTAGTCCACGTTCCTCGACCCAGCCATCCAAGCACTTGTATAACAGGAATAATTGCAGGCATTGGGAATTTTAGCATGGTGATAATTTCTGTGTTTCATTCATATAAAATGTAGGTGATGCCATTTTTATTCCACAGATTCAAATCCATTAGGACTTCAGCCTATAGACTTCATACCTGCAGTTCCCCAGAGACTGATGGATGAAAGGAACGATAAGGAGATTGCTGTGGTCATTGCAGCATCAGAGGAGAGGCTTGGGGGTGCGATTGCAGCCATGAACAGTATTTACCATAACACCAAATCCAATGTGGTTTTCTATATTGTTACACTGAACGATACTGTGGACCACTTGAGGTAATGATTTTTTCGTTAGCTTCCCGTGGTACTGTAGAAGTGAAGTATTTTTGAGAATAGGAAGAGCTGAATTTGCTTGATGCTGCACTCCTCTAAATTGTTTGCAGTCCTATCTGCTGCTGCTTATTGCATCTTTTTGACAAGGCTGCTGACAAGGCTGCAGTCATTCCTACTGGTAATGTTTCAAGGATGGAAAAAGAGACTACTTTTCCCGTGGGATGATATCCATCCAGCAGGGCTGGAGTTTGTTGGTGGAGGGGTTGTAAAAGTTACTTCCTTCATTTTGTCTGAGCAATGTAAATACTGGCAGTGAAGTTTCCCATTTTTATTTTAGATTGCGCTTTGATCCTTTCATTTTCACTCAGGTCTGTTCATACTGATAGTTTTTGTGAAGGATTTGTGATAACAGGATTGTATATGTCTAGTAAAATAAGCAGCAATCTCTTACCTTTCATGTGTCACAGCTGTTTAGTATGCTGATAGTGGACATGCCCCTTCACAGGACATGTCCCACACAGGACACCACCACTGAAATCAGATGCAGATAATATTCTACGTCTGTGTTTGCTGGGTAGGGAAATTACTGGCCAGATCAAGATCTTTTGATTGGAAGTCTTGTTTTTCATTTGATTTTTGTCTCATTTAACAAAATCTATGCTTCTTTTGTGTTTGCAGGCTGTGGCTAAGTAACACTGCTCTGAAAAATCTGAGATACCGAATTTTGGATTTTGACCCTCGTGTCTTAGAAGGGAAAGTACAAGTGGATCCTCAAAAAGCAGACCCCCTAAAACCAGTAAGGATGGTGTTGATTACTGTTTACAATTATTAGTTACTAACAGTACATTTTGATATTATCCTTCCATGGCTTTTGAACTCAACTAGTGTTCAAACCCAACTTTGTTGGCATACAATAAATCTTTTATAATTAAGTTCCTAAATTTCAATAAGGCTGAGTTTTTCAGGTAGTACAAGATGGTTTTAAATATCTACATATATGTGCCTGGTATCTTTCTGTGCTGATATCTCCAGTTAAACACTGCAGGTTGTGTGTCAAGCATGCCAAAACCTTTCAGGTACTACAAATATGTGTGGAAAGATTAAAGAAAAAAAAAAATTCTACTGGAGACCAGTCTGAAAGTTAGTTTATTGATGCACAAATTCATGGGAAACTAGGAACTGATAGAACTTGCTTATTTTAAATAACTGATAAGATATTGCTGGCTGTCTTGCTTCCTGGGTGGAAGTTGGACGTTACTGCTATAAATAAGTGTCAGGAGTACCAATTTCAAAATTTCTCACTTCTTTGAACAATTTGCCAATCTATGTATTTATTTTGCTTTCACAGTTAACCTTTGCAAGATTCTACTTGCCCAGTTTGGTACCTCATGCGGAGAAGGCCATCTATGTGGACGACGACGTAGTAGTGCAAGGTACAGGACCTTTCTTCATGTTTTACCATTGTTGGACTAAACTGAGTTGGATTAAACTGAGTATTTTTATCTGCTGCAGCGATGGGCTGTACATAATGTTTCTCAGAGCTTAAACAGGACTGCTTTTTCCATTTTTCAGATGATATCCTTGAACTTTACAACACTCCACTGAAACCTGGACATGCAGCTGCGTTTTCAGATGATTGTGACTCAACCACTAACAAAGTTGCTGTCCGTGGAGCAGGGAATCAGGTTGGTTTCATTCTGACTCAGTCATAACAATGTTGTAGATCCCAGGCTTTGGAACCAAGCGCTTGGTTATGATATTCTTGAAGGTTGATTTCAAAATGCAGTGAACCTAAAGGTGTGAGTATACCTACTGAAATTAGTTGATTATGATGTCTGTGTTACAAGTGATGCCTGGTACAGTAATTTAGGTACAATAAAAAACACTTTGGGTATTGGCTGTGCTTTACAATGATAGTGGAACAGTAGAAGGTCTTATAACAGCAGAGGAAGATTTTTTTTTATTTGTGGTTGTTTCAAAAGTACTCGTTCTGGGACTGCTATTGTTTCAGGTTGTAGACATTAATACCATGCAGCTTTCCTTGAAGTGTGTAGTTTAATCATATTTTTTAAATGTTGGACTTACTTTCTCATGTGTTGAAGGAAGGGGAATTTGTTTTAACAACTTCAGGTTATGCTTGTCTGCTGGGAGTTGTGCAAAGTTTTTCTTTACGAAGAAATTTGACTATATTTTTAAGCTAATTTCTACACTCTTTCTTTTTCAGTATAACTACATTGGGTTTCTAGATTACAAAAAAGAAACCATCCGAAAGCTTGCCATGAAAGCCAACACTTGCTCTTTCAATCCAGGAGTTTTTGTTGCCAATTTGACAGAATGGAAATTACAGAACATCACTAAACAACTGGAGAAGTGGATGACACTAAATGTAGCGTGAGTACCCTCCCAGATGGGGGTGGCCATAGGCTGGGGACTGGGCTAAGTGATGGCATTTAACTGTTAAATGAAGGGCTGCGTATCTAGTTGTGGATTCCTGTCATGCAGCTGCAAGTGAAACTCAACTGATTTAGGGCCACACAAGCAACCTTCCTCATCTCCTTTCCATTTTCTCTTCCAGAGAGGAACTTTACAGCAGAACTCTGGCTGGCAGCATCACGACACCTCCACTGCTAATTGTATTTTACAAGCAGCATTCCAGTATTGATCCCATGTGGAATGTCCGACATCTTGGTATGTATGAAGTATTTGCAACACTTTGCCCCCTCGTGTGTTTTTCCAGGTCTGTTCATCAACTCTGAGTTGATGATACAAAAACCGGATCTTTTCTTACCCTGCTTTATACCTTGTGCTTTATTGAAATGCTGCTTCCCAATACCGTCTTGCATTTTGTGGGCCTGACCCTCCACATTCCTCTTTGAACTGCTAGTGGGATTGTTATTGATTTTGAGCTCTCAATTTCTTGTTTCCTTTTTATTGTTTCCACATATGTATTGTATCTGAAGTGATCCTAGGTGTCTCCTCCAAGATGAAGTGGAGCAGACATTCATATCAGTTCTGCTATTGGTAAAACCCCAAAGCTGGGAGAGCTCTTAGGTTTCATTTGAAATGAGTGATATATAGGCTGCTGAATATACTGGGTATTAAAAGGGTTTTAAAGAACTTGGAATTTAAAGCAGTACATTAAAATATATACAGAGACAGATGAAAGTAGCCTTCCATTGCATCTGATCCTTTTTTAGTTTGCCATGACTTCTGCCTCCCATATCACCTTTTTCCATAAATGACAAGAATTCCTGTTAAAATCCTTTGTTTTGAAGTTAAAATATCACATGCTGTTTTTTCCTGCTGCCTTTATTATGGCACTAATGCTTCTTTTTCAATAAAAGGGTCTAGCGCTGGAAAAAGGTATTCTCCTCAGTTTGTGAAAGCTGCTAAGCTGCTCCATTGGAATGGACATTTCAAACCATGGGGAAGAACAGCTTCATATGCTGAAGTGTGGGAGAAGTGGTATGTCCCTGATCCTACAGGCAAGTTCAGCCTGATCCGGAGACATTCGGAAGCCTATGAAGCAAAGTAGAGAAAATTTGAATAACTGATGGCATTTTCTCAGGAAACTTCTGGAGCCAAGCAGATCTTTTTTATTATTTTTTTAAGTCAACTTTGTGTTATAGAGCAGTCCTTGCCTTCTGGAGCACAGGGAGATGCACTTAGTCATGTGCTGTTCCAAAGGAGACTCACTTCTCTTGTGTGACTGAAGGTGGTACTCCAGCAGAAGGCAAAACTAGCACTTCTGTTAGGTCATTTGTGTGTTGTACATTCTTCTGCTCTTTACTACAAGTCTTCTGGGGGGATCGTTGTGTCAGCTATGTAAACAAACAGTTCCAGAAACAAGACAGAACTTCATCTGGAGCTTGCACCATTCAAGTATTGCACAGGAACATGTAATTAAGAGCAGCTTGGTATTTGTTCTGTCTTGTTGTTGTTGTTATCCTGTGAAATAGTTTCATCAGCAGTCCGTTCTTGCATGAAAACTGCTCCCAGCCATTTCTGCGTAAGCCTGCCTTGCACAATTCTGGAAAATTGAATCTTGATTTTTTGAAAAATGAATAATTTCAAGTATTATTTCACTATGCAAAATGGTTTTAACTGCCAGTAAACACTAAAATATTATCTGTAAAGTTGTGGACAAAGTGTTCAAAAATAAAAGCTACTGTTAACATGAGTCAAACCTCAGGTAACTGACAATATGATTCTTGTTGTGGTCTGATATATGAAATGTTTCTTTCGCTTAAGTACAGTGTTAACTGAATGAAGTCAAAACCAATTGTTCTCACCTTTGAGAAAGCACTGGTAAAAGTGTGCAATTTCTAGGGTCAGGCTGTATGAAATAGATCAGAATTGTTACTGTTAAGAATTTCCATGTTTTTTTCTCAAGTAAGCATGACTGTGCCATAGAAGTTTCTCCCACTGTGTCCTTCTTGGTCTGACCCTCTGAATTCATTGAGCAAGATTGCTGTGACCTTTGGCAGCCCGTCCGACTTTTCTGTAGGTAAGTAGTTGTGTTTTTGTATTGCTATAGCCTTATGTTTGAATACTGGTTATTATTAGCTAGTATATCCCAGCAGCTGCTGTGGCTATTACTCGATGCAATGAAGTTTGAATTCAAGTTCTCATCTTTATTCAGTACTACTACTTGTGAACAGGTGTAAGATGTATGGGTAAAAGACAAGCAGTGAAAGGCTCAGTGGTTCATGATCTGAGGTACAGGGCAGCAGAGAGCTAAAGGGCTTGAGTATGTGTATGGTTGAGTGTGGTTTCAATACTGCTTTAAAATTTAAAAGAACTTCCACCTTCTCATCTCATTATATACACTGTCTATAGTTCTGGTATAGCTCTATGCTGCTCTCTGGTTTGTTACTGATCCTTTCTTTTCCTGGCTTCTTAAGAACCATTCCTGTCAGTAGTTATTTTAGCAGGCTTAAATTTAAAAAAAAAAAAAAAAAAAACAAGCACAGATACAGACACGTGCAGTTTAAGATACCTAGGAGGCATAGATGCCTCTACAAACATTTGAATAATATGTATCAGCTACCTCTTTCAGTGCAGCTGGGGTAAGGTTGCCCCAGTTTTGCTGCAGGCTGACTAAAGTAACATCCTTATAACACAGAAGAACATGCGTTGCTTTACAGTTACCAGTTGCTACCACATTTCCATCAGGAAGTGTGTCTTTTATTCAAGAGCACCATAGGAACCAGCTTTTTCCCCCCCTAGTGAAGACAAATTACTGTTACCATAATCCCAGTTACATGTCCCTGTGAAGCTACTGTGCTTACAGAGAAGCACTTAGATAAAATACCTTATGTCTAGCTGAAGTAAGTGGTATTTGCCAACCAATTTTTACCTGTGAAAGTTGTATAGTTTTGAAAAATACTGAAAACTCACTTAAGTCACGCTCTAGAGGTACAGTCTATAATCCTCTAGGCAAAAGATTAACATTTTTATGAAGGGAACATGAAAGCTTGCTCTGAAATTTAATTGCTGAAAAACTATAGTCACATTTTTAAAAGAAAGCAATATGGGATTTATCCTTTTGAAAGATCTCTTTACAAGGCACAAAGAATGAACTAACACAGGTTTTTTTTTTTTCCAAATAGTCTTTTTAACAGGAATTAAAAGTATACAGCTTAAAGGTCAGCTTCCTGGAACTATACAAAATCTGGAATTATCTAGAGATACACAGCATTATCTACATTGTTTGACACAGTAATTGTGAATGTTTGCAGCTCGCTATGAAGCATTCCTACAACTTCTGTAACAGAAGTGTTCGACTGGTCTGAAGGCCAGTAATAGTCTCCAAGCCCCATCTTCACACATCTCATTACACATAGTCTGTATTAAAATCATAGGCATCGTCTTCATCTGCTGACTTGTCCAAGCTGAGTGATAGTGAACTGTCACATCCACTTTCTGAGAAGAGAAAATGATTTGTTAATGAACTGAAATGTAAGTGGTAGAGTACTAGAGATTATGCTACAGGTTTTTACACAGACCTGCTAGCTTGTTTTCTGAAGTTGCTTGTCTTGCTTGTTGTTTTCCAAGCTCTGCTTTCCTGGTCATCCCAATTTTGCTTTCCTAAGATTGGAGAGGTCACACAGAAGAGTTTACTCAGACATCACTAATGAAATCTCCTATGCAAATGAAATAAGATTGATGATAGCGTAGATGTTCCCTTGTCAGGAACATGCTGACTTACAAGTCTGTTTTCTTAATGATTACTGCTGGTGGCTCTGCAGCACCTGTATGTTCTGTTTACAGCAGGAAACTAACAGGCTACTTCACGTCAAGGTCTAAGCAGGTAGCAATTGAATGAAACCCTGATTTACCTCTTTCACATCCTTTTCTTCTTCTTCTTCTTCTTCTTCTTCTTCTTCTTCCTCCATGCTATCTTGATCATCAGTTTCCATGAAATCATCTTCCTCTTCTTCCTCGCTTGTTTCCAGACTCTCCCACTGTGATGCTTCCCCTACCACTTTATTTTCCTCTATTTTCCCATTTGTCATGCCAGCTGACTGGAAGACAATGCTGCTTGCTGGACTAGGGTATTTTAAAGCTGGGAAAGACATACAAATAGTCTGTTAAGTCGCTGTTAGCACCAGGTATGTCTACCAATTAAAAGGACAGCCACATAAGCAGGGAGAACAAATGGCTGCAAGTTAGAGCACAGAAGTTCTGCACTGACATGTGAAAGAACTTCACAGTGAGGGTGACAGAGCACTGGGACAGGCTGCCTAGGGAGGTTGTGGAGTCTCCTTCTCTGGAGATATTCAAGGCCTGTCTGGACACCTACCTGGGCAGCCTGCTCTGAGGAACCTGCTTTGGCAGGGGGGTTAGACCCAATGATCTTTCGAGGTCCCTTCCAACCCCTACAGTTCTGTGATTCTGTGAAATGCAAATCATCCAAGAGAGTATCTTCCCCTGAGGCATCTAAAAAAAACTGCTAGGAGGTAAAGTACTTGGATTTGAGTGTAGATTGTGCTGAATAAAAATGCACTTTATTGGCCTAACTAGGAAATAGGCCAAAAGATCATTGAAGGGCACATAAGTACCACCTATTTAGAAGTTAAGTGAGATGAGCAGAAACTAAGCACTAGTGGGAGTTCACAAGACGGCACACAAATCCACTGTTTTGTTGCATGAGAATCCGTTTTGTTCTCTAAGGTTCATGTCTGCTGCATACTTACGAAGTTGTCATACAAACCCTAGGAGAACTTTCGTTCATGATCTGTCATTGAAACTGCTACCACTGCTCTTACTGGTACACTACAGTAAGAAGTCCTACCTTGAACAGTAGCGTTGTTTTCTTCTTCTAGCTTCTTTAAATTAAAACCCTTCTGCATTTCAGCTATTTTGTCTTCTGTAAGGTAGGGTGGTAGCATCTGAGATCCAGGAGGTTGTGAATGGTAGCTTATTCTAGCTCTGTGAAAATAAAATATCAGCTTTAAAAAACAAACAAAGCTAACACGATTAAATTATTATGCTTAAAAAATAAAACCCAAAGCACAAACCTCTCAGACTCCTCAGCCTAACTAGTAATTCAATATAATTTGTTTAGCAGGTAAATAGCTGATTGTATTTGACTCTGAAATTGTCAGTAACATAATTAAATGGACATCCTACTCTTAAACAGATGAACCACTTGAGCAAGGGAACTATTCATATGCAATTAGTCACTGATTCCAAATTCATTCATCCCACGCTCAGGGGAATACAGGAACCACTGCAGCCCGCAACAGTTTAGAGAAAGGCAAAGAGGTCAGCAAACTGGCTATAGAGCTGCATGTAATTTGCTTTGACTCCCTCCATTTCAGAAAATTATACATTGCTAGTGTTTTCTAACTCTGTTAGCCAATCCAGCTTTCTTTAAGTAGAATGCAGGAAAACCAAAAGCAGCCCCTCCTGTCTATAATTGCTTCTCAGGACTCAGTACTTCTGCTGTGTAATCACAGCTGGATTAACAAAGTGAAAATCAAAAAGGCCAGCAGCACAAAGCATAACTGACAGCATACATACCCTGTCCAGTCACAAAGTAGTAATTTGGCTATATTCTCTATGTCAGGAACACCTCCCTTTTTCAGCATACCCCTTTTCTGAGCAAGTAAAGTTAAAAACTCTTCAGTGTTCCTGAAATCTGGGATACTATAGGACATCATTACCTAGTGCAAAAAAAAAAAAGTGCAATCAGAAGAAGACCACCCAGGTTTCTCCTAGCTTTAGGATTAAAAAAGCAAATCAAACTGGGTTACAACGAGGAAGAACAAATACATAAAGAGCAGCTTTTTTATTACGTATGGGAATAAATATTACCAAGCAAAGCATCTACTTTGTCAACAACTTTTATCTGCTATTCACCCATACCAATAGGTGAGAGACAGCGTGCTGGTTTGTGGAGAACCAGTCAGTATAGAATTGGATGGCTTTGGTTAATCTACTTGAAACTAGAGTGAAATCAGAGTTGGATCTGAGGTCTTCAGTGTAATAATAAGAAGCAATCAGAATATCCTCATTTTTCACTCTGTGATATTATTATGAGATGTTCTTTAAAAGCAGATTTTTTTTTTTAAATCAGTAAAGTCATGGGGAAAACAAACTGGCTGCCAGTATCCTGACAGGCTGCATCTGTCTTCCATGTGTATTGCTGAAAGATCACACTTAGCATCAGATATACCAAGCAAAATTTGTCACATTGTATGGTAAGGAGAAAGCAGTGCAAAAGCTACCAGAACTAACTGAAGTGAAATGAACTTCAAGAAAGCTATAGAGAAGTTGAATACAGGCAGAAATACAGAGAACAATGATGGAACTCACCTGCTGTTTACTGCAATGATTTAGAACTGCATCCACCGCTTCAACCACATCTATTGAGCCTGATCCTCCACCATCTATGATACTTCTCAGGGCCAGAGTTAGGGTGCTGTTGGCACGATCTGCAACTATACTTGGACTGTCCAACATCTTCATCTTTTTATCAATACGCACAACTTGCATGCACCTATCCAGAGAGAGAAATGTGCTGTATCTGAAGATAAATCAACCAGCAAAAGACTGGTAAAGGTGAGGGAATCAAGCCACAAAGCTCAGCGTTGGACTGAATGCACTTCATACAGAGTCAGTTTCAGTGTTTTCTCATCATATGCTTTGTGTCAGAAGTCAAAATGCACAAGATGAGCAAGTTTATGCACTGTATTCTCCTGTAACAACTTGCATCATAGAAAATGTTATCTTTCATCTTGACAAAATGAAATGTCCATTTAAAACTGTACACAGGTGTGCTTTGACTGCCCAACCAAAACATAAGGTAATCAGAATACAAGCAGGAACAGGAAAATGAACAGCTTTTATCAGACTCAGCTTACTTGGTAAGACCTCTTCCTAGTCCAGCGTTGCAAACACGATTTTTTTTAATACTGTTGATTATGCTGCTCTTCCCCACGTTAGGGAAACCTGAAGAAAAGCACATAAGTCCTTATAAGTTAAATAAAAAAACTCAGCCTGTTACAACGATCAAAGCTGCTGCTTCCATGTATCTTTGGTAGTATATGACTTCAGTGTGAGATCAGAGTTGGATCTGAAGTCTTCATTACAGAAGTAAGACAAGGTTGGTATCCTCATTTCTCACACTTGGCAATAATAAGGACATGAAAGACATCATTGAACATCACATGCAGATGGGAGGAAGGCAGCATAGGCTGTGTGATATGTAACCTCCTTCTCCTTTCCCTAAGCTGGTTTATCAGTTAAGGCCTCGCGCAATGTGCCTTCCATAGATCACGCATACCATGCGTGTGAAAGCGCAACACAGATCACTGTCAGCTAAAATACTACAACAGTGAGTCTCGATTGGAAGTAAGAAATAAGTCTTGAGTAGGAAGGACCAAGAGGAAGTCACGTGTTGGTTGTTTCACCCAGTTCATAATACAAGGTACTAAAGCTTTATGGGAGGAGAAACAAAGTTTCTGCCATCTCTTCAAATCCTTACCTACTAACCCAACCTGAATAGCTTTGTCTTGAGTCCTGCAGTGCTCTTGAAGAAGTTTCAAAAGGCATTCGCTTCCAAAACATTCAGTGTTTCTTGATAAATCAATACGTGCCCTTTTTCTTGAGAAATGCTCCCGCTACAGGATTCAAAGAAAACAAACAACATGGTCAGGCTATTTAGGAAGAAGGTACGTATGTATTCTTAGATACATTCATCTACTGTAACACTTTAAACTTCTATACTCCATTAGCTGATGTTACTGTGTTCTAAACAGATGGAATTAGTTCAGTAAGAAATTGGCTAAGATGAATCTACCAGTTAAGTGACGGTAAAAAGGTAGCCATCAAATACTTGAAGAAAAAAGAATGTAAACTGGCTTATAGGGTTTGTTCTTTCTTTCTTCTTACTGGAAAGATGTATGACTGTGTTACTTTTGAGAGCCTGCAGCACTCTTACCATAGTCCTGTCTGTCATCAAGGTTGATGATTTAAAAGCAACTGTTGGAAATTCCTTCTTCAAACAATTCAACCATTTCTCCAAGTTCTCCTTAGGCACTAAATCTGGAAAAAGAGAGCACAGTCCTTTCACTCTTGTGAATGCTAAATATCACTGCATGGGGAAAATGTAACACGGAATCAGGAACCAGATTGTACCTTGTACACTTCTTTATGACAAATACTGCTTAGCTGAAAGTTTATTTATTTATATGCATAGCTCTAGTCAACTATGAGGTAAGTTCCCTAAAGCCATGCAGTGGCCACAAGTCTTGGTCTTTATTTTCTGCCTACAACAGAATATACCAGAGCTACATTTTCAGTCCCTCTATCAGGTTTTAAATGTTGGAGTCTTGCTAGAAGACTCTCTATGGTACAGAGAGTGATGTTACGCAAAGAATTATCTCCTTATCCTTGCAAAGGATGCTCTAATATACAGTTGCCTTTGCTCTTACTGTCACGCTTGGTATTTCTCCCCACCCCCCCAGTGATAACCCCGTAATCTGCAGCCTTTTCAGCTGCATCTGCTTTTTAGGTGAGGTCTTTTCCTCCAGCAACAGAAGAGAGACAATACTTCTAGAAGCCAAATCCTAAACACAACCACTGAGCTGATTTGCTGATGCTTTACCTACCACTGCCTCAGTGGGTACTAGCACTGCGACCTCTCCCTTACCTACATTCACAAAAATATTAAAAATAGTTAGATCTCTTGGGTTTAGCTGAGACTGGCCAATGGCTTCAGATGAGTTATTGCAAAAGGGACTAATGAGCGATTAGATTACCTGTCTACAGCGTTTTCTTAGCAAAGCAGACTACAAGGTAGAAGAAACATGAACTCTTTCATAAGGCAGCGAGCTCAGAGTTGGATCTTACGACTTCAGTAGAACCTCAGATTCCTTTAAAATCTTCCTCATAGCTCACGTACCACAGAATTACCCAGTGACTGAGTGACACTTCAAGAAAACCTTTGTTTCTTACCAATTTTGTTCAGAACCAACACTAGCTTTTTGTCTCCTCCAGAGCAAGTAATAGCTTGCTCCAGCTGGGGACAGCGACAGCCCATTGGATCTCTTGCATCCAAAACCTCCAGAATTACATCTGAGGCTTCTATCACCTAGGTCAGAAACAATAAAAAAAAAAAAAAGACTCAAATACAAGATGACAGACAATTTGACAGATAACAGCTCTGTAATAGCTTAGCTGTAGCCTACGATGGTGTCCACAAAATGGTTGCTAAGTGAGGTTTCATAGGACTGTTTGGGCTCCTTTCTTCTGAACTACAAATAAGAAAACTGAAGCAGTTTTCACCTTTTTAATGTGAAGGCAAGAAATCCTTTGACAGGAAAATTTCATTACTAGAAGAGCTCTGCAATCTGTCACTATGTACTGACATTGGCTCAAGAAGTTTAATGCTTCAAAATGCTGGATGTCTCAGTAGCTAATACCAGACAAAACTGAAGCCCTCACAGCTTCCGTTAAAAATAAAAAAATTGCTCTTCAGTGTTGGAGTTTATCACAAGCAACTTTTACACTCTCTAGCTGTTGCACAGTAATGTGAAAAGGAAAATAACAAATTGTTTCATTTCTGATTCTCATCGAATTATATAAAAATAATTGAAGCTTACCTTCTCAAGCTCACTGTGAAGTGATTTCTTTGATTTTTTATGCAACACTTCCTTAGTATTTGCTTCAGATTTGCTAGGTTCCTGAACACAAGTAAAAAAGAATGGGAACGATTTAACTGAGAACTGGTGTATTACACTTGTGAGCATATACAGCCTGAGAATGTAATGTAACATATGACTTATGAAGACAGTTTCAGTATGACTTTATTGCTTCTATGTGTGTCAATCAGAATCATACCAGACACCTACCGTTCCCTCTGTCTGGTCCTCGATTTTGGCTGCATTCTTTTTAGCATCAAGCTTCCTCCTCTTTTCAAGTTCTTTCTGTCTGTCAAGCTTCTGCTTTTGTTGTAGTTCTTCAAGCTGATGGCAAATAAGCAAAACCCAAGCCATATAAAACATATCTGAAGGTGGTAAGAAGACTATTTTTTCTTCCTGCTTACTTATTTCTGACAAAAATACCTCAGATGGCCTGGTTAGAAGCCAGGTCTGTTTTAGTAACATTGGGAACTTTTTGGCATTCTGTCCTGAAAAGGATAATACTGTCTCCAAGTGCTTCAGTAGCAGAGGCAATACTAGCCTCCGAAGTAACAGCCATGCAGAAACAACATTTCAACTGACAAAGGATGCTGCTTTTCTGTGCCATTTTGTTGCAGATCCTTATTTTGTGAAGTCTTTTGCATAGCCATGCAACGCTGAGACTTAACTCACTGCATTCGGATGGGACTTTTGTGTATCTTAGCATCACTGGAAAGTCCGATTACACTAGAAATGCCACTTCCAGCATGCTTATATACAGTCATGAAGACTGTGGCTAAAAATTCAAAGAGCAACTTGCCACGTGGTGTGTATAATGGTGAATACAGAAACGAAGCACGTCTGCTAGGCCTACTTAGAGCCCAGCCTAAGCGCACCTCTGGGTGCGCACACGCACACACAGGTGAGGCACGAGGCTTCCTCCGAGAAGGAAGGGAACAGCACCAGCTCTCGCCCCGTTCCCACAAGCTGCATTTTACCCTCTGCCTCCTCTGCTCTGCTTCCCGCAGGAGTGCCTCCTTGAATGGCGCCGCGCCGGGCACGCTGGGGTCCTTCTTGGGCTTCTTGCGCCCGCGCTTCTTGGCCTCCCTCCTGACTTTGCGGTGGTGCTCCCGGATCTGCGGGTGGAAACACGAACATTAGTAGAGATAAAGGAGAAAAATAAATAAATATATATATATATATATATATATATATATCCGTCGTGTTCGTGGATTTAGAGACAATCGCGCATCGGTGTCGGGGCCACCTCGAGGGGCACCGTGAGGCGACGCCGGCCCCTGGGGTGGGGTGGGGTGGGATGGGGTGAAGTGGGATGAGGCGAGGTGAGGCGCAGCCCCCATCCCCCCCCCTCACCTTCTTCTGGATCTTGTACCGCTTGTGGCAGCTCAGCCTCTTGCTCGCCTTCCGCAGCCCTGCAACGCACCGCGCCCGTCAGCCCCGTCCCCCTGTCCCCAAATATCCCCGCACACCCCCTCCCCGGCCGCCTCGTCAACCCCTCCCGTCTCCCCCCCCCCCCCCCCCCAAGCACCCCGCTCCCTCACGCGGCCGCTTCATGGCGCCTCCACCGCGCTGCGCACGCGGGCCCCGCGCCCCGGCCCCTTCCTGCGGCCGCAAAGCAGCGCGGCCCCGCCCCGCTCCGCCCCGCCGCGGCTGTCGCACGGGCTCGGCGCGGTTGGCGGCCGGCCGGGCTTTGCGGCAGCGGCGGAGCGGGGACGGGGCGGCGGCGGCGGCGGAGGGGGAGCGGGAGCGGGAGCGGGAGCGCGGCCGCGGCGGGCGGAGAGCGGCGGGTGAGGAGCGAGCGGGTGAGCGGGGAGGCCGGGCCTCGCCTCGCCTCAGCGGGCGGAGCGGGGAGGCGGAGGGAGGCCGGGAGGCCGCTGCCTCCCTTTGTGTGGACGCCGCACGGCCGGGCCCTGGGCACCGAGAGCCGGGCACCGTGCCCCGGGGCCTCGCTGGCCCGGTGCGTGCCGTTGTCGGAGGTGCCTCAGAGGGTGGTGGGGCCGCTCTCGAGTCCTGGTCCCCCCCCGTTGTGCCTCGTCCCAGCAGCTCGGGGCCCGCCCCGGGCCGCAATGGGCCGGTCCCCCCCGAGGGACCCCGCTCGCTGCCCCCTCCCTGCCCCTGGGATGTAGGGAGCGGAATGGGGGCGAGCGCCCCGCGGGCTCGTTTTGAGGGTAAATGCGTGAAAAGTGCTCGTTTGGAGAGGTCAGCCCGGGTAATCCCCGCGGCAGCCGGGCTGGTGCGGCTTTGGCTTCCCACCTGTTGTGTGTATGTGTCGGTGTAAATATATATGAGGGCGGCCCTCAGAATTTCCTATAGAGATCCCAGAGCCATCTAGGTTGGGGAAGACCTCGGAGATCGCCAGGGCCAACCCCCAGCCTGCCCTGCCGGGTGCTGTCACTGAGCCACGTCCCTTAGCGCCACCTGAATACCCCCGGGGCAGGACTCCCACCTCCCCTACCAGACCTTGGCCGCCCTCTCCCTGAATAAATTCTTCCTCCCACCCAATCTCTGGTGCAGTTCGAGACCCTTTCCTCGTGCCCTGCTACTTGGTACCTGAGAAAAGGGACCGAGTCTATGTGGTGGGCTATTTTTTTGGGTGGTGTGAGCAGGAGGACCCTGAGCCGCTGTGGTGTAGGAGATGGGGTGGCGGTGGGCGTTCTTGGTGCGACCACGGAGGGACCTGGGAGGCAGCAGTTACGTTGCAGAAAATTGAATTATTGATTCCCGCCGTGTCTCCTGGCTTTCTTTCACTGCTGAGGACTTTTGTTTTCTGGTGTGAGCCGTTTGATGCTGCACCTCTCAGATAAAAGTTAGAGGCGGTGCCAGGCGCCGCGGCCGCTGTCCGGTTCTTGAATCTCCCGCTCGGGGAGCACGGAGCTGCGCTGGGTGTGCGTGGTCTGAAAACGTCCGGAGTTCTGAACGAGGAACCAATTCCCCCTGGGGGCTGATTTTTGTGTGGTTGTATGAACTAGATAAAAAGGAATCATTTTCCCATAAAGCGGTTCTGTATGTTGTATGTGGAATTCATGGGGAAGAAAATCAGACTTGACTGCTTATAAGTTGAAATAGATATATCTTTAATGAAGCTGCATGGCTAGTCACTTAATGTTTCTTGCATATGGGGGCAAAAGTCTTCGCTTTGAAGACTTGCACAGGTGCATCACCACTAGAGAGGCTAACGTGTGTTTTGACCCTAAACATTCTTGTATTGTTTTTATCACTGTACTACTCCGTGTTGTGCAAGTTCTACTGCTTTCTAGTTTTTACTCTCAGGTCAGGTATCATTTCTGTTTACTCCCTGCTCTGCCTGATGAATCATTGCCTTACAAGTGGCTGTGAATTCTGCATTATGTATTCAGAAATGTTAGAGGAATGTGGTTTTTTTTTCTGCAAAAGTTACAGAAATGCCTAGTGTTCTGTCTACAAAACTACTTTGCAGAGTTTCTGCTAAGCTAAAAAAGAAGTTAACCTTGTGCTTCTTGCTTCTTCTCCGTATTTTGAATTACTCAATTTGTTCTTTGACTTTAATTATCTGTCTACTCTCAACTTTCTTCTCTCTCTCTCTTTCCTTGTTCTTGTCTTTCAGTTTTGACTGTACTAACACCATTGCTGATTTGATACTCTTAGCGTGTTACCTTCTCGCAGTATCTGTACTTGGCCATCAGACACTATGAGGAGGCTGGCTTTTCGAGGTGCTGGTTGTACTCTGGTAAATCTGGTAAATTATTGATTGTATGTGCACCACTCTCCATTCCTCTGCATTTGGCTTTTGCTTTTCCTGATCCTAACTGTTAATTATTCCTACCTCATATTTATTCATCTCATTTGTGTGCTCAAAATTAATTCTGTCTCTAACATAAATGCTCTAATGCAATTATGTTGTGCTGCCATACCTTGTAAGATCAGCTGAGTATTTGCTAGAATAAAATCCCTTGATGCGGTTGGAAAACGGGAATAAGCTGGAACAGGTGAATCTATTCTGTCTTCGGCATCTCAGACAGCTACAAAAAAAAAAAGATATTTTTATGATGCTGTCACTAGAAATTGGGAAGGAGACAACAATTCGTTCTGTAAATAACCATCGTTGTTGGGCAGTGGCTATTCATTTGCCACTGTTCGTGTTGATAAATTAGAAAACATGACCCAAAAAGAAGGTGAATTTTTCCACTGCTTGATGATTGAGCCACTTGTCCTGCACATGAAGCGGGAGCGGTAGTCCATACGATAGTCCAGACCTTTTCTTGGCTTGAATCTAAGACAAGGTATTCAGTAGCAGTTTGAACTTTAGTTTGTCATCTGTCATCTTCATGGTGGTATTTTTATTTTGTTTTGGTTTTATGATCTGAGGTGGGATGAAGTGCTTTTCCACCCAAGCTGAGCACTTCTCTCTGTACAGCTTTTTCCTTTAAAATAGCAGTTCTTGTTCAGTAATCGTGCATGGGATGAGGAATCGAAATGTAAATGGTTCCAGAACGCGTCCTCATGTCGTCATATCCTCCTAAGAGCTGCTAAATACAGCTTCATCACTGCGAGCCCTGAGCTATCTGACTTCTGCTGTCGGTGACTTAAAACTGCAGGGCCATTTTGACCTCCCTTTAGTCCTGCCAATTTTCAAGGAGGAATCTGGTGTTTAGATATGGTTTAATTGAGCTGTGGTATATGAGAAACGCATAGGACCTATCATAAGGCATAGTTAGCTTAATAGCTAGATCTCATTGGAGGGTTTGGGTGCAATGTCATGAGTTTAAGAACGTTTCTCTTCATTATAGAAGAAGTTGGATTCCATGGGTTCCAAGAGGCGAAGAGCAACCTCGCCGTCCAGCAGCGTCAGCGGAGGAGACTTTGATGATGGCCACCACTCCACAAATGTACCAGGCCCCAGCAGAAAAAGGAGGAGGCTCTCCAATCTCCCAACTGTAGATCCTGTTAGTACCTTGTTTTGCACAAGTTCTTTCTCCTGGGGATGCTGTATTCCCATCAGGGAAATGCTGGATTGTAAAGGAGGCTGTGCTCCTCACAGCGTACGCTTAGAGGGGCGAGTGCAGCCAGAGCATTTCAATCTTGCTGCACATCTGATGGTCGTATTTAGCTGAATTCAGTGTACCCTGAAGCTTGCTGCCCTGGCTAAGCTTTGTTTAGGATCCAGTCAGCTTTGGCTTGTTCTTAGCTGCCCCTTTTCATTTTTTCCTTTCCCATTTTACTTTTGCTGCTTTTCTTTTTTTTTTTTAGCTGTTGATTTTAGTAGATAGAAATAGACTGGAGAGAGAGCTGAAATAATAAGGTGCAGAAATTGAGAGCTGTGTCTGAATAGAAAGTGTAGAGAGAGAGACAGGTAGAGATTGCTGAAACATACAATGTCTTTGTTCTTTATTTGAGTTAGCAATCTCATTTTAATTAATTGCAGGGCAGAAGAGCCCCTGTTGTAGTTCTGTGTTTGTAACTTGCAGAGAGTTGTGCTGAATGAATCTACGTTTTGGGTGTTTCACCTAGAACTGACACTGAAAGAAAGATCCCCATGTTAAAAACAAAAAAAAACAATAATAATAATAAAAACAAACAAACAAAACAAACAAACAAACAAACAAAAAAAAACAACCAACCAACCAAACAAAAAAAAACAAAAGAAAAGAAAAGAAAAAAAAAAAAACTCTCTGTCCAAAAAAACTCCTGCGGTACCTGGCATGCTTGCCAGGTATTATACTAATGCATGAGATACGCCAAGTTCTGCTTTAGAGCACAATGTACGTGGGCAGCTTCCCTTCGCATTGTAAGCAGGCTTCAATTAGTTACCTCCTTAAAATCTTCCTCTTTTTAAAATCATCTTATTGTTCTTTCATTTTAGATTGCTGTATGCCATGAACTCTACAACACCATCAGAGATTACAAAGATGAACAGGGCAGGCTCCTTTGTGAGCTTTTCATTAGGGCACCAAAGCGAAGGTAAGACCTTGTTCTTGTTAAATGTTGAACCTGAGATTTAACCAGGGAGCAAACATATTGAGGAATACGTCACCATTAATGGCTGTGAAGAAACTTAAGCTATGTTTGTCACAGCGTCACAACAATGTTTGATCTGAGTATTTGAGTCCAATTACTCAAGGGGACATCCTGATGTTGGTGCATGGTTTTTGGTCAAAAAAGGGTTCATTCTTTTTAATTGAATTCATTTTAGGTATTTCTTGTGACAAATAAGTTTGCTAATAGAACGCTGTCTGGATCTTTTAGCTGTAACAAAAATTTATTGGAACTGTCTTTGTTTTATTTAATCATAGATATCCATAAACTTCAGTTCCGTGGTTTTGATTTTACTGCTTAGAATATAATGCCTATGTTTGTCCTTGCAACAGAAATCAACCAGATTATTATGAAGTGGTTTCTCAGCCAATTGATTTAATGAAAATCCAACAAAAGCTAAAGATGGAGGAGTATGATGACGTGAATGTTCTGACTGCTGATTTTCAGCTTCTCTTTAACAATGCAAAGGCTTACTATAAGGTAAGGAAAATATATATAAGGCTCGAATTCATGGGTTATAATAGTGATAGAGATACATTCAGCTTCTCATTTGGTTTTGCAAAAACCTTTGTTTTGCCTTTATTTTTGGTAAGAAAGCAACATGCACTTACTATCCTTGTTTGCATATTTTTCCATTACGTTGACTCTATCTTTGTGTGATGTCTTGCTATAGGAATTTGTCTGTGGGGATACTATACAATTGCATGGTTAGAGTCTTTATGTTCTTTTCCAAAACCAAAAAGCAAAAACAGAGAAAAATACTGTTCTATCAAAGCCTTCACATTTTACAAGATATTCTGTGTGACCTTTTGAAATAGATTTTTTTTTTCCTCAAAAGGAAGAGTTTATAAATAACAGTGAGTATACAGAGAGGTTATTGAATCTGTCTCTTCCATCGGGCACTTACTAAAATGAAAAAAGGCACATTGATTACTGCGGTCAGTGGTGACAGATGGTGAGTATATGTACTGTTGTGTTTCACCAAGGCTGCTGCCTCCTTGTCAGTTCCTCCAAACTTGGTATGCATTGTGTTTCAGATGCTGTTTATGGGTTGCATTGCAGTTGCCATAAGGAAGGAGAGAAAAACTGGAATTATCTCATTTAGTGGAAGCTGTATTAATTACATAAAATGGTGATATTGTATATAGTGACTGAGATGATATGCCAAATTAAAACTTTGCTGCTAATATTGCCTTTAACATATCTGTGTCTTTTGGTGGTGGTCCAAATGTTTGCTTTCTGAATAACCCAGCCAGTGTAATCAGGTGACATTCAGAAAAGCAGTGTTTATTTTGTGTTTGTGCATATTTGTAGCTTTTTTGAAAAAGAATCATATTTATGGATTAATTCATTCATACATCCTGGTTACAGTAGGAAAAAGCACAAAGACTTCAAATTTATTGGGTACTCCTGAAGTTTTGCAGGGTACTTGCTTCCCCTTAATGTTGTATTATTGTTTGTTTTTTTTTTTTTTACACGAGGATAAAGAAATGATGGCAGGAAACAATGACTAGAATTGTACAAAATGCGGGATGCCGTTGCCTACCGAATACTGGGCTTAGAATTCTACCCGTATTGTAAAAATCTTGTATGTAGAATAGGAAACGGGTAGCCGTCTTTCAAGGCTGTAGGAATGTTGATGCTGCTAGAGAAACACAGAGTTGAGAGGTGAAGGTATGGCACACAAACATAACCTCATCTTTTTTTTTGTCTTATACCTTACATGAGCAGTTCCAATGACACATTTAATATAAGGAAATCTGATTCATTAGCAAGGTCTTTGTTGCAGTAGGTACTTTATTGGTAATGTTAGACTACAATGGAAACCTTAGGTTTTTTAGTATTTTCACTCAAGTTATGCTTTTGAGCATCTTACAGTAAGGAAGAAGGGAGCAGACTAGCTTTTAAGCCTGGTCTTCATAACTTAGTCTGATGTCTAAAGAATATTTAAATCTAGCAAGGTAAGCTTAGGAATAGTTCTCCTGTTCTTTTTCTCATCTGTATTCTAAGCTGTCAGAGACTGAGTGAAGTAGAGTGTAATGAACAGTAATAAGGAGACATATCTGCAACAACACCTGGAACAGGCTGTGGCAGGGGAAAGGGAAGGAAAAATACAAAAGTGGGAAAGCAGCCTTTTTTCTGGGTAATTTTCTTAGTCATGTTAATAGGCACATGCTTGTCTGTCACTACCAACTCGGTATTTGCAAAACTTATTTTGCTGACTAATCTAGCTCTTCCCCAAAATATACATAGACATGTAACCAGGTGGCAGCATGTTGTCAAGTTCTTTGGCATTTCACAGTTAATACCAAATTATGGAACAGTGCAAATCATTGCAGTGTTTACAGAGGTACTTGCACATCCATTGGCGTTCTTTGGTAGAAATGAATTTTCGAGTGCTGTATAATAGCAGCCGTATTGTCTTAAGTCACGTTTCATAGAATTATGTCCTAGAATGGCTTGGGTTGAAGGTGACCTTAAAGATCACCTAGTTCCAACCACCTGCCATAGGTAGGGACACCACCCACTAGATCAGGTTGCCCAGGACCTCATCAAACCTGCTCTTGAACACCCCCAAGAATGGGGCATCCACAGCTTCTTTGGGCAGCTTGTGCCAGTGCCTCGCCACCCTCTGAACATTTCTGGCCGTAGTGTTAGTTAGCATGTTTTAAATATCAGAACTGATGTGCTGCAACAAAAGCTAGTGATCTCTCAAGATTCATATAATGTGCTTGTCTAAACCTCTACTCAAGTAGTTTTATTGCTTGGTTTTCCCAAAGGCTTAAATACTTTGAGGTGATAGACCTTACAATTTCTAGTGCTTATTACCATTCTTAATACCTCTGTTAAAGAACAACACAAGCGTGTATTTCTGAGGTTTTTCTCTTATTTAATACACTTAATGCATTTCAACTAAGAATTTGTAAATTGCCTTCAGATAGGAAAATTTTGAATTTAAAGAATGTTTATATTGTTAATTTGTTTGTTTTGCAGCCTGATTCTCCTGAATATAAAGCTGCCTGCAAATTATGGGAGTTGTATTTGCGCACAAAAAATGAATTTGTTCAAAAAGGGGATGCTGATGAGGAGGATGAAGATGAGGAAGGACACGACCAAGGCACAGAACTAGTAAGTGTGGTCATGACAGCTGCAGCTGGAGAAAGTCATGCATGGCTCTGTATGTCAGCTGACCTTGAGAAGGAGCTTGGCCTCCATGTTTGGAAAGGCATTCAATCTCTTCATGGTTAAATTATGCTCCAAAAGATATTTTTTTACACAAGTTTAGTAGTTACCGGTTAATTATTTCACAGCATCATGTGTATGTTACATTTTTTGTCTAGCAAAAAAGAAAAAAGATGTTTTCTGATATAGATAAAGTGCGGTTCTGGTTCAGGTGAAATTAATATGATGTGTGCTTGATATCATACCAACACTGAGGTTTGATGCAACCAAGCTTTATGTCTAATGGTACAGCTTTCCAGTGTGGGTCCCATTTGGTTAGTGCAGCTGTTCCTGGAGTGTTTTATAAGCCAGATCCAACCATAGGAAGTTTGGGTTTGTCTGTTTTTTCTGTTGTTGGGATGCATGTTTTCACTACTGTTGGCTATCAAGTTTGTTCTAACAGCATGTAATGTATATCTGGCAGTCTGTAGTGTAAACGTGAAATTAAAGTTTTCTCGTGTTTCACCCAAATGCATAAACAATATTGTTTTTCAAAGGTGCATACATCTTTTATAGCTGTTTTTTTTTTTCTTTCCTGTCTTTGAAAAATTAATTCATATATTTCAATGCAAATTGAAGCACTGTACTTTGGCTGTTATTGAAACTGCTTGTGATTTAATTTCTCCTATTAGTCATCTCCAGGTTACCTGAAGGAGATTCTTGAACAGCTTCTTGAAGCTGTAGCTGTTGCCACAAACCCATCAGGACGCCTCATAAGTGAACTGTTTCAGAAGCTTCCATCTAAAGTGGTGGGTATTTTAATAGTAATGATTTCATTCTAAGTTTGAAACATGGGAATTTCCATAAATCCACCATTATGCAAAGTCTGGGGATGCGGTACTTCATTACTGTGTCATTAGTGGCAAACTCCAGCTGTTTTTAGAGCTTCTTTGCTCCTGCCCATTCATTCCCAGCCCTGTCATTGGAGATGGGGGTTTGTCCTGTTCTGCCAGTTTAGTTAACTGTTCTTCTTTAGTTGAGTTTTTAATCTTTTTACATCTAAATTCATTGTTCTTATCCAGGGTGTGGCATAACAGGTTTAACCCGCAAAACAAATAATTTGAAGACCATTACCATGTACATGTATTTTGCTTGCAGCCAGAACTGTTTCATTTCATCAATAAACTGATGTAAAGTAATTGCAGATATCTGCCTTAGATCTGACTCTCCAAATTGATGCCTGCTGCTATGTTTATGAAATTTACACTGTTCTTACCTGCATTTAATTTTTGCTAATAGCTCACAGAATGGATCACAACTGTTTGTAATAATAAATAATTTTTTTTTGTTTTCCAGCAATATCCAGATTATTATGCAATAATAAAAGAGCCCATAGATCTTAAAACTATCGCACAAAGGATACAGGTACAGTAAGCTTATTAGTATATCATAGAACGCTTCCTTTTAAACAAGTCTGAACTAAAAGTGATAAAAGCTACAGTTTAAGTGGATAGGAAAAGCAGTACATTTTTCCCTGCTACTGAAAAACAGGAACGCTCTGCTTATTTAATGTTCTCTCCTGGCTTAATGCTGCCAAAATAGCTGTGCTGAAGGTCTAGCATTGTAAACCATAGTGTGCTGGCACTGAGCTTGAATCCTGGGTTTCTTGATGTTTAATTGTCTAAAGTAATTCCTTGGCAAGTACTGTTAACATAAAACATCGATGTATTGAAGTGTGGTCATGCCTTATCATCACCTCCTTCTTCTCTAGTGCTGAAAATAGATGTTTTGTACTGATGCGTTTTTTGATTTGCTTTTCCAGCAATTTGAAATAAGGTTCTGTAATTCTAGCATTTTGTGTAATAGCAAAGAATAACACAAAGGCTAATTGAACTAGAGAATAAAGGAGAAATAACATGTTGTCAGAACCCTTCAAAATTAAGATAATCTACCATATTAAGGTTTTTTTCCATCTTTTACTTAGTGTTCGTATGATCAAGAAGGACTTAGCACTTCTGTTGTGTTTTTTTCAAAGTACTTACCTGTTTTTTATAAATGTTCTCTTTATTCTATAAATGTTGTCTTTATTCCTTATGATTTCTCTTTGCTTTTGACTTCATTCTCATGCTGTCTGAAGATTGTCAATAAGCAATGCTGCTTTTTCTTGTATAGAATGGGACTTACAAAAGCATTCATGCAATGGCCAAGGATATAGATCTTCTCGCAAAGAATGCCAAAACCTACAATGAGCCTGGATCACAAGTGTTCAAGGTTAGTTTCAGCTGTTAAGAGTTAAATCAAAGTTCAGATTTTCCTTACTGTTTTCTGTGCTTATTGTTCATTGAACATATTTTTAGTTTAAGGCCCTGAAAACTGTTACCATTTAAAAAACAAGCAAACAAAAAAATCTATTGTTGTTTTTTCCTTATTTATATTCCCCTTTGTATAATTGGGATACAAGCGATATTTTTTCTTGACACATATGAGTTTTTCCAATTAAATTTTATCTCAGGAAATGAGTTACATGACTTCTTTGGAGGAATGGAGTATCCCATTACTTTTGTGATTGACGTTGAAATGGCTGAAACTACAGGTTAAAATGATAGCAGTAATCAGCTATTATCTCTTCATGGATCTCAGGAACTGTTTGTGGTTTTCATCATAAGCTTAAAAAGCAGAGTAATGCCTTGTTTGCATGGTTCTTGAAGATCCTCTTTCCTTTATCTGTATTTTTATGACCAAATTACACCTACAATCTCAGGTAGTTAAATTGTTTTGTATCTAAATGTATAACAACAAAAAACTCATTTTTGTTTTGATTTGAATTACTCTAGCTGAAAATAATCTTCTTTGTTTTCAACTTTAAACAAAAAATTCTTTTAATTGACAGGATGCAAATGCAATTAAAAAAATATTTAATATGAAAAAAGCTGAAATTGAACACAGTGAGTTGGCCAAGTCAAGTCTCCGAATCAGGTACTGGAAATAGAGTTCTCTTTATAAACTCATGAAAATCTCTGTAGATATTCCCTTAATTTTGCTGTGGCAAATATATGGGGAAATGATTGCTTACAAACTCATTTTATTGTTATTTTAAAAGTTATAAACCACAGAATGGTTTTCAAATAGAAACTTCTCTGGTGAAATATTTCTGTTGTATGCTTGATTGTCAGAAAGAAAGTGTAATCGTCTCTTTTAAGCTATGACCAACTTCCACCATATGTGTTTGTAAGTTAATGATGGAAAAGGAATGGTGAAAAAGGAATGGTGAGGAAACAGTTTCTTTGTTTTGTTTTGATGTAGAAAAAATGATGAGCATTGTTGAACCTTATTAGGGCTTGAAACACAAGAGCTCACAATTAGGTAGGGGCAGAAACACAGCAACAAGACCACAGGCAACAGGTACGTAGAACAAAGTCCATATTATATAAACTCTTATTTGAAAATCTGTTTCTGTCTATGAAAGAGGTACAAGACACTGAAGATCTGGACTTACAAATCAGAGGAGTAGAGTTTGGGTCTTGAACAGGCAGGTATAAAATACTGTTGATCATCGTATTTATTTCACAGAAAGATTTTATTTGGGAAATGGTGCTACCTGTGAAAATCCATGGTGTACAGAGAAGTGATGTAGTCATTATAGATTTTTTTTTTTAATCTGAAATGCAATTGGATTTATTCTTGTATAGATTTTTACTTGTGAGTACCAGTCAAAAGTAAATTTAAATACTATTTTCCAGTTGGGGCTGCATCATTTATCCAGAAAATAAATCAATGTCTTGCAAGTCCTCCAAGGAGTTAGCAAACTCTTTCTAGGATAGACTCGAGCTCTTTAGTAGCACTTGATACTAGAAAATAAATCCTGTTCGTGTCCTGTGAAGGTTTGTGTGGTATAACTGAGAACCCTAGCACTCCCTTCTTTTACTGAAAGGCAGGTTTTATTGTGTTGCTTTTTTTTGTGGTTGTTTTTGTTTTCTTTTATTTTTCTCCAGGAAAGTGTTTAGATAGTGTTAGTCCTGAGCTATTGTGTGTGAAAGAAATGAAAGTTACCTACTTGATTATTACTGTTTGGTGCTTTGACCTGCTCAACATATGTAATGGTTTTCCAGGCTCATTCTCAGTGTTAGCATGCTTCCCATGTTGTGGGAACCATTGTCAGAGCTATTGCTGCCAAAAAGGACAATATAAAAACAGAAGCTTTGTTAAGGAGTAATTCTTGATGTATATTCTAACAATTTCTCTTAAAAGTATGTGTGGTGCCAGAAGATCTTGATTCTACAAACATGTAATGTACGTAATGTATTTGATGGAATACATACAGGCCCAGAGGTTTTCTATATAGATAGTGGCTTTTATTTTTTCCTTACTGCATTGATGAAGCTCAGGATGTCCCAAGTTGTATTTAATTTGGAAACTTAACTGTTCTTCTTCAAAATAATGCTATTTGCACAAAAAGGGATGACAGATAAATCACACTGATATTTGTTAGTTGAATTCCTCTCTTACACTGCCAACCCATTGCTACTTCTCAGCTCCTTTATTCTAGATGTTCTTACATTCTCAGTGGATCTATGAGGCCTGAAGTAATCTGAATGTCAGAATAATTGACGGCTCCCTTCTTTGTTTCTGTAACTTGGCAAAAAATACTTATTTGTAGTGCCTGAAACAGGCTATAATAATACTGAACTGCTTTTGTGTATGTGTGTGCAGTTTCTTTTTTTTTTTTTTGTTGCTGTTTTTGTTTGTTTGTTTGACACCAAAAAAGAATGGGTGAGAGTAAAGTGTAGTGAAAAACCAAACCTTTCACCTGCTGTTCTGAAGCATTTCACTGGTTGCTCTTTTTATTACACCATTGTTCTTTTTGTGTGTGTATTTTTTTTGCTGAATCTGCATCACAGAATCATTTACAACTTGATAATTGTCTCAAAGGGGGTCTCTTTTACTTATTGCTGATTTTGGTTAAATACCCCCATAAGTTTATTTAATTTATTTTATTTTTCTTCTGGGTTTATGTCCATTTTAATTTGTCTTTGGTGGATCATGCTCCAACTCCTCATAATGCTACTAACCAAAGTCCTGCAGCTATGTTGCCTCAGTGTCCCAAGTAACCGCACTCTGCCAGCGCAGAGTTCTTTGTATCCTTTGTCATACTAAATTGCTCTCTGTCAGTGCATTTAACTGTCCTCCCTTAAGTGAAATCACGCAATAAAGTTGCTTGACAATATGCAATGTCGACTATTGGTAAAACACGATGGATCTTCATGATTAGCTTTATGTGGATGCTACGGAACATTTTGCTGGCTGCTTTCGCTGCTATTGTAGGCTGAGCTGTGTGCATAGCTATTAATCCTCGATCTAAATGTTACCTCCTCCTGACTTTTTATAAAAACAAAATCAATATTAAAATGCCGGGGCCCTAAATGTATCTTAGTGTTACTTTACTTTTGGCTTTAAAACATATATTATTTTTTTAATTCATTTCTGGACCTTTTGTCTGCACTATCAAAGTAAGTCTGTAAACAGCTATATTCTTGCTGCATCTTTTCTTGGGTCTAAGGTGGGCCTCTTTTGTTCCCCTTTCCTTGGCTTGTCTCTTCTACCTTAAGGACTCCATCAAATTTGACTGCTTCCAAGCTGACAGGTCCTTCCTCACAGGGTAAAGGCAGTGTTGGTGATGAGAGAAATTCTTCTAACAAATATTATCGGTAAGTAAATTGTGGACTTGGAGGAAAAGCTGGGTCATCATCACATGAAAATACTGATTTATTTTATTTATTTTTTAATTTCAGTTGGGAGCGCTCTTCGATGATCAGTAGTGACTTCAATACTTTTGATTTCAAATATATTTTAGTCATATTTAGTGTGGTTTGAGAAGTTACTTTGCTGTAATTGCTCTTCCATGTTTGATTTTAGATTTAATGTTTGAGAACACCTGTCATTAAATACTCCTGTGTACAATTATTTCATTAGAAATGTTGTGAAGATCAATATGCTAGGCTTCATTACAAAACAAAGCAGGTGAAAAATTGCATATAAGTAAATTGTAAATCTAGGAAAATAGTATTTGGAGGCTGAAAATGAATAAGTAGGACTAAATAAGAGATGGAAGATAGAAACCAATAAAATAAAAGCCTGTAAATAGCAAGTATTGAATTTAGGATGCACTTACGGCAGACTTACTGGGTAGACTTGCTTACTAGAGGCATTCTGGTTTGTTCTTTCATTCATCAGTTGAGAATTTTGGTACGTATCAGCGGTATTGTCTTCAGTCTAAGAGTTACTGTCTGGAAGCAGTACTACTCCCGGCAAATCCTTTGTGTGTACTCTTGAAACCATGGCTGAACACTCAGCAGCAGCAAGGCTCTTTCAGGTGTTGAGCATTTGTATGGAGTTGGTGTCATTTTAAGCAGCATATCCAATTTTTTCCCAGACTTGACTGCTCCTGCAGGGCAAGACTGAACCCACTTCTGGTGTGAAATGCTGTGTCACAGGTTTGGGAGAAAGAGAACGATGCTGAAGAAGGCATCGTGAGAGCATAGTCACTTAAAAAGGAGAGAAGATCCTTCACGGGCAGGCACTTTGTGTGTTGAAAAACCTCAAGTAGTGCTGGGGGAGAGAGAGAATTAGGTGTATACAGCTTAAAGCGTGCTAGATTTCTTCATGTAGACAAATCCTCATAAAGTGAGGTTAAATTACAGTGTTATTAATTGGGAGTATAATTAATACTTGTTACCCTTCCCAATTAGTAATTCAAATACTCAGGCATTCAAAGTTGGACAGGATATATACAGCTTGAACTCTAGCTTTCTGATTGCATGTCCAATCTTTCAGTCTGAAGGACCATCCCAAAGAAGGAGGCAAACTCATGGGTCATTAACAGTTTCCCTTGCTAAGCTCTCCATATATATTTTTTGGCATAGTCACATCTGTTTTCTTGATAATCTAGGTAACTGTCACAAGTTCCATTGGTTTACTTACACACTCAGGATGGCTGTTCATGGTGGTTTGATAATGAGAACCTTTTGCTATTTTTTATTTCTGAAATCTCTTTCTTTCTTTGTTTTTTTTTTTTTTTTTTTTTTTGTAGTAACAAAAGATCAGCCCAGGGGGATCGTTTATCAGCAATTACTATGGCATTGCAGTATGGATCAGAAAGTGATGAGGATGCAGCTTTGGCTGGTAGGAACTGAAATGCTGTTTTGTTTTCTTTAATTAAAGTATTTGGAATAAGCAAAACTGTACAGCTGATCTCTTCAAGTATCTTTATTGCAAAAATATTTTGCAGTGTTTCAAAACTCAGTTTATAATTCTGTGAAATCCAGTCCCTGTTTCCTCTTAAGTATGAATTTATAAACGTGCAGCTGGTAAATGGGGTAGGCCAAACTGTCTTGTGTGTCTTGAATTTAGCGTGAATATTTCTGAGGAAATATTTCAAGGAACACTTGGATGTTCCTTGCTATAAAAGATTCACAGTGCTGTGTTTGTTTGAGAGGAATCTCACGCTTGCTCGTTCTGGTTTATATTCTCTTGCTGTCTTGTGCCATTGGGTCTGTCTGAACTTGGCCCTCAGGCAGATCAACACTACCTCTCAACTTGGTGTCATCTGCAGACTTACTGAAGGTACACTCTATCCCCTCATTTAGGTCATCAATAAAGATATTAAATGAGATGGGCCCCAGTACCGACCCCTGGGGGACACCACTTGTAATGGGATGCTGGCTGGACTTAACTCCATTAACCACAACACGCTGGGCATGGCTCTCCAGCCAGTACTTTACACAGAGAAGAGTGTACCTGTCCAGGCCACGGGCAGACAATTTCCCCAGGAGAATACTGTGGGAGACTGTGTCGAAGGCTTTGCTGAAGTCTGGGTAGACTACATCACCAGCCCTTCCCTCATCTGCCGGTCTGTTCACACGGTCATAGAAGGAGGTGAGGTTGGACAAGCACAACCTGCCTTTCGTGAACCCATGCTGGCTGGGCCTGATCCCCTGGATGCCATGCATGCGCCGTGTGATCTCACCCAAGGTGACTTGCTCCATAACTTTCCCTGGAGCCGAGGTCAGGCTGACAGGCCTGTAGTTCCCTGAATCCTCCTTATGGGTCTTCTTGTAGATGGGAGTCACATCAGCAAGCCTCCAGTGCTCTGGGAGCTCTCCAGATAACCAGGAACACTGATAAATGGTGGAAAACCTGCCAGTCACCTCTGCCAGCTCCCTCAGCGCCCTAGGGTGGAGCCCATCTGGTCCCATGGACTTCTGACATTCCAGATGGAGGAGCAGGTCTCTAACTGTCTCAGGGAGTGATTCTCTACCTGAATCACAGCAGACATCCAGGTCAGGGCGTAAAGTACCCTGAGCATAACTGATCCGACTCTTATAGACAGATGTAAAGAAGGCATTGAGAACCTCAGCCTTTTCCTTATCTTCAGTGATCACATTCCCTGCTTTATCAAGTAAAGGATGGAAATTGTCCTTGGTCCTTCTCTTGCAGTTAATATATTTGTAAAAGGATTTCTTGTTCTCTTTTACTGCAGTGGCCAGTCTGAGTTCAAGCTGGACTTCTGCCTTTATAACTTCCTCTCTGCATATCTTAGCAACTTCTTTGTAGCTGCCCCAAGTAAGCTGTCCTTTCTTCCAGGATGTAGACTTTTTTTTTTTTCTCCTGGAGTCTCAACAAAAGTTCCTGGTTTACCCATGTTGGTGGTCTTCCCCTCCGGCTTGCCTTACGGGACTCAGGAACAGTCTGCTCCCGTGCCTTTGAGACTTCCTTCTTGAGGAGCACCCAGGCTTCCTGGATGCCTTTGCCCTTCAGGAGTGGCTCCCAAGGGACCCCTACAACAAATATCCTGAACAGGTCAAAGTCACCTTCCAGAGGTTCGAGATAGCAGATATAGATATAGAGAGTTAAATCTGTGAGCCTCTTCGGTTGTAGCAGTTGCCTAAGCAGTGAACAATCAGTTTCCAACATGGAGTTTATCCACACAGTTTCAGAGGCTGTCATGATGTAAAGGAGATTGTAGAAGATTTCCAGCTCAAATGTACTCAATATGAACAGCTTCTGCAGCTACCTGAAGTATAGATATGTAAAGACAGGCGTAAAAGGTCATTATAAATTACTTGTTTATAAGTATTTCATGTCAAGTCTGGATGCTGCTCTTGGTTGTACTAGAATCTGGCTTCGGTTACATCTTGAGCATTCATTGTTATCTAGGTGCTTTGGGACCTTGGGAGACATTGATTAAAGCAAATTACTTGCTGAGTAAAGACTAAGTTTCTTCCATATACATTTATATGCTTTCCTAACTCTGTTCCTTCCCTGCTGTAGCACTGTGTAAGTGTACACGTATGCTTTACTGCATATTTCTGCTGTACCTGCTCACTGTAGTTGTGGTAACAGCTGCGTGAAAGAGGAGTAACTGACTGTTCCTCTGTGCTGCCAGCATGTTCCCTGGAGACCTGGTGCTACTGAATGCTGAAGAATCTGCGGTCTTGCATTATGTGGCTGGTTGTACAGCCAAATGTGGATTTTTGTCTTCTGATCCAAATAGTAACTTCTTCAGTTCTCAAGATAATGTGTTTCCTGTTATTCAGAAAATGCTAATGTTCTACTATGTAAGAATATATAATGGTTGGCACACATCTTTTAAAGAGCATAAATGTTATAATGAAAATGTTTATAGTTGTATTCTGATGTGTTACGTAGACACTTTCCTTTTAGTGCTTGTTTAATTTACTGAGATTTCATTTTGGTGAATGTCTTGTGTTCCACTTCTTACACCAAGGAAATACATTTCTTGTTTAGGATATTGAACTGCTTTTTTGCTGTCTTCCCTGTCACAGAATATTAGCATGCGTGTTTCTTGTTTTTGTCTCACATAAAAACAAGTTCTCCTTTTTTCTATTCTGTTCCTTTTTGATGGAGCAGTCAGAACTGAACTGTTTGAGTAAACAATAGCAAAGATAGGATTTTGTTGCATATTCTACTTCGGAAATTTATTTTACTTGGTAGCTGTCTCTTAGCCATCAGGATTTATCTCTGCATTCAGACTGGTATGTTAGGTGCGGGGAAGAAGACAGAGTGTTGTCTTCAGTCTTTTGTTTCTACCTGAGTGATTCTGTCCAGCTCCTGCTTTGCAGGCTGCCATAGTAGCTGCTCTGCCATTATGCGATGCTGGTTGGCGTACACGCGCCTGATAATTTTAAGCATCTCCTCTGAATTAGTAATGAACGTCTGTGTAGTGTTTGCGCATCTGCTGTGGTCTGCTTGTGTTTTAGCTTGCGTCTAGCTTGTCTGGTACACTCGTGTAGATCTGCAGTGTCAGACTGCAGAGGAAAAATGATAGTACTATGTTGATATGCAATCAGAATGTCCTCTGGCTTTGTCATCATTTCAATACATCTTTACTGAAATTGAGTAGAAAATTTGAAACGTTGCCAGCCTCTATTGAGCAATAATGAAAATGCCAGCTGGAAACTTGGCTTGAGCGTTAGAGAACTGTCTTTTTGTGTAACTGAATTATCCAGCATGTCACCTGCCAAGCTTTCCTCTAAACTGGGATTTGTAAGAGAGCAAACAAGGATGAATAAATAGCTGTGTATGCAAAAACACATAGATTTTATTACTATGCCTGTCTGCAAGGTACAAATTATGCCAACTGTGTTACAGTGCAGTAGAAGCATTGGCCATTTATTGCTTCCCATCCTGTATTTCTGTTGCCAGTGTTTTTTCATTCCGTCTGTGTTTCTGTTGCTCAGTAACATTTACTGCAGATGAAATTAGGAGAAATATTACTTCATCAGATGAACTTTTGTTCATCCTAATCCTGAAGCATAATACATGCTTCATAAAGACAATAGGAAAAGTCTGCTATGAACATTTTATAGTACAGTATTTATTGATTTTCGAATTATTATAGAACTAGCATAAAATGTTTATTTCTCTTTCACTTTCTGCATATTAAAGGTGAGCTGTAGTGACAGACTTGCCTGTTAAAGTTCAGATTTTTTTTTTTACTTGAGCCAGGATTATTATGCAATTACTATATCATGGGATTACTATTTAAAAGATTATAGAAGTTCTGAAGTAATCTTTTTTGATATATATTCAAAAATTCATTTTTATTTCAGCCATTTTCCCTAACAGACTAAAGACCTTTGAAAATTCTAGATATGGTTTTTCAGTTCATATTCTTGTAGTATACTCCAGTCAGATAGCAGAATCACAATGGTTCGGTGTACAAATGTATTTGGTACAGATATTGGTAGTAATGGTTTGACTGGTAAATAAGGGTGTAGCTGTTTTTATAGGTAGTGTGCTTGAATAGTCCTGTTTAGTATGAACACTTCTGCACGCTTCTATATGTAGAGTTTATTACCAGTGACTGAACTGAAGGCTCATCTGAAAAGAGAACTTGCTATTTAGATAAAGTGTGTTGTTTGTTTGTTTGTTTGTTTGTTTTTTTCCCATCAGCTTGGGGTTTGTGAGGTGTAGCCATTTGTGAAGTCCTTTTCTGGCTTGTGAATCTGACTACTGGAGAGTGGCTGAACACCCTCAACTGAGGGTCTGCATTTTGTTCCAGTTTAGTTCTCTATTTGAAAAGTCATAAAAAAATCACTCTGACTTGTCCTGCTGAGAGTTTCTCATTTTTCCTTTCTCTCTGTGCAGCTGCTGCTCGTTATGAAGAAGGAGAATCTGAAGCTGAGAGCATTACTTCTTTCATGGACACTTCTAATCCTCTTTATCAGCTTTATGATACAGTTAGAAGTTGCCGAAATAATCAGGGCCAGCTCATATCTGAACCCTTTTTCCAGTTGCCCTCTAAGAAAAAGTATCCTGATTATTACCAGCAAATTAAAACACCTATTTCATTGCAGCAGATCAGGTAAGAAAAAGCAAACTGCCTCTGGTGTGATACTATTCAAAGGCTCCTTTCATTTCCAGCATCCTTAACTGCGGTCAAGTTGCTGACCTCTCATGTAGCGATACCATTTTTCCTCTGTGCTTTGTTGCTGCTTGTTTTGTGTCAGTCTGCATCAGTCTTCTAATCATCTTTTATCAATGGCTGCCATCCATGGGTTTATTTTCCACAGTGTTTCATTAGGAATGTGACCAGGTAGTTGCCATATCAATAATTCTGAAGGTGAGGTGCACAGCAGATGTGAAAGCTTCTGCAGAACACTCTGTTATGCCCTTCCCTTTACCCTGATGGCATGGTTACCTCTTACTGCCATGTTTCTTAAATCAATAGTCTTCAGCAATGCAAACTGTGGAAAGGTGTTTGCAATTATATTCCTTCTGTTTAGGTCACAGTCTAATTGTAGAGAATAATTATATTCATTCATGATGCAGTTAGTCTGGAGTGAAGTGCTAATGTAGCACACTGTTCATAAATCTGTGAGCCCTGAAAGATTCCTCAGCTGCCAGAGCACAGCTGTGGGATAAAAACGTGTGTAAAAAGCAGTGAGCTTATCTCGGGCTGCTAAAACCCAGGATAAACTAATATATTCACCATGTTAGCTCCATCGTGTATCAAGGTGCTGAGTGCATTAACAGGTCTTCATGGCCCCGACTAGCTTCACGTGGCCCTGGCTTCCTTCCCAGGGACCTGGGAGCTCCATTTCAGGCACTGCCTGAGCTACATGGTAGGAGTGCTGGTCTCCAGCCCACCACAGCCATGCCTCTGCCTGGCTGTGGACCCCCACTGATATCCCCGCAGTGACCCAGACCTGACCTGTGGACTGACTTCCTAGCATTGCCTTGGGCCTCTGTTCAGGCACTGCCTGCACTGTGTCTGCTGACTGTGTCTGATCCTGCCCTGCAAGCTTGGCTTCCTGGCCTCACCTCACACCTGCCTCATCGCCAAAAGTTGGCCGGATGGTCTGCATCTGGGTCAAACCTGATTGCTTGTAGCTGGCAAGGCCCCTGCCCTGCTGCCCATGTTGATGTGCTTGGCTCCCCTTCCCACAGGGAGGAGCCAGCTATTCCTGCTCTAAAGCACCTCTTGTATCCTCGTGTGTAAAGTTATGCTAAAACATCTTCCTTTAGAGTAGAGTGCATTACAGCCATAGGAAATGGAGTTGAAAACCAGGTCTGCAGGAGAGGTGTGACAGTGTTTGGTAAAGCAATAGTCCTTCTTCAGTGGGTCCTCACGCTGCTAGTGTGTTTGTAATAGTTCTGTAAATTGTACCGTAATACAATCTGCTAGATTTGGTATACTTGTTTAATAAGCAGTGTCTTTGTTAAACTGGAAGGTAATAAAACCTTTTCTTACCTGTCTGATAGTGTTATGCATGTTTTAGGGGGCAAGTACAGAGATACAATATTGGTTAGCTGTCCATCAGTGGCTTTAAATATTTGTTTCTTATGTCTTAATACAACTGTTGGCTTGGCAAAGGAATCATCTTTTCTTGAATGAAGCATAAAAACACATTTGTTGGAAAAAAGATGAAATTGAGAACATCACTGGCAGTTCTCAGGGAGCTTTTTGTCTGAATGTACCAAAGGGTATTTGTTCTAATTACGTATATGTGGATTTCATTGGGAGAAACCTTGTTTTGAAAATGTACTTGGTATCAGGAGAAATAATTTGCCATAGGGAGGCAGCTGTTACTCTACTTTCCTTACAGAGTAGGCAGGGTGCACCTTGCTGTCTGAGCAAAAATGATGCTCAGATGTATATACAGAACTTTTTAAAAATATGGCATTTCTCATCGCCTGAGAGCTTAGAAAACAAAAAAGTACAGTCTTCTTAGAAATAGTAATTTTAATACATGAGTTAAATTATGGTATTTATAATAGTCTACATTGTTTTATCAAATTCTGAAATTCAATTATTGTTTAAATTGCCACATAATCTTCTCTTACTATGCTTAAGAAGCCTTGAAGTCATGCATATGTGTACTTAATTGCTATGCTTTAGGGAAAACTGAAGCAATCATGGTTTTACTGATATTACAACCATGCCTTTAGGTATTCAAAATAACCACTCCGTAGGGGTGGAGAGGTAGGATTTTTTGGCTTGGGGTGGAGGGAGGCACTTTTGCGTGTTTGGAGATGCACATTCAAGGAGTACATCTGTTCATAGACAGGGACAGAGAAGTTAATTGTCCTAGCACAAAACTGAAGGTGTTAGAGAGTACAGCCTGGCATTCCAGTCTCATACCATTTTCTGCATTGGCATCTGGATACTTGAGCTATGTACTGTCAGAGTGGACTGTGAAAAGGGAGCCAAGTATTTCCTTTTCCCTCTTTCCCCTGCCCCAGTCTGCTGTCACTATAAATTTTGCAGCTAATCCTGTATTTCAGGAGTCTGTGTTTGTTAAATGCAGGAAAATCCTTGCTCAGTGATTTATGATAACTACAGGGAGAGTATCACAGGTGTGGGTGTGCTTTGTTTGCTTGTTTTAATGAGATGCAGATTATAACCGTCCCAACCTCCTGAGCGCTTTGAGAGCCTCAGTGACTCGAGCTGAGTGCTGATCCCAGGCTGATTCTGGATGCGGGAGGTAATCCTGCTCAAGTTTCCTGCTAGTTTCCTCATGCCATGCTCTTTACAGAAATACAGAATAGTTGGGGTTGGAAGGGAGACTCCAACCACCTCCAGCCACCTCATCAAGCAGGATCACCCAGAGCAGCTTGCCCTGGACTGTTCCCAGTTGGCTTTGGAGCATTTTCCCTGATGGAGACTCCTCAACCAACCTGGGTGACCAGTGCTAGTGTTTTACCACCCTCACAGTTTTTTTGTTGCTGTTTTTTGTTTGTTTGTTTGCTATTTGTTTGTTTTTAATTTATTTTTTTTTATTGTGTTCAGATAGAATTTCCTGTGTTTCAGTTTGTGCTTGTCCTGTCAGTGGGCACTGCTGAGACGAGTTTGGCTCCTTCTTCGTTCCCTCCCATCTGGTGTTTATCCACACTGATAAGACACCCCCCAAACTGACTCAAGGATTACAAACCACAGAGCTGCAGAACAAGGATATACCCTTTAAAAATGACACTATGAAGGCTGTGATTTTTAAGGGGTGGTAGAAGGGCATGGTATGCAGGATATTTTGCAAACTTAGCATGGCTAAAATTTTCTAATTCAACAGCTGGAGGGATAGTCAGGAAGCAACGCAGGAACACACAGAACGTGCTGTTAGGTGGAACACAAGTGCTGGATTCTGGCGTGCTTACAAGAACTGTGATACTCATTACATTTTATAGTGTTAGTAAATATGATCCTGAAGGCAAGTGAATCAGCCTTTCCTCCACCAGGGAATTCCCTGGCAGCTGTCCTCGCCTGATCTGCATGTGAGAGGTGTGTGTGTGTGCAGGGGCACTGCAAGCATCGCCTTTATTGGCATGCCCCAGTGTCTTCTGCTCTAGGAAGCTAGGGGCCATAGTTGGGGTTTAAAAAAAAAAAAAAAAGAGTGGATCTAGCATAAAGCACACTTGGTTTTGTGTGACATCCACTTCTTGAGTGTTTTTTTTTTTAAATGCGCTTTTCTTGTGAATGTTCATTCAGTTGTATGTGACATGGGAATTTAAACTTCACATTTTACTGAAATTAGTGCTGGCTTTTGTTACCTCGAGCTTAATTACTTGAGTTGAATTTATAATAAAAATGATCATCTAGTGAATAGAACTTGAAAGAGTAGAGACTGCTATCTGGGCTAGTCTGAACGTTTATATAAATAACAGCTTAAACCTATTACAAGTTAAGTTCTTAATGTAAGCATAACTTTTTTTTTTTTTTTTTTTTCAAATATTTTATTATTACATTGACTTTTGGAAAAATAATATGTCACTGTTACGGTTTGCTTAATTTATGAATGTGCCAACTGGGAAAATGTTAGTTTTGGCCTCGCTTTGCAAAATAAACTGATGTTTATAAAATTCTTCTGTTACAACATTGACAACTATTAGAGAGCCTCCAAAGGAGGACCACGAAGATGGGGAAGGGTCTGGAGGGCAACGCTCATGGGGAGCGGCTGAGAGCCTTGGGTTTGCTCAGCCCAGAGCAGAGCAGGCCGAGGGGAGGCCTCATGGCGGCCTGCAGCTCCCTCACGAGGGGAGCGGAGGGGCAGGCGCTGAGCTCTGCTCTCTGGGGACAGCGACAGGACCTGAGGGGACGGCATGGAGCTGGGACAGGGGAGGGTCAGGCTGGGGGTTAGGGAAAGGTTCTGCTCCCAGAGGTGGTTGGGCACTGGGACAGGCTGCCCAGGGCAGTGGGCATGGCACAGAGTTGCTGGAGCTCAAGGGGTGTTTAGGCAGCGCTCTCAGCCATCAGGTCTGAGTTTTGGTGGTCGTGTGTGGAGCCAGGAGCTGGTGGCTTCCTTCCAATGCAGGGTATTCTATGATTCTATGATAATATTCTAAATTGAGAAGAGGCATGGTATTTGAGTTCTGCTGCGTTTGAGTATAATTAACTTCTCTGAATAGCCTTAATTAATCACCCCGTTGTTCACTGACAGCAAGTGTGTTGAAGAGGATCAGAAGGTAGGGGGTTATTTGCAGGCTGTAACAGGATTACTTTGCACCTCTGGACTTTTCATTCTTCATATGTGTGGTTGGAAGTTGTCTGTCTTTCAAAACCATGTGGGCTAAGTCTTGATTCTACTTCTGTGGTCAGGCCTTTGATGAATTCAACTGTGAATGTAGGTTGTTCACTTAAAATCGGACGGACTGCACCTCGTGTATCTAGTTGTGGATAAGTATACAGTAATAGAAGCAAGATTTTATTTGATGGTAAGGTAATTTGGATGACAACTCAGCCTTTTATAAGACAGTGTTTCCTCATCTTGTCTTCTGACTCTGGGTTAAGATTTAATGGAATAAGAATTAAGCTGCTTTTCTTCACTCGTGAGCTACTGTCAGGGTCTTCACTTCTCTATCAGCTTAAAAATTCTGCTTCTGTAGAGTCATGAGGAGGAAGAGAATTAATTTTCATAGTATGGTATAAGACTAACAGCAACTTCATATGTTTCTCTGCATTGTGGTGCTTTAGGATTAGGCTGCAGTACCACAACGTGCGTATGTCACTGCCTAAATGCACACATGAAGCTAGTGTAAGATACTGAGGCATGCGGAATAAGTGGTACATTTTAGATGCTCCATGTGACAGTGGTGTTCTGGAGTCTGCATAAGCAATCCCAGATTTAGTAGTGTCAAGTGGCTTGGGATCTGCTGATAGGAAGAATCACCAATTTTTTTTTTTTTTCCATATAATGAAAACACACAGAACCAATTTAGAATGCCCTTTTCATAAAAAGAGTTGTTGTAGGCAGGATGTATTCCGTAGGAGACATTACTGCTTTGTTCTGCCTGCAGCTTGCTTTGGATGTGTTTCACTTCTAAGGATGTGGCAAGTTTCTCCTTTCCTCAGTTTGATAAAACTGGCACCTAAACATACTGAATTTGGTTGAGCAGGACCAGGTTATGTTACTAATAAGTAAATCAGATTTACCTTATCATACCGATAGTGTTCCTTCCAAGATTTGAAACTTGGATGCAATATAGATATAGAGCTGTATATTGGCTTTAATATCTCATGAGGATTGTAGTTCATGTTCTTAATCAGTGTAATCCTAGACCTTTTGATTCTTGTTTCTTTTTTCTTTTTTTTTTTAATGCTGACATTAATGCAGTTTTAAGTTGCATATGGAACAACTCCAAATAAAGAGGAGTAGTACAAAGTGATTGTGAGGAGTGATTTGATTTGGAAAAACAGTACCTCAGTTGGGATGCAGCCTTCCAGGTGTCTCTCTCAGAAAGCTGAACTTACACCCCATGCGACAGCGATCAAAATGCAAACTTGCAATTCTGTAATTTTAATTTCTTAAATTAATGGGGAGATTAGCAGTTGTTTTTCTTTCTTTCTGCCATCTAATCTCTTAAAACTTATTTTAGTTCTCTGGTAGAAGGCAAACATGTCAGAATTGCAAATGAATATGTTTACAAACTGCATGCTGCTAAGTTTTAAGCAAAATTTGAGCAAAGAGTTGAAAGGTAGGAGCATTGCTTGCAGACTTGCTTGCTTTCAGGGGGATGAACTGCAGAACAGATCTTGAGAGGACTTTATCATAGCTCTGATTATGATTGCTGAATCATGATTCTTTCTCCTCTAATAGTTATCTTTAACAGTAAAAAGCATTGAGGCATTTTAGACGTTTGTCTTCTGTATTTAATATTCAAATCTAAGGCTGTTGTGGTAGGTTTCATGTTATTAGATCCCTACTTAGAGCCCAAGCCTGCAAGTTTATCAGTATGAGACGTCACTTTTGTCTGAGGAAAATCACCTGGAAATAAATGACATGGGTGCCATCCATATCCAAAGGCAGAGAGAATCTGTTGGTCTGTATTTCTCTCCAGTGCTTCTTATGAATTGATTTCTGCACAGGACTTGCTATCTTTGATTTGATTTGATTTGATTTTTTTTAAATATTCTTCATTTCGTAAGTAGTATAGATGACTTGGAAACTTTTTTCTAAGATGTAGAATTGCATGCATTTAGTCATGTTTTTCTTTTCCATTAATCCGTTGAAAGTTTGTATCTATAATAGCATCTGTAAACAAGGAAATTGCTGGTTGTTTATGCACTTATTTACCCTGTGTGCCTTGACAGATTAGGATGTTCTTAAATCATTCAGTTTTGAAAAACTAAAAACAGCCAAAGTTTTTAATAAATTTTGTTTTATTGATCAGGATGTCTGGTGCAGGTTTTCTTTTAAACCTTTCTATTCCACGTTTTCTCAAGTTCTTAATGATGCCTTTAGCTTTTGCAATACCAACAAGAGCTTGTGTGCTGAAGTCCTGTAATGGGTCGTCAACATTTTGTTGGACTCGAAGAACTCATTTGTACATTTTACTCCATAGATTTTGCTTTCTGTACCAGCCACCATTCAGATTAGCTGGAAAAAATGTAGTGTGGCCTCTAATATTTGTTACCAGATGATGGCAAGAGCATGGATTGGACTCTGTATTTACATCCTGAATATGTAGGAGCGTACACATCACAAGTTAGTGGTCTTGTGGGAAAAACAGTCCTGAATGTAATGTGTAGCAACAAATAATTTTCTCCACATCTTACATATCTAGGATATTTGTCCAAATTTTTTTTTCTCATAGACATTGAGGAAACTCAAGTTCTTTGGATCTGAGAGAAAAGGCAATTACTACAGACATGTGCAGCTGGCATCCAGGAAACATGCGGTTGGTTGGATGTTTCCTGCAAGAAAATTCTGTAGATCTGGAAATACACGTGCAGTTCTCAGTAGTTTTTATAACAGTAAAACAGTGTAATATTGCTGCAATAACACCTTGCAATTGTAACAACAGGAGAATATATTGTGTTTCCCCGCCTAACTGCAGCTCTCTAGATATTGGATTTCTCATAAAAATGAAAGTGTTTAAGAACTGTTTTGTGGTGTATAGCTCATGTGGAGTAACTGATTTGTTTGTTTATTTTGCAGAATGAAACTGAAGAACCATGAATATGAAACCTTAGATCAGCTGGAGGCTGATCTGAACTTAATGTTTGAAAATGCCAAGCGCTACAATGTCCCCAATTCTGCCATCTATAAGAGAGTACTGAAAATGCAGCAAGTTATGCAGGTATCTGGAATAGAACAATCAAAAGGATGTAACTTGTTACGTGAATGTATTTCCCTAATGAATAATTTTCCAAAACAATTTTTGAACTAGACTCATATTTGCAGTAGTATTTTCTTGGTTGTGATTAGCTTGCTGATAGTATCTTGTGTCTTCTATCATATCATGCAGTGGTTAAAAAGTAGTCTGAAAATTGCTTCCAGAAGTAGTTGATATCAGATGCTTAAGAAGTGAAGTATGGGAGTGAAGAGCATCATAGGGTAATTTTTCTCCAGTACACCTGTTGCCTTGTGTGCTTTCCCTTGGTCGCCCTAATTCCTTACCATGACTATTTTAAGTTGGGAGAAAATTGAAAAAATGCTGAGGTTTTTTTTTGTTATTGTTGTTTTTGTTAAGGGTTTACAGTTAAATACAGGTTGTTGGTAGTTAAATACTGTTGCTAAGGCTGTTTAAATTTCATTAAGTGTTGAATTCAGATTGTTCACTCAACAGTTTTTCTAGCAGATGAAAAGGATTATACCACTATTTAAATCGGCAAACTTGCATTAAATAAATCGCTGGAAATATTTTGATGGTGCATGTGTCCTTACACATGTAAAATCTATAGCTTCATCTTATTGTATGTATCTGATCTGTTTTGGAGTTTAATGTTCTGAAAATGTCCAGCAGTGAGTTCGGCTTCAGGGATTTGTCATTTCTTCAGGCAAAGAAGAAGGAGCTTGCTAGGAGAGATGACATTGAGGATGGTGACAGTATGATTTCTTCTGCTACATCTGATGCTGGAAGCTCAAAAAGGAAAAGGTATGTACTTCTATAGTTTTCTGCAGACCTTTACATTACTACTTTTTTCTGGTGAACGAAAACCTGGACGTGAGCCAGCAGTGTGTGCTTGCAGCCCAGGCAGCCAACTGTGCCCTGGGCTGCATGAAAAGAGGAGTGGCCAGCAGGGTGAGGGAAGTGATTGTGCCTTTTATTCTTTTATTCTCTTTTATTCTTTTATTCTCTTCCTTTTTCTTCTTCCTCTACTTAACCTAACAGTAAAAAGAATATGCGAAAGCAACGAATGAAGATCTTATACAATGCAGTTCTGGAAGCTCGAGAATCAGGCACAGGCAGACGGCTCTGTGATCTGTTTATGGTTAAGCCATCCAAAAAGGACTATCCAGATTATTATAAAATTATCTTAGAGCCAATGGATTTGAAAATGATTGAACACAACATCCGCAACGATAAGTATGTAGGGGAAGAAGCAATGATTGAAGATATGAAGCTCATGTTCCGAAACGCAAGGCATTATAATGAGGAAGGCTCCCAGGTACTGTTTTGTTCTGCAGTCACACTTACCTCTCTCCATTTTTTGCAGACGTAGGATTTATATTTGAATTTTTAACTATTACTCCCAGGATTTATGGTAGTTGTTTATTGAATTTAAATAGAAACGTAACTTCTTCTCTCCGCTGGTGCTTTAGAATATGTTCGTATAAACATGAAAAGCAGTATGTTCCTATGTAATAGTGTATTTTTTAACTGAAGGTTAGACTTATTTCCTGTTAGCTAGCTTTTTTCCTTCACTTCAGAAAATGTCAGCTGAATATTTCCTTCCTAGTATGTTCACAAAAAAAAACAAATGTCTGGTTATTAAATTTTCATTATTTATCACATGAAGGTGTTTGCACTGTGAAGGGTCACCAGAACATGTTCTGATGCACAGAACCACTGAGAAGGGATGTCTTCCTTTATTGGAAGGAAACCAACTTCGTTATCATGGAAGTGGAGAATAAGTAGTCTGAAATGAATATGCTTGTCACTTATGAATATTTTGCGAACCTCATGAAGTTCAACAAGGCCAAAGGCAAGGTCCTGCACCTGGGTCAGGGCAATCCCAAGCACAACTACAGGCTGGGCAGAGAACGGATCGAGAGCAGCTCTGATGATAAGGACCTGGGGGTGCTGGTTGATGGGAAGCTCACCATGAGCCAGCAATGTGTGCTTGCAGCCCAGAAAGCCAGCCCTATCCTGGGCTGTACCAAAAGCAGTGTGGGCAGCAGGGAGAGGGAGGGGATTGTGCCCCTCTGCGCTGCTCTCGTGAGACCCCACCTGGAGCCTGCGCTAGCTCTGGATATGTGCATTCTAGGCCAAGTCCAGAGGCGGCCACGAAGATGAACAAGGGGCTGGAGCACCTCTCCTGTGAAAAAAGGCTGAGGGAGCTGGGGCTGTTCAGCCTGAAGAAGAGAAGGCTCCAGGGAGACCTTCCAGCGACCTTCCAGTGCCTAAAGGGGGCTACAGGAAAGCTGGGGAGGGACTCTTTGTCAGGGGTGTAGTGATAGGACAAGGGTAATGGCTTTAAACTGAAAGAAAGGAGATTTAGATTAGATATAAGGAAGAAATTCTTCACTCAGAGGGCAGTGAGGCCCTGGCACAGGCTGCCTAGAGAAGCTGTGGCTGCCCCATCCCTGGCAGAGCCCTAGGCCAGCCTGAATGGGGTTTTTGGCAGCCTGGGCTGGTGGGAAGTGTCCCTGCCCATGGCAGGGGGTTGGAGTTAGATGGGCTTTAAGGTCCCTTCCAACCCAAACCGTTTTCTGATTCTGTGATTCTATTGTAGGGAACACTAAAAAGAGGGTTAAAAGGTGCTGTATTCATAAGCAAAAAGGGCACAGATGGCCATGACATGCTTGGAAACTAAAATTGTGTCTCTCGGTCAGCAAGCTTGATGTTGTGGAACAGAGGAGTGGTAAGAAACCTCCAGTTACTTTTAATGAGGAGGAACTTGATCGGCTAATGTACAGGACTTCGTGATCTGGTTTCCTGCCCTGGGCTTGGATGTGAAGACCTAGTAGGATCGTTCTAGTCCTTTCTACCTTGATGGAGTTACTCTGGTTTGAGAGATCATTGCTGAGCAGAATGATTTGATGTGGAAGTTGATAAGACAACTGAGTTTTCCAGTCTTCTGGTCTTTGGAATAGAAAAGTAGTTAGATAAATTATTCAAGATTTATGTTTCACTGATTTGTATTTATCAGTTCTGCTTGCCTCTGTGTGTGTCAAAGGTGTATATTTGAGAATTAATACCTTCTTTTTGAGTAGTTGGTTTTGCCTTCAAGATTTTCAAAATAACATCTAGATGTTTTGAGGAGACTAGTTCTAAACTCATCTTTAAGGTCTATGACCAAATCTCAGCCCCCTGAGACAATAGGAATTGTTGCCATAAAGTTAACCACCTTATATGAGTGTGTCAGGAAGGGACTTCGTACTGTCCAAGGAAAACACAGTAGTAAACCTTGTGTATTTTTATTTATTTATTACTTGACTAATTAATAGGTATACAACGATGCCCATATGCTGGAAAAGATCCTTAAAGAAAAAAGGAAAGAACTGGGACCCCTACCTGAAGATGATGATGTTGCATCTCCTAAACTAAAGCTAAGTAAGGCAACCTTGTAAATTGCCATGTTTCCACTAATCACTTACCAAATCCAACAATACAAACTTAAGAGACTCATCCTTTCAAAATGGAAGATATATCCTGCATATTTACATTGTTGTGCAAAGTAGAACTTTGTGTTCAAAATTACAATGACAACAGTGGTGTTTACATGTGCGTGTTATAAACTGGGGTGATGCATATGGCATTGTCTAAGAAAAGCAACTTAGAATGAAGAAGGAAAACTTCAGAACTGTTGGAATGATCTGACATTTAGGCATGTGGTGTTACCCAAATGTTAGATGCTGCATCGTGTACTCAGTAACACTTCAGTAAAGTGTGGGATTGCTTACAAGGAAGATGCTTCTCAAACTGAGTAAAGCCCTTAGTTTCCCTGCTCAGATACCTGGGATTTCCACAGAATGATGAAGGAAATATGAGGTTTTACTGGAATATTACTGAAAGCCATGAAAAACACAGAAGCAAAGTTTGCAACAATCTCCATTCTTAGAGCTGTTGCCCTTAAACTGCATTTGCTACTACTCAAACCATATGCTTTCTTAATACCTGTTCAGAATTTAGTAAACTGAGATTAAAACTGCACAGAAAGTGTTACAGCAAATAACTGCACACAGTCCTTTTGAGGCGTTGTTGAAAATAGAAATGTGCAGCTCTTTGGTGCAGTGCAGGTGGTAGACAAAGAAAGTGCTCAAGGTCTGTTTTTGTAATGTTTTTTCTTCTTTTGTCTGCTTAGGTAGAAAAAGTGGCATTTCTCCTAAAAAATCAAAATATATGACTCCAATGCAGCAAAAATTGAACGAAGTGTATGAAGCAGTTAAGAATTACACGGATAAACGAGGCAGGCGACTGAGCGCCATCTTCTTGAGGCTGCCATCTAGGTCTGAGCTTCCGGACTATTACGTAACCATTAAAAAGCCAGTTGACATGGAAAAGATCAGAAGTCATATGATGGCCAATAAGTACCAGGATATTGATTCCATGGTAGAAGACTTTGTAATGATGTTCAATAACGCTTGCACCTACAACGAACCGGAATCTTTGATTTATAAAGATGCCCTGGTCTTACATAAAGTTTTGCTTGAAACTCGGAGAGAGATAGAAGGAGATGAGGATTCTCATGTGCCCAATGTCACTTTGCTAATTCAGGAACTCATTCATAACCTTTTTGTATCTGTTATGAGCCACCAGGATGATGAGGGCAGATGTTACAGTGATTCCTTAGCTGAGATTCCTGCTGTTGATCCCAACTTCCCAAATAAACCTCCTCTGACTTTTGATATTATCCGAAAAAATGTTGAAAGTAATCGCTATAGAAGACTGGACTTGTTCCAGGAGAATATGTTTGAGGTACTGGAGCGGGCAAGAAGGATGAACAGGTGAGCAAAGCCATGTTTTTCAGATGTCTGTTGTCTCACAGCATGTTCTGCATGTTAAATTTAGACAAACACGGAAGTATTTTAAAGTGTTTGCTTTCCTTTGTGTGGTCGTTTAGAAAATTTTGCTCAGTCTGCTCAATCATGTCTTCAGTAGAATGTAAGCTTTCATTTATAGACAAAGAGAGGCTTAGGCTTCTTGTATGGGATAGTTTTGATGTTTATCTTCCAAAGGCATACCTCATGAAAACCAGGTTTACGCTAACTTACAAATTGAAAAAACAAAGGGGAAGAGCTCTTCTTCAATTGCTTGACTAGCAGGTTACTCTTCTGGAGCCATCATAGTTTCATGAGTTGTAACATTGTGTGAAAGCTGTGAGCACTTGAAACTTCTTGCAGTGTTTATCTTGAATTAGGAAAGTCAGTTTTGTTAATATTACTATTATTATGTAAGTTCTCAGAAGTAATCACTGGAAGTGAACAGGCTGTAGAGGAGGGCCAGTGGCAAGTAGTTTTGGTTTCAAGCAGTTAGCTTTCATTTTTCTGCTATTTCAGGACTGATACATACAGAAATACTGCTTTTAGGTAAACTGTCAAACAAACTGACAGCAGACTAGTAGCTGGAGCGTGACTGTGGTGCTGCTTGTTATGAGTAAGCACAGAAATCTGTTGGTAAAGTGAAGCTTTGCTGGGCATCACCTATCCCATACTGGTAGTAGGCAGTGTGCTTCAATTACTTTTGATTAAAATACATCATGGTTTTCTTGGAAGCATTCTCTTTTGGGTTTTGTTCTGGTTTGCTTTGCTTGCTTATAAGGTTATCCTTTTTTGTTTGTTTTTTGCTTTTGAAATTACATTTTAGAAGGTTAGGTATTTGCTAAGGGTTCCTGGATGTCCTGCAGCCAGATCAAAACTGTTTGTGAATGTTGGCATAGCCAGTGTTTTTGCATCTGTGCTACATTAACACTACTCAGTAGGTCCACATGAGATGGTTTTGCATGTCACACATGCAGGATAAATCCTACACTAGCATGAGAAATCTGCTTCCAGGAAAGATTTCGTTGTTTGTTTTTGTTTGTTTGTTTTTAATCAGGGAAGTCTTGGGTAGAAATGTGGGAGGCCTTTTCTAGAGCAAATGAGAGCAAGAATAATGGGATTAAGTTACCTGTTTTACTGTACTGGAAAAGGATGGAGGCAGACTCTGAAGGAGAGTGACTGACCTAACATGCAATTTCCCTGATATTTTCTGGCAATTTCCTTGTGAGCTGACAGAAACAGTTTACCTGGGTTATGTCAAGTAATTTTGTGTTCTTTTTTCTTTCACATTTTGTTAAAGAGACGGGCAGTACTTTCCATTGCAAACTCTCTCTGTTAGTGTTCCACCCAGTGGTGGATTGTTAGATGCTCCCCTGAATCAGGAGGTATCTGAGTAGGCATCAAGCAGGCTGGTAGTGGTGATTGCTCTAAACTGCCTTTTGCCTCACGTTCACAGAGATTTTAAGTTTTGTACCTGTAAAGCTTTCAAAGAAGGCCATGGCCATTTTTAGCAAAGTACCTCTTCAGGGTAAAACAGCCCATAATTGCTCAGTGGTATTCGATTGGAAACTGTTCTCTTGGGTTGCAGAATATCATTGATATTGGCGCTGTTTCATTTCCCAGGACATGTAAACAGCCTCATATAATCTCCTTCGCTCTAAAAATAACTTTTCTTGTCATTTGGAGAACTCTTACCTCAAATGCCAGTTAGACTGCTACTTGAATTTGGCCACTAAGATGATCAGAGGGCTGGAGCACCTCTCCTGTGCTGAAAGGTTGAGGGAACTGGGCTTGTTTAGCTTGGAGAAGAGAAGAGAAGGCTCCAGGGGGACCTCATTGTGGCTTGAAGGGAGCATATAGACAGGAGGGGAACGCCTGTTTACATGTGTTGATAGCGATTGGACAAGGGGGAATGGTTTTAAACTAAGACAGAAAACTTAGGTTGGATATTAGGAGGACGTTTTCCACTCAGAGGGTGGTGAGGCACTGGAACAGGTTGCCCAGGGAGGTTGTGGTTGCCCCATCCCTGGAGGCATTCAAGGCCAGGCTGGATGCGGCTCTGGGCAGCCTGCTCTGGTGGTTGGCAACCCTGCTCAGAGCAGGGGGGTTGAAACCAGCTGATCTGTACAGTCCTTTTCAACCCAGGTGATTCTATGATTCTATGAATTGGAAAAGTAGCACTAGATGCACTTAATTTTTTTTAACTTTCATTTTATAAGTACCTTTTTTAAAGTGAGGGACAGACAGTGACAAGCAAAATTTAGCCTTTTAGGCTTACCCTTTCAGTTTTAAGCTAGCAGCCAGGTTAGATGCTGAAAGGATCTGTGGTAGAGATCGTTTTACAAGAAGTCCACAGAGTAGCATGGTAAAAAAAAAAATAAAAATATATATATATATATATATATATATAAAATGTTTAAATAGGAGTTTTATCACAAAGTATGATGGATGATGGTGTGTGTTTAGGATTTTGTTTGTGCACAAATTATGTTTCTGCCATGTTGTATTGTACCTACGTTTGTACAGGACGGATTCAGAGATTTACGAGGATGCGGTTGAACTTCAGCAGTTCTTCATTAAAATTCGAGATGAACTTTGTAAAAATGGAGAGATTCTTCTGTCACCTGCTCTCAGCTATACCACCAAGCACCTTCACAATGACGTAGAAAAAGAAAAGAAGGAAAAGCTGCCCAAAGAAATAGAGGAGGATAAGCTCAAAAGAGAGGAGGAGAAGAGAGGTAATTATTTTCTGTCCATTAATATTGAATGTATTAAGAAATGTACCTATGTGTATTGTGTATGCTCTGCTGTTGCTACAGCTTTACTTACTGAAGGGACCTTAATAGTCTGTCTGGTTCTCCACAAAGAGCCTTGTATTTTAAGGTAATGAGAGATGTATTTTATATTGATCCTTATCAGCCAGTCCAGATGGCTTTAAAACAGATGCATGTAGATACAAACCTTATGTAAACTCATCACTAGAACATACTGAGGTACCAGTAGTCTTACTCCAAAGCTATTACAAAGGAAAAGAACAGTTTTTGTTAGGGCTTTCTTTTGCTAATAAGCTTAGCAATAATTGTTGTGAAGGACCTTTGAGTCATTTCTTTTTTTGGCATGTACCACTTTCCTTGATGTGCTGAAGGTATTATTTGTGATCACACTTTTAACGCTGCTAATGAAATGGTATCAAAGTAAGCCTTTTGCATTTGTTACTCGGCTGCTGTGAGTGTGAAGAGGAACAGGCTTTCAACATTTTGTAGGGTAAAAAACCTAATATGAAGGCCCTTTTTGTTTCACATTTCCTGACTGTTACTGTGCATATAATGGTTGTGGAGTACGTCAAGGGGAATGAATAAAGCTCTCTAATTGTTCCTTTCCATAGATAGGAGCAAAGCTGTCAGCTCTTTGTCTTCTTTCTGACATGGTTTGTCTTTATATGTGGCACCAAGGTCAGCAGCAGTCAGCTGGTTGCTCCAACCAGGCTCAGGACTGTAAGGGGACAACATGTGCTTTTTCTATCTTCCTGTGATAGCTAAAAACCCCAAAGAAAGCAGAAAGTTACTTTCTGTAGGCTTCTGAGCTCGGTGCTGTCAGCATGTTCATCTTCCCTTGCCTGAAGGCTTCAGTAAAACTCCTCTGAAGAAGCAGTTCTTCAGCAGCAGAAAGGAGTCTGGCACAGCACAAAACACACTTAAACCTTTCCTTCACACTGCAAGTGTCAGAGGAGGCACTGGCTGTCATGTGGCACTTCTGCATTGGCCGTTTAGAAACAGAAAAGAAGGAAGATCTCTTTTTGTTCTGTGACTGGCACCTAGTACACTGGGTTCCCAATTCACAGCTGCAGGATTGTGGTGTTACTACCATAAAGAACAGTGCATGCATTGCATTAAACATTGACACTACATTGACAGCCAAAAAGCATTGCTAACGTAGGCTATAGGCTCTTCACAAGGGGCGCTGGTGTGTCTCTCTATATTAGAGAGTGTTCTGATGTTGTAGAACTCGAGGCTGGGAATGCTAAGGTTGAGTCCCTGTGGGTTAGGATCAGTGGGAATGCCAACAAGGCAGGAATCCTGGTGGGGAGTGTCATCATGCGGCACTTGCAGGGCAAGCAGGCGATCAGGCCCAGTCAGCATGGGTTTATGAAAGGCAGGTCCTGCTTGACGAACCTGATCTTCTGTGACAAAGTGATGTGCTCAGTGGATGAGGGAAAGGCTGTGGATGTGGTCTACCTTGACTTCAGTAAGGCTTTTGACACAGTTTCCCACAGCATTCTCCTTGAGAAACTGGCTGCTCTTGGCTTGGAATGGTGTACACTTCATTGGGTTAAAAATTCAACAAGGCCAAGTGCCGGGTCCTGCACCTGGGGCACAACAACCCCAAGCAGAGCTACAGGCTGGGAGATGAGTGGTTGGAAAGCTGCCTGGCAGAGAAGAACCTGGGAGTAGTGGTTGATAGTCAGCTGAATATGAGCCAGCAGTGTGCTCAGGTGGCCAAGAAGGCCAACGGCATCCTGGCTTGTATCAGAAGCAGTGTGGCCAGCAGGTCAAGGGAAGTGATTGTCCCCCTGTACTCAGCTCTGGTGAAGCTGCACCTCGAGTCCTGTGTTCAGTTTTGGGCCCCTCTCTACAAAAAGGACATGGAGGTGCTCAAGCAAGTCCAGAGAAGGGCAACGAAGCTGGTGAGGGGCCTGGAGAACAAGTCCTACGAGGAGCGGCTGAGGGAGCTGGGCTTGTTCAGCCTGGAGAAGAGGAGGCTCAGGGGCGAGACTCTATCGCTCTACAGGTACCTTAAAGGAGGCTGTAGCGAGGTGGGGGTTGGTCTGTTCTCCTATGTGCCCAGTGATAGGAAGAGTGGGAATGTGCTAAAGCTGCACCAGGGGAGTTTTAGGTTGGATGTTAGGAAGAACTTCTTTATCGAAAGGGTTGTGAGGCATTGGAATGGGCTGCCCAGGGAAGTGGTGGAGTCACCATCCCTGGAGGTCTTTAAAAGATGTTTAGATGTAGAGCTTAGTGATATGGTTTAGTGGAGGACTGATTAGTGTTAGGTCAGAGGTTGGACTCGGTGATCTTGGAGGTCTCTTCCAACCTAGATGATTCTGTGAATATGTGGTATTGCATTGGCTTGCAGCTGTCTTCCTTTTCTTTGTTTTTAACTGCACTTGCATATGCAGTATGCTCAACACTGCTAACAAAAATACTGTTTTATGTGCAAATAGTAGGCATTACTGTTTTAAAGTAATTGACTAAACAAAACTTCAGTGACTCAATTCATGAAGAGTGCTACATGAATGATTAAAACGTTGATAGTTTGTTTCTAGATTCCTTTTGCTCCTCTAGGGGAGACTCAATGGCTATGGCCCCAAGTTACTGAAAGTAAAAGTGTATACTTAAAGCAGGTTGACACTTACACTACCTATCTGAGTACATGCTTTAAGCCTGCATTCAGTGCAAGGTCTTTTATTTTTCTTCAGGGACGAGTGAGTTATCCAGCACTAAGCAAAGGGTAAAGGCATACACATCAGAAATTATGATTGATAGGGCATTGCTCAGGCCTATTTTCCTTGTTCTTGAAAATAGAAGCTGAAAAGAGTGAAGATTCCTCTGGCTCAGCTGGATTATCAAGTTTGCATCGGACCTACAGCCAGGATTGCAGCTTCAAGAACAGCATGTACCATGTAGGAGATTATGTCTATGTGGAGCCTGCTGAAGCCAACTTGCAACCTCACATAGTCTGCATTGAGAGGCTGTGGGAAGATTCTGCTGGTAAGGATGCCTTTGGTATAGAAAGACAAACAGTGAAACTTCTTACATCTTCAAATCTGAGCCCTGTCTGTGTAGATGTTAATTATTGCATTCGCAAAATTATGCGTGGACTGATGAGCATTGTTGATTGTTTCTGAGTTGATTTGTCCCGAAAGAACTTTACTAACCTAAAGTTCGTGGATCAACACATGCTTTCTTGTTCTTCACTACCCACCCTAAATTGTAAGCATCCCAAAGAATAGGCTCTTTGAAGTGGAAGGAGCATCTTTTTCTGTGCTAATAGAAATTTCTGAACCAAAGTTGGATGCATTTAACTGCAAATGTTGGAAGCCATTGCAAGATTTATAAGTAAGTTTTAGGCTGTGTTTCCAATAGACATTTGGTTCTGCAGAACCTGAATCACCCAAATAGAGAAGGAACTGGTTTTCTTGGAAAAAAGGCAGTTTGCAGGATTTTTAAGTAATCTAGTTTTCCTCACCTGAAGCAGTCAAGGAATCTTTTCCTGTTTTAAACAAGTTTAGTTTGCTCTCTATAAATTACTGTGTGGCTATTTGATAAATAATACAATCTGTAGTTGGTTTTGCTTGTTTGTGCACTAGAGAATACACCTTTTTTGATCTTTTCCTTTCTCTCCCCCCTTTTTTGTCTTTTTTTAAGGAGAGAAATGGCTGTATGGCTGTTGGTTTTATCGACCAAATGAAACGTTTCATCTTGCAACACGGAAGTTCTTGGAGAAAGAGGTTTTTAAAAGTGACTATTACAATAAAGTTCCAGTTAGCAAAATCTTGGGCAAATGCGTGGTCATGTTTGTTAAGGTGAGAAACTCTTTGGACTAATTTGCTAAACAGTTAATATTGTCTATGATATTTTCTTGAAGAGGTGTAGATATTATAAGTTGTAAGTATTCTACTAACACATAAAAAAAAAAAAAAAAAAAAAGGACTTGTTCTTATGTACTATTTGTAGTCTTCATTTTCTTCATGAGATTTGTAGTTCATCCAAGTGATGGATGATTTCCAGTGCTGGCTGCTTTATAGAATCATTTATTTATTAAGTACTTAGCTAATGTTTCCAGAGCATATAGTAGAAAAATTGCAGGTAACTTCTTAAAGGTCGCCATAAAAATCAGTCTAAAAATGTTTCTGATAAATGCACAGGAAAGAATGGGCTGTGTCAGAGAGAGCCCACCATGTCTTTGGTGGGGGTTTGGGGAGGTGGATATATTACTGAAATATTTCATCTAAAAATGTAATTCTCTTCATTCTGCAGGAATATTTTAAATTGTGTCCTGAAAACTTCAGAGATGAGGATGTCTATGTATGTGAGTCACGTTATTCTGCAAAGACAAAATCTTTTAAAAAAATTAAACTGTGGACTATGCCTGTAAGCTCTGTAAGATTCGTCCCACGAGATGTACCCCTCCCTGTGGTCCGTGTTGCTTCTGTGTTTGCTAATACAGACAAAGCAGAGGAAGAGAAACACTCTGAAACATTAGAAGACAGTAAGGTGGGAGAAAGTATCCTTCATCTTGAAAAGGTATGCAAGATAATAAGATGAGCATTTGGTGTGTTTGACAGATAAAGAATGATGAAATGTGAGCCCTCAGGACCGAGGTTTCATAGACACATCCAGACACAAAAAATAGATTAATACAAAATCTGTTATAAATTATTATACATAAAATACATAAATAGAAACAAAGCATTCACAGTCCAAACAAAAAAAGAAATGTGTACCCATTTGCTAAGTTTTACAAATGCTTTCTTGTGATCATGTTAAGGGTTGTTTTTTTTTCTTTACTGCTTTAGAAAAAAAAATACATTTCAACTGAAAAGTTTGTTGTAATCCTAAAGTATCAGTGGGGCTAAAAGTCTGATTTTAGCTCACAGAGATGCTTTGTTATGTAGTGTTTCAGTAAAATTGTTAGTAGCTAGGCAGCAGCAAGCAATACATAATATAGTATTCTTTGTGACCTACTTATGGTTAATAGCTGAACAGTTTATTTTCAAAATGCATAAAAATATTTCTGGCCAAGCTACTAGGCAAAATGTTTTTTACTATGCTTAGAGTTATAAGTTAAATTGATTTATTTAAATACATTTGATTGCAATAAATGTAATCAAATTTATATAAAATAATTTTAGTCACAACTCTACTTACATTCTGAGTACTTTTTAACAGAACCTCAGAATAGAACCCAGCACACTCATTGTCAGACAAAAGAAGGGATTCTTTCTACCAAGAGAAGGAAAACTTGAGATCTTTTCCTGCCACACTTTGAGGGGGATATCCTATGTTTTCATTGGCTGTTTGTAATCTGAACTAAAAGGTCAATTGAGGCAATGAGTTTTAACTAAAAAGTAAGAAATAGAACAAATTGTGTGATTTTTGTACTCCATATATATGGAGTATTCATATTATTGTGTATGAGAGGTGAATCATTAAATTTTTATGTATCTTAACTTGGCCAAATACTTATTCTTGCCTTCTGAAGTTTTTGCTGTGCTTTATAACAAGCCATCAAAATAGGCAGACAAGGCTTCAAAGTCCATAACTTTGAAGCAATAGAACAAAAAAGGACCTGGGAATTGCTGGCAAAATTATGGCTTTGAATGTGAAATAGGAAGGCTTGCACCATACTCGGAGGATATCTGTGGCTTGTATATTTCATTTTTAAATTCTAAGGCCCCTCATTTTTGTATTTACAGGTCTTTTTGCTATTTGCCTATTATTGGTGACATAAAGAAAAGTCTGGTTTACTTGCACATGGCATCACTTCATGAGTTTGTTTTTCCTTCCTCCACAAGTTTCTAAGTGTGTATTCTTCTGCAGGATAAAGAAGATGTTCCAGTAGAAATGTCCAATGGAGAACCTGGTTGTCATTACTTTGAACAGCTCTGTTACAATGATATGTGGCTTAAGGTCGGAGACTGTGTCTTCATAAAATCACATGGGTTAGTGCGACCTCGGGTAGGAAGGTAGGTGCAACTTCTTTTTTTGCAGATTGTGTCTATAAAAATACCTTGGACAAAAGACTGTCTTACTGAAACAAGTATGAAAGAGGATGGGAAATAATCTCCTAAATGGAACCAGAAGTTAGAAGCTCTTAGTGGGCTGAGGTGGAAATTTATCAGCCTGGTTTTAAAAAAGTGACAGTTGTACAATTGGAGTAGGTTGTACCTTTTTTTTTTTTTCACTCGTTTCACAGTCTTCCTGAACAAGTCAGTACATCCAGATAACTCATTAGGAGGGATGGCCTTTCATCTATGTCAGTGGTTTGTTTTTCTTTCTAGAATTGAAAAGATGTGGGTGCGAGATGGAGCTGCATATTTCTTTGGTCCAATCTTTATCCATCCTGAAGAAACTGAACATGAACCAACTAAAATGTTCTACAAGAAGGAAGTGTTTTTAAGTAACTTGGAGGAGACCTGTCCTATGACTTGCATTTTGGGTAATTGTTAGCAACTTTAAATCCAATGGGAGGTTCTCATTCTGTACATTTAAAAAAAATAAAATAAAAATCTGACATAATTTCTAGTGACGGGTTGGCTCGACTCCAAATTCATACTGAGTGAATGAGGAGAGATCATTCAATCTGTTCCTACTATGCATTCTTGTCTCTAGGACCTGCAGTGAGGTTTTTCACGATGAGGAAGCTTCCTTAAAATACGGGAATTACACATGAATCAAAGCAAACATTTTCTGCAGTCGGAGAACAGAAAAATCCATTGTTCTAGTATGTTAACTGGAAAGTCAATTGAGAAGGAAGCTGATTTTTTTTTTTTTTTAAATGAGATGCTATTAGGTACTTTCTGTACATCTTAACTACATATATTGTGTAGTTAAAATGCTGTGCTAAATATCATTAACAGACTCGTGATCGTTGTTTTTGTTAAAGAACAAAAAAACAAGTTAAAAAAATGAAATCCAAAGGCTGAATTCTGTGGGTTTCTTATGAGTGACGTTATTTAATAGGGATGTCAGTTGATGTATTTTCTGTAGTTGGCCTAAATACTGGGTTGATACTTATGTGACCAGGAAAAAAAATGAGTTTCCGAACTTTTTGTAAAATGTCTGCAAATGTGGTTGCCTTCTTAACCAGCTCATTTCATTTCTGCAGGGAAGTGTGCTGTTCTGTCGTTCAAGGACTTCCTCTCCTGCAGGCCAACAGAAATTTCTGAAAATGATGTTTTTCTTTGTGAGAGCCGTTACAATGAAAGTGATAAACAAATGAAGAAATTTAAGGGGCTCAAGAGGTTTTCACTTTCTGCAAAAGTTGTCGATGATGAAATATACTATTTTAGGTAAAAATGGTATGGGAATAAGGGAGTCACCTGAGCACTCTTCTGAATTGTGGTGAATTAACCCAGTTAGCAGCTAAGCCCCCATCCAGCCACTTGCTCACTGCCCTCAGAGGCATGTGGGAGAGAATCAGAAGGGCAAAAGCAAGAGAAACTTGCAGGTTAAGATAAGGATGGTACAATTTTTGAAGCAAAGCAAAATAAATAATTCACTACTTCATCTTGGCTGGCGGATGTTTAGCTACTTTCTGAGAGAAGGGCATCAGCACAAGCTATGTATATTTTGGAAGACAAATACCATAGCCTCAAGTGACTCCCCCCCCAACACACACCCTTCTCCAGCTTTCCCCCAGTTTTTATGATGTTACATGATACGGCAGTACTGCTTTGGTCAGTGGGGGTTAACAATCCTGGCTGTTTCCCCTCCTAGCTTTCTGCCCACTCCCAGTCAACTCAAAGTGGGGGAGTGGAGGAAATAAAAGGTCTTGACAATGTGGTGATGTGACACTGTTCAGCAAGAGCTAAAACATCCGTGTGTTATCAACACTGTTTTGGTCACAAATCCAAAAGGCAGCACCATACAGGCTGTCATGATAAAAATTGACTCCACCCCAGGCAGACCCAGTGCATACATAAAAGTCACTGTTGAAGATTAAATCTGGTTGCATGTTTTTTAAAACAAGTTTGAGGAAGAAGTCCAAATAAGTTTTTTCAGTCTTAATACCAGCAGATGTTTACTTTTTTCTCCTCCTGACTTTAGTAAAACTTGTCACATTTTTGGATTAGTAGGTTAGTAGGTCTTGGACATCGTTAAAATACCTGAGTCCTCAGTATGGATAACAATTAGCTTTCCAATTGGTGAACATAATCAAAATATTAATTTCTAACTAAAGAAAAACATAAGACCTAAGGAAGTTGTGCTGTTAACTTCCTTCTGCTGCAGAGATGAATTATTTGCTGCATTGAAATTGCCTTCTAACTCATAAAATTAAAAAAAAAAAAAAATCCAACAAGTGACTGAAATAAAACACTGGCTATGGATACTGAATGATTTCTGCTCAGTGTTCTGAAAGATAGCACAGGTGTATCCTAAGTCACCATTGTTTCCATGTTGTTCAGTCACATAAGAAGAAAAGTTGGTTTCCTCTTCAGAATATTTGCTGTGTCCTGTGAAGTATGAATACATTCTCATCTGTATTTTTTCTTCTTCCTCTAACTTTCAGAAAACCCATAGTTCCTCAGAAGGAACCATCTCCACTTCTGGAGAAGAAGATCCAGCAGCTAGAAGCAAAATTTGCTGAGTTGGAAGGAGGTGATGAGGACATAGAAGAGATGGGAGAAGAGGAAGGTGATATCACTGAAACACCTTCTATGCCTCAGCTTCAGACCCCATTAGCTAGTGAATTGGATATAATGCCTTATACTCCACCACAGGTAAAAATCTTTGAGAGACCTTTAAACCTCTGTATTCCTCATTCTTTCCTCAAGGCAAATAAAAAAAAAAAAAAAACACACAACATTTTATCACAGAACAGATTTATATTTCAGTTTACTGGTCTGTGGAGTAATTATACAGAACAGTTATAGCATATCCAATATGATATCCATGTTGTAATGTTTAAGTCTGTTAAAATATATAAGAGCAAGTGCCGGGTCCTGCACCTGGGACGGGGAAACCCTGGCTGCACGTACAGACTGGGCGATGAGACGCTGGAGAGCAGCCTAGAAGAGAGGGATCTGGGGGTCGTGGTAGACAGCAAGTTGAATATGAGCCAGCAGTGTGCCCTGGCAGCCAGGAGGGCCAACCGTGTCCTGGGGTGCATCAAGCACGGCATCGCTAGTAGGTCAAGGGAGGTGATTGTCCCGCTCTACTCTGCGCTGGTGCGGCCTCACCTCGAGTACTGTGTGCAGTTCTGGGCACCACAGTATAAAAAGGACATGAAACTGTTGGAAAGTGTCCAGAGGAGGGCTACGAAGATGGTGAAAGGCCTGGAGGGGAAGACGTACGAGGAACGGCTGAGGTCACTGGGCCTGTTCAGCCTGAAGAAGAGGAGGCTGAGGGGGGACCTCATCACAGTCTACAACTTCCTCGTAAGGGGTTGTCAAGAGGCAGGAGACCTTTTCTCCATTAACACTAGTGACAGGACCCGCGGGAACGGGGTTAAGCTGAGGCAGGGGAAATTTAGGCTGGACGTCAGGAGGGGGTTCTTCACAGAGAGGGTGGTTGCACACTGGAACAGGCTCCCCAGGGAAGTGGTCACTGCACCGAGCCTGTCTGAATTTAAGAAGAGATTGGACTGTGAACTTAGGCACATGGTCTGAACTTTTGGGTAGACCTGTGCGGTGTCAAGAGTTGGACTTGATGATCCTTAAGGGTCCCTTCCAACTCAGGATATTCTATGATTCTATGATTCTATATTTCAAAGGAAGTATCATTCAGCTTAGGAAAATCTTGTAGGGTATGTTTTTGTATACATGTATGTCAATATTGTTTCTTGTTAGTAGGTTTTCTGTGACACTTTTTAAGAAATAATAGGCCCTTATATTAAAGATAAGGTTAGGATGTGAGGGTTTAACTGTAATTTAGGGGTTACCTAGCATCCTTTTTTTTTTTTTTAAGCTTTTCCTTAAATTTTGAAACAAGCTAGATTTGGGTGCTAGAGTTTTGACAAGTGTTTTTTAGAAAATGCTGCACATTCGTGAAGGAAGAAAATCACTTTTAGTTTTATTGTTACTGTTCACACTTGGAAATTGGAACTTGAGGGAGGAAAAAAAGTGAGAGCTATTAATGTGTCTTGCTGTGCATCATAGAAATTTTGAAATTAAATTCCTGATAAATGGACGAGTAGTAAATGAGAAATCATGTGGTTATGTGATGCTTGAACATGGCACGAGTTGTTGCTGCCGCTTAAATGGAGCGCTTTGTCCCCTCCCTCGCTTGCTGCATCTCTCACACAAGCCCTGGCTGTAATGTATGAGTATTGACACAGGCTGGGGAACTGCTTTAGCTGGAAGTTCACCTAACCAAAAATGTTTGTTGACAACTGGGTTAGATTGTTTTATGTCTCATCACGTTCTCACATCCAAGTTAATGCCAGCAAACTAAGGAGGCAATGGGAATGACCTGCTGGGAACAAGAGGGAGTTTGGGAAGTGTTTGTAACCAGCAGTGTGGACTTCTGCTGTGTTACATTGACTGTGAAGTGATAGCTTCATTGGCAGTTGAAGAAAGGATGTGACCACGTGTCACAAAAAAAAAAAAAAAAAAAAAAAGGAAAGAAAAAAAAAAGAAAACAATTGATGAAATTCAAACCTTTAGTTTTGTTTGATCATTATTTTTGCTATGCGAGCAGACCACCAGAGACATTTTCCCATGCAAAGCCGACTGCTGCTCTTGCTTTTTAGTGTTGAATTTGTAAATAGCATGAGAACTCTTGCCAGGTATTACAAAAAGCAAGTATGTTGTTACCTATATTAGCCAACTAATATAACATTGTAGGAAGGGGGAAGGTAACTTATACATCAAAATAATACTGTTGCTAAGCATGGAAATGGAAATACACAGCATGCGTGTATATACCTTCAGACAGATGTGACCTCTGAAGTCTAGAAATTGAAGTTGAAAAAAAAATTAAGAAAAAAATGAAACGAATCAATAGCAGTGTGTTCTGAGAGGTGAAAGATGATTCATAAGTACCCCCTTGCAGATTCCTCATGCTGCTGATTTGGAAATAAGAGGCATGTTGTGTCTGAGCTGGCATTCAAAACACAATTTAACTTTGACAGAGATAAGTAACACATAGCACAGAAAGAAACTGTCTTCTTCAGCCCAACATAATTGTTCTATTTATGTCTCCTTTGAAAAGTGTCATTTTAAACAGAGCTCCCAGGTAAAAGGCATATGTTTGCTTCATGTTCTCTTAAATGTATGCGATTTTATCTAAAAAAAACACTATTAAAACTCCTGTTATTTTTACCCTTTTTTCCTGATAACAAAAGAAGCATTTACTGTACCTGAGAATAAAAGGAGACAAGATGATTGAATACGTGGTGATGTGGGGCTTGACAAATAGGTGAATGATGTTCTCCTGCTGCAGTTTGCTGTAAATCAGGAAGCAGAACCTAAGAAAGAAAAAGACGTGGAACTTTTTTTTTTGTTTGTTTTTTTTTTTGCTTTAGCAGTATGGCTGAGAAAAGGCATTGAAGAGGGTCTTGGTTTATTTCTTCTCATACCACATCTAATCTATTATGCAGTTATCTGCCTCAAATGGATAAGATTATGTTAAAAATTGTCTTATCAGAGATGTAAAATAATGGAAAAATAAGAATTCTGAGTTCGGTTTTCATAAAAATTCTCAAAATCCTTCTTTCCCTTTCAAACCAATGAGTAGGCCTTAATGTTACGTGACCACAGGTATAGTTGGATTTACCTGTTTCTGAATTGAGAACTCTTCACCTGCCAATGTGAGCTTCCTTGAGAAGCTAGGATGTGTTGTACAAGCAGTTTGTCATACCAGAACCTGTGTGGGTTTTTTTCCTGCTTCCTCCATCATAGAGACAAACCTAGAAAACTTCATTCCAAAAAGCCAAATATTGTCCTTAGGCTCGTGATGAAAACATTGAGGGCAGATTGCCATTTGAAAATGAATACAATGAAGCCTGGAATAACGCACCAGCATGCCTCAGTTTATCCACTGCCTGGTTTATGTTCATGAGTAAGACTTTTAGAAAGCTTTGGTGTAGCTGAAGCTTTGTATTTAGCTGGGAGATGAGTGTTGGACAGTTGGGCTTAGAGCAGCAAATAAATGGAGTAATATGGCCAGGACTTTCAGGGTAGGAAGAGAACAATTGCATATGTTTTTCTTTCCTCTCTGCCACTTCTCCCGAAGTATTTGGAAACAGTTACACTCTTTGAGATGTGAGAAATCTGTAGTGCTCAAGACACGAGGAAGCCCTTTTGAGGGTTTCAGTATACTGATGTGTTTGTGGGCCCTACTGGCTAGCGAATGGGTGAATTACGGTCTCCCACACATCACATACAGGTGGCATCTCAGTGGTTGTCAGAACAGTTTAAATATTGGTGGCTGGAAATATCAAGGAGCTCTCAACAGGAGCAGCCAGGGTGGGAAGAGCAAAGGAGCAGATTGTGGATAGAATGGAGTATTTGTCACTCATCAGCACACAGGTGGGGATGTGAACCTGGTGTGCAGGTGACAGTGATCAGAAAAACCGGGCTTTGCTTTTTTTTTCAGGGAGAAATGGGTACTTCTGAACTGGGAGAGGAACTCTAGAGAGAAAGGAATGTCTGGCAGGCAAAATAGAGAGCACTTAGGGATGAGAAGACTGGAGGATAGAAGACAAGGAGGTGGGAGTTGCAAAGGCCTGGGAATAAATGTGAAAGCAATTCCCTAAAATCTGCAATGCAAATAAAACCTTCTACTTGTGTTGGCAATATTTCTGAGCAGCATAATGGATGACATCTGTGATAGCAGCACAATTACTGTTATTCTTTTGCCATTCTAAATAGTCCCTTACTTGCTACTCAGCCCTTCGGAGTCCTCTCGGTTAGTTAGGAATGACTTCAGCTAATAGCGATCGTTCTGTGCTGTGTTTCTGCACACATTTTGAAGCCTCCATTATAAGGTTGGCTTTATGTCTGGAAGGGTTAAAAAGCACCAGATCATTGTGTTTTGCTTTTTGTTTTAGTTGTGGTGGTGTTTGTTTTGTTTTGTTAGTTTTTTTTTTTTTTTTCCCACCTGTGTACTTTCTGTGAATGTGTGCTTGTTATGCATTGGTAGGAGATGCAATCTCTCTTTAGGGGCTATAAAGTTGAATGGGTCTTGGACAGATATATACAAGAGGAATTTGGGAATACTTTTACATACTATTTCTTACAGCTTTGATTTTTTTAATGTCAAGAAACTCTGTCGTATGCTTGTGGTCATAACTGCTTTTTCTCGCAGTCCACTCCCAAGTCTGTTAAGGGCAGCACCAAGAAGGAGGGATCGAAAAGGAAGATCAACATGAGTGGTTACATCTTATTTAGCAGTGAGATGAGAGCTGTGATTAAAGCTCAGCACCCAGACTATTCCTTTGGAGAGCTCAGCAGGCTTGTAGGAACTGAATGGAGAAACTTGGAAGCAACAAAGAAAGCAGAATATGAAGGTAAATAAAAACTAAAATGCTAAACTCTCTTTTTACACTTTTTCTCGTTGAACACGTTCGATGTTATGACTCAGATGACCAGTTTTATAAAAGGAAGTAGTTGTGTTTGTGTTCTGGACGAGCCTTAAAGAGGAGTTCATATTGAGAGCTGACTGAAGAGGAGCAAAGAGCATGTTTAAGTTATGTAGTGTACAACTGATAATTGAAATATCCTTGCCACAAATAATCAAATGAACAAAGACAAAAGAAATGGGGAAGAATTAGAAGTAAAAGGGCTTGAAGCCCTAGTGCTGGAAGGCAGCTGGAAAAATGGCTTGTAAAAGTTTCTGTATAGGAGGACATGGAGGGGGCAGCAAGAAAGGGAACTTTTGGACAAGAAGCTCTTCAGAGCTGTATTACCAGGTAAGAAAGTGTATAATAGAGCAGAAAACAAGTTTCTCAGTTAACTGTACTGAGAGTCTGAAAGAGCTTTGGTATAATAAAATCAGGGATACAGACTGTTATACTGTAAATGTGACCTGTTGTTCAGTCTCAGTATTAACTGTTGTAACTGATGTTGAGAGATTTCATATCCTGAATTAAGCCAAGAAACACTTCATAGGGATGAAGTACTTTCAAAAGACCTTTCTCTCTCTCTCTCTCTCTCTCTCTCTCTCTCTTTCTCTTTCTTTCTCTCTCTCTTTCTCTCTCTCGTTTTCCTACTGATACTGTTTGTTGTTTCAGCTTTATTTGACCAAAAATCAAAATGCAGATGATCCTTAACAGCAGGCCCTATCCAAGCAAAAAGAGTAGCTTGACATCCAGAGTTACTGTTTCAGTCAATAATGTCTCAACATTTTCAATATAAAGCCCAGTTTTTAAGCAACTGTTACAATTTTATTGGATAGGAAAGTTTCAACCCCTTAGAAAGGTATTGTCCAGTTAAGTTATAATGTTACTTTTTAAAAGCGAGGGTGATAACTTTTTTGCATGCTCAAAGTGGTAGAGGCTGCTCTGATACCTCAAACTGGAGGTTTGCCTTGTGCTTTACACCCTCAGCCTCCTCAGTCCTTTGTGAACTTGCAGTAGTACCTCTGCAGTTCTGGAGGGTTGAGCACCATCACGTGTGAGTCGTCTTTGCAAATGTTGTGAAGGGAAATGGTAATGCTCTTTTGTTGTGAAAGTATCATGGCCTGCCTTTTTTCCTGTTGTAGATTGCTATTACACCAGCGTAGGTGCATGTGGCATCTTTTATTGACAGGCAAGCTCGAGCAGTAGGACAGCTAGCTGTCATCCCTTGAGCATTGTGATGCTCACACTTCTACTGTAACCTAACAGTAGCAACAGTGTCTGTCCCCTGTGTTAACGATATTCTGAGTGCTTCCATTTTAACCCTCCCTAGCCTTAAAATTTTCAAGGCTTTTGAGTCTTGGACTGCAGTTTTTCCAGCTTGGTGTTTGCCCAGGACTAGGCTTTTATTTGTTTTGGAGGGGTCGCGATGGGGTTACAAAGCATCCAAACTGTTTACTCATTACCATGCTTGAAAGGAGAGAAACTCCACTCCTTCCCCTGTGACAAGTCAAAATTCGTGTGCTCTCTAGTGCGGACACTGCACCAGGGATACCAGGGAACTGGCATGGTTTGACACTTGAATGGAGAAGTGCCTTTCCGTGTTTTGGTAATAAAGCAGTCTGCATTTTTGATTCCTTTTGACCCACTGAAAATTTCATTTGTCATATGTGCAGGTTAGTAGCTGGGTTTTAGCAGTAGTTAATCAAAGAACAGGCTGTGTTGAAAATGCCTCGTGGCTAAGTGCACTGTGGAAACTCCTTAAAATAAAGTTATGTGTGGGGTTTGAGGCAAAGGCCTGTCCTAAGGTAAAGCTTTTTGTTCAAAGCACGATCTCTTTCCTGTCTCTTGAGATGTGTTGGAAATGGCTTTTGAATGATCTCGAGTCCTAGCTTAAATGATTTGGGGTTAGGTGCAATGAGTATTAAGGTGAGTGTTCGAGGCTGAGCTTTCAGACACCCCCTTCGATTCCCTCTGGCAGTGTTGTTCCATCTGTTAGTGAATGAGTGGCAGCCACTGCGTGGACAGACAAGGTAACGCTCAAGTGTTGTCCTACATCAGGTCCTTCTTCAAGTCTGAAGTCTGATAAAACTGAATGCTTAACAGTAACCTCTCATTCACCAGGGTACCTCCAGAACTTTTGCTTTTGGCTTTTGTCTGACTTTTTTTTTTTTTTTTTTTTTTTTTTAACTGGCCAGCAGTAGGTGAGAATCAGAACAACTACTTCATCTTTTCCCTAAACGCTTACTCTGGTCTTAAGATGATTATCTCCTTTTTCTACTTCAGGATCTATCTTTAAACGTCTCATGTATTTTGTGCAGATGAGTTGCCTGTAGTAAATTTAGGAGTTTCTGTGTGTCGTCATCTCTTCCTGAAATGACAGGAGCAAAAAGGAGGAAAATGCCTGTGAAATAAAACTGGTCTTTCAGTGTGTGGATGCTGTGCTAGATGCTGCACAAGCGGGTCCTACAGAAGACTAATATGTGATATGTTTGCAGTCATATACTGGAAAAAGTGTCTAACGTTGGCAGGATGCATTCATAACTCGATCTCCTTGATGAACTTCTTAGCCTTGTTTGACAGAGGACCTTGATTGCTGTTTTAGTGGCAGTTTTCATCTTCCACCAGCTGCAAGAAAACTTCTAGTCCTGCATTCACTGTTGTTAAAATTTGCTGGAGATGTATGCTGCATTCGTTTATCCTTTGTTGTTCCTCATTGCGTCAGTAAGAGACAATGTTCAGAGTGAACAAATCAGCAACTTGCATGCCCTAAAAGCATCTTCAGTGGGCATTCGGTATACCTTCTTTTTTTGTTTGCTTGTTTTTGTTCTTTTTTTGTTTTGTTTGCTTGTTTTCTTTTTGGGGGTGGGGATGGGTTTTTTGTTTGTTTGTTTGTTTTTTCTTCTTCCCATGACCCTTTGTCCTTCTCTTAATATAAAATTGTCCTCTGGTCAGATTCCCCTGCAGTAGATCTTTTGTTCTTGCAGTCACAGTGAGAAACTTGATTGAGATAATGACCAGATTCATCGTACAAAGGACACACATGACCTCCAGTGAGCAGCACAATGTGAGTTAGACATCTTCAGCAAAAAAAAAAAAAAAAAAAATAGCTCAGAGGGGACCAAAATGGGGAAAACAACAGAAAGAGGCAAAAGAAAAATATTTTTGCTTCATCAAACTGCTGCTTGTTATGTTCCAAACACTAAGGACCTATCTACACTAGGGAAAAACTTTGCAAGTGCTTCCCAACTTTGCCACCGCTTTTCGGCTGCATCAGTAATAAAAAACGATAAACTAACCCCAAAAATGCAACAACAAGAAAAGAAGTGGGGAGCCCAGGAAGAAACGGGCCACCACTGGCACTGCTGCCTGCTATTTGCATCTTGCTTTAGGGCATGTATGAGAGACAGGGTGCTCAAAATTCCTGTCTGTGGGAGAGCTGCTGGCCTTGGCTGGGACTGGTTTAGCTGAGCCAGTGGTGTCAAAGAGGGAACGTTTTGCCATGTTCTCCTAGTGCGGACTGAGCCTAGTGCTGGACTGCTGCTTCGTGTTGGTAACACTGGTGTTATTATCCAATTTGTTCTTTGACTTTTCAAATTTTTATTTTATTATGATTATTTTTTATTATTATTTTATTTTTTTAGAAAAAGATAAAACTTTGTGGACTATTTTTCATGCAAGGTTCTCTAAAAGTCTTAGCTGCAGCCACATGAAATCAAATCATATGCTGTATACAAAGATTCATCTGTTCTACTTTATATTTGACTAAACTATGCCAGTGTTTGACTAGTCCTTTTTAATGAACAGATAATATTTTGAAATTCTGGGTTACAAAACAGAACTGAAAATCTAAAATACTTTTACAGAGCGGGCAGCTAAAGTTGCTGAGCAGCAGGAGAGAGAGCGAGCAGCACAGCAGCAGAATCCCTCCCCCCGGGCAGGCACTCCTGTCGGGGCTCTTATGGGGGTGGTGCCGCCACCAACACCAATGGGGATGCTCAATCAGCAGTTGACACCCGTTGCAGGTAAAACGTAGGAGCTATGACCATTTTTTCCTCATCCACTATATCAACCCCCCTTCATAACTCTGAACACTCTCTTGGGTCACTTTGTTCTTGCGGAAGAAAAGGCTCAAGCTCTTCAGTCTTTCTTCATGGTGACTATACATAGCCTCAGCAGTGGGCTGGCGGTCCCACGTTACGTGCTTCACTAGTGAGTAGCCTGTTGAAAGCGCAGAGAAAGGCTCCTCCTCGGGCAGTAGGCCTGTTCTGTTGGTGTGCAGTCGTGTTTATTCGCTCTGCTTTGCCGAGGTCACGTTTAGCCCTGCTGCGGCAGGAGGGGAGGGAGCTGAATGCTCTTGTAGTGCATGCGGCACCAGTGGATGTGGTAAAGCAGGAGGCAAATGATGTTTTTTTTTAATTGTCAGGGAGGTGAGAGGCAAACAGAAATCCAAACCAGGCTTTAAATCCAAGCACAAGAATTGTTAGTTGGATATAAGTGTTGTACTCAAGGTTCTAGTGTCATTGCAAATACAAGTACAAAATCCCAACGTTACTGCTTTTATCAGGTGATTTTCATACCAGTTTAGAGAACTCTTCCACGTGGTCCCTGTTGCTGGGTGCTGTGGTCATTGCCAGTCATAGTCCGACTTGAGTTCGTAGGTAGTGTGCTCAGAAGTATCTCCAGATCAGATCTGAAGAGTCTTTTATGGAAATCAGCCTTACATCTGTGAGAGAACAAATTAGGTCTGATCTGATAGTTTGTTCTCCTTCCCCCATTTCTGGTTAGCAATAGCTGGGTAGCTTCAGTCAAGGTCAAAATAGTGCTGAGTAGGTAAAAATGAGTATTTGGAGGTTTGGTGTTTTTATTTTTTTGTTTAGTTTTGACTTTGTTTTGTTTGTTTTAAATTTCCCTTATGGCATTCCAATTATTCCATTTACTCTTTTGTCATTTTTGTATGTCTTGCCGGCTGTGGCCATACTTACAGCTGCCAGCCTGAAATGTTTTTCATTATGGTCTCTAAAACATTTTTTCAGAAAATAGGTTGCATGGATGTTTAGACAGAAGGCACATTCCTTGTTTAGTTCATGGTCTCCAGATTACAAAGCATTTGTTTACACTGAATTGCGTATTTCTTTTAGTTGTTCCTTTGTTTATTTTTTAAACTTTGTTCCTTGAACACCTTGTAGATATTTTTTGTCTTGCAGTGATGATTTTTCTGAACTGTTTGCAGTTGGTGTGTGTGTGCACATCTTTGTGCGTATATTTCCAAAAAAAATATCTCCAGCACTAGTCTTCTTTGTGAATAATCTACTTCAATCCAGAATGCATAGCAATGTCATCACCTTGTGGTTGTTGGTTGTTTTTTCTTGATTTGGTTCTTGTTTTTTGGTATTGTGTCGCTTTTCCTTTTTTTTTTTTGGGGGGTAGGTATTGATAGGCAGTAGTACTTTTATTAACACTGTCTTAAAAGCTTTCCAGCAGCTGGGCTTTCTGCAAACCACACGTATTACCTTCCTTCCTGTGGCAGCCTCCTCAAAAGCATACCTCTGTTCAAGACCATCATCTTATAGCTCACCCTGTTAGGTCTCTTTACTCTGTCATTGTGAAATGCTTCATTAAGTGGATGATCAAGTGGTTCTTTAGCAACTCTTGCTGTTTTTTTTTTCCCATTTTGAACAATGCAGTCTTCCTTCTTTTGGTTTCCACGTCTTACTTGGAAGTACCTTACTCTGTTGAGACTTCTTTTACATCCTCCTCCATCTTTAAGTCATTGAAAGCATTCAGTTGCTTTTCTCTGTTTCAGAGAACTTCTTCATCACTTGTTTATGACCCACAGGTACAAGAAAACTGGATATCCTTTTGAGATATATTTTCACTTAGTGCACAGTGCTCTAGTTGCTTTTAAATTCAGGTGTTACAAAAGCTTATTTAAACTTATATCATTGTAGTAAAAAAAAAAAAAAAAAAAAAAGTGGAGGGGGGAGAGAGAGTAAGTTGAAGGAATAAATCACAGCTGTGGGAGCTGAAAATAGTTTGCCCAAGTTTACTAATTTAAAATCAAAATGGTAAGTCATGTATGGGGTATGAAAGCAGGTGCACTTAAAAGCTTGTGATGAGCTACAAGAACTGATTCTCATGGACACCTGTCCCCAGTGTTGTTATTCTAGTCATCTGTTACGTATTTTGTTTGGAAATATAGAAATGAGCTTTTGTGATTGACAAGGGTGGGCTTGTTTTCTTCGAGGTTTGTTTTTGCTTTATGGTGTTTTTTTTTGTTTGTTTGTTTTTTCTTCAAAAGCTTCAGAATTGTTTGTAAGTGAACTGAAGATGTGGTTGCTGCTTGGAGTGCAGTGGAAGTACCAGGCAGTAGCTACAGCGAAAGCCTGTTATTCTAGGGATAGTTCTGTTGTTTTCCTCTTTTACTTCTCCCATTAGGAACACAGATTTCATTGTGTTGATACAGAGGTACAGATAATTTCTAGGTATTTGAAATAGGTACCAAAGAGCTACTTAGTAAGTGCTGATCTAGGTGTCCTGCGTATTCAGAAGAAAACGAAAACTTCTACGAAGTTCAGTTCTTTGTTCAATGTAAAGCTTTGGAATTTCAATTTCCTCACCTTTGGAATTTCAGGCTCCTCACCTTTGCAACTCTCCAGAGCAGGTGACAAATTCAGCTTGTGTGTTGGAGCTGCTTAAGGTGTTTCGATCCTGAGCTCACAACAGCTTTGATGAGAAAATGTTCAGGCAGAGCTGACATTGAGTTTCTGGCCAGTTTTAATTCAGAAATCTCAGTTCTGAAAGTTTCTTTTATGAGTTACTCAGAGTGTGGCAAAGATTCAGTAAGTGGTTTATTGGAAAAGGTTACAGAAACCCCAGAATTTTACATTTCTAAACTTACCTTTTATCTCACAACCTGCTTCTGTCCCCTGTCATCTTTCCATTGTCTTTCCAACACCCTTCCTTGGTTCTCTGACAACACAGTCACTAAAAGCATAGAAAATAAGCAAGAAAACAAGCAGTTCTAGGGCATACTACAGTGCAGATACTTCGCGTAAGTTTGCTTAACAGACAGCAACAAATGTGAGCCCAAGCCAAAACAAACTGTCCTTTTCCGCCATGTGCAGAAAACTAAGATTTTGAGCAGCACAATATCATCTTGGTTGCATCTTTGTTTTCCCTATTAAGACACTTTGTAAATGTTGAGAATTAAATTCAGTGAGCGACCATATGTGCTCCTTGTAGACCCTTTTACTGCAGTCAGATGTGGAGAGCGTTAAGTCACTGCTGCCCAGCAAGCATATCCAGTGCTGTCAGGTTTAAAGTTTTAGTTATTTCTTAAATTCATACTGAAGATGGCTTAATAAAAACCATACATGCCACTACCTTTAGTTTTAAGTATGTGAATGTTCTAGGTCTTCTACAAGTTAATTTTGCATATGCACTGCGTAAAGATGTATAGATGTTTACTTTTTCCAGTCAAGTTTGGTCTCCAGGGTAGCCCACAAAGTAGGGCTGCTGGTGAAGCTTGCGTAGTTAGCATTGTGTTCGTAATCTGTATGCAGATGGCAGAGCTTTAAGCTGTGTTAAAATTGCTTGCGTTAGTAACATTTAATTGCGGCTGAATTTACTCCTTGTGTTAACACGTCTCAGTATTCAGCATTTACTGCCCCATGAGAAACATACAGATACGCTAAATACTAATTCATCAAAAGTGTAGCATTTCATATTTATAACTTTGTTTTTATTTTTGTTCATTTTTGCAAGATACTAATTGTAGTATCGTCTTGCTGTACTAAAGGTGCTTTTTTTTTTTTGTTGTGGATAGTGCATGTCTTACTGTGTAGATCATATTGCATGTTATTGATGCATGTTTGAAATTTGTTGTGTCCTTCAAGGCATGATAAGTGGCTATCCACCGGTGCTGCCACCTTTGCAGGGCCCAGTTGATGGCATTGTTAGCATGGGCAGCATGCAGCCACTTCACCCAGGGGTGCCCCCACCCCACCAACTTCCGCCAGGTATGCCAGGCATCCCAGGCATCCCACCACCCGGTAAGAATGTCATCCTCATTCGCTCCTTGTTTCATTTTCATGTACTTGCCGTTTAACCAGTTGTTACAGAAATTACCTGCAGCTTGTTTTGGTCATAGCGTAATTGTTTGATTGTGTCTGAACGTGGCAGGTTTGTAGCCGCAGCGTGCACAGCGTACTGCTGAGTGTATGCGGTGCATGCAGAGCATTTACGTTGGCACAGCACACGTCCAGTAAGCAAGCAGCAAAAAGGTTACTGGCGAAATGTGATGCTGCTCCAGCAGTGGTTCTGCTCCAGTTAAAAAAAAAAAACTACAACAACAACAACAAAAACACCAACACCACCAACAAAAAGAGACAACGGCACGAGCTTATCAGAAGTCTGAAAGATTGAAATCGGCCAGTTCATATCCTTATTCCATTTGAACAGCATCCTTCCACTCCCTCCATTATTCAAGTGAAATCAATAACTTTCAAATGAAATTTGAAATGAAATTTATTGCTCTCATTCCTTACTGAACTCTTTTTCAGTGTAAGGGGGAGAAATGTTCACCTGCCCTCTCATCCTGTTTTCTGTGGATTTTTTTCAGTTTTTACCCCTGCTAACTCGTGGCTGTTTAAAAGACACGCATTCTATACATTCAGCTGTTCGAACAAGCTGTGGACGAAAGCGTTTTCATTTCTCTCTCCTACCCCATTTGCAACTGCGTTTATCAGAAGCTCTGTTGGGACTTTATGTAAATTGTTGTGGTGATTTGTTGTTGTTTGCTTGCTTGCCTTTTTTGTTTTTTTTAAATCCATCAGTGTTAGGCGTGCAGTTTGCATCATTGCTGATGTGTAAGATTCACCATAATGTCATGTAGAGTGAGTAGGAAAACAGCAGCGTGAGCTTGCCTCCAACTCAGCAGGACAGTGACATTGAAGCACACAACAGCAGCATACAAATGTTTGGGAGGTGAATCCAGGACAATGCATTTCTTTGAAGAATGTTTCCAACTGGAGAAACGGGCTGTGTGTACGAAGTACTAAACTAAGAGAACTTGACTAAGGAAAAAAAACAAAACCACAAAATAATGCCCAGGAGTGGAGGACCACACGTGAAGTGGTGCTAAATCGGGCTGGGTGGGCTAAGGGTCAATGAAGCCCTAACACTGGGAAGGGGAGGGTGCCCTCCTCCAAACCTGTCTGCTTTGTACCAAAAAAAATCTGTGCTGTGTCCCACAACTTGCCTCATCAGTGTTTTTCCCAACTTCTGACCTGCTGTTAGTACAGATGCATTTAAAATGGAGGCTGTAATCAAACGGAAAACTGATTAGATACATGCTTTAGTGTGCCAAACGCAGTGACACATCTTCTGATCACTGGTACGGAAATCCGCATGCAAATTAAACCCTTGTGAAGACCATAATTATTGTGCAGCTTTTCAAATGAATGACCGTAAAATGGCATGAAGAGAAAGAAAAGCAGCAACATACCTAACTGTTTTTCTTTTTTTTTTTTTCCCTTTTTTATTGTTGTTGTTTGATTTATTTTTGTTTGGTTGTAGTTTTTGTTTTGGGGTTTTTCTTTTTTCTTATTTTTTTTTGACCAAAGCATCTGTATAGAAAATAGCAGGAACTGCATGCATGACTCATTCAGATTTGTATGTGGGTGGTATCTGCTATATTCTGTGCCCCTTCACATAGTTAGGAAAAAATCAAAACTAACAGGATTTTTTTTCCTCCAAATGTTGTTTCATATATATAGGACTATTTAAGCTTAACCTGCAAGTGGTGTTTTATGTTAGTGAGATATTACAGAATTTTTGCAATGTCTTGGCTTTCTTCCTACTATGAATGTGTTTTATAAAATTGAACACAAGGAAATTTACTAAAGGAAAACTGCTTTTCCTTTTTTATTGTTCTTTTTTGTTTGCTTGTTTTTAAGGATTCCAGGAAGTTTCTGTTCAGCCAAAGGTGCACATTATAAACTAAAGGATGTAGTTGGGCAATCACTAAGTAACATGGAAAAAAAAACTAATTTTGCATTTCTTTAGTTAAATGAATTCAAGGGACCACATACTAATGTTGGGTAGTTGTTGTTTCTTTTTTTTTTTTCTTCATTCAGAAATTTCTAAAGTTTTTTTTTTTTTTTTTAATTGGGGGAGAGTGGGATATTTAAATGTTTTTAAAATAGCTTTAAGCAATGATATCCAAATATACATTTGATTATAGAAGACCAAATAGGTATTTCTCACTGCTCTGAAATAAGACTGATTGTTTTATATTTTGGAATATAGGTGTTATAGGCCAAAATGTGTCCCCCATGGTAGGCACTCCAGCACCCGGAGCAAGTCCGTTTGGACAGCAGGTGAGTCATTTTCGCATTATTTATGAAGCTCTAAGGCTTTGAATTTAGCATTTAAATGGGATCTCAGTTAAGACATGTAATGAATGCACATAGCCTTTCCCAGGGAGAACATAAATTCCAAACATACACTTACGTATTTAGAACCAGTTAATATCTTACACTCAGAATATATGTTTGTATTTCTTGGTTGATTTTTTTATTATACTAATTAGGTTCTGCCTAGTGGGATAAGCCCTGCAGTATAAGCAACCCCGTGTTTTTCTTTCTGTTTTTCTTTCTTCTAAACTAATACAAGTAATTTTAACACACTGTTAAACTGATGATAATTTCAGTTTTGCATGCTTTGTTGATGCAGCGGGGCTGCTTTTGCACTTTCTCAGCTGTTTCTCAGCTAAGTGGGTAAAAGCTGTTTTGCTTGCTCCCAGATTTCACAAACCAACAAAGCAGATGCTTGTTGGCAGTTCAGAACCTGGGGGTTTGATATCAGTGATGATCAGATGTTCCTTCTCAATGTGGTACAGATGAATACAGATGAAATGTTTAGCACACTTGAAATTGTATTGAGTAAACATTTGCATTATAAAAAGAAACGTGATTTTGACCAGGGGGTATAAAGAAACTCAGAAGTTGAGTACAGTATGTGTGCCATGACACTGAGTTATTCCAGACCATAGCTCGTCTCTGTTAAGAGTTCTGAGAACTGCTGGTTAATCACAGCAGTTGGGGTTCTTCTCTGTGTCAGGGATTTCTGTGTGACTGTCATGTTAGCCTGACTGCAATTAGTTTGTGTTGGTTTTTTTTTTTTTTTTTGGTGGTAGCATCCTTATCTTCCAGGGATCAGGGTGGATTTGTATTAGATGTTGTAGAGGTACCTAAAGCAAGATAAAAACCCTACACCTTGCACATCACAGTTTTGTGGTCAAGTGTGAGAGAACATGAAATAAAAAGGAAGAAAAATAGCAGTTAAGGGTAATATGATAGAGAAGTGGTGGAAGTAATGAGGCATGTTTGCTGTTAAATATGGTCTGCTCATACATCCTTTATCTGTGCATCTCAGTCACCGCCCCAGGTAACCGTGGCCAAAGTGGGTTGTCTTCCAGTGAAATTTTCTTTGTGCCTTCAGTTATAACCAAAACTATCTCTCCGTTGCTTTGTTGTTGCAGATAGGAATCCTTGGCCCGCCAGGACAGCAGGCACCCCCTCCGTATCCGGGCCAGAGCCCAGCAAGTCAGCCGGTCATGCAGCAGCCCTCAACTCCCATGTTTGTCTCCCCTCCACCAAAGACACAGAGGCTTCTTCATTCTGAAGCCTATCTGAAATACATCGAGGGGCTTAGTGCTGAATCAAATAGCATCAGCAAGTGGGACCAGACCCTTGCAGGTAAGGCTTTTGTATGGAAACATCCCACTGTGTGTCAGAAACACTTTGGTAACGGTTTGGCTTTTATGGAAAATGCTAAATTAATCTGCTGCTTGCTTAATAAAATGTACACATGCAAGTAATTGTTAAACTGACAGATTGTAACTATATGTTATTAGTAGGCTAATTCCACTGATGCTGTATAAATCTAATTACCAGTTGTATGGGTTCAAATACTAGGGGTAAAAGAAATACTGTGGAGTTACATTCCCCTTCTTTCCTGAAAAATTGTGGTGAATATCAAATTTATCAAAGTCAGTAGATAATTGGGCTGTTTCTTAACCTTTCAGCACGACGGCGAGATATCCACTTATCAAAAGAACAAGAGAGCCGTCTCCCGTCACACTGGTTGAAAAGTAAAGGGGCTCACACCACCATGGCCGATGCGTTATGGCGTCTTCGAGACCTGATGCTACGAGACACCCTCAATATCCGTCAGGCATACAATATAGAAAATGTTTAGTTGCATTCTTGCTTCTTTCTTTGATACCGGCATATAAGGAGTTTTGTGGAACAATAGCTGTTTTAGTTACTGGGTGGGGAGAGATAACCAACAATAATTTGTATTGCATTTTACTGTACATTGCAAGACCATTTTTATATAAGGACACTTTTAATAAGCATATTTCACTTTTTGTTATATTAAGTTGATTAATTTTGTTATATTGATAATTATATCAATATTGATATATCAACATATCAATATTGATATATTGATTAATTTTGTTATATTAAGTTGTGTTTGTTATATTAAGTTGATCAAATACACGGATTTTTGCATATGTTTCCTTTGTTTGAAAGGCGGTTTCATAATTGGTTAACTGTAGTCAAGGATTCATCTTTCTTATACTTTATTGGTGAGAATCTGATGCCATTGTTTTTATATAAAAGAAGAAAAATAGAAAACAAAGTATTTACAGATTGGTACAATGGAATGTGAAGTTAGTCATAGTTTACATCCTAGAGGAATGTGTGTACCTGTGCTTGTGTGTGCTAGCCGCTTCTGGCAGAAATCTCACTTGGATGTGAACAGGGAAGATCTCTTTGAAAGAAGCTAAAGGTAAGGCGTGCATTGATGCTAGAGCAAAATCACATTTCAAGTCAGTATCGAGGCAGCTGAGTGGGCCACAGCGATCGTGGAAGTGCTAGTGCGGACAGAGCAAGGCTGTCTTGACTGCTAGTGTTGTCCAATCTTGTCCAGTTACTTAATTGTGTAGCCAAGGCCATTGTGATCCTAAATCTGTAACAGCATACCTATGCTGGGCATGCCCGTGGGAGGTGAAACTCATCTGCCATGACCTGTTCTGGGGGTTCTGTGATGCCCTAAGGCTGAGCAGAGGAGGCAAAGCTGCTTCCCCCTGCAATTCAGTCTGCAGGCGAGAGGCCAGAACTTTGAACCAGTTCAGGACTTGGAAGGTAAGTTCGAGGAGAGGCTGAGTTCTTTTGTTAGTGGAGTAACTTTTAAATTCACACACATTCTGTTAACAATTGGGCATTATGAGACGTTTTTCTGTGTGTATTGATTCACGTTAATGAAAGTTTTGCAATGCAAAATTTGAAATTGGACACACAAATGTAATTTTATAATAGTGCTGTATGCATAACTTCACCATACCTAGTACATCAGAGAAACGGATTACCCGCATTGCAGCCTTCGGAAGGTTTTTGGGTTAGTTTTTTAGCAAAGTAAGGTGTGTATAGACTCCTCTTGCCAAATTTCAGGGTTGTGACTGCCTTCTGCTAAAGACTTAACTGTCCTTGTAACTAACCAACCTTTTGGACTGCAAAGCTATTTGCTTAAAAGTAAATGCTTTCACGTACTTGATTGTAGAAAAAGAATAATCTTGGGTTGCATTAAGTAAGTGGGAAGGTAAGGTGATACTAATTTGAAAGAAATTGTTGGCAGGAGCATGGTTACTGCAACTCAGTCCAAAAGAATAACTTTTTTCTTTTTTTCTTCTGAGAGAGTGGAAAATAGATTAATCTAGGACCGGTATTTTCATAAACCAGTTGAAGGTAACTAATAATTATTTGTTCTCTTCCTCAGTCCCCTTCCATGAGAAAATTTACTGTTTCTGTAAAAAAAAAAAAAAAAAAAAAAAAAAAAAAAAAAGTTGATGTTGGTGACTTTTTTTTTCAGCGTATGTTTTCAGACCTGGTTAATCCATGCTTGGCTTTTCATTAGACCGTGTACTCCTGAAGGTTAAGCTGATAACCAGGTGTGTAACATGTATGTACCATCACTTTGTTTACCTGAGTCTTTTTAATTTGAATAAAAATAGTTTGCAAAGTGTTTTGGATTAAACAGGTTTGAGTGTCCCATCAAGACTTTTGTTAGGATTTTATTTCAAGTAATTCTGGCAGTTGCTGATCCAGATCTTATGGAGTCCTTGGTATGTGCACGGGTGTATGTGGGTAAAGAATCGTTTTTATATTGTCCTGTGTGTTGCAAGGCATGTCTAGTAGGTGACAAGAACAGTGAAGTTGGAGGGAAAAAAAAGCCAGAAGAAGGATGAACGAACTGTAGTAAGCTTTGAAAAAATACATGGTGGACTGGGAACCAGCTGAGTAGAGGTGGTAAGATTCAGTCAGTTCCAGTTGCCTCCACTGTAGTTGCTTTGAAAATAAACAGCAGGACTTATTTTCATGCTGGAAGCTAACCTGGCTCAGGACTGTCTTTCATGTAGCTGGATAATGAAGGAAATTTAAAAAATAATGTGGAAAAAGCATCTTTTACCCAGTAAAATTACAAAACAAGATGGAAATCTTCTTTAATAACACCAACAGCAAGAAAAATTAAGTGATAGTGACCTCATGTATCTTGAGGTGCCTCTGATATATGATTCACAAAGAGCTATTTAAGCAACCAGAACAGATACCGTTATATTTAATTAACACGCATTAATGTCTTGGACTCAGGGCACAAACACAGCCTCTCATGCAGGCTGCAAGGTTTACGGAACTTCAACCCTTCTAAAACCTGATGGTGCAGTTGCACCGAGATGAATTCTAATCATTGTTCACATTGTATTTGCTCAATTTGAGATGCTGAAGATCGTCTGTAGATACAGGTAGCCCTCTATTGGCAGCAAGGGCACTAAATTGGAGCAGTATTTCAAAATGCTCGAGTACTTCTAACATCAAGAAACGGGACCTGCTTCATTGGCATGTGAAATATTCTGATCAATAACCTTTGTATTCTTTTTGCTTGCTGCATTTACCAGCAAGTCTAATTTGACTTGTCCCACAAACAAACCAAGCCAGAAACCCAGGTACTGCGGTGCACAAGGATCTGGTGGTCCTGGGTGAAGAGATTCCCAGTCTGGCATTCCTTGGAGAAACTCCTCCAGCAATCCAGTACAGAAGTCTAGCCCCACAGCTTAACTTCCAGTAAAGGAGACAGCAGGAGAAATGTGAAAACAAATGGAGGTGAAACCCCCTGGGTTATGCAGCAGCACCAGTGCGTGGTTGGGCTTGGCTCTGGGTAAGCCTGGGACAAAAAACGGGGATGGGTGGTCATGAGGTCTGCAACCTCCTGCACTCCACAGGGAGTGCCCAAATTCATTTTCTATTCGATGGTTTAGGGAGGACTATAAATAATCCTCATGCTTTGTGCCAAGCACAAGCACCCAATGAGGATTTAAGGAACCTCCTCAGGAAGTCACAGAACGTGAGGGATCGGAAGGGACCTTGACAGATCACCCAGTCCAATCCCTCTGGCAGAGCAGGGACACCCAGATCAGATCCCACAGGAAAGCATCCAGGCGGGTTTTGAACATCTCCAGAGAAAGAGACTCCGCAGCCCCCAGGCAGCCTGAGGGCCGATGAGCAGCTCCGTGGTTTCCCCCAGGTCGCTCGGTCAGCGTGAGCCTGTCCCTTCTCTAGTGCAGGGGCTGTGGGCAGCATTGCTTAGGCCTAAGTATTGGGGTCTGTTTGCACGTGACTGCTTTCAGCTGCTTTACCGCATTGAATTTTTCCATGCTTGACATCTAACTTGGCCGGACTTGCATAATCTGGAGAGCCTGCAGCACAAACGCTTTGCTTGTTCTCAGAATCTTTCTGTGGCGGCTGTGAAGGGAACACCCGAGGCTGCCGTTTGTAGATGTTGACCTGACACCAAGTGAACTCCCTGCGGACTGAAGAGACGTGCTCAACTCCAGAACTGGCAGGGGCTCAGCAGTACTTAAACTGAAAGCTGTGTTCCTGGCTGCTCCTGCAGCATCTAACAGAAACATCGCTGTTTCCAGTGCTGGTCTGAGCTATGAAGGGTTGAAGAGTGAGTGTAGATTCAAACTGAGCCTAAATCCCTGCATCTGCCTGCTACAGGAACGGGCTGGGACCAGGGTGCTCCAGCTACTCCGTTTCCAGTGTTAGAGATGGGCAAAACTGGAGAGGGCAGGAGGATCGGTGCTAGCAAGCATTGTGGACTCGGGAATGCAGTTCCAGAGCTCTAAATGTCAAGCTTCATCTCCTGTCATCGCAGATCTGTTGCCTCGTGGCTGAAATGGTGTGATGCCAACTCAGAGGAGGGTTTTACTCCCGCAGTGGTCACAAAGATCAGTGACACCAAACTCCCTGACACCAAGCTCCTTGTAACTGACTGGCAGTCCTGCCTTGCTTTTTAAGCTTAACTGGAGACACCTTAAGCTAAGTTCCAAACGTGCCTGGTGCTCTCGGCTGCAAATAGGAAACAGTGCCACAAAATAAGAAAGAGCTCTGACATGAAAAACAAGCCTGGATTCGCTGAGGTCAGTGAAACACTCCTGCTATTATAGGAGTGCTATGGGAAGCCACAGGGAGAAGCGTTCACACCAGGCTGAGGGCTGAGAAGAAACTAGGGCACAAGGCTTCTTAAAACAACAAGGATATGGAAACCCAAGAAGCAGCAGGAGAGAGCTCCAAAAGGCTCTAAGAGCACAGGCAGATGGAGCTAAAGCACAACAATTTTCAAAATGCGGTTTTCTGTGAGCGTTTCACTGTATGTGGTGCTACTGTCAGGATTTGTGGCAGTGGAATGATCGATGACTGCAAAAACAATCTTGTGCGTGTCTGTGTGGACGTGGGCTCTACCTCAGAACCAAAGCCTAAAGTGAGGTTATTACTTCTCAAATAGATGTGTGTCCTCTGCTGTCCACTCGGAGCATGGAGGGCATAACCACATCTCCAGTTCTCTGCCAGTTCTTTTTTAGCGTGAAAACTCAGGCAGCACTAGTTCTCCAGGTCAAGTCCCTGGAAAGCACAGCACAAAGCTGGGGGGTACCTTCTACTTGCAAGTTCAGTTATTTACTGTAAGATCATGTAAACAGTCATTGTCTCTTGTGTCAATTGAAAACTTGCTCCCGTGGAAAAAGGCTACCAGGAGTTAGCATGAGAATGTGTTTAAATATATGAGCTCCCTTGGGGATTTTGTTTTTAGGCTGGTGCTTTGATGTTAAGAATTGGCCTCCTGGGGACCTGTCAGCATATACACAAATCATCAGAAATAAAAGCAATTGCGTTAATAAATGTAATTATCATACCAGAGTCCCATTAATGCCTAGTCACTGACATACTCCACACTCATGAGGTCTAGTGTTGCTGTGATAGGAAATAAAAGAAAACTGAAAAAGCAGCCCTAGAATGCTGTTAGCTCTCCTCTCCTTCTTTGGGAGGCACACCTCCTGCAACAAGAAGTCAGGTGCTATAGTTGCTGTTGCACATTGCTCCAAACCTGTGCCTGCTAACAGGTAAAGCAGCAGATTTTTCTTCCCCTCAGCCCTTGCCTCTCTCCATTGTTAGTCACCACCCCAGGTAGTGCACAAATACCCAGCGGAGCCTAAATGCACACATGACTTTCCAAAGAGTGGGGGCAGAGTAAGTAAGCACCAAGCTCTACATCTGTCTTATTTTCTCTATTTAAAGTTTCACTACATTGGAAAGAAAAATCAGACATGAGAGAGGCTTCCATCAGTACAAAGCAAACTAATTAAAAATGAATGTATGCAATATGTAACTCAGTTCTCTCCTGGTGGTGCTGTCACAACAACGGCATTTCATCACGCAAAGAACAGCTGTAGCCAGACTGTTTATTCAGTTTAGTTTATTTAAAAGTGTTGAAAAAGAAACCATTAAATAGGTGGCAAAGGTCTAAACACAATGAACTTCTCTCTGCTGCATTCAGTTTAGACACAAAGCACTCATGGTAAGAAGCAGATGTAGAATAATCTGCCAAAACCATCTGAGAGCATACCTCAGAAACTTGCTCAGTTCATGTTGCAGAGACAAAATTTTGCCCCTACCAGCACCATGGCAGCAATGCTTCTTTGATACGACTGAAGCTGTCAGGATGTTCCCCTTGAACCCTTCCAGCTAAAATTCACTTTTCTCCATCCTTGCCTTGTACTGTCTTTCAGATCGTTTCCTGCGGTAAACATCATCTGTGGCAAAACAAAAAAAGATTTTGTTAGCATTACCCAAGAGCAAGATGGTATTAAATGTATGAATCCTGTCACCTCAAACTTTTCAATCCAATCTCCTCTTACAGACATTGACAGGCAACTGGAGACAACATGAATCCTTATTACCACTTAAAAATAGCTCATTTCCCTCCCATCCAGGCTAAAGTTCTTCCCCTCAGTCTTGATTAAATGTTTTTATAGGAAAACTAAGTTTCCAGAGTGATAGTCATTTTTCTACTTTCTCATGAGGATAATTAAAACCACAAATGCCCAAACTAGCTGAAGCTAAAAGGAAATTAAACTACAGGGACAAATTCCAATGCCTGAGGCCTCAGTATTGTAGCTATTTCTAAAAACAGAAGTATCTACTTGTGTTGATGATCTTCCTCGCTGTTCTGCCTGCCTTCCCCACACTGATCACCCCTAAATATCCATCGCCAAATAAAAACTCACTGACATAAAAAGGTTACCGCTCTTGTATGGTGTTAAGTTGCATGGGTTACGGAGCAGCATTATTACCGCATTATGAAATTGTTTAGGCACAGCATTTTTTTCAGAGAAAAAGGCCGGGGCTTGGGCTGACGTGTAGCAGCTGCCACACAAGCGATGTGCTCTGGTTTCCTACCTGCCTTTACTGTGACACAGGTGTGCCTCAGAAGGGTCAGGAGGGAAAATCTGAGCACACCCGAGCCTTCGGGAGCAGTTTGGGCTGCACTGAGCTCCTCTCCCCGTTTCAACTCCTACAGCCCCTGAGGCGCCTGCCCCCACCTCACAGCCCTCGGGGGCTGAGGCGCCCCCTCGGGCGGAGCACACAGCACTCACAGAAGGTCTCCTTGCCGACGCGGACATGGATCATGAACCACTCCATGGCTCCCCCGAGGAGGAAGAAGAAGGGCAGGAAACGGTAGGCGCCGAAGCGCTGCCTGCCGGGCACCCGCCGCAGGAGGCGCCTCAGGCGGCCGCTCACCAACATGGCTGCGGGGACATGACAGGAATGGGCGGGAGGGCAGGGGGGCGGCCATGAAGCCCCCGGCCCCGGCCCGCAGCCAATCAGCGCGGCCGGCGCCTCGCGCCCCCTCCCACCCGCTCACCTCCAAGCGCGGGCCCTGCGAGCCGCCGGGCTGTACCACGTGACGCGCAGGGCGGGGCGCTCCTGGGCTCCTCCGCGCCTGAGGCGGGGCGGGCGAGGCCACGCCCCCTCTCGCGGCGCGGCAGTGATTGGCTGCCCGGGGCCGGGCCGGCACGCGCGGCGGGGCCGGGAGGGGCGGGGCGGGGAGCGGGGCGTGAGGGGAGCGGAGCCCGCGGCGGAGCCGCTCCTGGTCCCGCTCCCTCTCCCGGTCCCGGTCGCGGTCGCCTCGAGCTTCCCGTGCCCGGCCGGGGCCATGGCGGCGCTGGGCACCGCGGCGCTGCGGGCCCCCCGGCTCCTCGCCGCCTCCTGCCGCCGCGGGAGCAGCCACGGCAGCGGGGACGGCGGCCGCGGGCAGCCCCGGGAGCCGGCGGGGAGCGGCGGCAGAGCGAGGCGAGGAGCCGAGCCCGGCCCCGCGGCGGGCAGCCAGCCCGCGGCGGCCGAGGGGGCCGACACCAGGAGCTACCTGTGGGCCCGGTACCACGAGATGAAGAAGCTGGTGTACGGTAAGCGCCGAAAGCACCGGCACAAAGGCGTCGTGCCGCTAAACGCAGCTCCCGGGGGAGTTACAGCTCTGTTAATCTCTGTTTAACCCAAAATTGGGGTTGGGTGCCCGTGTGGTGGAGCAGCCTCTTCACGAGGCGTCGTGCTGAGCTCTTTGTTTCAGTCACGGCTCCCCAGAGCAAAACGTCCCGTGAAGAGGCATGAGCAGAGCTGGCCCAAGCTGGGTTTAATCGTGGCTTCTACGGCTCAGCCACGATGTGCCACGTGTGGCATCGTCAGTCTGCTCTTTTGGTCCTGATCTCTAACTTTGATGTAAAAGTGAGTGAGGTTGGGCTACGGGCTGGAAAACGTTGTCACCGCTTCAGATCCCAACGGTGCTGCCTTCTGTGTGCTGCCCGGCTCCAGTGTGGTGACACCAAAACCAGAGCCAGGCCAAAAGGTGCTGCTGAGGTAAAACCTTGCTCAGGAAACACCATTCTTTTCATCCTGCCCCTTGCCTTTTGCGAGACTGACCCTCGAGGCCAGACGTCATTGCATCTGAGAATGCTGCTTCCACCTCGTGTGCCCGAAGGACAAGGGTGACCGAGTGTCAGTAGTGGGCTTGACCAGGACTTGCGGTTCTTTGGATGATGCCTGAAGTGTCACGGAAGGCTGACAAGTCTCTGTTAATAAGCAGTGCCCAAAACCCTGCTCTCTAGGAAACATCCCATCCCGAAACACAGTGGGTCTGGGAAGCAAGTGAAGGTTTGGCTGTGAGGAAATGTGTGTTTTTTCCTAGATCTTCTAAACGTAGCTAAAAATAAATCAGCTTTCCTGAGGAGCTTTTGAAAGAACTGCTAACTTCTTGCCTCCACGTGGCATTGAGTGGTGAAGTGAGAGAACCGCTGGACGTGGTGAGAAGTTTGCAGTGCAGGTGGTGAGAATTTGGGTAGGTTTTGGTAATGCTGAGGGCATAGGTCAGAGGTAGTCCTTGCTGTTTTCATGTTGTACAGACCAAGAAATAGCTTTGCAAGCCACACTCAGCAGCGTGTGCCCATCACCTTCAGCAGTGTGCAGAGAGGATGGCTCCTCTGTGTGGTCGTTACGCTGGTGACTTGCGCAGAGGTGGCTTTTGCAGTCCGGCACGTTTTGATTCTGCTCGTGTTGCTAATCTCAAGCAGCCACAAAGATTTAAGGGGCTCAATCTCTACCAAGCCAGGAGGCAGCCTGGTTCTGCGATAATGGGAGCCAGGCAGATCGCCTGGGGAGTGTGCCTGTTCTGCAGGTTGTGGCACCTACTGGATTGAGCTGGGAACAGAAATGAGAAATAGCAGCCAGAACTGGAAGCTAACTTCCAAGTTCAGCTTTCCCTAACGTAACTTATTTTTTCTAGTAAAGAACTGCATAAAGAGCATTCGTCTAGTGCCTTTGTGAAGATTTTTAAACGTTATTTTGGAATAAAACAGTATTTTCTTAATATTGCAGTTGATTTGCATAGGATTTATTGGAGAGAAATCCCAAAATATTTGGGCATAATGACGTGAATTCGAGTTAGTGCTCCAGAGTAACTTTCAGCTCTCTTTTAGTGCAGTTCTTCTGTAACTTAGTGCTCTGAAAATAATACTTCTGTCTGCCCAGGCAAAGCCTGCCCTCTTGGTTGAGGCATCTGCTTGGGCTTTTTGGAGTGCTTTGCGGGAATTGCTGTGACGTGGTACAAAACAACACTTCAGAAGGATAAAGAGGTGCATGGAAAGGAGAAAAACGGGCAGTTTGTCTATAGAAAACAGTCCACGTGAGCAAAGGGAATTTTTATTCATGGCGTGGAGGAGAGTGGCCATGGATAGGTCCTGCAGGCTTGCAGGGTTAGAGGTCTGCGAGCACGCAGGGTGGGAGGGATAGGCATGAGGCGCCTCTTTTACGTGTTATTCTTCCCTAATGCTGTGGATCTGAGGCTGAGGGAAAGCGAGTGCTTCCTGCTGCGCTGGCGGTGCCCCCGGGAGCTGAGGAGAACGCAGGACGTGTCTGGCACCTCCGACCGGGTTGTTTTCCAGATCAGAAGGGGCCATGTGGAGTCCTGAAGTCTCTGACCGTGGCTCACAGTTAATTACCCGCGTTTGTTTCTTTCTCTGCTGTCACTCCGGGATTGAGGGTTAGAGCTTTATAGCGACTGAGGGCTACTGCCTGTGAAGAGGCACTCGGGCTTCCCCAAAGGGACTCCAGCCGAAGCAGCTGCTCGGTGCCCTGCAGAGATTTGCGCTCGCCTGGTGCTTACGCCCTGCTGTAACAAAGGCTCGTGTCCGAGCACTCTTCCTCGTGGTCTGCCTTGGCTGCTGGCTTCCCTCACACCCAGTAGCTGGGAGTGAGCTGGACAGTGCCGAGCCGTGCGTACGCCGGGATGTGCAGACACTTCCCTAAAACCGTCGGAGTTGCACATCGGGGCAAATTGTGCAAGTGCGCAGATTCCAGGGGCTGTGTCTGCTGCAAGGGCTGGTTTTCCCCTCTGTCCTCAGCTGTGTGCACGCCGGTTCCCCCCCGAGCTCGTACATCCTGGGAGAAGTGCTGAGCAGGCAGTGACAGGCTGCCACGCCGCCTGCTGCTCCTGTCCCACCCAGGCAGAGGCAGTGGCTGGGATTGCCCTTTTTAATAACCCAAACTGGTCTACGCTTTGTTTCTTCTTGCTGTCATTTATTGTACCTTCAGCAATCCCTCGTTACGGAGGAAAAGCAAAAGGAAAAAAATAAAAAGGCATTTCCCCCTGGCTGGGCTCTGGTGGGTGTCTGTTTGCTTTGACTCGCCGATTGCCACGCAAATCGAGGCAGAGATCCCGGGCTGACGATGTGCCGTGTGGGAACCACGTCCGACTCAGCAGCCTGGGGCTTGATGAAGCGCTCAGTTTGTAGCCTCCCAGCTGATTCTCTTAAAAAAATAAATAATAAAAATAGATACACAAACAGAAAGCCAAACACCTTGAAACGTGGCTCGTTAAGCCAGGCACATAAGGGCTGTCATATTGAAAACAATCCCATACAGGCTCTTCCCTGCAGTCATTTGAACCTGGGGATTTCCAGAGACGAGGACAGGCCGTGGAGGAGAAGACTCCAGGAGGCGTGTGTAGGGAACGTGGTACACGGGAAGCTGTGGTGACAAAGCGTTTTGGCTTCCTTTGGCCTTCATGAGGTCAAGTTAGTGACCAAATGTCTGAGTGGAGGAGAATTAGCCCACCTGGAGGCTGTTGGAAAGCAACAGGGGCCCTGTACATTTGAGGCAGGCAGGGAGGAGCACGACTTCATCCGGTGGGTCTACCAAATGTGCTGTAAATCTTTGAGCAAGCGGCAAATGTTGGAGGAGCTCGACCTCTGTAAGGGTATGGTGGCAGCAAGTGGGGTGCGTGTGCCATTGAAACGTGTGCTTTCGTTAGGAGAGCTGCATATTGCACAGCAGTGTGATTAGGATTTTGTTTTCCTTGCGAAGAAGGAAAATAGTAACAGCCTACAAATGGCAGCATGGATTTAGAAAAAAGATCTTCCCACAAGTTATCTGGAGGTGAGGGCAGGAAATGGAGGTCTGTTTGTTTATGGTGCAGGAAGCATTTATGATGAGAGGATGAAAGCTGTGATCATCTGAATCTTATTTACATTCCCTATCTTCTAAAGTCCCAGTGGAAAGTACTCTGATTGCATCCCCTGTCCTCGGCCTCTTCCAGGAACTCTGCTGTCAGCAGAGTGACTGAAACGGGGCTCTCCTCCTCGCTGTGTAGCCCCCAGGTCAGCCCTCCTGCCCCAGAGCGCTGCCTTCTTCTGGTAATTCTCTGGTGAAACACACTTGAAGGCTGTAGGAAAAGGAGCTAGGAGAGAGGGTTGGGTGTATTTTTGTAATGCATCTCTCCCCTGAAAAATAGCTGATGTTACATGTCTGAATCCTGTTTCTTTGGTCACCTCTTTGGATTAGTGCTTGCAAATATACTTCGTGCTTTTACCTAAAGCACCCTTTGCCTAAAACGATCACAGAATTTACAAAGTCTTAATTGGGAATGGTTGGTATCACTTTCTAATATTTTTTTTGTTCTAGATTCAGATGAGACTTGGTTTTATAGCAAGGAAGCACTAAAGAACCAACCCAGGGATTCTTGCTAAAAGCCAAAAGTTCAGGTAGGAAGGGAAGAAAAAAAATAAATAAATCCTACCTGCTGATGCTGTGTAGGACCTGGAAAATGTCTGTGCTTTGCCTGTCATTCAACGAGAAAATTACCTGTCTCTGAGGGGGAGGAAATGTCTCCTCCTCCTCCTCCTCCTCTCTGTCCCTCCATGTGGATGTGAGTAGGGAACCTACTGCAGGGACCTATTTTTATTGCTTTTTGTCGCCCTGCAAGGAACAACTGTTGTGGAGTGGGAAGCCTGGAGAGGGTCTGTTCCTGCTCCTCCTGGTGTGGTGTAGCTGAAGTGCTCAGCTCTCTGGACTGGCTCTGAGAAGGACATCGAGGCTGTTCAGCTGCTGGCTCACTAAACCCCCATTTTCCCAGTGGTGTGTGGAACAAAGCGTTATTCACATGCAGTAGCCCCAGTTTTGGAGTGACCAACAGCGTGCAGCTGAGCTGTTTCCACAGCTGCTTATCAGAGGAGAGCAGATAACTTACTGCTATCAGCATTACACGCTCCAAGAGCAGAGCTTAATGGTGGTTGTTTTTTTCCCCTGTTTGTGTGTTTTTGTTGTTTGTTTTACATTTTGTTGGTGTTTGTACAAAACTCTGTTTTATCCCATCCATTATAATGAATGTAAAAATGCCCCAGTGGTACCCGAAGAATCACAAAGTCTGGCTGCTTCTGGGGGGAACAAACGCCAAAAGGCAGACCTCAGAATTCCCAATTTGAAGGAATCCAGGTTCCTCAGGGAGGAGAGTTCTCCTGTTTGTGTTGCTCATACTTGAAGCGAGGGGCACAGGGTTTCCTGCTGATGCATCCCAGCTGCCTTTCACATTGGTGAGCCTGCTGAAAACGCAGTTGCTGTGAGCTAGAAATCTGACACTTGAAAATTGCTGGTCAAAATTGGATAAGCCAGAGCCCAACGACGTTGTTTTGTGTCCTCCTGACGCAGACGGTCAGTCTGACTGTTAAAATGGTTAGCACAATCGCCAGACAGCCAGCGGTTTCACAGTGTGCTTTCTCACAGGGAGGGTTATGTGTGTGGGCTAACTGGGGCAGGCTTTGCCTGCAGCACTGTGCTCCTTTGCTCTGCAGCGTGGTGCTTCCTGCTGCTGCCAGGCCCAGAACGGAAAGCTGAAATGTTGGTTTTCCTCTCAGTTTCTCTAATCTTTCCCTTTCCCTCCTCTTAGATCTGCTTCCGCCAGGAGTCTGCAGCCTCCTCAACCCGGCCGCCATCTACGCTAACAATGAGATCAGCCTGGGCGATGTGGAGATATATGGCTTTGACTATGATTACACACTAGCACAGTATTCTAACTTACTGCACTCTATGATTTTCAACACTGCCAGAGACATCCTAATAGAACAGTTCAAGGTAATGATGTGCTCAGAATTTCCGTTCAATTCATCTCACTGCTCTTTGCGACCCCCCAGCCATGCAGCATTGTGCACATGTGGCAGTGACTCATTTTACTGAGGTAAATTTCACATTTCGCAGTCCTTGATTGCAGAAGGGTTTGTCTGTATCTGGAATTATTTTTGCAGTCGGACAATTTACCATGCTCTACATTCCTGAGGTTTTGTAAGTATGGAGCAGGAGCCTTAGTCTATAGTATCTGTTCTGCTTTCCCTAACTGTGGAAATCGTGCCCACAGAATTTCTGGTTTGGTGGTATGCAAGGTGGATAAACGAGGTGTGGGCCAGCACTGAAGCTGTACAGGACTTGACCTGTGCGAGTTAATGTGTGTAACACTGTATGGTGTGTCCAGTAATAGCCACCTTTGCAAACAGGGTGTCTGCTCTGTGCGTTTTCTTCTAGTCATGTCCATCTCCTTTTAGAGCACCTCTGCGGTGCCACTGATTTTCCAAATACACACATTGAATAAGCATACTAGAAGTCTCCTCACTGCCTGAGCGAATCTGTTAAGTTTTTGTTAGTGACCCTTAAATGAGAGGAACTATTCTGGAGGCTCCTGATCCTTTGTCTTTCTCCACTCACTTGCTTTGTTGAAGGGGCAAAACGAAGTCCATATGTTCCTTAGTTTATGCCTGAGATGAGAGGACTGGTAGGCATAAGCCAGCTCAATAGGTGAAATAATTTTGTTGATAAGCAATCCTTACGTCTCTTACGATGTTGCCATCTGCTTTCCCAGTATCCAGAAGGGCTTGGGAAGTATGACTACATTCCAGGGTTTGCCATACGTGGACTTCACTATGATGTACAAAAGGTAAGCTGTACAAAGTTCAGCCTCCTGGGCTTTGTCTTCCGTTGTGCTTTGGTTTTAGTGGAAATGCTTTCTGTCACTGTTTACAATAATGTTGATCACCAGCCTATCAGTCCGTGTGCTTATGCCTTCTGCTGCGTAGGTGGCTCTTGCTTACAAACATCCCAAGGCGAAGGTGTCTTATGTTTGCATAGCCTCTAGCAGCCTGGGACGTGCTAGCAAAGACCTCTGGTAAACAGCCTTGCCAATTTAAGTCAGTTATTTCCACAAGCTAATTAATTGAAAATTTAGCATGTTTGCCTGATTGCTTCTGTCTTTTAGGAAATTTAAACAACAAACCTCAGTCCTGCATCTCCAGCAAGTACTTGCCAGGAGCAGAGGCATTATGCCTTGCTCTAATAATAGAAATGACTTGTCAGGAGAGCCCTTTAGGAAGCCTTCCCCACCCCCCACCCCAAATAATAGGACTGCCTGGAAAAAGATCCAAGCTACTTGAGATGCATGCTTCTTAGGAGCACAGGCGAGCAAAGCGCAAGCTTTAACCCTTTTTCAGCGTTTTGGACCCATTCCATGAAAGCCTGATGCCCAGTGATGTCATGCTGGCTGCTGCAGCCAGGCAGTCAGGTGGGAGAGCAGCAAAGTTGCTTCATTTTGCAGTAGCTTTTCTTATGTCGAGCTTTGAACAAGTTCAGCTCAGGCAGTACACTCTGCAACGTGTGTGCTGCTCTGCAGTGGGGAGGGTAAAGGAGGGATTGAAGAAAATACTTTGTAGAGTTTTCCCATGTCTTTTGTCCTAACTGAGGGGACAGAATGGCAGCAGATAGCTCATGCCTCTGACTTTATAATGCAACAAGTTAATCTGTGAGAAACTGAAGTTTCTTTCTGTTAAAGTCTGTTGCTGGCATATCAGAGGAACACAGAGGTGATGAGCCCAGCCAGGCAAAGTACTCTTTGAGTGAGCGAAGGGTGGGAATTCGCTCTTCTTGGGATCAGAGCTTCTAAAACATGAAAACCTGGGTAGTGCCTGTCCAAGTCAATCTTTCAGCATATTTGCTTGCACTCCTTGCAAAATAGTGGGAGGTCTGCCTACAGTGTAACAAGCTGCACCGATGTGGTGTAGAGATAAAAGAATGTGCCTGCAGGTTGTGAATGCTCTGTGGAATCAATTACCTCACCCTATGCTAGGAACAGGACAAACAGTTTGATGCTGCGTCCTGCTTTTATTTGCAGAGTGATACTGGATTGGTGTGAGGCTGTTTTCTGTGCATGGAGAACTTGTATTATGGTTTCAGAAAGGTGCAGGGGCAAGAAATCTCTCACGAAGGGGAGCCTGGTATGAAAACCTCAAAGAAAGCTCCACTGTTACTAGCCTGGCATGCTTGTGAGCATCTTAGCTTAAATGTCGTTTAGGGAGGGCAAGAATTAACGTAGGGAAGGGTTCTTGTGTGAAGAAAATGACTGGGTACAGCTGCACTCTAAGTCAAGACTTGCCCCCTTAGTTCTGTTTAACATAAAGGGGATGAGAAATTGATCTCTTGTGCATGCAGAGCTCCTTTGGAATGTGTGTGCTTTTGGAAAGGAGATAAGAGGAGACTGTCTGAGGCACAGAAACATTGTCCTCTCCCTTTCTTTTTTTCAATTGTGTCCTCGTCCGCAAGCTGCATACCTGTCAGAGCGTAACAGGCAGCGGTGTTTCAGTTTATGGAAAGATGGTCTTTTGCCAGAGAGGCTTCTAAAAGGTCACAGTTTGGATCAGTTTGTGTAAAAGTGGATGGGGAGTAAGTATAGTGTAAAATACATAGGTGTGGGATATTTGTGTTGACATTTATTTTCTATATAACATTTGTGTGCAGCTTGAAAGTTCAATAAAATTTCAGTGTAAACCCACCTGATTCTAACAGTAAATATCTATCCATTGTCACAGAGTCTTCTGATGAAGATCGATGCTTTCCATTATGTCCAGCTTGGGACAGCATATAGGTCTGTCAGTTCTCAAAATCATTTTCTACGTGCCTGTATATGCAGGTGTAGATTACTAAATCTGAGTAATCGTGGTTCATGATATATGAGCTTTTTTTTTTTTTTTTTTTTTTTTTTTTATGTGCAAAGTATGGTCTCGTCTGGTTTATCCTGTTTCTACTTGCTTCAAGTGCTTACCTGGCATATAATTTCAGGGAGTTACTTCTCTCAAGGATTTCAAGCCAAGTGTAGGTGGGAAGACCTGGAGCTTTTTGTAATGGTTAATGACACATCTGGTCGTGTACTGTGGATAATGTCTGAGTTGCAGCTGCAGCGTGGCTGGGTTATTGTCTATGAGTAAACAGTGCAACTAGGGAAGGACTCCCCTGTACAGTCTGTGTACGTGCCTGTCTTCTCCGAGCAGGAGCGTATCCAGCAGTGCTATGCCTTGCCTCGTCACAGAGCTAAGAGGAGAGCGGTGTGGATGTGCAAATAAGCAGTGCAGGCATGTCACTAAAGCAATGATGCATGAGAATCTGGGCTTAGTTTCTGGCCCAGCTTGTCCTATTTTCCCATCTCCTCCCTTGTTCTCCAAGGAGAGCTGGATGTGGTTTAGAATAAATGATTAAAGAGCACAGAGCAAAGGGACTGCTTCCACATGGTGCCTCCAAAAACAGGCTGGAGGCGACTGAGAGAAGACCCTGGCCCAGTGCGAAGTGGGTTTGGTGTGTTAGAGGTAGTAAATCATAGATATCTGTAGCAAAGCTCCTGTAAATCTGTGCTGTATTTCATGAGCATGGAAGCCAATGGCTTTTTTTTTTTTTTTTTTGAACTTAGCCCTTTTGCTGTTAAGTTTCAGTTGCAGTAAACACTCTAAGAATATTAAGAAAGGAATTTCATAATCAGAGAGAATTGGCTTCTTTGAGTGCTAGGTTTTTATTTGAGGGGAGAGAGGGTTGGTACTACCAAATATTTTACTGCAGCTTTAGAAAGAGATTTTTAGTGAAAAATGCCTTTAAACTTTTTTTTTCATAGTGTCCTTTTGTAACTATTCCTCCCGAAGTGTCTTTTTCCTAAACTGTCCTTTGCTTTTGAGCAAAACTTAGGCGACTTTTAACTTCTTAGAGGCTCTACCTTGACAGAATAGGTAAGGAGAGAGAGAAAGTTGCTGACTGCTTGACTAAACAGCTATCACAGATTGTGCAAGAGGCAAAACCTGCAGAAGTCAGAAGGCTGAACAATAAGGACCATACAACTAGCCCTAGCTGTGGTTCTGGGGGGAAAACAACAATTCCTGTTGAATGGTCTGTTAGTGAAGGAGTTGTTTTGCTAAGGAAAACCGAGTAGTTAGGAAATCTCTTTTTCAGGAAGCTTTTATTTTCCTACACCTTTGCATTTAATGGTGATAAACCTCATAGAAGTAACCTTGCCAAAACTACAGTTACCAGTGCTGCCAAACTCAGGCCAGGGGGCCTATTTGTTGGGGCAGTCCTGCCAGCAGACTGACAGCAGACAGAGGGAAAACCTGTCTGAACTCTACTGGAATGTGGACAAAGCCCCTCAATTAATTTGAAGGAACGAACAAGGTATTTGGAAAATGTCTCAGGGAAGGTTTTATGAGAATCTTTAGCGCTGTGGAGCTGTCTGACTCTCTGGTTGTCTCTTCCATGCAAAAGAAATGTGTGAGTTTTAGAAACGAGCCTGTCTGTCCCTGTCTTCCTTTTCTCTGCAGTTTGTAGCTCTTTGCAGGCTGGTGATTACTGACATGCTGTTCTTGTTCTTTTGTGTCTAGGGGCCTCAAACCAGTGCCAGACGAGGAGGTAATCGAGCTCTATGGAGGTACCCAGCACATCCCTCTCTACCAGATGAGCGATTTCTACGGCAAGGTATTGTAAGCCCTTTACTGCCGTGAAGCAGCAACTCTCTTATCAGATAGGAAAAGAGTGAATTGTATGAACTTGTAAAGGACTCCAGCTTCCCTTACACTCAGAGAAGCGTGGTATCTGGTGAGCTGCAGTGTGTGTTTTTTGAGCTGCAGTGTGTGTTTTTGTACTAGTGGGAATTTGCCCCAGAGGTTATTTAGCAGTTTAGCATGTGAAAGACATCTGCAGAGCATTTCTGAACACCAGTGCTATTGGCCTAGAGCTGAATGGCTCTGCAGACTGATAGGGAGATGTTCCCTGCTTGTTCCTTTGCCAAATCCGGCTCCCAAGCTACCAGGGCAGCCTGCAGGGATAGTGTTTGCACTGAGTTGTGGGGGAGGGAGGTTGTGTGTGTACCAGCAGGGTGCTTGCAATGCCTTTAATTCTTTGGGTTTGGGTAGGGTTTTTTCCTTTGTGAAAGTGATCCCTGCCGTACCTCTTCAGATCTCTTCAGTGCACCTCATCCATGGTTGTTTCCTTTTTGAGGCAGAAAAGTTGTCACCGTAAAAGACTGAAATTCTTTCGGTAGGAGCTGTGGAAATCTTTCGGTTGCTTGAGCAAGAGGAAGTTAGGAGAGATTTGTTTTCCTCAAGTGCCTAGTGTAGTGCTATGGGCAAGTGGGGCCATTCACATCCTTTTCCCCCAAGACTTGCTTTGTTTCTTGACCTTTGTTAGTTCAGTTGCCTATGGGGAAGCTGGAAGAAGGCAGGCTTCCTCTGGTAAATACCCCTCTGAGTCTGCTGTGTGAAGTCTTCAGCAATGTCACTTCTTGATTTTTCTCTCTCGGGAACAATTAATCTGAGCAGTTGCCTTCTGGATAAGCATATACACTGCTTATAGCTCAGTGCTGATTCCAGTTTTCAAATAGAACTTTTCTGTTTAGAATTTGATATCTGTCTGTAATCTGCACTTGATTATCCTTCTGCTCTGCAGCTCTCCTCGCCTCTGGCAAACTCGCTAAGATTTAACCTTTCTTTTTTTAATAAATACAAACATGAAATCTTCAAGCTGTGACCAGGTGCTCGTGCCAAGGTGCCTTGATGTGTTTCCTTGTAAGTACCAAAGCAGTTAGGTGTTTTCTTCTGTCCCGTAGTTAGTACTTGGCAGAGTCACGCTGTGCTTCCTCAGGTGATAATTCCAAAGGGACTCTGGGTTATAGTGAGGCAGACAGTGCGAGAGCTGATGTATGTGTGCAGCTGTGGGAGATCAGCATCAGGAAGATACCCTGTCCTAGCTCTCCTTGCTGAAGGATCTCATTTGTTGCTTTTCCCTGTAAAAGGATGGAAGGGACTTTCGTCTCACTGCAGGGAGCCCATTCAATGCTGCAGGGTGAAAAAGGCATTGTAAAAGCAAAATAGGAACATATTTGAACAGCATTTTGTATACAGATTCTGTTTTCCAGAGAATGACGTTACAGACAGATCATGATATAGAGCAAAGGAGTACCTGCTGAGTTCCAGTCCTTTCCTTCCTCAGCGAGGTGCATTTGCTCAGTCACTTCAAAATGACTTTGTTACAATGAATTTTTCAATACTCATTTGGCCACAGAAATGGCTAGGGGATAGCAGTTTATTCTTCCCGAATCTCCTCTCCTAAAATGCAGTGAGCCCTATAAGCAAACAGGTGGATCCCAGAGAGAACAGAGGTACATACATAATGGAGTTTTGATCCAGCAATGTCTGCTCAGTCTGTGCCACTAACACATTAGTGGGAAAGCGTCCGATTTAAGATGAGTTCTGGTGTCAGCAGACGCGGTGCAACTGGTGTGGAGTGATGCTTTTGTAGGGATCTTTGACCTTGTTCCCCTCAGTGTGCCATGCTGATGGAGCCACCTGGGTATGGGTAACAGGAACATCTGCTGTGAGGAACACTCTGTGGCCAATAACTTAGGCTCAGGTGAGGATCTCAGTGAAGCAGCATTTTTATTCGTGATTGCAATAGCGGGCATCCGGCAAACAGTGCACCTACCAGTTCCATAACAGTTTATACATTTTATTTCTAGACTGAGATCCTCCCCTGTTTCCCCACTGATCGGGTAGTCCAGGTTCACAATCTATCCAACGCTTTACAGATGACACATGGCTTTCAGTTGCCAGCCTGTTATTTTTTCAAATTTCTAGTGACTTTTTACTCTGTGAAGTGATAATACTTCTTTTCTTATCTGACTTGGCTTGACACACAGTGAGTTTTGCTTAGTTGCACTAAGGAGTCTGATTGTTATCTGCATTTTACAAGGTTGTCTTGTAAGTGGCCCAAACCAAAGGGTTTCCTCTTTGCTGTAGGTCAAGTTGTCTTGTGCTGGCTGGCTGGAAACTGTATAACCCTCAGCATAGTGACATAACTTTTGATCACAGCTTTTTTTGGTAACAGACCCCAGGCAAAATGCTGTTTGTTATTCCTTTGCCCTTTTGCATCTCATTTCTTGATCCCAGTTTGTGTTGCCCCAATATTGCCTTTAGTTAGTGCTAGTCTTTTGTTCTACCCTTGTATTAGGCAGCGTGTGTCCTCTGTGTGCTCCACCGTGTGTAGTCTGTGATCTCTTGGATGCTGCTTTGATGTCTGTCTTTCACACAGCTATAATAAATACCTTCTGATGTGGACCAGTATTATCCTAGAGACTTACAACTGTTGGTCATGGATTGCTCAAAGCTCACATGCGTGGGCGTTATATGGCAGGATTGCCAGGCACCTCTGGTGACTGGGTTCATTGAGAGGTCTACTTTCCAAACTGCTATTCGCATACAAGATCTTAATAACTGTTCCCTTGGCTGATCTGGCATTTCAGTGATGAAAAATGAAAAACTTGATTTCAGTTTACTGGTGAGACTCACCAGATTCCTCTGCACAGGTGGTACATGCTGAATAAGCAAGCTTTATTGTGTTGGGTGCCCTCTCTGGAGCGAAACTTTGCAGTTGATCTGCTGATAAGTTTATTGTTAGGCTAAGAAAATAGCAAATATATGGGAGAGATGCAGCCTTGCCTAACACAAGGTGAGTTATTACTTGGTCTGGATGTAATTGTCTATTTCCACCTTAGTGTTTTTCTTAGTCCAGAACATCTTCCATGTGGTCCTGCATGAAGAGGGTTTGCTTTCTGGGTTTGCTTTTTCTTTTTCTTTTCCTGAAGTATTTTTAGTTCAATGCATCTTCTTCATTTTTTGTTTCCAGGGTCCTTCACTTAAGCAATTTATGGACATTTTTTCTCTTCCTGAAATGACACTGCTCTCTTCAGTCATTGATTACTTCATAACTCACGGCATTGAGTTTGACCAGGTCCATCTTTACAAGGATATATCTGTAAGTAAAATGTCAACTGCCTCATACAACATCAGATTTGTGAGCTCTTTTGCTTGTGAGCTTTGCAGTATCCAAACCTAAGGGTTGCTGTTGAGTAGTCTAATATGACTGTGTTATTGCTCCTTTAAATCAGAGCATTGCCAGGGAATATTCAGAGCTGTGTTTTTGGAACATTAGGTATGTGATTGTGCTACAGATTTAGTGTTGCTGTACATATTTCTTGCACAAGTGCCTTGGCCATTTAGGTTGAAGGTTCTTCCGTGGGAAATACGCCACAAAGCTTGCGTAAATGTTTTCTGGTTCTGCAGAGTGGTAAGCTCTGTTCTCCTGTTAATATCTCATTTTTCAAAGAGGCTTGTTATGACCATGTACCAAACAGTTTACCTTTTTTTTAAGGACTTGTCATGAAAAACCTGCCCTTGCCTGTTGTGAAAATCCACCCCAACTTCCTTTGCATCCACAGAGTAGTCTGATCCTTTTGGGGTGTTCCTCTATGCATGACTGTGGCTTTCAAGAGTGCATTACTCCAGGGTGCAAGTGGTGCCCAACAGCTTCGCTCCTGCACTTGAAAGGTCTATACTGGATCGTCACCACTGAGGGAGCGGAGTACTGTTTGATTTCTTAGTTAATGCTAGAGGCAAGATGTAAGAGCTTGAGACTGCTGTCCTAGGTGACGTTTGTTGACAGATGAGGTGTAGGCCCTGGTAGCCAAGGCGTAATTGCATGCTTTTTTCCACAGAGTGGGATTTTGACATTGTACCTCATGGGAATGTTATGCTCATTTTCCAGCAGCAGCCCGTCCATACACTGTTCAGGCTTCTTATGAGAGAAATGCTGCATCTATGCTGCTGCTTGATAAGGATCCACCCTGTTAGCTTCACTGCAGTCAAGGATTACAGCTCACGTTCTGACCTGCTGTTTGTGCTTGATAAGGGCATGCCAGCCAGTTTCCCATAAGAGCTGAACATGTTTGTAGGGTTGTAGTTGGTTTTTGTTTTTCCTTTTGGGGTGGGAAAATGAGAAGAGGGGACACAGCTGATTCCAGAGGTCTTCTGTCAAGAGTGTCTTCTGAGCCTTCTTTTGAGGTCAAAATGGACTTGTTCCTAGCTGAAGTCTTGAGAGCAGGCAGGTGGATGCCATAGCCTAACATAAACTCAATACAGGGCAAGGAGTGTGCTCAAGTCCTCAAGCTCCTGAGCACTAATCCTGGCAATTGTCTTTGCATCCTTGCTGAGGGCTGTGGTTGTTCCTGAAGGAGTGACTGAGGTAGGCAGAGAAAAGAGGTGCAACAGAAAATCTGCGCCAATGCCTGAAATCTTTACTGAGAAGGAGGGAACTTATCAGAGCAGCTTGTTATTTTTCTGGACAATGAGGATAAAAAAACATTTTTGCAGAATTTATCTTTTTGTAGTGCAAGTGCAAAGAAAAGCTTTGTGGGCATGAGCACAGAGATCCTTTGCCTACACAGACAGGTGTCAGTCTTTGCGTAATCCCGGTTGTTATTGCAATGCAGGCTCCCAGTAGGTTAAGTAAGACATGTTTGAACCTGACGCTCTTCCGTACTTCTTGGTGGTGATCCTAATTGCAGTGCTGTGCGTTTTTGAGCAAATTGAGTACTAGAGACACTGTACTGAGTCAAAAGGGCAGTCCCTGAGGCAGTGGTAAAGCCCGAAGCTGGCATGTAAACCTGTAGTCCTGCTGCACCAGTTTGGCCACTTCATCTTTAAAGTGAGAAAGCTTAAGCTGCTTTCCTCTGAAGGAATCTTTGTGCCCTGTTTGACACCTCCTCAGGCTATTAAGATTTTACCTGCAGAAAACTCAGTTTTCCCCTTTCCTTTTTCTTGTTATTATTGTTGGGGGGGAAGAGCACACTGGAATCCTTCTGCTCTGTAAATGTAGTTTTGACTCAAATCCTAGGCGTTGCTTGCTTTTAGTGCCAGTGCTGGTCAAGAGGAAGTTGTTTTCTTTTTAGCACTCTTGCTCTTTTTTTTTTTTTCTGTCTCATAGCTCAATAGGGCAGTCTCTTAGTGAATGAGATGTGACCTCTGCCTTTTTTACCATTCAAATCCAAACTGTGGAAAGAGACTCCTAAAACTCCACCATGCAGAGGTGCCTCTTCCTCCTTCATTGTCCCTCACCTAAACTGTAAACTCAGGTTCTCTCCCTAGCTTGAAGGAAATGATTTTGGGGTGACATGCATGTTTCACCAGCATGGCATTGTGTGGTGGGTGGTGTGTGCAAGTGTTGCTGTAGGAATGGCAGTGGTGATTGCAGTCTGAAGGGGCACCTCCTAAAGGAGTGCACTTCAGTGTAGCAGTGATTTAAGCATCCTGGGTAGAGGCAGTCTTTGTGCTTACCTGTCTAAATTGTCATGGATGAAAATTGTACCTTGAAAACATATGCAAACACTGCAAAATGTATTGCTGCTCTGGAAATGGTCTTGTGTATCTGGCATATCTCATTGGATGGAGACTTGTGAAAAATCTCATTTGGGTGTGTCTGAAAATATGTTGCATCCTGGCCTCTGGCCTGGAAAATAGAGGAGATTTGGATACCCTTAACAACATCTGTTTTCACTTGAAAACCATCTTGAAAAGTGGGCAGCTCCATTTTGGCAAAAAAAAAATACCCTCCTGCACTCATCATATACGCTTCTGTGCCCGCTGGCTACCTGGGGCTCGGACTGGTAGCCTTCCCTGGCTCATGGAAGCCCATAGGAATCACAGGTGCTTGCTTCTCCTGTTGTTCACTTCAGCCATGCTCCCATCCTTTGGATCACATTTGGCAGAGCTTCCACAGGCATAAGGAAGTAAAGCTAGCTAAGGTCTGAGCCACAGAGGTTTGGGTGCAGTAAACAGTTTGGGAGTTATGCAGTCTTTGATTGCCTTGGTAACAGGGCATAAATATGTGCTGGTTTTCAGGAGCAGAAAGGAAGTAGTGTTCTCATAGAATATCTTGAGTTGAAAGGGACCTACAAGGACTGTGAATTCCAACCGCTGGCTCCACACAGGACCACCAAAACTCAGACCCAATGGCTGAGAGTGCTGCCTAAACTCCTTGAACTCCGGCAGCTCAGTGCCGTGCCCGCTGCCCTGGGCAGCCTGTCCCAGGGCCCGACCACCTCTGGGTGCAGAACCTTCCCTAACACCAGCCTGACCCTCCCCTGTCCCAGCTCCATGCCGTCCCCTTGGGTCCTGTTGCTGTCCCCAGAGAGCAGAGCTCAGTGCCTGCCCCTCCGCTCCCCTCGTGAGGGAGCTGCAGGCCGCCATGAGGCCTCCCCTCGGCCTGCTCTGCTCTGGGCTGAGCAAACCCAGGGCCCTCAGCTGCTCCCCATGCGTGTTGCCCTCCAGGCCCTTCACCATTTTTGTAGCACTCCGTTGGACACTTTCTACCAGTTTGATGTCCTTCCCATACAGTGGTGCCCAAACCCACCCACAGGTGAAGCCACACCAGCAGAGCAGAGCGGGCCAGTGCCTCCCTCTGCTGGCTGTGTGTGCCTCAGACCCCCAGGACAGGGCTGGCTGCCCGGCCATGCTGATGGCTCCTGTCCAACCTGCTGACCAGTAGAACCCCAGATCCCTTTCCTCACTCTCCAGCCTCTTGTCCCCCTCTCTGTATAGCCAGGGGTGCAGAATCCAGCACTTGGTCTTGTTACATTTCATGCAGCTGGTGATTGCCCAGCCCTCTGATCTGTCAAGATGTCTCTGCAAGGCCTCTCCACCCTCAAGGAGTCAGCAGCTCCTCCTAATTTAGTATCACATGCAAATTTAATTAGTGTGCATTCAAGTCCTGTATCCAGATCACTTATGAAAGCATTGAAGAAAACCGGTCCCAAAATAGAGCTCTGGGGAACCCCACCAGTGCCTGGCTGCCAGCCTGATGTAACCCCATTCAGTACAACCCTGTGGGCCTGACCCACCAGCCAATTGTTCATGCACCCTATTATGTACTTGACTAGCTGAAAAGTGAGTGTTTTGTCCAGAAAGATACTGTGAGAGAACAGTACCGAAAGCTTTGTTGAAATACGAAAAGATTACATTGACTGCCTTCCCTTGGTCAATTAGGTGGGTAACCTTGTCATAAAAGAAAACTACTTTAGTTAAATAGGGCTTTCCCCTTGTGAACCCGTTGGCTGTGACCAATGACTTCATTGGCTTTCAAGTGGTTTCCAATAACTCCCAGAATAATCTTCTCCATAACTTTACCAGGCACCAAAGTGAGGCTGATGGGCCTGTAATTACCCACGTTGTCTTTGTTGCCTTTCTTGACAACTGGGACAACACTTGCCGGCTTCCAGTTGACTGGGACCTCTCCAGATTCCCAACACCAGCCAGATAGGTTTTGAGGTTTTTCTCCTTATACTGTGTCAGCTTGACTAATCACTGTGCTCTTTTCAGCATGTCAGTGAGCCTTGCTGTACAAGTCCTCTGCTTTGTGTCAATGTAGCATTTCTTCATTCAACAAGAAGAGGGGATGTGTCATTACTGTATTGCTCCTCAGTGGTGGCAATAAACTTGCATGTTGGGAAGCAGGAATGCTGTTTGTAAAACTGAAACTTTTTCCCTATCCTTTTCTTTAGGATGCTATTAGAGATGTGCATGTGAAAGGAGTGATGTACAAATGGATTGAAAAAGATATGGGTGAGTTTAAGCAGAGCTCTGGTGCCAGATCTATTTTGTGTCTTATACTACATGGCATTCTGCATAGGATTGCTGCACAGGTCCTACACTCAGTTGCAGGAGTGAGGTGGACATAGAAATGAATAAAATACTTGATTATGGGTAGAGTGGCATTGAGGACCAGGTTATATTTAGGGTCTGACGGAGGATCTGTTTTAATGGAAAAGAGAGCTACCTCATTGCTTGTGTTTCTGTTTTCCTTCTGCCTTTAAGTGAGGGGTTGACAGTCCTTGTCATGGTGTGAATGTGCAAAGGCACCGTCTAGAAAGACAAACAAGGCTTCCATTCATAGGAAAGAAAGATCCTGGTAGGAACATGGCCCAGAATGGCTGTGCCTGCTCATTGTGACAGTTTGGGATCAAGCCTCTTAATCGCCAGCCTTTTCAGTTCCTCAGTCTTTTTCATCTCTCTAGGTGGGATTGATGAGGATGAGGAAGCCCATTTTATCACCGTAGTGCTTCACTACCTGCCCTACCTGAGATGGATCTAGCTCAGTCCTTTTGCAGCCCATAGTGGTATAGGGGCTAGGTTTTGGTTTTATTTACTTATTTTAAGAAATGTGGTCATGATCTATGCCAAAATTTCTTGATTGATGGATGTCTGTTTTATTCCAATATAGAACAGTATATTCTGCACGGTGACGAAATCTATGCTGTCCTAAACCGACTGGTGAACCACAAGAAGAAACTCTTCCTCATTACAAACAGTCCCTTTAGCTTTGTGTGAGTACCATTACTGCCCACTGATGCATCACCGCAGCACAGCAAGAGCTTTGCAGTGCGGTCTGTCCTCTGAGCATCTGAAAGTTGTACGCTAGTGAGTTTTGTGGCAATAGTGGTGAGAGCACTCTAGAGGAACCGGTTGTGGTGAACATTGCACCCCGCTTTCTACACCACCAACTTTCACTTCTTGGAGAAACTATTAGTCTGTGACTGGCCACAGTGTTACAGAACTGCCACTTTCAAACTCTGGCAGCTGTGCTGCATCACAGACTTCTCTGGACTTCCTCTGGTAGCTGGAGAAAGGGTGGGATGCCTGGAAATGGTCAAAGTGCTACATCAATCCTCCATGCAATCTGACACCCTAGTGGCACTCAGAAATCTCTGTGCTTTTTTCTTTGTTTCTGAAATGAAAATAGTTTTAGGACAGACTGTTGTGAAGATGCAATGTTGGCTGAAAAGGGTTCCATTAACATTTCTGTTCCTTTTTTCCCCTAGGGACAAAGGAATGAAACACATGGTTGGCAAGAACTGGCGGGACTTATTTGACATGGTCATTGTGCAAGCCGACAAACCCAATTTCTTCACTGACCGGAGGAAGTATGTGTCCTAAGGCAATATTGCAGTGCTGCACGTGGGCCTGAGGTTTTGGGCCCCGGTACCTGGAGTGAATGGCTCCTCTTACCTTCCTGAAGAGTTGTTTATAGTTTCCTAAGTATAATTTGGATCCAGTACATATCCAGCCTTCCATTCTCATTTCAGATATTCTCTGAGGCTTTCATCTTAGTCAACAAAAAATTACCAGTCTGGGAATAAGTAGATCACATGGGTAATGTCGAGGAGTAAGCATGTATTTAAAACTAGCTATCCAGAGCTTTAACATTTTTTTTGTGGCCTGGGCTTAACTTGGATTTTTAGGGGTATTAGCGCACTTAAATCTTTAGAAAGAAAAGAAATGGAACGGTATGTATGACAGCTGGCTGTTTCTTGGCACTAGGTCTTGAGAGTGTGCCAAAATCTTTCCTTCTTCAGTTCCTGAAAGCAAATATCCGTGGTTTTAGTTAGTGGATATATGCTGCTTTGTAATTGGCAGCTCTGGAAGTCTTTGTACGTGGCAGCTGGGTTTTGTGGTCAGTTAGGAGCTGCCAAGGGGCCGGCTGATAGGCAGGTTGCTATCCTCACTTTGCTCTTTTGTTTATTGGTTTGGGGAACTTGTGCCTGCTTTGTTGCCTCAATTTACAACTGGCCAGGAACTACTGTATTTGGCCCTTGAGGGAGAGGACTGCTGTTTTCTCTTTCTGTATTTTCTTTGCCCACCTCCCAGGCAACTACCATAAGCGGGAGTAAATCTATGAACTATATTTAAAACTCGTGCTGACCAGTAAGGGTTTTGTCCATGGGATTTGGGTGAAATGTTGTAGAGATGTGGCCTGGAGTGACGATGATCTGGTCCTCTAGGACTTAAAACATGGCTGCGTGGTGCCTAAGGTCCACTCACATAATAAGCCAGTGGAATGGCAGGGACATTCATCCAAGGTGAGGGGAAGCCTCCTGGTGGTGAGCTGTAGTCAACTGTGGAGTGCTTTCTCTGAGGGGAAATGCAGGTGTGCCCTGGCTCTGGGAGGCCTCTGCGAGGCCTTTGTTTCTTTTGTCCGAGTGGAAGGTAACCAGGCAAGCCCTCGGGAGCAACAGTTGACATCTCTCCTCTTTTTTCCAGACCTTTTCGAAAACTGGATGATAATGGCTCGCTGCAGTGGGACAAAATAAACCAGCTAGAGAAAGGGAAGATCTACAAAGAGGTAAAGTGACCTGGATGTGTAAGGGATATGAAGCAAGAGTCTGGGGACTCATAATACACCTGCAGTTCGGGAAGTCATTGGAAAAGCCTGAAAATAATGAGAAAACAGGAAAATCTGCTTAGTTCATGGTAGGGAGAAAATGATGGCCACTTCTGTAGATCACTTGTAGATGTTTGAAAAGTGAAAAATAGATCCTTGAAAAGTTAAAGAGCACTTGCAAGGAGCCATGCTCTAGGCTTTGTGCTGTGCTGGCTGGTGGCAGTGAGAGAAGCCTTCTGGCCATGTACAGGGGGGTTTTGCTTGGCCTGTATGGTTTCAGCATGCTTTCAGCATGTCTCTCAGCATGTTGTGGAGCAATAGCCTTGGGATTTGCAAGCCTCTGAAAAGTCTTTTCAGCTCCTGCTGGGATGTGCACATTAAGATAAGGTGTCTTGGTATATCAGAAAGCCCTCCCAAGGTGTGTTATGCCTGTCAGTGTGATAAACTGAGCTCTGAGCATGGTGGGAGATGGATGGTGTCAGGTGTGGGAAAGGCTGCACTCCCAGCAGTCACAGCTTTGCAGTTGCAGGAGGCAGAGCTGAAATAAGGTGTGACGGAGCTGTCTGAGAAGAAAACTTTTTGTCTGCAGCTCTGAAACGGTTTTCTGTGTAGCTCTGTGTGTGGGTGGTGCTTCAGAAAGGTGTATAACTGGAGTGATTTATTCCACCCAGCCCAGCTGGTCTTTGTGTTGGAGATGGAGGGTTTCCCAGGGCAGGGGAAAAGGGCAGAGCTGGGCAGTTATCCTAGGGTGTTGGGTGCTTGCTTTCTGCCCAGGATGATCTGTGCTGAGTTCTCTCTGCCAGGCTGAGTTTCTCCTCACTGCTGCCCAGTCTGTGTGAAAAGGGGAAGCAGGAGAACATCCTCTGTGTGTGTAGCAGGGGCCAGACACAGTGGACACCCCCTGCCCTGTGAACGTCACCTTAGGAGCTCTGTTCTGACATCACCCAGGGTGACTGATAGCTGCATTTTTTCCCTTGGCTTTTCTTATGTTCCAGTCTTGAAACCTTTGCCCTGGAGGGGATCCCGAGAGTGTGCTAGTCCCGAGCTGTCTGCAATCTGATGTGTATGCAGAGGTCACCCACATCTCACTTCAAATTGTTTTGCATAAGATTGGAAAAGGTGGCAGGAGCTAACAAAGCTGTAAAAGACAGCCTAGCACTTTTAGGAAGGTCTTTGTACGTGAGGAGAGGTTTCACACTGAGGTGACTTCTGGGGTAGAGAATGAAGAAAAAAGGGAGATCAAAAAGGGCACAAAGTCATGCTCCCCTCTTTCTCCACTTTCTGAAAGACAAGCATCAAGGAATGGGCTCTGGTGAACTTGCTGCCTTGGGGTGTTCTCCTAGCAGCTGGTCTGTCCCCTGAGAAAAAGCGGCCTCTGGCTTTAGGACGGTTTGTTCCTGGCTATGTGAGCTGTGGGATCCCACGGGAAGAATCTATTAGTGAGGTTGTGGTCAAGTAGCTGGGACCTGACCTGTGGTAGAAAAGTAGGTCATGTCCTTGGGCAGTGCTGTTCAGAAACCTCTGGCCTGTCCAGCGGGTCTGTCAAAGGAGCTGGGAACATGCAAGCGGAGCTCATAGAAAGTCTCTCTCCTAGGTGTCGTTCACTTCTGGTCTCTCAGCTGCCTCCTTCTGTTGCCTCCTGGTCCATGCAGTCCCCTTGACTTGCTGTGCCCTAGCGCACACAACTTCCCCTTGTATATTGGGGCATAAGGAATTTCTGGCTTTTTTCTGTAGCCTGAGGAAGGCCGAGGGATACACAGGAAGGTTGTTAAACAGGGGAAAAAAGTGAGATACAATGGAGAAGGATAGAAACCTGTGGGTTTCAAAGGTGGGGGAGTGAGCAGGTTGACATCTCAAGAGTGCTGACATCAGCATGCCATGGTACAGTGGCACATCCATGGACAGTGCTGCCAAGGTGGCTGCCCAGTACCAGTGAGGATGAAGGTGTTTGGCCTGTACCCACATTTCTGTTCTCTTACTTGCAGGGTAATCTCTTTGACTTTCTGAGGCTGACAGGTTGGCGTGGATCTAAGGTGCTCTACTTTGGCGACCATTTGTACAGCGACCTTGCGGTGAGTAAAAAGCGCTCTCTTTGCTCTCAGTGCTTCTGTGCGATCCCCAGCGGGGCTTTAAGTGATGAGCACTGCATCAGGAGGGATCTGTCTGTGTCTGGGCTGAGGATTATGGACAGTTGGTCACCCAGGGGGCATGTGTTGCCTGAGTTCTGCACCTCTGTCATGACTGTGTTTTGGAGGAAAACCTTGTTGCTGGCCTGGAAGGCCTGGATCATCCCAGCCTGTCTAAAGGGAGGGAGCTGCTGTGGGGGAAAAAGACTGTGCAGAGAATAGCAAGGATGGAGCAAGCTTGTTGGAGCCCTACTGAAGTAGGGGGAGAAGCAGTGCAACCAAATTAGCTCCTGTGGTAAGAGGAGAGCATGCGTGAGGCAGGGCTGTGGCTGGTGAGGGGTAGGAGAAGGCTGAGGAGGGGAGCAGCGAGGTGGCAGCAAGCCCACACGGCTGCTGTGGTTGTGTTGGTCTGTAAGGCAGTGCCCTGCTCTGAGTGCTCGTGTCTCTGGCACACAGGGCTTGGTGTTCTGCAGGCTGTGGCTTTTGGGACCCTTACAGGACATAAGCACCCTCACTCTGCCATCACGCAGAAGGAAACTGGAGAAAGGGCTCCTGAAGTACTTGTGGTTAAAGAACAACGGCTGGTCTGTGAACTTGAGAGCGGTTTATGTGAATCCCTCATGTCTGGATGCTTCATGCAGCTGATCCTGGTGCCTGGGAGATGGGTGTTACTGGCAGGACCCAAACCAGACTGCTAGAAGGCCTGTCCCCTGAGGATCTGCGATGGGAACAGACCACTCTTCTAGGAAATAGGGTTGTATTTAGCTTTCAGTCTTCGTGTTGAACTTGAGGTTGTTTTTTCACCCTGACCTCTAGGACCTCATGCTGCGTCACGGCTGGAGGACTGGAGCCATAGTCCCTGAACTGGAGACAGAGATTCGGATCATAAACACGGAGCAGTACATGCACTCCCTGACCTGGCAGCAGGCTCTGACGGGGCTGCTGGAGAGAATGCAGGTGAAGAGCTCCTGTCTGAGCAGGGCGGGTAGTGTGCTTTCTGTGTCTGAGACTGGGGCTTGGTGTGGGACTCAGAGGATACACTATTTTGCCTGTGTTCTCAAAAAGCATCCCGTTCTGCTCAAAGGAAGGTGGTGCAGAGGCCCTGTGGGTTTAGGAGTTACGGTAGAAACGGGGGTGACCTGAGGTGTGGCTCGCAGGACTGACGTAACCCGGTGTGTGCTGCTGTTGTCTCCGCAGATGTATCAGGACGCGGAGTCAAAGCAGGTACTGCTGGAGTGGATGAAGGAGCGGCAGGAGATCAGGTGAGTGACTGCCCTGCTTGCTCAGGGGCTCTCAGAGGCTCCTTGGTCTGTTTGTTAACCCATTTTAGGGAAACGGCTGCTGCAGCTGGTGGCCTGCACCACGTCCCTGGTGCCCTGTGTTGGGTGGGGCACAGGGAAGGAGCCTGGTAAGTGCCTCCTGCCTACAGCTCTGTTTTTTCTCTCAGGTCACTGACAAAGAACCTGTTTAACCCCCAGTTCGGAAGCATCTTCCGCACCTTCCACAACCCCACCTACTTCTCTCGCCGGCTGGTGCGGTTCTCCGATATCTACATGGCATCCATCAGCTGCCTGCTGAACTACGACGTGAATTTCACCTTCTACCCGCGGCGCACCCCCCTGCAGCACGAGGCTCCGCTCTGGATGGATCAGCTGTGCACGGGCTGCATGAAAACCCCCTTCCTGGAGGAGATGGTGCACATTCGGTGAAGGGCCGGGCCTTTTGGGGCCACGGCGTTTCACAGGTGGAGCCACCAGCACCTCTCCGCCCGCCACTAAAGGCTGTCTGACACTTGTGTAGGTGTCTGGGTGTTTTATTGGGTTTATTTTCCCCCTCCTTTATTCCACCCTTCTCCCTGTGGGCTGGGCAGCGTTGGGGGGCTCGTTTTGGGAACTGAGTTGAGTGAGCTGTGGGGAATGCTGTAGGGGCAGAGGGGATGGAGAGGAGGCAGCGCTGGGGGCTGGCAGCTGCTGCCCCTGCTCGGCGCCTGGAGAAGGGCTCAGACACTCGGACACGGGGGCAGCGCTTTATTGGGGCCACGGGGGGCAATGGGGCCGGGGGGGGGGGGGAACAGGAGTATAGGGAGGGGGCGTGGTCACACGGAGAGGGCGTGGTCACGGGGAGGGGGGCGGGGCCGTGCTCACATGCAGCGGTTCGTAGTCAGGGGCGTGGCTGCCGTAGAGCGGGTTGGGGATGGCGACCAGCGGCCGCTGGGGGCGGGGCCTGGCGGCGCGTGGCCCCACCTCCCCCCGCGGGCGGGCCGGCCGCGGCTCCGCCTCCTCCTCC